>NW_027150399.1:0-1200000 GCF_031143425.1 Pleurodeles waltl | reverse complement strand
TAGATTGGAATGGAGTGGGGTAGATTAGAGTGGAGTAAGTAAGATAGGGTTAGAGAGTAGTGTAGTGCAGATAATGGTGTGGAAGTACAGTCAGGTAGATTGGGGTATATTAGGGTGGGGTAGTTTGGGGTACATTGGAATAGAGTGGGGTAAACTGGTGAAGAGTGGAGTAGATTGTGGTAGATTGGAGTGGGGTCGATTGTGGTAGATTGATGTAGGTTAAATTGGGGTAGATTTGAGTGGAGTTG
Organism: Pleurodeles waltl; assembly: GCF_031143425.1. NCBI lineage: Eukaryota > Metazoa > Chordata > Amphibia > Caudata > Salamandridae > Pleurodeles > Pleurodeles waltl. Next base: position 1,199,752 of record NW_027150399.1, on the reverse strand, counting down.
ATTGGGGTTGATTGGAGTGGCATAAGGTAGATTGGGGTGAGGTAGATTGGGATGGATTGGAGTAGAGTGGGTAGATTAGGGTAGATTGCAGTGGAGTGGGGTAGATTGGGGTAGATTTGAGTGGAGTGAGGTAGTCTGGAGTGGAATGGGGTAGAATGGAGTGGAGTGAAGTGGAATAGGACAGATTGGAGTGGAGTGGTGTAGACTGGAGTGGAAGAGAGTGAAGTGGAGTGAGGTAGATTGGGGTAGAATGGAGTTGAGTGGTGTAGATTGGGGTAGATTGGAGTGGGTGGCGTAGAAGGCTGAAGTAGGTTGGGGTGAGGTGATCTTGGGTGGGGTAGATTGGAGTGGGGTGCAGTGGAGTGGCATGCATTGGCTCAGGTTGAGTAGATTGGAGTGGAGTGGAGTAGATTGGGATGGCTTGGGGGTAGACTGGAAAAGAGAAGGGTAGAATGAAGTTGAGTGGGGTAGCTCAGAATACATTAGAGTGGAATGGGGTGGAGTGTGGTGAGGTAGATTGGTGTAGAGTGGACTTGGGTAGTTTGGGGTAGATTAGGGTTGTGTAAATTAAGGTAGATTGGAGTGGAGTGAGGTAGATTGGTGTGGAGTGGAATGGGGTAGGTTGGGGTAGAATAGAGTGGAGTAGCTTGTGGCAGATTTGAGTGGGCTAGGTTGGGGTGGATTAGAGTGGAGTGAATTCGGGTACACTGGAGTGGGGTGCAGTGGAGTGGCATGCATTGGCTCAGGTGGAGTAAATTGGGATGGCGTGTGGTAGATTGGAGTGGAGTGGGGTAGATTGGGATGGCTTGGGGGTAGACTGGAAAGGAGTAGGGTAGAATGAAGTGGAGTGGGGTAGCTCAGAATATGTTAGAGTGGAATGAGGTGGAGTGTGGTGGGGTAGATTGGTGTAGATTGGAGTTGGGTAGTTTGGGGTAGATTAGGGTTGTGTAAATTAAGGTAGATTGGAGTGGAGTGAGGTAGATTGGTGTGGAGTGGAATGGGGTAGGTTGGGGTAGAATGGAGTGGAGTAGCTTGTGGCAGATTGGAGTGGGCTAGGTTGAAGTGGATTAGAGTGGAGTTAATGGGGTACACTGGAGTGGAGTTGGGTATATTGGAGTGGGGTGGGATAGATTGGACTGGTTTGGGGTAGATTGGGATCGACTGGAGTGTAGTGGGGCAAATTGGAGTGTAGTGGAGTGTAGCTGTGGCTGTTAAGTTACAACTCTTGCACCTATATGCATATGAATTTAGGGCAGTTGAAAGAGCTTTTGGTGAAATACATACTAGAATGAAGATTAAGGCACAGGATTAAAGAAGAAATGGAGTAGCTGCTGCACTACACAAAGGTGAAGCGCTTTAACAGACACATACTTTGTACACGCAGAGGTGGGATACAAATAAGACTGAGGACACAGGTTTTAAGGAGAAATGGATTAACTGCAACACTCTCAAAATTGAGGGCTTTAAACAGCCACACTTTGTGTTTGAAAAAGCATAGCTGTGTCCAGGCCTGAAGCATGTGACTGGACTGCTTGTCTAGAAAGACTATGGGAGTCAGATTTCAAACTAATGTGTGCTTTAAACAAACAGATACTTTGTATACACAGAGAAGAGTCTCAGCCTACAAGCACATGCAGTCATGCAGACTGCTTCACTATTCTGTGTCATTTGTTTGGTGCCATTAAATGAAGTGCTGAACTTTAAAACTAAATCACAAACTGCTTTAATAGTACATGCTGTTTGTTTGGTGCTGTAAGAGGAAGCGCCAAATTCCAAAACAAATTACAGCAACGATAAACAAACCTGTAGGATAAAAGTTAAAAGCAACCCAAAGGTGAAAAAGATGGTTAGAAAAATGAAAATAAAAGTAACTTGAATCACAGCGTGAGCATCGGACCGACAGCAGAAGGACACTAATAAAATTAAATTAATTAGTACTTGGTCCATGATCAAGGGAGATAAAAGGAAGTGATATGAAGAAGATGGTGGTCAATTAGGAGGCAGCTAAAAAGAATGACAATCAAGCCAGTAAATGGTAAATAAGGCTCCAAACCCATCACTGTACACCAGTGGTTCCCAATCTGTGTGCCGCGGCTCGCTGGTGCGCCATCAAAACTAGCCAGGGGCGCCGCACACAGTTTGGGAACCACTGAGCTATTTATAGCCCTTGGGCCAGTTCGTACAAAATAAAACTACTCAGTTGTAGCAGCTCTTTTTTAATTTTGTCCTTGAGCGCCCTCTGGTGGTTAAACACAACTAAAGGGATTCTACATTTCACAATATTTAACCAGTTATGTTATAACTACATAAAAATGAGACCTGCCCATTTTACTAGGGTTACCGTCAACCAATATTTTCCCCTTACTAAAAAACCCTATGCATGCTGTAATTAAACAACTGTTACATTTTTATTTTTTACAGTTATATATAGAATTACAATACCTTCATTGGCGTCATCCCAATTCTTTTCAGGGAGAAAAATGGATGTACTCCCTAGGCCAGGCTTACATCCCCCACCCGCCAACAAAAAGTAACATAATGGGGAGCCGCAGCCAGTGGCCAATAGATCAAGGGAGCCGTGGGTCGAAAATGTTTGGGAACCACTGCTGTACACAATACCCCTTGCAGCAACGTGACAACAGGGCACGCACGCTGTAAGGGAGACCTAGAAATTTACTGATTGAAATGTCATTGCCCATTCATTTGGAGCGGGTGAGATTAGTGTGCATTCGGATTATTCCATTTAACTACTTTTTATTTTGGTTGTCATAGATGCCTCTCCTATACTTTCAATATTTAGATGAAGATCAATTGTTTATTGAAACTGTTAGATGCACAATGCAACCACAAACTAAAATAATCTGCGAGGCTACACGTTGAAAGGGCACGTTTAATTTTTTCAAACTTTTTAATTTGAGCTGGCGTGTGAGAGTTCCCTATTATAAATCAAAGCCTCATATATGTTTCTAGACATTAGCCCCGAGCCAGTTACAAGAATAATCAAAAATTTGTATTTGTTAATCTAAGTTTATTTAGCTAAAGTGAGGAGCATTGCTTGTTATCTTCAACGATCTTGCTGGCAACTTGTCAAAAATCTCCAAACCATATATAAATGCATTTTCTGTAATCTCCTTCCCTGTTCAGGCAGAACTAATATTGAATTCCCTGTCAAAAAAGACAGGCAATACCCAGACCACTTGGAATTCTGGAAGAAGGCACCTACCTGACTCTTACAATCAGCCAGAGATAGAGGGTATTGTCATCAGGTGACTCGGACCATCGTCACCCAAGTCCTGGAACTGGAACCAATTCTTCCTGAAAAGGTGGACCGCATTCCCACACCTTCCCTAAAGCCAATTTACATGAATCATTCCAATATAAAATGTATACTGACATGTGTTGGGAAATATTCGCATATTCCTAAATTCCTCCTAGTAACTTGCCATCAAAAACATACATCAACTTTGTCTTGCTGCCGTGACCTTAGCTAAACTATAATGGTATGATTTTTTTTTTTTTTAAATGAAACACGAAAACACGTTTTCTCGTTGTCTAAGGGCCATTCAATCATCAACCTAATCCTAGGTCAAATATGGCAAAACCATTGTCAACAGAGACGTAGTTCATGTTTTCAGCTTTTCATTTTGTTTCTGTTTTAATTTCGTTTTCGGAGAGAGGTTGGGATTGAGGGGCATTTCTTTGTTTTCAACGCCTCATTTGGTTCTTGGCCTGTCTCAGATGCGTGCGTTGCTTATAAAACACTTCCTAGATTGACAAACAGAAGGATACACAAGATTCCACCTTATGCTGCTTTCTGTCAGACACATAACACAGGTGCTTTCAAACCTAAATGAAGCGAGTCGTGGCATTCCTTCCTTGTTGTCACAACAGTCTTAACAGCTCCCTCTGAAGTGGTGCGCAGCGCTCTCGTTTTAGCAGTCTTGACAGAGGGTTGCCATCATTCGGCAAGGTATACATAATTTTGAGCGAATTAAGGGATAAAAAACAACTCAATCCACTTTAAAAAAGCATGGGAGAGAAAGGGGGGTAAAGAAGAAAGGGCAAAATGGCAGAAATTGTACACCTGGTCAGCAACACTGACATGCACGGAGAAACGGCGAACCTATAGAAAATTGCTCCTTATAAAGTCCTAGCAAAACAGACTTTAAAAAAAAAACATGTATTGCTAAAGTGAGGCTTGTAGAACAGCAGCGGGTTTCATCCATTCTCAGGTTGGTGCCTGGGGAAGCAGCACCGCCACCTCAAAGTTGCCACCTCGTGTAGCTAAATTTACACAGAATGTTAGATATCTCGATGTAGTCACTGACAGAGAAGGCGTGGCTTAGTGCTGTGGAGGTGCTAATGCAAAATGTGGATGCAAATTATAGCACTGTCAGTTCTATTTAGCTTGACAACTTAAAATTTGCGTGAGCATCAGATTTGCAGAGACTGTGGTATTAAATGATTGTGATTGCTTGTAATTTATTGGTACTAGAATAATTTATTTAGAATGACTTGTAATTATTGGAATATATAATTATGATTTAGTCAAGTGGACGATTCACCTGTCCTTGTCTATAGGATTTGAGGATATGTTATAGGTTTTGAGGATATCCTATCAACTTGAGTACTTTTATGTCTTAGCTACAAAGTAGCTAGACCTGTCTTTTTGCAGGACGTAATAATCATCAAGAGGGCTTTGAAAAACTTCCTCCTCAGGACTGGGTAGATCTGTTGTAAGTGTGTGTGTTGTCTTCTTTTGATTCAGTGGCTTCCCTTCTTATTTGACTGTTTTCACGCCAAGGAGTGTTTCGATCTCAAAGTCTTCCGATTGGTTAGTGTGGATCCTTTCACTGATGCCATTGCTTACTTCAGAGGACAACGTTTTTCATTTACTTTAAACGCTGCAAGGGGATGCGTGTATTTTTCTCTGTCATATTTGCTGCCTCCCCCCTTACTTTACCCCACCTCCTCACTGTCTGTGTTTCATCCATCCCCTACCCCAACGTGTCAGTTGCTTCCCTCACCAATCTCCATTCAGCGTGTTATTTGTTAATATTACCTTCACTCCCCATTCTTGATTGCTCGCCGCCTCTCCCTACTTGGTTCCCCTTGCCCCTTTTTAGGGTCGAGCACGCAAAGCACGCTGTCCCTGGTGTAATCTCTCTGTGGGCTTTTAACCACGTCCATGTCACGCCCATCAGTTTGGTTGGTTTGTGGGCTTGCCTTTTAAAATTCACTTGATTTCATTAGTGAAAGGCATGCACACGTCATGCCTTTTCTGGTGTTTAGCCCTTCTCGAGCGAACACACACCTACTGAAAACATGTTTTCCGTATGGTTTCTGGACTACTTTTTCCCTTTGTTTCATAGGCAGTACAATCTCGCTGGACAGAAATCAAGTGCTTTGCATGACATCAACCCTGTTACATGGATTATTACACTTTTGCCGGATACTTGGATAATAGCACTTTCGCTGATACGCTTCACTGCTTCTGTTTCCTTTTGTGTGTCTGCTTCGCACTCAAGGCGGCCGTCGGCTTGCTTATGTGAAACTGTTTTACTTTTCAGTTTATGTGGCAAGAAAAGTCCGGTTAGGAGTTTAAAACGCTAATAGCTCTAACTCAAGCAAACACGAGACCCTTTGCATTGCAAATGCTTGTTTTGAATTTTTGGCAGCCATCACACTGCTTACTATGGGTGGGCATCCAATGTAAAATGTTTCTACCTCTTTCAAGATAGCTGCACACAAATATGCATGTGCACACAGTGCACACGTGCAGTGGGATCCTATAAATGGGTTTGCTTTATCTTACCAAACCCATTCAAAGATGGCTGCTAAGGATATGTGCACTTCTGTGGTGGTCATCTTTAAATGGATTTGTTAAAATATTACCAATAATTACGAATACCTTCAAAGATGAGTAACATATAGGTGTGCACATCTGCTGTGGCCATCTTTGGGTGTGTTGAAACATTACAAATGCATTTAGAGATGGCCTCTGCAGATGTACAAACATTTGTTGCAGCTATATAACACAAACAAGTATCAGAAAAGCTGGGTTTGAGTATGAGGGAGACAGGGTGTCTTGCTTTTAGTATACTGAGGGATACGTATGCATGGTGGATATAACTGAATTGGATTTCTTTGAAACAGGCATCATGGGACGCTGTTGGCCCAATGTCTTAACTATAAACAATAAAACAGTGTCCATCACAGTATGAATAATTTCAGCATTTTTAAATACACCCAAATGCATTAGGCAAATGCAATTTAAATTAAAACATGTATTTAGCAAAGATAATTATCAAAGCAAATAAAAACGTCTCTTAGCAAGCCATGGGAAGAAATTAAATTATGAAACTCTTAAATGTCTTCAAATATCATGGGTGCAGGTGCCCCTAATGGTGAAATTACACGCATATTACACAATAGCATACTTTGTGCCCCATTTTGAGTGGTCTGCAGAGAGGAACAATATTTTATGTAAAACTACTTTGATGACAGTCCAGATGGGCAAGTCCGTGGGACCATTACTAAGCATAAAAGCGGCATAGAGCAATGTGTCATAAAGATTCAGAAAGACGTTAAATTAAAGCTGTGATATATTATGGTGCATTACCACCATATCGGCTGTAGAAATCATGAGAAGAAGCCTATAAAGGGGTTGGTCTGAGTGAAATAATTCACAGAAAAGTATCTTTGTCATGGCAAAGTTTAATTGTTAGGAAAGCAGAATTTGTGGTTCAACATACCAAAGGCGGCCGAGGGAGTGAGGAGTGGCTGTAGGATGAGGAAGACTTTGAGACCAAGTGAAAGAAAAAGGTTGCGTTAAACCGTTGCTTGAATGTGGATTTACCTTAAAGAAATGAAAGACAAGAGGCATTTAGCAAAACAGGAACAGTTGGTTTAATTAAACGCAGAAGCCAGGAAAGCAGTACATAGCTGGGGTCTCATGACTGTCCCTTAAAAATATAGAGTTCTGAGCGCATTATATACAATTCTTGAAAGGTCATAAAATAATTTGATGCATTCTTTGGAGAAAGGAATTTGGGCCTAGTCACAGATTCATAAATCTGTCCTTTTGATAAAGTGCTCAGGTGGGTCTAGAACTTGCGTGGACACAATATGGACCAGTAGGTCACATGCCCATATGCCCTGTTATGGGGGAACATGTGATCACTGCGTATTGTGTGTGTGTTGTGTTCTGACTGGCTGAGTGTTCCTAACTTCATGTGGCATCTAACTTTTATTGTGTTTTGGGAACACACACCTCTCCGGCTAAACAGGCTTTATTGGGGAGCAATCTCCCAAGACTATTGTGGTGTTGCTGACTATCTGAGGGATCAATTTGGATTTCTCCTGTTTGCATGTTTGTCTACAGGCTATGTGTCACCCAATCTGTGATCTGTCAATCAGTTGCTTCAGGCCTAGGTTGCAGGGCTTGCCTGAACACGTATTTCTGACTCTGAGTTGATGAGGAGGTCACATCAGGTGGAATTGACAACAGTGATGCAAGTTTGTTGTTCTGCACACACATATCATGGCATACATTGACATCGTTTTATCAATATCAACATTCCCCCACTTCAGTTCAATTTCCAACTACATTATCCACCCATACATTATGACAGTCACATTATTTGAGGTTTGGAGTTTTTCTGTTGTACCTATTACTATTTCCCTAGTTACTTGCATTCTACCTAATTTGAGGATTGTGTTTTCACAGCAGGAAACTACCATTTGTAGGAAACAACATAAAAACAGCACAAGAATGAGGATCAACAGCAAGGACATGCATGGTTTTGACACCCACTATGGAGAACAGGAAAACTAATTAAAAAAACAGTCTTGCTCCAGGGCACCTCACTTCTTCTTCATGTCAGCTTGTAGATGATGGAGTGCTTGGATGGCACAAGTTAGTGTCCCATTGTTCAGGTTGTTACCGGGGACAAATGTACAACTGGATGTGTCGATCTTCATGCACATCCTTCCCTTCAAAGCAGTCATCAAGTTCTACACACACTAATGTTCCATCACCATGAGCAGAATGGCTCTTAAATCTTCCTTGATAACATTTAGTCTGAGCTCAGTGTCAATGATCATTTTCAGCACCTCTCACCTTGTTATTTGCAACTAGTGGTTGTTTGCTTTTGTCTGTAGTGTGAAGGAGGATATGGACCCTCCTGCGTTTACTTAACCAACAGTGAATAGTCTAAAATCGTCAAGAATGTCCTTATACTGAGCCCAGCCAACATAATAAGCAGTTCTTTTCTCTTGAGCCTGATGCAACAGAGTTGTTTTTTTCTGTAGCAGATGTTGGAACAACTCAGATGGTCTGCTCCAGGGATGACCAATGTTAGGGTGTGTATGGTCACAAGGGTGCAGAGGACTCGCCATCCAGGGACAAGCTGAGCATCGGCAAATTCTCCACACTGCCGTTAGAAATTCTTTAGCAATGAGGTGCCTCAGTGCTTGTCTGGTATGTGCAGTATTACTTTACAATTTTCATTCGTGCTTAGCGGGATCATCCCTTTGCCTCTGAAACACAAGGAATACAGTGTAAGTTTCTGTAGAATTAGGGGTTGCCCCTTCTACTCCAACCACATGTGCCTAGCCATGTCAGCATCCCAGATTTCCATGACATGAGGTATCCATGCTGGTATTCAGTCCTCCCCTATGAGACTTGTTTCCTCTTGTATCATTGAGGTGCAGGGTCCTACATGGGAACTTCATATATGGGGTCCATTTGATATTAAAGAGAACTGCCCCAGACACACTAAGGACCACCCTGGGACCACACACGGAGGCAGAAATGGATGTGTTTGTGCACTGGCGCAGTGGTTTTGCTACCTACTAGAACCTCTTTTCTGGAAAGTCTTAGGACCAAACAGTGTCCTCCCCTACAGTGCCTTGCCTGCGCATTCTGTCTAGCTCATTTTAAATATTACTAGGCTTGGTGTAAAGGTACAGTGTGGTGGGATTGAGCTCATTCGAGTGATGTCTACTACAACCCCATGGGGTTCCGCCCTACTAGGTTGGAATTTAGCCCTGAAACTACATAGGTACAGATGAATGAAACTATTTGCTTCCTCAGGAGCTATCTCCTGGGATGAATAAAGCCTATCTGCACCTGCAATGTGTGGTATCAGTGAACAGATGTAGCACGGTCTGACTGATGCCTGGGTGTCCATGACGGTCAAGTGCTGATACCATGTGTTGTGTGAGAGTGCACTGTGTAATGCGTGTGGAATACTAACATTAAGTTCATTGTAGTTGTAAGTGTTATGGTAATGCTTCCTTCACAAGCCCTGTAGAAGTGTCGAGACAGACTTCATGTGATAGTCAGATTTCTGGCTGTGGGTGGATGTGGCCACACCTACAGCAAACAGAGGGTATACAATGGTACAAAAATGCATAATTTTGGGAATTTTGCAGGTCTCGTGATGGCTTTCTGGGAAACATCCACAGGCTTCTGGCAATCAAGAGTGTTTCCGCTCTGGACGAGTTTGTAGAAGAATGTTCATAAAAAAAGTCCCAAACAGTCTCTGGTCTTTGTCTTGTACACTTAGGATTTGTTGGGGTTCTGGAAGTTTCTGCTGAACAGGTGGCGGGCCGCTGTAAAGCTGGTGCTGTTTTGGCTCGGTTGCAGACCTGTTGGATAAGAGTTGTGGGTTGTAGGTTAGCTTTAGAAAAACATACATCATTATTTGGTCTCAGGAGATTCCTAAACTACTACTGCTTCAGATGGTGTGTGTGAGGCCTTATGTGATTTGATTGACAGGCTTGACGCGGCAGTGAGCGTACCTGTGTACCTTGCTTGGGGCTGTGATAGTCATTTACAGAATCACTTTCCCTCCTGGCACCCCCTCTCCCTCAGATCCAGGATGTTTTGTGTCTGCAGTGACATGCTACCCTCGCTGTTTTGGAGGAAGCAGTCTTTGGATGTTTGGAAGCCTTTTGGGGAAAGGTGGAGGCACAGCACTTGTTTGGGAGTTGGGACTTGGGAGTCAAGTGTGCGGTCGGTACTCGTTGAGATTTGCCAAATACAGGTAATAAACTGGGATGACTGATTGCTCTGATGAATTTCTCTGTTGACTTGGTCCTATGTTGTTGCTTCGTAGTCTGTTGGCTTTGTGTGTGAACTTTGGAGTTTATGGGGACATCATCATCCCAAGTATGCAGGACGCTGGCTCCCAGCACTGGAACATCGCTTCATTTTGGGACTGAAACAGGACCTCCATTAGCTGGACGACTGTTGTAGAAGAATGGGGCCCTTTTGACTTAGAGCCTGTCAGCAATGACTTGGATGAGGGGCCCTGGGTGACTGTTTTTTTCTATTTGCTTGGTGGGGGGGCGTCCTGCCCCCTCATCAGACTGTCCTCCTCCCGGGGCATGGCCAGCCAGCCCGGTCCTGGTGGACCAGCAGCAGAGTGGGGTATAGGCCCCTGCCGGCACCCACATGGCGGACTCTAGTGTGGATTCCCAATCAACAAAATATACAGCAGTCCTGAGGTTTTCCTGAACACAAGTAAAGGTATGAATTTTCCCTTAATGTTGTCACCGATCTTTATTTTAGAAATGTGTTTTGAGGTAGGTATGAGGTGAGTGTAATTATTGGGTATTTCACACTAGCTGCATACTTGGATTTTGCGATTGTGTAATGGCACTGCCTTCCTAGATAGTCACCCTCTGTGTTGTGGCCCCGGTCTTTGCTGGGCTGGGTTCCCTGCCAGCCATTTCTGTTGCCATGTATTCTGTCAACCACCTGGCCCCTGCAGTAGTGGTGTGGTGGCTCACTGACTTACCTGTGGCTGAATGTAGGATGCATTTGGGCTGACCTGGGCTTGGTTATGTAGATGGGGATTTTGTGGGGACTGGCCTAGGCTTGTTGCTCTTTGCTCATGATATGCCTTTAAATGGCATTTGTCAGCCATATGGCCAATTCTGTGGCAATAGTAGCACTCTCTGAGGTCTGGCTGTTACCAGCCTCCCTGACCTCTGCTGCTAGGACTAGATGGAAACCGTTTAGGGTTCTGAGGCAGAGCTCCCTTGAAGGCTGGTTCCATTTGCCTGTCTGTGGCCAACGCTGCTCCCTCAAGGGCGGTGATTTTTTAATTCATGCTGGACCAGCTTAGTCTTTGGACTTGCTCCTGCTTTTCTCTGTCTTTTTCCTGTTTCTTTCTGGAGTAGTGTAATAAAAGGGCCTCTGTTTCCTGCCAAGGTTTGGTGTTTAATCCTACACTATCTAGTCCCCTTTGTATTTCAGTGGGCACTCCCTTTTTAAAGGGTTGCAACCTGGGGGCCCATATCAGTCATTGCCTGTCCTGTCTCTTGTCCCCATTGTTTCCTCACTCAGTCTAGAAAGTCAATCATGGTTTCCCCAAGATTCAAACTCTCCACCATCAATCCTCCTACATCCATGCAGTCAGGGAACATTTCCCTCAGAGCCATCCATATCTGTTGTCTGAATGAATTGAAGGCCGCTCCATCATGTTCAGTGTTAGTCAGTGTGGCATCTGGGATGTGGACTTGGGAAAACACCACGTTAGTCTGCTCTCTGATGAGGCTGCTTTGCAGACTCTTGACATTGCCTATTGCTAGGTTTATTCCTGTGGTGTTTTGTCAAAATATGAGATCCATTTTCCTGCCCTGTCCACCAATGGGGGCAGTTTGGTCATGACCCCTTCTTTGTCCATCTATGCCCATGGACAAAAAATGGCCCTGATGTGCCACTCTGTAACAATGGCCATATTTTGGCTTGGAGCAGGTCCACTGGTTTTTCCTCAATGTACCGCTCCCATCTCCTTAAGTATTCCTTCATGTAGGGGAAGTTCCATTTGGGATCTTCTGCCTTGTGACGTATGTGGTCTTCCACTATGGCCATGTCCTCTGCTTCAAATGATCCCTCCCCCTGCCATGGTCTATCATGCTGACCCTTCCTTTTCATCCAGCGGACCAGCAGGTGGCAAAATGGTTGTCTACACTATCTCCTTAAAGGGCAGTATATCTGACCTGTGCATTCTCGAAGGAGCGGGGGGACATCTTCATCACTGCTCTCCTTGTGCAAGTGTAAAGGTGCCATTCTGGTTCTCCTATGCCTTAATTGGCTTTGGACAAATATACTCTAATCTCTTATTTCCTTAGTCAGCCCGTCACCTATTCTGGCGATCTGTTGGGGCTTGGGGTTTCCCTTCTGGTTCTACCTCAGATTCGTCTTCACATGTAGCCCAGGGCCTAGGCCCATTCTCCTCCTGGGAAGGGTGCACTGGTCTTCCTTTGCACTTCCCAGTCAAGAGCGCTCTCTCCCTCTTTTCAACACAAGCCTTTCTTCTAACTCCCACCTGGGCTGCCATTTTCGCTTAGCACTATATGTGGTTCTCCTTGGTGGGAACACGCCCTCAAACCTACTTTCTGTCATCTCTTCCATAGCCTTGGCACACCTTGGTGGAGTGTACCCTGTGGCTCCCCCTCTACGTCAGACCCTTGAAGGCTAGTAACTTTTTCCTCCCCCCAACTGGCAGTGTCACTGTCCAGGACTGCTATGAACCTCCCAGTCACCTGAGAGCACTCTATCAGACGGGTTGGAGGATATACTCCCCATGCTGCTGGGGTTCGAACGTCTTGATGCGACAGACAGGGGGTCAAACTTGGGATAGCCCAAGTGCCGTCCTGGGATGGGGCTTGAATCTAGGCCTGCCGGTCTGGTTCCCCCCAATCCTGGGTCCCTCGGCTTGCTGTCTGGAGGGGGGCCCTCTGGGCCCCATAACCGGCAGATTGTGTAATCTAGGGCAGGAACGGCTGGGATAGCAGGTGTCAAAGAGAGCACCCCTGTACGTACACAAGGTGGGGGAGATGTGAAAGCCTTGCTTGAGGGTTCTGGGTGGTTGCTGGTTGGGGCCACCTGAAAAATGACCCACAGTTCTAGTAGTGCCTTTTTTTAGCATTCTTTCACTCTACAAATTTGGTCTAAATTTAGGTCCTCATGTGCTCTACAGTGTTGGTATTAAAGGTTCCCCCCTTTGGTCAGGGGAACGTGTGTGCCCTAGTATGTGTGCGCCATTCATGCCTAGCTTTTTAGTCTGTGTGGGGTATCTAGTTTGCATGTGGCTTAACGGCAACTCCTTGATGGGTCGGCAAACCTTTTAAGAGACTGGTATAGTTCTAACTTTCTTGAGTTTTCAATAATCCTAATCTCTACTCTGATCATGCAGAAATATGTACACAGGATTATGCCAGCAATAACTATTAGCTACGAGTTCAATTTTAGACAGAGATGCATCAACCAGAATTTTCACAATACATAAACAACACATAGGAAGAGTCACAACCTGACAGAAAGTGCAATGGTTGATTCAAAACATTATAAACTGTTTTTAGGAGTGAACTAGCAGATATGGAGTAACGATTTGTGAGAGAAAGATAACACCTTCTTGGTACTCATATTAAAACATTTAATGAGACATGGCATTTCAATATGAAATATAACCACTAGTTTATCAGCACCACAACATCAACAATGCAAAACCTCAAGGGAAGTAAAAAGAGAAGAGAGAAAAAAATTTACAGAAAAAAATGATGGCTTTGTCCAAACAAAACCCTAAGCCCACCTCTAGTGCATGCTGCCCAATGTTGAGGAGAGGCTCTGCTCCATACACGGGACCAAGTGAGCATGACAGTCTGTCAATATCAGTTCGGGGACAAAGATAGCAACAATTTATGTGGAGAAGAAGGAACAACTCGACAATTACAGGCCCTACTCAGTGAAGCACAAGCTACACCGAATCTCCAAGGTCCAAATCTTTCCCTAATGTCCGAATTACACCCTATATCACACCCAGGGGTCATGCGACACAGGGATCTTAGGGTACCATCTGTGTCACGCCAAGCGGTCCAAGCGAATAACACCACTCACTTCTTTCAGACACCACCAGTATTAAAAAGATGATTGCAAAACAGGAACAGTTGGTTTGAATAAATGCAGCGGCCGGGGAGATACAGTCATCAGACCCCCAACTCTGTACTGCTCGTCCAGCTGCTGCTTTTAATTAAACCAACTGTTCCTGTTTTGCCAAACACCTCTCGTCTTTCATTTCTTTTAGGTAAATCCACATTCGAACAACATAACTGAAGTAAGGATAATAAACTATGTCAGCAGAGGCCGTAAGCCGTGGACACCAGCTGGAAGTGAACTCAGAATGGAACAAATTTGAGACATCCATAGTAATCCTATTAATTCAATAATAGGCATAGCCATAAGCTATGCAGGCTCCTGTGAGTCTGGTATTTGTATCCCTCAGATACTTATTAAAGTACATGTATCAGGCCTAAAGCTTGCAATCTGCTACTTCTTGCTGCCCTCTATGGAGTTCATGCTCAGATCGATCACTAAGTGCATTTGTTTCTGTAGGAGCTCTAAAGACCTGACCATGCTGCCCCACATTAACTTTCCCACTATTTTGGGCACCTGCAAATCATGAAAAGGAGTCCATAACATAAAGTTGCTAGGGAACAGGCCAACCTACAGAACCTAGTTTTCCTTGTCCTGAAGGCATATTATTTTGAGGAAAAGATATGATTGCTGAAAAAGCAATTCAAGTACTTTAGTTGGTGGTCTCCAGACCACTAGTTAAGTTGTTGGAAGTCTCGCACCTCAGTGCCTCATATTCTTTTGAAAGGCGCATTTAACATGATGTGTTTCAAGGCCTTCATTTGTAGATATTTGTAAATAAATGAAGGGGTGCCTGCTTAAATCCACAACTCAGCATAATTATTTCACATATGGCCAATGTTCTCTGATCCTTGTGTTCTGTTGTGTATTTTATATTGATTTCTTCATTCAGGCCTTTCATGTACTACTCTTAAACTTAAAAACCATAACAATAAGGGGAGATTCTAGTAGATGGGTTTTTAAAACATTTGACAGAGTATCAACACAATACCATGGGAATTAATGTATGGCTTCCTGTGAATATCTATGGTTGTGTGTTCCCCTTTGCTTATTGACAAACTTAACGTGTAGAGTTAGTTCTCCCAAAAAGTTGCCCAACAAGTACCATTTGGATAGTATTATTTTTCTTGAAAATGTGCTTTCAAAACATTTATTTGAGGTGTTCACAAAAGTTCCAAAAAGAATCATAGTGGTATATTTGTTAGATATTATTTTATGGTTGGTAATTTTCATCAGAGATTTTGCAGTAGACAATCTTGCTGCTTTTATTGCCATATTGAACTGCACATTGATCTGAATTATGGATACATCATGGGTGCATTCAGGTTCATGCCTTGATGTATCTGGGGATAAACTTAATTGGTTGCTGGGATACTATACGGGACAACATCACATTGCATAATGCCATTGCTGTTATTCATCACTTTCATTTGAAATGCATATCTTTGCCCGATGGTCAATTTATATATGGGCCACATTGAGAGTTGCTTAAAATCAATGGTAGGATATAGCAGATTGAAATTAATGATTCTGTTAATATCTCCATCCCTAAATCTGAGCATAATTGAGTTGACGGCCTTGTAATGGGAAATTACTAGAACAACGTGGAAATACAGGGTCCTCTCCCACACTTGACTCCTGATTCTGGGGCCATTCATCAGATGAGAGCAGGTGGAAAATGCTATAGACCCACATAATTGTGGACCAGGTGTGGTTTTACTTCTGACAAAACCTGTAATGGTACTCTCACACTTGTTAATGCCTGGTACACAAGCACTAGTACACTCAGAATTGGTTGGAGTGATATCTCCTGCAAGGCAAAGTTTGGCCAACTCATAATGAGGGCCATAGTTATCTTGTTCTTTAGGGCAAGTCAGTATTTGTGCAGCCAAATCCATTCAAAAGCATTCTCCCTTTCACTTTCTATGTTTTCCATAGAACCAAAAACAAATTGCACGGTAATAATGTAGTTAAGAACGGCAGCTATTGATAATGGGTAAAAAAACAACAGTAAATATTTATTTACAAGTGCATTGGTTTTAATGGCTATATAGTAAATTTGTTTAGACTAGCAATGCCTTTCGATTGTTGATTAATACATTGTAACACAGCAACTGACTTGAAACTCAATAGAATTGTTTTTTATAGCATTGTTTTTAAGGCACTGTGTTTGACATACAACCGGGGTCAGAGTATGCCTGACTGCTGTGTCTTGTAATGCATTTTGTACATGTGGGAGAAAAGAGTTTAGCAGTTCTTGTGTCCACAATTTGGTTTTGCTATTTTGACTGTTGAGGTCATACATTGCCTATCAACCACTAATTGGGACTCTGTATTCTGTGTTAATGATAAAATCTCTGAGACCAATTCACAGTGGTATGGAAGAGTATGTGAAAGAATAGTTCCTTTGTACCTCTTCATGTGTTCATTAATGGTTTGGTGAATCAGCCCTTCTGTTTCACCACTTACTTTTAAAATTGTAGTTATATGTCTAGAGGATAGCCATTTTCTGTGCCAGAACTGGACACATGTTTTCACATGCATTTTCTTTTCCAAGTGACTAGAGAAGTTATGAAATTCAGTTTGTTTTTGTTGGCATTAGGACTCTGTACACTTTACCAAAGTGCTAAAATATTGTTCTTTCTCCCTAAAACATGGTAAAATTAGCCCACACCTGATTGGCACATTTAATTGACTTATAAATCCATAGTATATGGTATTACATGATATCCAGGATCTGTAAAATAAATGCTAGTAGTGGGCCTGCATTTTCGTCCTGACAAATTCAATGTTTGCCAGTCGTAACCCTTCCTTTTTAATACATATAAGTTATTACGAAGGGTAAGTGCTAAAGGCCCATGTGTCAGGGTTAATTTATTTAAAAATGGGGACATGTGGAATAAGGTTTTGCATGTTCTGACATTGAAAAACTCTTAAATTCATTTTTCCAACCTACAAGGCCTACCTCTCCCATTAGCCAATATTTAGTTACCTTATGACATTCAATAAGTGGTAACTGGGAGCAGGTGGAAATGTGGTGTAGACTCATGTAAATGCTAATTTAAAATCCTCTTGAATGATACAGTCAGATTTAAAGTCAAAATTCTGAAAATGCCACTTTTAGGAACTTGTCATTTTCTTGTCTTACCATTTGTACGTCTGACAATGTCCTGTACCACATAACTGTGAGAGGTCTACTGTTAGGCTTTGCTTATTCCTCCTACAGAGCGAGACAATAAGAGACTAAGGCGGTCATTCTGACCGCGGCGGTCGCCGCCCGCCAAGCGGTTCCCGCCAAAAGACCGCGCGGCCTTTCCGGCTTTCCCGCTGGGCCGGCGGGCGACCGCCAGAAGACCGCCGGCCGGCCCAGCGGGAAAGCCCCTTCAACAATGAAGCCGGCTCCGAATGGAGCCGGCGGAGTTGCAGGGGTGCGACGGGTGCAGTGGCACCCGTTGCGATTTTCACTGTCTGCAAAGCAGACAGTGAAAATCTTTGTGGGGCCCTGTTAGGGGGCCCCTGCACTGCCCATGCCAGTGGCATGGGCAGTGCAGGGGCCCCCAGGGGCCCCACGGCACCCGTTCCCGCCATCCTGGTTCTGGCGGTGGACACCGCCAGAAACAGGTTGGCGGGAAAAGGGTCGGAATCCCCATGGCGTTGCTGCAAGCAGCGCCGCCATGGCGGATTCCCTGGGCCAGCGGGAAACCGCCGGGAAACCGCCGGCTCCCCTTTTCTGACCGCGGCTTTACCGCCGCGGTCAGAATCGCACAGGAAGCACCGCCAGCCTGTTGGCGGTGCTTCCGCTGCCCTCCGCCATGTCGGTCATGGACCACCAGGGTCAGAATGACCCCCTAAGTGTGGGTAGGATGGGCTGGGGCTAAGCTGCTCCCTGCCCCATTTGTACTTCAAAGGGATTTCCCTCCAGCACACACAAAGGACCCTACACTAGTCTTTTGTCATCCCAGACAATTTGGAACCTTGAAAGAATTGAATAGCTTAATATAATTCTGGAACTTGTCAATAACAGCATACAAAGTAGACTTTCCAGGAATACCATGGCTAAGAACAGCCTCCCTCATGTCTCTAGAGGACACCCAGAAAATTTGAAGTGGAGTATCACATATGGTGAGTTTCTCCGGGCAAGAAGAAACTGTAGCACTGACCAAGCAGAACAAGAGATTATGCTCAGTAGATTTGGAGAGAGTGGGTATCCAGAGTGACTTTTCAAGAAAGGTATCACCTTGGTCAGTACCATGCACAGCGACCAGTTACTATTTGCTAATACCAACACTGAGACTGAAGAGTCTACTCCATGACTCATACTGACATACAGTAACAGTTCTAAGAAGGCTAGACAAATCTGATCAAACATTGGCCAATTCTGAAGATTGACTCTGTGATTGGCAGGGATGTAGGACAGTATTCCAGCATCGCTTTCCGCAATCGTCAACACACAGCTCACCCGGTACCTCGAAGACAACAACATCCTCGACCCCTCCCAGTTCGGCTTCAGACGAAACCACAGCACAGAGACCGCCCTCCACGCTGCCACAGACAACATCAGAAGCCATCTCGACAATGGATAAACATCAGCCCTCATTCTCCTAGACCTGTCGGCCGCCTTCAAGACTGTCTGCCACCACACTCTGACAATCCGCCTCCTCGAAGCAGGAATCCAAGACCAGGCCCTCGACTGGACCACATCCTTCCTCTCCGGCAGAACCCAGAGAGTCCGCCTCCCCCTGTTCCAATCCAAAGCCTCCAACATCATCTGCGGCGTACCCCAGGGCTCAGCCCGATGCTTTTCAACATCTACATGGCCCCCCTCGCACAAGTAGCGCGTCAACACAACCTCAACATCATCTCCTACGTCGACGACACCTAACTCATCCTCTCCCTCACCAAGGACCCCCACACCACCAAAACCAACCTCCACGAGGGACTGAAAGCTGTCGCCGACTGGATGAGAGGCAGCCGGTGGAAACTGAACTCAGACAAAACAGAGGTTCTCATCCTTGGGCCCACCCCCACCGCCTGGGATGACTTGTGGTGGCCAGCCTCGCTGGGTTCCCCACCGACACCAACCGACCACGCAAGAAACCTCGGCTTCAGCCTCAACTCATCCCTCTCCATGTCAAAGCAAGTCAACGCCGTCTCCTCTTCCTGCTACAACACCCTCTGCATGCTTCGCAGAATCTACAAATGGATCCCAACCGAAACAAGAAAAACAGTAACTCAGGCCCTCATCAGCAGCAGACTCGACTACAGCAACGTTCTCTATGCTGGCATCCCGTTCAAACACCTGCAACGCCTCCAACGCATCCAAAACGCCTCCGCCTGACTCATCCTCAACATCCCCCGCCACAGCCACATCACCCCCCACTTAAGAGACCTTCACTGGCTCCCCGTCAACAAGAGGATCACGTTCAAGCTCCTCACCCACGCACACAAAGCACTTCACAACACCGGACCAACCTACCTGAACAACAGACTCAGCTTCTACACTCCCACCCGGCAACTCCGCTCCGCCAACCTCACCCTCACCTCCGCCCCCCACATCCGGCGCAGATCCCCCGGTGGCAGATCCTTCTCTTACCTTGCCGCCAAGACCTGGAACACCCTCCTGTCTGACCTAAGACAGATCCAGGACCTGCCCTCCTTCAGAAGACACCTCAAGACCTTGCTCTTCGAGCAGTAGCAGCACACACTCCCCCTCCAGTGCCTTGAAACCCTCACGGGTATGTAGTGCGCTTTAGAAATAGACTGATTGATTGATTGATTGAAAACTAAATCTTTGAGGGGCTCAATGGTCAAAAGTGACATTACTCTTACCAAAGGGATTAGTCAACACAATCGCAAGGGTTTTTTCTCATGTGGCCAATGTAAGGCATACAGAGGCAGCAGTATCTCCAATACCTATATTACGTTTAATGGTAACACACACAGTATTTAGTAATTTCTCACGTGCAGTGCTAATCATGTGATTTATGCCTTGGTATGTCCCTGCAACATAAGATACATTGGCAGTATTTTGTGTGTAGCAAAAAATAGGGCACTGGAAAATTTGAGGGCCATTGAGCACAATCACCCTAAAAACAATGTGGTAAGGCACTTCCAGAACAAACATTACAGGGACCATAATTTACTAACCATTTTCATCATTGAACAGATCCCCATATGTCCCGTGGGGTGGGGGAGAGAGTTCTGAGGATGAGAAAAAAAGAATCACTAACATACTTCATCCAGAAGGTCTGAATCAGGATGAAGAACTGAGTGTTCATTTGCATAATGAGTAACATGTCTACCTTTGGATTTGTCCCCTTACCATGGGCAGTTGTCTTTTACCTTTTTAATGTCATTGTTAATGTCCTTTTAATGTATCTTTGAGATTTCAGCTTGTGTATACAATCTGTTTCATACCATGAGAATATAGCAGCTCAGAATCACTTGATTGTTTATGGGTGGTCTGTTTTTCCTCTGTGCACTAATCACAGTCTTTTGTGTTTTTTTATATGAGTAAGTGAAGGGGCATTTAAGGGCATGACACACAACTTCATCAAATTGGTCTCCTACCCTTTCTTCGTCCACTGTCACCATGTTTATTTACATATCAGATAAGATTGGTTGCACTTTTCTTCAGTTCATTTTAATTATTTGATCACAGACAGACATGTTTCATTATGATTATACAAAACTATTTTGCACCATGGTATGCCGTCACTGTTCGACACAACTAGTTTACAGTCACCCAACTCATGAGTAATATGTACAGCCCTATTGAAAGGTACCAGGTATATCTAACTGGGTCATTTGTCCAGGTCCCGCGGCAAAATATTTGAGGCACTGTGCCACTGCACTATGCAGTTAATCTGCTTGTATCCCTTTTGGTATTTCGGTATTGACTGGCAGTTTTATTTCTGTATCCCTGAATTTTTTTTAGATGGTTCTGTGATATTTATCTAATACTACTGGAGGCTGGGTGTTTTTTTCCTTTCCTTTGCTGTGCAATGATATTGAATCTTTGTATACTGTTTGGGGAAGTTGTCTTGCTCGTTACAGGTGGCACTGTAGTTTATATAGCAATAAATGCCTTGTCGTGGACAAATTTACATATTTTATCATTTTAGAGTGCATGCACATCATCGCATGATCACCCGTGAGCCTGAGCTACTGTTCCATACTATTTTGTTCTATGTTTTATTTTTGTGTTTATGGGACACCATATTTGTTCTTTCCATTTTCTATGGGACATGATATTTTGTATTATACGTTTGAAACTTGTTCCACAACGATGACAACATAATAATGTATTCCATTACAAAACAAATCTCAGTATGTTTTTCTGTGTTTTGTTTTTAACTTGTGTAGTCCACCATTTATTTCTACCATGTTAGCAGATTTAAACACAGTGATTTGCTAAGTGTTAGAAATGGGGTCTTTGGTTGGCAGTCAGGTGACACCCTATCCAAGCAAGGACCCTCACTCTAGTCAGGGTAAAAGAGAATCACCCTCAGCTAAACCCCGCTCACCCTCTTTGTAGCTTGGCACAAGCTGGCAGGCTTAACTTCTGAGTGCTAGGTGTAAAGTATTTGTACCAACGCACACAGTAACATAATGAAAACACTACAAAATGACACAACACAGGTTTAGAAAAATAGAGAATATTTATCTAAACAAAACAAGACCAAAATGACAAACATCTAACATACACAAGTGAAGTTATTAATTAAAAAGCAAGAAGAGTCTTCATGTTCTTTTAAACACAACGCTAACATTGTTAGCATGAAAATGTACCCGGGTCACATCAAAATAACCCACAAGGGTGAGAGTGCATCGAAAAAGGTAAGCAGTGCATCGATTTCTCACCCGCAAGCGAGGTCGTGCATTGTTTCTCCTTCTCTGGGCCAATTGGCGTGCGTCGTTTCTTTCCCCACAGGAGAGAGATGTGTTGATCCAGACAAAACACCTCAGGTCCGGGCAGGCTTGCGATGTTTTTCCACACCCACAGATGTTGCATCATTGCAACCTTCATCAGCGATGCTGAGCGTCGTATCTCCAGCAGCGTGCGTTGATTTCACAGCTGCGCTGCAAGCGTTGCATCGATTTCAGTCACGGAGATTGTGTCGCAAATTTCCCTGCACGGCGATCTGTGTTTGGATTTCCAACTTTGGTCCACCAGCTTCACCTGTCAAGGCCCCAGGAACTGGATAGGGCACCACTTGACTGGGCAGGACTCTCAGCAGAGGCTCCAGGTGCTGGCAGAGAGAAGTCTTTGCTGTCCCTGAGACTTCAACAACAGGAGGCAAGCTCAGTTTCAAGCCCTTGGAGAGTTCTTCACAAGCAGGAAGGCACACCAAGTCCAGTCTTTGTCCTCTTGCACAGGCAGAAGCAGCAACTGCAGAATAGCTCCACAAAGCAGAGTCACAGGCAGGGCAGCGCTTCTTTTTCAGCTCTTAGCTCTTCTCAAGGCAGAGGCTCCTCTTCGTTTCCAAAAGTGATCTAAAGTCTGTGGTTTTGGGTGCCCTTCTTTTACCCATTTTGCCCTTTGAAGTAGGCTTACTTCAAAGAAAAATCTCTCTTGTTTGTGAAATTCTGCAATCCCCAGGTCAGCCCCAGACACACACCAGGGGGTTGGAGACTGCATTGTGTGAGGGCAGGCACAGCCCTTTCAGGTGTGAGTGACCACTCCTCCCGTAACGCCTAGCATAGATGGCTCATCAGGATATGCAGGCTACACCCCAGCTCCCTTTGTGTCACTGTCTAGAGAGAGGTGCAAACAGCCCAACTGTCAAACTGACCCAGACAGGGAATCCACAAACAGGCAGAATCACAGGATGGTTTAAGCAAGAAAATGCTCACTTTCTAAAAGCGGCATTTTCAAACACACAATCTTAAAATCAACTTTCCTAAAGGATGTATTTTTAAATTGTGAGCTCAGAGGCCCCAAACTCCACATGTCTATCCGCTCCCAAAGGGAATCTATACGTTAATCATATTTAAAGACAGCCCCCATTATAACCTATGAGAGGGATAGGCCTAGCAACAGTGAAAAACAAATTTAGCAGTATTTCACTGTTAGGACATTTAAAACACATTAGTATATGACCTACCTTAAACATACACTGCACCCTGCCAATGTGGCTACCTATGGCCTATAATATGGGTGCCTTACATGCAAGAAAAGGGAAGGTTTAGGCCTGGAAAGTGGGTACACTTGCAAAGTCGAATTGGCAGTTTAAAACTGCACACACAGACACTGCACTGGCAGGTCAGAACCAGGTTTACAGAGCTACTATTGTGGGTGGCACAACCAGTGCTGCAGGCCCACTAGTAGCATTTGATTTACAGGCCCCAGGCATCTCTAGTGCACTGTACTAGGGACTTACTAGTAAACCAAATATGCCAATCATGGATGAGCCAATCACATACACATTGTGTATAGGAGCTCTTGCATTTTAGCACTGGTTAGCAGTGGTAAAGTGCCCAGAGTTACAAAAACAGCAAAAACAGAGTCCAACACACATCAACAACCTGGGAAACAGAGGCAACAAGTTAAGGGAGACCACGCCAAGGATGAAAAGTGTAACACTAGGCTTGTACGAATATGACACTAAACCACTACTACCTAAACAACTACTACTTAAACAACGACTTCCCAACTCCGAAAAAACCTATAAAATGAATTATTTTACAACAAAATCTAAACAACAAGCAAAAAAAACATTAACTAAATTATTCCTTAACAACGAACACCTATTTAACGACTATGAAAACCACTAAATCACGAATCTTCCATTAAACGACTACTATGTAAACCACGACTACCTAAACAATGACTCCACAAATAACTACTACCTAAATAACGACTACCCCCAAAAAAATTACCTAAATAACGACTCCACAAATATCTAATAACCAAACAATCTACTACCCAAACAACGAATACTTAAACAACGTATCCTAAAATAACGACTACCCTTAACAAACGACTAGCCAAACAACGAATACCCAAACAAATACTAACCAACACCGAAAACGCCTGGACACCGAATATATTTAAAACGAACTCCAAACAGCGAAAAATATTAATAATTAATACCACATCTAAACAAAAATGATTAATAAATAAAATATTAAAACCACTACAGTACTAGGCAAAAAAAAAACGAAATCGAAAATAACAATATATTACCTACATACAAAAACACAAAACATCACAAAAATCCAAAACATATAAACACCATTTTAAAACAAAATAAATAATACTTAAATAATTATAAAACAAACACAACACTAAAAACAAAAACCCACATAAAACGATAGTCCTACAACACTTTCTACATAACCCAGGAAGTACTTCCTCTACTGAACAAACGAGAACGAACATAAAAAAAAATACAAACTACAAAACAAATACACTCCACAATTATATAAATCTAACATCACAAACGAATTTGCAATAAAAAAACACATCCAAAACACATTCAATTTACAAATAAAACAATAGTTACAAAAACACATATAAATACCAACCACCTCCATTTTCTACTCATTACTAAACCGAACAACTTACAGAGAAGACGAGCATATCACTACGGAAAAGAATTGAAATATAATTTATCCAACACCGCCATCTACTGAGAAAACAAGGTAAAATATCCATAAATAAATATAAAGAAATTTACTAACCTGTACCACAGCTAAAATAATATATAATTAACATACCTTTCGTACTATTTTGTTACAGGCATAAATATCAAGAATCTGACCAAAAAAATAAACACAACACCTTCATCATCAAAGGTAAACCATTACCATTATTCAAAAACAATTTCACTAAACCATAAACAATTGCATTAAAAAAAAATTTAAATAACGAATACCATAATAGAATTAAAATATATATATTAAATATTAAAAGTACAAATTAGTTTAACAAAAAACAAAAATCACCTAATACATTTAACCAAAAACCAAATATTAATCACCAAATTTGAAACCTACTAAAAAAATTACTTCTAAATCAAAATAACTAAATAATTAAAAAAACAAAAGAATAAACTAAATAATACACTTTTTGTTATTTCTTACAGACTCCAAGAACCCAACAAAACACCAGAAGACCTAAAAAATTGAAAGAAATCAATTTTAAAAAAAATAACATCTGAAATAAGAAAAAAAAACTCAAAGTAAGTATAATATTTTCATTACAACATACAACCAGATTTTGTAATTAAATAAAACAAAACAAACATTCTTATTCAAATACCCCTTAACATAACACCAAACACACATAAATTCTATAAAATGAAAAACTCTTCACAAACACAGTACATATATTATATACAAAACAAATAACTATAACAACTCCACCAAACACTCACCTCTAAACAGCTGCTCCACAATAAACATAAATACATTTTACAACAAAATACCAACTTCCAAAACAACTAGAGCCTTAACAATAAAGACAGACTACCAACCTTGTTCTTTCTACTAACAATCTTACCACAAATACCTTAAAAACAATATTTCATTGTAAAACCATACTTGAAAAAAGAATTACTAATAAACACCATTCAGCCTACATCCCTCACGCCACCCCCCCAACCACACCCCAAAACCTAAAACACCCTGAACCCCCACCCTATCCCCAAAACCAAAAACGTCCCACCCCCCCAACCCCACCCCAAAACCTAAAACCCCCTAACCCCAACCTCCTCCCCAAAACCAAAAATGCCCCACCCCCCCAACTCTCCCAAAAACCTAAAACCCCCTAAACCCCTACCTCCTCCCCAAAACCAAAAACGTCCCACCCCCCGAACCCACCCAAAAACCTAAAACACCCTAACTCCCCACCTCCTCCCCAAAACCAAAAACACCCCACACCCCCAACCCCACCCCAAAACCTAAAATCCCCTGACCCCACACCCACTCCCCAAAACCAAAAACGCCCCACACCCTGAACCCCACCCCAAAACCTAAAACCCCCTAACCCCCCACCTCCTCCCCAAAACCAAAAATGCCCCACCCCCCCACCCACCCAAAAACCTAAAACCCCCTAAACCCCCACCTCCTCCCCAAAACCAAAAATGTCCCACCCCCCCAAACCCACCCAAAAACCTAAAACACCCTAACTCCCCACCTCCTCCCCAAAACCAAAAACGCCCCACACCCCCAACCCCACCTCAAAACCTAAAATCCCCTGACCCCACACACACTCCCCAAAACCAAAAACGCCCCACACCCCCAACCCCACCCCAAAACCTAAAATCCCCTGACCCCACAACCACTCCCCAAAACCAAAAACACCCCACACCCCCAACCCCACCCCAAAACCTAAAACCACCTCACCCTCCACCACTTCCCAAAAACAAAAACGCCCCACCCCCCAACCCCATCCCAAAACCTAAAACCCCCTCACCCTCCACCACTTCCCCAAAACCAAAAATGCCCCACCCCCCATCCCCACCCCAAAACCTAAAATCCCCTGACCCCACACCCACTCCCCAAAACCAAAAACGCCCCACACCCCCAACCCCACCCCAAAACCTAAAATCCCCTGACCCCACACCCACTCCCCAAAACCAAAAACACCCCACACCCCCAACCCCACCACAAAACCTAAAACCACCTCACCCTCCACCACTTCCCAAAACCAAAAACGCCCCACCCCCCAACCCCATCCCAAAACCTAAACCCCCTCACCCTCCACCACTTCCCCAAAACCAAAAATGCCCCACCCCCCATCCCCACCCCAAAACCTAAAACCCCCTGACCCTCCACCCCTCCCCAAAACCAAAAACACTCCACCCCCCCAAACCCACCCCAAAACCTAAAACCCCCTGACCCTCCACCCCCTCCCCAAAAACACTCCACCCCCCAAACCCACCCCAAAACCTAAAACCCCATGACCCCAACCACCTAACCAAAACCAAAAATGCCCCATCCCCCAACCCCACCCCAAAACCTAAAACCCGCTAACCCCCCACCCCCTTCCCAAAACCTAAAACCCCCCACTAACCTAATTAAATGTACTATAACAACTCCACCACATACTTACGTCACAGCAGCTGCTACACAGCAAATAACACAAAAATTACCAATCCTACTCCACCAAGTACTTACCTCATATCACATTACAAATACTCAAAACATTATAAAATAATCAAAGCAACTTCACTAGATACTTACATTAACATAATTGCTACAGAATAATTATTAAATAATATACTATTACAACTCCACCAACTACTTACCTCATAACAAAAACTAGGAAGACAATAGACCCACAAATACAAATCTAAAAGCAAAAATGACTTCCCTCATTAAATAACACACAATCACCAAATATAAAAGATAACAAACCACCTACCCCAAATAATTACAAATAGAAAACATTATATATTAATTAACTTACTAAGTGTTAAACTAAATCCACCACAAATTTAATAATAAAAACTGCAAACTTCTTTTAACCTATTTCTTTTATATTATTTACAGATATTTCACAAATGGCATCGCAAGGAGAAGCAAGTTACATAACCTCAAGAACTGGAAACCAGCTACTAAAGTATGAAGGTTATCTTTATTGCACAGACAAGGTTGTCAACCTCAGGAGCCATTGGAGGTGTGTACAATTCTACTCTTCACATTGTAGAGGCAGAGCTGTAACTCTAGAAAACACCGTTGTTAAAACAACAGATCACAACCACTCTGCCTCTGCAATACAAATTGAAATAAGAGAAAACATACAAAAAATGAAAAACATTGCACATACCTCCAATGATTCCTGCGGACAGGTTATAAGGGAGGTAGTACAAAATATTCCAATACAGATCCCCGGTAGCATGCCTTCTGTACCAAACCTTAGGAGAAAATTTCAACGAGAAAGACTGGCAAGTAATCACCAACATATAAAACCACAAACCTATGAAGACATTAACATCCCCCCACAACTAACAATTACCTTCTCCAAAGAAACTTTCCTCATCCACGACAACGAAAACCCTGAAAAAAGAATACTAATATTCAGCACATCATCCAACTTACTAATCCTACAAA
The DNA here is from genome assembly GCF_031143425.1 of Pleurodeles waltl. Lineage (NCBI taxonomy): Eukaryota > Metazoa > Chordata > Amphibia > Caudata > Salamandridae > Pleurodeles > Pleurodeles waltl. The sequence continues at coordinate 1,171,740 of NW_027150399.1, read as the reverse complement.
ATAGTGAAATTTGGATGATGGATGGAACCTTTAAATCTACACCCCATCCATTCACTCAAATTTACACCATACATGCCACAAAAAATAACACTACAATCCCCCTAGTGTATGCATTACTACCTGATAAACATTCCTCTACTTACAGTGAATTTTTATCAACAATCAAAAACAAAACATTAAATAAAACACCTAGAAAAGTAATACTAGATTTCGAATTATCAATGATAAATACAATACTAAAAATATATCCACAAACCCAAATTCAAGGATGCTTTTTCCACTTTTCACAAGCATATTGGCGTAGAATACAAAAATCATCTCTAAGTAGAGAATATTTCTCAGATTGCATACTACAATTTGAATTAAAAAAACTGACAGCATTATGCTTTGTACCACCTACAAAAGTAGATGAGTATTACACCACAATAACAGAGTCTAACTATTATACACAAAATGAAGACAAATTAGAACCCTTACTAAATTACTTTGAAGAAACCTGGATTGGACACCTAAACAGATCTGGTCGCAGACGAAAGCCAAGATTTCCAATAGAATGGTGGAACTGCTACCAAACCTGTTTAGAAGGTGGTGCAAAGACTAATAATGCCATAGAAGGATGGCACAACACCTTCAATAAAGTAATAGGTAAACCCCACCCAAACCTGTATCATTTCATAGAAATTTTGAAAAAGGAACAAAGTTTCCAAGAAATGAGACTTGCTCAATCACTGTCAGGTAGCCTGAATCCACGCACAAGTAAAAAAAGCAAAGAAACGACCGAAATAATTTTGGCAAAAATACAACAATTTGATACAATAACACCATCAGACTACCTCAACAGTCTAGCATATATTCTACATGACTAACAACAACTAACCTACTGGAAAAATTACTTGCCAGTTCTAAAAAAAAAAAAACACCATGAATTAAATTGGCATTTTTTCAAAATTCTTTTACTCTAAATTTGCACAACAAAATTTGTTCCTACCTTTGAAGTTTTCATGTCTTTATCCAAACACATGATGGTGAATAAATCTTCTTCATTAAAATAGAAAGAAGCATCTCATACTGAGAAAAGAAAAAAAAACATTAATCATCCAAAAACAATTCAAAAATATTCAGATTAAATTGATGATAAAAAAAACCAACTCTATATACTATAATAACAATCAAAGAAATAAAATATAATACTTTACTAAACAAGAAATTGAAAAAATATCTAAAAAACGTAAAATACCAAATATACTTTTTTTTTACCAAAAAAAAGTAAAAAAATTAATCACATACTAACCAAAGCCACATCATTAATTAAAACATTAACGATCAAGAAAAAGACATGAAAACGATATAAAAGATACTACTAACACAATTTTTTTTTTACCACAAAACCTATTACAATAAACTACATTTTTTTTCATAAAACTAACAACTAACTCCCGCAAAAATCCCAAAACTAAATTTTTCAAAAATATATTCAATTCTTTCCAACTACTACTAAAGCAGTATAATCATTTAGAAGATATAACACTACTAAACAAATTTGTTTACTTTTACGAAACCACTATCGTATACAAAAGTATACAAAAAGAAATAATTAAACATAACCAACGTAACAAACACCGAAAATCTACTACCTACCTTATAACAACCTCCGACAACTATTTCTGTAATAAAAAAACCCGACTACATACTATAAAAAAAGTTATAATCCCACTTACCTGAACGAGGTCTCCAATTCCGTCCTATATTGACTGCGATGCTCCTCCGACTGAATACAGAAGACGTCAAACAACGTAAACATGGAAGAGCACTAAAAATAGAAAACTGACTATTTCACTCATAGACTATAATTGGGAAATTAAGAAAATAACACTAAAAATAGATAAAGAAATGTAAATAAATAATTTAAAAATTTCTATAAATATGTAAATATAAAATAATACTTGAAATTTTTTTTTGGCATTTTTTAAACTTGCTTATGTTCAAAATAAAAAATATTCAAAAAGAAATGAATGGCATTATTTAAAAAAAAATGTAATTTGCATGCAAAAAAAACATTATTGCAAATGCAAAAACTTTTAACACCTAAAAAAAATAAAACAATTCTATATATAATCTACAAAATAATTATTTAACTAATTAATTTTTAGAAATAATATTAAGACAAATTAATATATATAAAAAAATATACATCCTAAAAAATAATACAAAAATATGAAGAATATTAATTACATCACATCCAAAAAAGTATAATCAAAATAAAAAATACAAAACATTTTAACAAATTTTAAAAATCACATTTTTTTTTTAAATGTACTAAATATTAAAAATAAAAAAAATAAAAATTATTATATTCCAAAACCTACTATACCAACTACTATACTATTAAAAAATCAATTATACATTTTTAAACATAACTATTTTAAAACTAATTTATTTTTACACCTTCAATAACAAACAAAAAAATACAAAACCTAAAAATATAACACAAAAAAATAATTCACCCATAATAAAAAATTATAAACTATCAATACATATCCAAATCATAATCCACCAATAAAGCAAATTGCATAACAAAAAAAAACAACAAAAAAACTCAAACATAGAAAAATAAACTTATTCATAAAAACAATACCCCAACCATAAACCCTACATCCCCTATATCCCACCCCTAATTCTAAATATACTTTCAATAAAAAAAAAAACAATTAATTAAATACAATAAATAATACCAAACTACTAATATACTGCCAACCCATAACTCCTAGATCCCATATATCCCACCCTTAAACCCACAACATAAATGCCAAATTTTAATAAAATACAACTACTTAAATTAATACCCAAATATTAATACACTTCCCCACCCATAACCCCTACATCCCTTATATCCCACACCAAAATCCACAACAAAAATTACAACAAATAAAAAAACACAAGTACTTAAATTAATACCTGACTATTAATACACTTCCCCACCCATAACCCCTACATCCCACATATCCCGCCCCTAAACCCACAACATAAATTACAACATATAAAAAAACACAAGTACTTAAATTAATACCTGAGTATAAATACACTTCCCCACCCATTACCCCTACAACCCACATATCCCGCCCCTAAACCCACAACATAAATTACAACATATAAAAAAACACAAACACTTAAATTAAAACCTAAAAATTAATACACTTCCCCACCCGTAACCCCTACATCCCATACATCCTGCCCCTAAACCCACAACATAAATTACAACATATAAAAAAACACAAATACTTAAATTAATACGTAAATATTAAAACAGTCGCCCACCCATAAACCCAACATCCCATATATCCCGCCCCAAAACCCACAACATAAATTACAACATATAAAAAAACACAAGTACTTAAATTAATACCTGAATATTAAAACACTCACCCACCCATAAACCCAACATCCCATATATCCCACCCCTAAACCCACAACACAAATTACAACATATAAAAAAACAAGTACTTAAATTACTACCTGAGTATTAATACACTTACCCACCCATAACCCCAACATCCCATATATCCCACCCCCAAACCCACAACATAAATTACAACATATAAAAAAACACAAGTACTTAAATTAATACCTGAGTATTAATACACTTCCCAACCCATAACCCCTACATCTCACATATCCCGCCCCTAAACCCACAATATAAATTACAATATATAAAAAAAACACAAGTACATAAATTAATACCTGAGTATTAATACACTTCCCCACCCATAACCCCAACATCCCCTATATCCCGCCCCTAAACCCACAACATAAATTACAACATAGAAAAAAACACAAGTACTTAAATTAATACCTGAGTACTAATACACTTCCCCACCCATAACCCCTACATCCCCTATATCCCGCCCCTAAACCCACAACATAAATTACAACATAAAAAAAACACAAGTACTTAAATGAATACCTGAGTATTAATACACTTCCCCACCCATAACCCCTACATCCCAAATATCCCATCCCTAAACCCACAACATAAATTACAACATATAAAAAAACACAAGTACTTAAATTAATACCTGAGTATTAATACACTTTCCCACCCATAACCCCTACATCCCATACAACCCGCCCCTAAACCTACAACATAAATGCCAAATTTTAATAAAATACAACTACTTAAATTAATACCCAAATATTAATACACTTCCCCACCCATAACCCCTACATCCCATATATCCCACACCAAAATCCACAACAAAAATTACAACAAATAAAAAAACACAAGTACTTAAATTAATACCCGACTATTAATACACTTCCCCACCCATAACCCCTACATCCCACATATCCCGCCCCTAAACCCACAACATAAATTACAACATATAAAAAAACACAAATACTTAAATTAATACCTAAATATTAAAACAGTCGCCCACCCATAAACCCAACATCCCATATATCCCGCCCCTAAACCCACAACATAAATTACAACATATAAAAAAACACAAGTACTTAAATTAATACCTGAATATTAAAACACTCACCCACCCATAAACCCAACATCCCATATATCCCACCCCTAAACCCACAACATAAATTACAACATATAAAAAACAAGTACTTAAATTAATACCTGAATATTAAAACACTCTCCCACCCATAAACCCAACATCCCATATATCCCACCCCTAAACCCACAACATAAATTACAACATATAAAAAACAAGTACTTAAATTAATACCTGAGTATTAATACACTTACCCACCCATAACCCCAACATCCCATATATCCCACCCCCAAACCCACAACATAAATTACAACATATAAAAAAACACAAGTACTTAAATTAATACCTGAGTATTAATACACTTCCCCACCCATAACCCCTACATCCCATACAACCCGCCCCTAAACCTACAACATAAATTACAACATATAAAAAAACAAGTACTCAAATTAATACCTGAGTATTAATACACTTCCCCACCCATAACCCCTACATCCCATACAACCCGCCCCTAAACCTACAACATAAATGCCAAATTTTAATAAAATACAACTACTTAAATTAATACCCAAATATTAATACACTTCCCCACCCATAACCCCTACATCCCATATATCCCACACCAAAATCCACAACAAAAATTACAACAAATAAAAAAACAAAAGTACTTAAATTAATACATGACTATTAATACACTTCCCCACCCATAACCCCTACATCCCACATATCCCGCCCCTAAACCCACAACATAAATTACAATATATAAAAAAACACAAGTACATAAATTAATACCTGAGTATTAATACACTTCCCCACCCATAACCCCAACATCCCCTATATCCCGCCCCTAAACCCACAACGTAAATTACAACATAGAAAAAACACAAGTACTTAAATTAATACCTGAGTATTAATACACTTCCCCACCCATAACCCCTACATCCCAAATATCCCATCCCTAAACCCACAACATAAATTACAACATATAAAAAAACACAAGTACTTAAATTAATACCTGAGTATTAATACACTTCCCCACCCATAACCCCTACATCCCATACAACCCGCCCCTAAACCCACAACATAAATTACAACATATAAAAAAACACAAGTACTTAAATTAATACCTGAGTACTAATACACTTCCCCACCCAAAACCCCTACATCCCCTATATCCCACCCCTAAACCCACAACATAAATTACAACATATTAAAAAACACAAGTACTTAAATTAATACCTGAGTATTAATACACTGCCCCATCCATAACCCCTACATCCCATATATCCCACACCTAAACCCAAAACATAAATTACAACATATAAAAAAACACAAGTACTTAAATTAATGCCTGAGTATTAATACACTGCCCGACCCATAACCCCTACATCCTAAATATCCCATCCCTAAACCCACAACATAAATTACAACATATAAAAAAACACAAGTTCTTAAATTAATACCTGAGTATTAATACACTTCCCCACCCATAACCCCTACATCCCATACAACCCACCCCTAAACCTACAACATAAATTACAACATATAAAAAAACACAAGTACTTAAATTAATACCTAAGTATTAATACACTTCCCCACCCATAACCCCTACATCCCATATATCCCACCCCTAAACCCACAACATAAATTACAACATATAAAAAAACACCTGAGAATTAATAAAATACCCCACCCATAACATCCACAACCCATAGAATCCATTACTTAATCCACACAATATACTTTTAAAAAATTAAACATATAATAATTAAACCCTAAGCAAATAAAAAACAAAACACAAAACTCACCTTAAAATTCATCAAACAATAATTCACTTACCTTAAAATTCGTTGTTCTGGCATTAGTTGTTAAGGTAAAATCGTTGTTAAACCAGTAGTTGTTCATAACTTCGTTGTTAAGACCCAGTAGTTCTTCAAGATTCGTTGTTAAAGCAAGTAGTAACTCAAACTTAGTTGTTCAGGTTGTTTCCCGGCTTGTACATGTGACAAAAATAGCATCTTGCTGGAAGTAAAGCGAACTTCTACATGTACTCCGAGTGAGAGTCTTTCTTGAGAAGTTGGCCTTCTAATGACTTTTTTGTGGCCAACGAGCTCATCCAGCATCTATGCTCCAACCCTCATGGGCCCCCGGGACCTCACGAGCAGCTGGACTGCATATATATGTGTGTGTGTGTGTGTGTGTGTGTATATATATATATATATATATACATATATATATTTATATTTATATATATAAATATACATATATATAATGAGTGCCGTACGTTGTGGAGTAATTAGCAGTGCATGACGAGGGCCACCCCATTTTGTTTTTAATTTTTTTTTTGCTCTTTACAGGCTATCTGGGACAGTGGGGGGAACCTTAAGGCCTTTTAACAGCATCTCCCTAGTTTCTGGAGCAATGTTTTCATCTGTCTTCCCTGCGTGCATAGCTTCGTGCAAGGAAGCCAGATGAAAACTCTATTTTGTGACAGCAGAACCTATTTGACAGGACACCATGGGACACAGCAGGAGCCAGCCCTGGGGAGTGGGGGTCCCAAGGGCCATCAGTGGCTCCTCAAGGAAGGCTACTCTGCCCCCCTCCAACAAGAAGAGCTCCAGGGAGGTGGTGGGTCCCTGGGCTAAGTGGGCCTGAAATGGACCTCTTATGATTATTTGTAATATTCCTTTGGGGAAGTGTTGGTCCCGGAGGCTGCAGTGGGGCTGATTAAAGCCCCAGAGAGGTGGCGGTCCCCAGGCCAATGGGGGAGGCCGATGGGCCACCCCACAGAATTCAAACATTTTGCCCCAAGAAGGTGGTGGTTCCTGGACACGGGAAGGGGCTGGGCATCTCCCCCATTACTTTAAAATAATGCCCCCGGGACATGGCCCACCCAGAGGCATGAAAAAAAACCAAAGCTCTTCATTTAAAAAAAAACAAAAATTCAGCGGACCCAAGAATCCATCACAACTACCGCTGAAGATTTAAAAAAATAATTTTTAGCCCGGAGGGGGAGAGGGGAGGTGAGGAACCCCACCACCACAACTAAGGAAACCGTTAAATATATAGGCAAGCAAAAAATAGCTTATTCTAAAGAAACAAAGTCCTAACTATAACTACCTGGGGAAACCACCACTAGGTGATATATATTAAAAAACTGAAATTCAGCAGTTATTTCAAGTAACCATAACTAGTGCCCTAAGGCAACTATAACCGGTGCCCCAGCCATGCAGTTTTCTCCTCAATAGTTTTACTGAAAATATTACATTGATATTATCAATGATGTTATCAAAGATGTCATGAGTTTTGCAATATGTGGGGTAATTAGCAGTGCATGGTGGGGGTGCAAGTTATAGCTTCCAAAGGGCACGAGCTGTAATTACTTGAAATACCTTTAGCTATAACTGCTGAATTTCTATTGTTTTGCACATTTAAAATTTGAGCCCAATTATAACATCCCTGTAACATCCCTGTAACCTTTGTTTTTTTAAGTGATTTTTAATTCTATTTCCCAACTATAATGTCCCTGTAACTTTTATTTCTTCAGTGAGTTTGTATGTTTTTTTTAACATAATGTACATTTAATTACTATGTGTTAATCCAATCACGCCAACTCCCTAATAACGACCCAACCCTGTACCACTTAGAATGACAAATGTTCAGGAAAATTGAATAAAAAATGTATTTGACAAGTGCAAAGAGTGAGATAATTTTTCTGTATGTACCTTCAATATTTGCTGAGAAATTACAACTGATAAACCTAAAATGAAACTCTCAACCTCCTGTGTGTGGGCCAGAGAACTTAACCACTTGGCCACAGGTGACTCCTTACTGTACAGTGTCCAGATATCTCTAGGACATTCAGTCAAAAAATGGTGATGGGATAAAGGCATAAGTGCTCCATCACTAGGAATGTTTAACATTTAAAGTATGAGAAAATAAACAGACACACTGCAATGAGATACCAATGTTTGAAACTTAAACCTACTGAATGTCTAAAAGATTTATCAATTGGCCACAGAAGAGTCTGTTCTGCTGTTTATTAAAACATAACTATAACATTTTTACAGAACATCTTGCGGTGTGACGCTTTGAAGTAATTTTTTGAAAGACCATTTCACTAACAACCCATTATGGGATGGAAGACAAAGAGAGAGAGAAAGTGACAGAACTGCAGGGGAAGGCTGAAGGCTCCCCACCTCCTGAGGGAGTTGGCAGCTACTGCAAATAGCACCTTCTTGCATGCAGGAGCAATGGTTACATCTCTTTACCTGTCCACATGTTAGTGGGCAGGGAAAGAGATGAAAACTCTGCTTTCAGCAAGAGGGAACATATTTCAAACTCCCGCTTGTTGAAAGTGGAGTGTTTGATTTTGCTTGGCAGGAGCTGTCAATAAACAGCTATCTCCTAAGGGTGGGCATCTTGGGAGGTACCAGGAGATGGCCCTGAGAGGTGGCAGTCCCCATGGCCATATACATCTCCATGAGTGGGCTGTGTGTCCCCCTCCATCTTTTCAATTTGGTCCTGGGGAGGTGGTAGTGCGTGGGGCGGGGGTCCATGATTGATCTCCCTCCTCAAGTTATTTTGTAGCCCGGCGGAGGTGGCAGTCCCTGAGGCCCGGGTGTCCACAGGACCTCCCCAATGTTTTCTTAACTTTGTTGCCTTGGGGAGATGGTGGTTCCTGGGGTACAGGGGACCATGCAGCACCCCTGCATGCATTTTATACATAGCCCTGAGGAGGTTGCAGTCCCTAGGACCTGGAGGGCGGTCCACAGGTCTTCAATTATTTTATTGAATAATGAGCCCTGGGGAGATAGTGGTCCCACAGGCATGTGGCCACAGGTCCCACCCCCCCATTATTTTACTTAGCAACTAGCCCGCGAAGGTGAGATCCCAGTGGCTTTTAGTAAGCCCCAGGAGGGAGGCCCGTGTGCCCATTCTTAATTTTATTGAAAAAAAATGCCTATGGGACCTGGGCCACCGGGGGTCAAAATTAAAGGCACGCACGGAAGACCACTCTCACTTGTTTTAATAATTCATGGCAATATTTGTAAATATTTGGCAATTTCACTGTTAATTTAAAAAAATGCTTTTTTGCCCTGGCAGGCCACCAGGGATATCCCTGCACCAAGGCCAGGGACATTGGGTAAATGTACCCTGCCCCCTTTCTTTTATTCCATTTGTATCTGAGCCTCAGGTGGAGCCAAGTCTCAAAAGGGCTATCAACACTTCCTGGTTAGAATGTTGGCAGCCAATTAGATCTTTGCATGAGATTAGCAGTCTTCACAAAGTTGTTTCGGCCCTAGAAATACAAATTAGAATTTCCAGTACTTTCCCCTAAACCACTGAATGGATTCATACCAAATAAAAATGGGTGATCTACAGACCAAAAGCTACATTTTTGCCAAATCTAATTCAATTTCTCCCAGGTGTTCAGGCTGCGGGCTTGTCTGAAGAGTCTGTAGGAATTCTCATGGGAAACATACTTTTTATGAACCCCCCCTTTTACTTCGGCCCTCCTTGATGGATCATCCCAAAAATTATCATTTAAAAATGTTATTTTCTATTATTTAATTAACATCCCACACTAAGTCCCCACAAACCAAAAAGCCCACACATAAAATATCAGTAAAATGAATAAACATAACACAATTTACATAGTTATTAATCAATTAAACTATTATTAATAAATTATTCATCACTTGTTAGATAACTATTGCTCAAGTAATGTCCCGCCATATGCCTCTCCTAACCCAGCAGCCCACACCTAATATATAACTTAAGAAATATAACCATTGCACAATTTATATAATCAATAATCAATTACCTGGTTAATAATACATGAATCATTAATTGTGAAATAATTATTACTTAACCCCTTCTGTGCCCAGGACGTAATGGTTACGTCCTGAGGCACAGTGCTGCTGTGCCCAGGACGTAACCATTACGTCCTGTGCACAGAGCCCAGAGGGAGCGCTCTCGCTCCCTCTGTGGGGTTCCCCCCCACCCCCCCAAGTCAGGGATGGAAGGGGAAGCCCTTCCCCTCCCACCCCCGACCCCCCCAACCCCCCCTGTGACGTCAGCGCGCGAGCGCGCGCTGATTAGTCACAGGGTCTCCCCCATCGCGCTGGAAGCAGAGCTTCCAGCGCGATTGAAAAAGAAATGCTTTTGCATTTCTTTTTCAATCCCATGGGGGAGGCCCCGAGAGGCTTCAAAGGGAAGGAAATGTATTTCCTTCCCTTTGAAGTCTCTCACAGGTTTCAAACGCCGGATTGCTTGCAATCCGGCTTTTGAAACCCCACTAGACACCAGGGATTTTTTTTTCTTTTCTTGAAATTGGCAAAAGGGAGCGACCCCTTGGGCAAGGGTCGCTCCCAGGGGGGCATTTTTTTAGGAAGGCCTTTTCTGCCCCCCCTGGGGGCAGATTGGCCTATTATTAGGCCGATCTGCACCAAGGGGGGGCAGAAACCTCTAGGCACCAGGGACCTTTTTTTTTGTTTTTTTTTTTTTGTGATGAATTCTTTTTTTTTAGGTGGGGAGCGATCCCTTAGGCAAGGGTCGCTCCCCTACGGGGCAATATATATTTAGGCCATTTCTGCCCCCCTTGGGGGCAGATTGGCCTATTTTGATAAGGCCAATCTGCCCCCAAGGGGGGCAGAAACCATTAGACACCAGGGAGTTTGTTTTTGCGCGCGAATGTCACGCAACAAAGCGACCCCTTTGGCAAGGGTCGCTCCCATGGGGGGCAATTTTTTGGGAAGGCCTTTTCTGCCCCCCCTGGGGGCAGATCGGCCTATTATTAGGCCGATCTGCCCCCAGGGGGGGAAGAAACCTCTAGGCGCCAGGGCAAATTTTTTTTTTGTGTTTTTTTTTTTTGTTCTTTTTTTTTTTTTTAGAGATGGGGAGCGACCCATCAGGCAAGGGTCGCTCCCCTGGGGGGCAAATTGTATTTAGACCATTTCTGCCCCCCTGGGGGCAGATTGGCCGATTTTAGGTCAATCTGCCCCCAAGGGGGCAGAAACCACTAGGCACCGGGGATTTGTTTTTTGGCGCCAATGTCACACAGGGGGAGCGACCCCGTAGGCAAGGGTCGCTCCCGGGGGGGGTGGGGGTTGGGGGGGCAAATTTATTTTAGGCCATTTCTGCCCCCCCAGGGGACAGATCGGCCTATTATTAGGCCGAACTGCCCCCGGGGGGGGGGGGCAGAACACTCTAGGCGCCAGGGCAATTTTTTTTTTGTGTTTTTTTTTTTTGTTGTTTCTTTTTTTAGAGATGGGGAGCGACCCATCAGGCAAGGGTCACTCCCCTGGGGGGGCAAATTGTATTTAGACCATTTCTGCCCCCCTGGGGGCAGATTGGCCAATTTTAGGTCAATCTGCCCCCAAGGGGGCATAAACCACTAGGCACCGGGGATTTGTTTTTTGGCGCCAATGTCACGCAGGGGGAGCGACCCCGTACGCAAGGGTCGCTCCCGGGGGGGGGGGGGGGGGGTTGGGGGGGCAAATTTATTTTAGGCCATTTCTGCCCCCCCGGGGGACAGATCGGCCTATTATTAGGCCGAACTGCCCCCGGGGGGGGGGGGGGCAGAACACTCTAGGCGCCAGGGCAATTTTTTTTTTGTGTGGTTTTTTTGGGTTGTTTCTTTTTTTAGAGATGGGGAGCAAATTGTATTTAGACCATTTCTGCCCCCCTGTGAAAAAATATGTTGTGTCCACGTTGTGTTTTGGGCCATTTCCTTTTGTGGGCGCTAGGCCTACCCACAGAAGTGATGTACCATTTTTATCGAGAGACTTAGGGGAACGCTGGGTGGAAGGAAATTTGTGGCTCCTCTCAGATTCCAGAACTTTCTGTCACCGAAATGAGAGGAAAAAGTGTTTTTTGGGCCAAATTTTGATGTTTGCAAAGGATTCTGGGTAACATAACCTGGTCAGAGCCCCGCAAGTCACCCCATCTTGGATTCCCCTGGGTTTCTAGTTTTCAAAAATGCACTGGTTTGCTAGGTTTCCTCAGGTGTCGGCTGTGCTACAGGCCAAAATCCACAGGTAGGCACTGCTTTTTATAAAAAAATGTGATGTGTCCACGTTGGGGGAACGCTGGGTAGAAGGAAATTTGTGGCTCCTCTCAGATTCCAAAACTTTCTGCCACAGAAATGTGAGTAACATGTGTATTTTTAGCCAAATTTTGAGGTTTGCAAAGGATTCTGGGTAACAGAACCTGGTCCGAGCCCCGCAAGTCACCCCTCCTTGGATTCCCCAAGGTCTCTAGTTTTCAGAAATGCACAGGTTTGGTAGGTTTCCCTAGGTGCCGGCTGAGCTAGAGGCCAAAATCTACAGGTAGGCACTTTGCAAAAAACACCTCTGTTTTTTTCCAAAATTTAGGATGTGTCCACGTTGCGCTTTGGGGTGTTTCCTGTCGCCGGCGCTAGGCCTACCCACGCAAGTGAGGTATCATTTTTATCGGGAGACTTGGGGGAACGCTGGGTGGAAGGCAATTTGTAGCTCCTCTCAGATTCCAGAACTTTCTGCCACAGAAATGTGAGGGACATGTGTTTTTTTAGCCACATTTTGAGGTTTGCAAAGGATTCTGGGTAACAGAACCTGGTCCGAGCCCCGCAAGTCACCCCTCCTTGGATTCCCCTAGGTCTCTAGTTTTCAGAAATGCACAGGTTTGGTAGGTTTCCCTAGGTGCCGGCTGAGCTAGAGGCCAAAATCTACAGGTAGGCACTTCGCAAAAAACACCTCTGTTTTTTTCCAAAATTTAGGATGTGTCCACGTTGCGCTTTGGGGTGTTTCCTGTCGCCGGCGCTAGGCCTACCCACGCAAGTGAGGTATCATTTTTATCAGGAGACTTGGGGGAACGCTGGGTAGAAGGAAATTTGTGGCTCCTCTCAGATTCCAGAACTTTCTGCCACAGAAATGTGAGTAACATGTGTATTTTTAGCCAAATTTTGAGGTTTGCAAAGGATTCTGGGTAACAGAACCTGGTCCGAGCCCCGCAAGTCACCCCTCCTTGGATTCCCCTAGGTCTCTAGTTTTCAGAAATGCACAGGTTTGGTAGGTTTCCCTAGGTGCCGGCTGAGCTAGAGGCCAAAATCTGCAGGTAGTCTCTTTGCTAAAAACAGCTCTGTTTTCTGTGATGTGTCCACGTTGTGTTTTGGGGCATATCCTGTCGCGGGCGCTAGGCCTACCCACACAAGTGAGGTATCATTTTTATCGGGAGACGTGGAGGAACGCTGGGTGGAAGGAAATTTGTGGCTCCTCTCAGATTCCAGAACTTTCTGCCACAGAAATGTGAGGAACATGTGTTTTTTTAGCCAAATTTTGAGTTTTGCAAAGGATTCTGGGTAACAGAACCTGGTCCGAGCCACACAAGTCACCCCTCCTTGGATTCCCCTAGGTCTCTAGTTTTCAGAAATGCACAGGTTTGGTAGGTTTCCCTAGGTGCCGGCTGAGCTAGAGGCCAAAATCTACAGGTAGTCACTTTGCTAAAAACAGCTCTGTTTTCTGTGAGATGTCCACGTTGTGTTTTGGGGCATATCCTGTCGCGGGCGCTAGGCCTATCCACACAAGTGAGGTATCATTTTTATCGGGAGACGTGGGGGAACGCTGGGTGGAAGGAAATTTGTGGCTCCTCTCAGATTCCAGAACTTTCTGCCACAGAAATGTGAGGAACATGTGTTTTTTTAGCCAAATTTTGAGATTTGCAAAGGATTCTGGGTAACAGAACCTGGTCCGAGCCCCGCAAGTCACCCCTCCTTGGATTCCCCTAGGTCTCTAGTTTTCAGAAATGCACAGGTTTGGTAGGTTTCCCTAGGTGGCGGCTGAGCTAGAGGCCAAAATCTACAGGTAGTCACTTTGCTAAAAACAGCTCTGTTTTCTGTGATATGTCCACGTTGTGTTTTGGGGCATATCCTGTCGCGGGCGCTAGGCCTACCCACACAAGTGAGGTATCATTTTTATCGGGAGACGTGGGGGAACGCTGGGTGGAAGGAAATTTGTGGCTCCTATCAGATTCCAGAACTTTCTGCCACAGAAATGTGAGGAACATGTGTTTTTTTAGCCAAATTTTGAGGTTTGCAAAGGATTCTGGGTAACAGAACCTGGTCCGAGCCCCGCAAGTCACCCCTCCTTGGATTCCCCTAGGTCTCTAGTTTTCAGAAATGCACAGGTTTGGTAGGTTTCCCTAGGTGGCGGCTGAGCTAGAGGCCAAAATCTACAGGTAGTCACTTTGCTAAAAACAGCTCTGTTTTCTGTGATATGTCCACGTTGTGTTTTGGGGCATATCCTGTCGCGGGCGCTAGGCCTACCCACACAAGTGAGGTATCATTTTTATCGGGAGACGTGGGGGAACGCTGGGTGGAAGGAAATTTGTGGCTCCTCTCAGATTCCAGAACTTTCTGCCACAGAAATGTGAGGAACATGTGTTTTTTTAGCCAAATTTTGAGGTTTGCAAAGGATTCTGGGTAACAGAACCTGGTCCGAGCCCCGCAAGTCACCCCTCCTTGGATTCCCCTAGGTCTCTAGTTTTCAGAAATGCACAGGTTTGGTAGGTTTCCCTAGGTGGCGGCTGAGCTAGAGGCCAAAATCTACAGGTAGTCACTTTGCTAAAAACAGCTCTGTTTTCTGTGATATGTCCACGTTGTGTTTTGGGTCTTATCCTGTCGCGGGCGCTAGGCCTACCCACACAAGTGAGGTATCATTTTTATCGGGAGACGTGGGGGAACGCTGGGTGGAAGGAAATTTGTGGCTCCTCTCAGATTCCAGAACTTTCTGCCACAGAAATGTGAGGAACATGTGTTTTTTTAGCCAAATTTTGAGGTATGCAAAGGATTCTGGGTAACAGAACCTGGTCCGAGCCCCGCAAGTCACCCCTCCTTGGATTCCCCTAGGTCTCTAGTTTTCAGAAATGCACAGGTTTGGTAGGTTTCCCTAGGTGGCGGCTGAGCTAGAGGCCAAAATCTACAGGTAGTCACTTTGCTAAAAACAGCTCTGTTTTCTGTGATATGTCCACGTTGTGTTTTGGGGCATATCCTGTCGCGGGCGCTAGGCCTACCCACACAAGTGAGGTATCATTTTTATCGGGAGACGTGGGGGAACGCTGGGTGGAAGGAAATTTGTGGCTCCTCTCAGATTCCAGAACTTTCTGCCACAGAAATGTGAGGAACATGTGTTTTTTTAGCCAAATTTTGAGGTTTGCAAAGCATTCTGGGTAACAGAACCTGGACCGAGCCACACAAGTCACCCCTCCTTGGATTCCCCTAGGTCTCTAGTTTTCAGAAATGCACAGGTTTGGTAGGTTTCCCTAGGTGGCGGCTGAGCTAGAGGCCAAAATCTACAGGTAGTCACTTTGCTAAAAACAGCTCTGTTTTCTGTGATATGTCCACGTTGTGTTTTGGGGCATATCCTGTCGCGGGTGCTAGGCCTACCCACACAAGTGAGGTATCATTTGTATCGGGAGACATGGGGGAACGCTGGGTGGAAGGAAATTTGTGGCTCCTCTCAGATTCCATAACTTTCTGCCACAGAAATGTGAGGAACATGTGTTTTTTTAGCCAAAGTTTGAGGTTTGCAAAGGATTCTGGGTAACAGAACCTGGTCCGAGCCACACAAGTCACCCCTCCTTGGATTCCCCTAGGTCTCTAGTTTTCAGAAATGCACAGGTTTGGTAGGTTTCCCTAGGTGGCGGCTGAGCTAGAGGCCAAAATCTACAGGTAGTCACTTTGCTAAAAACAGCTCTGTTTTCTGTGATGTGTCCACGTTGTGTTTTGGGGCATATCCTGTCGCGGGTGCTAGGCCTACCAACACAAGTGAGGTACCATTTTTATCGGGAGACTTGGGGGAACATAGATTAGCAAAACAAGTACTATTGCCCCTTGTCTTTCTCTACATTTTTTCCTTCCAAATATAGGAGTGTGTGTAAAAAAGACATCTATTTGAGAAATTCCCTGTAATTCACGTGCTACTATGGTCACCCCGGAATTCAGAGATGTGCAAATAACCACTGCTCCTCAACACCTTATCTTGTGCCCTTTTTGGAAATGCAAAGGTTTTCTTGATAGCAATTTTTTACTCCTTATATTTCAGCAAATGAATTGCTGTATACCCGGTATAGAATGAAAACGCACTGCAGGGTGCAGCTCATTTATTGGCTCTGGGTTCCTCGGGTTCTTGATGAACCTACAAACCCTATATATCCCCGCAACCAGAGGAGTCCAGCAGACGTAACGGTATATTGCTTTCGATAATCTGACATTGCAGGGAAAAGTTACAGAGTAAAACGTAGAGAAAAATTGATGGTTCTTTCACCTCAATTTCAATATTTTTCTTTTTCAGCTGTTATTTTCTGTAGGAAACCCTTGTAGGATCTACACAAATGACCCCTTGCTGAATTCAGAATTGTGTCTACTTTTCAGAAATGTTTAGGTTTCTGGGATCCAGCATTGGTTTCATGACCATTCCTGTCACTGACTGGAAGGAGGCTGAAAGCACAAAAAATTGCACAAATGGGGTATGCCCCAGTAAAATGCCAAAATTGTGTTGAAAAATTGGGTTTTCTGATTCAAGTCTGCCTGTTCCTGAAAGCTGGGAAGCTGCTGAGTTTAGCACTGCAAACCCTTTGTTGATGCCATTTTCAGGGGAAAAACCACAAGCCTTCTTCTGCAGCCACTTTTTCCAATTTTTTTGAAAAAAACGAAATTTTCACTGTATTTTGGCCAATTTCTTGGCCTCCTTCAGGGGAACCCACAAAGTCTGGGTACCTCTAGAATCCCTAGGATGTTGGAAAAAAAGGACGCAAATTTGGCTTGGTTAGCTTATGTGGACAAAAAGTTATGAGGGCCTAAGCGCGAACTGCCCCAAATAGGCAAAAAAAGGCCCGGCACAGGAGGGGGAAAAGGCCTGGCAGCGAAGGGGTTAATTAACTTCCCATCCTATAACCCTGGAAACCTAGCAGCATGCATCTAAGATATAACTGAAAATATAATTAGTACATTAATTACATATTATTTATAATTAATTAACTTCCTGTACCCCTACAAACCTAGGAACTCACAACAACATAATAAATTACTATTAGCAATCAAATTTGCCCCTAGAACCACTGAAGCATCACTTTTTGTGAGGCTACGGTGGCGCTTTGCACTGTGCCATATTTACAAGGTGGCGCTAAGCCACTTTTTGTGGCTTAACACCGCCTTGTAAATATGGGCCCATCCAACGCAATTTTCTGCGGCAGAGGGGTGTATGCAATGGGTGTTGCTGTTGGTGCTTCACCACAACACCCATTGGTTTTGATGCTGCCCCAGATTTACAAGAAGTCAGTCCATGTCTACATGTTTATTTCCCATGAGTATATATGGAACAGTCAATACGTGCACAAATGGAAACCCACGCCCTGCATATTCATGGCAGGGTGACAGCGTGAGGAGAAAAATGCCAGGATGTTGATCGTGGAGCAGGCAGTGGCAGGACATATGTGTCAATGGAGGCAGCAGCCCAGGCAGGGAGCACAGAACATTACTACATTGTCCTGAAAGGAGAGCAAAATAGGGACAACACTCACTGTAGGAGACACAGATGTCAACTCCACACAAATGCACTGTAGGAACAGGAATCCATGACAGACATGCCCGGTAGGTCCGAAACCCTATGGCCAGTACCAACGCACATACACAACACATACCAACCCAATGTTCGCACCCTCACAACGCCCCAATGTTGCACTGCCACCCAATGACAACTCCCAGGATGGATGCAATAACCCTGTGTAGCACACATAGCACATGATCTGGCCACTCAGGGAACATTCCACATACACATAGGGGGCACTGGTGCACCAATACAACACCTGCCTGACTATAGGCCTGACCTGTACACTGTGACTACCACAGGTATGGGCACTTGTGACACCCCCCAATCCCACCCTGAGTAAGAGCTGCAACCAATACTGTCAGTCGTCATACCCAGCAGGTGGCAGCACGGGCATGGCAGACACTTGTAGAGGACACAAACCACACAGTTTGCATATACCTGCATTTCAGCTGCAGTAATGTCAATTCAGCTTTGCGCTGGAGTCAGCTTCATCCTTATCATCCTTCTCTTCATCACTCCCTATGTCCCTTTCATCAGCCACTGGCACAGCTACCCCCTCCTCTGCAAGCGGCAATGGGATATGATGCCTCAGGGCCAGATTGTGCAGCCTACAGCAGTCCACAATGATCTGGCACACATTCTGTGGGTTGTAGAGCAGGGCACCCCCGGCGACATGCAAACAGTAGAACCTGGCCTTCAGCAGGCCAATGCATCTCTCAATTAACCATCTGGTACGACCGTGGGCATCATTGTAAAGGTCCTCTGCAGCTGAGGTTGGATGCCTCACAGGTGTCAGGAGACAGGGTAGTTTGGGATAGCCAGAGTCACCTGTGTGCATAGAGGGTAGAGGTATGTCACAACTGGAAGGGCAACAGGGCAGGGACACAAGGATGCAGTGAGCTGAGGGGCACAGATATTCATGGGTACATACCAATGAGCCAAGCCCGGTCCCTCTGGAGTGGTGCCATCATTTGTGAGATGCTGCTGTTTTGCAGGATGTAGTAATTGTGTACAGAGCCTGGGAACTTGGCTGTCACCTTGGAGATGTACTGGTCCGCGAGACAAATCACCTGCACATTGACCGAATTAAAGTGTTTGTGGTTTCTGTATGCCTGTTCATTCCTCCTGGGTGGCACCAGGGCAATGTGCATGCCTTCAACTGCACCAATGACATGTGGGACGTGTACCACATTGTAGAACGCAGCCTTGACAGTGGGCAATTCTGCATGTCAGGGGAACCGGATGTAGCTGGCCATATGTTTTATCAGGACACACAGTACATCCCTCAGGACGTTGCCGAACATGGGCTGCAACATCCCACTTGCGAGGCCCACTGTGACCTGGAAGGAGCCAGAGGCAAGGTAGTGGAGGACTGACAACACCTGTACTGTGGGTGGGATGGCATTTGTACATAGAATGGCAGGCAATAGATTTGGCTCCAACTGGGCTATTAGTTCCATTATGGTCACACGGTTCAGACAATAGGTCTGGATGATGTGACGCTCCACCAGGGTGGCAAGGTCGACTAGGGGCCTGTACACTGGTGCATTCTTCATCCTCAAGCGTGCAATGTACATGGGAATAGGGAAGAGGTGGTAAAATGTCATGCAGCATATACTTATGCCGTAGTAAATTTCACCGACATCACACATCATAAAAAATAAAATGGTTGCCGTCAGTCTGCATGCATGGGACAGGTGAAAGTGAGATCATCCCGCCAGCGTAACACGTCGTGGTGGTAGGCAGTCACAACTGCCATGCCACACACCATTGGCTGACACTGTTACCAATGGAAGGCAGGAGCCAATGGCGATCACCGCCGGCAGTGATGGCGATGTCCACGGCTACCGTGACCGCCATTTCATGTGCTCATGCTCACTTGACTCCTGAAACTCGTGCACCTAAGACCTCCACTTCATGTGCTGCTGTGTACAGACTCTGGTAGCCAAGATGCCACGTTCTGCAGGAGACAGGGCCCCTTGCTTTCACTTAAGAAGAGTTGGAACGGCTTGTGGACGGGGTCCTTCCCCTGTATGGACAGTTGTATGGGCCACAAGAGCAGCAGGTAAGCTGACTGTCATTGTCCTGTATGTGAGTTGCGCGCATGGGTATGGTGGCCTTGGTAGGTGGCAGTGTGAATGTAGCATGGACATGAGTGAGGAGCCGAGCTTGGTTGGCTGACGACATGTGGCTGTGGATGTGTGATGTGTGCTGTCCATTACTGTCCCAAGGAATGCCATCCAACATGACTGTGTTCTTCTGTCTGTGTCACTCATGCAGGTCAGCCCCCATCAGAAGAAGGGGATTTGGTGTGCCATTGCCAAGCAAGTGCGGACCCTGGGGATCCATGCCCGGCAGAGCACCCACTGCAGAAAGCGGTGGGAGGACCTGAGATGCTGAGCCCGCAGAGGCCCAGCTGGGGACATCCTCCCAACGAGGAAGAGGTGCCATTGGACCCTGGCCCCCCTAATGGCCCGCATATTGGCGTTGACCTACCCTGAGGTGGATGGGGGCTTGAGGGCAGCACAGCAGCCACATGGGGGTAAGTACTCACTCTCACTTGTGACATGTGTTGACATGGTAGCTCTGGGTGGGCAGCATTGGCTAGCTGTAGCGTGGATGCTAGGTACACTGTTCTCCACTATGGGTTGTGTCCATTTGGGCAGGATTGACATCACAGGTGAGTGAAATGCCATGCAGTCAGTGGTATTGGGGCAGACACCTTCAATGACGTACTGTGTGGCCACCTACTTGCCAGCACATGGCTACTGGATCTTCAGAGCTGGGCGTCAGGGCATTGTGATTGGTCTCGGCCAACCACTGTGCTAGCGGTGTATCCATGAACTCAGTCAGCTGGCAGGCATTGCATAAATGGTGGGGTGGATGCACCAAGTGGTGACAGTGCTTCTTGACATTAGCCAAGGGGGCCTTCCAACTAGCCGTGCAAGATCCTCTTGGGTGTCCAGTCCTTTGCATGCTTGTCTCAAGGGCCATGGGTAGTGGGCAGGTACTGGACAGGTGTAGAGATATAACTCAGTCAGACCATCAGCGAGTGACATGTGCATTGTTGCTCTTTCCCCCATGGTGTCACCAAATAGTAGGATGTTCAGAGGTGGGCATGATGTATAATGGCATGGCATCAAATGCAGATGTTCTACCCTGTGTGACTGTTGCGCTGGCGTTGACCAATTGCACCCTGTCTCTCTCTCTCTCTCTCTCCCTCCCTGTCATCCTCTATCTTTGGGTGCATCAACATCATCTGGTGTAGGAGAAGGGGCACCTGTGAGTGGGGAAGCTTCAGCCCAGGAGGCTGACACAAATGGAGCTGAGGGGATCAGTGGGACAGAGGGTGAGGGGAGTGCCACGGGGGGACAGGATTGACCACTACATCTTCCGATTCCTCCTCCGATGGTGGCTCTCTGGTGGTGGTGGATCCATCTGGGACTACCCCAGCACCATTCTTGTCTTCCACCCCCATACCACAACAGACCTACCTGTAGCTCCCTACCCAGTGCCCGTGCCTGCTCACCCAAAGGGGGGGCATCTCATTTGTTGCAGGCACCTCTACCCCTGCCCCGGTCAGCCCTGCTGCCCTCAATAAGGAGGCTATTGACCTCCTGAGGTCCATCTCTGTGGACAGATAACTATTGTGAATGTAATCTAGGAACTGGTATCCCTGATGCAACACACTAATGTGTTCCTGGAAAGCATTCATGGTTCCTTGTCTGGCCTACAGAGATTGTTCCAGACTCTGGCCTCTTCGTCATAAGTGCTCCATCACTAGGAATGTTTAACATTTAAAGTATGAGAAAATAAACAGACACACTGCAATGAGATACCAATGTTTGAAACTTAAACCTACTGAATGTCTAAAAGATTTATCAATTGGCCACAGAAGAGTCTGTTCTGCTGTTTATTAAAACATAACTATAACATTTTTACAGAACATCTTGCGGTGTGACGCTTTGAAGTCATTTTTTGAAAGACCATTTCACTAACAACCCATTATGGGATGGAAGACAAAGAGAGAGAGAAAGTGACAGAACTGCAGGGGAAGGCTGAAGGCCCCCGTGGTGCCAGCAGGCTCCCCACCTCCTGAGGGAGTTGGCAGCTACTGCAAATAGCACCATCTTGCATGCAGGAGCAATGGTTACATCTCTTCACCTGTCCACATGTTAGTGGGCAGGGAAAGAGATGAAAACTCTGCTTTCAGCAAGAGGGAACATATTTCAAACTCCCGCTTGTTGAAAGTGGAGTGTTTGATTTTGCTTGGCAGGAGCTGTCAATAAACAGCTATCTCCTAAGGGTGGGCATCTTGGGAGGTACCAGGAGGTGGCCCTGAGAGGTGGCAGTCCCCATGGCCATATACATCTCCATGAGTGGGCTGTGTGTCCCCCTCCATCTTTTCAATTTGGCCCTGGGGAGGTGGTAGTGCGTGGGGCCAGGGGTCCATGATTGATCTCCCTCCTCAAGTTATTTTGTAGCCCAGCGGAGGTGGCAGTCCTGAGGCCCGGGTGTCCACAGGACCTCCCCATTGTTTTCTTAACTTTGTTGCCTTGGGGAGATGGTGGTTCCTGGGGTACAGGGGACCATGCAGCACCCCTGCATGCATTTTATACATAGCCCTGAGGAGGTTGCAGTCCCTAGGACCTGGAGGGCGGTCCACAGGTCTTCAATTATTTTATTGAATAATGAGCCCTGGGGAGATAGTGGTCCCACAGGCATGTGGCCACAGGTCCCACCCCCCCATTATTTTACTTAGCAACTAGCCCGTGAAGGTGAGATCCCAGTGGCTTTTAGTAAGCCCCAGGAGGGAGGCCCGTGTGCCCATTCTTAATTTTATTGAAAAAAAATGCCTATGGGACCTGGGCCACTGGGGGTCAAAATTAAAGGCAAGCACGGAAGACCACTCTCACTTGTTTTAATAATTCATGGCAATATTTGTAAATATTTGGGAATTTCACTGTTAATTAAAAAAAATGCTTTTTTGCCCTGGCAGGCCACCAGGGATATCCCTGCACTAAGGCCAGGGACATTGGGTAAATGTACCCTGCCCCCTTTCTTTTATTCCATTTGTATCTGAGCCTCAGGTGGAGCCAAGTCTCAAAATGGCTATCAACACTTCCTGGTTAGAATGTTGGCAGCCAATTAGATCTTTGCATGAGATTAGCAGTCTTCACAAAGTTGTTTCGGCCCTAGAAATACAAATTTGAATTTCCAGTACTTTCCCCTAAACCACTGAATGGATTCACACCAAATAAAAATGGGTGATCTACAGACCAAAAGCTACATTTTTGCCAAATCTAATTCAATTTCTCCCAGGCGTTCAGGCTGCGGGCTTGTCTGAAGAGTCTGTAGGAATTACCATGGGAAACATACTTTTTATGAACCCCCCTTTTACTTCGGCCCTCCTTGATGGATCATCCCAAAAATTATCATTTAAAAATGTTATTTTCTATTATTTAATTAACATCCCACACTAAGTCCCCACAAACCAAAAAGCCCACACATAAAATATCAGTAAAATGAATAAACATAACACAATTTACATAGTTATTAATCAATTAAACTATTATTAATAAATTAATCATCACTTGTTAGATAACTATTGCTCAAGTAATGTCCCGCCATATGCCTCTCCTAACCCAGCAGCCCACACCTAATATATAACTTAAGAAATATAACCATTGCACAATTTATATAATCAATAATCAATTACCTGGTTAATAATACATGAATCATTAATTGTGAAATAATTATTACTTAATTAACTTCCCATCCTATAACCCTAGAAACCTAGCAGCATGCATCTAAGATATAACTGAAAATATAATTAGTACATTAATTACATATTATTTATAATTAATTAACTTCCTGTACCCCTACAAACCTAGGAACTCACAACAACATAAGAAATTACTATTAGCAATCAAATTTGCCCCTAGAACCACTGAAGCATCACTTTTTGTGAGGCTACGGTGGCGCTTTGCACTGTGCCATATTTACAAGGTGGCGCTAAGCCACTTTTTGTGGCTTAACACCGCCTTGTAAATATGGGCCCATCCAACGCAATTTTCTGCGGCAGAGGGGTGTATGCAATGGGTGTTGCTGTTGGTGCTTCACCACAACACCCATTGGTTTTGATGCTGCCCCAGATTTACAAGAAGTCAGTCCATGTCTACATGTTTATTTCCCATGAGTATGTATGGAACAGTCAATACGTGCACAAGTGGAAACCCACGTCCTGCATATTCATGGCAGGGTGACAGTGTGAGGAGAAAAATGCCAGGATGTTGATCGTGGAGCAGGCAGTGGCAGGACATATGTGTCAATGGAGGCAGCAGCCCAGGCAGGGAGCACAGAACATTACTACATTGTCCTGAAAGGAGAGCAAAATAGGGACAACACTCACTGTAGGAGACACAGATGTCAACTCCACACAAATGCACTGTAGGAACAGGAATCCATGACAGACATACCCGGTAGGTCCGAAACCCTATGGCCAGTACCAACGCACATACACAACACATACCAACCCAATGTTCGCACCCTCACAACGCCCCAATGTTGCACTGCCACCCAATGACAACTCCCAGGATGGATGCAATAACCCTGTGTAGCACACATAGCACATGATCTGGCCACTCAGGGAACATTCCACATACACATAGGGGGCACTGGTGCACCAATACAACACCTGCCTGACTATAGGCCTGACCTGTACACTGTGACTACCACAGGTATGGGCACTTGTGACACCCCACAATCCCACCCTGAGTAAGAGCTGCAACCAATACTGTCAGTGGTCATACCCAGCAGGTGGCAGCAGGGGCATAGCAGACACTTGTAGAGGACACATACCACACAGTTTGCATATACCTGCATTTCAGCTGCAGTAATGTCAATTCAGCTTTGCGCTGGAGTCAGCTTCATCCTTATCATCCTTCTCTTCATCACTCCCTATGTCCCTTTCATCAGCCACTGGCACAGCTACCCCCTCCTCTGCAAGCGGCAATGGGATATGATGCCTCAGGGCCAGATTGTGCAGCCTACAGCAGTCCACAATGATCTGGCACACATTCTGTGGGTTGTAGAGCAGGGCACCCCCGGCGACATGCAAACAGTGGAACCTGGCCTTCAGCAGGCCAATGCATCTCTCAATTAACCATCTGGTACGACCGTGGGCATCATTGTAAAGGTCCTCTGCAGCTGAGGTTGGATGCCTCACAGGTGTCAGGAGACAGGGTAGTTTGGGATAGCCAGAGTCACCTGTGTGCATAAAGGGTAGAGGTATGTCACAACTGGGAGGGCAACAGGGCAGGGACACAAGGATGCAGTGAGCTGAGGGGCACACATATTCATGGGTACATACCAATGAGCCAAGCCCGGTCCCTCTGGAGTGGTGCCATCATTTGTGAGATGCTGCTGTTTTGCAGGATGTAGTAATTGTGTAATGAGCCTGGGAACTTGACTGTCACCTTGGAAATGTACTGGTCCGCGAGACAAATCACCTGCACATTGACCGAATTAAAGTGTTTGTGGTTTCTGTATGCCTGTTCATTCCTCCTGGGTGGCACCAGGGCAATGTGCATGCCTTCAACTGCACCAATGACATGTGGGACGTGTACCACATTGTAGAACGCAGCCTTGACAGTGGGCAATTCTGCATGTCAGGGGAACCGGATGCAGCTGGCCATATGTTTTATCAGGACACACAGTACATCCCTCAGGACGTTGCCGAACATGGGCTGCAACATCCCACTTGCGAGGCCCACTGTGACCTGGAAGGAGCCAGAGGCAAGGTAGTGGAGGACTGACAACACCTGTACTGTGGGTGGGATGACATTTGTACATAGAATGGCAGGCAATAGATTTGGCTCCAACTGGGCCACTAGTTCCATTATGGTCACACGGTTCAGACAATAGGTCTGGATGATGTTACGCTCCCCCAGGGTGGCAAGGTCGACTAGGGGCCTGTACACTGGTGCATTCTTCATCCTCAAGCATGCAATGTACATGGGAACAGGGAAGAGATGGTAAAATGTCATGCAGCATATACTTATGCCGTAGTAAATTTCACCGACATCACACATCATAAAAAATAAAATGGTTGCCATCAGTCTGCATGCATGGGACAGGTGAAAGTGAGATCATCCCGCCAGCGTAACACGTCGTGGTGGTAGGCAGTCACGACTGCCATGCC
The DNA here is from genome assembly GCF_031143425.1 of Pleurodeles waltl. Lineage (NCBI taxonomy): Eukaryota > Metazoa > Chordata > Amphibia > Caudata > Salamandridae > Pleurodeles > Pleurodeles waltl. Next base: position 1,145,443 of record NW_027150399.1, on the reverse strand, counting down.
ACACACCATTGGCTGACACTGTTACCAATGGAAGGCAGGAGCCAATGGCGATCACCGCCGGCAGTGATGGCGATGTCCACGGCTACCGTGACCGCCATTTCATGTGCTCATGCTCACTTGACTCCTGAAACTCATGCACCTAAGACCTCCACTTCATGTGCTGCTGTGTACAGACTCTGGTAGCCAAGATGCCACGTTCTGCAGGAGACAGGGCCCCTTGCCTTCACTTAAGAAGAGTTGGAACGGCTTGTGGACGGGGTCCTTCCCCTGTATGGACAGTTGTATGGGCCACAAGAGCAGCAGGTAAGCTGACTGTCATTGTCCTGTATGTGAGTTGCGCGCATGGGTATGGTGGCCTTGGTAGGTGGCAGTGTGAATGTAGCATGGACATGAGTGAGGAGCCGAGCTTCGTTGCCTGACGACATGTGGCTGTGGATGTGTGATGTGTGCTGTCCATTACTGTCCCAAGGAATGCCATCCAACATGACTGTGTTCTTCTGTCTGTGTCACTCATGCAGGTCAGACCCCATCAGAAGAAGGGGATTTGGTGTGCCATTGCCAAGCAAGTGCGGACCCTGGGGATCCATGCCCGGCAGAGCACCCACTGCAGAAAGCGGTGGGAGGACCTGAGATGCTGGGCCCGCAGAGGCCCAGCTGGGGACATCCTCCCAATGAGGAAGAGGTGCCATTGGACCCTGGCCCCCCAAATGGCCCGCATATTGGCGTTGACCTACCCTGAGGTGGATGGGGGCTTGAGGGCAGCACAGCGGCCACATGGGGGTAAGTACTCACTCTCACTTGTGACATGTGTTGACATGGTAGCTCTGGGTGGGCAGCATTGGCTAGCTGTAGCGTGGATGCTAGGTACACTGTTCTCCACTATGGGTTGTGTCCATTTGGGCAGGATTGACATCACAGGTGTGAGTAATGCCATGCAGTCAGTGGTATTGGGGCAGACACCTTCAATGACGTACTGTGTGGCCACCTACTTGCCAGCACATGGCTACTGGATCTTCAGAGCTGGGCGTCAGGGCATTGTGATTGGTCTTGGCCAACCACTGTGCTAGCAGTGTATCCATGAACTCAGTCAGCTGGCAGGCATTGCATAAATGGTGGGGTGGATGCACCAAGTGGTGACAGTGCTTCTTGACATTAGCCAAGGGGGCCTTCAAACTAGCCGTGCACGATCCTCTTGGGTGTCCAGTCCTTTGCATGCTTGTCTCAAGGGCCATGGGTAGTGGGCAGGTACTGGACAGGTGTAGAGATATAACTCAGTCAGACCATCAGCGAGTGACATGTGCATTGTTGCTCTTTCCCCCATGGTGTCACCAAATAGTAGGATGTTCAGAGGTGGGCATGATGCATAATGGCATGGCATCAAATGCAGATGTTCTACCCTGTGTGACTGTTGCGCTGGCGTTGACCAATTGCACCCTGTCTCTCTCTCTCTCTCTCTCCCTCCCTGTCATCCTCTATCTTTGGGTGCATCAACATCATCTGGTGTAGGAGAAGGGGCACCTGTGAGTGGGGAAGTTTCAGCCCAGGAGGCTGACACAAATGGAGCTGAGGGGATCAGTGGGACAGAGGGTGAGGGGAGTGCCACGGGGGGGACAGGATTGACCACTACATCTTCCGATTCCTCCTCCGATGGTGGCTCTCTGGTGGTGGTGGATCCATCTGGGACTACCCCAGCACCATTCTTGTCTTCCACCCCCATACCACCACAGCCCTCCCTGTAGCTCCCTACCCAGTGCCCGTGCCTGCTCACCCAAAGGGGGGGCATCTCATTTGCTGCAGGCACCTCTACCCCTGCCCCAGTCAGCCCTGCTGCCCTCAATAAGGAGGCTATTGACCTCCTGAGGTCCATCTCTGTGGACAGATAACTATTGTGAATGTAATCTAGGAACTGGTATCCCTGATGCAACACACTAATGTGTTCCTGGAAAGCATTCATGGTTCCTTGTCTGGCCTACAGAGATTGTTCCAGACTCTGGCCTCTTCGTTGACGGTAGCCAGTGCCCCTTCTTCTTCCATCCCCCCTCCAGCTACCTGTTTCCAATCCCACATCCCTCTCCCCTCTCCCCTCACCCATCCAAGGCACACCTACTGACCCACATGCATCCACATCAACAGAAGACACCGTATGCGAGGACAAACATAGGCACCACAGACGCCGCCACTACCATGCACACACTCAACACACCCATGCAGACATGTCAACATCCACACCCTGCACCGACTCCCCAACCACTTCCCCCTCACTGTCTACACAACACTCACACCTGCAATCAGCATCAAATAAGCCACAGTTCTTGACACATGTGCCCTCACTGCCACGTCACCACATCTTCTGACCCCATTCATATACCCCATACACCACTGCCACAGACACAACTGTCAACATACCCACATGCAGCACATCCACCCTACCTGTAGACAGCACCCCAACATACACTCACAATTCCCCCTGCCATCTCCCTGCGTCTCCTCCCCACCTCCTCCCAGTACATTTAAACGCACACACACCCACTCAACAGTCAACTAGCACACACATTTCATCCACCCATGCACCTGCACCGATGGCGCACCCACGCACACAACCATACCCACTCCCTCCACTCCGAAACGTCTTTCCAGTGACTTCCCACGTGTTCCCCAAAACGTTTCCTGTGCAAATTTTGCCTGTTCCCCACCACTGTCCCAGTCCCTGTTTCCCCCAAGCACCCTGCTACCCTTCCTCTGGCCGAGCCTTCTGCATCCCAGTCTGCCTCTGCCCCTGCCCCTCGGCCACCTGCTACTTCCACCACTGTGACGTCCAATGCTCCTGCTGCAAAACCCAAACCCACTCCCTCCTCATCCCAGGTCAAGCCCACTCCTTCCACCTCCAAGGCCAAGCCCATGCCCACCCCCCTTTGCTAAGCCCACTGCGTCCAAGGGCATGGCCAAACCGCAGCCCCTTGTTAAGCCCCCCTATCCAAGGGCAAGCCAACGGACCCCATCTGAGGGCACCCCTAAGGGCCCCCCTCTAGGCCCAGACAGAAGGGCCCCCCTCCAAGCCCAAGGACCCCCTCCACCCCCACCCCTCCTCACCCCTGAGGTACCTGCATTCCCCATTGATGCCCTGTGGAGGTCTTCACTTTGCATTCAGGAGTCAAGTTGGGGCATCATCTTGTGCCCAGTGTGCTCGGGGCACTATGTATTATGGACTGGCCCTTTGGCCTGCATGTACATATGTTTTATCACATTTGTTTTTCATATTAGCTTTTCATGCGGCGCTACACCGTTGGTGTGGCTATACCTACCCAGTCCTGGCTTTCATTCTCCATGTATGTTTGGTGGTTGTAGGTATTGATGTGTGTGTGTGTGTTGTTACGGGTGTTTGTTTGCATGTGTGAGTGGGCATGGCTTCCTGTATCATGTGTGTGTTTTGTGTGTGTGTGTGTACTAACTTCGTTGCCTGTAGTGTGTGCCAAGCTGGTGTACTTACTGTTGGTGTTGTGGTTGCCGTCACTGGTCCGGTAGTTGCAGGTCCAGGTAGAGGACTGGAAGGAGTTGCAATTCACGTGCCATAGTGCCTCTGGATGTGGCTGTGTTCCTGAAAGTAGGCGTTCCCTTTTTTCTGTTCATTTCAGCCAGGGTTTTGGTGGCGGTGCTTCGGCCCCGAAAATCCTGGCAGTCTGACGGCAAGCCCAGAAATGGCTGCTACCTGGCACGCAGGCACTTCCGCAGTGACAGGCCGGAGGTTTACATGGCTGTGTTCTGCAGGTACCTTTCCGGGACTTGTAACGTGACAGGCTTGACCATAGGGCCCACGTTGGTTCGGCCGCCAACCCCTTGCGGTGGTAAGCTGACTGACAAACTAATAATGAAGGCCTTAGTGTGTGTCTATGTCTTTGTGAAGAAAGATATGGCCAAACAATGTTACGCTTTCCTTTCTTTTGCCAATATTATGTAAAATACACTACACCATTTTTTTGTCAATTCATCAGATCACACAATTTTAGGCAATGTAGATTAGCTTTATGTTTCCTACAGCAACTGCCAGATGCTGACTCCTGTCTCCATGTTAGATCTTTTCTGATATTTGCTGTACAACCACATAGCACCATGCACATCCTTTTATATGTTTTATTTCACATGAACCTAGTGTAATTTATATGAATTAACATATTTTATAAGTCTTATTCAGTATATATTAACCATGTTTTTTTTTAACTTGCATTGTGCACCTGAATAAAGAACTCTGATTCTGCATGAGGTTGGTCAATATTATTAATTATGTCATTTATTTCAGTCGTCCTACCAGTTAAGGTATGGAACATTCTGTAAGACATGCAAGTCTGTGTTTTTTGGAAATGGATTTACTTAATCATTACTTTCCTTGCATGGATCTTCTTTAATTTTTATTGCCTAATTCCCTTAAATTAGGTGGGATTAAATATTTCTTTCTTGATCCCAAGAATGTTGCAAAAGTTTTCTTTTCAACTCTGGTTTTCTTTGTTCTGAAGATATTTGTATCATGTTTATAACTGCAGATTTCAGGGCCTTCATGCTTTAATTCTCCCTGCCTTTCATTTGGTTTACTCCAATTTGCTTTTCAGTTAGTATTTGGATTTAATAGACAACATGACTGCACGTGTTTCAGTGGTGATGCTGAGGATATGCATTCCTGCATTAAATGTGATGTTTGAAATTCCTACTCCTTAAATCTCTTTCCTTATCCTATTACACTCTCCTGTAAAGTGTGGGCCTTATCCCTGTCCTTACCTACTCCTTGGTGATGGTGGCCAGTCCCTTTGGGCACAGTTTCCTTCCTAATATTGAGATGGGGATCAAAGGAAGAAGGCAGATCAAGGTGCCAAGACATGTATCGAAGGGTCAAAAAACAGGATCTAACAGGTGTCAGGCACCTTGAGGAGATGAAAAAAATACAAGCCACAATAAAGCCAACAAAACAGGCTTCAGAAAGATGATATCTACAATACAAGTAATGTAAGTTCTTACTCATCTATTGGATTTGTTCCTGTAACCTGTCCAAGAGACAATTGTGTGCCATTGTTAATTTGGGAGTTAAAAAAAGGAAGGAATCTTTTTAATAAACAAAAAATGGTTCATCATTCCAGAGAGTGTTCCCTCCGCCTGTCAATCGGCACCCCATCCCTTTGGCAATACTGGAGATGAGAATCAGATGAAAGAGCAATCTTGGAGTAACAGTGTATGTGTTTGCTGCCCTTTCTTTTAATCCTAAAATCATGAAAGCTTTGGAGGCACCTGAAATGCTTGCCCATATTCCAGCAAAGGGCCAACTACAATATGAGGAACAGTGTACCTAACATCCTGAATAAAAATACCCTTGTACATACTGGGAATATGTAACTTAGCCTTCCTTGTTCAATCTAGGCCTATTTATGCCCAATTTATCATTTCACACTGCATACTATGTGGTTGCTTAATGCCTTTATGTCTTTCATTTTCCCAACATATCTCAAAGGTCCTATTTTGTATTATAATTTTATGAGGCCATGTGCTCATTGTGGACATGGCCAGCATCAGTTTGGCCAATGTGATGGTAAAAACTAAACTTGTGTAATTGTCCATTCCATCATCTGTATTCTGCAGATGATCAAAAGCATGAAGGTGTGTAGAACGCATTGTACAATGGAAAGGTCTTGGGGTTTTACAAGGGTACAGGAGGTAAGTTAAAAGCTTTCATCAGTAGTGATAAATGAACAGTACCTCTCACCTGCAGCAATCACAAGCTGCAGTAAAGCATGCTTGTTCATATAACTCCTGTTTGTTCATCTTAGATGAAAGTATGGTTTTCTCACTAAGGGTGACATGTAGCAAACTTTTGCGAGTCGCAAAATCGGAAATGGGATGCAAAAATCCAATTTCCGACTCGCAAAATGCGACGCGAGCCATCACCGACTCTCAAAATTTGTGACCCCATTTTGCGACCCGCAAATCGCAAGTCGCAATTTGCGAGTCGCAAACCATATGCAATAGCAACTCACAAATTGCGAATAGTCGCAAAAAGCCCATTTTGCACTTCCAATTTACCACTAACTCAGAGCAGGTGGTAACCATTTCCAAAGTATAAAAGGAGACCCAGAAGGCATTGGGGTTACTCAAGATGGTGGAGATATACCTGATAGCAGTGAGGAGGAGAGCCCACGCCGCCCAGCAGAGGAGGAGGAGGAGCCAGAGACAGGAGAAGATATACAGAACAAGGTAGACACTCTTCCAACAAACTGAGGCGGAAATATATGATAAATATAGACTTAGCAGCGCAGCTATACTAGATTTAATAGAATTACTCAAACCACAGCTACAACGCCAGACCGTGCGCGGCTGCGCCATCCCAACGCATGTGCAAGTGCTATGCTCACTGCACCTCTTGGCCTCGGGTAGCTATCAGGGAGTCATTGCTGTGGCAGGTGGGGTATCCCAAAGTGCACTGTCACAGTTCTTTAGGGCATTCCTAGACGCCTTACTTACACACATGTCGAGATACATATACCTACCCAGGAATGAGGCAGAAATCAACAGCACCAAGTTGGAATTTTACAGGATTGCCAACTTCCCCCATGTCATAGGGTGTGTAGACGGGACACATATACAAATATGCCCTCCTGCAAACCTGGAATATCTGTTCCGCAATAGGAAGTGTACACACTCACTCAATATTCAGGTGGTATGTGACGCCCATTATGTCATCAATGACATGGTTGCTAAATTTCCAGGCAGTACTCATGACTCCTATACTTTTAGACACATTGGGATACACCAACGCCTGGAACGTGGGGAGTTTGGAGACGGATACCTCCTAGGTAGAGCTGAATACACCTTGCAGACATACACACAGGTCAATGTGCAAACCACCCATGCCTTGCTAACATTGTACTTTTTGTGCCAAACAGGTGACAGTGCATATGCACTACGACCATGGATACTAACTCCGTACCTAACACCCAGCAATGATTCAGAGAGGCGATACAACAGTGCACATAAGAGGACCAGGAACATGATCAAACGTACCTTTGGACTGCTGAAAGCAAGGTTCAGATGCCTCCACCGAAGTGGAGGTGCCCTCCAGTATACTCCAATAACAGCATTCAAAATAGTTGTTGCATGAGCTATACTGCACAACATTGCCACCAGACGTGGGCTACCTCTAACCCCTGAAGACCCTGATTCGGAGGATGAAGAGCAAGAACTACCACATCGCCATCATGGGGATAGGAGCATCGCAAATCAAGGCAGACTGAGACGGGAACACATTGCAAACTAATACTTTGGAAGGTACGTGGTCACTTTTACCATACTCACCAATGTAACACACAAAGAGTCCATGTGTTAAGTGGAAAGAACAAGTGATTTAATAAGTGCAAACAAAAAAACTATGTACAATAGGAACAGTTCAGGGGCTTCAATAGTAAACCTGGCATGGGACACATTGACGTCATGTGCCCCAACCTCAGGACTGGGTGGAGCTCAGACCCTACGGCAGGCTCGGCCAGCATGGCTGGTACTAGGGGGATCAGCAGTGCCCTGCCTTGTGCTTCCAATGCGAAGCACCCTGGTGTCACCGGCAGAGATACTGCTGACAGTGGAGCCCTTCTCACTGTCCTGTGGCGTGTCGCCTGTGCCCCTGGCCACCTGCCGTGCCTCCATGAGGTCTATAGCATGGCTGAGACGGTCCAGTCCCCGTGCCACGTCACTAGCAAATAGCAAAGTGGCCCATGTCCACCTGGAGGCTGACTGTGCGCCTAGACAGCCCTGTTGTGTTCACAGCCAGCCTTACTATTGAGGAGGACATCCTGTCCAGGCGGTTCAGCAGCTGGCGGTCCCTGCGCCGTGCACTCTCAGTCTGCGTTAGCAGTCCTGCCACTAGTTGGCGCATGAAGAGTGCAAGGTCACCCATGTTGGAACTGATCACCTGCAACTCTGACTGTACCAGCTGCATACTGTTGCCATGATTGCGCTCCATGCGCCGCAATGCCCCTGTAATCTTCCTTAATTCCTGTGTTTGCAGGCGCTGACCCCGTAGGAGTGCGGCCTCGGTTTGTGATGTGGAGGCATCCCCTGACTCTGCCTGCCGCTCTGAGGATGGTGTTCCACATCACCTGCGACGCGGTGGAGGCCCTGTGATGTCTCCCATGGCACTCTGGCTCGTACCTGGTGCAGGCTCACATACCACTACTGCAACAGGTGTTTCCCGAGGGGACATGATGTCGGTGGTGCAGGTCGCAGTGGTGGCTGGTCCTGTTCTCTCCTGTGTCTGCTGGCTGACCAGTGGCCCCTGGCTGCTTGGGCTGGTGGGGGTGTCTTGTGGGAGACCTGTGGGACATGGGAACACACTGTCAGTATCTACTATCTGTTATCAACTTCCTAATAAACTATTGCCTATGAACCGCCTACTTGACTACATTGACCATAATGCATAATTCTGGTGTTTACTGCTCTGAAATGGAGCTATTTGGGTTGTGCATACTCCTGTGTACAAGGTGGGTGGGGGTATGGCATTAATGAGGGTACATGCATGTCACATGGTACTCACCGGTTGATGGTCCTGCCTCAGAGGTGTCCAGATCTCCCATCCCGCTTACAGCCTCAGGCTCTAGGGTCTCTTCTACCCTTTCCTCCAGGGGTGTGGGTGGTGGTACTGTCGATGGTCCCCCTCCTGTGCCTCTCATCTCCCCGAGCCGCTCTGCCACCCTCTCCTTGGTCCGGGAGCGCAGGTCGTACCACCTTTTTTCAATTCTTCCACACTCCAGTGGCTGACCTCTAGGGAGTTGACTTTGTCCTGGATCTCCTGCCAGAGTCTTCTCTTCTCTGCCTCTGGCACGGTGAATGCTGCCCTGCCAACCAGCTGGTCATGGTGCTGACAGCACTCCTCAGTCAGCACCTCCAACTCTTTTTCAGCAAAATTTCGTTTCCTCTTCCTTGGGTTTTCAGCCATGGTTGCAGGAGCTCTGTTTGTTTGCTGTGCTGAAGTTGAAATGGGTGTGGTCCTCCCTCCTCCCAGGTGTATTTGTAAACTTCCTGGCTGTGATGTCATCATCATGTGCCAGGAAGTGTTTTCCAGAGTGTTCTGCAGCACCTGAATTCAATTTTCTGCACAGTCGCAATTTGCGACACCCACTCGCAAATTGCGTGTCCGTTTTTTGCACGGTTGCAAAAAGCGACCTCGCAAACAGCGGACTCGCTATCTGCAGTGCGACTCCGTGTGCGAGTCACACACTGTCCTCACATTTTCTACCTGCATTGCAGTTAGCGAGTCGGAAATTACGAGTCGCAAAGAATCGCAATTTGGGAGTCGCTATTTTTTACCTACCTACACCTGGCCCTAAATCTTCCTTCTTCCTCCTTCATTTAAGGGGCGTGGCATACCGTCTCCCAAGACCTACCGCTTCCTAAGACCGAATATCAATTTTTTGGCCTTTTCATAAAAATAATTTGACACCTTCCTCTCAAAATCTGCTAACTTTGCTGTGGTAGAACACCTCAACATTCCCCCGGACACTCTGTTGGATTCTATGGCAGTTTCTCTCAGAGATTCTCCTAGCACTTTAGGTCTATCTCTTCATGTTTTGCCCCCACACACAGAGCAGTGCACCTTCTCAACTTGATTTGTTTCTCCAACATACCCAGCCTCTACACAATTCCTCCTCTGTCACTCCTGCAGTAAGATAATTATGCTGTTCTCTTCTTATTTTATTCTTAAACCTCTGTGCATTTCTTTTGTTAGCTCAGATCCCCAGTAGCAACGTTTGGCTAGGGACAAGGGTAATCCCAAAACCCTCTTCATGGTACTGAAGGCAATACCCTTTTACTACACAACTGACATTCATGTATACACTGATCCTTCCAATCAGTGGTTAAATGTAGTCTTAGATTCTTTAATCCTATTCAAAGTGCAATACTCCTTCCATAAGGTACCCATTGCACCCTGGCATACCAACAACAAGAGGGCTGCCAAGCCTTGGTGTAAAATGTTTAGCCTGCCTGGCACTTTGCATACTCTCCTAATGACAAAACTGATTTGAAAATCGGAAAATAAAAACTATCATCATCTTGTTCACTGTAGCCAGAAACTACTACAAGACTAAAGTAGACTCATCCCAAAATGCCCCTAGGAAATGTTTCAACCTCATAAAAGATTTTACCCTTTTGCCACCTGCCAGAAATCTTGCTCTAATCTGTCTTCTTTTTTTCACCCAAATGATTATTTCTATTTAATCTAGATTTCCTTCCCAAGCAGATGTGACTAGCACTGTGACTTCTTTGCTTATCACAGACCCCCCAATTAACTATGCACTTGATTAGTTCAGTTGTCTACCTACTCAGGATATAGCGACCTGATGCCTAATGTCAAATTAAGCTCATCAAGGGATTGGTGCCCTTACCATTATCCCTGACTTCTGGTGTGTGGTATGAACCCCCATTTTGCAAACATTAAGATTAAGTAAGTCATTGTCCACAACACTTGGAAACATGCAAGTGTGGACCTATTGCTAAAAACAATCCTTCAGCTGACACTTACACTTTAGGTAATTGTCTGACCCACCGTTTTTACTATTATGTTCACCCTCTTGCCTCACTGATTAATTCCTTTGACTTTGATGTGCAGTCTTATGCTCACTATTCACAAATTATAATTTCCTTCTCGAATAACTGCAACACAATACAGGTCAATTTCTATGCCTGCATGGAAGCAGGTGCCTTCTGGATGCATAATCACTGTCTCAAGCTCAACAGTGACAAGACGGATAGCCTTCATTTCTCTCAACCAGGAATTATTTGGTCTCTGTCCTGGTGGCCTACTGATGCAGCCCACTCCCTGCAATACCACAGCAAAAAGAAAACTCCGCTTCTGGTTTGATTCTCAAATCTCAGGTCCCTGTTTTGTCCTGCTACACACTCTGAGAAATGTTCTCACCCCTCATACATGGGAAATAGGAAAATGGTAGTACGTTCTATGTTCACCTCCCATGTTGATTACAGGAATTGCCTCTTTTTAGGGGTCCCCAAGTATCTCCTTGACCATTTACTAGTAGTGCACAATTTTTCCACCAGAACCATTCCGATTTCCTGTCATCTCAAACAGCTTCATTGGTTCCAGAGGAAGCAGCAATCAATCTTTAAGACTCTGCCTATCAAACAGAACACTAGGCAATGAGGGCCCTTCACTTTTGAAGGGTAAGCCCTTATCTCCCTCTTTACACTCCTTGTTCCACCTCTTCTGAAGCAGTATCATTTGAACTATCAAGAGATCTGTGAGAGTGGTAAAGCCTTTCTGTATCTCGCTGATAAATCCTGGAACTCTTTACCCTTGGACATTAGACCCGCAGCCAACCACATGAGCCTCAGAGATAAATGTAAAACCTTTCTCTTCTCATCTTTGTGATCTATTTTGTTATTTTGTTTGGTATTTTCTATCATTGCCATTGCCAGAGCACCCCAGGGGTGACTGCACCTTTTATAAAATAACATTATTTTGCATTGCTTTGTAAAAAAAAGCTAACATTGCCATGGTTGAGGGCATTTTCAAAATGGAAAAAATCTTCAGCTGCACCAAACATGTGGCCTGAGGTTTGTGATTGGTAGGGGAGTGCACTATGCTTATCACTAGTGTTCTTCTGCATCTAACACTAAAACCCAGTTTGGAGGAGGCACTGTGGTCACAGCTATTCCAGAGACAGAAGTCCAGTATGACAAAAGAAGGGTCCTTCTGCAGCCATTTCAGGGGACACACAAAAATTGTCTTGGCATCCTGTTCTCTCCCTTTCACGTGCAACAAACTGCTACATGTGCTCAATAGACCTGTCAGGCAGAGTTTGACACTTTGGTACCAACAGACTGTCCAAAGTCCACAACCTGAATTTTCCAGTGAGCTCAGAGGTAACCTCCTACACATCTCTTTCCATGATGAGCACAGTCTGTGAGCTGCTGGAGATTAAATGCAAACCTGCCTCCTTCAGCTGCAGGCAGGGCAAAGTTAAATATCTAAAATAGTTGTTCTTAACCTGTGGTTCAGGGACCCTCGGAGGTCCACCTCACATCTTCAGAGGGTCTGTGACTGCTTATAAAATTAAAGACTATCAACAGATTAATAAGGTGCATCTCAATAAAGAAGGACAATGTAACACTGAAACTTCTATAAATGTGAAGGAATTTGGAAATTGGAGGCCAAATCGTGGTAGCTTCAAGATAATTTGTGGGAGCAGTCAAACAGAATATAGTATGGAAAATGGGTGGTTTCAGTTGAATTTAGAAAAGTTGCAACCTTTCCATTAAAATTATTTTTGTTATTTCTTTATTTGTTTTGTAAATTAAATAAAGTATGTCAAATGTGTGTCGTTGTTTGAGGAATGCTAGTTTTCATATTTGTGTGCATCACTTTGTAGCTGAAATCAATACAAATGCTTAGGTCAGGATCCCCAAAGTCCAATAATGATTCTGTGGTGGTCCATGGATTGCAATAGTGATTCAGTGAGGGTACCCGTACTCCAGTATTAATTACGTGACGATCCACAGAAGTCAAAAGGTAATGAACTACTGCTCTAAAAGTAAACTTTCCCACACATTTTGTCTAAAACCGACTTTACCATTCGCTTAGATATTTATTTATTTAAATATAAAAAATAAGTATTATAATAAGGGAGTCTGTATCTAGTACTGGTCAAAAGTTACTGCTAAAAGTGTGCTATCTAAAATTTAACTTTTTCTATGTGCCAGCTACAGCCTGACAAGTGACAATGTCAGTCCGAGGCAAGTCACTGGGGGGAACATGCCATTTTTAATTTCACACGTGTTTCACTCCTAAAAGTTATGCACCCTACCTTGTGGGCAGCAATGAGTGCTTAGAGGTGACATATTCTATATTTAAAATGAGGGTTTCCCACCTGTCAAAATTGTAATTTTGACAGACCTGAGCATGAGAATTCAAGCTTCAGCTGTATGGCTCTAAAGGGTTGGCCCGAAGCCATGTTTTTACAGCCTGTATAGTGGATGACAAATATGTGCTGCGGATGACATTTAATTTTCCATGCCCCGGTTGTATTTCCTCATCATATACTAAGCCGTGACAGGAAAGTTAATTGTGCCTGTCAGGGTTAAGTCAATTTTGACATATTTAAACAGCAGCACAAGTCCTTTAATCCTGTTTAGCATGGGTAAAGTACACAGAGGTCTAATGTCAGTAAACCACCTAGGACAAATAGTGGTGGGACATCACATACAAGATGGTCCTTTCTTAAACAAAATAATTTAATTAGAGGTACAAGGGAGCTATTACTGCCACCTAAAGATTCAGTTGGGAGACTGTTCAGGCTCCCACAGAGCTCCCACTTTTCCCTCAAGATGGATATTGGGAGATGACCAGTCACAGAATGCTTTCTGTAGCTTTAAATCCAGCCAGCAAAGGAAATATTCTGACTGGCTGTCCAGCTTGCAGGGTTTCACTGTCAATGATGACTGCACCTACATGATGATTCATCACACATAATTCACTGCCACATTTTGATTGAGTCCATAAACCTCTTCTAAAAGCTGGGCTTTGCTATTAGCAGAGGTAACAATTGGCCACTTCCTAGCAGGATGTAATTTCTCTTCACACAATAGATGTAACAAATCAAGCCATGTCTCTTCAGATGCTGTTAATTCACTTCCTATCCTGGCCATCTGCGTTTTGGATTTTCTTTAGCTTCATTAAATGTTTTTATGAAACATTGAAGTGTTTATTTTACCATTCACTGGGAAATGTTCTGATCTACCAGCCACTACTCTAGCTGTAACTCCAAATTAATCATCATATTAATCTTCTCCTAAACTAATCATTATCATCACCATTGTTAGAGTTATCTCCTTCAGTTCTTTTGCCAGACTACATTGACAAACTCCCTCTGAACACCTTAGTCAATAGTAAGAATTGTAGCTCCAGTAACATAAATGACTTACATCAACCAAAAGTATAATAGCTATCTCAATCTTACAAAAGTTACAGGGCTCCAACAAATTGGGTGTTTAAATTGTATTTGCCCTCCAAAACTGTCATGGCCTGACTGATAATGAAGCTGGTGTTGGTCAAGGAGACCCTGCTATCAGAAAGCTCTACTGGCATTCATGGTCTAATCAGAAATGTTGAGGTCTATATTGTCCACAGAGGGCTCTCTGCAAAGATAAGGACATAATATACAAAATGTGTTACTCATTAGAAGTAATAGCACCAGTGTAGATTCAGCGAGAGGAAGTTGCTTAGAAATACAGTGCTCTGAAACTGCATCTAGTTCAATTTTTGATAATAGGCGAAACAGACGCTGAGGTTGCGTTTAGGCAAAGGTCATCTTAGGAGCTGTTTACAGCATCAATGTCCCACAATCTTCATCTGTAAGTACGTGTTTCAGTATTGATAAAGATCATGGGCTTCATCATCATCCAACACTAATTACACATAAAACAATGTTAACTTATTGCAAAGCACACCTGCTCAAGTCTGCACTGTTGGGAGGAATAGAGTGAGGGAGTTTAGAAGGCTTACCTGGTTTCTATTGCGTCTCTTCCAAACCACTGTCACCTGGAAAAGAAAAGAACAAAACATATCTTACAGGAAGAGAACACAGAAGTGAACACAGAAGATGGACAGCAAGAAGGACAAAAATGGGAAAAACAGAGAAAAAGGATGCAAACAAATGTGTGGAAGAGAATGAAGAAGACACCGAGGAATGCAGGAAGCATGATGAACGACACTCCAAAAGAGGAGCTCTCTATTGTTATGTCTGTGAGCAGAGTGGGATCCAGCCAGCAGAGTGGAGCAAAAGGGGATCCTACCCGGGTGGAGTCAGAGATGGGAAAACACCAGACAAGACTGCAGAGGTCCAAACCAAGGCAGAGAGCTTCCACAAAGCCCACATGCTATGCAAAGAGTCCTACCTCGTTCCAAGAGGAAGTGGCTTACCCAGCTGTGTGAGTGGGTACTAAATTGGCCTGGGAGGGGGAGTGAAGAGTGGGACACAGTGGGTTCTTCAAGCAAAAACAAGTATGTTGATTGGACATTATCCTCCTCCTGAAAGGTGCTAGGAGCATGTTTATTTTCAATGACGTAGTGAAAGCATGTTCAAAGGAAAGGCTTATGCATGATGGGGATGCCACTGCCATGGCAGTAATGTCCTCCTCATGAATTTGGCGGTCCCTCAGTGGGGACTAATATACATGGTGGTCAAAAGCCTAAGATGTATGGAGAGGCTGCAGTCCTAATAAGACAAAAACAAAGCTGTTAAGAAACAGAGACTAAGAAGCTCAGAGGGAATACTACGAGAAGCAAGGCTGAACAGGAATCTCTAGAAAAGAGGAGTCGGAATACAAAGGAGTGCAAACAGGCCAATCAGAAAATAGAGGTGAGGAGAATAAAGAAAAAGAGAATAAAGAAAAGAGAAGGAAGTACATGGAATAAGAATTCTGAAATACCTAACTGTGGTCTATTTTGTTTGCTTCTACCAATGGCATTCACAGAAGAAGCTCAGGAGACATCTAAAAACAAATAAAAGAAGAAAGAAGTAACATTCAGGGACTTACTATAATCAAGACTGTAAAAGACTTCACACAATTTGTTCATCCAGGGACATTGCTCACATGGTGGTAAATAAGATCACACTTCTATACTTGAAATAATAATGAATGGAGAATATTCATTGCATGCTAATAACATGTACATAATTTGTACAGTTTGTATAGGATGGTCAAAGACAAAATAGCTGTCCCTTCAGGAAAATATTTGCATGCTATCAAAAGATCCAATCATGCTACCTCATGGAACTTTTGAATTCTGTGTAGGCTTATTTGAGTTGTGAACAAATATTCAGCATAACTGAACACCACTAGTCCATGTTTGTGAGCAGCCATGCTGCCAATTTGCTCAACATTTACTGGCTAATTCATGCAAAAAATATTGCCTAAAATGATTGTGTCTGTGTTGGAACCTACAACTGTTACTTTTTCAGGTCATATCATGTTGTCAATACAAAGAGCCCTATTTCTGGCCATAGCCTCTCTAGGGACGGAATGCTGCCTTGTATTGTGTCCATTTGCTAGCCTCTTCACTGAAGATCAAGGATTTGTACCACCATCTCTGCCCCGAGGGCTACGTGCATGCTATGGTGACACCCATTGACAGTTAATTCAGAGTGAAACCTCCATAAAAAATATATTAGCTATGTTGTGCAAACCTAAAAAGTTCTGTAGGGCATAGCAGATATGTTTTGGGGATTAAAGGGTGACCTGTATATATAGATGTGTCACAAAACTATATTCTAAATTCTCCATATTTCATATTCATTATGGGTGTGTTTTATTTTATTGTTACCATAAGCTACCAATCATGTTCAGTTACATATTAATTTTTTAATTTCTATTGTTGTCTGTACTTTTTGCTCGGTTTTAGTTTCAAATCTTCTGATGCTCCTACCTGTTGCATTTAATAAATATGTCTTATCTCAATGCAAGTTTTATTCTTGAACATCTTACTATATTGTCTTTCAAGTTTTAAGGCATTCATGTTTACACCCTCTTCCACTCTTAACTGTTGAAATGGTGCACATTTCCTAGGGTTCTGTCATAACCAGATTTTCTAGCTTTTAATAGAAATAGATTTCATGAAACTATTAATTTTTTTATTGTTTTGCCATTAAAATTGTCTTGCTTATGTGTAGCGGTTCTCATATCATCAAAGGCTCTGAAAATGGCCCCTTTTGTCACACGCAGCCAAGGAAGTAAAACAAAATTGCAATATGTAGCTGAACAGCTTGCCAGGTCCAAGATAAGTCAGAAAGAGGCACTTTGAACAATTTGGAGCATTCACAAAAGATATACCAGCGATTCAAGATATACAGGTTAAAGTAACCTCTGATGTACATCATAAAGATAGCAAGTCACTGAGGATTTCAATAACCATATAGAGGAAGAGTCAGAAGGCTAAGTTCCTTTATAGGATTATAGAACTCTGAGATAAATTTCAATATATTCATTGCAGGGAGTAATTTATTCCTCATAATACATGCTCCCCATCACTTTTCCCAAAAAACACTTAAATCCTTGGTGGATAGTGCTTTATTGTGAAAGAGAGAGTATGTTTTCAAACATAAAAAATACAAATAGTGAAAATTAAACACTCTGAAAAACCTCTTGGATATTTGCTGCTAAAAGATATTAAAATTGGTTTAATGAAAGATTGTTTTTTTAAATAAAAGAGGCATAGTAGTTCTGAATGTGTAGAGACATGCACAAAGATTCTATCCAACTTTTCTATAAATCCCTCAGGAGTAGAAAAAATAAATATGTTGCCAAAATGTTTTGCTTGCCATTGTACAGCTAGAAAAAACAGAGTAAAAGAAAGAAAAAACACATTTTGTTTTTGCTCTTTAAACAGCTCTTCAAATTATGCTCCATAACCTGACCTGCCTTTCCCCTCAACTATTGGCTCCAGCAGCAGGCATTGTGATATTAGAACTCAACTGTAATAATGTATTACAGTTGGTCAGCTATGCCATTTCTTTACAATAGGTGACTGGGTGCATCACAAGCCCCCTATTATAAAGAAATGAAAGATGAGTTTTCATATAAACATTGCAGAATCCTATGTACGATGAATGGAATTATAATAATTGATCATCAAGAGAATCAATGAATGAACTGCAACAGTCACCAGGCAAAAGGGTAACAATCTTACTCTGGATCCTAAGTTTGAAGAAACATGAGGTTGCGACTTTAGTGATTTGGTCAAAAGCAAGTTTAAAGGCAATTGAGTAGATGGCCATAAGTTAGAATGATCACCAAAGACCAATAATTCAGTTTTATCACTGTTTTATTTAGAATATTTATCTTCATATAAGACGTTATTGGTGGCAAATAGGCCCTAACATTTGTTTGGTCTTTTTTCAAGTTTATCACTGAGTTAGACATCAATTTGAGTCATATAGAAGTATAATAATAAAGACAATGGTGGTCATTCTGACCCTGGCGGTCTTTGACCTCCAGGGCGGAGGACCGCGGGAGCACCGCCGACAGGCCGGCGGTGCTCCAATGGGGATTCCGACCGCGGCGGTAAAGCCGCGGTCGGACCGGCACCACTGGCGGGGTCCCGCCAGTGTACCGCCGCCCCATTGAATCCTCCGCGGCGGCGCAGCTTGCTGCACCGCCGCGGGGATTCCGACCCCCCCTACCGCCATCCAGATCCCGGCGGTCGGACCGCCGGGATCCGGATGGCAGTAGGGGGGGTCGCGGGGCCCCTGGGGGCCCCTGCAGTGCCCATGCCACTGGCATGGGCATTGCAGGGGCCCCCGTAAGAGGGCCCCTACATGTATTTCACTGTCTGCTGCGCAGACAGTGAAATACGCGACGGGTGCAACTGCACCCGTCGCACAGCTTCCACTCCGCCGGCTCGATTCCGAGCCGGCTTCATCGTGGAAGCCTCTTTCCCGCTGGGCTGGCTGGCGGTCTGAAGGCGACCGCCCGCCAGCCCAGCGGGAAAGTCAGAATTACCGCCGCGGTCTTTCGACCGCGGAACGGTAACCTGACGGCGGGACTTTGGCGGGCGGCCTCCGCCGCCCGCCAAGGTCAGAATGAGGGCCAATATTTTTTTAGACTAACCAGAGAAACAACATCATGTTAAATATGGTGGTCTGTGATTTAGGCCCTAGGGAATACCACAGGCTAGTCCTTTGAAAGATGATGAACAGTAAGGGCCAATAATAAAAGACTGGAACCAGAAGATGGCTGTACTGTGGATGCCAACCTCCGCCAAATGTCTGATCCACATTGAGTGCGATAACTTGTCAACTGCTGCACTTACATCAACGAGGATACGAGCAGCTCGTCCAACATGGCCTAAAACTATGTGGGGTGTTTAGCTATCTCAGTGCCATGGAACAGGCAACATTCTGGCTGAGTGAATCAATGGAGACCCAATACTGATTAACTACAGTTTTTACCATTTTAGAAAAAAAGGATAGTATAGGGAGGGGTTTTTACTTAATTGACCGTAGGCCTTTATTAATAGTGAGACTACCAGAACCTGCTTTCAGTCAGCTGGAACCATGGTCAAAGCAGATATGGAGTAAATATGACAGGAGATATTACATCATTACTGTTATGGAAGGCTTTAGCAAGGCTATTGGTGATGCTGATATGACTGTAAAAGCGCTCAACTGATATTTCACAAGGAAAGATCAGAGTTATGCCACTTGGTTATTTTTACAAGCCATCACAAATACTTCCAACTTTTGCTCATAAAGCAGAATGGCCTGCACCAGAAACTGAATTTATAATGTATTATTTTAATGTTCCAGTTAGAAATGCATATGGCCCACTTCAAGATCTGCATGATATTGACTGAGGCCACTTAACAACAAAAGTACATGGGGAGAATTCATTGCTCCAACTTATCATTGCTGACATGACCTAATAAAACTCACAATAATGATAATTATTGATCTGACATTTATTAAGTGTTTCTGGGATGATTGGTGTGATTCATGTGGTATCATGGAATACTGCTAGTATACATACAAAGGTGAAGACTCAAGATTGGCTTTTATTTTGTGTATACGTTTGATTTAGTTTGTTGCCAGGAGTCCTGGCTCAGTGATGTTTTCCATATTAATGTATGGTATTCTATTTGTACTCGTGCTTTTTAATCCAAAATGGGAAGACCTAGTGGTGAACTGGCAGTTCTATTATCAGTAAATTGTGTTAATCTTTCCTCTAAATGTGTGTCTATTATTACCCTATGTAAGTTGATTCGGTTGAGAAGGGTCTTCAAGTTCTGCTAGTCTGCCATTTCACAATGTTTTTAGCCACACAGATATCTCAGTTGTAAAAAGTTTTGAATATGATTTAGATACCTATCTGTGGAAATTCCATACTCCCATTCTGATATCGTGAGTTGGCAATTTCAATATCATGCTCTGCAGATACTCCAGTGAAAATATTTGTGTTTTTTTGGATACATCAGGGGAGGACCACCCATATTTTAGTCACAACCCATATCTGGAGCATTTGAAAAGGCTCATTATGAAATATAACTTATCTCTATCTTCTCTTGAGCAGAAGGACCTCGAGTTCCATTATTTGCCAGCATTTATAGGAAGAGGGTCAGGGGGCACTATTGATTACATTTTATTTTAAGCCATCTTGGCACCTGCATTATCCATCTTTATGATCACACTTGAATGCCATAGTGATCATATTCCACATACAACTGATAATCCTGCTAAAAGGAACTGTAATAAAATGAAACATTTACCGAAAAAAATACTCAGAAAATCAAGAGATGCAACTAAAACAGGAAACAATTGACCCCAATCTTTTTTTTAAAACCTGATGTGAGGATAATCAAGAACTCTTGGAGGATTGTCTAAACCTTGAAGAAGCCGTCAATTACATTATTTGTGCCATTCAGCTACTTATTGAGTCTACAATGCTCTGCTAACCAGCAAGACCCAAGTTAGGGGTAATTTTAGGGGAGTCTGGTTTGATCACAGCTGTTGAAAGGCTCATAAACTACTCATAAACTACTCCTAAAGGCTCTTAAGGGTACTCTAAGATCGATCATTGAAATTAGAGTAGTGACAATTAAATTCAGACCCTGAAACTTGGTAAAAGGGAATTAAAAGATATGACCTATGCTGATTTAGAGATGGCTGGTAAACTTAAAGATAATTCCCACAGATATGTAGTCTGAATATTTTGCAGACGTTTTAACTCCAAAGAAACAGGGATAGCTTTGGATTTGTTGACCCATGCCACTGATCCTGATAGGCTAGAGTTATTTACACATACCATAAAGGTGCAGGAGATAGAAGTGGCCTTACCGATAGCCTTTTCAGATAAAGCTCCAGGACCAGATGGAGTTGAAGTCAGAGTTTTTAAAAGTAATATCTCACTTCGGGTCCCTTTGATAACCAACGTTAGGGCAGCTATTGTTGAGTTTTTCCCCTCATTATGGTCAGAAACAATTATAGTTCCAATTTTTAAAAAGGGGGCAGGAGTGTCCCTTCTTGCCATTACCCAATTGCTCTGCTTAACTCCATAGCAAAGGTCTTAAGAAGAATTCACCTTAACAGGAAGGAGAGTTAAGTACAGTGTGACTTTCGGCCCAGGTTAGGAACAATAGAGCAGTGTATTAACCTCCTTTTGATTACAGGTGAATTCACTAAGGCCAAGGAGAGCTCCATCCATACGCATTTTTTGACTTAACAACAGCATTTGATTCTGTGAATCAGTGTAAATTATGGCTGTTGCTGGAGGCCGCTGGGTGGAAAAATCGCTGTCTATTATTTTAAAGGGGTAACATCAAGAAACACAGATTGGGGTGTCATGCTTCTATTAGGGCTTGCACAGAGAAACTAGCCTCTGGGAAAAGGGTAAAACAGGGCTGTGCGCAGGAGCTTTTTTAATTTTCACTTTATATTAATAGTTTACAATACTTTTTACTACACAGGTGGAAAGAGCTCCCACTGGTGAGAGATGAACAGTTCTGTATTTACTATATGCAGATGATGCCGTATTGTTATTAAGAACAGGAAATGGCCTTCAACTTTTGATTGATTCATTTAACCATGGAGATACTTCCTTTTAGCTTTGTTTCCTACTGCAAGAAGATCTTTCCATACTGGTTTTCTTTAATGCTATTTGGTCTCTGGTATGTGTAATTTGTGTTGTTTTACTTAGCTCCGTCTTAAGCAACATTGTACCTTGCAAAATTGCCTTGCCTGGTCACAATGCAATCTTTCGATGTTCAGATTTCATCTGAGACACAATGATTGATTTTAACTTTGAATCATGGGTGGCCATGCAGTTTCACCATTTCAGCGTGATTTGGTCTGTTTACTCAGTACACTTCCTGTCCTTCGAAACCTGATGTACAATTATGATTGGTCTTGGCTTTCCTCTGTTCTGTAGGTAAACTGTGAATAAAGTGAGTGAGTAGGTTCCCCTCCTCTTCTTCTGGCAGTATGTATTTACCTTGTTTACCTGGTAAGCAGAGTTGCAGGGCAGTGTCATTTTGTAGCTACTTGCCTTAATTCAGAGATGTATTGTATTTCCACCTAAAATATTCGGATGAAACACTTCAAATTGGATTGACACCTTGCTATTTCATTACGAGAAGCCTGGCAATGCCGAGGGGATTTTTAACTGGATTTATAGCCCCAGCTTAAATCATAACTGTGGTGTTTCACCAGGGAACAACACCTACTAAAGCGAGGAAGTATATCTGGGTGGAACTCCATGGGTAAATATACAGAAATTAGCAGAAAAAACACAGATTCCCACATGTAACTCCCAAAAAACATGTGAGGGAGGTATTTCTGCCCCTTCATAGTTACTGAGGATAACAGAGTTAGGGAAATATCGGGCAGAAAACCACCTAAATTATAATGAGGCTTTTAGTGGTTAGCTTTCACTCTTCCTTGTCTGATGTCATAGGCACATTAATTCCAATCATATGATCGAATAGAGAGATTCAGAAAAGGATGGCAATAAGTACTTCTTTCAAGCAAACACACCCCTCACTCAATATCCAGACATTGATCTGTCTTACCCTTATTGCTTAAGTAATTGATAAGGTAGCACCTTATATTTCATTCATTCCTCAGGTAATACTGGATGCTTCACATCACATCACTGCTAAGGTGATGTTCATAAGAGATACCCAAAATCTTAAGCAAATTTGTGTGGAGGTTTGTAAACTGCAAGGTGTAAAATAGTGCCCGAGTTCATGTTTGTCAATCAATCAATTAGTCATTTGTAGAGCTTGTTGTTGTCACCCCTGGAGGTATCAGGATTCTGGGGTCCGATGTCTCTGTTGAAGAGCCATGTCTTGAGTCTCTTCCTGAAGTCTGTCAGTGAGGGTGCAGTTCAGATGGTGAGGGGTAGGGTGTTCCAGGCCTTAGCGACAATGAAGAAATAGAGCAGCCACCACTGCAGCTGCGTCTGATTTTGGGTGTCTGTGTAAGGGCCAGGGAGGAAGAGTTCAAGCTGGATTGGCGGAAGTGTAGACTGTGGTTGATATAGTGTGGTCCTTGATTGTGTAGGACTTTGTAGGTGTTCCTGAGGAGCTTGAAATTACGTCTCTTCTGGACGGGGAGCCAATGGATCTTTTTGGGTTGGAGGGTGATGTGGGTGCACCTGGGAGGTCCAGAATGAGTCTGGCACCAGTGTTTTGTATTGTCTGGAGTCACTTTAGCAACTGGGAGGACATGCGGATGAAGAGAAAGTTACCATAGTCGAGGCAGCTGGGGACAAGGGTTTCTCTGGTGCTGGCAAGCATCCATCAGAAGAGTCTGCAGAGCATGCAGGGGGTGTGGAAGTAGAAGGAGGAGACTTCATTGATCTGTCACTTCAGAGTTAGGTGACTGTCGAGGATGATGCCATGGTTGCGAGTGTGGCATGTAGGTATGGAGCTTCTGTCTTTTCGGATTTGAGCCTCAGACAGTCTGTTTTCATCCAGTCGGCTACGTGGTCATTGGCATTGAGGAAGTTGTTACTGATGGTGGAGGGGTCATCAGTAAGTAAAAAGATTAGTTGAGAATCATCTGCGTAGGAGATGATTTTGAGTCCGTAGGATCTAACAATGTTGGTATTGAACAAAGTGGGGCTGAGGGATGAACCTTGGGGTATGTCGTAAAGGATGCTCTTGGTTGCAGGGTGAAGAGGGTTACTCGGATGCTCTGAGTGCAACTTGTCAGGAAGCAGGTTATTCATTTGAGGGTGTTGTTTTGTATTCCGATGCTGTGGAGTCTGTTGATGAGGGTGTGGTGAGAGATGGTGTTGAATGCGGCTGAAAGGTCGAGGAGGATCAAGGCAGAGGTTTTCCCATGGTTGAGGAGTGCTCTGATGCCATCAGTGGTGGTAATGAGTGCAGTCTTGGTGTTGTGGTTGGAACGAAAACCTGATTGGGAGGTGTCCAGTAGGTTTTTTTCTTCCAGGTAGCTGGTGAGCTGCAGATTGATGGCTTTATCAAATATGTTAGCTGGGTAGGGGAGTAGGGAGATGGGTAAGTAATTTCTTAGATCATTGAGGTCAGCGAAGGGTTTTTTCAGAAGGGGGTTGTTTCCATTTGTCTGGAAAACTGCTGATGTGCTGGAGGTGCTGAGGATGCTGGTGAGTTCTGTGATGATTAGGTTGGTTATGAGGCTGGACAAGTGGTAGGGGCATGGGTTGGTGGGTGCGTCAAAGTAAATGGATGACATGATGGCTGAGGTGGATTGAGTAGTGAGTGGTGGAGATAGTACTGTTGGTGTGGCCTGGGGGGTCGAGAGAGCTGAGGTTGGAGATCGCGGGTTGGGAGTCAAAGTTGTGGATGGTGGCGATCTTACTGTGGAAGTCGTCTGAGAGGGTGTTGCAGAGTTCTTGTGAGGGGTGGATGGTGTTCTCTTTGCCTTCTGGGCTGAAACATTCTTTGACTATTTTGAAAAGTTATTTTGTGCAGTCGGATGCTGAGTTGATGTGGGTCATGGTGGGTACTCTCTTGGCCTCCGTGAGTTGTCAGTGATAGTTGCTGAGGGTTGCTTTGTGAGCTGTTGTTTCTCGAGTTTGTAGCAGTTGAGCTTGATGGCTTTCAGCTCCGTGATGTACCAGCTGGCATTTGTAGAGGTTTTGTTGGTTCTGGCTAGTTTCTGTGCAGTAACGGAATCAGCACATTCGGTGATCCAGAAAGAGAAGTTCAGGATGGCCTGGTTGAGGTCAGATGAGGCCTTGGGTTTGGATGAGCGGAGGAATGGGGAATAACATGCACAAACATACATGTTCTCTTTGCTCCCAAAACTTGTGCACGTTGTAATCCTGTTTAGGGCATGAACATCAAGTTGCATCCAAATCTCCTTCGTTGTCGGGGGTCTAACTGTCTATGACACTTTTACTTTTTCGAATTACATTGTATCTGTGATGATATATGTACCTTGAAAAAGTAAATATAAGTCTAAAAAATACTGGGTGTGCCCCCCCCCCCATAAATGTTACTGTCATGTGTCTTTAGACAGGTTCATTTGAGAAAATTAAATCGACCCCGGATATGCTGTAGGTAGTTTAAATTATATTGTTGTCTTCCAACATCCTCAAGAATAATAGGCGCTAAATGTACATTTTAATTAAGAACATAAATTAGAATAACATTGGAATGGATTTTAGTATTACTACACCTAAAAATAACAAAGAATAATTGAAAAAGAGCCTAATGGACCAATGTGAAGAAATGTGTTTGACATTTTAAAATAAATGCACAAGCTGTTCTGCTGAATGCTCCCATTCATGCGATAATGACACTTCCGGTGGCGGTTCATTTTTGACGTTATTAGAATCACAATTATTATCTTGGACGACAGCCACTGAAACCTCAAAAAAAAAAACAAAGGGTACTCACGTTCATATATATAATGATTATGTTTTTAGGCATGCTGGCTTGTAATAAAAAAAGGAAACACTGTTGCTACCTGAACTTTAAAATACCGAGGTGCGACTCAGTGCACAGTGAGCTGGAGGTATTTCAGCAGCTATGAGTGGGCGAGCAGCGATTGCATCGCTTTCCAATAGCCATCGGCTTTCAAATTAAGTGGGATGTGGGAGGATGCTTATTTCCATTTTCCCTTAAGCAAGTTAGAAAGTGGACACTCGCCAGGATCTGCAAACTGAAAACATGCTCGTTATTAATAAAGTGCAACGTTTCTGCCGCAATAATAATCCCATTGTTTTGAATGCAGCATTTCGTGGCCGGTAAATATCACGGTGCACTGATATTATATAAAATCTGTGCTTCTCTTGCTTGGCTTTTAGGGAGAAAAAAAAATTGATCTAACCACTGCATGGTAATTTCAAATTTTAAATAGCTCCAGCCGAGTGCCAAAAAGCCACGAGTTGCATTGATGTGCTTTAAAAGCTCCATTGCAATAATGTTGCATAACAGAATATAGTGTAAAGAACCATAACTTAACAACATAACTCATGCCTCCAATTCTGATAGTCAATCAGTTGGTCAGTCGCTAATGTCATCCACCAATCTAAAATGTGGCTATTTCTTGATCAATCCGTTTTAGTGCGATTTCGCCCTAATTGTCCTGCAG
The DNA here is from genome assembly GCF_031143425.1 of Pleurodeles waltl. Taxonomy (NCBI): domain Eukaryota; kingdom Metazoa; phylum Chordata; class Amphibia; order Caudata; family Salamandridae; genus Pleurodeles; species Pleurodeles waltl. The sequence continues at coordinate 1,119,329 of NW_027150399.1, read as the reverse complement.
AAAGTTTTTTAAAAATGCAGCAGGCCAAGCTAAAAATAACATGGACCAAAACGATCTACTGCAAGACAACGACTCTGGTCTGCTTACAATGCAGTACTGAGACCACAACCACACAGGATATCATTAATGCCCTGTGAATTACAAAAGATACTTTTACCTACTATGCCTCTTCAACATTTCTGTGAGTTCGACACTACAAAGTAATGCATACTCTTACGGATCCATCTGACCGTGTCTCATTCCTTGCAAAAACACAATATATTCAAATGGACTCCTCAAAATTCCCATCTCTTACTATAAAATACTAAGTTTTTGGAAGCTCCATTTGCAATATTTGAACTCTATATGAAGTAAGTAGGGCTACTTTAACCAATCAATTTATCTCCATTCATTACAATGTGGAAGAAATGTGCCTGTATCATACTGGTGTCTCTGTAACTGACCTACAATTTCAAAAGCACTGCTTTCATTCCATTCACTGTTGGTTGTCCACCGAATACCTTAAAGCAGGTCCCACAAAAACATAATTAATAATATCATCATAGATTTTCAATTGTACTAGAACCTCCGATTATAAATGTGGAGGAGCGGTATTCCCATCTGGAACATTGCTCCACCAAATTATAATAAACTCGGTGTTTCAGCACCCAGATTTCTTAGGTACAGCAACACCTGACCCCATTTTGCATGCTGGAAATATGGCTGATAAAATCACATGAGCCCAGCCTTGACCCAATGCCTTTGCTGGAACTCCTTCTATGACATAGGGTGCATGCAACACTTTGCCCTACCAGACCAAAAAACTCTGCTTCCTCTTGATGCCCTAACCCCCCACAACTCCCCAACCCCTGCTCCCATTTACCATCTTCTTAGAGCAGGTTATCCATTTACCATCTGCTCAGAGCAGGTTGTAAATTGGTATACAGAAATACATTAATATCTAGGAAGAAGTTATCAAATATATTCTTGAACTGCTTATTTTGGGTATACTTGTTATTCTGCATTCTAGGGAAAAAATACTCATAGTCAGTGGATTTGTTTGTAGGGATACCATCTATAAAGCATCTGCAGCTGCTCAGTATTCCTGCACATAAATCCTGTGCGGAAGGTTAGATTCAATGGTCATAGATGAGACCCAGAGAAAAAAATATTGGGGTATTAGTCCCAAAAGCCATTTTGGAAGATGTAATTAGTGCTACTTCACATACTCCAAAATACAATTCACAATCCTCGGGGCAGAGATCTTCTCCTCCTTCTCTGCTATCTTTCCTGGATAAAAGTGGCAGAGATGTCACAAGGAGGGGAATATAGACTTTAGTAGTAAATATGGAAGGGATGGGGGTGCAAAAATGGGGAATATTTGCTACAAAATGTGTAGGATTTAGAGAAATTAAAGAAGGGCTTTAAGAGAGGGACATGCCAAAACAAAAACACACCCAAAATGAGTTAAGCAATTCCCATTCCTAAATTACATACCTATATTTACTTCTGTAGTACTACTGACAAAACAGACATAAACGTACTACTGTGCCTTGGAGGAAGTAAAGCATTAAACACGGCCAACCACTTTAACTACCACAGACTCCCATAGAAAACATTGGAGACAAAGAATAACACTAACACTTACAACATGCATAAATAAATATTACATAGCTCAGAAAGTTGAAATTCATATTACATTTATTGTTAATTATTTTAAATATTCGATTTTTTTTCAATTGGATTTTTTAAACAAATATAAATTATAACTAAATTTCATTTTAATTTAATACAAATAGTAACTTAAGAAAAACACATTAAATTATACTACATAAAACATAAGTCACAACCTATCTTGTAATTCATACACTGTAGCTGATCGGAATTAATGTAATGTATTTTTAAAAATAAATAAATATATCACAATAAAGGATAAGGTACAGTATATTATGTTTTGAACTGGTGAGCTGTGTCTTATTAGTGTGCATCCCAAATGGGAAGTTAGAGAAGGACATGTTTACCTATTTCATATTAAATTTATATATATATATATATTGTCCTTATTTTGAATTTTAGTTCAACTTTGTTCACTGTGCCTACTACTTTCTAAAAAGAGACTAATATCTTGGTGGTGGCGAACTCCACAAACAGCATGAAAATTACTGTAAGTAATTTTACTTTTGTAAATTTTGTAATATGATTCTCTACCATCTCGTTTGAAATGGAGATCTCTGCACAAAAAGACTGATTTCCATCTCTAAAGATAAGTCCACTTAGGCGTCGGTTGAGATCTCCATGTGTGAAAATTTCCACATGTAAACATACATTTGTGAATATGGGCAGTAGAGAGGGAGAGGGAAGGAGGAGGCAGAATTTTGTGGTTTTTACATTTGGATTTGAGGTAACAAAACTATAGCTAAATCAGTATGTACGAAAATAAATCATTTAACAGACTATTTTGAAAGGTGAGTGTGTTTTCTCATTTACATGTCTTTATTAGGATGGCACCCAGAGCTGGAGAGAAGATTTTAGTACGCTATTTCTCTTGTGGGACTTGAATTAATTAGACTACCCGCAATCAACTGCACTAGCTGTGAATATGAAAGATCACATTTTTCTGTGGGAAATATAGTGATCACTGACTACTCTTAATTGAACCAAGGTTCATTACTGGAATCATTTGATGCATACAACCTAAACTAACTATTATATATACTTCATAACATTAATGCTTATTTTAACACAATGTATGAATCTTAGCTTTCATGGTCACTTAAAGTAGAAAACCTTTTGTATTCATATCATTAACTATTATAACAACCCCAATGGAACACAGGCTCCTAAATAAATAAGACTTCTAAAGCGATCCTAAAAAGCAAAGACTTTCTTTTAAAATACACAAATGGTCTTTAGTACTTCTATCAACATTAGTCACATCCTAAACATCAGCAAATGCAATGCTTGTTAAGAACATACCGAATGCTTTTAATTTGCTTCGGATAATTAAACAGTAATGCAGACAGAAACATGTACATCGGAAAGAAGTCTATTTTTTCCTTATCTCATATTGCACGGGTGCAACCAGTTCAAACTACTTCCCTTCTAAGTCATGAAAAGGACAGCAAAGCATTTTTTTGCCTTTGATAAACTTCACCCCCTCCTCTGGAAATTCCCCATGTTATCACATCAAGGCCTTCTTGTTGGTGCACTATATGTTGATTCACAAAGGTTAGCCCCTAATCTCATGCATATACATTATAAAGAAACTGAGAGATTTTGCTCTACAAATTTGAAGCTGGGAAAATAATTTTGTACCTTGATTTCTGCTGGACTCCACATTACCAAGTGTGTAAGAGCTAACCATTTTAGTTACATCGAGACTGCACGTAGGGAACATTCAATATTTCACCGAATTGTGAATTAGGTCTTAGACCTTCCTGACTCTTGCCCATCATACATAAAAGAAATACATCTGGCCAAGTGTGCATTTTAGTGGTACCACAATTATTCTGAGTGACAATGTTGCGCGGTATGACCTCATTGTTTCATTACACAAAGCAATCCGAATACTAGGCTATCAAGTACTTGTTCTCCTTTAACAAACATTGCAGGACTCATACGTTCTTCCACCACATTGAGGTGCCAAATTAAAAAGATAAATATGTTAGTCACCCTTCTGGGGCCAGATTGACAATCTCTACACTACATAATGTTAACATGCTGCTCATTCATTTCTACATAACCTGAATCACAATTTCTCAAAATCTTGCCATCTTGAAATTGGGGCTCCATTCTCTAGATTGTTCAGAGTACAGAAAATCAACAGAATTAAGTAGTGAAATGTGCACTTGACCTAAGTCAGGTGTTACTCGATCCATCAGGGTGCCGAGGACATTTACCACCCAGGTCATCTATGTACATTAAAATAAACTACTGTCACAATGCTTTCTTTCAATGTACAAAATGGATGATGGAGAACAATAATCTGTCTTGATGACTATTCACTATGCATTTTTAAAAACATTTTTTTATTGTTTCTCAGAAGAAACTTGTAAAGAAACTAATGACCCCTGCACCCTGGGAATTTTCTCCCATGGTTTAGGGATCATTATCTCTCTTAAATCACCACATGTTTCCTAGCGGTGATAAACAGGCAAAAAATACATTATTTTGTCCCCTCTGAAAAGTACTGGTCATGTAATGGCCTTCCCCCGCAGTCCCTACTCTGTTGGGCTATCGGAGAAAATTTTCCATCAATGGGGGCTCTGTCAACAGACTAGTTAATTTCCACCCATCTCTAAATGAGATTTACGGACTGAATATTTGGCAGACAGACTACTCAGCCTCCTTCTGATGGAGTACCAATCTGCCAAAGTCTAAATTTGGTCCTAATTCTTTCACTTTTTCACTTTTCATCCTCTACTACACTTAAACACATGGGGATGTAGGGTAGTAATACACCAATTCCAGATTTTATATTAAGTGTGAAATATTAATGGAGAAGTGTTTTACTACCCCCAAAACAACTTCATGAGTGTTCAGCTGATTCCCAATAACCACGTCATACTCCAATCCTGAATCTATTACAATTCCACTGTATATCCTATACTTATAGAGAGAGTAAAATCTACCACAGGGGTGGATCTCTCCACTGAGTAGAGAGATACAGAGTCAGAAATTGCTGCAAGTCTTGATTCTCTGATGAAGGATTTGGGAGTCCTAACCCTAATCCAACTATTGTGGCTGTAGGAGTATGATGCTTGCTCCATAATTTATAAGATATAGGCATCCATTGTAGTTAGCAATACAAAAGTTTCACTGTTTCATTGCGACAAAACTGTTGATTGTCCTGGAATAGGATGTAAGATGTTGCTACTGGAAAAAAGGAAATATAGGCTGGCCAAATTCTCATAGGCCATTAAAAGAATGATAAAGTATGTCAAATTATTCGGGAGACAGTAAACACACAAGTAATGGGTATTTTATGATACTTATCAACCTCTGTATTTGTTATTTATGCAACAGTTAATTGTAAGGGATTCACTTAGTCAATCCCTATGAAACTGAAGATCTCCATCCTTTGAAGTTGACAATAGGCGTTTGTGAGTAATTCCCTATTTGGAAGTGTTGGCAGTGGGACATTAAAGTAATTAATTTTGTGAATAATTCTATTTAAGAATATGTTCATTTGGAATAAGAAAATCATATTATTCCAGTGAAGTACTACATTGAATATTTGGGGAGTATTGAGTGGCATTTTTTTCTAAGCTGAAAGGAACTGGCTATGATCTTGTCATATATGTATATAAAGATGTCCCACAGCATTGATCAATATCAATAAGCATAAATGATTTCTTATATGTTCTAAACTATTATATTACCAGCATAGATTGGAAAACATGTTGTTTAATATAAATATCTTAAGGGTTGTGTGGGGAATAAATTGTGTTATGAGATTCTCCGTACTAGGTATAAGATGAACATTTTTAAGATAATTGTGACAAACTGGAGTCTGATAACCTTGTTAATTATCGGGGAAAGGGTCTATAACAAATATAATATCAGCATCTTTTTACACAAATTTCTTTGTTCATTTCCAAGTAATTTTGTGCTTATTTATGTATTTATGGTGTTTTCTGGTTTATGTAAATGAAAATGTTGAATATGTTATTGTGTATATATACTTGTATATGTAAATAGGTATGTATATATGTGAAATTGAATATATGTGTTGTACAGCCCTGATTAAGTCCTGATGACAGAACAAAACATGTTGGCTGGGCTAATCAATTTTTTTTCAAATGTATATCTTCAATAGATATTCTGATTCATTAAAGGAAGAAAAGACTCCGTCCTGATTACTGGCTGGGTGGTCTGAAGAAAAAGAGATTGCTCAAACAGACTGATGGGAAATAGTAATATTATTTATGGTATGCTTCCCCCTCTTTCTTATTTTTGTTTTGGACAGATAGGTTCGTTTGAATAATGTGACCTTTGTATGGTTAGGCTCACACAAATGAACCTCTATAATTTTGCATGTGCAATGCTACTGTGGAAGTGTGTGTTCTAAATGTTGAGAAAAATAATGCAATAATGTGCAGAATTAACTTGTAGGCTTAAGTGAAAATAAGTGCTGTTGAATGCAAAGAAATGCGGTAGGCAGTCATAGTTACACGTACTAAGCCTGAATAGCTGAAGCAGCATTTTCTGATAAGCTGATCTGTTCAATAATGTGAAAAGCTGTGTTTTCTGACCTTCACACAGGTATATTTTTCATAATGAATAATAGTTGCTTAAAATGTTTTCTTTTAACTCTGCAAATGTTTCTGCTTATACGAAGAACATTGTAGAATAATGATTAAGCAACTTATCTTTTATTGAGGTAATGTAGAAGCTTATACTTTAAAATACAGTTTTCTAAATGCAAATGAATGGTGAGAAACCTTATAAGCTTAAACTTTGCATTTGATGAAAATTGCTATCTGTACACTATTGTTTTCCTGGTGAGAAGATGAAGGAGTGATCTGGTTCTCAGGAGGGCATTGCAAGCTGATAGTCTGACTGAAGAAAGAAGAAGCAAAATCTTGCAAAAGGTTACATTTGTACTGTCTATATTAGTGAATGTTCCTAGAGTAGGTTACCTCATTGCTCCTTATGCTCCCAGACTTTCTACTTTTCCATTAAGATGCTGCTCATGCGGTTACTCTAATGAGTTTCTTGAACTTCTCTGTTAGAAATGGGGTCTCTAGTTGGCAGTGGTTTGCAACCTGTTCAAGTAGGCACCCTCACTCTAGTCATAGTAAGGGAGCCACACAACTAAGAAAGCCCTTGTTCACCTCCTTGGTAGCTTGACACGAGCAGTCAGGCTTATCTTAGAGGCAATATGTAAAGTATTTGTACACACACACACACACAGTAACACAGTGAAAACACCACACAAGTATTCCACACGAGTTTAGAAAAATAGACAATATTTATTTGAGCAAAACAAGACCAAAACAACAAAATTCCAACATTCACAAGTATAGACACACATTTTCAAAGATTAAATCTTAGTAAATCTTAAAATAAACAATAGCTCCAACTGGTCTTGATGGAGTTGTTCCCAATAGTTTGACACCACTCACAAGAGAGTGCGGGCCAATCATGAAGTCGCACAGACCCCCAGTACAGTGCCTTGGAAAATGATGAGGAAACAAAAAAACTTGCACGGAGTTGGGGAGGCGGGATATCATTGAAGCCGGTGTGGTGCAGGTTTCTTACTGCAGTCGCTCTGGAATTGATGTACTTGGTTTCTTTTTGGTTGCACCAGAACTGACTTCCAAGGGCCCAGGAACTGGGTTTGGTACCACTTGGTAAGTCAGGACTCCCAGCAAGAGAGCCCAGGTGCTAGCAGATAATGTATTTGATTTCGCTGAGACTTCTTATAGGAGGAAAGCTTATTTCCAGCAATTGGAGAACTTTTAAAAGCAGGAAGTAGAGAGAAAAGTCCAGTTCTTTCACTCCCAGAACAGAAGCAGCAAGCAGCAGGCCACCACAGCAAGATAAAAGGCAGAGTGGCAGTCTCTCTTACAGTATCCAGCTCTTCTTCCTGGCAGAATGTCATCAGTCCAAAAGGATTACAACTATGTGGTGTCAAAGCTCCAATACTTCTACCTATTTCTGTCTTTGAAGAGTGCTGGTGAGATCCCGTTAGGTACTGGAGCCACCTCCCGTCCCCCCTTTCCGATCTGGTTCTCTATTGATTATCTTGTTGCTGTAACAGAATCCGCGATCTGACCGATGACCATGGGTTGGCCTTTCATCTTCCTTCTTTGAGGTTCTGTTAGAGGGACCTGGGGAGATTTCCTCTGGTGCCTACTCTTGGCTTTGACCCTCCTCGAGACAATTGTAGTGCTCCTGCAGAAAATTTACCCAGGATTCTTCAGTCAGGTGAGAACTAACCTGTTGATGGGTGAGGCATTGTTCCAGGTTTACTTTATCACAGAATCATGCAATGCCTTTCTCTTTTATGTAAAAGAGGAGCTTTGCCCAGAGCATTTCTTCTCTTTTAAATGTCCAGATTAACTTTTTTCATGCTGCCTTGTTCCATTTCAGTTCTTGTCGCAGGTTATTGTCACATGGGTACCAGCAAAGTTTCCTGAGGGTTAAACGTATCACTCTTTTGTGTGACTTTACTTCCTCTAATTGCGAGAAAGGGAAATAGCCCCTTCATTGCAGAGGCATTTTCCTCCCCTTCACTGTGGTGGCAAATGTATCTCCGAATTGTTTGGTGAAGGCCTCCCAGGGAAGCAACAGATTTGAGGATCCATCTTCCTGTCCTTGTAAGATAATCTTTGCGGACACCAAAAGTCTGTTGATGGACATGATATTACATTTAATTCTTTTGTTGCTGATAGTGTATACTGAGCATTGAATATTGATTGACTTATAGGCACCTGCAAGCCTAGTTTTGAGCATGATCACCTGTGGGATATCATCACTAGATTAATCCTGTACCAGTTTGTATGAAGAGATTTTATGATACAATGACAAAGTAGTGACAGCATAATCTAAGGTTGATGTGGCCTTTGTGGAATGAACTCTTTCTGCAGGGGGGCTATCCTCTGGGAAGTGTATGTTGATGGCCTGAAAGCCAAGAAACTGTAGCTCTCTCAACAATTGCATGCCTGTTTTGATTTGTTTACTTGTTGTGTTCTACCCTTGCTGTGGAATGTCCCATTGTGAGGATTGGACTGCTATACATTTTTCACCCTCCAATGTACCCAGTAGGTGTATATTTAAGTTCCCTGAAAGAAAGAAGCTAGAGGTGTGTTCTTCCCAGTAGCCTTTTGATTTCACTGATCAATAGGGTTGAACCCTTCACCCTGCCTTTAGTGTGCAAATGTGCATTTTTGATTACTATCCCTAGATCCTTTTCTGCGCTGCACACACCTGCTCTGATTGTTTTCAACTCAATAAATTCCAGTGACTTCGACCTTCAGTTTCTTAACCTTACTGGTGCTTCTGGTTGAGGTGTAATTTTACATGCCACTCTTCAGGTGGCCAAACCTGGCTCCTTTGCGGGCCGAACAGGGTGTCCCGCAATGCCATCAATGTGAAATGGCTGTTCCAGCCACATTTCCTGCAAAAGGATAATGTTGAACACTTGTAGCACGTCTGTCAGTCATTTTGTTTCCTAGGCCGTTAATGTTCCAGAAACAAATACATTTATTCAAGGCTTGGGAGCTTAATTGAGCAGCATTCTTTTCATCTCTTGTGAGCTTTCTCACATGGTGTTGTTTATGCCATTTATTATGTGTGGTAAGTAGCTCCAGTCTTGAGTGACAGTTGTTTTGTATGTTTGGACTATGTTGGAAGATTTACCTTGCTCTGCTACAGGGGATGTACTCCTTGCCCCATTTAGAATTGAAAAGGTGGTTTTAGGAATTTGTGGGCCCTGGCTGGGCTGTTTAATGGCTAGCAGAGTGTGAAGGTAGCTGGGAATGTGGTATGTTGTCAGTATTATTCCCCAATTTTTAAACAAAGTGTAATCTTCCTGGCTACCTCTGCTGTTGCCCATGTGGCCTTGGTTGCCTCATTTTCTGTTGGACTTCCAGATTTTATGAATTCTATAGCCACCAAATCCAATGATTTTAAGTTATTTTTGACACTGGTTGCTGCTAATAGTCGTAGAATGTTCCCACTGTTTAATATGTCATGTCTCTCTTGTGATTTGTATTCAGGTACAAAAAGTGTAACATTTGTGTCAGGCTGTTCATCGGAAGTGGGTTTTGGACAGACATGCACTATGCTGTGTTGTTTAATATGAAAACTTACACCAGTATTAGATTCCTTGTTTGAGGGATTAGGGCGGGCTAAAGGCTATGTGTCTGATACTATCCTTGTTGTTTGGGTGGTCCATTGCTACCTTCCCTCTACTGAAATAGCAAGTGGGTGGCTATCACACAGTCGTGCGGCTTTTACTTCCCCATCCTGGAACATAGTTGTAGCTTGTGGGGGTCTTGTTTTGGTGTTGAGACATCCCCCCCATCCCCTGGAAGTGAGGCCCACTTCCTTATCCACCAAAGAAGTCCTGCCGTTTAGCCCATACTCTGCCTCTGCTGGCTCCGTGCACATGCCTGTTATAGTATCTTCCTGCGGGTCCCTAATGACTGTCCTGATAGTTGTATCAGCTCAAAAATACTCAGTGATTTCATTCTTTCTGTTTCTGCCTTTCCTTTTTTGCTTGCAGCAAGACTGAGCATTATTCTGCCATTCTGATTATGGAATCTTCCTTTGCCCAGTTAAGTTTATGGTTGCTTTTTGATGTCATTCGTTTGCCTGCCGAAGGGCCTGTTGTTTAAATCTAGGGTCACTAGCTTGATTGATCGTTTGACTCTGTCGTGTCTTGGGCTGGATATCTACAGCTCTCTGTCCCTTGGGTCTCCAGACGTTCTGGAGCAGAGGCTGCATGTGAAGAACCATGGAATGGGCTTGAGTAATGGTAGTAATCTTTCCACAGCTTGTATATTGTTTTAAATCCATTATTAAATCACCCATCATTGTGGGCAGTGAGGTTAGTTTTTCCAATACTGGGCCGCAGACACAAGAGCAACCTACTTGCATCTGCTGGTTATTTGTTCAAGCTCGTTTAATCAGACTGTTCAATTCTGATAGCTTGCCATCTATACCAGAAACTAGGACTGCTAAAGAGTTAAGGATTGATAACTGAATGTCCATTTTATCAGATTGATAACGCAGGGCATTCACTGAGAGCTGTATGGTGTTTAAGAGTGATAACCAGATGGTGTCAGTTTATTGTATCTTCTCCAATTTGTAATCTGTTTTTGGGTAATTTCCGGGGTCTGTTTTTTAGGAGCAGCCCTGTTGTTTTCTCAGGGGGAGTTCTGTAGGTATGATGCTGCTAGTTTTTCCCATTCTTGGGGATAGGTAGGGGATGTTGCTGGTATTTTCTTGAGTCTCTTCCATTCATTGAAGGTTGCAACTTCTAAGCACAGGGATAAATTATGAAGATTTAGGGCCATATTTACAAGAAAGTGGTGCATCAGCTGTGATGTGCCACTTTTCTTGCACCCCATACCAGCACCTAGCAACACTATTGTAGTGCTGTATTTACAATATGGTGCACCATGGTGCACATTAGGACAATAGCATGATACTTTATGATGTTATTTGATACTTTGCAGGATTAGCACCATAAATAATGGTGCCAATCCTGCAAATTAAAATGAGACCCATTGAAAGTGATGGGTAATCAGAGCAAGCATTAAAAATGACGCTAACAATTGTGCAGTGAAATCTTGTAGATTTCACCGCATCATTTTATGGACCTCCCACTGAGGGAACAGCCCCCTTGCATACATTATGCCTGACGCAAGCATAATGTGGCGCAAGGGGTTGCAAAGTGGTGCAGTACAAGCATTGCATCACTTTGTAAATATAGCAATGGAGAATGGCCTACTTAACCCCACATGGGAGTAAAAAAATGACACTAGTGTGGTGCTAAGAGGCACTAGGGCCTTGTAAATCTGGCCCCTAGTTTGACTGGTTACATGTTTGGGGGCTCCGGGAAAGAGGGTGGATGTGACCTCACACCTTATGCTGTTAATTTACTCTGTATGCCTGTGATTTGTGATTGCCCTATAGAGCATTTCTGACAGTTTTCCAGGTGTGGACTCTGGCTGGGAAGTTTGGCCCCAACGTCTTCCGTGCCCGTCCGTATTTTAGCAGGGTGCTGTGTTGAGGAATCTTCTGTGCCCCAATGAGCTCCTGCAGCTGCCACGGCAGCTCCTTCTGCTTTACAAGTGTCTTGGGCTATGGGGTGCCCCATTGCACCACTAGCTGTCCGCTTTCTTCTGTGTTGTTGATCTTCATCAGTTCAGGAGTGCTGTTGATGTAGGGTGTAGGTACACAACACGAGTTTCCCTCCAGCATTATGTCAGTCACTTTGGGTTGCAGAGGTGATGGGAGCCCTTTGGTCTAACAATTACTGGAATATAACACTGATCAGGCATTATTTACAAAAGCAATCTTTGAGTATATTTTTGGTTGATGGCTACGAGTCGTAACCCTTCTCATTCCTCCTTCTGTGATAGTTGCACCTATTTTTTCTTAGTGCCCTCTGGATCCTCTGTAGTCACACCTATGGGATCAACCCTTTATCCTTGCCTGACCTCATGTCCACCGCTTGACGTCTGGCGGCTGGAGCACGTATAGCACTCTGTCTGTCAACAGCCAGACCCCTAGCACCCAGGTCTTTTTCACTCCTACTGTTTTACCAGTGTGTCCTTTGATGGAAGGTTGGTCACAGTAGACCTCAATAGGCCAGCTAATCCTCTGAGTGCACCACCTCACCCCTTATGGATGTCCTGTAGGTTTGGGGGCACAAACACGCAAATGTCTGCTTGTTGTGCTCCCTGCTTATAAACCCTTTGGACCCTTGTTGTCAGGCGGTTTTCAATTACTCCTGATGGCCTTCCTGTATGCGTCGCCTCACCCCTTGATGGCAACCTGTTATCTAGGGTACACGAGCATGCTCAACTGTTGGCTGAAGAGTGGACAAAGGCCTGAGGAAGTTTTGGCTGATAGTTCCCAAGAGTGCAAGGGCAGCAGACTGCACCAAGTTCTAGCTTGAATGCCTCTGCTGTCTCTGGGTACACCCCCCTTGGTAGGGTCCTCTACAAGGCAAGTCTGCCATGCGAGTTGGCTTCTCATGCTCAGACTTCTTCCCAGGCTACCAGAGTATCCCTGCTGGGTCTGTGTGTAGTCTTGTTGACATGGCCAAAGAAGGGCAGTGAACCAATGAAACGATGAAGCAATGAAACAATGAGCCAGTGAGCTAAGTCCATGATGAGGGTAAGTGAGCAGGTTGGTGCTAGTTGATGCTTGATCAAAATGGCCAATAGGGCACAGTGCACTCTATTTAAAAGGTAGGATGTGTGTTTTTAAGTTTTGTATGTCCTGCTGGTGAAAAATGCTTACATTTATTTTCAGCAACTGCAAGGCCTACCTTTCCTATTGGATAACATTGGGTCACCTTAATTATATTTAACAAGTGCTAACTTTTGATTGGGAAAAAGGTAGTAATATGATGTTTGCTCTCAAAAGAATTCTAATTTAAAATCCTCCCTTTTGGTAAATTTGGATTTTAAGTCACAGTAATGAAAATGCCACATTTACAATATTGACATTTTCTTCTCCTAATCATTTGGTGCCTGCAGCTTGTGTCTTGGGTCACATCACAGTGAATAGTTGTCAGTTGTCCATTGTTTATTCCTCCCTGACAGTGAGACAAAGAGGGACTAGATGCTGGAAAGATGGGCCATTCTTCCATGATGGACGGGGAGGAGATGTTCCCTGTCTCACTTACATTTCAAAGGGCTGCCTCCAGCACACACACACAAAGGTATGTTGCATCAGTCTATTGTCATCCTAGAATACTTGGAGTCTGGGCAGAGGGACAGCAAACTTTTCAAAACCAGATGTGGGTGTCTCCTAGATGTTTTCCTCACTTCAAAGGTTGGCACCTACATAAATATTGGACCCTCAGACCAACTCTTCAATATAATCCTGGACCTGTGAAAGGTCCCCAGAAAAACTGCCTTATGCTTCAGAGGACTGCCCTGCTGTTTGATGTCTACTTTTTACCTCAGAAGACTGCCCTTCTTCTTGAATCTTGTCTTGTACCCTCGGAAGAACACCCTGCTGCTTGAGGCCCGTCTTGCTGCTTCTACCCAGGACTATCAGAGTGTCTTCAAGGGCTAATTGGCAGGTCTGCTGTGTAAGCATCACAAACTCCAGAGACCTTCACCCTGAATTTGATCTTTGGTTGGAGTTAATCCTGACCCCCACGTGGTGCCCAAACACTCCAGGAGCCTTGGAAGTGGTGCAAAAGGTGCTACTACTGCCAGACTCTGAAACTTGGGACCTATAAATATTTTCAGCAAAGTATGCCCTGAGAACTAACAGCAAACCTGAATGTACTTACTCTCAGATCCATCAGAGGAGCATAGTTGATTGGCCTGGCTGGCAGTAAACCCCGCTCAGCAGGACCTCCAAGCACAGGCATTCAGCCTTGTGGAGAACTCCCTTAACTTTTGATTTTGCCCCAGTGGTGTGTGATACCCTCAGTTTGTGCTTTGATCTTTCAAACAGTATTTTTCAGTACATTTAAAAAAACATGGATTAGATCTAATCTATTTCGGTGTCATTTTATTTAATAAAATGTTCTTTATTTTTCTAAATTGGTGTGAGATTTTTCTTGTCCTGTGTTTCCACTTTATTACTATTTGTGTGCTGGGTATATAATTTACACGGTGCCTCTAAGTTAAATCTGACTGTTTTTGTAACACTCTATCACAGGGTTAAGCTCAGGTTAATTTTAGGGGTGGGCGAAACTCACAGAATTTGACTTTTGCCAGAGTCCATGGACTCGACTATCCACATATACAAATATTTTTGTACCTTAATTTTTTAAAACCTATGGACTAGATTTACACCTAATCTCAAAAAGCACAATCTGCGGACCAAGATCTAGCACCCTGCCAACTTTAGTGTAATTGTGTTCAGCGGTTTTTGCAGTAGTGCTGCCCAACAAAGTTTATGGAATATGCATAGGAACATTTGCTTTTGGGACCCTCCTGTTTTACTTGGCCCTCCTTGACAGATGATGCTGAAACATTCCAGGAAAGAGCTGAAGTGAATTTTCTTTTGTAAAAAAAAAAGCTTTTGTGAAGATTTGTCAAATGGCGCTAGAGCTTTTAAAGATATTAGTAAAGCAAAAAATACCATGTATGGAAAAGCAATCCTAACTATAACTCCCCAGTAGCGAACGCCACTGTGTAATAGCTATCTATCTATATCTATATATATCTATATATATATATATATATATATATATATATATATATATATATATATATATACAGACATACACAGATACACCTCTTGTCTCATTCACCGCCTGTTGCAGTGGGGCCCACAAGCACCACCTGGTCCACCTCTTATGATGCCACTGTTTAAATGTCTTGAAGAACTGGCACTGATAGCTTGTTTGGATTGGCATTTATACCTGGTCACTCCCAAGAAGGCTGCCAGTGTTGGCTGATCAGAGGAATTCCTGCATGACTTTAGATACCCTTGCTGGAAACCCAAGGTTCTTCCTCCACGGCCTGCTGCAAACACAATGTTTCTGTTGAAGGCCACATGTAAAGACAACTCCCCATCCAAATGCAGACATGTTACTGCTACTGTCTTAAGAATGGTCTGAGATAGGCCTCACTCACCACATTTAGTGCTCCTCGGCTGAGCACCATGCCTGGTACATTGAACTTGACATAGGGTGAAAAGTATCTCAGAAAATTTTTGCATTCACACCCTGTGAGATATTTTCAGAAGGACTGAGTTTTACAATTTTTCTTAGATGGCAAGGGCCATGAGGTTAGTTAAGGCAATCAGATTGATTGTTTAAGACATGAATATACAGATATCTCTCAGAAGCTAATGCGTTTGTTTTAAAAGGCTTGAAGCTGTCTACCACTTTTTTTCTTGGCTTTAGTGAGGCAATTTTGTACTGGATGCCTATGAAAAAGGCTAAAAGTAGAATGCCAGAGCTCTTATGGCGAGATGGAGGAGAGGTAAACTGCAAGGTTAACTTCTTCAACTTTGGCGAATGCAGTGACAAGACAATACCCGTCACCAGCTAGAAATGGTGCCCCTAGCTTCATGGCTGTCCTCCACTACCACCATAGGGACCAGGCCCCAAGCTGTGGCTCCATTTCGGAACTACGTCCTGCTCTGCTATACAGGTTTGTGACTGGCACTGTTCACCAGCAAGATGGCTACCTACTCTCTGGATCCATAAGCCGTCTGGATTGCTAAGAAGATAATCTTTTAGTAGCTGCTGCCAAAGGTGCTAATCTTTCTAAATATCTCAGATCCGTCTACCCAGTAGTGGAATGCCTCCACTCGAAGGATACTACCCCAGGATATGGGCTGTCAAGGGAGCTAAGAGCAAGCCCAGACTTACCCTACCATGGCGTGTCCATGTCCCTATCATAAATAAAATGAATAACCATATTTCTGTTTAAAGGTATTAATGTTCTTAAATGTGTTTTCAGTAGTTACTAAAGATGGCTACTGTTGCATGCACAGTATAATTAGGTATTTTGGTGAGCAAGTTATGTAGCAAAAACATATGATCCTATCATTAACATATATGGTAAAGAACATTACAGGTGCTCAATCTCTGCCACTCTTTATTTCTTTATTGCTTATGGAACCAAAATCCACATGCCAGTTTTCTGGCTGGTTGTGGGTCTGCTTTATAGTCTGCTGGGCCGAATCTTACTGTTGACTTCCCTTGTATTTAAACAACATTGCCTACAACAAGCTGAAATCCATGCAGTTTTCCATACCTTCCAAAAAACATATACAGCATGTCATTTACAAGTTCAAAACAGCCCGACTTGCAAACGTGGGATACTTTTATTTCACTAGTGGGGGCCACTTTTACTTTCGTGTCCAGGCCTAATTTCTGTCCCAATTCGACCCTGAGTCCAACCCTGAAAAAACTTCAATTCTCTTGGGTACTTTTCTTGTTTTTGCCAATAATGTGTACTAAAAGGACACACGTATGGCCGAAGGAATACTTAATAATTCTGACCATGGTCAAAGGCGCGTAAAAATAAAGGGCATTTAACTCCAAAGCGACGCATACTGATAGGACAATTGCTGTGCCACGTACTAGTTTACAGGGTATACCCATCCCAACAGGATGCGATATAATTACAGAGCAATATAATTATTCTCAATATTGTGCATGCAATCTTTTACAGATGGAAAGTATAGCGAATTAAGAGAATAACATACGTGGCATAAACATACAACTAACATAAAAAAGAGCTAAACATTGTGAAACATTGACAAATCAAAAGGGTTAAACAGATGCTTCTAAGCCATGTTTATAGAAAGATATATTAGGAGGTGAATGAAATTAGCAAATTATGTTTTTGTAGTTAAGGCAGAAATACCTATTACTTTTTACTTTAATTACACAGTTGCCAATGCCCAGCGCAGGTGTGTCTGGGATGTGGATTCAGGGGATAAAACATTACAGTAGTCGGTTTAGAAAAATGTATTGTTGAGCAAAACTGTAATGCAACGTACCTTTTGATGCCTAATATCCCAGCCGTGTTGTGGTTTGCAACAATCTCCACACGCAGGTAATAGCACGATACCAGGTCTCGGAGGTAAGCCTGGGGATGTTTTCCCCTCTGGAAGCAGATAGAACGAATCTTAGATTCCAACTGAAACTTCATTGGTTAATGTTTCCAGTGTAATAACTCTAAGTAATTAATGTCTTGGCAGCCGATATCTTTCCAGTTGCAAAATGAACACATTTGCAAATGAACACTGATCCAACTTCAAAGTTTATTATGTAGGATTTTTGGACTTTCTTGTTTCCCCTCAGGTAGGAGAATAATTAGAAATTCCTAAAATCCTGATGAAAATGGATATTTAATATGTTGAATCTGTGTAGACAAAAAAACAGCAAAAAAGAAAATGAACTATTTCAGTCGACTTTATGCCTAGAGGAAAGTTTGCAGCACAACAAGACATAACAGTCGGGGGATATTACTGCCAAATCACTTATTATTTTACTATCGGCATTGATCGCTGTAGAGTTAGAATTGACATAACCATACTATTATTAATATTATAACGTCTTCTAAAGCGCGGGCAGGGCGAACCAAACTGCTAAATTAAAACATCCAAGTCTTCACGTTCTCATGGAACACTGACACTGAGGTCCAGCTTCTGAGGGAGGGCATTCTATAGCTTCGGGCCAAAATATGCAAAGAAGCAGGCTCCCATGCGAGCCTGTCAGATTCTCTGCACTGTGCGCAGGGTTTGATGACTGACTGCAATGCGAGAGTGGGCTGATAAGACACTACCAGATCTTGGCTAAATCATGAGCCTAGGCTAGATCTAGCCTTGTGCATATAGCACAAGGCTTTGAACTGTATTCGCTCTTCTACAGCGAGTCAATGAAGTCAGTGTTTGTGGAGGAGATTCGATACAGAGGAATGGTTTGGAAGGCGATATAAAAATCTTGTCGCAGAATGTACTATTTGTAGACACCAAATGGATGCCTTATCTACTCCTTCATACAGAATGATGTCTTAATCTTTCCTAGAGAGTATCAGGGCCTGGATTACAGTCCTTTGGGCTGACAGTAGGATCATCCAAATGTTTTTTTTACCCACTTCAGCTCTGCAAAGCAGGTGGAGGTGACCTTAACCACCTTAGGTTTCATAAACAGGCTTTCATCCAGCCAAAATCCAAGGTTCTTTACGTTAGCAGATAGTCCATATGTTTACCATTAATGGGGTAAGTATCAGGGCATTGAAGTCAGCTTTCACTGTGGCCAAATCATCCACCTGGGGGAACACGATGTAGCTGTGCATGTGTTTCAGCAGGGCTTACAACACCATGCTCAACACTTTAGAAAATATTGGCTGCGACATCCCAGATGCCATGGCCACTGTAGTTTGGAAGGAGCCACTTGCCAGGAAATGGATCACTAACAGGACCTATACTAGAGGGGGGATACCTGTGGGTTGGCTGGTAGCTGAGATCAGGTCTGGCTCCAATTAGGCACAGAGTTCTTGGATTGTGGCACGATCAAGTCCGTATGTGATAATAATGTGTCTGTCCTCCACTGTCTACAGGTCCACCAGTTGTCTGTACACCGGAGGATGCCTCCATCTTATCATCTGCCCAAGCGGTTGTAGCCTATGGAGGAGAACTGTGAGCAGAGGGTCATTTACCACATAGGTAGCATAACTGTGTCAGAAGTCATGTTAGAGAATCCGTGTGTGAAATTGTGAGTCCGTATAAGTGCCAGTTTGTGCTGTGACGCAGTTAGGTACCATGCCATGAGCACCCCTGAAATGGCGGCTTCCTGACTTGTGAGGAGGGACAAGGGGAAATTAGGTAACTGCGCTGGCGTTGTGCAGCGTCGCGGTAGGCGGTCGAAGACCGCCGCGTAACTCCGCATTAGTTATGATTGGGCCCTATGGGTTCCAGGAGCCAATGGTGATGTACGCCAGCGGTGACGGTATGCACCGTCGCGGATGTGACTGCCATTTTCTATCTGTTCACTCACTTGATACCTGACCATCAACAGGAGAGGCCCTACACTGCAAGTGCTGCTGTGACCTGAGTCTGGAAGCAACAATGACTACAGTGTCTGGGGAAAGGGCCCCTGCCTTCACTGCGGAGGAGTTGGACACGCTACTCTACGGTCCTCCAGACAAACAGGTGAGTACACCGTGAGCATGATGTGGGGGCAATGCCTGTTTGGAGTGGTGAGGATGTAAGCCACATGTTGGGGAGTGGGCTGAGTGCTGCATGTGAGGATGGTCAGTGTATGTGCATCAGGGCATGGGTGGGAACAGGTGTGGACGGGTGAGTAATTTCCTTTCCTCCTGGACCTTCCCCCTAGGTCACCGTCCACCAGAAGAAGAGTATTTGGCGTGCATCACCAAGGAAGTGCAGACCCTGGGCGTCTATCACAGACAGAGCACCCACTGCCACAAACCTGCTCTTCTGGAGCAAGAAGATGGCGGAGGCCCAGCTGTGGCTGGCCTCCCAATGTGGAAGGGGTGCCCGTAGCACCAAGACCCGCTTGATGTTCCGTATCCTAGCGGTGGTCTATCTGGAGTTGGATGGGCACTTGAGGGCATCACAGCAGCCACAAGGGGGTGAGTACAGTGTCATAAATCTGACTCTGCGCGGTTTAGGAAGTATCTGGGTGGGGGTGGGGGCTGTGGGTGCCCCTAGGCCAGGGCAGTCATGCCAGGGTATGTCCCTTGTTTGCAGGCTCAGAAGCAACTCTACCGCAATGGTACAATTGGGCAGCTACTAGTGTGCAGGGTCCTGTGGGTGTCAGGTGTGCATGTGCTGGCGTTAGGCATTGTACCCCGTGGGCTGGTGAGTACCATAGGGAGTGGTTGGGCAAGGCCTAGTGCATAGGGCAGCTCAGTGTGTGTTGTGTCCGCCAACGGTAGTGGTGTTGCTGGCAGCGACCATGTGTGTCCTCTGTCTTTACCCCCCTTCTTGTTTTGTCACCCTGTCCTTGTGTGCATTAGCATTATCTGGCGGAGAAGCAAAGGCACCGGCGACGGAGGGAGGTGCATCCCACATGGCCCATGAGGGTGAATCCATAGAGGGTGAAGGCACCAGTGGGACAGAGGGCGAGGGAAGCTCCACGACGGGGACAGGAGGGGATACCAGTGACTGGGACTCCTTCTCTGATGGAAGCTCCCTGGCGGTGGTGGACACCTCTGTGCATACCCCAACAACAGGTACAGCTGCCACCCCCCACCAGCACTGCCCTCCCAGCAGCCCCTCAGCGTGTTTCCGGTGCCCGCTCACCCAGAAGGGTGGGCATCTCCTTCACCCCATGCACCTCAGGCCCTGCCCAGTCAACCCTGCTGCCCTCAGTGAGGAGGCTATTGACCTCCTGAGATCCCTCACTGTTGGGCAGTCAACCATTTTGAATGCCATCCAGGGTGTCGAGAGCCATTTGCAGCAAACAAATGCATACCTGGAGGGCATTCATTCTGGTGTGGTGGCCCAACAGAGAGCATTTCAGGCTCTGGCCTCAGCACTGATGGCAGCCATTGTCCCTGTGTCCAGCCTCCCCCTCCAACTTCCACTACCCAGACCCAATCCCCTCTACCTCAGCTTATCCCAAGCACACCTTCAGACCAGCATGCACACACATCAACACACAAAAGTGGCTCAGAAAAACATAAGCACCACACATCACACAGGCACTCACACAAGCACCATCCCCATGCAAACATACCAATATCCACTTCTCCACAGTGTCCCCTCCTCCACGTCCTCCACCTCCCTCCCAGTCTCGTCTCCACTCACACCTGCATGCACTACATCATCAGCCACTGCCTCCATCACCAGCACGTCCATCACAACACTCCTCTTACGTGCAATAACCAACCCCACTACCATTCACACATCCCCTGTGTCCTCTTCCAGTGTGTCTGTGAGGCCTCCTCCCAAAGTACACAAACGCAGGCACACACCCACTCAACAGCCATCCACCACACAACAGCCTCCAGCCCATGCACCTTCACCTAAACTCAGCAGGTGTACACCCCCTACAACCACTACCTTTTCCTCCACTCCCATACCCCCTTCATCTTCCCATCCCAGTGTGTCTAAAAAACCTTATCTAGCTAAATTTAACCTCTTCCCTACACCTCTCCCCCCGCTGGCTGCTGTGATTCATGCAAGTCCGGGAGGATCGAAGGGAGCACCCGTCAGAGCTGCCAGTGTGCCACCTACAGATGTGAAGGACCACCCGATTCCACCACCTGCCAAGGTCAAAAAGGGTCTGGCTTCCAGCAGGGGAAAGACGCACCACCCACCTAGCAAGGCTGCAGCCAGACACAGAGAGAACAGAGCCAAGGTCCCAGCAACGACTGCCAAGGTGGGGAAGGGACACAAGGCAAAGAGCAAGTCACCGCAGGGCACAATGCCTCCTGGTGAGGGGCTGGTGACCACCATTTCCTCAGGAATGCCAGCGACCTGTACCACAGTCACCACTGCCGCAACAACCACCACCTGCACCACAATCTGCACCGCCGCTGCCACAACGTCAGTCTGCAGCATCCTCCCCAAGGATCAGCCATCCGAGGCTGCTGGAGACGGTATGGTGTCTCCCTTAACCCCAACAGACACATGCAACATGGCCAGCACCGGCATCATCTCCGCCTAAGCCACCGCCGCAGCCACCGCCACAGCAGCACCCCCAGTGGGCAGCCATCCGAAGCTGCAGGTGGCGTCCTGGACCCTGGGCACGCCACTTGATGCACCACCACCAGTGCTGGCACGAGCAGCAGTTGGCAGCCTAAGTCGCCGCAGGATGGAGTGTGGCTCTGCCTCCATGGAGTATCGTGCTACCTGTTCCATCTGCATCTCGTGGCTCAGACACCCAGGTGACAGGAGGGTAACTGCCACACCCCAGGTGCAGCATCACTTGGCACAATGCCTCCTAGATGCATCCACTCCCCCTATCCTTTGCAGGATGAAGCACTCTGGGCACAATGCCCCCTCCTTAACCAGTGGATAGATGCATCCACTCCCCCCTCTCCTTGGCAGGAGCAAGCACTCTGGGTACAATGCCCCCTCCAGAACCATTGGAACATGTCACCGACTTTAGGGACTGTGGCTTTGCACTCCCCAGGACCAAGCAGTGGTCACACCACCCACTTGAGAGACTGTGGCTTTGCACTCCCCAGGACCAAGCAGTGGGCAAACCACCAACTTGAGACACTGTGGCTTTGCACTCCCCAGGACCAAGCAGTGGGCACACCAACCACTTGAAAGACTGTGGCTTTGCACTCCCCAGGACCAAGCAGTGGGCAAACCACCCACTTGAGAGACTATGGCTTTGCACTCCCCAGGACCAAGCAGTGGGCAAACCACCTACTTGAGTGGCTGTGGCTTTGCACTCCCCAGGACCAAGCAGTGGGCATGGAGTGGTGTCATGCCATCTTCTGGTGTTGGTGACCCGCCTCCCCTTCCCCCTGAGGTGCCTGTGTTTTTTTCGACCTGATGCCCTGCAGTGTTTTCTCCATTTTGAGGCGGCAGGTGTCATGTGTGGGCTTCGCCCATGCTTTTTTGGGCCACTGGGCATTTACAAGGGACATTTAAATTCTACTGCTATATCTGAATGTTAAAAATATAACACTGGTTAGACTCATTTCCTTTTGTCCTTGCGTTCTTCCAGGGGGTGACGGGGTGTATCCATATTGTTGTTGGATGTGTTTGTGTGTATGTTGTCGTGGGTCAGGGTTGGGGTGTTGCGTGCTGCGTGTGTGCGTCACTCTCTTTTCCCTCCTCCCCTCCCCTGTGTGCTAGGTTCAGTACTCACTGTTGTCACCGTCGCTGCCGCCACCTTCTTTCTACTTTGTGGTGTATGAGAAGATATACCAACATGGGGAGGATCTGCAATTCAGGCTCCATGGCTTCCTTGTTCTTTGTGGAGTGTCGAAAAGTGAGTGGTTCCCCTTCAATGTACTGTTTACACCGAGCTTTTGATGGCGTTGGTACCACCCCGGAACAGCTGGCGGATTGGCCTCTGATAATGTGGGTGGTACATTGTCTTCTGCCTGTCTGATGGTGGTGACTGCCGCAGTGTTCTTTGCTACCGCTGTGGTGGTCGAAGTGTTAAAGTGGCTGTCTATGTTGGCGGTTTCCCCTGTGGTCGTGATCTCATTTTTTTTACCACCCGCCTGTTGGCGGTGTTACCGCCACTTTAACTCCGACCGCCAGGGTTGTAATGAGGGCCTAACTCTTAAAAATAGGGAAACAGGCATATTGTGGTTGATTTGGCATACTACACCACTAAAAAATGAGTATTCAGTATCAATTGGTCAGTGTGCAAGGCCCCTGTTTCTTTAATAAAACAAAAACCATTATTGTGGGCTAACATACTGAAGCATCAATTCAAATAATGCTAATTAGTAAGTAGATTTCCCACATATTTGAATGGCAGGTTCTTTCAACCCAAAAAAGAGCATTTAAAATCTTCTGAGAATTATTCTATTATAGCCCTGTCAGACATTTCAAGCAAAATATTCACTAAATATCTTTTATTTCTTTTGAACAAATGGTCAGAACATTACATCATTCAGTAGAATTGACTGGTTTCTGCACACAAATGTGTAGAACTATTTTGAATTGTTCTACAGAAATAGGTGATGCAGAAGCTGTTGATGGTTGAAGCTCCATTCATGGACTATACAAATGCCACTGATAAATTAGATGTGTCAATGTTATTGGGACGCGCTTTGTGACGGCGGCAGGGGCAGACAAGGCCCCTTCAAAACTTTCGCGCGCCCGCTTCCTGGTGGGACACGCTTTGTGACTGCGGCAGGGGCGGGACAAGCCCCTTCAAAAACTTTCGTGCGCCCGCTTCCTGGCGGGACGCGCTTTGTGACGGCGGCAGGGGCGGGACAACGCCCCTTCAAAAAACTTTGGTGCGCCCGCTTTGTGGGACGCGCCCAGGCCAAGGGCGGGCCCATCCTGCGCCCGTCGGCGACCGGAGGAGGCTGGGCTGGGCCATACTATTTTCTTCTTGGTACTGGGATTGGTGACCAGCGGTCGAACCCACTGCAGCCGTGAGGATAATACACCACTATAGGTGAGCAGCATTTGTACTTTTCTGATGTTTTTAGTTTTTTCAACAAGGCCCCAATGGGGTGGAAATAGGGTGGGAACAGGGGAGGCAAAGTGCCTATAGTAAAAGGCTGACTAAAAAATACCTGCTGGATAAAAGGAGTCCAAAAGTCAAGATGGGCAGACGGAAGGGGGGGGGCACTCTTGGAAAAGGCCGGTAACAAGAAGACCCTAGATGGATTTCTCCAAAAAGCGGTTGGAGCACTAGAAAAGGAAATTGAAATGGTGGAGCGCCGTCTAATTGCCCCCCCACTGACGGTAGTTAATTGCCCATCCTTATCTCCACCGCAAATTCCAACACAACCCCTCCATCCACCTGATTTACAGTCTGCCCCGGCTATCCCACCTCTAACTACCCAAGAGTCTATTGTGGAGACCCAGGATAATGCCACACAGCCATCAGAACTTACACATCCACTCTTAGACAGGTCTGTACCCAATCCAGAGCACAACACAAAGGGTAAAAGAAAACGAGGTGAGGTAAATCTAAGGAACAAATGGACCCATATCTTGAGCTCCCCCACTTAAGGCGTACCAACTCGGAACAAGGACCATATACTAGCTCAAGCATCTATTGATGATTGTCCAGCAATTGATTATATAATTGAACACATAAAAGACGAGTTTTCCAAAAGGCTACACCCTATAGCAACTCGCCTACAAGCCATTGAGGAGAAACTGGAAGGTCTTATCAAGTCCAAACAGATGATCACTCCCCTCTCACCGGACTTGCAGTTTTCCCGCCAAATTCTTCCCTCGAGCCTACTAGGCAACAGCGCCAGTAACTTCCCCCTACCATTGGGTATGGATCACAACTCTTCAACGAACTGCCCTGATCCCTTGTATCAACCAGTGAGGGCTTCAACTGCTAGGCTGGCTACTGCCTCAAAGGACAAGTGTTCCAAGACTGCCACCCCCTTTCCGAGGAGGAATGGAGGAGCTGCTTCTTCCAATAACATGGGAACAAAATCCTACAAAGATACCCCTGATCCGAACCACTCACCAACAGATCGGATGTATAGGGACGAAGGAACCAACCTGAGAACTTTACATCTACCGCCGGAATCCTGCCCATACGTTCTTGTTATCACGAGTGTCCCTAAACTTAAAACTAATATTCCTGAATCATTCTAAGAACTGAAAAATAAGGTCATACATTGGTTACATAGCAAAGCCAGATTTGCATTCCATATGGTACCCTCAATATTAATGGTGATGAGGGTGGGTTGGGTGGGTCCACTTAAGAACCCCAGCACGGGGGATTTTATTGTTATCAATTTTGATTCACCCACCCTTGTCCAGCAGCTCTCTTTGAACGTGTGCAAATCCAACCCTCTAGGGGGAGAAGTATCTTTGTGTAGACTCCAGGCTTTCTACCCTCATATAGTTTCATCAGCTATTAAGGGGGCGCCAATGCCACTTAGAGGTTCTACTAGTTCTCAGATGCAGCCTGCACTCCAGTCAGGACGTAGCTCCCTTTCACCATCTCTTTCTGAAATTGATTGACTAAAAATCAGCCCCACGCATGGCCCACCTAAGGAACTAGAAATTGGGATAAGAATTACCTTATAACCGGAACTATTGAAACACAAGGAATAGGAATAGACAGTCCTGAGGCTGATCAGACTCTTATGGTAGACACCAGAGGCTCCACACTAATCCTCTTACCAGCCCAGATAGAACTCTCTAGGATGGAAAATAGTCCCCCTCCTTCCCTCTGTGATCAGAGCATGGAGACCTGTACTTGGGGAGTTAGTAAGGAGGGTAAGGCTCATGAGATCAACCCAGCCCAGGATTTAATAGGTCCCAGTAACCGCTCCACTCCACCTGTCCGGGCATTTGAACCGACTATGCCAGGCCCCGATCTAAATGTGGCGAGTAACACCTTGGGTGACAATGCAGCGGAAAGTCTAACTGAGGCTAGTCTAACTACGACTGAAAGGGGTATTAAATCTCCCCATGGCACTTCATTTGCAAGAGGGTACTCTACGGCCAAAGCTTCCCAAGACAAACTAGACGGTTTAGACACAGTTCTTAGCTGGAACATTGCAGGGCTGGAGAATAAAATGGGTATCCCTGAATGAGGCAAATTTATAGATGAACACAAAATATGCCTTTTTCAAGAAACGTGGGCATTGGAGCCCAAATATAGAATTGGTTTCAAAAGCTATTGGGTCCCAGCAAGCAAGGTGACCTCCGGGAGACCCTCAGGCGGGCTGCTCATATGGCTTAGCTGCTCCCTCAAATGCCGGGTTGAAATAGTAGATATGGGCTGTCTCAATCTGATGGGTTTAACAATACCATCCCTTAAGGAGAAACCGCTCCTAATAATCAACATCTATAACAGGAGCCTGGGTAGTGAATATGAGTCAGACGCTTTGACTAATTTGGACAGTTTTCTTTCCTGTAAAACCTCCTCCCACTTTATTCTTATCACAGGGGATTTTAATGTTATCTTTGAGCCCCACTCGTTGGCCCAGGAACTATATAAAGAAGAGGATGCTTCTTGGGGAATCCCCCAATTTGTGTCAAGCAAAAGACCGAGAATGAACAGATTAACACACCAACTTTTGGACATTACACTGGCACATGGTCTTCGGGCCTGCAACGGTCGTTCCCACTCGGACGTTGACCTTCATCCTACATTTAGGCGTGGAGCCCAGAAGAGCCAGATAGATTATATTTTGCTTGACATTCGGTTGTGGGGTCATATGGCTGACATGAAGATTTTAGAACATGAGGAAAGTGACCATGAGCCACTGATTTTATCGGTTAGGAGTCTACTACCTTTACTTGAAGCTCCTTGCCCCAAGATTTATGAACAGCAGCTCACACTGACAAACAATAGACGAAATGTCAAACGGGAATTTGTGAGCATTGACCCAGGTACTATGATATCCTTGTATAGCCAGTTGGCCGACCATATGGAGCTTATGCCCTTGCTTTTAGAAGATGGCGAAGGGCTTATAGCAGCCCACACACAATTATTTAATTCTTTAAAATACCTTTTCACCAAAGAGATTGCCAGTAAAGCAAAAAAAAAAGTGTAATGCAAGGTTGTTTAGTGCCGTATGCAGGGAAGCACAGCACAAACTATTGAGAGCTCTAAGAGGGGGCCAGACAGAACATATAAGGCAAGCAAGAAAAGATTACAAACAGGAACTTAGTAGAGCCCGCAGGAGATGGGATGAGCTTAGATGGGCTTCCCTTCTGGAGTCTGCAAAAGCTAATGATACCTCGAAATTCTGGAAACTGGTGGCCGATGCTAGTGAAGAACCTAACCGTTTGCCTGGTGCCTCAATACTCCCTGTAGAGAGGACAGATCACTTTGGCCGATTATACTCAGGGCCTACAGATGTTACTACCAGGGAATAGAACCATATTATGACCCTTGAGACCTCCCCAATCAAATTAACCCTGGCAGAAACTAAGGCTGTGATTGCTTCACTGAAATGGGGAAAGGCCCCAGGCCTTGATAAAATCCCAGGTGACCTGTACAAGACAAGTCCGGATATATGGGCCCCATACCTGAACTTGGTCTCTAATGCAGTAGCTGCAGGAGCGCCTGTCCCAAGCTCCTGGAAGGGAGAGGAGATAGTTCCTATATTCAAGAAAGGCAGCCCCTCTGACACTGCCAACTACCGTCCAATCTCCTTACTTGATAATTTCCCAAAACATTTTGCAAAGCAAGTCCTGTTTTATCTCGAAGAATGGATTATAGAAACCAATGCCATCTCCAATTTGCAAGCAGGGTTTAG
This sequence comes from Pleurodeles waltl, assembly GCF_031143425.1. NCBI lineage: Eukaryota > Metazoa > Chordata > Amphibia > Caudata > Salamandridae > Pleurodeles > Pleurodeles waltl. The sequence goes on along the minus strand of NW_027150399.1, from coordinate 1,091,316 downwards.
GCCAGCAGTTAGTACCATAGATCAAGTCTTAAGATTCCTAACAATTAAATGGAAGACTGTGGAAGTAGGAGGGGGTAACCTGTTTGTGGTCTTCATTGACCTTAGAGCCGCATTTGATCTGGTCCCCAGGAACCAGCTATGGCTGACACTAGCCAACATGGGCATCCCAAATGGTCTCTTGAAACGTATGGCCCGATTACACAAGAACACCTATGCACAAATTAGGAGTGGTAAGGATGGCGATTTAACAGACCCAGTTGCCATCGAAAGAGGAATCAGACAGGGCTGTGTCCTAGCCCCTATCCTTTTCCTCCTATATATAAACAAATGCATTAACTATCTAGCAAACTGCACCAATGATTCCCCTAAGTTGTCCGGGAATAAAGTGCCATGCCTGCTTTATGCGGATGACACTATCTTGCTGGCCAAAACATTCATGGGAATCCAAAATCTGGTTAATCAGTTCTGTGTATTTTGCAGAGATTACGGGCTGGATATCAATGCTAAGAAAACAAAACTTATGATATATAGTACCCCGAACAAGAAGTTAAAAGCAAATATAATGATGGATTCAGTCCTTTTGGAGAGGGTAACGAAGTACGATTATCTGGGCATCAGACTATCAGAGAAGGGCAGCTGGGATGCAGCCATAAGAAAAGGGGCACTCCTTATCAGCCAAAGAAGTGGAGTGCTAGAATGAAAGGCTATTACTGTAGTAAGCCCCCCTCTGATTCCAAGTCCAAATCCGTGCTGCTGCCCTGTATGGAGCGGAACTCTGGGGTTCAAGCAGACAACTGGATACCCTCCAAACCAAAGAAAACAACTTCTTCAGACACATAGCTAGGCTAGGGAAGGGCATGCCGATGATTCCCCTAAGATTAGACCTGTGTATAAATAGCATCAAAGATACAGTATGCTTAAGGCCACTTCTTTACTGGGTTCCCACTATGGAAAACTGAAGAACTTGAGCCCTTCAGGACAGCAATCAAAGATCTTATACCACCATTCCAGGGATGGGAAAAAGTTTGTTGGGTGAGGGAGAGGAAATCAGCCTGGGTTAAGCTGGGCTTCTGCCATTATTGGGAAAATCCTGAGATGATTCCTGCTAACGCCAGATTGCTGATCAAAGAACGATACTGGGGAAAAATCTACGAGGAGTCTTTTCATTGTAATGGGCCAGGTCGGCTGACAGCAGAGTTTCTGCTGGTCAAACATGAACCCCTGCCCGAAAATTTCCTGGATCTCCCCATACCAGCACGTGCCCGAGCCTTATTCCTTCAGTTCAGATACGGAACATTAGCAGTTAACAGCTTTACAGCCCGTTGGCCGTCTAACAGTCCCATGTCTGATAAATGCATAAACTGCCACTCATGCAAGGAAACTCCTGAGCATGTTCAATTTTTCTGCCCCCTGTATAAATGTCCTAGAGGAAAGTGGATAATTCCCTTGTGCAAGGTATTGCTATTACAAAACCGAATCAGTGCCTACAGATTATGTAAATATGATACTTCCACGCTGATAGTAAGCTCTGTTTCTAAATATCTGTCAGCAGCATGGACAATTCATAGCAGGACTATTTTAGACCCTAGTCTACTGGCTGAAGAGAGGTCCAGCAGCTAGTGGACAAGGATTTTTAGACAGTCAGGGAAGTCAAATATAATCATCTGTGTTGATTTATTTATGATATTAGATTTTATTCTTGTCTGTGTTTTTTAGCGGATTTTCTTATTTAAACCGATTCATAGCATTTTAGCACATAGCACCTTGCAAATGGTAAGATTTAATTCCCCCGAATAATTTACTTAAGACATGAGGCTAACTCTATGGTACCCTTTTGAATGTCTGGTTTCTAATTTTCACAAGCACAAAGTATTTTACGAAGTATTATGAACCATTTCTTTATGTATAATTTGCTCTAGAACAGTCTTTATAGGTAACATTAGAAAAGATTTGGTATACTATCTGTTTTAAACCGATTCATAGTATCTTGGCACATAGCACTTTGCAAATTGTAAGATTTAATTCCCCTGAACAATGTAACTAAGACATGAGGCTAATTCTATGGTATCCTTTTAAATGTCTGGTCTTTAATTTCCGCAAGCACGAAGTATTCCACAAAGTATTATGAACCATTTTTTAAGTATATCTTGCTCTAGAATAGCCTCTACAGGTAACATTAGAAATATTATTTGTTTCTCTTTTAAACTGTCTTGGTAAATGGTATTCAATAAGCTAGGAGGCACCAATTGAGGATTATTATTTTACATTTGGACCGTAGGACAAGCAGTGTATTCATTGTTAATGTTTTCTTCTTTTCGTGATGGTTATGATCTTTGTCTTCTTTACTGTATGTATGGTTCATTTTTATGCTTTTTAATGGTCTAATTTTAGACTGAATAAACTATAAGTAAGAAAGCTTGTCAGATAGACTATTGAGAATTGTGATCCCAAAGCAATCCAACACATTGGTGCATGGGCTAATGGGCCAACGTTGACGGATCTTCAAAGTAAAAAATATTAAAAATAGCGTAGGCCAGAGGTGCATCCTTGCACCTTCCCTTTTTTCAGTCTACAAACTAGATTTTCTTAACCACATTACAGAAGCTGAAAGCCACTGTACTCTTAAATATAGACCTCCCATCAAATTAACTTCTGGATAGAATAAAGATCCTTAATGAATGTTCTTTTCATAACTATAAGAATGTACACATTATTTAAGAAACTCTCAGATGTACTAATTAGGAAACATTGAAGAATTTCTATTGGTACGTAATATAGTATGACTGAAATCTGTTTACTCTAAATTCTGCCTCATTGTAATATTTAATCAAAGTCCACCAGAAAAGCAATAATGAAAACAATTAATGTGTGCCATATCTGAGGTTTATTGATTGATTAGGCTAGAGAAAAGTGAAATTTTACTTCATGATATCTTACTCTTGTCCTTTACCAAAGCTCTCTCTTGGGGCACTCTCATCTACACAGCATTGACAAAACCTGCCTCAATCTATGCACCTTTATAGAAGCTCTCAAGACAGGCGGGATTTTCACACTTGTTTTTCAAATGTGATTCAATAATGTTCTGGTACCAAATGTTTGAACATTTATTTTAATACTCTGACTTCCAGCTTCATAGGGTTCAGGCATATTGGACAAACTAGAAAGATGTCTCCACATTTTTAGCCATTCTAGGCTAGTAAATAAGCAGAAAAAGGCCCTTTGTTTCTAAGCCCTTGGGTACATCATTTGATAGTGTGTCCTCAAAGTCTCTATGACTTTATGGCATAAACAATAGTAACTAAAGGATTAAAAGCACACACTTCGAATAATTATCAAAGCAACCACAATATGCACAATACATTCAATTTGCAGTCCCCGTAAAGGATGTAAAATATAACACCACAAACAACACAGAGGTTGCTGTTAGAAATGGGGTCTTTGGTTGGCAGTCAGGTTACCCCCTGTCCAAGCAAGGACCCTCACTCTAGTCAGGGTAAGTCACACACAATCCAAATTATCCTGTGCCCACCCCCTGGCAGCTCTGCACTGAGCAGTCAGGCTTAACTTAGAAGGCAATGTGTAAAGTATTTGTGCAATAAATCATACAATAACACCATTTAGGACCACAAAAATACACCACACAGTGTTTAGAAAAATATGTAATATTTATTTGGATAAATGCAGGTCAAAACTATTAAAATGCAATACGTTTATGTTGAGATATCACTGAAAAGTGATATAAAGTGTCTTAAGTCTTTTAAAAGCAAACAAAGTCTCTTTCAAGCACAAAGTACCTGGTTTTCCTAAAAAATCTCCGCAAAGAAGTGCAGAGGAGAAGATGCGTGGAAACAAAGGGGTGTGGATTGATTTGTCGGGCCGCACACGGCGATGAGTTGTTTAGTTTTCACACAGGGATGGGCCTGCGTCAAGTTCCGGCGTTCGGATGTGGATCCTCTTTGGGTTGCGGGATTTGCAGACACCCCGGGGATGATGTGTGGATTTCTGGCGCTGGCAGGATGAAGTCACAGGAGCTGCATCGATCCGGTAGGCGTTGTGTCGAATTTTCTACCGCACGGCAGGTGCTGCATCGTCCCCTTTCTGGAAGTCAGGCTGCTACACTGCGGCTCTGCTGTGCGTCGATCCAGTGAGGCCATGCATCGAATTTCCAGTCGCTGTGCTGGCGTTGCATCAGTCTTCTCATTGCAAAGTCGGGCTGCGTTGTTCCGGTTCGGTGTGCAGTGAAATTTTCACCACAGTGCAGGCCCTGTGTCATTTCTGGCAGGCTGAGTTGAATTTCACCACACGAGGAGTCCTTCTTGCAGAGATGAAGTCTTTTTAGTCCTGAGAATTCAGGGAACAGGATGCAAGCTCGATCCAAGCCCTTGAAGAGCACTTCTTCACCACAGCCAGAGAGCAGCAAGGCAGCAGGGCAACAGCAAGTCAGCAGTCCTTCACGGAAAGCAGACAGGTGAGTCCTTTGAGAAGCCAGGCAGGTCTTCTTAGCAGGATGCAGGTTCTGGTTCTGGTTCTCTTCTCCAGGAAGTGTCAGAGCTGGTAGGGGCAGAGGCCCTGTTTAAATACTCAAATGTGCCTTTGAAGTGGGGAAGACTTCAAAGAGTGGCTTAGAAGTGCAAAAGGGCCCCTTTTAGTTCAATCCTTTCTGCCAGGGTCCCCGTAGGGGGTGTTGCAGTCCTTTGTGTGAGGGCAGGCTACTGTCCTTTGACATGCAAGTGTCAGGCCCTCCACCGTCCCAGCCCAGGAAGACACATTCAAAATGCAGATGTATGAAAGTGAGGATGAGTATCCTGTGTTTGGGGCATGTCTGAGTGAATGCACAAGGGAGCTGTCACTGAGCCTAGCCAGACGTGGATTGTAAGGCACATAAGGATTTAAGTGCAGAGAAATGCCCACTTTCTAAAAGTGGCATTTCAAAAATAGTAATATCAAATCCAACTTTACCAGTCAGCAGGATTTTGTATTACCATTCTGGCCATAGTAAATATGACCTTTCTACTCCTTTTAGATTAGAAGTAACCACTCAAACAATATATGAGGGTAGCCCTAATGTTACCCTATGAAAGGAGCAGGCCTCACAGCAGTGTAAAAACAATTTTAGGAGTTTTACACTTGCAGGACATGTCAACTACACAGGTTCATGTCCTGCCTTTTGTCTGTACAGCATCCTGCCTTATGGGTTACCTAGGGCATACCTTAGGGGTGACCTATATGCAAAAAAGGGGAGTTTAATGCTAGGAAGTACTTGAAAATGCCAAGTCAAAGTGGCAGTGTAACTGCACACACAGGCTTTGCAATGACAGGCCTGAAGCATGGTTAAGGGACAACTTATGGGGGTGGCAAAATCAGTGCTGCAGGCCCACTAATAGAATTTAATCCACAAACCCTGGCACATGTAGGTCACTTGACTGGGTACTTATAAGTAGATTAAATAAGCCAATTGGGTGTGAACCAATGTTACCGTGTTTGAAGCGAGAGAGCCTATGCACTTTAGCACTGAGTAGCAGTGGTAAAGTGCGCAGAGTCCTAAAACCAGCAAAAACAGTGTCCAAAAAGTGGAGGGAGGCAGGTAAAAAGTTAGGGGTGACCACCCTAAGGCTGTCAGGTCCAACATGTGTCCTCCCAGATGAAAGTGTGGAGAGATACCCAACCTCCTGGGCGCTCTAATCACTAAGGTAGAAATATCTGGAGAGACCATCAGCATTGGCGTGGTCAATCCCTGGGCGATGCTCCACCGTAAAGTCCATCCCCTGTAGGGAAATGGACCACCTCAAGAGTTTAGGATTTTCACTCCTCATCTGCATGAACCATCTGAGGAGCCTGTGGTCTGACTGAACCCGGAAGTGATTCCCAAACAGGTATGGTCTCAGCTTCTTCAGTGCCAAGACCACAACAAATGCTTCTCTTTCAATAGCACTCCACCTCTGGTCCCGTGGTAATGGTCTTCTGCTAATAAAGACTACTGGTTGGTCTAGGCCCTCCTCATTTAGGTGTCCTAGGACTTCCCCTATGCCATGCTCTGAAGCGTCTGTCTGAACAATGAATTCCTTGGAGTAGTCAGGAGCCTTAAGCACGGGGGGCATGCACATGGCTTCCTTTAGGGAGTCAAAGGCTTTCTGACAAGCCTCTGTCCAATTCACCAACCTAGGTTGCTTTTTGGATGTAAGTTCTGTCAAGGGTGTCACCATGGTTCCATAGCCCTTGACAAATCTGTGGTAATAACTAGTGAGGCCCAAGAAGGCCCTCACCTCGATTTGTGTTCTAGGTAGTTGCCAGGCCTTGATAGTTTCAATCTTGGCCTGGAGCGGCTGCACCTTGCCACCACCTACTAGGTGTCCTAAGTACACCACAGAACCCTGCCCAATCTGGCACTTACTGGCCTTGATGGTCAGGCTGACTTGTTGCAGGGCCTGAAGCACCTCCTTGAGGTGGAGCAGGTGCTCCTCCCGGCTGTCACTGTAGACGGCAATGTCGTCCAGGTAGGCTGCGCAGAAGGCATCCTTGCCAGCTAGGACCCCATTGACCAACCGTTGGAAGGTAGCGGGGCATTATTCAACCCAAAGGGCATCACCCGGAATTGGTAATGGCCCTCAGGTGTGGTAAATGCAGATCTCTTTTTAGCCCCCTCGGTCAAGGCGATCTGCCAGTACCCTGATGTGAGATCAAAAGTACTGAGGAATTTGGCAGCGCCTAGTCTGTCTACGAGCTCATCATCTCGGGGGATGGGGTGAGCATCAGTCCATGTGACTGAGTTGAGACCCAGAGTTCTGGCTTGGTACCGGGTGCAGCAGCCTTGGGTACCAGCACCACAAGGCTGGCCCAGGGACTACTAGATTTCTCAATAACCCCTAAAGCCAGCATCTTGGAGACTTCATTCTTGATGCTGGCCTTCACCTTATCTGACATCCTGTACATTTTGTTCTTTACAGGGGGACTGTCTCCTGTGTCAATATCATGGACATACAGGTGTGTGAGTCCAAGGGTGAGGGAAAACAGGGAGGACTACTGTTCGAGTAACTTTTAGCAGCCCCCTCTCTGGTCTAGGATCAGAAATTCTCCACTGACCCATCACCTTCCTTGTCAGACAGGAGGTCAGGGAGAGGTTCACTCTCTTCTTCCACACCTTCATATGTCACCAGAAGCATGTTGACCTCCGTCCTCTCAAAGTGAGGCTTCAGTCGGTTGACATGGAGCACCCTTAGGGGGTTCCTAGCAAATTTGTAGTCCACCATGTAAGTGGCTTCCCCTTTCTGTACTTTCACTTCAAATGGGCCAGACCATCAGTCCTGGAGAGCTATAGGCTTTACTGGCTCCATTACCCACACATTGTCTCCAGGTTGAAACTCCACCAAGATGGCCTTCTGGTCATACCAGTGTTTCATTACCTCTTGACTGGCCTCAAGGTTACTTTTGGCCGTTTTCCAGAAGTGGTGCATCTGGTTGCGGAAGGCCAGCATGTAGCTGACCACATCCTGAGTGGGTGCCTTGGGAGCTCTCTCCCACCCCTCCTTGACAATGATTAAAGGTCCCTCGACAGGGTACCCATAGAGAAGCTAAAATGGACTGAACTCCACCTCCTTCTGGGGTACTTCTCTGTAAGCAAAGAGAAGGAATGGTAAGAGGACGTCTCACTTATGCCTCAGGGCCTCAGGGAGGCCTGAGATCATGCCTTTCAAGGTCTTGTTGAATCTCTCCACAAGACCATTAGATTGGGGGTGATAGGGTGTGGTGAACTTGTAGGTTACACCACATGCATCCCACATGGATTTCATGTATGCAGACTTGAAGTTAATGCCTCTGTCAGAGAAAATCTCCTTTGGGAATCCCACACGGGTAAATATCCCCATTAGAGTTCTGGTCACCAACAGTGCAGTTACGGTCCTCAGAGGGATTTTCTCTGGGTAACGGGTGGCATGGTCTACCAAAACTAGGATGAATCTGTTGCCTAGTGCAGTTTTGGGGTCCAATGGACCAACAATGTCAATGCCCGCCGTTTCAAAGGGGGTGCCAATGACAGGGAGTGGGATCAGGGGGACTTTGAGCTTTTTCCCTGTTTTCCCACTGGCCCGGCAGGTAGGACAGGACCTACAGAACGCATCTGAGTTTGTCCTTATCCGGGGCCAGTAGGAGTAGGTGACAAGCTTGGCAAAGGTGTTGTCTTGCCCCAAATGTCCTGCCAGGGGAATGTTGTGAGCCCGACCCAGAAGGAAGGTCCGGTAATACTGCGGGACCACCAGCACACGCTCTGCCCCAGTGGCCGGTACCTTAGGCTCACTGTAAAGGAGATAATTCTCCCAATATATATGGTGATCGCCAGAGGCTTCACCTGCTTCCTGGGCTGAGGCCTGTTGACTCAAGCCCTCAAGAGTGGGACACGCTTTCTGCGCCTTGCAGAATTCCTCCCTGGTGGGCCCACCCTCAACTTGCCAGCCAGCAAGCTCAGGTAGGTCACCTAGGGTGGCAATGTCTTCCCCAGTTGGCTCGGGGGCCTCCTTCTCTGGAACACTGTCAACCACTGTTGGAACTTCTGGGACAGGTTTCCTGTACCCCTTCCCCCTCTTCTTGGCAGCTGTCTTGGCCATTGTTCCAGGTTCCAGATGCCCTTGACTTCCCTCTCAGGCAGCCATAGACCGTGTGGTCCTGCAGACCCATTCAGGCAATCACAACATCTCCAAGTGAGACCTTAGCACTACCCCCTTCCAGGTAGTGTGCTCAAGGTCGCTGCCTAACAGATAATCTGCAGGCATGGCAGGACTAACAGCTACTTTTAAAGTACCAGAGACCCCCCCCACTCAAAGGGAACCAGAGCTAGTGGTAGGTGGCTCTCACAATTGTCATCGACTTTGATTTGGTGGAATGTATTTGGAGGACCTGTTTTCCCACTGGCCTGGCAGGTAGGACAGGATCTATAGAACGCATCTGAGTTTGTCCTTATCCGGGGCCAATAGAAGTAGGTGACAAGCCTGGCAAAGGTCTTGTCTTGCCCCAAATGTCCTGCCAGGGGAATGTTGTGAGCCCGACCCAGAAGGAAGGTCCGGTAATACTGTGGGACCACCAGCGCACCCTACGCCCCAGTGGCCGGTACCTTAGGCTCACTGTAAAGGAGATCATTCTCCCAATATATATGGTGATCGCCAGAGGCTTCACCTGCTTCCTGGGCTGAGGCCTGTTGACTCAAGCCCTCAAGAGTGGGACACTCTTTCTGCGCCTTGCAAAATTCCTCCCTGGTGGGCCCACCCTCAACTTGCCAGCCAGAAAGCTCAGGTAGGTCACCTAGGGCGGCAATGTCTTCCCCAGTTGGCTCGGGGGCCTCTTCCTCAGGAACACTGTCAACCACTGTCGGAACTTCCGGGACCGGTTTCCTGCACCCCTTCCCCCTCTTCTTGGCAGCTGTTAGGGCCTTTGTTCCAGGCTCCAGACGCCCTTGACTTCCCTCTCTTGGGCAGCCATAGACCGTGTGGTTCTGCAGACCCATTCAGGCAATCCGAACATCTTCAAGTGAGACCTTAGCTCTACCTCCTTCCAGGTAGTGTGCTCAAGGTCCCTGCCTAACAGACAATCTGCAGGCATGGCAGGACTCACAGCTACTTTTAAAGTACTAGAGACCCCTCCCACTCAAAGGGACCCAGAGCTAGCGGTAGGTGGCTCTCACAATTGTCGGCGACTTTGATTTGGTGGAATGTATTTGGGAGGACCTGCTCTGCAGGCAACAGCTGACCCCTGACAGTTGTCATGCTGGCTCCTGTGTCACGCAGAGCGTCCACCCTTTGTCCGTTGATGGTGACCCACTGCCTATACTTGGAAGTATTGGCAGGCATGTGGGCTTTTGCCACCATCTATGCATCCCCCAGGGACACTAGAGTTACCTTGATCTGCACCCCAAAACTATGTGGGACCACCTCCTCCCCGAGCGCTAAACTAGCCAACCCAGGTGTCTGCCCTCCTTTGGGTGTCTGTGCCCTCTTGGGACACTTGGAGTCGCCCTCAGAGTGCCTATATTTACTGCACTCTGCGTATTGGAGTACAAACCTCCCTGTCTTATGGTCAATAAACCCTTTCCTTTTGGAATCAGACTGGGACTGGTTACCACTATTCCCTTGGGAATTGTTTTGGGGACCTTTTGAGAACTCCTTGTTTTAAGTATTTCTCCCCCCTCTTTCTTCTGATGGAAACATTGACCACCTTTGTGGGCCCCCCCCCCCGAAACCTTTCTGGACACTCTGGTGATAGTCCAGAGGTCTGCCTCCTCAGAAAGCTTCCTGGGATCAGTCAGCTTACTGTCTACTAGGTGCTGGCACAACTCTGTAAAACAAGTACTGAACATATCCTCTCTCAGAATCAATTTATACAATCCTGTGTAATCATTTACTTTGCAGCCCGCACCCATCCATTCAGTGCCTTACTGGAAAAGTCAAAGAAATCTACCCATGTTTGTGTGTACTCTTTGGTGCTGCCCTGAACCTCTGACGGTATTTCTCAGGGGTCCTCCCAAGCTTGGCAAATAAAATGACATTCATGTGTAAATATGTGTTTTGATCCTTTGGGTCCAATGTGAGGAGCGTGTCCCTCCCAATTGCTGGCACATACCCCCACAAAGCTGTACCCCATTGCTCTTCAGGAACCCCATGAGCCCTTAGTGCAACTTCATAAGCTGCTAGCCATTTATCAATGTCATCTCCTACCACAAAACTGGGCCTCACATTGTTGGGTATACAAACCTTCTTTTCTCTAGCAGGTCCTGCCTGTATGCTGTCACCATTACTGTTGGACTCAAACTGCTTCGCCTTAAGATCCAGCTCCTTGAGACTCAGTTCATGGGCCAACAAAAGTTTCTTCTCAGCCAAGGTTCTCTCAGCTGCAGTCTCAGTGCTCCACTCCTCTGCCGCTCTTTGAACTTTCCTTTCCTCCTCCTTCATGCTTAACTTTGCCATTTGCAATTAAAATTATTTCGCCTCCCTCCTTTCCTCTGCGGTCAGGCCACGGTCAGAGATATTGCTCCCTGATTTACCAGGAGGCACAATTCTGGGGGGAGCACCCCCCACTACTGGCAAAAATGTCACCAGCTTGGCTAGGTCAAAATCTTCAGCTCCTGCTTGAGACCCAGCCAGAGACATGTTGAGTGAGGATTTAGTTAAAACTCAGGCAAAAAAACGACATTTCAGAAAAAGAAAAAGAAAAAGAAATTCAAGTTGACCTTTGACTGTGGGTCGGTAGTGAATACTTAGCTACTGTATCTCACTGCACAAATACAAGTCCTATCCTCAACGCTGATCACCAATGTTATAAATGGGGTCTTTGATTGGCAGTCAGGTTACCCCTGTCCAAGCAAGGACCCTCACTCTAGTCAGGGTAAGTCACACACAATCCAAATTATCCTATGCCCACCCTCTGGTAGCTTGCCACTGAGCATTTAGGCTTAACTTAGAAGGCAATGTGTAAAGTATTTGTGCAATAAATCATACTATAACACCATATAGCACCACAAAAATACACCACACAGTGTTTAGAAAAATATATAATATTTATCTGGATAAATGCAGGCCGAAATTAATAAAATGCAATAAGTATTTGTTGATATGTCACTGAGATATGATATAAAGTGGCTTATGTCTTTTAAAAGCAAACAAGGTCTCTTTCAAGCACAAGTACCTGGTTTGCGTGAAAAATCTCTTCAGAGAACGGCAGAGGAGGAGATGCGTGGAAACAAAGGGGTGTGCGTTGATTTCTTGGGCCGCACACAGTGATGCGTTATTTCGTTTTCACTCAGGGACGGCTGTGCGTCAACATCCGGCACTCGGTTGTGGATCCTCTTCAGGTTGCGGGGTTTTCAGACACCCCGGGGACGATGCGTGGATTTCAAGGGCTGGCAGGATGAAGTCACAAAAGCTGTGTCGATCCGGTGGGCATTGAGTCTAATTTTCTACCTCAAGGCAGGCGCTGCGTCGATTCAGCTCTGGAAGTCGGGTTGTGTTGTTCCGGCTCGGCTGTGCGTCGATCCGGTGAGGACGTGCATCGAATTTCCAGTCGCTATGCTGGCACTGCATCAATCTTCCATTGCGAAGTCGGGCTGCGCCGTTCCGGTTCGGCATATGGTGAAATTTTCACCGCAGTGCAGGCTGCGCATTGTTTCTGGCAGGCTGTGCATCGAATTTCGCCGCACAAGGAGTCCTTCTTGTAGAGATTAAGGCCCTCATTACAATATTGGTGGTAAAAGCTGCTTACCGCCGTGCAGAAGACCGCCAACACACCACCATGGCTGCGGAGATCCACCACAGCTATTATGACCCACAGCTCGGACCCGCCAAAATTCAGACACCCACACAAGTCCGCCACACCAAAAGTCAGTGGTAAACTGGCGAAAACAAAACCTCCACCGTCACGCCAACAGAAATACGCCCACACTATCACGACACATGAATCCACGCAGCGGTCTTTCAACCGCGGTATTCCATTGGCGGTACACACCGCCGCGCTCACAATACACACACATTTACAAAACACAGCCACATTGGACAATTAGAAACACACACACCTGATACACATACACACACCACTCCCACACACCCATTACAATATAAACCACACACCCACATCACCCTCAAACCCCTACGACCACAATTACCGAGAGAAGGCCAGAGAGAGACACCACAAACAACTACCAAGCATCCACAGGCACACAATACCATCACCCACAGAACTTCCACGCACCTCACACAACACACAACTAAATATCATCCCACTTATCACTACACACACCACCCAACACATCACCCACACCACCCCATGGCATGGCAAAGACACCCCAGGTTCTCTGAGGAGGAGGTCAGGGTCATGGTGGAGGAAATCGTCCGGGTAGAGCCACAGCTATTTGGATCACAGGTGCAGCACACCTCCATAGCTAGGAAGATGGAGCTATGGCGCAGAATAGTGGACAGGGTGAACGCAGTGGGACAGCACCCAAGAAATCGGGATGACATCAGGAAGAGGTAGAACGACCTACGGGGAAGGTGTGTTTCGTGGTCTCAAGACACCACCTTGCGGTTCAGCGGACTGGCGGCGGACCCCCACCTCCTCCCCCACAACTAACAACATGGGAGGAGCATGTCTTGGCGATTGTGCATCCTGAAGGCCTTGCAGGAGTAGATGGAGGAATGGACTCTGGTAAGTCAAATCTTAACTATTACATCACCCACCCTACCTGCATGCCATCACATACCCCCACCCTCACCCCATCACTCCAACTCCTCACAAATGTCCCAACATCACAAACCACCCATCCCAACACCAAGCCCTGCATGCAACAACAAAGCATGGACACTCATCACCAGAGCATGGCCACTGCACATACCCATAAACCCCCCAAACCACCATCACACAAGGTCCCACACAGGAATGCAAGCACTGGGGTACACGGTCACCCACCTATTGCACACCATGGCACACACAGATGTAATAAACATCCTTTTATACACCTGCAGGACCCCTACCCAACATCACCGGACAGGAGGGTCCACACATGTCCACACCACCAACAGAAGAGGCCCACAGTGATTACAGCAGCTCTGTCCAACTGGATCTAGATGACCAGCCCGGCCCATCGGGGACCTCGGGACAGTTGGTTCCCCTCACACCAAGTCACAGGCCACTACAGAGCTTCCCCTCTCTGGAAACACCAGCACAGCACCCACCCGACGGGCCCATACCTCTGTCCCCAGGACACCTCAATCAGCAGTGCGTCCAACACTACAGGGAACCCAGGCTAACCCACCACCCCAACAACACCAGGAACCTGGGGGCAGTGGTAGTGGGCACACAGTACATGGGACGGAGGCCCAGGAACACAGGGGAACTGGGAGGGTTGCTGTGTGACAGGGGGAGGACAGGCCAAGAGAACCCACTCTCCACAAGGCCCTCTCCAACATCATGGGAGCCTACCACCAATCCCAGGAGACAAAGGCAACGGTACTGGCCAAGTTTCAGGAGACCCAGCACCTGCTGGAGGAACAGTATTTAGGCTTCAGGGAGGAACTCAGAGCCATCAATTCCACCCTGGGCACCATCGTAGGGGTGCTGAAGGAAGTACTCAACACCAGGAGGGACACTGTGGCAAAACAAAGGGCCCCTGACACTAGCATGGACGATGAACTGCCCACCACCTCCGCCAGTGATAGTGGACAGGAGGCACCGCCACAGGACCACCACACCAACACACCACCCCCTGCAGAGGGAGAACCACCCCACAAACGGTCCCTGAGATCCAGGACAAAGACAGAGAATGATGCCAAGACCCCCGCCAAGAAATGAGACCACCCTGATTGTCATCCTTTTGTCCCACCTTGTCACCCTGTCCATTCTTAAACTGTCCCAGCTCCACTTCCTCTGCCCCTTTGGACAATGCACCTGTGCGACTAATAGACTGGACTCTGCCATGGACATTCCTCCACCATCACCCCTCACCATTTTACAACCCCCTTCAATATTGAGCACTTAAATAAACACCCTTGAAGCACAAAACAATCTGGAGTCAGTCTGTGATTTCGAAATAGTGTATTAGCAATTACAGTGTCAAAATGCTCTTTCATATGTAATGTCAACATACCTATGTCACACAGCTCTAGTCCATGAGGAAACAAAGCAGATGTCACACAGTGGTACCCACATCTGTGAAATCGTAAGGGAAAGTGACAACTCAGTGACCATACACTGGGTGAAAACGACAGACAGTAGAGAGGTAGTAGGGTTAAAGTACATGTAGTAGGCAGGTTTGTATTCTTACCTGTGTCTCACTGGAAATATTGCAGGATCACTGAGTTCCTGTTGTCTATGTCCTCTTCTTCTGCTTCCTCGTATTCACTGTCCACAGGCTCCACAGCTGCAACAACACCGCCACCTGGACCATCATCCTGCAGAAAAGGCACCTGTCTTCGCAAAGCTAAGTTGTGAAGCATACAGCAGGCCACGATGATCTGGCACACCTTCTTTGGTGAGTAGAAAAGGGATCCACCTGTCATATGGAGGCACCTGAACCTGGCCTTCAGGAGGCCGAAGGTCCGCTCTATTATCCACGAGTTCGCCCATGGGCCTCATTGTAGCGTTCCTCTGCCCTTGTCCTGGGATTCCTCACTGGGGTCAGTAGCCATGACAGGTTGGGGTAACCAGAGTCACCTGCAAATGACGAGGGACAACTGTTAGACACGCACTAACCTGTAGGGATATCCACAGACCAAGACAACCATTCCCACAGACTTGCTTCCAGGTGCTCACCTAATAGCCACACTTGGTGCCTCTGGAGTTGACCCATCACATAAGGGATGCTGCTATTCCGCAGGATGTAAGCGTCATACACTGAGCCAGGGAACTTGGCATTAACATGGGAGATGTACTGGTCTGCCAAACACACCATCTGCACATTCATGGAATGATAACTCTTCCGGTTTCTGTACACCTGTTCACTCATGCGGGGGGGGGGTACCAAAGCCACATGGGTCCCATCAATGGCACCTATGATGTTGGAGATATGTCCCAGGGCATAGAATTCTCCTTTCACTGTAGGCAAATCCTCCACCTGAGGGAAAACGATGTAGCTCTGCATGTGTTTCAGCATGGCAGACAACACTATGGACAACACGTTGAAAAACATAGGCTGGGACATCCCTGATGCTATGGCCACTGTTGTTTGAAATGACCCACTTGTAAGGAAATGGAGTACTGACAGCACCTGCACTTGAGGGGGGATTTCTGTGGGTTGGCGGATAGCTGACATCAGGTCTGGCTCCAGCTGGGCACACAGTTCCATGATTGTGGCACGGTCAAGCCTGTAGGTGATGATCACATGTCTTTCCTCCATTGTCGACAGGTCCACCAGCGGTCTGTACACCAGAGGATGCCGCCATCTCCTCCCATGTCCCAGCAAACGGTGCCTATGAAGGACAACGAGCACAGAGTCAACCAACTCAGAGGTACGTACCCACAGCTTACACAGAACACGAATCATAATCCAATATTTGGCCTGTTCGAGTGTTGAGGCAAGGCCTAGTTATGTGTGACGCAGTTAAAAATTAAGCCATGTGGGACCCTGAAATGGCAGCTGTCTGACCTGTAAAGTGGGACAATGGGATGTGAGGTAACTGCGCTGGTGTTGTACACCGTCGCGGTAGGCGGTCGATGACCGCGGCGCAGTGCTGCATTGGTTAACATTGGACCCTATGGGTCCCAGGAGCCAATGAAGACGTACGCTGGCGGTGACGGTACGCACCGCTGCGGACGTGACTGCCATTTTCTATCTGTTCAATCACTCAATACCTGATCTTCGACAGGAGAGGACCTACACTGCAAGTGCTGCTGTGACCTCGGTCTGGAAGAGACAATGGCTCGTGCGTCTCGGGAAAGGGCCCCTGCCTTCACACTGGAGGAGTTGGAGAAACTCGTGGATGGGGTCCTCCCTCAGTACACACTACTCTACGGTCCTCCAGACAAACAGGTAAATACACTGGGAGCATGCTGTATGGGCTATGCCTGTGTGCATCCCACCTTGCCCTGGAGGGCGACACTACAGACTCGAAGTTCACCAGTGGGACAGAGGGCGAGGGGAGCTCCACGGTGGGCACAGGAGCTGACACCAGTGACACGGACTCGTCCTCTGATGGAAGCTCCCTTGTGGTGGCGGCAATATCTGTGCCCCCGCATCTACAGGTACAGCCACCACCCCCCCACCAGCACTGCCCTCCCAGCATCCCCGTGCCCGCTCACCCAGGAGGGTGCGCATCACCTTCGCCCCAGGCACCTCAGCCCCTGCCCCAGTCACCACTGCTGCCCTCAGTAAGGAGGCCATTGACCTCCTCAGGTCCCTCACTGTTGGGCAGTCTACCATTTTGAATGCCATCCAGGGTGTAGAAAGGCAGTTGCAACAAACCAATGCATTTCTGGAGGGCATTCATTCTGGTCAGGCGGCCCTTCAGAGAGCTTTAAAGACTCTGGCCTCAGCACTGATGGCAGCCATTGTCCCTGCCTCTAGCCTTCCCCCTCCAACTTCCTCCACCCAGACCCAATCCCGTCTACCTCAGCCTATCCCAAGCACACCTTCAGACCAGAATGCACACACGTCAACACACAAGGGAAGCTCTGGCAAACATAAGCACCACACATCCCACAGGCACTCACAAAAGCATCACACAAATGCAGACACACTAACATCCACTGCCTCCACTGTGTCCCCCTCCTCCTCGTCTCCCTCCTCCCTCCCTGTCTCGTCTACACTCACACCTGCATGCACTACATCTACAGCCACTTCTTCCATCACTGTCACTCCCACCACCACACCCCGATCACATGCAGTCACCACCCCCACTGCCATTCGCACGTCCCCTGTGTCCTCTCCCAGTGTGTCTGTGACACCCCTCCCAAGATACAGAAACGCAGGCACACATCCACCCAACAGCCATCCACCTCATGACAGCCTCCAGCGCATGCACCTTTCTCCCAAAGTCACCAAACAAACACCTCCTACAACCACAACCTCTTCCTCCACTCCCAAATCCCCTCCAGCTACCCGTCCCAGTGTTCCCCAAAAACTTTTCCTGTCCAACCTTGACCTCTTTCCCACACCTCCCCCACCCCGTCCGTCTCCTAGTGCCCGACTCTCCAGGTCCCAACCTAGCACCTCAGCCACAACATCTCCGAGACCAGTGGTGCCTGTAGTCACCGGAATCTGGAGTGCACTGGCCACCAGGGCAGCCAATGTGGCATGGAGCCACAGCATGGACAGTCCCCCACCTGTCCAGCATCAAAAGTTGGCCAGTGCCCGGCGGGAGAGGGGGAAGACTCCAGCCACCAAAGCCGCTCCCAGGGGTACAGGTGGGAGTGTGGATTGAGCTGCAACACCTTCCAAGGTGGGGAAGGGCCACAAGAAAGTCAACAAGGCTGGGAAGAGCAGCACAGCGGAGAAGACCGCCACCAGTCCTGCTGCCCAGGAGGCCACCGCCATCATCCCCCCTGCCCAGGAGGCCACCGCCAGCACCAGCCCTGCTGCCCAGGAGGCCACCGCCATCATCCCCGCTGCCCAGGAGGCCTGCACGAGCCCTGCTGCCCAGGAGGCGACCGCCACCAGCCCTGCTGCCCAGGAGGCCACCGAAACGAGCCCTGCTACCCATGAGGCCAACGCCACCGGCACAGCTGCCCAGGAGGCCTCCGCCAGCACCAGCCCTGCTGGTCCAGACAGGACTGCCAGCACCAGCCCCGCTGAGCCAGACATGACCGCCAGCACCAGCCCCACTGGGCCATGAAGGACCGCCAGCTCCAGCCCCGCTGGGCCAGACAGGACCGCCAGCACCAGCCCCGCTGGGCCAGACAGGACCGCCAGCACCAGCCCCGCTACGCCATGAAGGACTGCCAGCACCAGCCCCGCTGGGCCAGACAGGACCGCCAGCACCAGCCCCGCTGGGCCATGAAGGACCGCCAGCACCAGCCCCACTGGTCCAGACAGGACCGCAAGCACCAGCCCCGCTGGGCCAGACAGGACCGGCAGCAGCTGAGTCACTGCAAAGGACTCTGTTGCAACAAGCACTGCTGAACAGGGCACCGCTGCCACAAGCACCGCTGAACAGGGCATCGCCGCAACAAGCAACGCTGAACAGGGCACCGCCGCAACAAGCATTGCTGAACAGAGCACCGCTGCCACGGGCACCGCCACCACTAGCACCGCTGAACAGGGCACCGCCGCCACTAGCACCGCTGGCCCATGAGCGCCAACGGCACTGATGCTACTGAGTCCGTCACAAGGATGAAGCACTGTGGGCACCAAGCCCCCTCCAGAACCAGAGGAGATTCACATCCACTACCTCTGTCCTTGGCAGGGTGAAGCACTCTGGGCACAAAGCCCCCTCCAGAACCAGTGGATATTGCCATCCACTACCTCTGTCCTTGGCAGGATTTAGCACTCTGGGCACCAAGCCCCCTCCAGAACCAGTGGAGTATCACATCCACTACCTCTGTCCTTGGCAGGATGAAGCACATCCACTACCTGAGTCCGTGGCAGGATGAAGCACTCTGGGCACAAAGTCCCCTCCAGAACCAGTGGAGATTCACATCCACTACCTCTGTCCTTGGCAGGATAAAGCACTCTGGGCACAAAGCCCCCTCCAGAACCAGTGGAGAAAGGCATCCACTTGAGAGACTGTGGCTTTGCACTCCCCAGGATGGAACAGTGGGCAAACCACCCACTTGTGAGACTTGAGAGACTGTGGCTTTGCACTCCCCAGGACGGAACAGTGGGCAACCTACCCACTGTAGAGACTTGAGAGACTGTGGCTTTGCACTCCCCAGGATGGAACAATGGGCAACCCACCCACTGTAGAGACTTGAGAGACTGTGGCTTTGCAATCTCCAGGATGGAACAGTGGGCAACCCACCCACTGTAGAGACTTGAGAGACTGTGGCTTTGCACTCCCCAGGATGGAACAGTGGGCAAACCACCCACTGTAGAGACTTGAGAGACTGTGGCTTTGCAATCTCCAGGATGGAACAGTGGGCAACCCACCCACTGTAGAGACTTGAGAGACTGTGGCTTTGCACTCCCCAGGATGGAACAGTGGGCAAACCACCCTCTGTAGAGACTTGAGAGACTGTGGCTTTGCACTCCCCATGATAAAGCAGTGGGTAAACCACCCACTTGTAAGGCTTGAGAGACTGTGGCTTTGCACTCCCCAGGATGGAACAGTGGGCAACCCACCCAC
Organism: Pleurodeles waltl; assembly: GCF_031143425.1. Classification (NCBI taxonomy): domain Eukaryota; kingdom Metazoa; phylum Chordata; class Amphibia; order Caudata; family Salamandridae; genus Pleurodeles; species Pleurodeles waltl. The sequence continues at coordinate 1,071,571 of NW_027150399.1, read as the reverse complement.
TGTAGAGACTTGAGAGACTGTGGCTTTGCACTCCCCAGGATGGAACAGTGGGCAACCCACCCACTGTAGAGACTTGAGAGACTGTGGCTTTGCACTCCCCAGGATGGAACAGTGGGCATGTGGCCCCCTCGTGGATTTGGCATTGCACACTCATCCGGCTGAGGTGCCCCCCCTTTCCCTTCCCCCTGAGGTGCCTGTTTTATTGCTATCTGATGCCCCTGCAGTGTTCTCTCCGTCATGTTCTGGGATTGAGTGTGGGCCTCGCCCATACCTTTTGGGCCCAGTGTTCCACGCACTTCAATGGAGCACTACCTGGACTACTATTCTTGGTGTATATTTTGTTTATAGTGTATATATATATTTTTGTGTCCTGGATTTTAATATATTACGATGGTTACACTCATTTCCTTTTGTCTTTGCATTCTTCCGGGGAGGTTGGGGGGTGTAACTGTAATGTATCAATATGTATTAGTGTGTGTGTTGTCGTGGGTGAGGGTGGGGGTGTTGCGTATTGCGTGTGTGTGTCCCTGTTTTTTTGCCCTCCACCCTCCCCTGTGTTGTAGGTGCAGTACTCACCGTGGTCTTCGCCGCCGGCGTTCGTGCTCCTGGTAGAGGTGCAAGAAGATAAGGGCTGGCAGGATCTGGAGCTCGGGTTCTTTGGCGTCCTTATTCCTCGTGGGGTGTGTAGAGGTGTGCGCTTTCCCTTCGAAGTCCTGTTCCGCCGTGTTTTTGTTCGCGGGGAATCCACCCCAGAAAAGTTGGCAGATTGGTAGGTTGTGATACTGTGGGTGGTACATTGTCCTCCGCCTGTCTGTTGGCTGTGACTGCCGCGCTGTTTGTTTGTACCGCCGTGGTGGTCGGAGTGTTAAAGTGGCTGTCTTTGTTGGCAGTTTCTGCCACGGTCGTGATTCCATTTTTTTTCCTCCGGCCTGTTTGCGGTTTTACCGCCGCTTTAACACCGACTGCCACGGTTGTAATGACCACCTAAGTCTTTTGGTTCTGAGACTTCAGGGAACAGGAGGCAAGATCCAAGATCTATCCAAGCCCTTGGAGAGCACTTCTTCACCACAGCCAGAGAGCGGCAAGGCAGCAGGGCAACAGCAAGGCAGCAGTCTTTCACAGAAAGCAGACAGGTGAGTCCTTTGAGCAGCCAGGCAGGTCTTCTTGGCAGGATGCAGGTTCTGGTTCTGGTTCAGGTTCTCTTCCCGAGGAAGTGTCTGAGTTGGTAAGGGCAGAGGCCCTGTTCAAATACCCAAATGTGCCTTTGAAGTAGGGGAGACTTCAAAGAATGTCTTAGAAGTGCATAAGGTCCCCTCTCAGTTCAATCCTGTCTGCCAGGGTCCCAGTAGGGGTTGTGGCAGTCCTTTGTGTGAGGGCACGCTACTGTCCTTTGACATGCAAGTGTCAGGGCCTCCACCCTCCCATCCCAGGAAGACCCAGTCAAAATGCAGATGTATGCAACTGAGGCTGAGTATCCTGTTTTTGGGGTGTGTCTGAGTGAATGCACAAGGGAGCTGTCATTGAGCTTAGCCAGATGTGGATTGTAAGGCACAGAAGGATTTAAGTACAGAGAAATGCCCACTTTCTAAAAGTGGCATTTCAAAAATAGTAATATCAAATCCAACTGCACCAGTCAGCAGGAGTTTGTATTACCATTCTGGCCATACTAAATATGATCTTTCTACTCCTCTTAGATCAGAAGTTACCACTCAAACAATATATGACAGTAGCCCTAATGTTAGTCTATGAAAGGAGCAGGCCTCACAGCAGTGTAAAAATGAATTTAGGAGTTTTACACTACTAGGACATGTCAACTACATAGGTACATGTCCTTCCTTTTGTCTACGCAGCACCCTGCCTATGGGTTACCTATGGTATACCTTAGTGGTGACTTATATGTAAAAAGGGGGAGTTTAAGGCTTGGCAAGTACTTGTAAATGCCAAGTCGTAGTGGCAGTGTAACTGCACACACAGGCCTTGCAATGGCAGGCCTGAAGCATGGTTAAGGGACTACTTATGCCGGTGGCACAATCAGTGCTGCAGGCCCACTAGCAGCATTTAATATACATGCCCTGGCACATGTAGTGCACTTTACTGGGGACTTATAAGTAGATTAAATAAGCCAATTGGGTGTGAACCAATTTTACCATGTTTGAAGGGAGAGAGCATATTCACTTTAGCACTGGGTAGCAGTGGTAAAGTGTGCAGAGTCCTAAAATCAGCAAAAACAGCATCCAAAAAGTGGAGGGAGGAAGGCAAAACGTTAGGGGTGACCACCCTAAGACTGTCAGGTCTAACGATTGCACTCTCCATTAAAATTCTTTAAAAAGCTTGTGACTGCTAACCACTTGGAAAGTCAGAATCCAACTACATGAAAATCAAATGTCATAGTGATTTTTGTCAAGAGTAATGGAAATAGAAATATATGTTTATATCCCGCTTTATGGATATGGCATTCTGCTTCCTTCAATAGACGATATCTTGTGTCCCTGGAGTCCCATGGACTCTGGGTCAATAGCTTCATATTCAGTAGAGACAGATGTAAATTCTTATGGGACAAATGGTTGTTTGACTATCTGGGCAAGGATTGAGTGAGTCCACAGACACAGGGGCCACACTATTACAACTTATGCTTTCTTCTGGCTCTCTGGCTCCAGGTAGTGTGCAAGACAGTTGATGCCTGCACCTCTGGAATGCAGTGGAGGGGACCCCAGGATGAGACTGCTGAGCAGTGTTTCTGCCAGCCAAGCCTTTTATATTAATGATGGGTACATGCTCACAGCATACAAGAAAAATGATAACAGAAAAGGGCAAGTTGTCCCCGTAATGGTGAGAAAATTGCAACAATTCAAATTTTAGTAGAGGTGAAAAGTGTGCTCACCACACAGTCATCACTCAGAAGACCTACACTTGGAGTTGTTGGTCTCCAGACAGCTTTATTCTCAAATCTGTTAGGGATAGGCAATATGTTTTGATGTTCATCGTCTGCATCTCAAACTGCTTTGTCTGACTCTGGACTTCCAAGCAGGTAATGTCAGTCAGAAAATCCTTGGTAGGGGTTCAACAGGCCTCAGGTATAATCCCAAACTTGAGGAAATGGGTAAGTAAATGTCCACATTCAGAAAGCCCTGCTGCAAAGTCAAAGTAGGTTTTTGCTAGTGGAGATCTTCAAAAGTCTAGAGTCAGGCTCCATCTAATATTCACAGCCTTCCACAGTTGGGAAAGAGCCAAGAGCAAGATAATTCAAGTGGATCTTAAAAGTTTGAAATGTCCACCAACTATGCTGGGACAGAGCTCTCCTCCTTAGACAGAATACTGGGAGTAGCGGGGCCTGCTGACTGTGTCACCGTAGGCAGTACAATCTCAAGCAAAGCAACATTTTTATTATGCAATCAGACTCAAATCATCATGTCCACATATGATGTGCCATGGGCACGTTCCACATAACTTTAAAGAATGTATCAACAGTACATTGAACTGACATTTCCTGTGCCTTTTCAATGTGACAGAGTAAGATTCTTACATCTTTCATGCAGACCACTGCCTGAGCACAATTTTCATAAACTGTTATTTTAGTGAAACATTTCACAATTTCACTAACGCTATTGCATGCACTTTTGATTTTCCTTTGGAAAAACTTTTCATTACGCTCATGTATGAACAAGACACAGATGAAGTTGGAGAGAAACATGAAGTGTGGGATGAGGTGCATTTTTTCATTTCTTTGTGGGCAAAGGCATTCTCCAACTTGCAATCACTAATTTAAACATTGCTATGATCTAAGGTTAATTTAACAACTGCTACAGCAAAATGAATCACATTTTTCATACTGCATTTGTTCTGATGTTTGCAATACATTTTGCAAACACTGCATGCATATTGTTCTCATCAAGCCACTTAATTAAAAACATGACAGGATCTATTTGCCTCAGGTTACCTTGGGGAGCTGCTACAGCACTCCAAAAATTAGATATCGTACGAAAGGGATAAATCTTTAATACTTAAATCCGGGGATACCTATTTGGGTCTCCTCAAAATGAGGGCACCTGTGTTGATACAATGAAGCTGTAGGATTTTTGAGGGAGATTTTTGCCCCCCCCAAAAAAATGTTTTTTCTGAATCATTTTGTTGGCCTCAGGACTCTGAGCAATTTACCACTACTGACCAGTGCTAAAGTGCATGTGCATCTCCTCTAAACAAGGTAACAATGGTGTATTCACAATTGGCATATTTAATTTACTTATACGTCCCTTGTAAAGTGGTAGAAAGGCCTGTAAATTAAATGCTACCAGCGGGCCTGCAGCTCTGGGTATGAAACTCACATGAGTAGACATTTAAACATATGTCAGGCCTGCCACTGCTGAACCTGTGTGTGCAGTTTCACTGCCACTTTGACTTGACATTTAACCCCTTGCCAAGCCTTAAACTCCCCTTTTATTACATAGCATTCACCCCAATTGTAGGCCCTAGGTAGCCCATACAGCAGGGGTGCTAAGTAAGTAAAAGGCAGGACGTGTACTTTTAGGTTTTACATGTCCTGGTAGTGAAAAACTCCCAAAGTCATTTTTAACTACTGTGAGGCCTACTCCTCTCATAGGCCAGCATTGTGAATTCCTTAATATATTTTAGGCTGTAATTCCTGATCAGGAAGGAGTAGCTTTAACATGTTTCATATCTTTGAAATGGTAATGCTATATCCTCTTTACAGGTAAAGTCAGATTTAACATTTTGGTCTTGATTTACTCAGATAAATATTTACTATTTTTCTAAACCTGTGTGGAGCCCTTTTTATGGCATTTTCATTGTGTTACTGTGGGTCTTTTGCACAAATAGTTTATACATTACCTCTTTAGATAAACCTGTCTACTCTGTTCCAAGCTGCCAGAGGCTGAGAATAGGTGATCTCTAAGGGCCAGATGTAGTAAAGTAAAATTTTGCGACTTGCAAATTGCGAGTCTGACCGACTCGCAATTTGCAACTCGCAAAATGGGATGCAGAATGGGGTTGCAAAGACCCACCTCATCAATATTCATGAGGTGGGTCGCAGTTTGCGACCCCATATCGAGTCCCTGCACTCACAGGGATGGTGGCCTGCTGTAGTCAGCAGACCTCCATGTCTGTGACTGCTTTTTCAATAAAGCAGTTTATTTTTTCATTTTGCAGCCCGTTTTCCTTAAAGGAAAACGAGTTGCAAAATGAAAAAAATGCCGAAACCATCTGGTTTCGTTTTTTTCAGAGTAGGCAGTGGTCCATAGGACCACTGCCTGCTCTAAAAAAAATATTTTTTTCGGCATTCACAAAGGGGAAGGGGTCCCATGGGGACACCTTCCCTTTTGCGAATGAGTTACCACCAGTGTGACACTGGTGGTAACTGCGAGTTGGTTTGCGACCGCATTCGCGGTCACAAAGCAACTCAGCATGGCGATGCGGTCGCAAATAGGAAGGGAACACCCCTTCCTATTTGCGAGTCGCATCCTCATATTGCAAGTCGGTACCGACTCGCAATTTGAGGATGAGCATCGTGTTCAGCCTTTTGCATGCCGTAAACTGCGTTTTTCGCAGTTTGCGACATGCAAAAGGCTTCCTACATCTCGCCCTAAGTGTTTATTTAGCTCACCCTGACTAGAAGTGGTAGTTCCCGCTTGTACACGGTGTGTACTCTAACAAACAGAAACCCCAGTTCTAACAAGGACCCTGTACCAAAATGAGAAAACCACAGGAATTTCGAGGACATTTGAAAAAAAATACTGTGATGGAGCAGCTGCACTTTTGTCAGGCACTTTCATCTGAGAGAGCATAACTTGGCTGTGCCTTTATGTCTCATAGAACAAAAGGGGGGAGGGGTTATTTCCTTATGCAAACGTGTGAAAATAGCTGTCCTCATAATGTATTGCACTAGAATGCACACAAGTGAAGTGTATGGATGGTAATAATCCTACATGTAACCCACATTTATTCATCATTTGCAAAGTTTAAGTATTTTAGAAAATGTTAGTTCTAGAATGAATTTATATTCACTATAAGAGATGTGTTTAAAATCATTTGAACTAAACTACATTTATGTCAACGTTAGCTTGGCTGGAGTGAAAGCCCACATTTTTCATTGTTTAACCCCTTCGCTGCCAGGCCTTTTCCCCCTCCTGTGCCGAGCCTTTTTTTGGCTATTTGGGGCAGTTCGCGCTTAGGCCCTCATAACTTTTTGTTCACATAAGCTACCCATGCCAAATTTGCGCCCTTTTTTTCCAACATCCTAGGGATTCTAGAGGTACTCAGACTTTGTGGGTTCCCCAGAAGGAGGCCAAGAAATTAGCCAAAGTACAGTGAAGATTTCGTTTTTTTTTTTAAAAATGGGAAAAGGGGCTGCAGAAGAAGGCTTGTGGATTTTTCCCTGAAAATGTCATCAACAAAGGGTTTGCTGTGCTAAAATCACCAGCTTCCCAGCTTTCAGGAACAGGCAGACGTGAATCAGAAAACCCAATTTTTCAACACAATTTTGGCATTTTACTGGGACATACCCCATTTTTACAATTTTCTGTGCTTTCAGCCTCCTTCCAGTCAGTGACAGAAATGGGCATGAAACCAATGCTGGATCCCAGAAACCGCAACATTTCTGTAAAGCAGACAAAATTATGAATTCAGCAAGGGGTAATTTGTGTAGATCCTACAAGGGTTTCTTACAGAAAATAACAACTGAAAAAAAATATATTGAAATTGAGGTGAAAAAATCTGCAATTTTTCTCTACGTTTTACTTCTGCTGGACTCTTCTGGTTGTGGGGATATAGAGGGCTTGTAGGTTCATCGAGAACTCTAGTTACCCAGAGCCAATAAATGACCTGCACCCTGCAGTAGGTTTTCATTCTATACCGGGTATACAGCAATTAATTTGCTGAAATATAAAGAGTAAAAAAATAGCTATCAAGAAAAGCTTTGTATTTCCAAAATGGGCACAAGATAAGGTGTTGAGGAGCAGTGGTTATTTGCACATCTCTGAATTCCGGGGTGCCAATACTAGCATGTGAATTACAGGGCATTTCTCAAATAGACGTCTTTTTTACACACTCTCTTATATTTGGAAGGAAAATATTTAGAGAAAGACAAGGGGCAATAACACTTGTTTTGCTATTCTCTGTTCCCCCAAGTCTCCCGATAAAAATGATACCTTACTTGTGTGGGTAGGCCTAGCGACTGCAACAGGAACTGCCCCAAAACACAACGTGGACACATCCCATTGTTTGACAGAAAACAGAGGTGTTTTTTGCAAAGTGCCTACCTGTAGATTTTGGCCTCTAGCTCAGCCGGCACCTAGGGAAACCTACCAAACCTGTGCATTTTTGAAAACTAGAGACCTAGGGAAATCCAAGATGGGGTAACTTGTGGGGCTCTGACCAAGTTCTGTTACCCAGAATCCTTTGCAAATCTCAAAATTTGGCTTAAAAAACATATTTTCCTCACAGTTCGGTGACAGAAAGTTCTGGAATCTGAGAGGAGCCACAAATTTCCTTCCACCCAGCGTTCCCCCAAGTCTCCCGATAAAAATGGTACCTCACTTGTGTGGGTAGGCCTAGCGCCCACGAAAGGAATTGGCCCAAAACACAACGTGGACACATCCCATTATTTTACAGAAAACAGAGGTGTTTTTTGCCAAGTGCCTACCTGTAGATTTTGGCCTCTAGCTCAGCTGGCACCTAGGGAAACCTACCAAACCTGTGCATTTTTTAAAACTAGAGACCTAGGGAAATCCAAGATGGGGTAACTTGTGGGGCTCTGACCAAGTTCTGTTACCCAGAATCCTTTGCAAACCTCACAATTTGGCTAAAAAAACACATTTTCCTCACATTTCGGTGACAGAAAGTTCTGGAATCTGAGAGGAGCCACAAATTTCCTTCCACCCAGCGTTCCCCCAAGTCTCCCTATAAAAATGGTACCTCACTTGTATGGGTAGGCCTAGCACCGACGAAAGGAAATGGCCCAAAACACAACGTGGACACATCACATTTTTTTTACAGAAAACAGAGGTGTTTTTTGCAAAGTGCCTACCTGTAGAGTTTGGCCCCTAACTCAGCCGGCACCCAGGGAAACCTACCAAACCTGTGCATTTTTGAAAACTACAGACCAAGGGGAATCCAAGATGGGGTGACTTGTGGGGCTCTGACCAGGTTCTGTTACCCAGAATCCTTTGCAAACCTCAAAATGTAGCTAAAAAAACAAATTTTCCTCACAGTTCAGTGACAGAAAGTTCTGGAATCTGAGAGGAGCCACACATTTCCTTCCACCCAGCGTTCCCCCAAGTCTCCCGATAAAAATGGTACCTCACTTGTGTGGGTAGGCCTAGCGCCCACGAAAGGAATTGGCCCAAAACACAACGTGGACACATCCCATTATTTTACAGAAAACAGAGGTGTTTTTTGCCAAGTGCCTACCTGTAGATTTTGGCCTCTAGCTCAGCCGGCACCTAGGGAAACCTACCAAACCTGTGCATTTTTTAAAACTAGAGACCTAGGGAAATCCAAGATGGGGTAACTTGTGGGGCTCTGACCAAGTTCTGTTACCCAGAATCCTTTGCAAACCTCACAATTTGGCTAAAAAAAACACATTTTCCTCACATTTCGGTGACAGAAAGTTCTGGAATCTGAGAGGAGCCACAAATTTCCTTCCACCCAGCGTTCCCCCAAGTCTCCCTATAAAAATGGTACCTCACTTGTATGGGTAGGCGTAGCACCGACGAAAGGAAATGGCCCAAAACACAACGTGGACACATCACATTTTTTTTACAGAAAACAGAGGTGTTTTTTGGAAAGTGCCTACCTGTAGAGTTTGGCCCCTAACTCAGCCGGCACCCAGGGAAACCTACCAAACCTGTGCATTTTTGAAAACTACAGACCAAGGGGAATCCAAGATGGGGTGACTTGTGGGGTCTGACCAGGTTCTGTTACCCAGAATCCTTTGCAAACCTCAAAATGTAGCTAAAAAAACAAATTTTCCTCACAGTTCAGTGACAGAAAGTTCTGGAATCTGAGAGGAGCCACAAATTTCCTTCCACCCAGCGTTCCCCCAAGTCTCCCGATAAAAATGGTACCTCACTTGTGTGGGTAGGCCTAGCGCCCACTAAAGGAATTGGCCCAAAACACAACGTGGACACATCCCATTATTTTACAGAAAACAGAGGTGTTTTTTGCCAAGTGCCTACCTGTAGATTTTGGCCTCTAGCTCAGCCGGCTCCTAGGGAAACCTACCAAACCTGTGCATTTTTTAAAACTAGAGACCTAGGGAAATCCAAGATGGGGTAACTTGTGGGGCTCTGACCAAGTTCTGTTACCCAGAATCCTTTGCAAACCTCACAATTTGGCTAAAAAAACAAATTTTCCTCACATTTCGGTGACAGAAAGTTCTGGAATCTGAGAGGAGCCACAAATTTCCATCCACCCAGCGTTCCCCTAAGTCTCCCTATAAAAATGGTACCTCACTTGTATGGGTAGGCCTAGCACCGACGAAAGGAAATGGCCCAAAACACAACGTGGACACATCACATTTTTTTTACAGAAAACAGAGGTGTTTTTTGCAAAGTGCCTACCTGTAGAGTTTGGCCCCTAACTCAGCCGGCACCCAGGGAAACCTACCAAACCTGTGCATTTTTGAAAACTACAGACCTAGGGAAATCCAAGATGGGGTAACTTGGGGGGCTCTGACCAAGTTCTGTTACCCAGAATCCTTTGCAAATCTCAAAATTTGACTTAAAAAACATATTTTCCTCACAGTTCGGTGACAGAAAGTTCTGGAATCTGAGAGGAGCCACAAATTTCCTTCCACCCAGCGTTCCCCCAAGTCTCCCGATAAAAATGGTACCTCACTTGTGTGGGTAGGCCTAGCGCCCACGAAAGGAATTGGCCCAAAACACAACGTGGACACATCCCATTATTTTACAGAAAACAGAGGTGTTTTTTGCCAAGTGCCTACCTGTAGATTTTGGCCTCTAGCTCAGCCGGCACCTAGGGAAACCTACCAATCCTGTGCATTTTTTAAAACTAGAGACCTAGGGAAATCCAAGATGGGGTAACTTGTGGGGCTCTGACCAAGTTCTGTTACCCAGAATCCTTTGCAAACCTCACAATTTGGCTAAAAAAACACATTTTCCTCACATTTCGGTGACAGAAAGTTCTGGAATCTGAGAGGAGCCACACATTTCCTTCCACCCAGCGTTCCCCCAAGTCTCCCTATAAAAATGGTACCTCACTTGTATGGGTAGGCCTAGCACCGACGAAAGGAAATGGCCCAAAACACAACGTGGACACATCACATTTTTTTTACAGAAAACAGAGGTGTTTTTTGCAAAGTGCCTACCTGTAGAGTTTGGCCCCTAACTCAGCCGGCACCCAGGGAAACCTACCAAACCTGTGCATTTTTTAAAACTACAGACCAAGGGGAATCCAAGATGGGGTGACTTGTGGGGCTCTGACCAGGTTCTGTTACCCAGAATCCTTTGCAAACCTCAAAATGTAGCTAAAAAAAACAATTTTCCTCACATTTCAGTGACAGAAAGTTCTGGAATCTGAGAGGAGCCACACATTTCCTTCCACCCAGCGTTCCCCCGAGTCTCCCGATAAAAATGGTACCTCACTTGTGTGGGTAGGCCTAGCGCCCACGAAAGGAATTGGCCCAAAACACAACGTGGACACATCCCATTATTTTACAGAAAACAGAGGTGTTTTTTGCCAAGTGCCTACCTGTAGATTTTGGCCTCTAGCTCAGCCAGTACCTAGGGAAACCTACCAAACCTGTGCATTTTTTAAAACTAGAGACCTAGGGAAATCCAAGATGGGGTAACTTGTGGGGCTCTGACCAAGTTCTGTTACCCAGAATCCTTTGCAAACCTCACAATTTGGCTAAAAAAACACATTTTCCTCACATTTCGGTGACAGAAAGTTCTGGAATCTGAGAGGAGCCACACATTTCCTTCCACCCAGCGTTCCCCCAAGTCTCCCTATAAAAATGGTACCTCACTTGTATGGGTAGGCCTAGCACCGACGAAAGGAAATGGCCCAAAACACAACGTGGACACATCACATTTTTTTTACAGAAAACAGAGGTGTTTTTTGCAAAGTGCCTACCTGTAGAGTTTGGCCCCTAACTCAGCCGGCACCCAGGGAAACCTACCAAACCTGTGCATTTTTTAAAACTACAGACCAAGGGGAATCCAACATGGGGTGACTTGTGGGGCTCTGACCAGGTTCTGTTACCCAGAATCCTTTGCAAACCTCAAAATGTAGCTAAAAAAACAAATTTTCCTCACAGTTCAGTGACAGAAAGTTCTGGAATCTGAGAGGAACCACACATTTCCTTCCACCCAGCGTTCCCCCAAGTCTCCCGATAAAAATGGTACCTCACTTGTGTGGGTAGGCCTAGCGCCCACGAAAGGAATTGGCCCAAAACACAACGTGGATACATCCCATTATTTTACAGAAAACAGAGGGGTTTTTTGCAAAGTGCCTACCTGTAGAGTTTGGCCCCTAACTCAGCCGGCACCCAGGGAAACCTACCAAACCTGTGCATTTTTGAAAACTACAGACCTAGGGAAATCCAAGATGGGGTAACTTGTGGGGCTCTGACCAAGTTCTGTTACCCAGAATCCTTTGCAAACCTCACAATTTGGCTAAAAAAACTCATTTTCCTCACATTTCGGTGACAGAAAGTTCTGGAATCTGAGAGGAGCCACAAATTTCCTTCCACCCAGCGTTCCCCCAAGTCTCCCTATAAAAATGGTACCTCACTTGTATGGGTAGGCCTAGCACCGACGAAAGGAAATGGCCCAAAACACAACGTGGACACATCACATTTTTTTTACAGAAAACAAAGGTGTTTTTTGCAAAGTGCCTACCTGTAGAGTTTGGCCCCTAACTCAGCCGGCACCCAGGGAAACCTACCAAACCTGTGCATTTTTGAAAACTACAGACCAAGGGGAATCCAAGATGGGGTGACTTGTGGGGCTCTGACCAGGTTCTGTTACCCAGAATCCTTTGCAAACCTCAAAATGTAGCTAAAAAAACAAATTTTCCTCACAGTTCAGTGACAGAAAGTTCTGGAATCTGAGAGGAGCCACACATTTCCTTCCACCCAGCGTTCCCCCAAGTCTCCCGATAAAAATGGTACCTCACTTGTGTGGGTAGGCCTAGCGCCCACGAAAGGAATTGGCCCAAAACACAACGTGGACACATCCCATTATTTTACAGAAAACAGAGGTGTTTTTTGCCAAGTGCCTACCTGTAGATTTTGGCCTCTAGCTCAGCCGGCTCCTAGGGAAACCTACCAAACCTGTGCATTTTTTGAAAATAGAGACCTAGGGAAATCCAAGATGGGGTAACTTGTGGGGCTCTGACCAAGTTCTGTTACCCAGAATCCTTTGCAAACCTCACAATTTGGCTAAAAAAACAAATTTTCCTCACATTTCGGTGACAGAAAGTTCTGGAATCTGAGAGGAGCCACAAATTTCCATCCACCCAGCGTTCCCCCAAGTCTCCCTATAAAAATGGTACCTCACTTGTATGGGTAGGCCTAGCACCGATGAAAGGAAATGGCCCAAAACACAACGTGGACTCATCACATTTTTTTTTACAGAAAACAGAGGTGTTTTTTGCAAAGTGCCTACATGTAGATTTTGGCCCCTAGCTCAGCCGGCACCCAGGGAAACCTACCAAACCTGTGCATTTTTTAAAACTACAGACCAAGGGGAATCCAAGATGGGGTGACTTGTGGGGCTCTGACCAGGTTCTGTTACCCAGAATCCTTTGCAAACCTCAAAATGTGGCTAAAAAAACACATTTTCCTCACATTTCGGTGACAGGCAGTACTGGAATCTGAGAGGAGCCACAAATTTCCTTCCACCCAGCGTTCCCCCAAGTCTCCCGATAAAAATGGTACCTCACTTGTGTGGTTAGGCCTAGCGCCCACGAAAGGAAATGGCCCAAAACACAACATGGACACATCAACTTTTTTCACAGAAAACAGTCCCGACCTGTGGATTTTGGCCTCTAGCTCAGCCGGCACCTGGAGAAACCTAGCAAACCAGCACATTTATGAAAACTAGACACCTAGAGGAATCCATGATGGGGTGACTTGTGGGGCTCTGACCAGGTTCTGTTACCCAGAATCCTTTGCAAACATCAAAATTTGGCCAAAAAAACACTTTTTCCTCTCATTTCGGTGATAGAAAGTTCTGGAATCTGAGAGGAGCCACAAATGTCCTTCTACCCAGCGTTCCCTCAAGTCTCCCGATAAAAATGGTACCTCACTTGTGTGGGTGGGCCTAGCGCCCACGAAAAGAAAGGGCCCAAAACACAATGTGGAAACATCACATTTTTTCACAGAAAACAGAGGTGTTTTTTGCAAAGTGCCTACCTGTGGATTTTGGCCTCTAGCTCAGCCGGCCCCAGAGGGGGCAGAAATGGCCTAAAATAAATTTGACCGCCTCCCCCGGGGAGCGACCCTTGACTACGGGGTCGCTCCCCTTGCGTGATGGCGCAAAAAAAAGATCCCTGGTGCCTAGTGGTTTCTGTCTCCCTTAGGGGCAGATTGACCTAAAAGCGGCCGATCTGCCCCTAAGGCGGGCAGAAATGGCCTAAATACAATTTGTCCCTCCAGGGGAGCGACCCTTGCCTAAGGGGTCGCTCCCCATCTCTAAAAAAAACTAAAAACTAAGCAAACAAAAAAATTATCCCTGGTGCCTAGAGGTTTCTGCCGCCCCCCCACCCCCCGGGGGCGGCAGAAAAGGTCTTAAAAAAAAAGCCCCCCCTGGGAGTGACCCTTGCCCAAGGGGTCGCTCCCTCATGCCAGTTACCTTTGTAAAAAATACATCCCTGGAGTCTAGTGGGCGTTTTGACAGCCGGATTGCTTTCAATCCGGCTGGCAAAACGCTGAGAGAGACTTCAAAGGAAGGGAAATACATTTCCTTCCCTTTGAAGCCTCTCTCGTCCTCCCCCACGTGATCGGAAGAGAAATGCAAAGCATTTCTCTTCCGATGGGGGAGGCCCTGTGACAATCAGCGTGCACTCGCGCGCTGACGTCACAGGGGGGGTGGGGGGGTTGGGGGTGGAAGGGGTAGGGCTTCCCCTTCCATCCCTGACTTGGGGGGTGGGGGGAACCCCACAGAGGGAGCACCAGCGCTCCCTCTTGGCTATGTGCCGAGGACGTAATGGTGAAGTCCTGGGCACAGCAGCACTGTGCCGCAGGACGTAACCATAACGTCCACGGCACAGAACGGGTTAATGTTCAGCGTTAAAGTTTGTTTTATTGCATGTTTCTCTAGGCTGCAGGTGCAGTGGTATGAGTTTGAGCTTAATAAGGAATCTATTGTGCAGAAAAGATACAAGGGTCCTGAGACGACAAGGTCAAAGAGGAGTAACTTGGAGACAGCAATCAAACATTCTTCTGAATTCCTGAGCATGGGAGCAGACCAAGGGATGCTTCAAGGTTCAGCTGCCAATTAGACAATTGATAGAGTTGTTGTTTAGTGGAAAGTTTAATCTGTGATGTCACTCCTTGGAAGAATTGAAATTTAAGAAAGGTATAGTTAGCTGAAGAGGAGATTCAGTGGACCCCTCTGAGGTACAGACCGCTATCTCAAAAAGATTTGGTGATTTTATGCTGCACACACCTCTCTTGACAGAAACTTCTACCAAAGTTCTATTGTGCTAATGCTTTTCTCTGAACTCTAGTTAAATGTTAGGATAATTAGCTATTCCGATCAAATGGATAGTCAGGAGGATTTATCTTCAAATCCAAAGCATCCTACGTTTTTCCTTCTCTTTTGTATCACTTTTATTGAAATATTTGTTTTCTCTATGTTGGGGAAGTTAGAATGTTTTTGTTTTTTTATTCTTCTTTGATAATGCTTTACGTCTAAGCTATCGGTTTGAGACTAATTTATGTAAGTTTAGCTTTGAGTCTGAAATAAACTTTTAACTTTAATTTGGTCTCTTAGATTTAATGTGTAGCTGGCAGGATACACTGTAATAGATATTTGGGATATAACTTGAAAAGTATCTTCTCATCCCTCAGAACCGAGTAAAAGATTAATCGAGCTCAAGAGTTTAGAATAATATCCAGAGCCGGATTGCATCCATAAAGCAACACTGACAAGGAAATCACTTTCCTGTGTGCGCCCAACTCTGGAGCCTATGCCAAGGTCTGGAGATCCAAAACTTCCAGGTTTGCACTATGTTCCAGTTGACCACAACACACTATACACCTGCGATTTATCAGCATCAATTCACACAGGACCTTTCCTCCCTTTCCCCAAAGATTTCCCTCTCCCGTCCACAATACTCAGCATGGCAGAGGTGAACTAACCAATGATTCATAATAAACTAGGGGCATGGACCTGCCACTGTGAAAATCCCATTGACCTCCCTTGAGGCATAACATCGGCAGCTTCAACTCACAGCCACCATCCATCTCTCCCTTCTATTTACAAAGGCCAAATGCTAACGAGAGAAAATACTTGACCCAATCACTAGAAGCATATTCATCACTAAACTCTGGACTTATATTTGAATTATCCCTATAGCTTCCTCTCTGATATATATTCACCCTTTATGGTACATTCATGCCCCAACCATCACCACACATGACTATAAAGGTTTATCCTGACAATCACCATATGGTGTTACCTCGTGCAACACGAATATCATGCTGATTCATCCTGCGGCCAGCTGGACACTATAGAATTCAACATGAATCAAGGTAAGTACATACTTCAAAGGATATGATTAATGTGCTGACCTTATACTGCTTTAGAAATTCTCCTTCATGCCCTTCTCCAGATAGATTTCAGTTCAAAATGCATAACTAGAAAACTCTAGCTTTTTGCTGACATTTTTTGCATTTTAGGTGTCCCACTCTCACAACCTCAACAATGCTCCCTTTCCTAAAAGGAGCTCATATTCTCCTGATTGTCAATTTCTTAGACACTGAACCAACTGTCCCTTTAGTCAGCCTGGCATACACTGAGGGTAAATTTGCAAAGGAAGGGACAAATAAGTCATCAAGAACACAATAGAGAGTCATTGCATTGACAGGTGATAAGTGGAAATCAGTCAACTGCATTCATTCTTGTGTGTTGTTGGTCCATGATATGTGCATTTGGCATTGTACCTGTGTAGATCACCATGGCACAAATCTAACCAACAACTATTCACTGGGCCTAGGTTTGCATTATCCAGGACATGCTCCTGTCAACTACTTAGCAAGTAAAACTTAATGGGCCATATTTGTAATGATTTTGCTATGAGTAGGTGTAACATACTTTATTGGCACTGCTGGCTTGCTTCTCAATTCATCTGAATTCCTGTCCTAATTCAGAAGTACACCTTGCTTTCTCCTGAAATTCCAGAGTTTGGAAAGAGTACTGCAACAGTAATCACAGTAAAATCTTGCAGTGAGTTATGTTTGGAGTATTTGTGTCTTACAACATAATTCCTTTGATATTATTCCTGGAAAGTAGGATTAAGCATTGAGCACAGCAAGAGTAAGTAAGACCTACTCCCCACAAAGTATTGGTGAATAAAGCCTCTTGAGTTCATCAGTTTTGCACAAAGAGGAAATTATTTATAGTTGTGTCAAACTATAAGCCTAACTCTATTGTGATCCCTGATCACTTTCATCAAGATTTGCCTGCACTAGAAATGGCAAGTGAATCTGTCCATTACGGCACCAATCAAGCATGCCTTCTCTTGTAATTTACATATAACAAAAGATTCACATCAACTACTAAAGTTCACACACAGCAATAGGCTGTGTAAAATTGTGGATGAGTTTCCATACACACAAGTGTCTCCTTGGAGTTAGAGCCTACTCAGGAACAATGTAACTTCCTCAAAGATTTTTTTTCAGAGACAGTGAAAGCTATCTAAAAGAGTTTAGGAAGTCATCCTCCACTCTCTCGACGTAATGCTGAGGACATTGTCCCTCATTCTTTTTGCCACTTTCCTCCCTTAGATAAAGATATTCTCTTTAGCATGATGAGAAATATTAAATGAGGTTCTCCTTTGGATCCATGTCTCCCAGTGTACATGCTGCTTAATAAGGAGGCAGTCAAGAGTCTATTACTTGAGTTATTCAATAAATTGCTAATCAGGGGGTAAGTTCCTGAATTCTCCAATCATGCAATGGTTCTTCCTCTTCTGATGAAACCTCGTGATGACCCAAACATTGTTATAATTATGACTCTGTATGCTTGCTGCCACATCCTGCTAACATCATCAAGGCACATGTATAGCAAGTGCTGTGTAACCACTTATAATTAACAGATTTTCTTGACCTATTACCAGCAGGGTTTCACCTGTGCTATGGCACAGAGGCTGTGATGCTGTCTTCCTTTGATGAACTGAGGTTGGATCATGTGATCTTGTTACATCTATTGAGAGCGGCAGAGTTGAATAGTGCACTTGGTTTTTTTCGGTCAGCATCTTCTTAGCTCATGTGAAGAGTACCTCAGGAGTCTGCTCTGTCACCTTGCGTGTTTTAATATGTACATTAGTCCCCTCATTAGTGAGCTGTCCAGGATAGGTACTCAGATGACTCACAACTCTTACTCACCTTGTCAGTATCATCAACGTGCCTTGAAGTTTTCAAACCACTATGAAATTCATCTGGGATTGGATGAATCATCTAAAACGTAATACTGACAAGACAGAAACTGTAATTTTAAACAATTGGATAGATCGATGATTCAGCCTACATTTGCCACCTGAATTAGGTAAATCCCCAACTGCTAATCAATCAGCTAAATGTCTGGGGATTGTGGTAGACAGCCGTCGAACTCTGGTGGCCCAAGTGACTGATTTTATTTCCAGTTGTGACTTCCTTTTGAAATCTATTAGGAAGTTTCCAAGCTTGCTTCCTCTAGAAGACTTAAGTCACTAATAGTAGCTACTATTCTTTCTTGGTGGGGGTTGTTAACTCTGTTTACCTTGGGCTTCTGCCTAAGATAACTCGGAGACTTCAGGTCATTCAAAAAGAAGTGGTTTGCCTCATTTTTAGATCCCTAAGAAGGCCCAATATGTTCCCTGTTTAAAAAGAAAAAGCTACAATGGATGCCAATTAAATACAGGGCACAGTTCAAGGTGTGTTGTTTAACATGAAAAGTCTTCTATAACCTGGATCCTTTGTTTTTTAACAATAAAATAAGCAAGTATGTGCCAGGACGTTGATTGAGCTCTCCTGACCTGAATCGCCTAGTTACCCCTAACTATATGAGGTGAATAATGGGAGGTTGTAATTTCTCCGTGATGGCCCCTGCACTGTGAAACTCCCTACAACTGTATATATGCCAGGTGAAACATATTTCTAAATTCAGAAAATGGCTAAAACCTGGCTCTTTAGACAGGCATTTGAGGAGCAGATTTTTCTCAGCAACTCTGTAGTTTGTTCCTTTCAGTAAACAGCACAAAGAGACCTTTGGCGTATGCGTCCTTTAGTAAATACTCACTAACATAACATAACATATTATAACTAACATAACATAAAAGAACATTATTATATATATATATATATATATATATATATATATATACACCCAACATAAAATAATAGTGCAACAAAAACGTGTGCATCACCAGATACCTTTAACTCACGAGTTTCGAAAGTAGGGCCAGAATGACCAGATCGAAGCCAGTTTTTAAGGGCTAAGTAAATGAGGTTCCTTTGTTAGTTAACGACAAGAGGCTCACAAATAGCACGGCTTCGGTGCGCGCAATCTGAGTTTCAGATTAGTACAGATTACTGTGGGTCCTGTATTTATCATAGAGCAGGTTGCGTGTGATTATACATTCCGCACTTCAGAATATGGACTGTCAAGTTAATAGCATGTTATCTCACATTCAAAGTTGTTTAACTATGTATGTGTGTTGTTTGCCAGACCGTTTTTCGCCAGGTTTGATGATATGAAACTTCGCCTAGTTAAAATTCTATGAACGTCCAAACTGCACACATGCAACACCAAGCCAAGCACACAAGTGTTTGCACTGGGCTCTCTACTAGCACACAAGCTGTGATCAGAACCTTAGAATAATTAAATCTAAATGGATTAGAAGTGAAAAGTGTTTTGAAAAATATGGCAAGGATCCCACGTTCCAGGAAATACACTAGACACCTAGGGGCATATTTATACTCTGTTTGCGCCGGAATTGCGTCGTTTTTTTTGACGCAATTCCGATGCAAAACTAACTCCATATTTATACTTTGGCGTTAGACGCGTCTAGCGCCAAAGTCCATGGAGTTTGCGTCATTTTTTAGCGTGGACACCTACTTTGCGTTAATGATATGCAAGGTAGGCGTTCCCGTCTAAAAAAGTGACTCCGAGGCATGTGCGCCGTATTTACACTCCCGGGCAAAATTCACGCCCGGGAGTGGGCGGGTCAAAAAAAATGACATCCGGCCGCTTTTGCGCCGTTTTTTAGCACCTGGTCAGGGCAGGCGTTAAGGGACCTGTGGGCTCGGAAGGAGCCCAGAGGTGCCCTCCCATGCGCCCAGGGACACCCCCTGCCACCCTTGCCCACCCCAGGAGGACACCCAAGGCTGGAGGGACCCATCCCAGGGACATTAAGGTAAGTTCAGGTAAGTTTATTTTTTTTATTTTTTTGTGGCATGGGGGGCCTGATTTGTGCCCCCCTACATGCCACTATGCCCAATGACCATGCCGAGGGGACAGAAGTCCCCTGGGCATGGCCATTGGGCAAGGGGGCATGACTCCTGTCTTTGCTAAGACAGGAGTCATTTCAATGGGGGTTGGGAGTCGAAAAAAATGGCGCAAATCGGGTTGAGGCGAAAAATTTGCCTCAGCCTGACTTGCCCCATTTTTTGGCGCCCAAGCTCCATATCCCCCTACGCCAGCGCTGCCTGGTGTACGTCGTTTTTTTTCACGCACACCAGGCAGCGCCGGCGGCTAACGCCGGCTAATGTCATTTAATAAATACGGCGCCTGCATGGTGCTTCAGAATGGCGTTAGTCGGCGCTAATTTTTTTGACGCAAAACTGCGTTAGCGCAGTTTTGCGTCAAAAAGTATAAATATGGCCCCTAGCCTCTAAAAAAGTAAACATAAAAACAAAAACAAAAAGAAATCAAGAAATCGTTCAACAACTCGAGTCCTATTCAACTTGCTGGTTAGGGCTAGCACTGTCAATTTGTGTTGGTCTCTTGATAAAATGAATTTAAAGTCCTTTCCAAAACGTTTTGGCGACATCAGCACTATAGAATCTTTGTCAAACGATCATTCATACCATTTTAGCTTCAAATTTATCTCGCAATTAAATCGTTTCAGCCAAGTTGTGGCTAATATTTTTCATTCCACATGCCGTCTCGTTCAATCCATTGCCAACCGATATGGACGCTGGACATCCACCATCTGTACCTTCCACAGCTGCAGTTCATTCGATGACATCCATCTTTTCTTTCCAGGTGATTTCAAATCCAAGTAGTAGAACGTTAAATTACTTAGAGATGTGATAAATTGTGAGACAAAATGACTTTGTTTTATTTGTTTGCAATAACAAAAATGAAACAAGCTCTTGCAGGCGAAAAGCAAACTTCACTTCACAGTTTAATTGACCATATGATTTTTATGTCAAATGATATCTATTTTTCAGACAGGATGCTGTGTACAATTTAATTGCCCACTTTAGCGATACACTGCATAAACAGCGCTGTCAGACACTCATTATATATTTTTTTTATGTACGCTATTTCTCAGGAATACGCCTTACTCAGGGTAAAACAACTTAGTTATTTTGAGGGCCAAAATGTTTACTTTAAAGATCCCATATAATTCTGCAACATTTCATTTCTTTCTCCTTGTGTGACCACGCCCACTTGAGAACTTTTAGCCGGAATCCTTCATGCTTCAGACCAAGGATAAATAAATGATAATTTTGCTTAACAACACAAACACCACACATTAACCACTACCTATAGTACATAATTCACTAAAACATAATGCGAACAATTGTTTGCATGTTTCTTAAGTTGATGCGTGGAGCACAGAACCATTTAACTTCCGTTCTACTCTGGCTAGTGGCTTCGTCACATTTATACATACTTGACTCAGTGGCCAAGATTTTAAAAACTGCATAGGGCAGAAAAACAGAACATGCAGACTAGATGAGTGAGACTTTGTGTGCCCAGTTCCCACAATGTGCCTGGCACTGCTGCCCATTGATGGGGCCATTCTAGAAACCATGGCCTTCGGGCGGGGAACAGAGTCTTGGCCAAGTGGCCTAGTCGCCCTAATGGGATATCGGTTTCCAAGGTGTGGTGCCACTTTACTATGCACAGTGGTTGCGATTTCAATGCAGCTGCTCACAATGAGCAGCTGGAGCGCATCCATGAGGAATCACAGACTGGTCTCCTTCTATACCGATAAGGGGACGGGACACGTAGAATTCAGATATCAATTATTGTATTGTCTTCATCTACAAAGATCGAAGGAAGATATTTGTGTGAAGAGTCACGACAATGACTTTAGAAACAAATTTCTTAAAGTCTGTCAACATTATTTCAGTAAAAGAAAAAAAACGAGAACACATTTTGAAAAGAATGTGTGAAATAAAACCAACTATTCTGATAGTTATTACGGGTAGTTGAGAATGGAATATTATACCTCATTCTCCCCTTGAAGGAAAGAACTTCATTTTGAATACAGATAATTACCACTTCCAAAAGGTTAATATTGTCTTACACATTTCACTGGTGAGTTGGCATATGACCTTTGCAATCCCCCAAATGATCCTCCGAATAGTTTTGAAATGTTAGGAGGTTAAACTCTGCATCCGGGAGAAATGAATAACGCACCCCTACTGAGAACAGAATACCTGTCTAGTTAGAAATGAATAAACCAGAATTAAATTCCCCAAAATAAAATTATAACAGTATTTAGATATTTGAGAAGCATCCTATTAACTATTCTTTTGCTCAGAAAGAACGTGTCCCTGTTTTTAAACGAACCTGGGACGCTTCGACATGATGAATAAAATAACATTCATTAAGCTGTGCTTATCAATTTAAAGTTCAAAATGTCACTATATGTCCACAAAACAGAATGACAACATTTTGAAAAAAAACGTTGACACAGCCGATAGGTTTGGTTATAATATAAATTAAAGTGATTCTTGATTGATTGGCTACGTTAGGTATGTGAATGGGCGAGTGAATGGCTAAGTGCTGGGTGATTGAAGAAGTGAGTGTAATGATGGATGGCTGGTTGAGTTAGTCAGTGTATTAATGGATTGATAAGACATTTAATTGATTGGCACAGACAATTTATACCAATCTCAAAGGCAGAGTCCACAGACAGCAATAGTATTAGTGATATGAAAATTTTAAAATTTCCAGCATTAAGGAGGAGCAGTCATTTTCCCCCGTCGTGCTCGCCTTTGTTCCAAGGCTTTCTTCAATAAATCAAGAATCACCGCCATTATTACAGTCCATTCATTACACAAGAGTGGACGCCATTGTGTGAGGAATGCACATCATATGTTCATAATTACCTGTTATGCATGTAATCTTTAATACATTTGCAAATTTGCACCCTCACTCAGTAATTCTTCGCTCTGTGTGACAGTTCAATTTGCCTCATCACTAAGGATTCATTGTTGCATTTTTAGAGCTGCGCCATCTTGAGTATCTATGCAGATTTACAAAAATTCCAGGGATTAGCCATAAATCGAAGAAAATGTTTAGATATTCGTCATCACTTGGTAATCGTTGGTATATGTTGACAATTTCACCATCAATCACTATCCTCAATACTAACCAATATGTCCATCACCAGTCCTTAGTACTCCCACATTCCCTATGAAAAAATACTAGCCAACAATCCATATTTTCTAGTTTTATAATAAGAAATTTTGTTATGTAAATGACAAAGGACAGAATTCACAAAGATAAATCAATGGGAAGAGAATTGCGTGCACCATGATTTACTCCTATGCCTGGAATAATCTTTGCCAGATATCACCTTCAGTTATGTTGTGTGTTATTGTCTGTGTGTTAAAGTGGGTATGGATAACTCACTCTGTGAGGACCGGTTCGATCCTCATGGCATGGGTAAATGCTGACAGTTCCAGACAAACACTATCCATGTGAGGACCAGTGCATTAGGAGGACTGGTCCCCATAGTGTGTTTAGGTAGTTTCGAGCGAGTGTATAAAAAAACTAAAAGTGCAGTTATATTTGCCTTGTTCCACTTTATAACCTTCCCTGCTATCAAAGCGCACATGGAGTTAGAATAGTAAATACACTCTTCATTACGTCAATGGCCGGTCCTCATAATTATAGGTATGTCATGTTGTGTGTGTTTGCGTGTGTATGTCTGTATTGGATATTCACTTTCTTATGATGCATTTTGGAGTGCTTGTACAGTAGAGATAGATGTAAGATGATCCATCTGTGTTTTTGTAAGTCAATTGCATATTTGTAATTTTCTACATATATGTATCTGTTATGTTTACATTTTTACAGCGTGGTTTATTTGGGTGTCTGCAATGTGTTAGGTAATTTCATTTATTTTATTACTCAATAGTTGTTTAACATTTCTACAATATAATTTACCTTAGCGTCTGCAAAGTCTAGTTATTTGAACATTATTTTACAATCATTTTTATTTCTTTTGCTTTTCAAGGTTCATGTGATATTTGTACAAATTGTATTTTGCAACTATAACTGTGTAAAATTAGTTCAACATTTATTCCTTTTACTTTTTTATTGGTAGACTTTGTGCTTGCGCTAGCAGTGCTATTTGCTGCTCTAAATGATTTCTATGCAATTCTCTTTCAGTATTACTGAGTGGCATTGTGTGGTGTGTGACTTATTCTAAGGTTTGACTAGAGTAGATTTTAGCCTGTTCGGAATCTATTGCTATGGAGTAGATATGGGTGCAACTTTAATGAATTAAAGCTGACACCCTCTGGAAATGTGTCTATGTATCTACAGGCTCCTACCAGCATCCCTCTTTAGTTTGGCTTTCTATCCACCTGCTAAGTAATTCCCATTTCCTTTCACTCTACCTTACCACTCCAACTTTCACACCTCATACATAGTTTTAAATGTGAATAGTTCTATGTACTCTTGGTGGAAAACTCTGCATATGGGAGATAGGAGAGGTGTAGATGTACTAATAGAAACACTTGTAAATTATTTTGTGAATTGGCCATTGTGTTTATGCTATTGGCGCTAAATTCCCTTCAATCCTCCACCAAAACTAATCCATTATATGCTCCCCCCTCCCTATGCTGCTGGCAGCACAAGGCAGTAGTACCTCTAATAAAAGGCATTCTGGCCCGTATTTATACTCCGTTTGCGCCGAATTAGCGTCGTTTTTTCGACGCAAATTCGGCGCAAAACTAACGCCATATTTACACTTTGGCGTTAGACGCGTCTAGCGCCAAAGTATGAAGAAAGAGCGTCATTTTTTTGCGTGAACGCCTTCCTTGCGTTAATGAGATGCAAGGAAGGCGTTCCCGTCTAAAAAAATGACGGCGACGCAAATGCGTCGTATTTATACTCCCGGGCAAAAATCACGCCCGGGAGGTGGCGGGTCAAAAAAACCCGCATTTGCGCCTGAATTTAACGCCTGGGTCAGGGTAGGCGTTAAGGGACCTGTGGGCTCAGAATGAGCCCACAGGTGCCCTCCCCTGCCCCCAGGGACCCCCCCTGCCACCCCTGCCCACCCCAGGAGGACACCCAAGGATGGAGGGACCCATCCCAGTGAAGTACAGGTAAGTTCAGGTAAGTATAATTTTTTTTATATTTTTATTTTTTTTGTGGCATAGGGGGGCCTTATTTGTGCCCCCCTACATGCCACTATGCCCAATGACCATGCCCAGGGGACACAAGTCCCCTGGGCATGGCCATTGGGCAAGGGGGCATGACTCCTGTCTTTACTAAGACAGGAGTCATGAAATGGCGTCTGGGCGTCGAAAAAATGGCGCAAATCGGGTTAAGACGATTTTTTAGCGTCAACCTGACTTGCGCCATTTTAAGACGCCCTAACGTCATTTTTTCCCAACGCCGGAGCTGCCTGGTGTACGTGGTTTTTTTCCACGCACACCAGGCAGCGCCGGTCTGATTGCGCCGTCTAACGCCATTCCATAAATACGGCGCCCGCATGGCGCTTCAGAATGGCGTTAGACGGCGCAAAATTTTTTGACGCTAAACTGCGTTAGCGCAGTTTAGCGTCAAAAAGTATAAATATGGGCCTCTGTACCTATAGTTCAGTCTAATGTTAGTTGAAATGATGGAGTTTAGCAGGACATTCCTAGAGGTTCCTATAAAATAAGCAGAAAGTACACAGTGCATTAGATCATTACCCCCTCATGGAGTTCTCTTCATTCTGGTCCTTACAAACTGAGGGTATGCCCCTCCCAAGACAGCCATAGCATGCAAGTCCTTTATTTGTTTTTATAACACTCACCCTTTTTTTAATGAAAGCTCCCTCTCACCTACTCCAGTTTTTTTTCTGTCACGAGCGACATGTACGTTCTTGAGAACAGATTAATGTAATTTTTCAATATGTATGAGTACATTTTTGTCCTCTGTAAACACATCCGTTCTTACTAATGCATCGTGTTGTGATAGGCGGCTGTGCCTCATGCAGCCATGTCGCTTCCTTCTGCTTAGTTGTAGGAGATGGAATCGTGTTATGTTCCAGCCATTGTTCATGCTTCCTGCCTCTGTGCTGGGCTTGGGCAGGGAGCAGTTTCCAGGGTTCTCAGCCAGGCCATTTTGGAGCCATCTTGAGAGGCTTCCCAAGCCCCTGCCAGTGTCTTGATTATAAGCGGGTGTAAGGGGTTTGGCTGCAAAGTTTCCAGATTACCATACCTCTCAAGATGAGATCTGGTTACTTAGTGACTGTATAGAACAGGAAGCAGGACACTGCTCTAGCACGTTGCTGCTTCCTAGTGGCTGTCACAATGACAAAATGTCTAGAGAAGGTCAGGCACAGGGCAATGCTGAGGAGCTCCTCCAGATTTCTAGAGGGGATTTACAGGCCCTCATTAAAGAGGTTGTTGTCTCAGCCACTAAGGAGAAGGGAATCCCTGCTAAATGCTTGCGTTTGGAGAAGGATGCAGAGGAGCCTGATGATGTCAAAGGCAGATATATTCAGTGGGACCGACGTAAGGAGGTTTTGGCACATATTAGAGACTTCTTGGGATTTGCTCCCCTAGATGTTGAGGAACAGGAATTTCTGGTCCAAAATAATACAGCGTTGAAAGATGTTTTGCCTCTACCTGGTTTCAATCAGACCTTTCTGCAAAAGGAATGGAGATACATTGATAAGCCTTCTATTCCTGTTTTCTTACAAAATGCTACTTGTTGTAAGGGTTCGAGGATCATTCCCATCAGGTGCCTAAGGTGAATATTATTCTGGCCTTCATGTCTTCTTCCTTTGCCTCATAGGATACTGTCCTCTCTGATCAGTGCATAAGAGGTTGGAGCCCGCCTTGAAAAGAGCATTTTATGCTGCTTATGCTACACAAGCACTCCTTAAGGATTTCAACACTCTCGTTGACTGCCTTCAAGCACAGGAGGATCCTACTGCTCTCCAGGCCAGTATGGGAATATTGTCACAGTTGGTTGTCTGATTTTGTTTTTGACAGTCTTTGGTCCCCCATGATGGCTGCCAGAGCTCCCATTTCCGGGTGTAGGTCTCTGTGGTTAAAGTCATGGAAGTAAGAGGTCCATGGTTCATAAGCTTCCTTTTTTTTAGGCCCAAAGTTGTTTGGTCCTGAAGTAAATGTTATGATGGAGAAGGCAGCGGAGAAGAAGAAGATCCTGAAGCATTCAGGATAAGAAGCATTTTGGGTACATGAGACCAGTTTTTCAGTTGACTGAGTGGTTTCCTTTTTGAGGGTGAGCCTGTGGTCATGGGGGTTGTCTTTTATAGAACATCCTGGCCTTCCTCCTCCCACACAGCAGAGGTCCAGGAGCTGCAGAAATGACTATGTGATAGTTGGAGGTCGTGTCAGATAGTTTCTGCCTCAGTGTAAAAAAGAGGTGATGGATTCATGGGTCCTTTCGATAGTAGAACATGGTTAATGGATTCTCTTCAAATTACCGGAGGCATCAATGAAGTGAACAGAATGGTTGCCGTACCTGGGGTCATTTTTACATGTTAATCTAAGGTCATCAGAAGAGTGCATTAGCATAGATGATTAGTTCATTGCCTATGTACTTAGAAGGCTCACCCCACATTAGGAAAATACGTTTCTGCTTTCTTTTCACCTTCCATATTGTGAATGTTGAAGATAGTCATGTACCAAAAGTCAATCTTGCAAGAAATATATGTCTATGGCCCATAGACTTTATAGAAACATTAAAAAACAATCAGGTAATGCACCTACGAGAAGGAACACGCTGAGAGTCTGTTTGAATGAGTAGTAATGAGTTTCTGTGGCAGGTACATTAGGCCAGACAGATTCTTAGGGCTTCAGATTATGCTTCAAGTCATTCGTGTAAGCATGCTCTTGTGCATAGTTTTCAATTTAGGAGCCTGAGAACTCTTGCATATGCACAGATGTACTGCAAGAATCTGTTTGTAAGAGATCTATCGTAGTAAATATTTCCGCAGGAATGCACCTCCAATTAAAGTGTGGGGAACAAAGAGATGTAATAGAGGGTGAATGGTACTTGTGAGGGGTGATAAATATTGGTAGTATTAGACCTCAGCATCACAACAGTCCTTAGTATGTAATCTAATTGTCCACAATCATTTTTCAGAAGTGCAAGCCTTTGGGTTTATTTTCAATGAAATAGGCAAAAACCTTTGGCGTTTGTTGTGAGAAAAAATCTATTATCAACATCATTTTGTCTTTGAAAAGTGAATGGCAGGGGACCAATATTTAGGATGTAACCATCTGCTCGTGGGGCCTTTTGAAAGCACCAGAGTCCTCATTTCATTTCAAGAGTTACCCCTTTATACGCACTGTCCTGAAGCAGCCTTCCAATGGTTTCTTTTTCTTACCCATGTTCCCCTTGGGAAGAAGTCACAGAGTTGCTATTTCTAAAGTTCACCCCACTCCAGGAATAACATACAAATGTGCTGGTTCAATGTCACAATATCATGGTAAACAATATCAGTGACAAAAATGCTGTGTCCTAAATATAGTTTACCATAACTTTGTGTTCCTATACTTAATGGAAATGACAAAAATATTGAAAAAAAGTAGTGTGGGCAGTAATATCATCCAAACACATACCAAAATGTTATTTTTTTTTATATATACAGTTTAAAGTAGTAAATGGTAAATATTATAATAAATAAATCAATGTATTGTAAGGTAAATAAATCACACTAATTGTATTTATAGATATTCACTTTAAAAATGAGGGTTAAAGTAACATTATAGTTAGGTGAAATGTTCTGTAACAAGATAACATTTTAAACTCTTAAAAAACAATGAAATGCCCTAAGGTGACTACAAGACCCACCCTCAACATGTACTGCTGATTACCACACGTTACATCACTCACAGCATCTTCTATGACATGATTGGTAATATCACTGCAGTATTTGCAGTGAAATTATTGATGAGAAAACTGTGCATGGCTGGGGTGCAGGTTATAATTACCTTAGGCCATGAGTTATAGTTATTTGTGGTAACTATAACTGGTGAATTTAAGCAGCTTTTAGAGTTTAAAACTTTATGTTGTTACTCAACATTTCACCTAACTAACATTACGTTAACCTTTGTTTTTCTCATATATACACACACATATATATATATACACACACACGTTTATGTGTGTTTGTGTGTGTGTGCGTGCATGTGTTTGTATATACATATATATATATATATATATATATATGTAGATATTTATATACATTTATATATATATATATATATATATATATATATATATATATATATATATATATATATATACATATATATGTATATGTACATATATATATACTCACTGAAAAAAGGTTAAAGTAACATTATCGTTAGGGGAATTTGTCAGTGACAATATTAACATTTTGAACTAAAAACCACAGAAATTCACACTAGCTAGCAGAGCTAGCTATAACTTGTTGCCCTGCCATGCAATGCTTATGATCTCATATATGACATCACGCATGACATGTTCTATGGCATCATTTATGACATCACTGTTGACATATCAAATGACATAATTGATGACATGACTGATGGCATTATCCAAACTTTGTTTTCCCACATAGTGCTGTATAAATTGCTATGGCATGATAAACAGCACAGTTCACGTAAACAACCAACTACAATTATATGGGAAACCCTCTTTAAGTATGGTTTTCAATCCGTATACAACTATGCAGAGAAAGCCAAAATAGTGAATGTTAATATCAAAACACATGCCCTATTAAGGACACCTTTTATCTGTATGAGACCCCTGACACACATTGAACCTACATTATTAAGAAATTATGTTGATATCAGTAAAGAATGATTACTATAATATAGTGTCTACTCTATAGAGAGAGTTCATTCTTAGCATACAGTGCAAAATTCATGAGAAATACACTACCGTGTATTAGGAAGTATCTACAAAGAAAAGTGTACAATCAATACAACAGCAGTAAAAATCGCTATTTACTAAAAAGAACCAATATATGAAGGTGCTAAACCTCAAACTACCTATACACTTCATACTGGGGTGAAAACTTTACATACGTTAGTAACGGGTGCACTCAGTCCTGTAAATTATATAGAACTTGTCTTGCTGACACAATACTGTCTAAGAACTCAAGGCTGCTTATCTAAATTTACTATTCAGTACATAGAATCTTGCTACTGTTAAAAATACTTTCTGCAGAACCAAAAAACATGTGAAAATCATAAAGGGTGTTAGAATGATTTTTTTTTATTTTAATGTAATAGCTGGTCAGAATGGAGTATGACAACCCCCAGGATCAATGGGTAGATTGGTAGTCTAGTTGTTTTTGGCCCAAGAAAAGGAAAAAAATGATATTTTGGATGTATATTGAGGAGGCTATAAACTATATGATAGGCTCAGTGGAAGGTGTTATACTGAAATGTGTCAGCCTTACAGCTACTGCATGTAATAATCAGATGAAGTTAAATTAAAATACAAATTAACTTAAAAACGTTCCCTTTTCAAGTAAAGTCTGCTTGCTTTCCCTGGATTTGGTGCCATTGAATGTAGTTGGTAAGAAGGATAATGGGAAAAAAATAAATATATATATTGTATATATATATATATATATATATATATATAGATATAGATATAGATATAGATAGATATATATATAGCTATATATAATGATATATTACCTAGTAGCAGTCGCAACTAGGTTGTTATAATTAGGACCTATTCAGTTTGTATAGAAAGAGAGTTTTTGTTTTGCTAACAACTTTGGCGTGGCTTGATAAATCTTCACAAAATTTCAAAGAAAATGTGAAGTTCACTTCAGCAGCTGTCTGGAAAGTTTTAGGGTGATCCATCAAGTGGAGAAAAAGATGGGGTACCTAAACACATTTTCCCTGTTCATTTTTCTACAGGGATTTTGAACAGCAATAATGCCCAAACCACCGGATAGAATTACATATATACAAATATTCACTCAAAAAAAAAAAAAAATTTGGAGGGATGTTATAATTAGTTTCTGAATTTACTCACACCAAACCAGAGAAATTCAGCATTTATGGTTTGAGTTGTTTCAAGTATATATATATAGTCCAACAAACAGGTCCTCATTGCGGCGCACATTTCATGCTGGTGCAAGCGTGAGGAATGGACCTTTTCCTCTTAAATCTGTTCTAAACAAATAATTGAGAACAATTGTAGACGCTGCACTCCAGAAGAGTTTATATGATTTTTTAATTCAGTCGTGTATGCCACCAACCATCACCACCAACGCGTTTCGACCTTCAGGTCTTGCTCACAGTGTGTGAGTACTTTTTCAATGTCTCTTTTTTACACTCTATTGCCTCCACCATACAGGTGCATTATGGGACATGTAGTGAAATGTTAAAATGAACCTTAAAAAAAAGAGAAAGAATATATAAAACGTTTAATAATATTGGTGAAACAAATAGGTCTTAATTTGTACATAAACTAATGGAGTACATTCTTATCAGCAAATATGAATATACAAGTAGATAACCAGGGGGAGGGGAGAGAGTCCTCATAAAGGACACCAAATCTGATCTTCTTTTCTTGGCAGTTAAACTTCTATGGGGGTTTCCTTTGCTCAATTTATAGATGCTTCTTATTTAAGCCAAAGTTGTTTCACTAACTGTAGATTTTATTAACATAGTCAATGATCTCTTTTTACAAACAATTACACATTCTGAATGTCACTAAATGTAACTGTTTACATCCTTCTATAGTCATTTAAGTAGCAACATATTTTTATAATATGTAAGCTTCTGATCATTCTTTTATAAATGATAGTGAAGTTCCTCATCCCCATTAAGACGCCTCGGGGTCTTCGTTTTAAACTGTATTATAAGCTGTGATTCCAACCGTCTTAGTTTCATCACTCAATCCCCTCCTCTCTCATTGGGATCAATGCTTGTGATTTTCCCAAAAAAATCATATCTGTCCAGTTTGCTCCATCATGTATTTTCAGACGTTTGGCCATGTCACAGTTCAAATCCTCATTTTGTACAGCTCTTATGTGTTCTAAAATGCGTTTATTTAGCGGACAGGTCGCACTCCCCACATAGCGTAATCCACATGAATACTCAATCATATAAACTACATAACTAGTATTGCAAGTGATACTTTTATTGATCATCATTTTATTTCCTTGATAGTTTGAGTATTCTTTTGTGTTTTTCCCTATGTGGCATGCTTTCCATTTACCACAATATACAAAGCCATTTGTTTGAGCTATTAGCCAATTTGGCATTTTCTTTATCTGGAAGTGACATCTTACCAATAGGTCTTGTAAAGATGGTACCTTTTTGTACGTTATCATCGGTCTTTCTCCAACCATTTTCCCAATATCAGGGTCCTTCCTCATAGCACCCCAGTATTAATTGAGAATATTAAGAATTATATGGTTGTCTTTACTGTATGTCATTACCAATCTGATATTGGACTCATTCTTTGTTATATTTGTCATTGGTTTATTTAATAACTCCTCTCTTGTCTGAGACCTTGCTTTTTGTTCTCCAGATCGTATGTCTTTATATTTGTATTTTCTCTGAATGAATATTTGTCTGGTTTCAATAAACTTAAATTCAATTTCCTGTTCCATAGAACAATTACGTTTAATCATAATAAATTCTCCATATAGTATGCTTCTCTTGAGCGATGTAGGGTGAAAGCTATCTCCATGCAATATGCTATTTGTTGATGTTGCCTTTTGATACAGAGTAGTCTCAATTTTATTGTTCTCTATGTACACCAGTACATAAATTGGACACTGTTGGTGCTAATACTATAGGTACATTGTAAGCCCATCTCATTTTGATTCAGCTTTTCAAAATATTGCACAAATTCACTCTCTGGACCATTCTAAACAATAAATAGATCGTCTATATATCTCAACCACATTATTGCTTTTTCTGCATATTCTTTGTTGTCCTCTCCCCACGCTATATGTTTTTCCCACCAACCCATAGTCAGTTTCGCGTAGTTGGGTGAGAAGGACACGCCCATCGCTGTCCCACAAACTTGAGCATATAGTTGGTGATTAAACAAAAAGATGTTATTCCTCAGACATAGCTCAATCATTTTCAATAGCATTTGTAAATGCTTCAATTATTTTCATATCCCGTTGTTGTAAAAAATAACGTACCGCTGTGAGTCCTCCTTCATGACTAATAGATGTATATAAGGATCCCACATCAATAGTAATTAGCCTGTATCCTTCCATCCAATTCCAGCTAATATTCTCAAAAAAATCACGTGTCCTTTATATAGGAGCTAAGGTTCAGTACCATTGGAGCTAGAAAGTGATCCACATATATCGAGATATTTTCATACAATGATCCACAACTGGAGATTATCAGACGTCCTGGTGGTTTGTTCAGACTTTTATGTATTTTTGGAAGAAAATATATTGAGGGTATGATTCGGCTATCATTCCTCAAAAACGATCTTTCACCATCATTTATCAAACCCTCCTCATACCATGTATCCAAATATTGATTCAATTCCATGGTTAACTCAATGAGGGCATTATTGCCAAGTCTCAAATAGTGATTGCTTACATTCAACTGTCGATATGCTTCCTCCATGTATTGTTGCTTTTCCATAATCACTATGTTTCCACCCTTATCAGCCGGTTTTATTTCCAAATTTTGATGTCCCATAAGTTCCTTGAGTGCTTGACGTTCTTGTAGGGTAACATTTTCACTTTTAAAATGCTTGATCTTTTCCAATCTATCTAGTTCTTCCACCACCAGATCATGGAATGTGTACATTCTGTTACCTGGTGATAGTACTGTTCAGACTTTGGATTTGGGCTTAAAGTCATTAGAGCAATGTCCTTCTGTGTTGACTTCCAGTTCCTCTAGGACTTTAGTTTCAGACATCTCATGGTCCTCAAGATTATACATCAGATCATAAGCCATCTTAATATCCGATTTTTGTTGGATAATTAAATTAGAATTCAGTTCCTCACGATCATTATATAGTCGTTCCTTAGGAGCATATTTGGGGAAAAATTTAGCCAATTTCAATTTACGTACAAATTTATATAGATTAATTCTAATTTCTACATGATCATAATGCTTTTCTGGACAGAAGGTTAATCTTTTATTTAAAAGAGTCACTTCTTGTTGTGTCAATTTATGATTTGAGAGGTTGACAATCAGATTTTCATTCTCTTCAACATCTATTGATTTGTCTGATTCTTTTCTTTGTTTCTCAATTGGTAACCTCTTGTTCTTTCCAGGTCCCCTTCTTGTTTTCTGATGTTGCCCCTTTCTGCTCCTGATTTTCTTCCTCGTCCTCGTGTTTGCCCTCTGCCTCTGTCTCTTGGTGTTCTCTGATCCATATTGATCAGCTTCATTTCGTCTAAAAAAGTAGTTTTTCTAATGGGTATAGATGTTCCTTCTCCTTCACTTAACTCTGCATCTGCTTCATTTATTGATGTTTCAGGAGAGTGCATTGTATTGTCACCATCAAAGCGATTTTGTTGCTTAAGTATATAAAATGTTTTTGCAAATGTTAATATTCTCCTAGTTTCATAGTCTGTCTCATCCCTTCTGAACTTCCTCGTTCTTCTATCATCTTCTCATACTTCTCCAAATTTGCGTCCATTATTCGTCTTAATTTGGTACTTTCATCTTCCTTATTTAATAATATAATCTTCTCTTCTACTTCCTTTATATTTAAAAAAATTTCTTCAATGCATATTTAATAATAATACGCATCATGTTTTTAGAACACTCCATGCTGTTAGCACCCCATTCCTCCAACATTTCTGATTTCGTATCCGGATGATTGGGCAATGTAAAAATCCATAGACCTCTGGGAACTCTCCCCACTTCTATATATTTTTCCAATGTCAGACATTCCCAACTCTTTGTAATCTCATTTTTCAATAGACATTCCAACTTAATGTACAAGAGTTTCAAGACAATTTCCATACGTGTTTCTTCTGATTATTTGTTACTGTGCTTGTCCTTTTTTCCTTCCCAAACAGACATTCCACTCTTTGCAATCGTTTAGCTGCCCTTATCTCCATGTGTATGCACTTCTACAAAAAAAACCTTTAACATCCTCTAGATCAACACCAATATTGCAGATAATTTCTTTCAATGTAATCTCACAAAGTATCAAGGTAGATGTGTTGATGACTGTTTAGACACCATATGACTGTTCTCCTTGTTTATATTTCCAAAGCGTCTCTCCCAATCCGCTGTAAGGGATAACATCTCTCAATACCCCTTACTGGATCGCACTGACATTATATCTCCTATTATGCACATAATGTCATGAAAAAGGGCAGCACTTACCCTGAAATGCCAAGATTCCATATGGCGGTCTCTACCAATTTCCGCACGTTCAACTCCCACTGGCACCAGGCAATAGTGCTGTCCCTCTCTTACTTCTGTTTTCAATATGTGTGTTCAATTTTACAAATAAAGCACGCATCTATTGCAGTCAGTGTCCGCATTTCTTATTGTTCCATAGTGATATTCAGATTCAGTTTCACATTTAATGTTGACATACCGCCACACCCGGCAGCACGTATTATTCTACCAGCTGCGGACGTGTCTTTCCTCTTAACAAATGAGTCTCTCTCTGCCGACCGTTGAAAGTACTTTAATTTGACACATGCGTCTCCATTTCCAAAACGCAAATTTCTTCCTTACCACGGCCAGTTCTTGTCTAATGTGCATGTGTTATTGTTTCCAGATGCAACGCCTTTGAACCAATTTACTTGCCACAGTTAATAATGCTGCCGGCAGGAGCGCGCGTTATTATATATACACAATTAGTTCTCATACCACTTGTTTCCTTCCTTTTCAGTAGGCGAGATTTTTCAAACTAGTTTTTCTTCTTCAATGTCGGGTTCTGCCACAAACAAATCATTAGTCCAACAAACAGGTCCTCATTGCGGTGCGCTTTTCATGCTGGTTCAAGCTTGAGGAATGGACCTTTTCCTCTTAAATCTGTTCGAAATAAACAATTGAAAACAATTGTAGACGCTGCACTCCAGGAGAGTTAATGTGCTTATTTAATTCAGTTGTGTATGCCACCAACCATCACCACCGACGCTTTTTGACCTTCCGGTCTTGCTCACATTGTGTGAGAACTTTTTCAATATCTCTTTTTTTATATTCTATTGCCTCTACCATACAGGTGCATTATGGGACATGTACTGAAATTTAAAAATTAACCCTAAAAAAAGAGAAAGAATATCTAAAATACTTAATAATATTGGTGGGGCTCAACTCGCAGCAGTCCGTGTTGCTTCCCGGAAGCCCAATTGTAAGTTAGATGTCATCCATGAATAAAGTATGCCAGGGACACCACCAGCTCTTATTTTGTAGTTTATTCACCCAATATGGACACATGGGTGAATAGACTACAAATTGCGGACCGGTGGTGTCCATTGCATCCTTTATGCATGGAGCACATCTGACTTATATACATTTTGAAAAAAATCAATATAGTTACATATGTATATATTTATCCACACAAAAATGCTCACAACAGGACTCCAAGCGTCCCTAGAGGGGTGGTGCGTTACAACCGGCAGAGCACTCCGGTTAATTATATCATAAATCCAAAACTCTCCAAAGAGAAGACGCACGCTCAGGACCTCCCCTTTCTTTTACTAGGATACTTACTTATATATAAAAAAATTGAAAAATTACTTAGTCCTGTTTTTATGTTTTTATAGTGTTGCTAAGATGGTATTTAAAGGGATGTACATTGGTTGAACTATACACGTGATCAAGGCTGCCTGTCAGCCGAAACGCGTTGTGTGTTGAATAAACACTTCTGCTTTTGAATTCCTGAGCGTGCGTCTTCTCTTTGGAGAGTTTTGGATTTATGTATATATTTATTTATATATATATACATATATATATTTATATGAAATTTCCCCAAAAAATGTGATGCTCAAGTCAACGTCTGTCTGGAAAGTTTCAGGGTTATCCATCAAGCAGGGGCCGAGAAAAAGGGTGGGTTCCAAAATACTTTTTCCCATGCATTCTAACACAGGGATTTTGAACAGGAATAGCTCCCAAACAAACTGGACAGAATTACACCAAATATGGCAAAAAGGTAGCTCTTGGTCCAGAAAATAACCTTTTTGTTATTTGGTGTAAATTTGTGCAGTAGGTTTTTAGTATTTAAAGAAAAAGCACATCTTAATATATAGGGATGCGAAGGCTTTGCAAAGCCTCTTGATCTTGTGCTATGTTCTGATTGGCTGGGAACCCTCACCAAAAAAGTGTTGGCAGCCATGCTGAGACTCAGTTTCAGCTGAGTCCCAGACAAAAATGTAAGAAATAAAAAAAGGGCCCAGGGTAGCTCTTAGCTTAGCCCTTAGCTCTGGTGCCGAGATCCCAGAGAGACCACCACCCCGGAGCAAAATAACATTAAAAAAATATTTTGGGGAGGAGCCAAAATAAAAAAAAAACATGTGGGAGCTCCTGCACTTGTTTAACTGAAGCCCAGGGTAAGTCAGGGCCTGGGGGCATTCAAATGACCTATAACTCGTGCCTTAAGGTAAATTTAATTCAAGCCATTGGCATTCACTTCTAATTTACCCACAAATTATGTCACTCATGACATCTTTGATAACATCATTCATAATATCAATGTAATACTTGCAGTATAACTTTTTTATGAGTAGGGCGTGAGTTATAGTTATGTTAGTGTATAAGTTATAATTACTTGAGATATCTGTAACGGGTGAATGTCTATAGTTTTGTGTGCTTAAAATGTGAGCATAATTATAACATATCCCTGTAAGCTTTGTGTTTTTAAGTGAATATTTATATACGCATAAATATATATATCAAACATGCCAAATACTGGTGACCGCCAGTAGGTGTAAATATATATATATATATATATATATATATATATAGATTATAGAGATAGATAGATAGATAGATAGATAGATAGATAGATAGATAGATAGATAGATAGATAGATAGATAGATAGATAGATAGATAGATAGATAGATAGATAGATAGATAGATAGATAGATAGATAGATAGATAGATTTAAATATATGGCTGTTACCAGTAACTAATTATAGTTATACATATATTCAATGAAAAAGGAAAACCTTTGTTATAGTTAGGAAAACTTAATTTATTCTTTCTATACAAAGAAAACTTAAAATACACAAGCATTAGAAATTCTTCCCTTATAGTCGTACATTAAATTTACAATTTATGCATCCCCCTTACATTTATTTAACTTTTTGTATTCTTCAGTTGCAAACAAATGTTAAAGTAGACCACAATACAAATGTCCAAACTTATTCTTATACCTTTAATTTATAATTTACCTAACACCTTCAAATTATTATAGCTCTCACACCTCCATGGCCTGTGCAGTGGAGTGGAGGATAGTAGAATGGATGAGTTGAGTGGTTTAGAGTCTAATAACGTAGAGTGGAGTAGCATTGAGTGGAGTTGCACAAAGTATAGTATCAGACAATGGACTGAGCTGGAGTTTTCCACTGGGCCAGTGGGCGAAAACAGCATTTCCGCCCATTGGCCCAGCAGAAAACTCCCCATAACATTGACACCACTTGTAATCAAGCCGATGGCAATGTTGAGGTGCGTTGGGTTCGACAACGGCCATGGCGCATTTAACTGCCCGTAATTTGGGCAGTGAAAATCTCAATGGGGCTGTCCATGGGGGCCTCTGCACTGCCCATGCCAAGTTCATGGGCAGTGCAGGGTCCCCCATGGGGCCCGACACCCCTTTCCACCAGACATTGTATGGCGGTGAGACCGCCATGCAAAGACTGGCAGAAATGGCTACTCGTAATCCCCAGGGCAGAGCTTCTTGCAGCGCTGCTCTGGCAGATTGTGATCACCAAGACCGCCAGGATGTCAACAGGTGTCAACCCGGCAGTGCCGGCGGTCGGACCGTGGCCCAGCTGCCATGGTCATAATAGGACGGTTGGACCAGCCAGTCTGCAGCGGTCCGACCACCATCACAAATGTGGCGGTCTTGAGACTGCCACTCTCGTAATGAGGACCTTGGTGTGAAAGAGTGTTAAGAGATGTATATGTATTGTGGCTGGAAATTATATCATTTGGAGTGAATGTGTACTTTTGGTAGTCAGTGTGAATAGTGTTAGTATTTTGAAAGTTATATTTTAAAAAATTCTTACGGCCAGATGCATAATTTTTTGGGTTAGTGATTACCTAATTGCGATTTTCTGCAAATCACAATTAGGTAATCTCTATTTAAATGTTTCATTCAGCATTTCCTAATGCCTCACAAAGCAACCTACCTCATTAATAATCATGAGGTAGATAACAATTTGCGTCCCATTAGGAAAAGCTAAAATCACACGGATGGTGGCCTGCTCTGCCCAGCAGACCACCATGTCTATGATTGCTTTTTAAAAAATCAATCTTTTAGTTTTTTTAAATGTAGCTCATTTTCCTTAAAGGAAAATAGGATGCATTTAAAAAGAATAATTCAATGTTTTCTTTTCATTTTTTAATAGTAGGCAGTGGTTCTCAAATGTTTTCACCTGCATTCACAAAGGGCAATGGGGCCCTTGACAACGCCTTCCTGTTTGTGAATGGGTTACCACCTACTTGAAGTAGGTGGTAAAATGCAAATGTTTTGCGAATACATTTTGGTCACAAGACATTCCTACATACCGCTGTGGTTCGGTATTAGGAAGGGAAGCCCTTGACACGCCCCTTTCTAATACCCAATTAGTATAGTTACAATTCCAAATTGCCACTCAGTAACATGTTACTGAATTGCAAATTGAAATTCAACATATCAAAATAATTTTTTGTGGTCTCAAACGACCTGATCGGGCTATTTGCAACCGCAAAAATGCACGATACAGCTCTCCTAAAGTTCAATAGTGTATTGCAGTATACCTTGGCAATTGTTTTGTGAGTTGCAATGTATACCTGCTAATTTTGTTCTCTTTGGATTTTCTTCAAAGCAAGGTTATTACTAATCATCCAAGCGTATGTAGAAAAATACTTAATATTGTTAGTGGTCTTATTAGTACAATTGTGCGCAGTCCAAGAAATGCACTTAGGTAGCCTGGTGCAGAAGGAAATATGCAGAGTGGGGGTTGACCTGGGGTAGGCCTCATGAGATGGGTGTACACATTTGAGGGATAGTCAGTGTGCTTACTGTCTTTTTATTGTAGGGAAACTTCATTAAATTTACATTTGAAAGAGTGGCCTAGGGCATAACTCAGGTCCCCTAGAGCCCACAGAGACCAGAGTCACACCAATGTACACTGTAACCTGTATGAAAAGAATGATGCAGTTGATTACAAAACCATAGTTGTACACCTTATGGGTCAACCAGGCATGTCATATTTATCTGACTCAGCTCAGGATGAGGGTCAATTACTGGTCTATCCAGCTGCCTGAACAGTGCCTTGCATCAATCAGCCAGCTATCAGCCCCTGCCAGGAAATGGGCAAAGAGGCCCTGGAAGAAATATCCGGGACGAGGGGATGCGTTTCAG
Organism: Pleurodeles waltl; assembly: GCF_031143425.1. NCBI lineage: Eukaryota > Metazoa > Chordata > Amphibia > Caudata > Salamandridae > Pleurodeles > Pleurodeles waltl. The sequence goes on along the minus strand of NW_027150399.1, from coordinate 1,031,413 downwards.
AGCACAGGTGGTCCTAGCTCCTGGACTACACCATTTTGAGCTATCCAAGAAGACTGCGCAGGAAGGAAGGGACAGGGGCAAGGAAGTGATTTTGCGCATGTGGACAGGCGGGAGGTGGAGGCCTGCTGGACACCTTTGTCCCCACTTAAAAGGTCCTGCACAGGGGAGAACTTTCTCTCTTGGCTGTGCTTCACTACTGGACACTGGGACTGTCAACGGGCATCATGGGCAACTGGAAAGAAGAACACCCTGACTGCCCCCTGGCACAGGTACTCCACACCTGAAGGACTTCAGGCCTAGCGAGGCGCATGCTAGGGGCAGGTAAGCTGGCCCTTTTACCCCCTGAAGACCAGTTGGGGGAAAGGATTGGCTGGGGCAAGGAGGGTGTGCTAACCAGAAGAAAAGGGAGGCACCCAGAGGAAAGGATGGCATAGGGGATCAGTGGAGACTGGATCTCTACCATTTGGGGACAGTCAAGGCCAGCAGGCCTATCAAAAGTGCTCCTGATGGCAAGGGCTCATCACCAGGAGCAAAAGTACACCAAGGACACCAAGACGTCCCACTGGGGGTGAGATATCCAATGGAGAAGTTCTGTGACCTTTGACCTCATTCAAAGTGAGTGGTGAAGCATATGGGACTCTGCTGCTACTCTGGTTGATGCCTCCGGGGTAGGCTAGGGCCCTGGGGCTGCCCCCAAAAAGAAGTAAAGCCGGAGGCCTGTGTCACGAACCTTGTAAAGAGGAGCTGGGGAGGCCCCAGACCCCATCCCGGGACCTCACAGAGAAGAAAGGCATGGAGCGTCATTGTACTCCCTGCACAAATGTTAGAGAAGAACAGTCAGGGACGCTGTCATGTCCCCCGCAAAGATGGACCCTGGCTGAGAGAGAGCCGGCAGCTGAAGACCAAGCCAGGGAGTGCTATCACGTTCCCCTTGAAGGTAATGACTGGGGCCGAACCCCATCCCAGGATCCCACCTGAAGGCAAAGTTGAGGGGACCATCCCGCCCCTATTAAAAAAATGGCCAGAAGGACCTCAGACCCCATCCTGGGGCCCCCTCAAAGAGGCTGAAAGCGGGGAGCACTGTTGCGCTCCCTGGAGTGTTGAGGAGGGGCCCTGGACCCCGTCCTGGGGCCCCAGAGAAGTGGAGAGCTGGGGGGTGCCATTGCACTCCCTCAGGCGGCCGGCCCGGCCACCACAGCAGTTCACATTGGGTAGACATCCAGTGCAGGGCCTGCTCCCGTGGCCGCACCTGAAGGTGCTGGCTATGCAGGGAGCCAGCAGGAGCGGCCGGAGGTGGGCTCCCCAAGCCAGTCCCCAAGAGTACCAAGCTGACGAGGGTGTCCAGGTGGGACCTGACACCTCACCAACATGTGGGCATCCGGGTTGGGCTTCCTGTGCTACCCTTGAATGAGAAGGTAGGTTGATGGGGTTACCCAGGTGGGACCGGACACACCCCAACCACGAGGTAAGCCAGGGGTGGGCTCCCTGCGCCGCCTTCCACCAAATACACTCCCCCAAAACACCAGGAAAGGTGGCGCAAGTCCACAGAAAAATGAAAAAGCAAAGAAACTCGAAGCAGCTCTCCCCGGCACAGTGGGAGAGCCACTCATTCAATATACATATACCCCATATGTCCTCATAAGGCCCAAGTCTTTCTGAGCTGTGTGCTCAGCTCGTGCTGGCCCCAAGAAGATGAGGTCATCACCAACTAAGTTCCCATTGCCAGGGGATGCTGCAGGAACAGCACAGTGTCTCCCCAATGCAACACTTGTATCCCCACCCTAGGTTGGGTGGGACAAAGGAAACATACCCCCCAAGGGTTCCAAAATAATGTAAAGCACAAGCCTCTTGGAACTTTTGTTCTTTGCTTAGGAGACTGCATTCTCTAGGGTTGTAGGACGGTATTACACCAGGGTAACTAAGAAATATTCTAAAAGTAATCTAAAAGTACAGAACGTGGGGAGCTGGCTAGGACCGGGGGGCCTTCAGGCTCTCCCCACGATCCTTTCACTCTCTGTCTTTTCCATCACATAGTGGGATGGAAGCGAAAGAGAGAGAGATTGTCATTGCAATGGTCTCTCCATGCAATGACTTAAAAAGCGTTAAAGTAGTGAGGTGTTTGGAACTAATCTTATAGTTACATTTGAATACAGAGCAGAATAGCGTCACTTCTGGTCGATTGATCAAGGTCTTGTACTGTCACTCAGGCTGAAGGTTCAGATCCGAGTATCACTTTGCAGGGAGTTTATTTATTTAGTAGTGTTTTGTCTGTTAAAGCTTCCCAGTGATGGAATATTTACTTTTCTTTCCAATCACATATGTGGGCTGACTGTCATAGGTATGTCTAGAAGCATAATACTAAGTGGTTACCTACGGCCTAAAGGATAAGGTCATGGACATTCACAATGAAAGTAGAGGCTTCTACTCCAGGTGTGTTCCTGGTCATTTTCCTTCTTTAATTCATACTGAAAGGAGATCTCACTCTTTTTAACTGACAAATATATTTTTCTTTTCAATTTGTCCAGAAATATCTCATTCTTTAAGTAGATCATCCATCAAAGCTTAAAAAACTCTCTCTCTCTCTCTCTCTCTCTCTCTCTCTCAATTTCTCAATTTCAATCTTTTTCTCTCACTCACACATCAACTCTATGCACCCACTTACAGGCCCACTCAGATGCTCATGCACCTACTCACAGAACCACTCAGACCCTTGTGTACCCACTCAAAGACCAACTGAAACTCTCACTCACCCACTCACAGTCCCACTCAAACACTCACACACCCACTCACAGACCTTCTCAGACTCTCACACACCCACTCACAGACCTACTGAAACCCTCACGCACCCCATCACACACCCACACGGACACTGATGCACCCCCTAAGATACTGATGCACCCACTTCCACACCCAGACAGCCCCTCCCAGAGCCTCTCTCACCCATAGATACACACTCTCACACCTATTCTCACACCCAGAGAGACAGTCCACAGCCAACCCTCGCTGCGCATGGCCAAAGGGACATGCAGACCGTGGGTGTGGGTTGTTAAGGGGATTGGCCAAAGGGTCTGACTGCAGCCCTGGCCTTGCAGCCAAAATGCACAGCTGAAGGCGGTGAATGGTGCAAGGTTGGGTGCTTATAGGGGGTTGGTCTCAGGGCCTGGCCACAGGCCTTGCACGGCAGTGGTGGATTTACTGTATAGTATTGAAAATTACTAGACGTTAAATAAACTATTGACATTTACTGAAAAAATCAAGGGTTACAGGGACATTGTAGTTAGGAAATAGAGTTAAGAAAACATAGAAATTCACTTAAAAAAACAATGGTTACAGGGATGTTATAATTAGGTGCTCTAAGGTAACTATAACTTGCGCCCTCACCATGCGCCCTCATCGGCACTCATGACAGCTTTCATAACATCATTGATAACATAATATTAATGTAACATCTGCAGTAAAGGTTTTGAGGAAAAAACTGTGCCTGGTTGGGGCTTGGGTTAATGCATGTCCTTGCAACCTTTGCTTTTCCAGTGATTGATGTATACAGATTTATATATATCCGTGAACAAGGATACAACTGAAATGCGTTGGGAGGAAGAATCTGGTGACAGTAAATTAATTTGCAACTTTCCGAAAGTGTCTTGACCTTTTTACTTATATTTGGCAAGGAAACGCTGATAATATATATATGGAGGTTGCCACTAGGTAGTTATAGTTAGGACCTAGTTTCTATAGAAAAAACTGATTTTTGCATGCCTATATCTTTGATGCTGCTTGACAAATCTTTACAAAATTTCTTTTTTTAAATTGACAGTCACATTAGCCACTGTCTGGCAACTTTCAGGGTGATCCATCCAGTGGGGGCCGATATAAAGGGGAGGTGAAATTTAGGGCTTTTCTAATGTTAATTCCCATAGGAAAATTGAACACTGATAGAGCAAAAAACAATGGACAGAATTGCACCAAATTTTGGAGAAACGTAGCTCTTGATCTAAAATGAGCCCTTTTTGTTATTTGGTGTAAATCCATTCAATAGTTTTTGATACATTTAAAGAAATTCAAGTTTCTATATGTAGGAATGAGAAGGATTTGTGACCCCCTACACGAATCTTCACGCTACGAGGAATACTGTGATTGGTTAGCCGCAACCTGTTCAAGACGTTGCAGCTGCCATTTTATAAACTCGGGTATGGTCCCGGAGGCTGGAGGTAAGGTGTCATTATGACAAAAGGGGTCAGAGTAGAGGTACTCCATAAGCACCACAATACCAGTGAGAGCAGAGTTCAGTAGGTTGCCATTAAGGTTCCCTTGGTGTGGGAGTACACTACTATCCTTATACTGAGGTTTTATAATTAAAGAATGAAAAGAGTACAGAAAAACATTCTGAAAGTATTATAACTATCAGTATGCAGAAAGGAGTATTTGTATTTTTCTGTATATATGAAAGAGAGAAAACTGTATACTGTGTCACATAAAGGCAAACAGTTATGACATGCATAAGTTGAATGTATAGAAATAGATGTATTTGTGTACGATTGCATGGATGGGTGTTTATATTTAATATAGGCACTTTATGTATATGTGAAATCTTTTTAAAGATGTTTCTATATTTGTATGTGCATCAGAGATGTCAATGTATTATAGGCCATTATAAGGTGTGCAAAGAGTGTTTTCTATACTACAATATGTACGTAGATATTGAGTTCAACTGTAAAATATTCAGATAAAGAGTTGTGTAAGCAGTCATAGTTTCAGGTTCACAGTAATAGAATGAGAGAGATGGAGAGTAATTAGTGAATATATTTTGAAAACTAATAGCTATAATGATGAAATTGGTAGTCACAGTGAGAAAGGATATTGGCATCTATATCTGTGTTTAGCTATATATAAACTTTTTTTAGAGAGGGCATACGGATGCAACTTCGAATAAAATGAGATATTCAATGATATAGTAATGCATATAGTGAAGATACAATTTTTACCATGACAGGAATAATAGCACAGGACATTATAGTTTGGTTTAAAGATAAAAAGGAAGACATGTAGCATATGCACCAGGCAGTGATATGTCTATTTTTAAAATAAGTAAATGTTTATTATATTTTATTGTACTTTATTCCAAAAAATAAAAACCTGTTAATGTATTTGTTTTTTTATTTCAAGATATCTGTTTGTATTAAAAACATTTATCTACAATGCCAAAGAAGACTGAAAGCCATAAAAACAGAGGAAAAAATATTATCAATATGCAAGAGGAAAACAAAACAGTGAATATGTGGACAAAATAGGAAAAGTGAAAGGAACTACTGGTAAGAAAACTAAACAATGTGTAAAATGTGTTTGCAAATAAATTGCAATGTATGCATAATGATGTGCATGAAAAGAAAGATTTGAAATCAAGTGGAAAACTCATTCCAAATGAAAAGTAAGCACAACCTAAAGAGTACAGGTACCATAAGCAGAAGACAGCAACAGATCAAAGAAACTAGAGCAAAAATGTTCCGTGCAAGACTAATTCAGAGTTTACTGAAAGGTATGAAGCAGTATAAGAAGAGAACACAAGTGTTGAAACAAAATAAATGTGTTGAGGATGTGGTAGATAAGGCATTTTCCATAAAGAGAATGTTTTTTTAATTAATACCTAAAAGAATCCAAACCCTACACACAACACTCTGATGGATGAACAGATGCAGTAAAAGGCAAAAAAACAAAAGTAATTTTTGAAAAGTTTTTATTGGTGACTGGAAGCACACCTCCAGTACTAAAGTATTCTTTAATGAAGGTTATTTACAGGACAGCATATCAGTTCATGCATACATTCAACTGGTCGTTGTTATGAGATAAATAAAGGTACTCCTATGGAAAAAGAAGAGATTGTTCCTAAAGATATGGAACATATAATAGCTGTAGAGGTTCAGGGAAGGCACAGACAGGCCTCTGTTTACAAAAGGAACTGTTGCAGTATGTGTAATATTCAGCAAGAGTCTATAGATTTGTTGTCATTTCGTACTTGATTTTCGATGTAGAAGTCTCAAGCAGAAGATAAAAAATTTGCAAGGATTAGATCCATGCAAATTAAGAAAGACTACTAATTTACAAGGACACTCATTAGCATGTTTGTCAAGGAAAGTCTAAAAGAACAAACACTCTCCTGTCAAAATACCAAAAACAAAAAATGAAAACAGATAAAATACAACTCAAATATATAACAACCACTTTTAATGAAAGAAATTATATTAAAGACAAGCAAAACCTACCATCCTACAATCAATGAATCACAAAATCAATTTTAAACAACACAAATCGTACAAAAATCATTAACAACACAAGATAAATATACACAGACACAAATCAAGGCGAACATAAGACGTAACACACTCTAAACAAATCTCAACATAAATACATAAAGAATATTCAATGTTTAACACAAATAATTTGATAAACATCACATATATCTACATTATAATACAATATAACGATCCACATTTGGCAATTATATATTCGTACATCACCTTAACGGACTCAACAGCCTCTATATATAATTAATCCTTTGTACAGGTCTTTAACAAGTTCTTTAGTTGTCAAAAAACACTCCTTGGTTCTTAAAGGCAGGCACAATATCACAATGCTGCCTATTCTCCAAATAATTTGAATTCAATGATCCATCATAAGATCAGTATATATAGGGTCCTTCATAATCAACTTTGGTACTCCAATGCCAACGCGTGTTTCAGTGGATTTTAGTCTTCTTTATATCTTTGTACTACCCCAGCCACCTTCCTCAGGGCATGTATATGTAGATTAAAGCAATAAAGACTGAAACTCTCATCTGAATCAAAAGGCAATGTATTGAAAATATATTAATCAATTGTTTAGACGTCTGTGTAAGAGCTGTGTTATAAACTATAATGATTAAGCCAATATTTCAATGTCTTCCAAAACTAACTCAATTTGATATTAAGTTGATGTGCGTATCTACACCTTCACCAAATAACTAAGATAAAATAAATTAAACTCCTAAACAAACCAAAAAATCAAATAAAATAAATACATGCCAAACCCAAACACAGACATGTGCAAACCCTCAAAAAATGAAAAATACAATAAACACCCAAAGTGAGCACAAACGCACCCACAGATAGCAAGCCTGATCGATCATACGTAATGATATTGCTCCCTTTCACGTAGAATTTGAACGCATACTCCTTCGTAACTCTTAAACAATTACCTGTCTACAGCCAAGAAACAAGTAAACTCCACTACATTAGAACACTGAATTATTGTCCACTTTTATATTAAGGAAATACTCACCGAACTAACAGGCCAAACATAGCCATATATTCACAGGCACAGAAAAAGAGTGGAATTTAAATATACAACCCAACCTTAATTCTTACCATAAAGGACACCAATCACTGTGACTTAATGAAATTTAAGGTCATACAAGCCCGTATTCGAGAAAAAAATACCAATACAATAATCCATTATCTAAAAACCCACAATCTAATGCTAGACAAAGTGCTCCAAAGCTGACAGCTGACTGCATGCAACTTACTGAGTGGGCTTGCAATCCGTCCGACAATAAGCGCTAAGAAAATAGCGTTGAATCAGTTTTTTTAGTACACAGCCGTAAGTATAAATGATGGTCGAGTCTCTCGTTTTCCTGATACGAAGAAATTTAAAAACAGTGAGTGTTCATTACACCAGCTGTTAATAGCAGCTTGAGAATCACGTTGCCACAAACGATACAAACATAAAGGAAGGACTTTTCAGATATTCCACTACAAGACACCAAAAAGGTGTCGGCTATCTTTAAATAGGTTAAACAATATCACTCCAATAGGAGCAACCTATTCATTTGCCAACTCCATGGAATTCAAAGAGAAAGTGTTCACTTTTTTTGTATAAAAAAGCTCAAACCAACATGTTATCACAGTTATGTTAACGAAATCCACATTCCAACTGTAATGCATCCATCTCAAAGAATAGTACTGAAAAAGGCCTCCTACAGAGTATTTTGCCAGGGAAGCTCCTCATTCAGACCGTTATGGAATGTGTCCAAATAATAAATCCAGAACACTTCTCACTTTTTTCTATCCTTCTCTAAATCATGCCCACTTCTAGGGACTATCTTCTCCAGTATTGTCCATCTAATATCATCATCCCTATGATTATACTGTGTCCAGTGGGCGACTAAAGGTGCATTTTGTTTGTGGGTCTTACTGAAGATCTGTGTTCATAATACCTCATTCTGAACTCTCTTGATGTTTCTCCCACGTAACCCATGTTACATGGGCAAAGAATTAGATATACCACATCTTTTAATCTACAATTTGACATACCTTTCAAGATAATGGACTTGTTGTTACATGTGATTTTATCTGCAACTATGGCTCCCATGCAAGCTGAACAGTCTCCACATTTATGATTGCCAGTCATTAGTTCTAGACCTGAAATTGCTGTTCCTTATGAGGATTCATTGCTGACTTAACTAGAATATTCTTCAAATTATTGTTCTTCTTAAAAGTAAAAATAGGTTTCTCTAGTGATTCCGCATCCGCCCTGACATTAAGAATATGCCACTGTAAATTAATGATACGCCTAATTTTGCATTTATATTAGAATGACGAATGGCGCATACAAGCCTATCACTAGTTTTCTTAATGCTTCCTTGAAACATGGATTGACAATCATAATATTTTGCTCTTTTCAACGAGCCTTTTATCAATTTAGTGGGATAACCCCTAGCTGAAAATCTTTTGGCTACAATATCAGAATGTTCCAAGAAGTCTTTCATATCAGTACAGTTTCTCCTAATAGGTAGGAATTGACTGAATGGAATCCCTTGTCTCTGGCATCTAGGATGATAACTGTCAAAATGCAAAAGAGTGTTCCTAGAAGTAAGTTTAACATAACGTGACACTACAAGATGTCCATCCCTATGTAGAATACAAACATCTAGGAACTCCACCTGATTCTTATCACTTTTCATAGAGAACTTCAAATTTGAATCACACAAATTAAGCCAAGCAAAAAATTCTTCCAATCGTTCCTCTTCTCCTCTCCAAATAAAGAATACATTATCTATATATCTAGAACACCAACATATATTCTCAAAGAAAGGGGCGATCTCGTTGTAAATAAACTTTTGTTCAAAGTCCCCAACGTATATATTCACCACACTGGGAGCACAGCCTGCTTCCATGCTGACCCCTTTAATCTGTTGGAAAATATTTGAATTGAATTCAAAATAGTTGTTAAAAAAGAACTATCTCAAGGCCATTGCTGATGAACTGATTTATAGAACTCGATTCAATGTCTGTAAAAATCTGTCTAACACATTCAAGTGCCTGTTGTTGTGGAATATTTGTATACAGAGCTTCCAAATCCATTGTGACCAAAATTTAATTCTCTGGATTGAATGGAATGCCCTCAATTTTGGAAATCAAATGACCCGTATCTGTAACATAAGAAAGGAAATTGAAAACAAAGGTTTGAGGAAATTATCGATGTATTGAGATAATGGTTCAACCGCTGAACCAATAGATGAAACTATAGGTTGCAAAGGGGGATCACTCAGATCTTTATGAATTTTGGGCAATCCATAGATAACAGGTAGCCGAGTATTTTTAGGAGTAAGAAACTCAAACTCTTTCTGACAAATCACTCCCTGTTGTAATGCTTGATTACTTATGTCTTTGATCATGTTTTTAATGCGTGGTTCTGGATTTATTTAAAAATCCTTACACTGTAACATTCTCATCATTTTGTCTGTACATTGCACTGTATCAAATATAGTAATACCACCTCCTTTATCACAGGGTTTGATTGTAATGCATTTCTTATCTTGCAAATGTCTTAAGGCCAAAATCTCGTTGTTGGTTAAATTGAATTGGGGTTTAGGAACATATCTTAACACCTTATTGATTTTATTAATGACTGCTTTCTCATATATCAAAACCTCCGGTCCTAGACATTCAATGTCTGGAATAAACGAGGAGGCTGGTCTTAAGCCAGATTTATTCTCTTCTGTTAACATAGATGGTGCCTCAAAATATTTCTTAACATGTATTCTCCTAAAAAAGGCATCAATATCCCTAAAAAGTTCGAATTTATTGATACAAGTGCTTGGAACAAAAGACAATCCTTTCGACAATACCTTCTCTGAATTGCTATCCAAAGAAGTAGAGCTTAAATTGAAAATCGGGATATCATCTAATCTTACCAATACTGGTTGCGTCCAGTTTGTAGAAAATGAGGAGGCTGTTCTGTATTCACAAATTTGTTCCCTCTGTTGTAACGAGGTCTGGACCTGTAGTTGTTCCGCCTGTTGCCTAAAAAATAGGTGTTATTGAAACCATGATCTAACTGATTCCTTCCATTGCCAAAGATGTCAAAATGATGTGAACTTCCTTCACCATACGAATCAGATGTATCAGAAAAGGTAACTATCTTTTTAGATGTCCAATCCTGTTTTTCTTGAAATGTCTGAGTTGACTGTTTATAATAATTCTCAGACAGGTATGGGTATGTTTTCTGTGACGTAAAATAACAGATGTCTTTTTTCAATTTTTCAGTCTTCCTTTTTTCTAAATACTGATGATTAAATGACTCAAATTCTATGGATACCTCCTCTAACTTCTTCTTGGCTTCTTCTAAGGCAGTTGTCGGTTTAAGTTTCTCTTCTTTTTCTTCAATCTCCTTAACCAAAAGAGACACGGTCTCACATGCAGTCTCAATAATTAATAACATCCAATCTCTGGAACAACTGTTGGAAATCAAAGACCATTTTGTCAAAAAGGATTTAATCTCCACAAAAAGGCCTGGTATATTCCTAATTTTTAATCCATTCAGAATCACCCCCACTTTGAGATATTCCAATATGAATTCAGCCTGGGCCTCTGTTCTATGTGCCTCTTTCTTCAAATTCAGTAACTTAATCCAATCATCTTTCAAATTTTCTGTGCCTGTGAATATATGGCTATGTTCGACCTGTAACTTCAGAGAGTATTTCCTTAATATAAAAGTGGACAATGATTCAGTGTTCTAGTGTAGTGGAGTTTACTCGTTTCTTGGCTGTAGACAGGTAATTGTTGATTACTCTGTTTTAGAGTTACGAAGAAGTATACATTCAAATTCTACGTGAAAGCGAGCAATTTTATGTATGGTGGATCAGGCTTGATATCTGTGTGTGCGTTTGTGCTCACTTCGCGTGTTTATGGTATTTTTCATTTTTTTAGGGTTTGCACGTGTCTGTTTTTGGGTTTCGCGTGTATTTATTTTATTTTATTTTTTGGTTTGTTTAGGAGTTTAATTTATTTTATTTTAGTTATTTGGTGAAGGTGTAGGTACCCACATCAACTTAATATCAAATTGAGTTAGTTTTGGAAGACATTGAAATATTGACTTAATCATTATAGTTTATAACACAGCTCTTACACAGACGTCTATACAATTGATTAATATATTTTCAATACATTGCCTTTTGATTCAGATGAGAGTTTCAGTCTTTGGTGCTTTATTCTACATATACATGCCCTGAGGAATGTGGCTGTGGGATTACAAAGATATAAAGAAGTCTAAAATCCACCGAACCCCACGTTGGCATTGGAGTACCAAAGTTGATTATGAAGGACCCTGTGTATACTGATCTTATGATGGATCATTGAATTCAAATTATTTGGAAAATAGGCAGCATTGTCATCTTGTGCTGCCTTTAAGAACCAAGGAGTGTTTTTTGACTACTAAAGAACTTGTTAAAGACCTGTACAAAGGATTAATTATATATAGAGACTTTTGATTCCGTTAAGGAGATGTACGAATATATAATTGCCAAATGTGGATCGTTATATTGTATTATTATGTAGATATATGTGAAGTTTATAAAATTAATTGTGTTAAATATTGAATATTCGTTATGTATTTATGTTGAGATTTGTTTAGCGTGTGTTACGTCTTATGTTTGTCTTGATTTTTGTCTGTGTACATTTATGTTGTGTTGTTAATGATTTTTGTACGATTTGTGTCAAATATAATTGATTTTGTGATTAATTGATTGTAGGATGGTAGGTTTTGCTTGTCTTTAATATAATTGTTTTCACTAAAAGTGGTTGTTCTATTTTTGAGTTGTATTTGATCTGTTTTAATTTTTTGTTTTTGGTATTTTGAGAGGAGAGTGTTTGTTCTTTTGGATTTATTTCCCTGAATTTCTCTCCTGCTCGTGGCAAGGACCCCTTTTGTGTATTTTTTCAAGGAAAGTCTGTCAAAGCACCTTTCATCACTTCAGGATGTTAGCAGTTCACTATTCAATAATGAAAGTTTTGTAAAGAGACTTTGCTTTGTAAAGAGTCCACAATTATGTTTAGGGGAAATAAACAGAGTACTTTTGTGTGGTACTGAAGAAAAGGTAGAGAAAGTTTGTGATGATGGGCAGTTTCTTATTTTTGGACCTCAAGAGGAGTGTAGGGAAAATGAGCAATTTGTATGTACAGGTATCAAGGAAGAGGGTGGAAATGTTGCTATTGACAATTTTCAAGAAGAGATTATAATGTTTAATACAGTAAGGGGCTGATTTGAGAAAAGTGGCCCTGCACCCAGTCAGAACCACTTTCCTTGCGCCCTTTAGCTCCGCCCTACCCCCACCATTTGTACGCCGTATTCAAAATATGGCACACCGTGGTGCAGGGTAGGGGGCATAGGTGTAATTCTTTGATGCTTTTGATATACTCTGCAGGAGTATTTAATGACATGCCCCTTTTTAATGTTTGCTCTGAGCAGGCATTACAAGTGACGAGAAAAATGGCGCAAGGAAATGTCTTAGATTTCCTTGCACCATTTTTTTCCCCCCCTTACGATGAAAAGCCCCCTTTGCAAACATTATGCCTGGCGCAGGCATAATGTAGCGCAAGGGGTTACAAAGTGGTGAAATGCATGCATTGTGCTATTTTGTAAATATGGCGTGGAGTTTTTTGCCATCTGACGCCATATCTGCGTGAATACAAATGACGCTAATATGTGGTTAGGATGGTGCTAGGGGCTCTTAACTCAGCCCCTAAGTTCTGAAAAGCCACAATATGTCTGTATTTGCTGTAGACACACTCACTAAAAAAGTCAAACACTTAAAGTAGATGTTATTTCTAAAACTAAAGGAGGAAATAAAGAGAAGTGTCAAGAATGTGCTGAATATTTATATGTAGAAGAATGTTTTGACTTGTCTAGTAAGCAAGTTATATGTAAGTACTGCTATGACAAGTTAAGATGATCAGAAAAGACCAGCTAGAGCAGTGTACAGCATAACTACAAGATTTAAATGTATATGAATCTATCCCTATATAGTCTGTACATCCATTTCACATGATAATACAATTGGAACCAAAAACATATAAATTTCATCCAACAGAGTTACTGAAAGGCCTTAGAGGAATAGTAGTGTATTTGCCATTGGACTTTACAAAAATGTTGAGACAGCAGGAATAGAGGAAAACAAAGAAGAGACACTTGTTATCTTGGTAAATGGTGTACCAAATGAGAATAAAACAATTTGGAAAGAATTAGTAGATGTTAATAAAGTTAAACAAGCAACTTTATTCCTGGTACAAAATAATCTGTATTATAAGAATGATACTGTTGATTCTGATGTACCAAATGTTGATGATGACACGTTGTCAGCGAGTGCACAATCAGAAACAGTAGATCAATCCCGAGCAGAAGTTTATGAGCACTATCGCATCCATCTATTGCATTCTAAAGAAGACACTGGAGATGATATTGATTTTTTCCAAATAAAGCAAGCTAAGGGAGCTCCTATGAATGTGTGGAACAAAAGTTTAGAGGCTTGCTTTTTTCCACAGTTATTTCTTACTGGAGTAGGTTGTTGGTATGATAAGCAACCCATACAGATACCAGCAGCCGAATACCAAACAACACTATTGTATTCAGAAGGTCCAAGATTTGGACAGTGTATTCCATTTATATTTCATCTATTTTTTGAAAGTGACTTCTCTGGACTTTCATATGCAGCGAATCACATATTAAAAATAGGAATTGTTTTTCAAGATATATCTTCATGAAACTTTGTAAAGAAAGCACATGAAAAGGATGAGAAATTAGAATGCAACTTGATTTATTTGATGACGTTTTTACGGGGAACTAATGAATTATGGTACCAGAGACATGGAGATCTGAAGTGTATGCTGAGGAACCTAGGTTCACCTACCTGGTTTTTTACATTGAGTTCTGCAGAGTATGCATGGGATGGCCTCATCAATTCTTATGAGAAGCAAACTCTAATATCAAAGATATTAATCTAAAAACACCTGGAGAAATGTGCTCATTAGATCCTGCTTATGTGTGTAGATATTTCAATCACAGATTTCGAGCTATTCTTGCTTTCATCTGTAACAAGACAAATCCCCCTCTTGGATAAATTACTGATTTCTTTCGGAGGAAAGAGTACCAGGGAAGAGGTGCTCCACATATTCACATGCTAATGTGGACAAAAGACGCAGCAAAATTTGGATCAGAAGCTGATGAATCAGTGTTGTCTTTTATAGAACAATATGTGACATTTAACATACCAAAACACTCTGATGGAAAAGGTCTGAAAATAAGTATTGCATATCCAAACACAAAGATGTGAAAAATATTGTCATCATACATACAGAGAGAAAGGACGTTTTTACACGAGATGTTGATTTGCATTTCCATGACCTGTTATCTCTAAAGGAAGAATAAACAGCTTTTTGTCCTCAGTCAGACATACATTGATAAGGAAACCTCCCAAAATACATATCATTTAAAAAGAACAGAGGAGTACAAATACATCAATGATTATAATCAAGTCATTTTATATATGTGGAATGCTAGTATAGACATTCAATTTGTTGCAGACAAATCAATTGTTGTGGCTCGATATGTTACATCATACATTTCAAAATCTGAAAAAATGAAATGAAGGAGATGTGGGAGGAGATTTTTGCAGAAAAGACTCTCAGCCAGAAATTGTATTCCTTCAGCTTGAAAATGCTTTCTCACAGGGAAATAGTGTGTTATAAGGCCTGTGATAGCTTAGTTCAGCAAGTTTGCTCTCAAAATCAAAGGGAATTGTCTGCGTAAGTCATGGCCTATCTAGTATAAGAAGTAGAATACTGAAATCCTTCTCTGAAATTTAGTACATGGCCGAGTTTGATCCTGAGAGTACAGATCTTGCAAAATCTAATATGTTGGATACATAATATAAAAAAAAGAAGTACCCACCTTGAAGACAAACACATTTATGAAATTCTTCAAAACTACCAATGTAAAAGTAATGTTACCAAAAACATACAAGAAGGAAACTATACAGTTCAAGGATGTGATGGATGTTTAGTCAAAGCCATTCAAATCAAGATCCTCTTGGAAAACTTATTATTGAAAATTAAGTTGCCATACCTATGAATTAAGTGAAAACTGCAATGGAACAAGCTGGATTAGAATCAGAAGATCTAGATATGTTAGTTGGATAACTAAACATTGAGCAGAAAGACATTTACATTGAAGTAAAATAAAAAATAGAAGATGGACTACAAAATGAGAGAAGCGAATGTGGTTGCACAATATTTCAGCCAATTCTTTTATGGATTAGTGGACAGCCTGGTACTGGCAAAAGCTTTTTAATTAAAGTTATCTCTACTTACTTACAAAACAAATCACAAATTTCAACTTAATGTGTCAAGGAACTGCACCCACAGGATTGGCTGCACACAACATCAAGAGACGAACGTTACATAAACTGCTAATGCTACCAGTAGAACATGATAATAAATTGGAAAACATGAAGTTATCTGGAGAAGCTTCTCATGAGGTAGGAAGAGTTTTGAAGAAGATGAAACTTCTAATTATTGACAAGATAGGCATGGTTCCTATAATAATGCTTGCTATTGTCCATCTGCGAATGCAAGAGATTAAAAAAACTGAATACAACATCTTGATTGGAAGAAAGCATTTGATTGTTTTTTGAGACCCACTACAACTAACTGCTGTAAAAGGACAGCCGGTTTTTAAAACTCTCTCACATGATGACACTCATTAGGAAGTATTGGCAATGTCAACATTTGGCAATATTTGTAATACAAGCAATTTGTGAAAAAATATGTGTCAAGTTTCGGACATGCACTATGGAAACATTCTAAAGGACATCAGAGTGGGAGCTCTGACACAGGAGGCAAAATTGATGTTGGAAATTTGACTCATTAAGAAACTGTTTCCCTATAACAAAGCAGCAGCTGAGCTAATGCATAACTTTTGTAAAGAAGGAAAGCATATAGTTTCTTTAATGCCTACAGTTCAAGAGTGTGCTGTATTTAATGAAGAATTACTAAAACTAGAAAATGAAAACATTTGGAGATTACAACTGTTGACAAAATGGAACACAAAGGGGTAACTATACTACTTAGTGAAAAATTACAAGAAAAGTTGGATTATTTGGAGAAATCAGTTTCTAAGACTGCTGGATTAGAAAAGTGTTTACATATCTGCAAGAATTGTAGAATAATTTGAAGGCACAATTTAGATGTTGAAGAGGGTTTAGTAAATGGTGCAATGGGTAAAGTTGTTGACTTTATTTATTTTCCAAACCATAATGAGGTTGAATTTCGGGCTATAAAGTTTGATTAAGTGGATGGGTTGAAACAAATTAGACAATGTGTTGTAGGGTTTTTGCTTGTGAAAGATTTGTATGTGGGACGAAAACAGTTTCAAGTTTGTCTTGCATATCCACAAGTCTAAAGGCTAAGTGTTGATATTGCTTTTATTAATATTGGAAGTACTGTTTGTAAAGACGGAATGTCATATGTGGCATTGCCAAGAGTTCAAACATTAGCTGGTTTGTTTCTGATTGATTTTGATGAAAAAAACTAAGTGCAGATGTAAGAGAGTACAACAGGTTAAGAAGTAAATATGATCCTCATTTTAGATAGTCCCCAGTATATGAAAAGCCCACACCCTGTGCTAAGCAGAAATACATAAAACAGTCTGCAACAAAAACAGAAAACATAGAAAGCAAACTTAAAAAGAAGATGGAAAAGAAAGAAAGATGGAAAAAGAAGGAGAAATTGTTGGTTTCCAGTTGGATACACTAGCAGTGTTAACTACTAGGTTAATGTTGTCCTCAATGTTCTTTTTCATCTATCTTATGTTGTAAATGTTATCCAAGAAAATCACGAAAAACACTGTGTACTGCACTTTATAATTGCTTTCAGCGGTTATCTCAAAACAGAAGTGTAATCCAATCTGTTTAAGAAATTCAAGAAGTAGTGGAAAATATTGTGGATCTATAGTATTTACTCTAAATGCTCAACAAGATGCACAGGAATTTATTATGGTGATGTTTGAATTTTAGATCAAGAGAATGTGAATATTGCTGATATATTTGGACTCAGTAACATATCGAATCATGAGCGTGAACATTGGTCCTTCTTATCTACCACTAAAATCCAATCTGAGCGATTTTTGTACTTAGCTCTTCCAGACTGTAAACGTGTGTCTTTTGAAAAACTAGTAAAAAAGGAGTGACCAAATATGACTTGTCTAAAATGGAAAAGAAATCTATTGTCTACATTGCTCATACAGAAGAGTGTTAAATACATTATAGCAATGTTTCAATGATTCAGAGCAGATGGAACAAAGTTGGACACTTAAATTTACAAATGTGAGTGCTGGCCAGATATCAATTTCTGGTAGAGGATATTGTACTTTGGCTATCATTTTCCATAATGGATTAAATATTACTTCTGGGAATTATACTGTATATTTGAAGAATGAAAGTGGTCAGACAGAATGCAATTGTAGCAGTCTGCTATTTGAACAAAAACTTCCATTCAGACTTCCAAATTCCTATTTACTGTTTCTGCAACCAAAGTTTTAAGGAGGATCATTGACATAGCATTGGATAAAGTCTTGTAACTATGTGGATCATTACTAGCATAGACATCATTCGGCCTAACAAGGGTGAGGTGTTGAACATCATATGAAAACGTGATATGTACTTAAAATGCATTGTAATAATTTTCAGAAAAAAAGGAACACAGGAGTCTTCATATGTGAATCGTTACTAGTGAGGACATCATTTGACCTTTAAATGGTACTGTCAACAAAACTTGGGCATAATTAAACTGTGAAATAATTTCTTTGAACTGTTGGCATGGATGTTTTTTTACCAGGTATACTAATAAGTAACATTTTAGATGGTTGTGTGGTTATTTCAGAATACTAATTATAAAAAAGTACATTTTATTCTAAAATTATAGTGAATTCAATTTCTATATATTAGAAAAAAATGTTCAAAAGTGAGAAGGCTTACACATGGTACTGTTAATTTTAAGTAACGTACTATGGGCCTGATTTATGTCGCTAACTATTCATAAATCAGGCCATATGTTTTTGTTTTTTTTCCAAGTCCATATGATTGTTTTTATTCCCCCACTGTTCAGTGATGAGCAGCTATACAGACTTCTTTTATGATAAAGAAGTATAGCAGCTGAGAATAGTGGTGAAGGGAACATAACATGTCTACATAGTGTATGTAATTACTATACTAAATAATACAACTTGTTTGTGTTGTGTGAATAGTAATATAATTTTAATTACAGGTTAGCAACTTTTCATATATACAATTACTTTAACTATTTTTTCCCTTTTTTTAATGCAGCTTGTAAGACAATTTTTTGTACTAATAAAGGTAAATAACTATATGTTGCTTCATCATTAATATTCATAATAAAAACATATTGTTATGCATCCATTGAGGCAGCTATACATTCAGGTGGTCATTCCGGCTTTGGCGGTCTTCTTATAAGGCCACCCAAGCCTCGGGCACCAAAAGACCACCAGTGCTGGAGGTCTGAAGACCACCATATTATGAGATTGTGCTGATTTCCACCCGATTTTCTGTGCAAACCAGACACCGTCAGCCTGGCCAATGTTGTAATAGAGGCGGTTTCCACCGCCGTCAATGCCACGCCAACAGGTCTCCACCCACCATACGACAATCTGCAATACTGCATGGTGGTTTCCTGCACGGCAGTGCAGTGCTGGCAGTGGAAAACACAGGGACCCATCTCCTCCCAGACGGCCACCTCGCCGAAGCAGGTAAGTTGATCGTCCGAAAGGGGGATGTGGGAGGGTTGAGGGTGTTCTGTGAGTGTGAGTGGTGTCTCTGTGTGTGTATGAATGTGGGGATAGAGGGGTGTCTGAGTGTGTGTGTGTGTAAGTACGTGTATGCTGAGGTGGGTGTTGTGTGTGTGTGTGTGAGTGCATGTATGTTTGTGTGAATGCAATGGTGAAGGGGGTGTCTTTGTGTGTGTATGTGCATGAGTGAATGTGTATGTCTGAGTGCATGCATGGGAGTGAATGTGTATGTCTGAGTGCATGAATGCGAGTGAATGTGTATGTCTGAGTGTGAGTGGATGCATGCAAGTAAATGTGTATGTCTGAGTGCGTGCAAGTGAGTGAATGTGTATATCTAAGTGTTCTTGTAAGAGTGAATGTGTATGTCTGAGTGCGTGCATGCGAGTGAATGGGTGTACCTGAGTGAGTGTTTGGGTGCAAGTGTGTGGGGGTGTAT
This sequence comes from Pleurodeles waltl, assembly GCF_031143425.1. Lineage (NCBI taxonomy): Eukaryota > Metazoa > Chordata > Amphibia > Caudata > Salamandridae > Pleurodeles > Pleurodeles waltl. The sequence goes on along the minus strand of NW_027150399.1, from coordinate 1,011,813 downwards.
GTAAGTGAAAGCGTGCGTAAATGGGGGTACATGTATGTAGGTATGTGGTCTTGTGGGGGGGTGTCTGCCAGTGACAGGAATGGAGAGTCCTGTCGCCGGGTGCATGACCACCACCATTCTCATGGCGGTGCGACTGCCACAAAAATGCTGGCAGTTTACAGAGTCATAATACTGATGGCGGTATTGCAGCTACTGCCTGCCCGGAGATGCTCACATCGGCCCGGCGGTCAAACCATCATAATATGGCAGTCTTCAAGGCCAGCCTTGACCTACCTCCACAGCCACCATGGTAGTCAGTTAACCGCTAAAATCCTAATGACTACCTCAGTCATGTAGTCAATCAGTTATCTATAGAAGTAATTGTACAGATACTCACTCACCCATACAGCAACTTGTGCATCCATTTCTTTATGTATGCATGCACTCACACACTCAGAAACATATTCATACAAACACTTACAGCTACTAACATATTTAGACAGTTAGCAATTGAGACACTAATATAGCCAAATACTCATCCAATTAGGTCTCCAGACAGCCAGTTTCCCACCCATACAGATACTTATACATACATTGACACACCCATATAGACAATGATGGAGACAGTCAATCACCAATGTATATACTCATATAACATAAACTAATCCATATAGCAAATTACATATGAAGGCAATTAATCCTATAGGTTCTAAGACACACACTTAAGGAAATAACTTACCCGGTCAATCAATCATGGAACCAGTCAGTCAACTCTACAATGACTTATGTCTGCAGACAGTGACCTATTGATGCACCCAGAGTCTTATCCATAGAACGGCTCATATACCCACAAACTCGCTCATAATTCTATTTATGCAGCCATACATTCACTCATACAGAAACTTGCATACCTAAATAGACACCCAGTGAAGTACTTAAACAGCTAGTCACTCACCCATACACTCCCTCTCACATACACAAACTCACACATAAAGACTTTCACACACTGAAAGTATCACCCATACAGGAGTTCATGCATCCACTCAGTTAACCATACATATTCTCATTTACTCAGTCAACCAATCATAGAACTAGTTATGCACGCATCCATTCACCTATATGACCACTGTCACAGTCAGTTACTCACTCATGCACTCAATTATACATCCAGTTAGTTGGCTATATATGCACTCATGCACCTATTCATTCACCTATTCATCCAGGCATGCAACCAGACACTCTCACATACACCCACTCATATGCCAAGCTACTCACCATAGAGGAACTTATTCAGCCAGAGACTTACCTATACAGTCAAATACCTGTTCAGTCATCAATACAGGCACTTAAACAACTAATAACTTACTCATTCAGGCCATACCACATCCAGTAACTTAGCTACACAACCTTTCACAGACTCATTGCCTTACCAATAGAGCCATTCACACAGCCAGTCACTCACCTATACAGACATTCACATATACAGTCAGTCAGTCATACAGCTACTCATAGAAGAAGTAATTCACCCACATACATATTTATGTATCAGGTCACTCACCGATGCAAGCATTCATGCATCCACTCAATAACCTTTACACATATTGATATTCTCAAATATCCACCACTCATATGTCTAGGTATGTAGAAAATACACCCACCCATACAGCAACTTACATAGTGGCTCACTAACCACTGTAGGTAGTAGTACAGCTACTCACCTGTAGAGCTAATTACACAGCGAGTCATTCAGTAATGCAACCACTCAAGCACCCATTCACTGAATTCTACAGTCACTCAAATACTCAAACACTCTATTAGTAATGTACAGACATACACAGATAGTCCTACATTGACAGACTCAAACACCAACTCACTCACCCATGCAGCTATTGACACAGTCACTTACACATAGATTCACTCATGCAGGTAGACAGTCACCAATACAGCCACACATGCAGGAGATACTAACCCTTCAGCTACTCACATACATAGTTATTGACTCATGCAAGGAGTAACACACTTACTTAGTCCTTCATATAGACATAGACATACCAAGTCACTAAGTCATACAAACATTAATACATTTAGACCCTAAGCCATGCAGTAAGTGTTAGAGACTGCCATTCACTTACACACATAATATGTTATATAGAAGTAACAAACATATAACAGATAATTAATCTTTATTAAACCAGTAAAGCAGTTCTGAAAAGAACCATTTGTTTGCAACTTTTTTGAAATTTTTGATTTTTTTATGGTTTTTGAAATAGTTTTTTAAAACAAACATTGTAAATAGTAGCATTATAAAAAATAACATAATGCAAACGTTGTTTTAAACAAAACGAAAAATTAGCACCTGTGTGCTTTGATGGCATTGACTAAACTTTCCACAGACTGTTCCCCTACACACAAAGTGACATATTTAAGAGCCCCTAGCGCACTGACGCGTCACTTTACATGACGCTCCAGTGGCGCTAACCCTCTGCTCCATATTTACAAGGAGTTGTAATGCCACTTTTTGTGATGTTACGCCTCCTATAACGGGCCCTTCCAGTGCAGTTTTTTGCATCAGAGGGGGGTGCAATGGGTGATGCTGTGGGTGAGCCACAGCATTTTGATGCGGCCTCAGATTTACAAGTTTTTGTAACCCTGAGGCAGTGCCAAAATCTAACGCCACCTGCATTCTGCAGCATGCATAAAAAGAGCAAAATGCCAGAAATGATTAATTATATGCGGGAAGGTGTCCCTTCCTGGACATAAACAATCATTTGAAAATGACGCTTTGGCACGTCTGTGTGTGCTGCATTCGGCAGGACACAGAAGTGTCAAAGCACCATTAGTGATTGCTTATGTGCAGGAAGGGACACCTTCCCACACATAAACAATCACACCCCTCAACATAGACATCCTTGCAAGATGGTGCAAGGATGTCTGCATTGGTGCTGGCAGCTAAATTTAGCACCAGTGCAGGGGACAACACAGGGGTGCGCCATATTCAATTAAATATAGCGCATCCTTGAGTTGTGAAAATGACAGAGCTCGGTGCTGGCAATTTCTGTGCAGCGTTACACTCTGTCATTTTGCCATAAATATGGACCAAAATGAGTTTTCACTTAAAACAATCTCAACTGCAGCTCCAGATGATGTTCCAGGTTGTTGGTCATCACTTCCAGTACAGCCTTCAGCCATGCCCCTTCCTCTTTGTGCACGGGCCAAATTAGCACTATGCATGCTTTCCAGATGTTGTTTCATGGATGATGTTCCACATGAATAACTTTTATCTAAGCCACATGACAAAACTTTTTTGCAGAGACTGCAAGTGACCTTTTTTTGCATTTACTTTTTTTCCCCCCTCTGGTATTGTACAGAGTGTCCAAACAATGTTCTCCTTTTTTTTCTTGGTTGGTGTTTATCCTCAGAATGACTGCTAGGATTACTCTCTGCAGGTGAAGGAGCTGCCATTCTCCTGTTGGATAGAAAATTAATGAACAAAAGCAGGTGTGGTCCTTCTCTGCAAGTAAATGAAATGTCTTGAACCAATTAGAATGTTTTTTTGGGTCACACGGTCTCTGTGACAGCATTGCGCACATAACGCCTCTTCATCGCGACTCTGTGAAATGATATTATATACCTAATTCATAATACTTTTTCTTGTACAATAGTAAATCCACAAGTTCATATTAAATGATAAAGGTCTAGATATATGTAAACTTATAATGTTAAAAAATGATAGATTTGCGTTTCCATTCTGACCCCGGAAATATGTTGCGATACTGTCACGTACTGTCGCGTCTCCACAAAAAGTAGAAAATAGCATGAAATAATAATTTTCTAATGTTTATTACATGTAGTAAATGTTCACAAACAAATGGCTAAGTTTCAATTACAATTTTAGAAGGTGGATGTATAGGTTTCAGTAACACATAAAATACAATAAAACCACAACACCAAAGTGAGCATTTGCGATGGGTATGTGACCACAGTAAGCAATTAAAAAAAAGATATGTTTATTTTAATGAAAAAAGTATCTTAATATTTTAAAGGTGTAGAATTATTTTTTTAAATTATCTAAACTTCTCTGTATATATTTTTTACAACTAGTGAATGTAAGGAGAAATAAAAAAAAAAATTAAAAATGTAAATTGTTTTATGAATGTTATAAATAAGAAAAACGGTTACCTAAAAATAATATAAAATCTCTTACTTAATACATATTTACAGTGCTTTAAACAATTATATAAATGTAATCGCAATAAGTGATCAGTTATAAACACTGTCATCACTATAAGCACCCAACCTTGCACCATGCATGGCCTTCTCCCGTGCACAGTAGAGGATGCCCACAGAGGCTGGCTTTCAGCCTGTCCCTGCTACCAACCACCAAAGCCGATGCTGTGCACAACCCTTTGCACAAGCACTGCAGAATGTGTCCTCACTGGGTGTGAAAATAGGTGTGAGATGCTATATGTGGGGGTAAGAGTGGTTGTCAGAGTGTCTGGGTGTGAGAGTGCATACATCAGTATTTTAGTGGGTGCGTCAGTATTTGCATGGCTCTGTGAGTTAATGCATCAGGCTGTCAGTGGGTATGTGAGTGGGTGTTTGATGCTCTGAGTGGGTGTGTGAGTCAGTGCATAACTGTCTGAGTGGGTCTGAATGGGTACGTGAGGGTCTGACTGGGTCTGTGAGTAAGTCAATGAGGGTCTGAGTGGGTCTGTGAGTGGGTGCAGGAGTGCCTGAGTGGGGCTGTGAGTGAGTGCATGAGGCTCTGAGTGGGTCTGTGAGTGGGTGCATGAGTGTCCGAGTGGGTCTGTGAGTGGGTGCGTGAGTGTCTGAGTGGGACTGTGAGTGGGTACGTAAGTGGGTGTGTGAGTAGGAGAATTGATTGAAAGAGAGATAGAAAAAGAGAAAGACAGAGAGAGAGAGAGTTGTTTTAGGCTTTAATATCTCATATACTTAGAAGGAGATATTTTTATTGGATTTAAAAAAAATGTATATATTTTTTTAAGTATAATTTTCTTTTTGTTAAAAATAAATTGAAAATGAGTTCAGGTGGGCTTGAAACCCCATAGTTCATTGTGACGGTTTGCAACCTTCACACTGAGCTATCTTTTCTTACCTTTATTTTTTAGCCCTTTATGGTCTATCTGGGACCACGAAGGAGCCATTAAGGACTCTGCAGTAGTCCCTCCTTATTTATTTATTTATTTTTTGTAACAATTTTCTTTTTTATCTTGGACCACAAAGCCAAGCCGCAGCAAACAGCTACGTCCCTGGGGTGGGCACGCTAGGCAATAGCAATAGCCAGTCCTGGGTGGTGGCCGTCTCCAGGGCTATCAGAGGCTCTAAGAGGGGGGCTGCTTGAACCCCTCCAACAAGTACTTATCTCTGGGGAAGTGGTGGTCCTCGAGGCACTGGGGTCCCATAGGGACCCCCTTTCTTTTTTTGAACATTTGCCCTGGGGTGTGGTGTCCCTGGTGCAGCGGGGGAGAGGGGGGACTTGTGTCCCACACAAACAAAATACATTTTGTCCTGGGTGGTGGTGGTCAGCAGGGTGTGTGGGGCATGTGGCCCCTCAAATTCAATGTATTTTGCCACAGGGTGGTGGTTCGTAGGGCATGAGGGGCCACAGGACCCCCGCATAATATTAGCTCAATGATCCAGGGAGGGGGTGCTGCCTGGGGCAGTGCTAGGGGGCCAAACTCCCCCCTGCATACTATATGAAAGCCCCAAGGAAGTGGTGGGGCCCAGTGCACTGCGGGCCACAGGCACCCCTGCATGCAAAAATGTAAGCCCCCAGGAGGTGGCGGTCCCTGCGGCAATGGGAGGAGGCCAGGGGACCCCCCTTTTTTTAAAAAAAAAGCACCCAGGACTTGGCCTACCCTCAGCATTAGACTAACAAAGCAAGGGAGACCGCACTTTGTTTTAAAAAAAATATTTTATGAGCAGAAGCGTAGATCCACCACAACTCTGCTCATGAAATAAAAAATAAATGCTTTTTAGCCCTGGGGCGGCCCTTTGGGACCCAACCACCAGAGCTAAGGAGTCAGAGTGTTCATACCCTGACCCCTTTCTTTTATTTTTTACTTAATTTTTTGGGACTCAGCTTCAGCCGAGTCCCACAATGACTGACAAGACTTCAACAACTCCTGTTGTTGAAGTGTTATCAGCCAATCAGATCTCTGCACAAGATCGGCAGGGGTTGCAAATTCTTCACGTCCCTAGATACACAAATTTATATTTTCTTTCAGTTCTCTAAAAATACAGAACAGAATTACACCAAAACAAAAAACGCACTCTATCTGGACCGGGGTCTACCTTGCTGCAAAATTTGGCGTAATTCCTTCCAGTAGTTTATGCGCTATTACTGTTCAAAATCCCTATGGAAAACGTGTTTTTGGACCACCTTTTTTCTCGGTCACCCTCTTTGGATAGATCACCCCATAACGTTTGGAATGTTTCATGAAGATATATATATATTTCTGTTTTCATTGATGCCACTCTTTGGTTGAAACATTCGACTGCGGTCTTTTATGTTTGCATTATACACCTAATTTGGAGATGCCCTCCTTTTTCAATCACTATTGCAAAGTGAATAGCTGCACAATACTCCTGTGGGGTGATACAAAATGAGAAATATACTTCAAATATGCAAATATTGAGGGAGATCCATAGGTAGCTTTCTGAATCTTAGGGATTCTTGATGGCATGAATTCTGGAAAATAGTTGAAGCTGTTTGTGGCAAGACATAACAAGCAATTTTGTTTTCTGTTATATTACTCTCCTATGCCAAGATAGGTCTGTCTAAATCACACTTTGTAGCCATTGGATTTACAAATTATCATTACTTAGAATAAAGAATGCGGTGCTTAAAATGAAATAGACGTTTCTGTAAAAACAACAAAATAAATACATGTTGATTGTGGAATTTACAGAGTGAAAATAAAAGTATTTCGACTATCACGTGCCTCTATTGTTCTATAAACCGAGTTTCTAATGAGATGAATCCACGCACTGTATCACACAAGAGCTCTGACAGGAAGGTCATGTTGTGTTACTGAGGAAGGCACAATTCTAATTGACAAAAATGTTTGAAGTAACTTTACTTGACATATCTGGACTTAGATAAAATAATAACCTAAGGTTTAGAGGACCGTTTAGCTTTCACAGGTCCTATATTCAAGTCACTTTTCAATCACGCTGACATTACAACACTTTTGAATAATTTAATAAAAAATGGCCCATTGCATTTAGATGAAAACGAAACTCTGAAAATAACACACATGGAATGTGCTATTGAGCAGAAAATGAACTTTCACAGCAATGCTCTCGAAATCGGCTGATTGAAATAAACAGGAGCGAAACTGCAAATTGCACAATGGCTTCATTCTGTAGGGCTGCAGTGCCGCCACAGATAAGCAGAGAAGAAGCAAGAATCAAGGATACCTTGGGTGAGCGTTTACTCATACACCCATTTGTGGATTATACCAGCATGCTTGCATTCTTTTGTTCAGAGTGCCGTGCTAGATCCAGGGGTAATACTCAATATAGATAATGATGTTAAAATAATCAGGAAACTAAAGTATTACAGGGGTATAGCAGTTGTCGAGGACTGCAAATAGGATATAATGCTTGTATCGCATGGTTACTAATCATTTGCTTTATCCACAATGGTATTTCTGTAATTTATTTCAGTATTACTGTATTTCAGAAATAGTGTATTACCACATTATAATGATTAAAAAGAAAGACATATTTTCTCAATTTCTAAACCACATTTAAGGACAACATCAATAAATTCAGTAGAAAACAAGGCGCACTTCAAGAGTATGTCACGCCTACTCAGAAAAAGTGTATTCAATATTCCCCTACTCGTGGTCTCAGGAAACATTCACTTACATGGGCCTTCTAACGCAGTTAAGCGTAAAAAAATTTTGCGCCGGCTAACGCCATTCTGAAGCGCCATGCGGGCGCCGTATTTATTGAATGGCGTTAGCCGGCGCAAGCAGACCGGCGCTGCCTGGTGTGCGTGGAAAAAAACCACGTACACCAGGCAGCGCCGGCGTTGGGAAAAATGGCGCTAGGGCGTCTTAAAAATGGTGCAAGTCAGGTTGACGCAAAAAATCACCTCCACCCGATTTGCGCCATTTTTTACGACGCCCAGACGCCATTTACATGACTCCTGACTTAGTAAAGACAGGAGTCATGCCCCCTTGCCCAATGGCCATGCCCAGGGGACTTCTGTCCCCTGGGCATGGTCATTGGGCATTGAGGCATGTAGGGGGGCACAAATCAGGCCCCCCTATGCCAAAAAAAATTATTTAAAAAAAATTATACTTACCTGAACTTACCTGAATGTCCCTGGGGTGGGTCCCTCCATCCTTGGGTGTCCTCCTGGGGTGGGCAAGGGTGGCAGGGGGGGTCCCTGGGGGCATGGGAGGTCAGCTGTGGGCTCATTTTGAGCCCACAGGTCCCTTAATGCCTGCCCTGACCCAGGCGCTAAAATCCGGCGCAAATGCGGTTTTTTTTGCCCCGCCCACTCCCGGGCGTCATTTTTGCCCGGGAGTATAAATACGACGCATTTGCGGCGCAGTCATTTTTTTAGACGGGAACGCCTACCTTGCATCTCATTAACGCAAGGAAGGCGTTCACGCAAAAAAATGACGCTCTTTCCTCATACTTTGGCGCTAGACGCGTCTAACGCCAAAGTATAAATATGGCGTTAGTTTTGCGCCGAATTTGCGTCGAAAAAAACGACGCAAATTCGGCACAAACGGAGTATAAATATGCCCCTTAGTGTTTGGAAAACATGAAGCTCCATTTGTTGATACGGAACGTTCATTGAGTAGAATTCACAAACTGTGTGCTAGTTAATGTTTTGAACCCCTATGCCACAAATTTGACAGACAGGCCTTCATGACGAAGTCTGGAGCCACTTACAAAAGCCACCATTCAATTTAACGTTTGAAAAATAATTAAAGCAGATGTTAACAGTAAACTTGTTTTAGGTCGCTTGAATGGGATGGTTCCTTCAAGACAGTCATCTGGAGACGACCCCAGCACATACAGAGAAGCATCTTCCGGCGCAACGTGAAAATGTGTCACACTTAAAAGGCCTTTGTGCCTTAATTATGCTGTCCACACAGCCAAGGCTTATGCTGAAGCAGACTAAGTGGGCTAGCTTCTGGCATGGCTTGTGCATCAGGAACACACTAGACATCAAATATTGGCACTCTAACTGCAACTGTTAAATTTGTATGGTTGTGTGTGTGTTTAAAATCTGAACCTCACTATAACGTCTCTGTAACCTTTGTTTTTTAGTGAATTTTATACATTTGGTTTGTGGCCAAACCCCTCTGTGAATGGCCAAAGGCCCTGAACAGCAGTGGATGGATTAATGTAAAGTAATTACAATTTTAACTTGTGCCCTAAGGTAACTATAACTCGCACCCTCACCATGCACTGCTAATTACCCCACATATTATAGGACTCACATCTTTGATAACATTCTTGATAATATCAATAAACTATTTGCAGTAAAATGTTTGATGAAAAAACTGTGCATGGAAAAGGTGTGAGTTCTAATTACCTTAAGGCACGAGTTACAACTACTTGAGATAACTGTAACCATAACAAATTTTTAAGTGAATATATATACGTATTTATATGTATATATATATATATATATATACACTCATATATATACGTATAGATACACACACACACATATATTTATATATATATATATATATATATATATATATATATATATATATATAATTACAAACACACGCAGGTTGTTTCTTTTTTCCTAATGTGTTTTGCACTTTTTGAAATGAATATGGAAACACCCAAAAGGATAATACAATTATATTTTATTGAACTAAACTGAGGTGCTGTCTGTACCTGTGCCACCGTGTTGCTGGTTCGGAGGAGAAACCGAGTTTGTTTGGAATATATGATTGTTGAACCCTTAAGCACAAAACAGCTTGGCACTGGCGCGAGAGGTGCGGGGTTATCAAGGATGAGATTGGAGGAAGTTAGATGAAGTTATACTGTAACCCTCCACCGATTCTTATGAAGCAAAGAAGTGCCCACCTATAGAGAACAGACGCCAAGGTATGTGTGGTAACTGACGCGTGGACCAGCAGTTGCATGGGACAGTCACAGCTGATACCGAATGCAGTTGCTTTGCACTACGTGTGGTGAGGAGCTGAAATTGTCATCGGTGTAGCCCTACAATTATAAACGGCAAGCTATAATAAATAATAGAAAATGCAGTATATGCTGTATATGGAGGAATTGAGGCACAGCATCCCTTGGTTTCTGGAAATTAGATTAAATAAATTTGAAGATAAGGAGTGTAGTATCAAACACCTGTGTTGGTATTAGAATCCAAAGAGTGGAGAAGAAAAATAGCTTGTAGTGCCAACACTAATTAAAAAACTTTCTTGATTTTTTTTATTAGGCATTGTTTGAGAATTATAATTATTTGGGAATAATTATTGAACTGAATGGACTCTAGTAGCTCGCTAATTTGAACATTAGCATGGAGGATAGACAGGCAAAATGAAGGTTAGCAGTAGAACATACTTTTGATGAGGGTACTGAGATGAGTGGAATTGAAAATCCCAGTGGCACTGGGAATATAACTCCTGCTCAACTGATGAGAGAATAGGAGAAAGCAAGGAAAATGGAAGTGAAACAGTGGTGGGAGATAACATCCTTGAGGAAATATTTGGAGTGTAAACGAGTGCACAGGGGCTGAGGATCATGCTATTAGCAACATACAAGGATATGGATGAGAACGTGGTGAATGCATGGTGTCAGAATACAGGGGAATGTTCAATAAAGTTAATGAGAACATTAAACAAGCATGAAAAGCATAAAATGGAACTGTGGGTGGCAAAAATTGAAATGGTTAGGAAAGAATTTGAAAGATTTAAAGATGATGAGGATGTGAAGGATCAAGTGATTAAGATAGAGAAGTCCCTACAAAAAGATGATGATGAAATCATAGAATGGAAGGCAAGGAAGTTTACGAGGGATAGATTGGATTACTAGTACGGCCGAATGTTGGACCTGGCCTTTTTACAGGGTCATCCCCAAACTTTTTGCCTCCTTCCTCCTATTTTTTCTAACCTGTTGTTGTTGGCTTTTGAACTCTGGGCACTTTACCACTGTTAACCAGTGCTAAAGTGCATATGCTCTCTGTGTAAATTGTACTGTTGATTGGTTTAACCATGATTGGCTATTTAATTTACTTGTAAGACCCTAGTAGAGTGCACTATATGTGCCTAGGGCCTGTAGATTAAATGCTACTAGTGGGCCTGCAGCACTGGTTGTGCCACCCACTTAAGTAGCCCCTTTACCTTGTCTTAGGCCTGCCACTGCAAGGCCTGTGTGTGCAGTTTCACTGCCACTTCGACTTGGCATTTAAAAGTACTTGCCAAGCCTAAAACTCCCCTTTTTCTACATATAAGTCACCCCTAATGTGTGCCCTAGGTAACCCCTAGAGCAGGGTGCTGTGTGGATAAAAGGCAGGACATGTATGTACCTGTGTAGTTTATATGTCCTGGTAGTGTAAAACTCCTAAATTTGTTTTTACACTACTCTGAGGCCTGCTCTCTTCATAGGTTAACATTGGGGCTGCCCTCATACATTGTTGAAGTGGTAGCTGCTGATCTGAAAGGAGTAGGAAGGTCATATTTAGTATGGCCAGAGTAGTAATACAAAATCCTGCGGACTGGTGAAGTTGAATTTAATATTACTATTTTAGAAATGCCACATTTAGAAAGTGAGCATTTCTCTGCACTTAAATCTTTCTGTTCCTTACAATCCACGTCTGGCTAGGTTTAGTTGACAGCTCCTAGTGCATCCACTCAGACACACCCCAAAAACAGGGTACTCAGCCTCACTTGCATACATCTGCATTTTGAATGGGTCTTCCTGGGCTGGGAGGGTGGAGGGCTTGCCCTCACACAAAGGACTGCCACACCCCCTACTGGGACCCTGGCAGGCAGGATTGAACTGAAAGGGGACCTGGTGCACTTCTAAGCCACTCTTTGAAGTCTCCCCCGCTTCAAAGGCACATTTGGGTATAAAACAGGGCCTCTGGCCTACCACCTCAGACACTTGCTGGAGAAGAAACCTGAACCAGAACCTGCATCCTGCTAAGAAGAACTGCCTGGTTGCTCAAAGGACTCACCTGACTGCTTTCTACAAAGGACTGCTGCCTTGCTGAACTCTTGCCTTGCTGCAGAAGTTCTCTCCAAGGGCTTGGATAGAGCTTGCCTCCTGTTCCCTGAAGTCTCAGGACCAAAAAGACTTCCATCTTTCAACTGGACTCCTTGTGCGCGAAAAAATCGACGCACAGCTTGCTCCGTGGTGAAAAATTCACTGCACGCTGATCCGGAAAGGCGCTGCTCGACCACGCAAGGAAAAGATCGACGCAACGCCTGCAGTGCGACCGGAACATTGACGCACGGTCCGCCTGCACAACACCGCCCGACTTCCAGAGAGGAAATCGATGCGACGCCTGCCGTGAGGGAGAAAATTCCACGCACAGCCCACCGGAACGACGCACAGCTGGACAACAAGCCCAGGAATCCACGCACAGACCCCGTGGCGTCTGAAAACCCCGCGACCCACAGAGGAGACTGTCCGCGCACCGGAAATCGATGCAACGTCTTCCCCGTGTGAAAAATAACAACGCAAGTCCGTGTGTGAAGTGGCGAAACCGACGCACGCACCATTTTTCCACGCATCTCCTCCTCTGTGGCCCTTTGTGGAGATTTCCCACTCCAAACCAGGTACTTTGTGCTTGAAAGAGACTTTGTTTGCTTTTTTAAGACTTAAGACACGTCATATCACTTTTCAGTGATATCTCTACAATTTTTTTATTGCATCTTTTATCGTTTTGACCTGAAAATACACAGATAAATATTATATATTTTTCTAAACACTGTGTGGTGTATTTTTGTGGTGCTATATTGTGTTATTGTATGATTTATTGCACAAATACTTTACACATTGCCTTCTAAGTTAAGCCTGACTGCTCAGTGCCAAGCTACCAGAGGGTGGGCACAGGATAATTTGGATTGTGTGTGACTTACCCTGACTAGATTGAGGGTCCTTGCTTGGACAGGGGGTAACCTGACTGCCAACCAAAGACCCCATTTCTAACACCAAATATACACCTTTGCAAAACAAAATGATAGTTTAAGATCAGAGGAAAAACTGGATGTATCAAAGAGCCTATTGCCAAGTGAAAGTGATATCAGTTCAGATCCTAGTGCTAGTGCTGATGAGACAGCAATGGAGAAAATCGATTTTCAGAAGGAGCTCTGCTTCGTACGCATGAACACGCATCAGGGAGGAAAGCTGGACAACAGATGGGTCTCGAGAGAGAACATGCAGGATGATGAGGCGTAAAAGGAATAGGACAAGGAAAGAACAGGGGAAGACAAAAGAACTGTTAGGTGCAGATGTTGCCGTCTGTAAAGCAACCTCTAGTTGTAAATGCATCATAGGCCATTTTAAATGATAATAAAAACAGGTTCCTTAATTTGGGACGTACCTTCTGCCCTACATCCTGCCCAGATTTTGTATATACAAGGATTGAGGTCTATAAGTAGATCTGTAAGCTCAAACTACATAAATATTATCAAATGAGTCATTCAAAAGAAACTGTAAATAGATCTACAGAAAATAGGTACTCATCTTTCAGGATACTAGATATCCCTGGCTAATGAAGATTTGAGATTTTGCAATGGAATAGAGTGAAAATGTGATACAATCCAGTAGTGAAGGAACTGAATCGACTGTTGGTATAGGTGAGGTATCTGGTAATATTGAAATGTGTAGAAGAACTCCACGGATGGGAGATGTAAGAGATGTGGAATTTATATTAGACAGCTGGGTAACACATGGACTGAAACCTAAAAGGAAATTTTGCCCTCAACTACCAGCTGGAAATCATATTGATTTGTTTCAGGAACTGGTGCTTGAACAACTTAATACAGTTAGGAAGGAATGGCATAATGAAAAAAGGAAATAGCAATTTCTCAGAGAAGGACTGGAAATATATGATGGACTTGAAGAATAATCCCTCTCTTATCATCAAACCTTCCTACAAAGAGGGTAACATTGTGTTGATATTTTAAAATTTATATCAATTTGGAAGCAAAGAGGCAATAGAGCATTACCACACATTATAGTTGTCTTCCGGGAAATCCTATTTTGCAAATGGAAGTGGAATATCATTTAAAATGAAAGTCTTGGTTTGACAGTGGATTGTTGGAATGGGAAGAGTACCAATATTTAGAGTCGAGCATGCGATTATGGCGACTATCTACTTTCTCCTAAAAATATATAAGAATAAGCAAATTCCCCCAGAAGACCAATTGTGAGCTGCATAGGGTCTTTGTTAGAAAACACATTGAGGTATTTGAATTTGTTCTTACAGGAGTATGTAATCAATTTGCCTTCACATTTGAAGCATTCTACTGAGTTTCTGAAAAGATTGGACGACATACCTTGGAAACAGGAATACATTATGGTAACACTCGATGTGAAATTGTTGTATACATCTATTGACCATGCTCAGGGAATGTGAGCTTGTGAATATTTTTGGAGAGATAGACCCATAGAGATATGAGAGCACATGCAGATGTTAATGGAAATGCTCAGACACTGCCTCACACACAATGTATTTCTGTTAGATAATAAATATTACCTACAGTAACAGGAAACAGATGTGGGCATCTCCTTCACCCTGCCTACACAAGTTTATTCATGGGGTTGTGGGAGAAGGAGGTAGCCTGGGCTGAAGAAAATGATGAGTATATACATAACATTGCATTATGAACACGATTCATTGATGATCTTTTTATAATTTGGGAATGTGATGAAGTGGAATTGTGTTCCTTTATTGAAAAGTTAAATCAAAATGAGATGAATTTGCAATTTACACACTTATATAGTAGAACACATTGTGAGTTCTTGGATGTTGAAATGCTGAATCTTAACTGTCAGTTGGTGACCAAAATATGTAGGAAAGTGACTGCCACCAATGCATTATTGCATGCTAGCAGTATTTTGAAAGGGATCATTCCATATAGTTAATTGTTGAAGGCCAAGAAACTGTGTTCTACAAGTGATGAGTATAATAAGGAAACATCAGACATGGTAAATAAATCTTTAGAGCTGGAGTACTATAGGAATGTCCTTTTTAATATAAAGCGAAGAGTGGATATGAAATCAAGAGAAGAGTAAAAGGCAAGATTTTAGACAAACAGAAAGGTGACATGAAAAGATTGTTCTTTAAGTATGATTTGGCACAGTCAAGTGTTAAGAAAATATTACATGAGAACTGGCATGTGCTGAACAAAGATGAACATTTAAAACCAATAGTACAAGCTAGAATGCAGATCACTTTTAAGAAAGCTAAATCAATGGGGGATATCTTCACATCAAGTTCTTTTTATATGGACATGAGGGGTGAAAATTGGTTGGTTAAGAAAACGTGAAGCTTTCTAATATGGCTTAAACTGTAAAAATTATCAAACCTTTGAGGAATGAATTGTGCTAATTAGGGAGAGAATTACCTATAGTACAGATCATGTGGTCTACTTGCTAAAGTGTGAGTGTAATAAATTGTATTTAGGGAGCACCACCAAGAAACTAAGGGGGTCATTCTGACCTCGGCGGTAAAAGTCGCTTACCGCCGGCCAGAAGGCCGCCATAAAACCGCCGCGGCCACGGTAAACCACCACGGTCATTCTGACCCGCAACTGGCAAACCGCCAAAAACCCGACATCCACAAAAGTCCGCCACACCAAAGGTCAGCGGGAAACTGGCGATGACCAAACCTCCACCGTCACGCCAACAGAAATACGCCCATACCATTCCGACCCACAAATCCCTGCAGCGGTCTTTCAACCGCGGTAGTCCATTGGCGGTACACACTGCCGCAGTCAAAATACACACACCTTTACAAAACACAACCACATTGGATAATTCAAAATACACACACCTGAGACACATACACACACCACTCCCACACACCCAATTAAATATAAAACACACACCCACATCACCCACAAACCCTTACGACCACAATTGCGAGTGAAGGACAGAGAGAGAGAGCACAGCATAGAGTAGACCATCACACAGAGGCAAATCACAACATCACCCACACAATTTCCACGCACAAAACACCATACACCACCACACTCACCACACTCTACAACACATACACCACCCCTCACCTCATCCACACCACCCCATGGCACCCCAAAGACACCCCAGGTTCTCTGACGCAGAACTCAGGGTCATGGTGGAGGAAATAGTTCGTGTAGAGCCCCAGCTCTTCGGGGCACAGGTGCAGCACACCACCATTGCCAGGAAGATGGAGCTATGGAGCAGAATAGTGGACAGGGTCAACGCAGTGGGACAGCATCCACGCAATCGGGACGACATCAGGAAGCGGTGGAACGACCTACGGGGGAAGGTGCGTTCCATGGTATCAAGGCACAACATTGCGGTGCAGAAGACTGGCGGCGGACCCCCACCTACTCCCCCAGAATTCACAGCATGGGAGGAGGAAGTCTTGCACATCCTGCATCCTGAGGGCCTCGCAGGAGTAGGCGGAGGAATGGACTCTGGTAAGTCAAATCTTCACTACTCCATTCCCCCCACCCCACCTGCATGCCAAATCATACCCCCACCCTCACCCCGACCCCCATCACACCAACTCCTTGCAAATGGCTCACCATCACATCCAACCCATCCCAAAACCTAACCCTGCGTGCGTCCCCAAAGCATGGACACCCATCCCCAAAGCATGCGCACTGCACACGCCCATCACCCCCACAAGCCACCGTCACAAAAGCCCCCACAAGGGAATGCCAGCGCTGGGGGACACGGCCACCCACCCATTACACGAAATGCCACACACAGAAGCAATAACCATACTCTTATACCCCTGCAGGACCCGAACGCTACCACACCGCCACGGAGGGTCCAGAGATGTCCATCCCACCCCCAGAAGAGGCCCCCAGTGACGGCAGCAGCTCTGTCTCCCTGGACCCTGATGACCAGCCCGGCCCATCGGAGACCTCGGGACAGTTGGTTCCCCACAGACAGCCACAGGCTACACCAGACCTAACCCCCTCTGGGAACACCAGCACAGCTCCCACCCAGCGGGCCCATGCCTCTGTCCCAAGGACACGTCAATCAGCGGTGTGTCCACCACTACAGGGCACCCAGGTGGACCCACCACCCCAATAACAACAGGGACCTGGGGGCAGTGGTAGTGGGCACACCGTCCAGGGGACAGAGGCCCAGGAACACAGGGGAGCTGGGAGGGCTGCTGTGCGACAGGGGGGGACAGGCCCAGGGAACCGACTCTCCAAGAGGCCTTCTCCTCCATCATGGGAGCATACCACCGCTCCCAGGAGACGATGGCTACGGTACTGGCCAGGTTCCAGGAGATCCAGGTACTGCAGGAGGAACAGTACATGGGGTTCAGAGAGGAACTGAGGAACATTAGTTCCGCAATGGGGACCATCGTAGTGGCCCTCAACCAGATAGTCACCACATTGCGGGACCATGTGGCACCACAAAGGGCCCCTGTCACTAGCCTGGACCAGGAACAGCCTACCACCTCCGCCGGCGCTAGTGGACAGGAGGCCCCCACACAACGACAGGCCACCAGAACCCCACCTCCTGCAGAAGAAGAATCACCCCGCAAGCGGAACCTGAGATCTCACAAGAAGACAGAGTAGGATGCCAAGACCCCTGCCAGCAAACGATACCCCCTGATGTCATCCCACTGTCCCACATTGTCACCCTGTCCAACCTTGAACTGCCCCTGCTCCATCCTTCCACAGGCATATGGACAATGCACCTGTGCGACTGAGAACTGGACTCTGCCATGGACATTACTCCACCATCACCCATCCCCGTTTTACAATCATGTTCCTTCAATTTAGCACTTTAATTAAATCACTTCTTGCACTAAAAAAATCTGGAGTCTGCTTGATTTTTGAACAAATGTATTAGACATAACGGTGCCAAAATGTTCAGTTACATTGTGATGACAACATACCACTGTCACACAGCTGTGGTCCATGGGCAAACAAAGCAGAGGTCACGCAGTGGGGCCCACAGCTCTGAAAACGGAAGGGAAAGTCACAACTCAGTTAACAGGAACTGGGGGGGAACTCAGACAGTAGAGAGGCAGGAGACTTTAAGTAAATGTTAAATGGCGTGGTTGATTCGTACCTGTGTGCTACTGAAAATACTGTTGTATCACTGTGTCCCTGTTGTCTGTGTCGTCCCCGTCATCCTCCTCCTCTTCACTCTCCACAGGCTCCACAGCTGCTACAACACCACCATCTGGACCATCCTCCTGCAGGAAAGGCACCTGGCGTCGCAAAGCCAGGTTGTGAAGCATACAGCAGGCCATGATGATATGGCACACCTTCTTTGGTGAGTACATTAGGGATCCCCCTGTCATATGCAGGCACCTAAACCTGGCCTTCAGGAGGCCGAAGGTTCTTTCTATAATCCTCCTAGTTCGCCCATGGGCCTCCTTGTAGCGTTCCTCTGCCCTTGTCCTGGGATTCCTCACTGGGGTAAGTAGCCACAACAGGTTGGGGTAACCAGAGTCACCTATTAGCCACACACGGTGTCTCTGTAGCTGTTCCATCACATAAGGGATGCTGCTATTTCGCATGATGTACGCGTCATGCACTGACCCAGGGAACTTGGCATTTACATGGGAGATGTACTGGTCAGCCAAACAGACCACCTGGACATTCATAGAATGATAACTTTTTCTGTTCCTGTACACCTGCTCACTTCCACTGGGGGGAACCAAGGCCACATGGGTCCCATCAATGGCACCAATGATGTTGGGGATATGTCCAAGGGCATAGAAATCACCCTTCACTGTAGCCAAATCGGCCACCTCAGGGAAAACAATGTAGCTCTGCATGTATTTCATCAGGGCAGACAACACTCCGGACAAAACCTTAGAAAACATAGGCTGAGACATCCCTGATGATATGGCCACTGTTGTTTGGAATGATCCACTTGCCAAAAAATGGAGTACTGACAGAACCTGCACCAGAGGGGGAATCCCTGTGGGTTGGCGAATGGGGGACATCAGGTCTGGCTCCAGCTGGGCACACAGTTCCTGTATAGTGGCTCGGTCAAGTCTGTATGTAAGTATGACATGTCTTTCTTCCATTGTCGACAGGTCCACCAGCGGTCTGTACACAGGAGGATTCCTCCACCTCCTCGCAAGTCCCAACGGACGGTGCCTAGGAAGGACAACATGGAGCACAGAGTCAAGCAACCCACAGGTACGTAACCACAGCTTGCACAGAACATGATTCGCTATGCATTGAATGGCTTGTATGAGTGGCAATGCAACACCTAGGCCTGTGTGACGCAGTAGAAATTAAGCCATGTGGGCCCTTGAAATGGCGGCTGCCTGACCTGTGAAGTGTGACAATGGGATGAGAGATCAATGCGCTGGCGTGGCACACTGTGGCGGTAGGCGGTCGAAGACCGCGGCGCAAAGCAGCATTGGTTAACATTGAACCCTCCATTTTCTACTTGCTTAATCACTCGAGACCTGATTATCCACAGGAGAGGACCTATACTGCAAGTGCTGCTGTGAACTTGGTATGGAAGAGACAATGGCTGCTGCGACTGGGGAAAGGGCCCCTGCCTTCACATCTGAGGAATTGGATAAACTTGTTGATGGGGTCCTCCCCCAGTATGCGCTACTCTATGGTCCTCCAGACCAACAGGTAAGTACACTGGGAGCACGTAGTATGGGCTATGCCTGTGTTGAGTGGGGTGGATGTAAGATGGTGGGGAGGGGAGCGAATGAGGAGTGCAACGCATGACAGATGAGAGCATGTGCCACATGGCAAGGTTGGGGAGGGGGGCCGCGCACATCGACCATGCAGAAAAGTGATGATATTTATTTTTCAACCCTGTACATGTCACATAGGTCAGCGCCCATCAGAAGATCAACATTTGGCGTGCCATCGCCAACGACGTCCGGGCCCTGGTGGTCCACAACAGATGGGGCACCCACTGCCGCAAGAGGTGGGAGGACATCCGCCGTGGGAGCAGAAAGACCGCAGAGGCTCTGCTGGGGATGGCCTCCCAACGTAGGAGGAGTGCCAGTCGTCAATTGACCCCCCTGATGTCCCGGATCCTGGCGGTGGCCTACCCCGATTTGGATGGGCGTGTGAGGACATCACAGCAGACACAAGGGGGTGAGTATCAGCACATTCTGCTATATTAGCGCACAGTGGAGGTGTCTGGGTGGGGGGGGAGGGCTGTGGCTATCTCTAGGCCAGGGCAGTTTCTGTAGGCTAGGCCCCTCCGTTAGACATGGCCCTGTGCCCCCGCCCCCCACCTCTGTAGGGTGCTAAGTACAGCTATCCATGGCCCGTGCTCACCTATGTGTGCATTTGTCGTCCATAGACTTGTAGGCCAAGTCACTATAATTGAGTAGTGTACCCCGAGTGCGCGGCGTAGTGCAGGGGGCTTCTGTGTCTGTCCTCTCCGCCAACGGTGCCGCCAATGCATGCACTCAACATGTCTTTCTTTCTTCTCCCCCCCCTTTTTTGTGGTTTTCCTGTTCATGTGTGCATTAGCATCATCAGGGGGAAGAGAAGTGGCATCGGCGCACGAGGGAGCTGCATCTCACATGGCCCCGGAGGGCCCTGCAACTGACTCAGAGTTAACCAGTGAGACGGAGAGCTAGGGGGGCTCCACAACGGGGACCCGTGGAGACGTCAGCGACACCGACACGTCCTCGGAAGGGAGCTCCCTTGTGGTGGTGGCAACATCCGTGCCCACCGCAACAACAGGTACAGCCGCCACCCTGCGCACCAGCTCCGCCCTCCCAGCAGCCCCTCAGCTTCCGCCCCGTGCCCGCTCGGGCAGGAAGCCGGCCATCTCCTTCGCCCCTGGCACCTCAGGTCCTGCCCCAGTTACCCCTGCTGCCCTCAGTGCGGAGATCATTGACCTCATCCAGACGCTCATTATTGGGCAGTCGACCCTTTTGAATGCCATCCAGGGGGTAGAAAGGGAGGTGCATCGGAGCAATGCATACCTGGAGGGCATTCATTCGGGTCAGGCTGCCCATCAGCGATCGTTCAACGCTCTGGCCTCAGCACTGACGGCAGCAATTGTCCCTGTCTCTAGCCTCCCCCCTCCAACTTCCTCAACCCAGTCCCACTCCCCTGTTCCTCTGCCTATCCCAGACACACCTACAGACCAGCCTGCACACACCTCAACTCCCAAGGGCAGCTCATCCAGACATAAGCACCACAGATCACACAAGCATTCACCTAAGCAACATCCACATGCAGACATGCCAACAGCCACTGCCTCCTCTGTGTCCCCCTCCTCCTCGTCTCCCTCCTCCCTCCCTGTGACGTCTCCACTCACACCTGCATGCACACCACCATCAGCCAGTACGTTCTTCACCAGCACACCCACCAGAACAGTCCGCACACGTGCAGTCACCACCCCCACTGCCATTTACACGTCCCCTGTGTCCTCTCCCAGTGTGTCTGTCACTCCCTCTTCCAAGCCACACAAACGCCGGCAGCCACCCACCCAACAGCCATCCACCTCACCACAGCCTCCAGCACAAGCACCTGCACCCAAAGACAGCACACTTGACTCTCCTACAACCACATCCTCTTCCTCCACTCCCATACCCACTGCACCTACCCTTCCCATTGCTCCTAAAAAGTTGTTCCTCTCCAAAATTAACCTCTTTGCATCACCTGACCCACCCCCTCCATCTCGTAAGAGTCCAAACAGCACCTCAGCCACCACAAGCCCTGCACCTACTAGGACCATCGTTCAGGGCTATTGGAGTCCACCAGCTCCTAGGGCAGGAACATCGGCCAGCAGCAAGGTGACAGCCAGCCCACCCCCTGGGAAAAGAACCAAGAAAGGGAAGGGCCGGCGCGACAGGCCTGAGACGGCTGCCCCCAAGGACACCACCCTTGCACCGTCACCTGGCCCATCCACAAAGGGAGGCAAGGGCCCCAGAGATTCGGCCAAGGGGTGCAAGGGCAGCAGGGCAGACAAGTCCGGCAGCAGGCGAGCTGCCCAGGAGGGCCCCACCAGCCCCATTTGGGGTGTGACAGAGGACACCCACGGGCCCAGGAGTCCAGCACAGGAGGGCCCCGCAAGCGATAGGTCGGATGGCGACTGAGCGGGAATAATTGCCCAGATCTGGTTCCCTAGGAACACAAGACAAGCACCGCTGAACAGGGCCCCGCCGTGAGAAGCACCGCTGAACAGGGCCCCGCCGTGAGAAGCACCGCTGAACAGGGCCCCGCCAAGACAAGCACCGCTGAACAGGGCCCCGCCGTGAGAAGCACCGCTGAACAGGGCCCCGCCGTGAGAAGCACCGCTGAACAGGGCCCCGCCGTGAGAAGCACCGCTGAACAGGGCCCCGCCAAGACAAGCACCGCTGAACAGGGCCCCGCCAAGAGAAGCACCGCTAAACAGGGCCCCACCGTCTCTGCACCGCTCCGCTGGGCCCTTCCTGTCAAGCACCACTCCGCTGGGCCCTTCATCTCAAGCACCGCTCCGCTGGGCCCTTCATCTCAAGCACCGCTCCGCTGGGCCCTTCCTGTCAAGCACCGCTCCGCTGGGCCCTTCATCTCAAGCACCGCTCCGCTGGGCCCTTCCGGTCAAGCACCGCTCCGCTGGGCCCTTCATCTCAAGCACCGCTCCGCTGGGCCCTTCATCTCAAGCACCGCTCCGCTGGGCCCTTCCTGTCAAGCACCGCTCCGCTGGGCCCCGCCGTCTCTGCACCGCTCCGCTGGGCCCTTCCTGTCAAGCACCGCTCCGCTGGGCCCTTCATCTCAAGCACCACTGGCCCATTGGCAGGGCCGGATCTGTGTCGGGCAGGGCTTCACGAAGCACTCTGGGCACCATGCCTCCTCCATAACCAGTGGAGTCTGTAATCCACCTGATGGACTGTGGCTTTGCACTCCCCAGGATAGTACAGTGGGCAATCCACCCACTGTAGAGACTTGAGAGACTGTGGCTTTGCACTCCCCAGGATGGTACAGTGGGCATGGAGGCCCCTCGTGGATCTGGCGTCGTGGACTCATGTGGCTGAGGTGCCCCCCCTTCCCTTCCCCCTGAGGTGCCTGTGGTTTTATTATCTGATGCCCCAGCAGTGTTCTCTCCAATGGAATCGGGTCTCGTGTGTGGGCTTTGCCCATGTGTTTATGCACATTGGCCCACGAACCATAGCATGTAGCCAATATGTGCCGGACTTTTGGACTATGTATACATTGTTCATGTTGTGATTTATTTATTGTATAAATTTCATCTTTCACTTAAGTTCAAATATGCTTTAATATACTTCTATTTTAATGATCATTTTATTTTGTCTTTGAATTATTCCAGGGGGTTTGGGGGGTGTAACTCTGACTTGTTGCTCTGCATTGGTGTGTGGGGATTTGGGGGGGGGGGTGTCGCATATGTGTGTGGCCGTAATCTTTTCTCCTCCCCCCTCCCCTGTGTCGTAGGTGCAGTACTCACCGTTGTCTCCTGCGGCAGCGTTCGTGCTCCTGGTAGAGGAGCAGGTAGACAATCGCTGGTAGGATGTTTAATTCGGGTTCCATGCTGTCCAGATTCCTCGTGGAGTGTATAGAGGTGAGCGTTTTTCCGTTCGTGGTCTGTTTCCGCCGTATTTTTAGCGGCGGGGCTCCCGCCCCGGAAAAGGTGGCGGATTGGTGGGTCGTGATAGGGTGGGGGGTACATTGTCTGCCGCCTGTCTGTTGGCGGTGACCGCCGCGCTGTTTGTTTGCCCCGCCGTGGTGGTCGGAGTGTTAAAGTGGCGGGCTGTGTTGGCGGTTCCCGCCAGGGTCAGAATTCCATTTTTTTTACCGCCTGCCTGTTGGCGGGTTGGCTGCCGCTTTAACACCGACCGCCAGGGTTGGAATGACCCCCTAAATGTTTGAATTCTCTAGCATATGAGAGCCATTGTAAATGGTGATAAGAGTTATCCTTTGGCAGCTCATTTTGAGAAATATCATGCCCGTTCCCTGACCACTTTTATATATTTTGGGATAAAACATATTAGGGTTCACCTGAGATGCGGTGATAGAGATAGAACATTATGAAGGGAGTAATCCAGGTTGATATTGATGCTAGGGACAGAAGCACCTTATGGTCATAATTGGGATGTTGAATTATATGTACATTTGTTGTGTTGTGAAATGTTGCACTTTGTTGCTTATTTGCACAATGTGGAGCACTTTAATACATTTGCACTTGGAATGAGGTACTTATAGTATACACTTTTTGGACATAACTGACTTGAATTATTAATATTTTCAGAATTAAGGTACCTTAGACATATGTTATATCATCTCTTGGGATATTTTTGAGCAGATTTTTTTTAGAATAGTGAATTGTAATCTAATATTTCAAATCAGTTTGAAGTATATAGATTTAGTATGAGACATGTGATATATATGCAACTCTGATTTAATTGATAAGGCCTGTGAATTTTTTTAGAACTGAGGTTTTTTAGAGATATTATACATTGTAAAAATCTTTCTCAAACAAAATATCTCTTCTTCACTTATATTCTCTTCAATGACTACCTTAATGATTATTAATATGTATTGTACTTAAAATTAAATTTTGGACATTAGCAATTTATTCCACTCCCTTACATACAGTATGGCACATGGACACTTTAACTTGAGCCATTATAGACTTCATTGTGGGTTTATATTTGGAGTCCTGTGCAGTAAAGAATGATATCTAGGACATTACATCTCTGACTGATTTGAGGATATGGATTAGTTTTATACATGAGTCTTTCATCTAGCACCAATACAAATCATTATGCGCATGAGCATTTGTATTTAGAGTTCCATGTAGTAAAACATGATGTTTAGGGTATTGTATTACTGATTGTTTTGAAAAAAATGATGGACATGAATTAATTGTATATATTAGCCTTTAATTTAGTATCCATATGAATAATCATGCACATGAGCTGTTGGAAAATGGGTTATTGGTAAGGGCAGGTAGGTACCTACACTTAACAATAGGCCACCACCTCCACTAAGGTCCAGTTAGTTCTCAGTAAATTAAACCCAGCTCAACCCTTGGTAGCTTGGCAACGAGCGTCAGGGCTTAGCTTAGGAGACAGAGTGTAAAGCATTCAAATATCACAAAACAGTAATTAAATGAAACACAGGAAACAGTTTAAAAATCCAAAACCAATTTATAAAAATAGATTATATTTTTATCTTTAAAATTACACCAAAACAAATAAAATCAGATAAGGGGAACAGGAGATATGAATTGATAAAGAATTATTATTTTTTTAGCGCCTAGAAACAAAAAGCGCCAATCGGGTCATCTGGTTGCACCTCGACCGGGGCAAAGTCAAAGTTTCAGGCCGACCGCGATGGAGCCCTGTTCGGCTACAGGCCGCGGGAGGCCTCGGTTAAAAGTTTACCTTCACACTTAGGGGGTTATTACAACTTTGGAGGAGGTGTTAATCCGTCCCAAAAGTGACGGTAAAGTGGCGGATATACCACCAGCCGTATTACGAGTCCATTATATCCTATGGAACTCGTAATACGGCTGGTGGCATATCCGTCACTTTACCGCCACTTTTGGGACGGATTACCACCTCCTCCAAAGTTGTAATAACCCCCTTAGTCTCTTTTTCGAAGATTTTCTTCAGCGCGACGAACCTGCCAGACCAATCCGACCTCCTGGAGCCCTTCTCCGGATAAGCAATGCTGGAATCCTCAGTGGAGATTTTTACCTTCGGACTTAGTCGTTTTTTCGAGGTGGAAATCCTTCGACTGGGGTTAACCTTGATCTTGGTCTGACGTCCATGGATCCCTCCCCGGATTCGCTGGCTAGAAGGTCCCGGTCAACTTTTTACCTTCGGACTTAGAGGGTCATTCTGACCCTGGCGGCCGGTGGCCGCCAGGGCCACCGACCACGGGAGCACCGCCAACAGGCTGGCGGTGCTCCAACGAGCATTCTGACCGCGGCGGTTCAGCCGCGGTCAGAAGCGGAAAGTCAGCGGTCTCCCGCCGACTTTCCGCTGCTCGTGTGAATCCTCCATGGCTGCGGAGCGCGCTCCGCAGCCTTGAGGATTCCGACCCCCCCTACCGCCATCCTGTTCATGGCGGGAAAGCCGCCATGAACAGGATGGCGGTAGGGTGGGTCGCGGGGCCCCTGGGGGCCCCTGCCGTGCCCATGCCAATGGCATGGGCACTGCAGGGGCCCCCGTAAGAGGGCCCCGCAAAGTATTTCAGTGTCTGCCTTGCAGACACTGAAATACGTGACGGGTGCCACTGCACCCGTCGCACCTTCCCACTCCGCCGGCTCGATTACGAGCCGGCATCCTCGTGGGAAGGTCGTTTTCCCCTGGGCTGGCGGGCGGTTTTTCAGCAACCGCCCGCCAGCCCAGGGGAAAACTTGTAATACCCGCCGCGGTCTTTTGACCGCGGCGCGGTATTTCGGAGGGGGGAATTCTGGCGGGCGGCCTCCGCCGCCCACCAACATTGGAATGAGGGCCTTAGTCTCTTTTTTGGAGATTTTCTTTACCGGGACGAACCAGCAAATCAGGCCAGGTCGCGGTTGAGGCAAGCCGGCTAGAGTTGTCGCGGTGGGTTGGTCCCTCTATGGAGCTTTTTTACAAAAGTTGTCCAAACTTCTCCAAACTTCTGGGGCTTCTCCCAGATGTCCTTTTAAGGTTATTTTGGGGTCCACAGCTCACCCCAAGGGTCCAGAAGTTCTGAGATGGTCATTGGGGGGTGCAGACTACAACTCCCAGAATGCACCTGGTGCAAACTCTTTTTTGGCCACTGGATAGTGGTCAGCTGGTCGCTTTCTTCAGGAGTTGGTGCAGGGGACTCTGGATAGCAATTTTTCACCTGTAGCAAACAGGGAGTCCCTCCTTGAACCAGTTGAAGCCAGGCAAAGTCCTTATTGTGGTGAAGCCCAAGTGTGCAGCTGGTGCAGTCCTTCTGAGTGCAGGTCCAGGTGCAGGCCAGGGGTCCAGCAGGGCAGTCCTTCTTCTTCTGTTGTTCTTCCTTGTTGGATGTTGTAGGGAACTGAGGTGTGGGTGCAGGTCTGCCAGTTTTATCCTTGCTCCTGGGTGAAAAGCAGGGGGGTCCTGGTTCTCCAATCAGGTGCAGGGTCCTTCCCCCTGTGATGACCACTTCCTGGGAAGTGTGGCAAAAATCAGTCCCAGGAGGCAACATTCTCCAAAAATCCATCAAGGCTGAATCTGATTTTTGGAGGTTACATCTGTCTGAGCTCACCCACTGATGTGGCAAAAAATCATAAACACACCCCTCTCCTGCCCTGTCCTAATCTAATCAAGGGGGCACCTAGTTGTCTGGGGTTGCAGGATGTGGGGGTGTTGCTAGTTGCTCCAAATGTCCTTCTCTGCTTTTGAAGACCAGTTTGGCAGCCCTCCCCCTTCCTGCCTCACCATCTGCTGAGGGGAGATTCCCTCCCACAGGCACATTCCTTTGTGTGAAGCCAGGGCACTTCACATCTCATCAAGGTCGCCTGGCTAGGCTGCTAGAGGCTGGCCAATCAGAGCACAGCAGCAAAAACAATGCAGGGCTGAAATTGGCAACTTTTCAGGTAAAGTTTAAAACTCTTTACCTGAACAAGTTACATTAAATCCCACAACTGGAAGTTGTGGGATTTATTACAACAATTAATTTGATACCAAACTCTTGGTATGCATCATTTAAGGAGACTTAAAAAATTAAAATAAAGTCTCCCCATTCTGGCCTATGAAGGCCATTTACTGCAATGAGGTAAAAACAAATTTGGCTGTTTTTACCTCACCATGGCTTATAAAACTATTTTTATAAGGTCCCTGCTTATAGTTACATGGCACCCAGCCCTAGGGGCACATAGGGCACACCTTAGGGGTGACTTATATGTAAAAATAAGGTAGTTTAAGACTTTGGAAGTACTTTTAATTCCAAAGTCGAATTTGCATATAACTTTAATTTAAAAGCAGCCAGCAAGGCAGGCCTGCCTTTAAAATGACACTGGGCACCTCAGCAGTGCACCTATGGGTGCACCACCTATGCTGTGGTCCCTAAACCTACATGCCCTACCATATACTAGGGACTTATAGGTAGGTTAACTTAGCCAATTATAATTAGCCTAATTTGCATATCCATTTTACACAGAGCACAGGCCCTCGGACTGGTTAGCAGTACCCAGGGCACCATCAGACTCAGGAAAACACCAGCAAAAAGTGGAAAATGGGGGCAAAAAGTTAGGGGGGGCTCTGCAATCAGCCCTGTTTTTTCACATGAGCACTTTAACCCAGATTTTTCTGAACATTGTTGTGGATGTCCATTTGTTATTTGAAGCTTCTTTTGACTTGAGAATACTTAAATATACAAATTATTGTGGCATTTTACAGAGTACAGAGTAGTCATGTGGAGGTATGAGGATAAAGGGCCTGATTACAACTTTGGAGGAGGTGTTAATCCGTCCCAAATGTGACTGATATACCACCAGCCGTATTACGAGTTCCATAGGATATAATGGACTCGTAATACGGCTGGTGGTATATCCGTCACTTTACCGTCACTTTTGGGACGGATTAACACCTCCTCCAAAGTTGTAATCAGGCCCAAAAGGTGAAGAAATTGCAAGGAAAATTTGATAAAAATCTGTGATGTTCCCTTGAAATGCATTTATTAGATGAGTAAAGGAGGAAATTAAATGAAAAATTGCTTTGAATTGTTAACTTGGAGTAAAAATGGTTGCCATAATGTTACACAATATATATTTGAGGTTACAGATCTAGTGTTTTGGGGCCACCAAAAGAAAGAAAGGACTATATATAGTTCATAGCGAGGCCTGGGAGGATGTTTTTTGAGGCCCGGTTGAAGGCTTGAGCCATTGCTTATGTTTTTTTAATGTTTTTGCACTTTCTTGAATGAATATGGAAACACCCAAAAGGATAATAAAATGATATTTTATTGAACTAAATTGTGATGCCGTGTGTACCTGTGATATATGTATATCCTCTTTCCAGAGAATGCATGCCCCAGTACACAATTCATTCACCTGGGCGGATCCAGGAAAGAGCACATGCTGGTATGAGCTGTTTGATTACTTTCAAAATAAATTTATTTTCATATATTCTTATTACCAAAATGAAAAGTGAGAGGTGCTACAAATAAACTGGCCTATGCATTTCAGAAAAAAGCCTTCTACTGGGCCATTGCGTGATACAGTGCAAAACACCTTTTTAAAGGAACATCCCGCTTATGCCCATGCCTATTCTTTAAAAAGATATACACAGAGACTGAAAAATATATATATATACCATTCACTATTATAGATACAATCTTTGGAGTCAAATGATATCAGAAATAAAAATAATATGTTTATAATTTATTTAATCAAATATCTACTCCGTCATTATATTTGTTTTCTCTAACTTATAGTAAAGTACTGTGTGATGTGTATTTGAAAATTCAACTAAGTAAAGTACTAGAAACTGTTATCATGAATTTCCAAAGAATTGAACAGTAATTATAGTAAAGTGCTTATGCCAACTAAAGTCCAATATCAAATATACACGAAAGTTCTGGTGCTTCATGTGCAATAATTTATAAAGTGCTGAATACGCTAAACACAATGCTAGGAAAGAAAGGGAGGAACAAGGGGAAAAGAGGGAGGCAGAAGTGGCAGAGAAGGAGATCAAAATATAAATTCAACTTATTGCATTCCAAACTCCAAATCTCAAGAAATCTAGTCCAAGCATATCAAGTCAAAAATATAAATATATAACATATCAACCTATCGCCCCCTCCGCATTCAGAGATGTACATGAAGTTCAGCATCTCTATTCAAACCACAAGGTATTTCTGTCCAATTAGCATTATCCACTTTGACTCTGATCTTTTGAGGGCCAATTCATGATCTCTTCTTCTTTCATTAGCCCAAACATGATGATTTCCACAATAACATAGATTGTTATATTCCCCAGGGTGCTGTTCCCAAATATGTGCAATCACATAGGAGCAATCTTTATTCATTATTGCTCTTAAATGTTGTAATATACGTAGTTTCAGTTTATTACAGTATGTCCTACTGTTGCCATTATACCTTTTTCCATGGTATGCTATTAATTTGATTTAAAAAATATATGGAATCTCTAATATAAGATGGATGTGCTGCTACATATGGGAACAAGAAAATGTCTATAAACCTTGATGCATTCTTAAACAAGAAGTTGCAGGAGCTAACTATTGGATGTCCCAGGGCATTACTCATATTCTTATGTGTTTTTGGTAAGACAAATATGGTAGGTGTTATTGAATGTATCTTTTTTAAATACTCCAACTCCTCATCCTCCAGCAGACCTTTTCATGCCATGCATGCTATCTTTCATGAAATCCTCTTAAAAATCTTTTTGTGGGGGTCTTCTTTTAACTTCTCATAGCTTTCTTGAACCGATAATTGCCTTCTTATTGCTTGGCAGTATCTATTTTGGTCCATTACAACTATATTTCCCCCTTTGCCAGATGTTTTGATCACAATACTATTAACCTCTTGTAGATCTTGCAATGCCCAACAATCATCTTTCATGATATTATTTAATTGACCATGATGCTTTTGTTTCACATTTTTTATTCTTCTCCCCGAAATTCTCCGCCATCAACTCCTGAAACAAATCCACCTCATTGCCTGATGGTAATTGTAGGAAAAGTTTGGATTTTAATTTGCATCCTCTTGCCACTGATTGGTCAGTTTCCATTCCCATCTCTGTGCAAAATTGCAGGTCAGTTAAGTCTTTTTCATTTAAAATAGGAATTATATCTGATTCCCATTCCAAAATGCATAGATCTCGCATTGGGGCGATATTGTCCATTGTCAAGCTTGACATAGGCTGGGGCGATCCTGATCTTTCACTCCCACTTGATTTATTTACAAGATATTTCTTTAATTGTAGTTTCCTACAATACTTGTATAAATCAATACTTGCTGTTGCCAAGTCCATTTCTGCGATCGGACAAAATGCCAATCCTTTACTTAAAAGATCCATATGTTTGTGGTTCAGGATCTTTGAGGATAGATTGATTACAAGATTGTCATCCAGACTTAATTCTATTTCTTTGTGCCCCTGCCTCCTCTTCCTACTCTGCCTTCTTCTCTTTGATTGATCTGATTTCCTGCTTTTGTCATTCCTCTGCCCTTCCTGCAAGTTGACTTCTGCAGTAATCTGCTTTCTCCAGAAAAGTCCAGCTTGGTTTGCATCATTGCTGATCCCTCGTCCCCCGAACTCACTCCAGAGCTTTCCATACTTAATGGCACTTCCAACAGGTCATTTTCAAAGTATGGAGATATGGAGATAAGAATACTAAATCTATACTTGCAGTTACTTTTTCAATATTTTGGTACTTAATATTTTGGACCGAATATTCTGTCCACATGATATCTTTGGTTCCAATATTCTGTCAATGATCTGGCAAGAACAAAGTTCATGCGATGTGGGTGTGGAAATTTGCATGACTAATAGTGTGTAACCATAATATCGAGGACTAAATATTGAAGACAAATATTGATTGGTATATAGGTAAGTAGATCTTTCCTGTACTTTAACTCTACAAATGTGTACTTTGACAATAAATATATACTTTTTCAAAGTAATTGGACATGGAGTTAAGAATAAATCTTTACATGCCTATATGTGCTTGCCTCCTTGATATTTTTCTTTTTGATAGTTAGGCCTCCAGATTGTGGTAAAACAATATGTATCATGCAATATTCTCTACTATAAATGTTCATGTAATTCTTCTTTTTGAGAACTCTGGTTCCTTATAAATCAATGCCAAGCAAACTGATCATCCACCTCTGTCCCTCTCAACTGCCCAACTATTCCTCTCCATTTCCAGCTCTAACATAGGCATTATATCCAATACACAATGACAAGAGACCTTCTTCAATTCCAATTATATTTAAGTGGCACAACTAGGTTTTGCTGTTCATGACACAAAAAGCTGTTTATAAATCAGTAAAAGCCAGTTATAATTTTATCAGAGCTGTTTGGATTACTCCAGGTAATGACATACAAATTCAAAGATTAATTTGTAGTCTGTGTTCTGCTTAAAACCAATACTAATGGACTACCCATAGTTTTTCTGTGCACATTTTATCACTCGTAAAGAAATAACACCTTCCAGAAATTATTGATTAGCTCCTCAAGAAGTAAATTAGTATATAGCAAAGGGAATTCTCGATATTCCTCTTCTTTTAAAAATTTACTATTTCTGCCTTTTCTGTCCACCTCGCTCAAAATTGATTGAGATTGTTTAAGAAATAAAACCTCTAGCAAACAAGTGCGTACACAGAAGGTATTACTTTCCACTATATGTTTTATTTACCCATTGCCTTTTCAGTTTCCCGAATAGTAACAAGAAACCTAAGAAGACTTGTTTAGACCAAAATCTCTGACCAAGAACCACAGACTAAATCCAAATTATCTACTGTTCTATAACACTTATCTTTATACAGTGCTGCAAAAAGCCCATGATGCCATAATCAGCACTTAAAACACTTTTAGGCCTCACTTTACTTTCCAAACTCCTCTTCATAATAAGTCCCTGAAACTACTCCAATGTTTACTTTGAATAACCATAAACAGGTATGGCCAGTCTCTCAATCTATGATCCGTTTTCTTTTGTTTTATTTTTGTTCTATACTCTTTCTTTCTGCAATGATTTCTTCCCCATTTATGCTTCTCCATTTTGTACTTCTTTTGGTATTTGCAAAATTAGAGCAATAACTCCCCTCATTGCACTCATTTCATTGTAGTCAGCCAGTCATTTCTTCTTCATGAAATGTATTTTTAGGCAATATATCGCACCAACTCCTCTATAGACTGACCTCAGACTGTGTTCTATTATCAAGCCACATAGCATTTATCCATGTTCACCTGTCCTATCTTTATCTCAGTGCTCGGAATGGGTAGAATTCACCAAGCCTCCTCCTCCAGCAGCATGTTCACCTCCAACACCAATCTTTAGTGTGACAATTTATTTACACCATATAGAACTGTCACTTCTCTCATTTGTTTGTGAGTTTTAGCAATTTGTTCAGGCAAATGAATGTCTACACACTGTGCATGTGCAATATAGTAATTCAATTAGCCATTACCTCTTCCATTCTCACAATGTGGAGGATATCCCAGATGTATATCTGCCTGATGTCTACCTTCTGTACCCAAATTAGCTACATTTTTCCTATGTCACAAAACTGGGTATACTTGTGATCTGCATATGGCAAGTTACCAGCAGTGAGCAAATGCCATAATCAACTATCCACTGATTCCAATTTGCATTAGATAATTCAAAGCTCATGCCAGTGATAATCCAGGAAACAGTTTTTTTTTCTCAAATTCAACATACTAGTTGAATGAGTCCTCTTCTTTTTCTTTTAAGCACATTGAGGTATTGACTTAATTCTCTCAATCTACAACTGCATTTTATTTCTTAGCATCTTCACCATTGACCCGGTCTAATCCTGCACCTAAATGCCTTATATCTTTATCTTCTATAGACGTACTGCCATGCACATACTTTGAAGCATTTCCTAATACCTTGTTGCTTTCTCCATGATTGGCCAAATTCTATGAATGATTTTACCCTGCAAGAAAGAGGCTTCCTCACATTGGTATTTATATGGTGTAATTAAGAGGGGTTCACCACCCCACTGGTGTTTGGGCAAAATATTGTGTAAAAAATATCAGGAGACAGAATTTCAGAAAATAAATATGAAACACAAATCTTGTGATACACAAAATAATATTGTGTTTAGGTGAGTGATATCATTTTAAATAACATCAATATTTAGTAGCATCATTTTCAATAATATAACCGTTAAAGTATTGTTCTTGAATGATTTGAATGTGTTTTACTTTATATATTAATTTTATGTGTTATATTGTTTATATAAAGGTATTTTAGTATAGCTTATAATTGTAAGTGATTTAGAATGTATTTATTTTGTATTGTAATTTATAGTGTTGTAGAGGACTGTTGGGTTTATGGAGGAATAGAGTATAAAGTTAACTAATTAATAATACTTATGAATTATTTAATGCATTTTATTTAATTATATGAGTGATATTTTTCTGGAAATTATGGAATTCTGATTTATTTCATTGTATGTTGTTTTTAGGTTTTTAGGCTTTAAGTTAAAAAATAATTATTTAATAATGTATTATTAATTGTTAATGAATTATTGTACTGATATTTTAGTTGTGGGATACTAGGTTTTGTAGGAGAATGGGGAGAGTTATTTAATTCATAATTCCTTACTTATTAATTATTCTTTGTAAATGTATTATTTAATTGAATTTTACATATTTAAACTATGGAATTCTTAATTTTGTTACTTATATTTTAGTTGCGAGCAGCTTGGTTTGCAGGAGTCTAGGCTGGGAATTTAATTAAAGAATAATTAATTATAAATAAATTATTAATTGTTAAGTTTTAATTACATATTTAATTTTAAATACACTCATTTTAAAATATTGATTTTTTAAGTTAAATTTTAGTTGCAGGCTTTTAAGTTCTTAGTGGTATAGAGTGGGGAGTTAATTATACAATAGTAACTAAATAGCAAGTATTTATTAATTGATAACTAATTATTTCAATGAACAATATTCATGCAATTTAATTTTGCAATTCATATATATAAGCAGGCATGAAAACATGTTCATCTCACTCGAAGCTTTTTGCTGTGCTAAAAACTGGTATTGCAGAGACCTGCCTCAAAGATATTTGGCCTTGTGGAGACCAGCCTAACTACAGCTCCTAGTTGTCCAAGGTGTGACTTTGAGGGATTCATGCCAGCCACATCCTTGGACCTTTCATACTGGAAAGTTTTGACTTGCATTTCAGAAACTAAGGGCCTTAGTTAGATTGTGGTGTATGGGATACTCATCAAAAACTTGGTGGATGTCCTGTTCATCATACTATAGTGCATTTGGTTTAAGAGGCTTGTAATATGGTAAACAGGATATCCATCACATGAAGCATCACATCTGCAAACTCTAAATCAGGTCCTAAATAGAAGTGAAAATCTTTGATCAAGATTACCTGTTTGGTGTATTCAGCTTCTGCACCATTGCGGTTGGCCTGAAATCATGCCTAAGTCTAGGTCAACTAGTACTAGTGACATTTGACTGGCTCTTTACTTTTTCTTGACATTTTTTCATTATAACTTTTAAATGTATATCCCCAGGTCCCCTGCAAAATATTTTGACTACTTAGGTGTCTTTTTGTTCTTTAAATTTGTTTCTCTTTTTGTCTCAATTGGTTTGGATTTTTTTTGTGTCATGTTCGTTCCTTAAAAACTGATGGTACTGTTTGAAAGTAGCAGAGTTATCTGGGGATTATGTGCTGTTTGTCTCATGGGTTTTAGGGGTTAAGTACAGACTATCCCAGAACCACGTATGGACCCAACCAAAGTGAATTTATAAAGTTGGTAGGGATACCTCTCTTTAAATATTAACCCCACAAACATTTGGAGTAATACTTAGGTGATAGCACTCACCTTTCTCCATTCTTCATTAGTGGTAGGTAAAATTACCTCTGTAACATTGCCTTTATACTTCTTTGGTTAATCAGGGGATATGTGAGAACAGTTATCGCCTTTCTTCTTTAGGAGTGATACAAATTCCCCTGATAAATTGCTTGTGAGGAGAGCACAAGTTAGCCAATATCCTACTTGGCCACTTCCCATCCTTTCAATGGACACAATCACTTTCTACTGATTTCTCAGTGTAACCTGTCCATGCCTGTCTGTGGCCATTATGTATATCATTTATCCCTAATCCTGTTAATTATAATATTTGGAATATTTTATTTCTAAATTACATTATTTTCCAATAATGTATACATTTTGTTTATGGCAGTTATGTCCTCTTCTGTTGATGTGCTGTATTATTTCACGGAAAGCGTGGTGTGGGTTTGACTATTTTTTATATTTTTGTTAAATTGGTTTTTTGTTTTGTGTATGTTTTGTATGTTGTTGTGTGATTATCTGTTGGTTACTTTAGAGCTGTCAATAAATGCTGTTACTTATTCAGCCAAAAGCCACCTATTATTTTCAATTCCAGTGACAACTACTTAGTATTCACTAAGGTAGTGAAATAACTTTGCTTCAGCTCTTGAAAGAGTCATCAGTCAACCCAAACCTTTGGCAAAGTTTTGTCATAAATTAACATTTGCAGTCTCTATTTTTTGTGAGTGACCCATCCAAGCTCAACCGTGCATCTAGTCTTTTAAAAATGTTTAAATTGTCATATATTAATTAATTCTGAATTGAAAGACGTAGCAAATGACATGTCTAGAAACACAATCATTTTTTTAGTTCATGTTAGAAGAAAATGCACACTAATTGCACAATATTCAAAATCCATTTACAAATGTAATATACATTTGTCAGAATGTAGGAGGATACTTCTTTCGCCTAACAAATTTGGAGTTGACCACCTGTCCAGATATGATCTCTGTACATAGGAAGGAACTGCTGTCACTGTGGTCCCTTTTAATGTGCTAAATGTTTCTTGTTGATTTTGAGAGCTGTACACCAAATGTTTTTTTTTCAAATGTGGGAGTTGGTTGTTGATAATCAAAAACTAATGACCCCCACACCCTGTGAGTTTTCTCACTGATGTCTTTTGTAGCATGGTCATGGATGAGAAAAGAATGCAGTACACCATCCTCCCTAAATAGAGCATTCAGTGTACCTCAGTAGAATGTCTGTCCACCAATGGCCCCTACTCTATTGGCCCATCTGCTGAAGTATTCCATCAGTGGAGCATTGGGGGTTCAGTCAACAGCGTAGTATATGTCTGTCTGTCTCTAAATGAGAAAGGTGGGCCATGGGCTTGAGAGACAGAGTACTCTGTTGTGTTTGCATAGAAGTACTCTGCCTGCCAAGCTCTAAATCAGGTCCCTAACTTTTCTGCTGTTAGACACTGGTCAAAATAAAAATATCAACTCATTGGAAATGTTGTGATTTCCAAACTAGGGGAAGAAAAAAGTATGCAAATGTTGCCCAGGGATCTTTCATCAAGCAAACACCCAGGTCTCAAAATGACCATGAACAATGTTAAAGGATTGTCCTGGGATTGAATCCCCCTTATTTATTAAGAGGTTCAACCCCCATATAGTACAAAGCATTCAAACGTATAATACCACATTTGAACTTATAATACCACCTGTTATAACTAATGTGATATGAATGTAGGAATTTAGTAAAGGTGCCCAGAAGAACATTGTATTTCATTACACCCCTTCACATGATGATGTGCATCAGGAAATATATAAAAACACAATAATCCTTTGCTTCTGTGTGGCAAACATTTATGAATCTCAGAAAATATTTATCTACAAAGTTCAAATTTCTCAATAGCAAACAGGCACATTTGGTTGGTGTTGTATACATGCCAGTTATGCACGTGTGTTGGGGAAGTTAGAATACAGAGAAGTAATAGAATAGGAAGGTAGAACGTGAGGAGAATATGAGGAACGCACACTGTGAGTGTGCATCAGGATTTCAGCGACACCTTGAACCAGTAAGAACATTTTGTTTTTAACATTTCGATACTCAAATGTACTTTACCTGTTTGTTCTGGCACTGGGCCACTGAACGGATGTATTCCGGAGTATTGTTTTCATTTGAAAATATGTCAAAGTGGCTGGTCAACTGAAATTCTCTCGTGCCGCTCATTCTCTGACTCTTCATTGGCTGCAGAATATTTCGCAGCATGCAGCCATTTTGAAAAAGACTAGTCTGCATTTCTTTCTCGTTCGTTCCAAGTTTATGAAGCGTATTCATAAAGGAATTCCATTCTTACATGCTCCCAGGAACAAGTTAAATGGTATTTTAATTTTATGTATCTTACATATTTAAAATGCTGAAAAACCTTATTTTGATGTATACTAGCGTGTTTTTTTGTTTGGCGGGTTGTTTTGGCATGAAGAAAAGATTCCAACCTCATTAAACTTTTTTTCATTATTTTTTAACTTTCATTCATCACCTATATCACAATGAAATATATTTGGTGATTACATTTGTACATCAGCTATGGCTTCCAACGGTTCATATGATTTTACCTCCTCCACAACCATTCCAACCTTTGGCAGGGGACAATGCTATATAGTGGCAAGAGTGGAAAGAATATTTTCTAAATTATATTACAAATTGTGGTGAAGAAGATGATTTCACTCCCAAAAAAAAAGAAGAAGAAAATTCCTTTACATTGTCTAGGTCCCCAGGATTTAAAAATTTCTTATCGCATAGAAAAGAAGCCAAGACCAGATGGTCAAGGAGATGTATTTACAAATTAAATTGAAGATTTGGATAGACACTAGGCACTGACAGGATGTGTTGGGATCGATAGATATAAATTCTATCATAGAAAATAATTAAAGGAGGAATCAATTGAAGAGTACGTATCTGCCTTAAAAAAGTTAGCATTGACATGTTGTTTTTGGCATCCTACATGATG
Source organism: Pleurodeles waltl (assembly GCF_031143425.1). Lineage (NCBI taxonomy): Eukaryota > Metazoa > Chordata > Amphibia > Caudata > Salamandridae > Pleurodeles > Pleurodeles waltl. The sequence continues at coordinate 973,205 of NW_027150399.1, read as the reverse complement.
AAATGAGTAGAGACCAAGTTGTAATGCATGCTGATAATCATTCTATACAAGACTGTCTATGGGCCAAAGGAGAGGCATCATTATCTAAAGTTGTTGAAGTAGTAAAAAAAGCAGAACTAACAGGCAGGTGTGCCTAAGCGATGCTTCTTGAAAACAGGAGTGAAACTGAGGATAACGAACGGATAATAAAATTAAAGTAGGTAAGAAAAATTCAAAAACTTTATGAGACAATTCTACAATACTAGATAGGCCTAGCAAAGTACAATTAAAGAAAAATGAGGCATACAAATCCAATGTGAAGTGTTATAGATGTGGATTTACTAGTCATTATGCTATTGACAAGAAGTGCCCTGCAAGTAACCAGTTATGTTCCGAATGTGGAATTGTAGATTATTTCGCAAAAGTATGCAGGAAGAAGAAAAGGAAATCTATAAAAATATTGGAGAACAACTCGGACTCGGAATCATCTATTTCAGACAATGAGGACTTAAATATGTGTGTGTTCAACATAAGAGATAATTCTGATGAGGAACATCAACACAATTCAAGGAAAAAACCTAACTGTAATTTATCCATAGAAGGAATTTTGGTTAATGTTATTGGCTGATTCTAGTTCTCCATATACTATAATCAGCCAAGCAGTGTGGTTTGGATTATCTGGAACATAAACTGGGAAACAAGCTTGAGCCTCCAGACATTTCCCCAAAGAGTTTTACATGGAGAAACTATTGAAATTTTAGGGTATAGAAAAGTGTGCTGTGTATTTAAAAATAGAGAAGCAGAGTGTAAATGATATGTCTCAAAATCAGGACCATCAGTTTTAGGATGGTGGGACCAAGGTAAACTAGGTATTATTCAGAATTCTAACACTTCTGAACCTGTTTCTGTGGTACAGGAAGAAAGTTTGGATGAAGATAATATCAAAGTAAGGTATCCTATGGTGTTTGCGGGTGGTATTGGTAAGTTAACCGGTTTCCAACACAGAATTGTATTGAAAGAGGATGCTATACCGGTCACACACAAAGTCAGAAATATTCCTATGGGCATTAGGGCTAATGTAAGCAAGGAATTGGAGAAATTATTGCAGGCAGGAATCATAGAACAGATTGACTCACGGGATTGGGTTGCTCCATTGGTGGTGGTGAAGAAAGCCAATGGAAAGTTGAGGCTATGTGTTGATCTGAGAGATTTAAATAAAAATATATTGTTGGATCAATTTCCATTACCAAAAATTAGCGAGATGGTTGCGCTTACAGAAGGCATGAATTGGTTCACTACGATCGACCTAACCTCAGCTTACCATCAAGTTTTGTCACATCCGGAAAGTCCCAGGCTTACTGCATTTATTACTCCATGTGGCTATTATCAATTTGCAAGAGTACCATTTGGTTTGGTGTCAGCAGCAGCTATGTTTCAAAGATTGATGTTTAAATTATTTAAGAATGTACAAAATGACATGTTCTTACAAGACAATATACTTGTCATGGGTGAATCAAGAACGGAACATGATGCCAAATTGAAAGAAATATTGGATATTCTTAGTGTTAAGGGTCTCACGGCTGAGCATTCCAAATGCAACATAGCGAAAAATAAGGTTACGTACTTGGGTCATGAGATAAGTGTGAAAGGAGTAGAACCTAAACCAGAATTGATGGAGGCTCCAACAAGTACACCAGTTCCCACCAATAAGGATGAAGTGAGGGAATTTTTAGGTCTGGCAGATTTTTATGCTAAGTATGTACAAAATTCTGCTAGTAAGACTTATCCCATCAGGCAATTGTTGAAAAACAAAATAGTATTTGAATTGACGGAAGAGTGCCAAGAAGCGTTCAATATGATCAAAGAAAATGGTACAAGTGCACCAGCTCTTTAAGGATTTGACACCAATTTACAGAGTATTGTGACTACTGATGTGAGCAATAGAGGGATTAGAGAGGTGCTCACGCAAGTTGATTCGTGTGGAAAAGAGAGTTTGATTGCATTTGCTTCACATTTGCTAACAGATACTGAGGCAAGATATTCTGTTATTGAACAGGAAACTTTGGCATGTGTGTGGGGTTTGGAACATTTCAGACAGTTCATTTGGGGTATGAAAGTAATTTTGCGTAGTGATCATAAACCACTCACAAAGGTTCTTACAACAAGTGGATTGTTTAATGCTTCCGCACGCATAGCACGGTTATCTATAAAACTCTTAGACTATAAGTATGATACACAATATGTTCCAGGAGTAAAAAACATTGTTGCAGATTTTTTTAGCAGGTTACCTATCCGAACACAAGACACAACCTGCGGTGAGATGGGAGGTGAGTGTGTGGCAGAAATAATGGAAGGGACTCAAGGAATTTCAAATGGGGACCCGTCCACTGCCACAAAGGAAGATTACATTTTGTCAAAGGTACTTTCTTTGGTTGTAGAGTGCTGGCCCAACAAGAATGATCTGGAAGGAAATGTATGTATATCTTGGGAGTTAAAACAAGAATTTTCCTTAGAAAATAATGTGGTACTACACAGTGGTAGGCTTGTACCACTGGAAAGTCTTAGGGACAAATTATTAGATATTTGCCGTGAAGGACATTTGGGAATTTCTAAAATGAAGACTAGAGTAAAATAATTATATTGGTGGCTTGGAACTGATGTGGCCATTGAGATGAAGGTGAAGAATTGCATTTTATGAAATAAATCAGAAAATAATGTGTTGACATTTAAACCACCCTTGTACTCATTAACTTGTCTGGATATGCAGTGGGACACAGTAGGTTTAGATATTACGGGGCCAATTTATGAGAATGGAAATGCTAAGTTTATTTTAGTATTAATGTATCATTTTCCAAAATGGCCAGAGGTGAAGATCTCAACAAGAATTGGTATCTCAACTATTGTGAAATTGTTGGATAAAATATTTGTGAGAGAAGGGTTGCCCAAGGTTATTCTGACAGATAATGGACCTCAATTTTTGTCTGGAGAGGTTAAAGTGTTTTTGAAAATGAATGGAATAATACACAACACAACTTCACTTTATCACCCATCTGGTATTGGAGTGGTAGAGCGCTTTTATAGAGTTCTAATGAATGCTATTCAATTAGCCAATAATACAAGTTTATCATGGAAAAAGAAGTGCGGAAGACAGTATGGTCATACATAATTACTCCTAATGATATCACGGGTTTCAGTCCTTTCGAAATAATGAGGGGTATGATTCCTTTAGGTAAGGGCAGTGTGGCCTGGATGGTTAAGACTAGAAGAAGTGATTGGTCCCCATATGGGATCAAGAATAATATAAGTATGAAACAGAGGCATACTAAGGAAATGTATGATGCAAAACACAAATGCAAGGTAGTAGAAATACAGGCAGGAGATTTTGTCAGAGTTAAGATTCCTGTTTTTAAAAGTAAGGGAGCAGGAAGATTCTATCCACCACTAATGGTTAAAAAAAAAATGTGTAACTCTGTGTTACTTAGTGATGGGAGAGTATGGCATGTAAGCAGAGTTGCACCATATAAGGGTGGAAAATATGATAGTGCCCATGATAATACTTGGTTGAGGGATAAAAATGATTAGTGATAAAACACGAGACACAAAAGTTGGATAAGAAAAGAGTCTTGCAGGTGAACACAGGTCTGCAGGGGTCTACACGTCAAAGATGGGGAACTGGTGTTGCTGGTCAATCTTCTAGCAATGTGGAGGTGGGATCAGGAGTCGATGTGGCGATGTTAGTAGATTTGGTCAGATAATGATGAGGTCTAAAAGACTAAAAGATTATGAATGCAATTTGTATATGTTCATCTGTATATTGCTTCATGTGAGTATTCACATTTTTATGTACATAGCCATATGCTAACAATTATTTGTTCCTAGGCAAATGTTACTGTAATAGTTATGGTTATTGATGAGAAATTTATTTGTGTTACTATGAAGGGGGATGTATTATATGTATGCTAGTTATGCATGTGTGTTGGGGAAGTTAGGATACAGAAACGTAATAAAATAGGAACGAAAAATGACAGGGGAATGTGAGGAACGCAGGAGGTGAGGAACAGGTGGAGTCGCAGCTGGTTGGTGTCAGGGCTGTATCATTTTCATTTATGATATAAAAAAAGATTCAACGGAAGCTTCACTTGTTCCTAGTTAACACTTGGTTTGATGATGATTATGTTTCCAATATTGATGATAGGATTTAATCTTTACATATGTTTATAATGTTGTCTTATTTGCAACTCAATTTCAAAAGGTTTCCCTTACAATTTATTTTTGCTGCTTTATTTAATATAATATGTAGTTTTTAAAGAGGTAAAGACCGCGTGTTGCTGAACCCCTGTGGAACACGTTCCCCTATAAATTGTGTTTAGGTGCTGTAGTGTCTTGAGAGTTAGCGAATTATGGGATCATTTTGGCTCCTGATTGACTCTGTAGAACTGTGTCATAAGGTGAATAGACTTTGTGTTTAGAATGTTGAGTTCCCATTTGCCCGCAGAGGAATAAAGACGAGTACGACCAAGCTCCATGCGTAGCATTTTCATGTATGAGTACCCAGGCTGAAGAGAATGCAAGAGTCATTTGATGATTATTTTTCAGTTTACACTTGCTTTGCAGTGGGGCTCTTTTCCATTGCCACAAGTGTGCCCAGAGACACCTCACTGTTAACATGTCTGCTTTGGGGCTGTCACTAATAGTTCATGTTTGCTAAGGATACCAGTTGTATCAATTTCTGTTCCTTTAACTAAGCCTCATATTACACTTTATCAACTATTCACCTGAACCACCTCACAGAGGATTTTTGAGCCTTTCTTTGCCAGCCTCTGGTAAAGAACAAATATTTGTAGGATCACTTTTTCTTTGCTACAGGGTTATACCCTTCTCATTCACCATGTCACATGCTAAACATGAGTAATCACTCAACCAGACTACTTCACAACCAGTGGTTTGGCATTGCACCCCTGAGTTCCTAAGTATCCTATTTGTTATCGTCAATAAAAAAGACTTCCATTGCTTGTGGCAACGAATGAAGGGTCTCATTATGACCATGGTGGTCATTAGACCACCAGGGTCACGGTTGCAGTCGGACTGCCACCAAAGTGGTGGTCCGACTGTGACAGTACAACCATGGCAAAAGTGCCACGGTTGGATCGCTAACATTGCCAGGTTGCCGCCAGTTGATGGCCTGGTGGTCTCGGCGGTTGTTATCCACCAGGGTAGCACTGCTTGCTGAACAGAAAAGGATGTGCCTGTGGAGAGTAGCTAAACTGGTCTTCAAATGCAGGGAATGACATTTGGAGCGGCTCAGGACCGCCCCTATTTCCTGCGACCCCAGACAATTAGGTGCCCTCTTGATTAGATCAGGAGAGGGCAGGAGCGCGGTGTGTTTAGGATCCTTAGCCACACCACTAGGTGGGCTCAGCCAGATTTAACCTCCAAAAATCACTTTCCGCCATGTTGGATTTTTGAAAAATGTTACTCCCTGGGATTGATTTTTGCTACACTTCCCAGGAAGTGGTCATCAAAGGGAGAAGGAGCCTGCCTGTGATTGGACAGCCAGGAAACCCCTTCTTTCCACCCCAGGAGCAAGGATAAATATGGCAGAGCTGCACCCACACCTCAGATTCCTACAAGGAAGAACATCAGAAGAAGAAGGACTGCCCTGCTGGACCCCTGACCTGCACCTGGACACTGCACTCTGAAAGCCTGCACCAGCTGCACACTCATACTTCACCACAAGAAGGAATTTGCCTGGCTTCAACTGATTCCAGAAGGGACTCCCTGCTTGCTACAGGTGAAGAATGGCTAACCAGAGTCCTCTGCATCACATCCTGAAGAAACTGACCAGCTGACCACTGTTGTGTGGTTATTTTGGAGGTTGAGCTAGGTGCATTCTGGGAGTTGGAATCTTAACCCTCAAGGAGCAACTCACAGCTTTTGGAACCTTAGGGTGATACTTGAATGCTTTACACACATTGGCTCTCATTGTGAGTTTGGCTTGAAGCGGAGGGCGCCCGCCAAACTCTTCCACACGGAAGACCGCCACACCGGTCTTCTGCCCGCCGGCCCTATTAAGAGTTGACTGCTGGACTGGGGGGAGACAGAAACCGTTTCCGCCCACTGGCCCAGTGGGGAACAGGGCCTGAACATTGACGATTGCTCATAATTGAGCCGGCGGCAATGTGGTGGTGCGTCGGGTGCAACAGCACCCATTGTGCTTTTCACTGCCCGTAATTTGGGCAGCGAAAAGCTTGACAGGGCTGTCCATGGGGGCACCTGCACTGCCCATGCCAAGTGCATAGTCAGTGCAAGGACCCACAGGGGGCCCCGGCACACCCTTTCTGCCAGCCTTTTCATGGCATGGCTACCGCCTTGCAGAGGCTGGCAGAATGGGGACTGGTAATCCCCAGGACAACACTGCAAGCAGTGCTACCCTGGTGGATTGAACCCACCGGCACCAGCAAGCTGTTGGTTGGCAGTAATCTGCTGGTGTTGGCGGTCCAACCATGGCATCTCCACCACGCTCGTAATGTGGAGGCTGGACCGCTGCTCTCGTAATGAGGCTCTTTGTCTCCTAAGTTAAGCCTTGTTGCTTGTTGCCAAGCTACCAATGGTGGGGCTGGGGTTAATTTATTGAGACCTAACTGAACCTAGTGGGGGTTAGTGGCCTATTGCTAAGTGTAGGTACTTACCTGCCCTTACCAATAATACATTTTCCAACAGCTTTTTGACCTATATTCTAGAAAGGAGTCCTCACCAGCATGTCCCCTCACCATCTCAGAATAATAATAATCCCTTATACGTTACTCTTTTCTATACCCAGATTTAGAATTGCTTACTTCTTGTGGAATAATTAAATCCCTTGCATATAAATCACTTCCTTAAGTCAACTAGCCTTTTAACTGCTTAAAATCCAAAGAAGCAATGTGCAAATTGGGGTATTACAGAAGGGACATACCACCTAATTTAGAAATCAGAAGAAATAGTGTACAGTGATAAACATGTTTTTTAACTCTGTTCCATCAGATTTTTCTACTGTCAGTGATTATGAAGCATCTTCAGATCTACCATGGGATTTAGAGTAATACATGAAATTACACTGTGATATGACTAAATGCATTATAGTAGATAAAATAACACTCTTTCTTGGGAGGCTTGCTACATGCACCCCAGGCAATACTTGTAATACAGAAGATGGAAATAATGTTTCATAAGGTCAGGATGAACTCCATTCCAAATTCTTATATTTTTTTAACAAGCCAATGGCTTCTTTCCTGCTGCTTAGTGCTGCAAACTTTACACAGCTGGAAATAGATGTCTCTTATCTCTGGTTTAATCATGGCAAGATCCAGTTGTAATTGTCTTAACTACTGGCAACTGATGGGGCTTATTTACACGCCCTGTGCTCTGTTAGACTGTCACTTTTTTGATGCTCCAGCAGCACAGACTAAAGAACTATATCTATGAGGCCAAGCAAAGCCGCATTGCATGGCTTCCATGGCCTCATAGGTATGGAGTAATGCAATGCAGCTCAGGTCTCTGTGGTGCCATACTATGCACCATGGGGTGGTCCATGTTTGTTTTGGTGGGGTTTTCCCACGCAGCTCCTATGGTTTTTGACCAAAACAATCCTGCATACAACACAGACACCTTACATTTTGGCACAAGGGTACCTGGTAGTCGTGCCTGCTGCAAGGGAGGGGATGGGGTAGGGGCAGGGGCAGCATGCTGAGTGGGGGGAGCGGGGGTCCAGTGGGGCTCCCCCCATGTTCCACAGCTCCAGCTGCCTCTCGTCTCCTTCCTCCCTCCCCATCCAATCCAGACGCTTCTTTCATGCTGTTGAACAGCATGAAAAAAGCACCAGGATTGGCCTGAGTGGGCAGAAATTGCCCAGGCATTACAACCTCCCCGGGACTTCCTTGACGTTGGAGAGATGCTGTCCCCCTCATGGAGCCACTGATTGACCTGGGGACCGCCACCTTCCAGGGCCCGCTCCTGCTTTGTCCCAGGATGACGACCCCTGCGACATAGCTCTTTGCTGTTGCCAAGTCACTGCAAACATTTTGGTTTTTGACAGCGTGACCGGTCAAGCAGGTCCTACTGTCAAAAACCAAAGGTCTTAACTGTCCTCTGCACATGTGCAGTGAACAGAGATGATTTGCTTAAGCAGTGACTCTTATCCCCAGATCCACCCTCTCATACCTATTCTCACACCCAAGAGTCCATGTCCAACTCCCCCCATGCACGGCCAAAGGGTCATGCACAGTTGATGAATCATCACAAAATTTCCCCCTAAAGTACAACACTCACTTCAGCTGCCATCTGAAACGCTTTGGGGTGATCCGTCAAGCGGGGGCAGAGAAAAAGAAGGGGATCCCAAAGCACTTTTTCCCCATGCTTTTTTCCATAAGGATTTTGAACTGGAATAGCAGTCGAACCACTTGACAGAATTACACCAAATTTGGCAGAAAGGTTGCTTTTGGTTTAGAAAGCACCTTTTTGTGATGTGGTGTAAACCCATTCAGTGCTTTTCCAGTTATTAAATGAAAAACAAATTTGTATAAATAGGGACGTGGATCCATCATGACACAGGTCCACATGCCAGAAGCAGTTCTGTGATTGGCTGTCTGCAACCTGCAGAACGTTGTGGCTGCCATCTTATAAACCGGTGCATGGTCCTGGGGGGGTAAAAATAGGGTCTGAAGACAATAGAAGGGTTCAGGGCAGAAGTACTCTGACCCCTTAAGGGTTATTATTGGGTGTCTGAGGGAACCCTTATTACTTTACAAAAGTTAAAATCCTTTTTTTGGCCACGGACGTGATGTTGCAAAAATGTTGCGGTACTCAGAGTCATGAACCCTGCTGAAAAAATAAAAAATACATTCATGCACATACTCACTCACACAGTAAAGCATGCACTCTCAGACCCACCTAGACACACACAGCCACTGACTAACCCACACAGACACTTTTACACCAGCTCAGGGACCTACTCAGACACTCATACACTCACTCACAGGCCACTTAAACACTCATGCACCACTCACAGACCCACTGACTCTCATGCACCCACTCACAGACCCACTGACACTCATACACTAATACACTCACTCAAAAACCCACATAGACTCTCAGAAACATTCAGACACTCACACACCAACTCAGACAATTACACCGCCAGTCACAAACCCACTCAGACCCTCACGCACCCACTCAAACCCTAATGCATCCATTCACAGACCTACTTAGTCACTCATGCTGCTACTCACAGACCTACTGAGAACCTTATGCACCCACTCAGGCCACCATGCACCCTCTTACAGACCAACTCAGACACAGATGCACCCACTCACAGACCCACTCAGACACTGACGCTCCCACTCACGGACCCACTCAAACCATCAAACATCCACTCACAGAACCACTCAGACCCTCACGCACCTACTCTTACACCCAGACAGACACTATCACACTCAGAGACAGCCTCTCACACCTATTCTTACGCCCAGAGAGACAAACCCTTCGGCCGTGTGTGGTTGGGTTGGTATGGGGGTGACTGAAGAGCCTGGCTGCAGGTCAGGGCCTATGGCCAACCCCTGACATGCATGACCAAAGGCTGTGTCCTGAGCGGGGTTGGGTGGTTATAGGGGTTGGCAGCTGGGCCTGGCCTCAGGTGGTCGTTTGAATAAAGTATTGTAATTAAAATGACTTTACATTTTTTTTTTAATGGAAATTTACTGAGAACAACAAAAGTTACACAGACGTTATAGTTAGGTTCTGAATTTACTCATGCAAAACTATAGAAATTCAGCAGTTATAGTTAGAATTCCTGTTAAAATGTCACGATGGATCCGCAGCCCTTGATATAGAAATGTATTTTCCATTTAATATCTCACAAACTATTGAATGGATTTACACCAAATAACTAAAAGCATAATGTGCATACCAATAGCTTCCTGTTTGCACAATGTTATGTAATTCTATCCAGCGGTTCGGGCTATAGTCATGTTCAAAACTCATATGGAAATTACCATGGGGAAAGCACTTATTTTGACCCCCCCTTTTTCTTGGCCTTGGCTTGACAGATGATCCTGAAATTTCCCATGCACGACAAGAATCACCGGTACACTTTGGTTGGAATTTTGTGAAGATTTTTCAAACTGTGGCAAAGATATAGGCAAATCAAAAAATGCTTTATCTATGGAAACATGATCCTAACTACAAGTACCTACTGGCAACCGCCAATAGTTAATATATATAAATATAAAGAGATATGTGTATATGTACATATATATATATATAGATATATATATATATATATATATATATATATATATATATATATATCTATATATATATATATACACACACACACACACACACGCACACACACCATATTTCAGAATCCTTTGTTTTTTTAAGTGAATTTTTTGGTTTCTTTAAATCTTATCTTATTTTCTAACTACTATAGCATCCCTGTAACCTTTGTTATAGGAAGGAAACTATAACTTGCGTCCTGCCATGCACAGTTTTTTCATCAATAATGTTATTGCTAATTTTGCAGTAATAATATCAATGATGCCATAGAAGGTGTCATCATTGATTTAATATGTGAAATAATTAATTGTGCATGGCGAAGGCTCAAGTTATAGTGACCTTAGGGTGCAAGTTATAGTTACTTGAGTTAACCATAACTATAAGTGCTGGATTTTCTTTGTTTTGTGTGAGGAAATTCCGAACCTAAGTATAACGTCCCTGTAACCTTTGATTTTTACCAGTGAATTTCTATGGCTTTTTTAGCATGCACAGATGTAAATTTAACCAGCATCGGCAGGGTTGACCGCAGGGCATGACCTATGGCAAGGTCCAGTTGCCAACCCTCCTGCATGCACCGAAAAAAAGCTGGCATAAGGTTGGATGAAGTGGGTGTTTTCTTTTTTTCAATTTTTCTCTAGAACCACAGATCCACCAGTGGATGTGCTGATCTTCAGAGTCATGGATCCCATGGATCTGTGGATTGGACCCAAAAAAATTGGGCAAATATTCCCCCAGAAGGAGTCCCTAAGGGACCCTTCTATGTGTCCTATGGAGTCTGGATACCTGTAACCTGACCCTTTATGTATTTATGTACTCTTCTTTTCACACCCCTGAGCTGATACAACACGTAAAATGGCGGTCGCAACTTTTCTGTCAGTTTGTAGACAGCCAATCAGGGTCTTTGGTTTTCCTTGATTTGCAAATCCGGACCTGGATCCGCGGGTTTGGATCCGCATCCCTATATATTTTTTGGCCTTGAATTACTCTAAAACTACTGAACAAATTTACAGCACAACAAATACGAGTAATCTCCGAAACAGGATCTAGCTTCCTGCTAAATTTGGTGTAATTCCGATCAGCAGTTTAGGCTGTAGGCGTGTCTAAAGACCCTACTGTAGGAGGCTGGACTGGCTTGTAGTGAGTACCTAGGGGTACTTGCACCTTGCACCAGGCCCAGTTATCCCTTATTAGTGTATAGGGTGTCTAGCAGCTTAGGCTGATAGATAATGGTAGTTTAGCAGAGCAGCTTAGGCTGAACTAGGAGACGAGTGAAGCTCCTACAGTACCACTAGTGTCATATGCACAATATCATAAGACAACACAATACACAGATATACTAAAAATAAAGGTACTTTATTTTTATGACAATATGCCAAAAGTATCTCAGTGAGTACCCTCAGTATGAGGATAGCAAATATGCACAAGATATATGTACACAATACCAAAATATGCAGTAATAGTATTAGAAAACAGTGCAAACAATGTATAGTTACAATAGGATGCAATGGGGACACATAGGGATAGGGGCAACACAAACCATATACTCCAAAAGTGGAATGTGAACCACGAATGGACCCCAAACCTATGTGACCTTGTAGAGGGTCGCTGGGACTATTAGAAAATAGTAAGGGTTAGAAAAATAGCCCACCCCAAGACCCTGAAAAGTGAGTGCAAAGTGCACTAAAGTTCCCCAAAGGACATAGAAGTCGTGATAGGGGAATTCTGCAGGAAAGACACAAACCAACAATGCAACAATGATGGATTTCCAGTCGAGGGTACCTGTGGAACAAGGGGACCAAGTCCAAAAGTCACAAGCAAGTCGGAGATGGGCAGATGCCCAGGAAATGCCAGCTGTGGGTGCAAAGAAGCTGCTACTGGACAGCAGAAGCTTAGGTTTCTGCAGGAACGACAAGGGCTAGAGACTTCCCTTTTGGAGGATGGATTCCCCACGCCATGGAGAGTCGTGCAGAAGTATTTTCCCTCCGAAAGACTGCCAACAAGCCTTGCTAGCTGCAAATTGTGCGGCTAGGGTTTTTGGATGCTGCTGTGGCCCAGGAGGCACCAGGATGTCGGCAATTGCGTCTGAAGACAGAGGGGGCATCGAGCAAGGCAAGGAGCCCTATCAGCAGCAGGCAGCACCCGCAAAAGTGCCAGAAACAGGCACTACAAAGATGCATGAAATGGTGCTCACCTGAAGTCGCACAAAGGAGTCCCACGTCGCCAGAGGACAACTTAGGAGGTCGTGCAATGCAGGTTAGAGTGCCGTGCACCCAGGCTGGACTGTGCACAAAGGATTTCCACCGGACATGCACGGAGGCCGGAGTAGCTGCAAAAGTCGCGTTTCCCAGCAATGCAGTCTGGCGTGGGGAGGCAAGGACTTACCTCCACCAAACTTGGACTGAAGAGTCACTGGACTGTGGTAGTCACTTGGACAGAGTTGCTGGATTCAAGGGACCTCTCTCGTTGTGCTGAGAGGAGACCCAGGGTACCGATGATGCAGTTCTTTGGTGCCTGCGGTTGCAGGGGGACGATTCCGTCGACCCACAGGAGATTTCTTCGGAGCTTCTAGTGCAGAGAGGAGGCAGACTACCCCCACAACATGCACCACCAGGAAAACAGTCGAGAAGGCGGCAGGATCAGCGTTACAGAGTTGCAGTAGTCGTCTTCGCTACTTTGTTGCAGTTTTGCAGGCTTCCAGCGCGGTCAGCAGTCGATTCCTTGGCAGAAGGTGAAGAGAGAGATGCAGAGGAACTTGGATGAGCTCTTGCATTCGTTATCTAAGGAAATCCCCAAAGCAGAGACCCTAAATAGCCAGAAAAGAGGGTTTGGCTACTTAGGAGAGAAGATAGGCTAGCAACACCTGAAGGAGCCTATCAGAAGAAGTCTCTGACGTCACCTGCTGGCCCTGGCCACTCAGAGCAGTCCAGTGTGCCAGCAGCACCTCTGTTTCCGAGATGGCAGAGGTCTGGAGCACACTGGAGGAGCTCTGGGCACCTCCCAGGGGAGGTGCAGGTCAGGGGAGTGGTCACTCCCCTTCCCTTTGTCCAGTTTCGCGCCAGAGCAGGGCTGAGGGGTCCCTGAACCGGTGTAGACTGGCTTATGAAGAAATGGGCACCATGTGTGCCCATGAAAGCATTTCCAGAGGCTGGGGGGGCTACTCCTCCCCTGCCTTCACACCATTTTCCAAAGGGAGAGGGTGTAACACCCTCTCTCAGAGGAAGTCCTTTGTTCTGCCATCCTGGGCCAGGCCTGGCTGGACCCCAGGAGGGCAGAACCCTGTCTGATGGGTTGGCAGCAGCAGCAGCTGCAGTGAAACCCCGGGAAAGGCAGTTTGGCAGTGCCAGGGTCTGTGCTAGAGACCCGTGGGATCATGGGATTGCACCAACAATGCCAGGATGGTATAGAGGGGGCAATTCCATGATCTTAGACATGTTACATGGCCATATTCGGAGTTACCATTGTGAAGCTACACATAGGTAGTGACCTATATGTAGTGCACGCGTGTAATGGTGTCCCCGCACTCACAAAGTCCGGGGAATTGGCCCTGAACAATGTGGGGTCACCTTGGCTAGTGCCAGGGTGCCCACACACTAAGTAACTTAGCACCCAACCTTTACCAGCTAAAGGTTAGACATATAGGTGACTTATAAGTTACTTAAGTGCAGTGTAAAATGGCTGTGAAATAACGTGGACGTTATTTCACTCAGGCTGCAGTGGCAGGCCTGTGTAAGAATTGTCAGAGCTCCCTATGGGTGGCAAAAGAAATGCTGCAGCCCATAGAGATCTCCTGGAACCCCAATAAACTGGGTACCTCAGTACCATATACTAGGGAATTATAAGGGTGTTCCAGTATGCCAATGTAAATTGGTAAAATTGGTCACTAGCCTGTTAGTGACACTTTGTAAAGAGAGAGCATAACCACTGAGGTTCTGGTTAGCAGAGCCTCAGTGAGACAGTTAGGCATCACACAGGGAACACATACCTATAGGTCACAAACGTATGAGCACTGGGGTCCTGACTAGCAGGGTCCCAGTGACACATAACAAACATACTGAAAACATAGGGTTTTCACTATGAGCACTGGGCCCTGGCTAGCAGGATCCCAGTGAGACAGTGAAAACACCCTGACATACACTCACAAACAGGCCAAAAGTGGGGGTAACAAGGCTAGAAAGAGGCTACTTTCTCACACAACCCCTCCCCCAAACGAAGGACAATAAGGCTAACCTTGGCCAGTTGAGACTTTATTGTCTAAGTGGTGATAAGTAGAGAGTAGCTCTGCAATAGACTGGTTACTCCCTTTATCATCCACTATATGGTTACTTCCCTGTGGGGATGTAAACCACCCTGTTTGAAGTTTTTTAGCTAAGCAACAATGTGAAGATGTATTTTCAGAGTTTCTATCAGTAAGTTTTAGTTTAGAGCAGTGGGAATTGTCCACTGAACCTATTTGTAGTGATGGAAATGCCAGACAGGGATGCTGTCTCAGAAAAGCCATAGCTGGGCAAAAACTTTGTCCATATGGCTGGAAGAGAGAACAGGGATGCTGTTTCTCTTGAGTTGGAGCAGGGCAGGGATGCTGTCCTATGAGCTCCACACTAGGGCAGGGATGCTGACCTAAGTGTTGTGAGGCAGTGCAGAGTTTCTGCACTAAAGTTTCTCTGGGAGGGTTGGAGGGATGCTCCATGTTAACTAAAATGGTGCTCTTTTTCTCACCAATGTTAGTTATCCCACAGAGAGGTACTTCTACCTCAGGGAGTACAGCTTTGCCAGCTGATGCTTCCCTTGGAACAGGTGCCACCCCAGGAGAGGTTTCTCCCACCACAGGAATGGTATCCTGAACTGCAGGGTGGTTAGGGGATACTGTGATTCCCTTTTTACCTGCTGATGGAGAGGGATCCTGAGTTTTCAGGCCTTCTCTTCTTTGCTTTTTCATTTCAGTAGAAATGAGAGGGAACAATTCCTCTGGGATGCCCAGCATGGCTGCATGGGCATAAAATTCTACATCAGCCCAACCTGAGGCCTCTAGGTCATTACCTAAGAGACAGTCTACAGGTAAGCTGGGTGATACCACCACCTGCTTAGGGCCAGTAACTCCACCCCAACTAAACTGAATTATAGCTAAAGGAAGAAACTTAGTGGAGTTATGGGCATCAATAATTTTATACTGTTGTCTAATGATGTGTTGTTCAGGAGCCACTAGGTTTTCAGTCACCAAAGTGATACTGGCACCTGTGTCCCTGTAGGCCAAGGACTCAACACCATTTATTGAAACTGTCTGCCTGTACTTATCCATTGTAAGGGGACAAGCAGCCAATGTGGCAAGGCCAATGCCACTAGGTGTGACAGAAACTGTCTTGGGACTGACTACCCCAGTTTCTATTATGGACCCATAAGTGAACCCAACTACACCCTTAACTTGACTGTTGCCAGCAGTCCCACCACTAGTACCACTACTGCTAGGGGCACTAGAGCTTGATGTATTAGTGGTGGTAGGCTCAGGGGGTTTACCTGGACAGGACTTATCCCCTGGCCTATGGCCTCTGTTTTTACACACAAGGCACCAAGGCTTTTTAATGTGTGCAGGTTGAGAAGAAGAGGAAGAATTTGTTTTATCCCCACCCTCTGAAGAGTGTTTAAGATTTGAAGTGGGATCTTTGGTTTTACCCTTATCCCCATGCTTATCTTGAGATTTTTCACCATCTTTCTTCTTGCCATCCTTGTCACCACCTGTATGAACTTTTCTGTTCACCCTTGTTCTGACCCATTTGTCTGCCTTCTTTACCAATTCTTGGGGAGAGGTCAGATCAGAGTCCACCAAGTACTGGTGCAACAAATCAGACACACAATTATTAAGAATATGCTCTCTCATGATCAAGTTATACAGGCTTTCATAATCAGTAACTTTACTGCCATGTAACCACCCCTCCAATGCCTTCACTGAATGGTCAACAAAATCAACCCAGTCTTGTGAAGACTCCTTTTTGGTCTCTCTGAACTTCATCCTGTACTTTTCAGTGGTTAAGCCATAACCATCCAGGAGTGCATTCTTAAGAACTGTAAAATTATTGGCATCACTTTCTTTCACAGTAAGGAGGCTATCCTTACCCTTTCCACTAAATGATAGCCATAGGATAGCAGCCCACTGCCTTTGAGGGACATCCTGTACAACACAGGCCCTCTCAAGTGCAGCAAACCACTTGTTAATGTCACCCCCCTCCTTATAATGGGGAACTATCTTGTGCAGATTCCTAGAATCATGCTCTTTTGCAGGATGACTATTGGGAATACTGCTCCTGCCACCATGGGTTTCTAAACCCAATTTCTGTCTTTCCCTTTCCACTTCTAAGGACTGCCTATCCAAATCCAGCTGTTGCTTCTTGAGCTTCAGTCTGGTTTGTTCCACTCTCAATCTATTGAGCTCCCTTTCTAACAATCTATCATCAGGGTGGGTGGGTGGGACATTCCTTGAAACAGAAGTATGGTGAGAATGTACAGAAGGAGAACCATCCCTTACAGAGGGTATCCTAACAGCTTGGTTAACAGAAACATCACTTCTACTATGATGTGAAGCAACACTCTTGCCCTGATGTGAGACAACACTATCAGTATGGTGTGACTCTACCTCAGTACCAACTATGCTAGGCTGTCTTGTAATGGACTGGCTAGGAAGTTTCTTTCCTGAATCTTTTTCTAGGGGAGTCCCTGGATCAGATTTGGAACCATTAGCTACTTTTTCAACAGAAGGGGCACCTCTGGCCTTATCCTGTTCTATAAGCATGTTAACCAATAGTTCTCTGGGGGGATTCTTACCTACACTTAAACCTCTTTCTATGCAGAGACTCCTTGCTCCTTTCCAGCTAAGGTGATCATAAGCAAGTTTGGACAGATCAACAGTTTGGCCTGTGCCAGACATTTTAGAAAGAGTTAAAGTGATAGAAAAAGGATAAAAAGTTTGTCAGAACTTTTAGAAAGGACAGAAAAAAAACTTTTCGAACTTTTAAGAACTTTTTAGAAAGTGTAGAAGTACTTTTCAGCACTTTAGAAAAGAAGTGAGAAAAGAAATGCAAAACTTTTTGGTTAGGTGTACATACACTGAACTTGTTTTGTATATTTTTCTCTTATGAAAAGTACAATGACAAAAGTGGTAAGTAGTCTCAAAGCACTTATCCCACCGCTGCACAACCAATGTAGGAGGCTGGACTGGCTTGTAGTGAGTACCTAGGGGTACTTGCACCTTGCACCAGGCCCAGTTATCCCTTATTAGTGTATAGGGTGTCTAGCAGCTTAGGCTGATAGATAATGGTAGTGTAGCAGAGCAGCTTAGGCTGAACTAGGAGACGAGTGAAGCTCCTACAGTACCACTAGTGTCATATGCACAATATCATAAGAAAACACAATACACAGATATACTAAAAATAAAGGTAATTTATTTTTATGACAATATGCCAAAAGTATCTCAGTGAGTACCCTCAGTATGAGGATAGCAAATATGCACAAGATATATGTACACAATACCAAAATATGCAGTAAGAGTATTAGAAAACAGTGCAAACAATGTATAGTTACAATAGGATGCAATGGGGACACATAGGGATAGGGGCAACACAAACCATATACTCCAAAAGTGGAATGCGAACCACGAATGGACCCCAAACCTATGTGACCTTGTAGAGGGTCACTGGGACTATTAGAAAATAGTAAGGGTTAGAAAAATAGCCCACCCCAAGACCCTGAAAAGTGAGTGCAAAGTGCACTAAAGTTCCCCAAAGGACATAGAAGTCGTGATAGGGGAATTCTGCAGGAAAGACACAAACCAACAATGCAACAACGATGGATTTCCAGTTGAGGGTACCTGTGGAACAAGGGGACCAAGTCCAAAAGTCACAAGCAAGTCGGAGATGGGCAGATGCCCAGGAAATGCCAGCTGTGGGTGCAAAGAAGCTGCTACTGGACAGTAGAAGCTTAGGTTTCTGTAGGAACAACAAGGGCTAGAGACTTCCCTTTTGGAGGATGGATCCCTCACGCCGTGGAAAGTCGTGCAGAAGTGTTTTCCCGCCGAAAGACCACCAACAAGCCTTGCTAGCTGCAAATCGTGCGGTTAGGGTTTTTGGATGCTGCTGTGGCCCAGGAGGGACCAGGATGTCGTCAATTGTGTATGGGGACAGAAGGGGCGTCGAGCAAGACAAAGAGCCCTCTCAGGAGCAGGCAGAACCCGCAGAAGTGCCAGAAACAGGCACTACAAAGATGCGTGAAACAGTGCTCACCCGAAGTCGCACAAAGGAGTCCCACGTCGCCGGAGGACAACTAAGGAGGTCGTGCAATGCAGTTTAGAGTGCCGTGGATCTACGCTGGATTGTGCACAAAGGATTTCCGCCGGAAGTGCACGGAGGCCGGAGTAGCTGCAAAAGTCGTGTTTCCCAGCAATGCAGTCTGGCGTGGGGAAGCAAGGACTTACCTCCACCAAACTTGGACTGAAGAGTCACTGGACTGTGGGAGTCACTTGGACAGAGTTGCTGGATTCAAGGGACCTCGCTCGTCGTGCTGAGAGGAGACCCAGGGTACCGGTGATGCAGTTCTTTGGTGCCTGCGGTTGCAGGGGGACGATTCCGTCGACCCACGGGAGATTTCTTCGGAGCTTCTAGTGCAGAGAGGAGGCAGACTACCCCCACAACATGCACCACCAGGAAAACAGTCGAGAAGGCGGCAGGATCAGCGTTACAGAGTTGCAGTAGTCGTCTTCGCTACTTTGTTGCAGTTTTGCAGGCTTCCCGCGCGGTCAGCAGTCGATTCCTTGGCAGAAGGTGAAGAGAGAGCTGCAGAGGAACTCGGATGAGCTCTTGCATTCGTTATCTAAGGAAATCCCCAAAGCAGAGACCCTAAATAGCCAGAAAAGAGGGTTTGGCTACTTAGGAGAGAAGATAGGCTAGCAACACCTGAAGGAGCCTATCAGAAGGAGTCTCTGACGTCACCTGCTGGCCCTGGCCACTCAGAGCAGTCCAGTGTGCCAGCAGCACTTCTGTTTCCAAGATGGCAGAGGTCTGGAGCACACTTGAGGAGCTCTGGGCACCTCCCATGGGAGGTGCAGGTCAGGGGAGTGGTCACTCCCCTTCCCTTTGTCCAGATTCGCGCCAGAGCAGGGCTGAGGGGTCCCTGAACCGGTGTAGACTGGCTTATGCAGAAATGGGCACCATGTGTGCCCATGAAAGTATTTCCAGAGGCTGGGGGAGGCTACTCCTCCCCTGCCTTCACACCATTTTCCAAAGGGAGAGGGTGTAACACCCTCTCTCAGAGGAAGTCCTTTGTTCTGCCATCCTGGGCCAGGCCTGGCTGGACCCCAGGAGGGCAGAAGCCTGTCTGAGGGGTTGGCAGCAGCAGCAGCTGCAGTGAAACCCCGGGAAAGGCAGTTTGGCAGTGCCAGGGTCTGTGCTAGGGACCCGTGGGATCATGGGATTGCACCAACAATGCCAGGATGGCATAGAGGGGGCAATTCCATGATCTTAGACATGTTACATGGCCATATTCGGAGTTACCATTTTGAAGCTACACATAGGTAGTGACCTATATGTAGTGCACACGTGTAATGGTGTCCCCGCACTCACAAAGTCCGGGGAATTGGCCCTGAACAATGTGGGGTCACCTTGGCTAGTGCCAGGATGCCCACACACTAAGTAACTTAGCACCCAACCTTTACCAGGTAAAGGTTAGACATATAGGTGACTTATAAGTTACTTAAGTGCAGTGTAAAATGGCTGTGAAATAACGTGGACGTTATTTCACTCAGGCTGCAGTGGCAGGCCTGTGTAAGAATTGTCAGAGCTCCCTATGGGTGGCAAAAGAAATGCTGCAGCCCATAGAGATCTCCTGGAACCCCAATAAACTGGGTACCTCAGTACCATATACTAGGGAATTATAAGGGTGTTCCAGTATGCCAATGTAAATTGGTAAAATTGGTCACTAGCCTGTTAGTGACACTTTGTAAAGAGAGAGCATAACCACTGAGGTTCTGGTTAGCAGAGCCTCAGTGAGACAGTTAGGCATCACACAGGGAACACATACCTATAGGTCACAAACTTATGAGCACTGGGGTCCTGACTAGCAGGGTCCCAGTGACACATAACAAACATACTGAAAACATAGGGTTTTCACTATGAGCACTGGGCCCTGGCTAGCAGGATCCCAGTGAGACAGTGAAAACACCCTGACATACACTCACAAACAGGCCAAAAGTGGGGGTAACAAGGCTAGAAAGAGGCTACTTTCTCAGACCTACAGAAAAATACATTTTGAGACCCCCCTTTTTCTCAGTCCCTGCTTAACGTATCACCCCGAAACTTTTAAAACAGCGGCTGAACTGAACAATGCATACATTTTGGAATGTTTTTGAAGTTTCCTCTAGTAGCCAGTTAGAGGCAAACCGACAAATGTTCTGTCTATGGAAACCAGGTCCCAACAATTGCTGCCTACTGGTAACTGCCAGTAGGTTACATATAAATATATATATATATACACAATGTATTACAGGAACTTTATAGTTTGGTTCAGAATGTACACTCTCAGTACAAAAGAAATTCAGGAGTTATAGCAATACTTATCTCAAGTCACTATAACTCATACTCTACGTTTACCATAACTTGTGCCACTCTGTGGGAAATCCCTTCACATGCAACCAACCCCATGCTGTTGGTCTGTGAGTAGCCTAAGGTAACTATAACTCATGCCCCCACCATGCACAGTGTTTTTTGTCAAACATGTTACTGCAAATATTACATTGATATTATTAATGATGTTATCAAAGATGTCTTGAGTGTTGTAATTTGTGGAGTAATAAGCAATGCATTGCGAGGGCGCAAGTTATAGTTACTTCAGAGCACGCGTTACAGTTACTTGAAGTAACTCTAACTATTACTGGTGAATTTCTATAGTTTGGTACATTTAAAATGTGAGCCTAAATATATTGCCTGTGTAACGTTTGTTTTTTAAGTGAATTTCTACGTTAAAAAAAATCTATTTCCTAAATATAACGTCCCTGTAGCCTTTGATTTTTTCAGTGAGTTTCTATGTTTTTTTTTTAACCTATATTAATTTTAATGACTATACGTTAATGTACCACCGCTGCACATGGACCTTGCCTCTGGCCTGGCCCGGAGGCCAACCCCCTATAAGCACCCAACCTTGCACCATGCATGTCCTTTACCCGTGTGCAGGGAAGGTTGCCCACAAGACCTGGCCTACACTCAGACTCTGTGGCCAACACCACCAAACCAATGAAATCCATGCTGTGCACAGCCCTTCTGCTGTGCATGACAGGAGTTGGCCACAGCTTCTCTGGGTGTGAGACTAGGTATGAGAGGGTGTATCTGGAGTGAGAATGGCTTTCAGATTGTCTGTCTGGGTGTAAGAGTGTGTACATCAGTGTTTTATTGGATGTGTCAGTGTGTGCGTTGGTCTGTGACTTGGGGCATGATGGTGTCAGTGGGTTCCTGGGTGGGTGCATGAGTGTCTGAGTTGGTCTGTGAAAGGGTGGGTCAGTGTCTGAGTGGGTTTGTGAGAGGGTGTGTGTCTGAGTAGGTGTGTGAGTGGGAGAAATTGATTGAAAGAGAGACTGAAAGAGAGAAAAAGCGAGAGAGAAAGAGAGAGTTTTTTAGGCTTTAATATCTCATATACTTAGTAAGAGATATTTGTGTTCAATTTGAAGTACAAAAATGTATTTATTATTATTTGTAAACTATATTTTTTATGTAAAAAAAAGAGTGAAATTAGTCCAGATGGACTTGAACCCCCACAACTCAGCATGAAGGGCTGCAACAATATGAGATATGGGGGTTTATAGTTACCTTAGGGTGCAAGTTATAGTTACTTGAAAGAACTCTATCTATGAAATGCTGAATTTCTATGGTTTTGTACAAGTAAATTCGGGAACCTAACTAGAACGTCCCTGTAACCTTTGGATATTTCAGACATAAATCGATAGATAGATAGACAGATAGATAGATGGATAGGTTTGCCTTGAAAAAGTGTTTTTGGCACTGTTTGAGGAATCTTCATGAAATTTCCCCCAAAAAAGTATGCTGGTGATTCTTGTTGTGCATGGGAAGTTTCGGGGTGATC
This sequence comes from Pleurodeles waltl, assembly GCF_031143425.1. Taxonomy (NCBI): domain Eukaryota; kingdom Metazoa; phylum Chordata; class Amphibia; order Caudata; family Salamandridae; genus Pleurodeles; species Pleurodeles waltl. The sequence goes on along the minus strand of NW_027150399.1, from coordinate 950,801 downwards.
TGTGAAGCGGGGGCTGAGAACAAGGGGGGTTAAAAAAAAACATGTTTTTCCCATAAGAGTTTTGAACATGACTGCATACCGAGCATCTAGATGGAATTATATGAAATTTGGAAGTAAGGTAGGTTTTGGTTTGTAGATTATGCTTTTGTAAATTTGATGTAATTCCATTCAGTAGTTTAGGGAAAATACGTTTTCATATCTAGGGCTGCGAATACTTTGTGATGATTTTATGTTGATTGTTGCTTATTCACGAATGCACACGCCACCAGAAATGCTGTGATTGGCTGGCCACAACGTGACCAGAAACTTGTAGTCGTCATTTTAGGTAATGGGACACAGTCCCTGGGGCTGAAAAATCAAATGAGATGTGGCATAAGGTTCTCTGGCCCCAGGGATGTGGCATAGGGGTCTTTAAGACTCAAATTATGTGCTTATATTTTTTTTCATGCTGCACAGTATCCGTAAATTCGTTGTGACGCTCAGCATGGTCTCATTGTGTAACTTTGCAACAAATTCACAAATATTGTCAACAACAAAAAAACATGCATATAGTCTTTCATACACCCATTCATTCACTATTTCTCACACGTTAGCACCCATCCATAAACCCACTCAGACACTCACAGATCCACTCAGACCCTAACACACTGACTGACCACGACATAGACATTCACGCACCTAGTCACAGACCCACACAGACAGTAATGGACCAACTCACACACCCACTTACACACTGATGCACCCACTCACAGACCCACTCTGACACTGAGGCACCCACTCACAGATTCACAGAGACACTATTGAACCCACTTCTAGAGCCAATCAGACACTGTTGCAGCGCCTCACAGACCCACTTAGACACTATTTATATATCTATATATGTGTGTGTGTGTGTGTGTGTGAAATCTAAATCAGGTCCTCAGACAGAAGGTAAAATCTTTGACTGAAAAGAACCTGCTTTGTGTACCTGATCCCCACTCTACCATATTTGGCCTGAAATTGAACCTGGCTTCTGGTAATCCACTAACAGTGTTTTCGTATTGCCACATTACTTTTAGTTGTTGCTTTTTCTCTTAAATCTTTAAAAATGTATATCCCAACCATATGGAGATTTTGACATTTTTGTGTCATTCTGTTTATTAAATGTTTACTTATTTTTATAAATTGGAGCTGGAGTATTATTATTAGCTTGTGGTTTTGACTTTTTAATGGTTTTGTTAAATGCTTTATACATTTTCTCTTGGTTAAGCCTGTCTACTTTGTGCCATAGCTAACAAGTGATAAGCTGATGTTTAAAATAATGAAAGCTAGTGTTGGATTTACCAATTTGATGACCTTATTACTTGGGATTGACTAACATCAACCTCAATTATTATCTCTTATTTATAATATTTTTGTGAAGATGTTTTTATCACAATGTTGTGATATCTAGGCTTTTAAAGTTAATATTTTTCTTTATGACATGGTTAACGCGCAAAATAATATTCCGATCTGTTACCTTTATGCAGCAATATAAGTGTACCACAATATTCTTGCTGTCAAGATTGTGTAACACAATCACAGAAAAGGGACCTCTGGCTCAGTGGGATGGAAAGTGTCATGGTACCTGAAATAACAAGATGGATTGATATCAGAGGCAAGAACCATTGTAGGTATTAGGTTTATCTTAAACCTAGAAGAGGAACCTCCTCCTAACATTTGGTCTCATGCACAAATATATTTATTTAAATTAAATTGTGAGATGCTTATATTGACAAAGGCATTAGATGGAAGGCTTTAGCTCCCATATTAATATATACTCCAGAAGGAGAATGGGATTGAATGATTATTCTGCTTGGGAGCCTAGTTTCCTTTTGTGACCCCATATAGAAACTGACTTCCCTGGTTTTCAATCATTATCAAATTACAAGGGAAAACAGGAGGGAAGTACAAGTCACTAGCAATGAGACAAACAGCTTGACACAGCACATTTGCAGGCAGCTAGGGTATAAAAGAAAAGTTAAATTAGAGGACATACACACACATGCACAGCTCAAGAGCCCACTTGATTACTGCCTTTCATCAATTTCTAGCTGCACTATTTCTAACTTATTCCTTTTTCATTTGGCCCAAGCACATCATTGATAGGCAAGCAAATAATATTTTGATGATTTGGTATATAACACATACTTTTCTTGCTTATGTTTGAATGTTGAACATGACTAGTGCATTTTAATTTATTTAAAATGGTTTGAAAGGAAAGGTATAATTTGGACTAAATGTGTATGCTATCAATTTTAGTGCAATGGGACCGAGGAACAAAACATTTTAACATTCACAAATGGCCTGATTCTGTGAATCAGGCCATTTGCGACCACAAAATGCTTTTTCTCATGATGTACAAACCCCACATTTTGATTTGGTAAATTCGTACAGAATGGCACTTTGGGTTTTACTATTTGGTATTTGGAAGGGACATGTTTAGCGCATCCCTTCCTAATACTGATTTAAAGTTTTATGTTTGAATGTTTATTTTGGTCTCAAAGAGTTGCCATCCACCCGAACTCAAGGCTGTTGGTAACCCATTCATAAATGTGAAGAAGTCCCGGAGGGACCCCTTTTGCTTTGAGAATGATTGAATAAATAATTTTTTAGATAAATATTTATTCCCACTGACAACTGCCTGCTACTAAAAAATCAAACCTAAATGTTTCTTTTTTTACTTCCTGAACACATCCCATTTTCCTTTAAGACAAAGAAAAAATGCTTTATTTTAAGTAATCATAGATATGGTGCTCCGCTGACACCAGCAGCCCACCATCCCTGTTGTGGTTGTGATTTCTAGTGGGTGGCAAACTGCAACATACCTCATTAATATTCATGATGTAGGTCTATTTATGATCCACAAGGAATCCCTAAATTAAACTCAAAGAGATTCATACTTTAGGAATACCAATTTCTTAATTGCAATTCAGAGAAAATTACAAATAGTAAAGTGGTATTCTTAACGTTTGTATATGTGCCCCTTAGACTTATTTGGATATGGTTGATCTCTATTTCTAAACATAAATGGAACTATGACTGTTTGGAACCATTGACAGAGGTTGTGAGGACAAGAGCCGATGCACAGTGGTTTACTCTTACAAGGGTGTCTTTTGAATGGATCTTGATGAAAACTTTGTATGTCTTTAAACAACTCTTCCTCCGTTTCCTCCGTTTCCTCCCACACCCCACCTGACTTTAGCAAAGCAACAATGAAGGCTTTGAATTCAGGGACATCTTAAGGATTTGGGGGCCCTGGGCCAAATGTATTTTTGGGGGTCCCTGTTCAGAACAGTTTTGTATTTATGAACCAATTTCTGCTCTTACATACCTTTTTTGGCCAGGTCACTGACAGTGCACAGGCACACTCTTCCAAATTCTAAGGCCCGTATTTATACTTTTTTAGCGCCGCAGTTGCGCCGCTTTTTGATGCAAAAACGGCGCAAACTTACAAAATACAATTGTATTTTGCAAGTTTGCGCCGCTTTTGCGTCAAAAAGTGACGCAAATGCGGCGCTAAAAAAGTATAAATACGGGCCTAAATGTGTCTACATCTAACATTCGAGGTTAGCCACGTCTGTTTTTAACATTGTAACACACCAGCAGCTCACTAATGTTGCTGCAAATAATCTCTGTGACACTCTCCCATTTCTCATATGAGGGGTCCTGTTTTGATCAAAATGTCTTTAATAGACTCTCACACATCACCCTCATTAAAATCAAATTAAAGGAAAACGGTATGTAAAACAATCTGTTGAAGAATTACCCAAAGTCATCAGTGCAAGTCTCTGCAGAACAGAGCTGGCTCTATTGGGGGACCCCTGAAAGTCTGGGGCCATGGGCAAGAGCCCACTTTGCACAAACCTTAAAACATCTATGTGTGATGTCACCTCCCCTGCTTCCCTCTTGCACATTTCCAATTCTTAAATTATTCCTTCTGGCATTGTTCTCCAGTGACTCCAGCTTTCCCAGGCATCCTCTTCCTTTTTTCAGTGTTAGTTTCTTCTCTATTGGATGTTGTTATGGAATTTAGCTCTCATACAGTGTCTTTTAAAGCCTGTGTCCTCTTCGTCAGGAAATCTAGCTTCTTTTCTAAAACTTTGCATACACCCTGCATCTCCGTTTGATTCACTTCTGAGATAATTAAACCATTTATAATCTCTTCTGAGTGAAAGTGACATATACGTTCCAAGCTATTGGTTGAAGTTGCAATTATAACCAGTTGGGGCGAGTCTCCCCCTGTATCTGGGGTATTAACTTGCTGCTGTCTGCTCTCTGCCTGAAGGTCTGCTAGTATCACTTGATGTTGAGGATGAGGTTGAGCTAGTGCCTGCCTCCTTCTCAGGCATAATCAGTGCTTCTACCCCCTCTTCTCCCAGTTCCACCAAACACCAATACCCTTTAGAGCCAAAGAGATATACATTTCTGTCACTTCACCTGTCCCTGTTTCTAGAATCTGAGCTTCTGATGTGGAGGGTCATTCCTCTGCCTCCCGTGGATGGCATTCATCCCGTAATGCCTTGGAAGTTGATACTTCAACCAACCTTGTCTCTGCTATGCCACTTGTGGCCACTGAACCACCAGACATTGCTATTTTGGGTTGCATCTTAAAGAATTACCTAAGTGAGGGAGCTATTTTCAAGTGCTGCTGTTTAAGAAGAGTACCCTTCTTCATTTATCCCCATTGAAAAGACACCTTAGTAAGAGTAAACCATTCAAACTCTTGGTAAATGTCCTCACATAATAAAAAAACACATCCAGATTAAAGCCCTGAAACAGAACGAACTTCTTGAAAGGAAGTGCCTTCTCCTTCAAGATCAGGTCAGACGTCTCACACACCACCCAGAATAGGCAGTGGGATTTGAAGAACAGGATAGAAGAATTCAAGAAACTTGGGGCCACCGCCCAGTTGAAATTCCCTTTTTCCTTAGGGTAATACACAAAAATAAAATGCACAATTTTAGGAATCATGAGGAGGTAGACAAGATGTTAGAGCAGGTAAAGAAGGCCAACCTTCCTTCTAGATAAAGGTGTCCATCTTTGTTCATCCTTCTCTCTCTTCACTCTTGATATAGAATCAGTATTCATATAAGCAATAGGGGAGAAAAAGATGGATGGGGGTGAATAGGGCCTCCTTTTTTTTAGCTATGATGCCTGGGACTCCTCACTACTGGTGTTCTCTTTTCTTTTTCTTTTTTTCCCCTTCCGCATCCTGGCAATCACCCAAAAAGCTTCCAAAGCCTTGAGGAAATATGGGAGGATTCTAGGGGGGAGTGAAGGGTGGGGAGCACTGGATAGGGAGCAGAGAGGGAGAAAATAAAATAAAAGATTGTCCTCAAGAACTAGGATCAGGGCCAATAGGTCTTCAGATTACTCTTTCTATTGGCATTGGCATCACAGATGAATCATAGAATGGGGAGAGAGGTAAGTATAGTGCAAATCCTATCTTGGAATGTAAATGGGCTTCACATAAAAAGACAAGCAAAAATAATACTACAATATCTGAGGGACTCACGTACCCAGATTACAGTATTTCAGGAAACCCATTTGACCAAGATGAAGTGCTGAAAGTTGTTTAGTTCACATAAGTAGGTTCAGCAGATGGTGCGTTCAGCAAGAGTGACTATCCTTTTCAGAAAGCAAGTAGAGGTCTCTGTAAAAGAGTGTAAGACAGATAAGAGGGGCAGATGGGTAATTGCAAACCTGAGGCTAGTTGATACTACTGTTGTATTATGGCCCAAATATGGAGGGTGTAGAAACCCTCAATAACTTATGTGCAGAGTTATCAGGATTTTCCTATCCAATAATAATGGCAGTAGGCTTCAATGTTGTGATGGATAATGCCCTGGATACGTTGGTCAACAATAGGTTCAATTTAGCCTTCAAAATGCAAATATGTATTAGATGGAGGATGAGGCTTATGTGACGTCTGGAGGCTAAAGGCAGAAAATGAGCAGGGATACACCTACTGCAATTGAAAATACAGACACTCATTGAGAATAGATTATTTCCTTGTGGATCAGGAACTAAGGGAAGATATACAGGCCATAAAAAAAATTATCTGTACATGTGTCTGACCACGCAATAGTTGACCTTGAAAAAAAATTGGAAAATGGGTGGAGCTCAAGACGATGGGCCCTGGATTGTACGCTTCTAGCAGACCAGGTAGTTGAAGACAAACTAAAATTGCAGGCAGCTAGGTTCATAGAAGTGAACACTGAATCAGCAGCTCTGAACATAGCCTGTGTCACTTTCAATGCCTTCCTGATGGAAATCTTTATTAGTATATCTGCCCAAAAGAACAGAGAATACAGAAAGGTAACTGAGGAATTAGAACAAAGGGTGGTCCTCCTGGAAAGGTGAGTTTGGGATAAGTATCAGTCAGAAATAACAAAATTGTATTACGTAATGAGCTACAGGAGTAAAAGTGCAATATTGCTTCAGTATTGGATGCTGGAGTGAGGGCTGGGTTTGAAGTGAGCAAGATGGCTCACTTTGAATATAGTGAGAATGCAGGGAAACCCCTAACAAGGAAAAAAAAGGTGGACTTAGTTAGGGATGCAGTGAGAGGTAATTGGAGGAGACTGTGCAAATCCTAACAAATAGACAGGATGTCGAAACAGCCTTCCTCACATTTTTTGGGGATCTATACACAGAGGATTTGAACATCACAGAAGAGCAGGTTAATAGTTGGATTGAGGGCATCCCCACAGTTAAACCTTCTGAATCCTAGAAGGAAAGTTTAGATCATATGCTAATGCAGAGTGAGGTTTGGCAGGCAGCTGACAAGTGCAAGAGAGGGAAAACGACAGGCATAGATGGCCTTTCTAATTAATTCTAATGGGTTTTAGGTGATACAATCATACCATTTATGACCAGACTGTTCACAGGGATCCTGGAAGAAGGGGTTCCTTTGCTGCACTCATGGCGGGAGGCCACAGTAGCACTGATTATGAAACCTGATAAAGACCCCATCTGCTACGAGTCTTAGAGAGCTATTTCACTTCTTAATAGTGACTTTAAAATCTTAAATAATATTTTAGCCAGTTGGTTGAGCTGGGTGGCTGGGGAGTTAATCTATGACAGTTAGAAGATTTTCATGAAGGATAGGAATGTTCCTGAGCTAACATATAAACTGATACTGGCCATACAGCTAGCCAACATGGGAAAGTTCCACTCTCTGTCTTAACGCTGGATGCCACCAAAGCATTTGACAGGGTTAACTGGTTGTACCTGAATATGGTGTTAAAATATTACAACTCGGGAATAAGTTCTGCAGGGTGATTCAATCGATCTACAAAAAACCCTCGGCTAGAATTCTGTTAAATGACAGTTTAACCTCAGGATTCATAATAACAAGGGGCACTAGTCCGGGCAGCCCACTATCCCCACTGTTATTTAATTTGTACACAGAAGCCTTGGCTTGTAGGATTGAGAAGAGAGGAAAAGAATGCCCTTCACATGTGATGGTTGGGAAAAGAAAATCTTCCTCTATGTCGATGATCTATACAGAATATCTAAGTTCTATGCTATTGGTTGTGGAGCAAGGATAATAGATGTTGATGAAATATCAGCCTATGCGACAAATGCCATGAAGACAGAGATAATGGTGTGGAACATGGTGGGAGATAACCACCTAATAAAAAAAGGATTCAGACTACTTTGGAATTAAAATCATGCAAGACATGGATTACATAACAGAATAAAATGTTAATAGGATGCTATTACTAATAATGAGCTGGTCACATCTGCCACTAAAATATTTGGAAATGTAAATCTGATAACACTAATTATCCAGTCAAAATTCATCTTTCTTTTTAATGTGATCTCTCTACAATTTAAGAACGAGTGGGTGGAGAAGCTGCAAGGGAAAGTCAGCTCCTTTATTTGGAAATCAAAGGGAGTAAGGATATTATGGAAGAAACTCCACCATAGGCGAGGTAAGGGAGGTATCTCCTTGCCAGTTTTCCAGCGCTACACTTGGGCCTTTCAGGTAAAAAATAGGAGGGGGCATATTTAGGAGCCCCTAGCGCCATTCCAACGCCACCTTAGCGTCATTTTCTTACACTAATATGGCGTTAAAAGGCCAAAAATGCCACATCATATTTGCAAAGTGGCACAATACATGCATTGCGCCACTTTGTAACCCTTTGCACTACATTATGCCTGCACCAGGCATAATGTTTGCAGAGGGGGCGTTCCCCCATTAAGGGGGGGGGCAAAAAAAATTAATAAAGGAATCTAAAAGATTTTGTGTTGTCATTTCTTTGCCACTTTTAACGCCTGCTTGTAGCAGGCGTTAAAAGGAGGCTTCCATTAGTTACAGTGGGCCTCTGGGTGCTTTGTAGGATTAGCATCAACATTTTAAATTTGGCTCACACATGGTTGGGTTACGTGGGCACTAAGGGGCACAAGAAAATGGTGCTGCACTGTGCAGTACTAATTTTCTTAAATATGCTCCTAGGTGTTTACTGACAAACTCAGGAATTATAAGAGTTAGCCCCATGCTCAAGGCAATGTTGAAGGAAGTGAGAGGCTGTGATTCCAAGTTCCTATATAAATATGGAAATATGAAGTTTTACAAAAAGGTGAGGCTAAAGGTCTTACAGGCGATGGCTTTGATCTGAGCAGAAGATAAGGTGGGCAATGAACCTGTTCTACTACAGCAGATATGCTCCAGTTTGGGACTCCCTGTGTACCCCAGAGTGTTTGGAATATGTTAGCAACTATACTCAGGGAGACAGGCATAATTAAATGGGGACAGTTATTACAGGAGGGGAAACTCTGCACTTGGAATGACATACAGGAAATGAGGGGGGCACCTCTAAATTTAAGCACTATAAGCTGAGCAGTTGGGCACGGACTTTGGGGAAAAAGGACAGAAGTACTAATGATTTGGAAACACATTTTTGGTGAATGAGCACTCACAGAGGCAAGAGGTGTCACTTTGGTACTGGCTATTGCTGGATATTGTGGATGAAGACTTAAATTAGTCTGAGGTGCTGTGGGGTGAGAACTTGTTGAGGCTGCAGATCAAAGATCTACGACAAGTATCAATGTGCACACTTTACTGCACGGTTAAACCTGCCTTTTTAAAAGGAGCCATCTTTTCTCTCTCCACAGAGCGTTTTATTCACAAAGAAGGTATGTAAAACTGAGGAGAAAGGAGTCCTAGCTTAAAATGTGGATTGAGAGATGCTGATGACAAATAGGAGGTACAAAAATATATGAAGGAGAAGCAACAGCTTTCTCCATGGTCCCGTGAAAAAACAAGTATCACACCTCAAATGTACTCAATAAGCTATACACTGACTACACGTCTGCATAAGGGAAAATAAATTACATCTTGTTTAACGGTGTATAGCAAAGGTAAAAAACAGCTACTAACCTAATGCAAATCTGGCTTTTTTTCGGGGAATCTTTGATAGGCAAATCAATTGTATGAAATATTGTAGAACATAATATAATATAATTAATATAATATAATATAAAATATATTTTGCTTTTTCTAAAAGCCATTCACAGTGTGCTTTTTAGCCCGAGCTAAATAAATGCGCAGCCAAACACCCTTCAATTTGGATGGCGACTGCAGAAGCATTACAGTCTTCCTAATACTCACTCACCACCCTGAATTTAAAAATATTTTTGAATCTTCTAAGTGTTTCAGCTGTATCTGTTCCTTCCTTGTAATCGAAAAAACAGAGGCTTCTAGGAGAAGTCACCTTTTCTCAAGATTGTTTGTATGTCATGAATAATTAATAAGCCATAGAAATTTTGAAGGAACTATAAAGAAGGACTTTTAAAAGCCCATAAAATGCTAGACAGATTCTTCCCCACAGAGTTTGTTTCTTCGAATCTGATTAGGAAAGACAACAACATGTAAAAATCTTTTGAGGTTAGGAAAAGCCTGCATTGCTTCTTTGTGGTTTGCAGTCTTATCTTAAACATTCAAACTTTTGAATAATGTGCCCTATGCAAGTAAATACAAAGGCCTCATGAAGAAAGACAGATCAGAAAAATATACACTGGTGATGACCCTTTTGATGCCATGCTATGTCCTGACTACTCAATTGTGAATGAAATGAAGAAATGAACTGTTTTAAATGCACGAAAAATGAATAAAAAATTGCTTTGCCGAGTTGTAGCAATAACTTGAAGAGAGCAAAGCAGTCAGATCAAGTATTCAATGAAATATGAAGTGGTGGTACTGAACTGAGGGCAAATTCTTCAGTTTCCCTAAAGGACCAAACAGCTTCTAAGCACTAAGCTCTGCTTTAGAAAACAACAGCACACAAATTGAATGTAAATGTCATCCGTGTACAATGATGCTGTCTATAGGAGCTCTCTGAAGAGGGCACCGTTTCTCAAAACTTCCTGGAAGATGAACTCAACTCATGGTAAATGTCACACTAGATATACAGGACTTTGAGCCCTCAAACATATGTATGGGAAATGTTTAAAAAATGACGTATTAATTATTGTATCATCTCCCCACAAAAGAAGGGTGAGGGGAACGCGCAAAGCTGATCTTTTGCTTCATGGTATTTCCAACCGCAAACTTTGTGATGGAGAGTTTGATTCAAATTTTCGTTGTGTAAATGGAATTCGTGGCTGTATTCTGAATTGTTAATAATCTTAGGCATGATTTACTATCCCAGATACTAGTTTGCGAGTAGAAATGACCTTTGTGGTGTGACCTGTGTACCAATGGCTCACATTGTGAATAGTACATTAACTAGGGTTGCAACTCTGTGCACCTCATGAATATTAATGAATATTAATTGTACCGTTCCCAATTCTGGACCCTGTGTGATTGATGACAAACACAGAGAAGGATGCCTGCACGAGACACCATACATCAGGGGCTGTGCATTTACATTCACAGGGTCTGACCATTTTATGTCTACAGGGAAATGTGTTGATACATAAGGACCACAATATCTTAAAGCTGTCCATATACATTAAAGACACAGTTGCTTCTTTAAAATTTGTTTTCAAATTCTGCAAGATATTGTAGGGAGCAGGACAACTGCCTTCTTCTCAAGAGTCCACGAATCTGATTCCCAATTAGCAAGATGTTCCATGAGACAGCCCCCCTTTAGGACTTCCAGACATGAATAAATGGTGGATTTGTCAAGATTCTGTTGGCACTTTCAGCCATAAGATTTTCCACCGCAAAATACTTCAATACTTTTGGTATGAGAGTCAAAATATAATAAACAATATTTTCAATACTGAGGTACCTCCTAATTTTCACACAATTGCTTTAGGTCACTGGATACACTCCCTTGATCTGAAACTAAACTCCTTGGATATGTGCATTCTGGACCTCTTACTAAGAATAGCAAGAACGAATATTTTATGAGAATGGAAATCATTGAAGAATCTGTCTTACCACACCTGGTGAGCATGGGTTTGCTTCACAAGAAGTGCCGACAATACATTCACCAATTGCAACTTCAGTTATCAGACATCAACAGAAGCAATGGAACAAATTAGACCTGTACATGCAAAAAAATCAAACCACCATGACTTGGTACTCTGCATTTCACCACCCCTTTTGCTGGACCTAATCCACTGCTCAGGCCAAACAACAACGACACCATACACTGGCAAAACCTAGACCTTGCTCTTGAACCTTGCTGTCTTTCTGTTCCCTACTCTCTGCTCTTTTTATTTCCTTCCCCTTTACGTTCCTTTCCTCTCCCCTCTACCCGCCTTAATTCTGTTATATTCGGGTTTTTCAATGAATTACTGCATAACAAATAATATATGACATACGGTTCAGCACCCATTTTTTAAATACTTATGCTACTCATGATTGTACTTCTTACTCTAAATATTCTTTCTGTGACATATTCATTACCCCTCTTTGTTATGTCTCTTCTTGCTTTGTACCCCCAGGAAAAACTAATAAAATTGTTTTGAGCAAAAAAGGAATCAGATACCACCCTTTTGGAGGTTTGGGTATCTGATCAATAATTTGTGATAGTATTTGTGGTCACAAACCAGAGACACAGCCTTTTCCAAATCAGACATATGAAGGGAACGCCCCCTTTTATGTCGCTTTGTATTTATGATTTAGACTCAATAGCACAAGCCCTTTTACAAGCTGGTAAGACTGTCTCAATTCATTAGAAAGTTTTTATCAATAATAAGGTATTTTACTGTTGCAAACCCAGTGAGTATGTGAACTGCATTCTTTGACACTGCAAAATAGATTTGACGATTAGGTCCAAAGCCTGGTCCTGAGCATGGTCCTTATTCAACCTCATATGTGGTTTAGATACACAACAACAATAGATTGCTCAAACTTGTGAAAATGTGGCATTTTGAGAGAGACAGCTTAATCTACACGTTTGTTTTATTCAGGACTTTGAAGAGGCTTGCCATAGGAAAATAAATATGATCTTGGGTGAACACGTTCTGTTTTTGTGACAGTATAAAGGCAATTTATTTCTGCAATATCTGAGAGAATAACGTTTATTCCAATAGAAGTTCCTCAGTCCTGCTCGAAGCCATCACAAGAGAAGGAAGATCATTGTGTAATGTGTAGTGACAAGCCACCACTCATATTACGTTTGCCCTGAATCTTTGTGAACATCACTGATATCCCATAAACAAATGTTCTGACAGTTATCTCCAAATACACACTCACCATAAAATCTGTGCAAATGGTAAAACTAGGATAAAAGACATCCATGTTCACTTGACGACCATTGACCACCGTTTATCTCACTTAAACCAGTCATCACAAAAAACAGAACCATGCGGCACCCAGGGCACACAGTAGCTTCGAACACCACACCTAACAGAAACTAGTTGTGCTCTTCCCCATCACTACCTAGGGAGGTTGCTACTCTCAGTAGACTATCTCACAGACCTTGGATTAGACAAACAGTAAACATGATTTTAATTCACACCACTCTTGGATAATTTGCCTGCAGATGTTTTCTAAAATGCAGGGTAAACCACAAAAAATGCTTCGATATCCTTTCCCTGCTAGAGAATTCATCTCATCTGCATTATCTCAGTTTGCTTCCTTTTTCCCACAAGACATAGCTGTTCCTTACCCAGCAAACTAACATACCCTCCTCAGAATCAGAGAGCCCGATTTACAAAGGTGAAGTTAGACCAAAGTTCTAAGTTTAGGCCAAAAGTCTAACTTTACTACTTTTCGGTATTCACTAAGGGAAGTTACAAGTAGGATCTTTATGACTGCAAAGTTTCTGCATTCTGGTAGAATCTCCATACTTGGGGAGGAATTCCAGCTGAGTGTGAAGATTCGTCCCCAACTGAGGAAACTCAGCAGTCGGAAAGATACTTCTTGCTACATACCTCTGTGAAAACCAAAAAGTAGGTAAGTTGGACTTTTGGTCTAACCTTACCTTTGTGAATCAGGCCCAGAGAAAAGAGCAGAGATGGAAGAATTTACTTCATATAACAATGTTAACAGCTTATGAAAAAATGCTGAGACGCCCGTTAACCAAGTATACACTTATCCTAAATCCAAGGGCTTTCACCTATTGAAAGAGTTCCTATGTATGTAAGTATTTACAACTCTTATTACACAATAGAGGGCTAAATGAAAAGCAATAAAACAAAAGTGTTACAAGTCATGAATTTACTAATTATATAATTCTCAAACAAATATTTCAAAACTCCCCCTTATAGTTCAATATTCTTACACAAAAGTCTAGTTGTATAAGTTCATTTCCGTCACGAAAGGAGAGCAAGATGGCGGCCGCGTAACGCAGCCGCGAAGCGTCGGCTTCGATCAGGGAAACCTCCCAGTGCAGCGGCAGTGCTCCCACGGGTCAGAGCCTCCTTCGGCAGCCGGGCTCACGGGATACAATGTAGCGGCATTGTATCTATTTACTTTACTTCGCCAGCTCCCTCTCTCTTTTTTGGGGTGATTATTCTATAGCTGGCAGGAAAGGCGGCACAACGGAAATATTGCAGATAGTGTTGTTTTTTAAAAGACTACAAGCTCTTCAAGTGAGGAGTGCTCTAGATCACTTGGCTCCTGGTTTCTTGTGTTTTTTTTTTGGTGGAAGCAAAACTACGTGGATTTGCTGACAGAGGCTAAAAGGATTGCATAGTGCCTCCCCAGGATGCGGTCTGGTCTGCTCCTGTTCTTATCTGAAGACAACTACAGGTCTGTGCTCCCGGGTGCCAATTGGGGGCAATTGTCGACGTGGGCTCAAAAAACGGTCAGAGTTTCTTTACTCTATTACAAGTGTTTGACACTGGGCATATATTATAATAACGTATTTTGCATCAGAAAGCAAAGAAAAAAAGTAAAAATGCCACCTAAGGGAGGGAAAAATGTGACTCTGTCTGGACGAGGCAAGCCGGTAAGGGTTAGTTTGTCAGCTCGGCAGGGGGGGGCCTATGGATATAAAACAAGGCTTAGGTGAGAAGGTGGTCTCCAAAAATAAGAGTGCCTCACTGGACAGATATTTTGAGAAAGGGAAGGACATATTGGTGGGGGGTGCAGATACCCCCCCACCGCTGTGGAGGAGGTCGATCCCCCAGGAACCGAGGAGATGGTGGCTATAGATGGGCCCTCCCCGCATGAAGGTGGGGAGAGGCAGAGTGACATTGTAGATGTGGCAACTTTACAAAAACAAGTTACTGGGAGTCAGACGGAGCAGAGGGAGAGCGCGCAAAGCGCTATGTTATTACCACAGGTGGAGCAGAGGCCGGTGATATTACGTGATAATGAGACAATACAAGGAGATACGTTTTTTTCACTATCAGATCATTCAAGTTGGTCAAGTAATGAGCAGCTGGACTTGGAGGCAGATAAAACGTCTTCTGAATTTGAATCTGAGGTGTCCTCCTTAGCAATGGGAAAGGAATTACATGAGAGTAGCAGGAATGCTACCGTCAGGAAAAAACAGAGGAAGAGAAGTGAGCAAGTAGGACCTAATAAGCCCTCCATTAACCCATTGGACACTAAGGGTCTTCAGGGGCTTCAGTGGGAGTATTCCAAGGATGATTTAACTCTATACGACAATGGTGAAAAACAGCCCAATCCTGTGTCACTGGAAACCATATATCAAAGCATTATGGAACACCGAGAGGAATCCAAATTAGAGAGCCGTAGGACTCAAATGGCTTGCCGTAAGATGCAGATCCAAATTTGTCGAGTAGCCAAGACATGTTCGGAGTTTACTACACGGATGGAAGAAGCAGAGACCCGGATCTCGCGTCTGGAGGATGAGGCTGGAGCTCACCAGTTGTCTCGAGAAGTGATGGAGAAACAACTTGAGGACACTCAGTGGAAATTGACAGATTTAGAGGACAGAATGAGGAGGAATAATCTGCCCGTCCTGGGTGTACCTGAAGGACTTGAAGGATCAGACACACATAGCTTTATGGTTGCACTTTTCAAGGAAGCTTTTCCGGACTTACAACAGTGGGATTGGGACAAAGAGGTTCAAAGAGCCCATCGATTTCCTTTTAGCAAAAGAGGACCAAACTCAGAAGGAGCAAGTGGTAGACCTAGAGTACTATTAATCTCTTTGCTTAACTATCAGGCAAGACAGGCCATATACGACCGAGCTCGACCCAACGCTAGAAGTAAGGCTAAGGGATGTGAGTTTTTTGTGAGGCCAGACTATTGCCATAGTACTGTTGATAAAAGGTGGAGGCTCCGTCAGTTAATTCAGCCACTTCAAAGTAAGGGGGCACAGTTTTTTTTATTAAATCCAGCTAAACTGAAAGTAGTAATGGATAACAGGACCCACTACTTCACGTCAGAGGAGAAAGCAAGGGCTTTTTTGGGTGGACTTAACGGTCCAGCTTCCTAAAATAGATTTCCTGGATTAAGACACAGGGTGGGGGCAAAGTGGAGAGGGTTAGGAGTTAAGCCCTGAGAAGTCGAGCTGGGGGTAAGAAAGAAACCTCTTAGGATTAATCCCCCCTTTAGAAAAATTTTGATAAAAATCTTGTTGTTTTGGATAAAATAGGGTTTAGATAGAAAGAGATAGAGGCAAAGAAAGGGAGAAAAGGCAAAAGAGAAAAGAAAAAAAGAAAATCATGCACTTGGTGGGGACGGTCGGAGCGGAAGCTTTACCATCATCAGGGACAATGAGATCCCATACTCTCCATAAACTGGGTGTAAGGGTAGGGGTAAGGGGGGGGTGCAGGTGGGTGGGGGGGTGGTTGGTAACTGGGCTGGGGTGCAAGGGGCGGGAGGATGGGAGAGGGGTGGTGGGGTGTGGGGGGGCACTAATATAGGGAGAAATGTTCAGAATAATTTAATGAAGACATATCAAAAGAAGATTAAGTATAGGACTCAATATCAACAAGTTGGTTTCTTTAAGGGAGAAAGTAATGACGTGAGACTGGTACATCAAACTGAGCGATATGGCAAATAGATTAAGGATTTGAACATTGAATATTTGCGGTCTTAATAGCCCTCAGAAAAGGAAAAGAGTGGCAGCAGGTCTTAAACTAATCAAATCAGATTTATACTGCTTGCAGGAAACACATATTGCATGGAGTAAGCGAGAACTCATACGAGAGCTTGGGCTGACGCCTCTTGTTTGTACCAGACAGGAGGTATCGACACCTGGGGTGACGATACTTGCCAGAAATAATAATGTACATGCTTTTAGATCCCGAGCAAGTAATGATGGACGGTGGGCTCTCATAGAATTATCTGTGAATACATTCAAATTTACCCTCTGCACTATATATGGATCAGTCTTTGATGAGGCTGAGCCTCTGGATACGCTGAACATGGAACTAGTCGGATGGCCCTTACCAATAATTATTTGTGGCGATTTAAATATTCATTTAGAGGTAGGAAGCAGTAGCATGGGCACTCAGAGTTTATATCATGGACGAAAGCCCAAAGTATGGAAAGCTCTAAGGAGGTTAGTGAGGGAACATGGGTTGAGGGATGTCTGGGAAAGTATTAGAACTTTAGATCCAGGGCATACCTATTATTCGTTCCCACATGCCAAATTAGTAAGGTTGGATTACTTTTTTATATCACAAAATTTAATTCATGGGGCTGAAATAGAATGTAAACCCAGATTCTTATCAGATCATAATCCGTTCGTATTGTCTATAATAATAAAGGGACCATCTAATCCGCGTCGTGTATGGACATTTGACAGGAAATTGTTGGCTGACCCAGGATATATATCCCATATGAAAGAGTGGATTCACTGCTTTTTTGATACTAACAGGAATACGGCAGATCCGGGGATGGTATGGGACTCATTTAAAGCTGCGGTGAGAGGTGAAACTCTTAGCTATAGTTTGGGAATACAGAAAATCAGGGGGAAGGAAATCGTAGAACTTCAAGAAAGATTAATAATAAAAGAGAGGGAATTAGCTAGTAAAATTGCTAGTAGAGAAGACATTATTCTCACTCAGACCCAGATGGCGATTCTTAAGGCTAAAATAAATGCTCACTTGAATAAAACAGTGACAGCCGCCTATTAAAATCACCGATTGGAGTGCTATGAATATGGTGAATCCACAGAAAAAGTCCTAGCTAGACGGGTCAGACAGAAGGTGGTCAAACAGAATGTTTTGAATATAATCGATGGCAATGGGCGGAAACATACAGAGTTAGAAGGAATTCTAGAGGTTTTTAAGGGTTACTATCAGGATCTGTATAGTGAAGATATAGGGGCTGATTCCTAGTTTGGCGGGAACCGCCAGAAGACCATACCGCGGGAAAGCCACAGCAACGATGAAGCCGGCTCCGAATGGAGCCGGCGGAGTTGCTTTTGTGCGACGGGTGCAGTTGCACCCGTCGCGATTTCCAGTGTCTGCTATGCAGACACTGGAAATCAATGTGGGGCCCTGTTAGGGGGCCCCTGCAGTGCCCATGCCATTGGCATGGGCACTGCAGGGGCCCCCAGGGGCCCCACAACACCCGTTCCCGCCAGCCTGGTTCTGGCGGTCAAAACCGCCAGAACCAGGCTGGCGGGAAGGGGGTCAGAATCCCCATGGCGGCGCTGCCTGCAGCGCCGCCATGGAGGATTCTGCAGCCCAGGGGAAAACCGGCGGGAAACCGCCGGTTTCCCTTTTCTGACCGCGGCTTTACCGCCGCGGTCAGAATGGGCCTGGATGCACCGCCAGCCTGTTGGCGGTGCATCCGCGGTCCCCTACCCTGGCGGTCTTGGACCGCCAGGGTAGGAATGACCCCCATAGTGTATTCTGAACAGCTACAAAAAGAGGTTAGTGAATTTCTGGGGGAATTAAAAAGTACAAGGCTCTCTTCTGAGGAACAAGTTACATTAGACGCACCAATTCATATTGATGAGATAATTGGGGCAGTGAGTTCCCTGGCAACAGGGAAAGCTGCTGGGCCAGATGCAATACCACTTGAATTCTACAAGATTTTCTTGACAGACATTAAAAAGGATATGCATAGTATTTTTTGTATAGTGCAGGCAGGTCAGGCGCCTTTATCATGGGAATGTGCAAGTATTATAATGCTAAAAAAAAAGGATAAACCGACAGAGCTCCCCAGCTCATATAGACCTATATCCTTGTTAAACGTAGATGGGAAGATTTAAGCAAAGATTCTGGCCAGTAGATTAGCGAATGTGATAGTCAGGTTGGTTAAAAAACAACAACATGGGTTTATTCCGGGTAGAGACACAATAGATCATATAAGAAGAAGAATATCCATGTTTGATCTTGCAGAACTATATCAAACAAATTTAGGATTATTACTTCTGGATGCCGAGAAGGCATTTGATCGTGTATCGTGGAACTTTCTATGGGAAATCATGCGCTGGAAAGGTATAGGGAGTGGATATATTACAGCTATAAAAGCTTTATATGTAGCCCCAAAAGCTAGAATATGCATCGCTGGTTTGGAATCAGATACCATCTCAATCTCTAGGGGGACTAGACAAGGGTGTCCATGTTCCCCCTTGCTTTTTGCTCTATATATTGATTCTTTCTTGCTGAGATTAGAAGAATGCAAAAATATTAAACCTCTACTATATCATGGAGAAACATATAAGGTGTTTGCATATGCTGATGATGTAGCTATAGTGACAAGCAATACGGAGGAAGCTATTAAGGCAATAGAAACAGAGGCAAGAGAGTTTGGAAGATACTCCGGATATAAGCTGAACTCAGATAAAACACAGATAGTATGTTCTGAGCACGTTTCATTAATAGATAAACGGTTGGTATCTGAAGCGGTGTATCTGGGGGTGAAGATTACATCAGTGGTTAATCGGGTGGTGGAAATCAACTTTATCCCACTATTAAATAGAATAAAGAGGGATTTAGACCGAATGCATAATTTGCACTTATCACTAGAGGGTCGCTGCAACGTATTGAAAATGATGGTTCTGCCAAAAATCCTATATTTATTTCGGGCCATTCCCCTGGAGGTTGATAAAAAATGGCTTAAAAGATTGGAAAAGATGGGGAATATTTTTTTATGGGGATATGCTAAAACGAGAAGGGCAATGAAGTATATGACACTTCCCAAAGATCGAGGCGGGTGGTCAGTCCCTAATTTTACACTGTATTACTACGCCTGCTGTCTTCAATATATGGATGAACTTATAAGGGGAAGTTTTAAGGGTAATGAAGAAGAAAAACCAACCCCTATTTATACTATGATGGCGGGTGGGGAGGCAAGTGGTTGGTTATCAAAATTTGAGGAACCAAGTTACTTCAAAAAAGTAAGATTTAAGCCTTTTTTATCCGCCTTCAAGGTTTGGGCTCAGATAAAACGGAATATGGGACTGGGAAAGATTACGGCTTATACACCAATGAAATTCTCAGCTATCTCAAATCACATCTTTAGGGATCCCATACTAGATTTTTGGCGTTCTAGGGGAATAAATAAAGTCGGAGACTTGTATTGTAAATCCGGTTGTAAATCATTTATGGAATTGCAGTCCCAATTTGGCTTACCTAAGACCCATTTTTTCAAATTTTTGCAAATATGAAATTTTTTACAGTCTCAGAAGTACGGCAGGGCACAGTTGTCGGAGATCCCGGTAGTTGAGGCTGTTAAAAATGGGGCAAAGATTGGCAAGTTATATAAACTACTAACAGAGTTACAAGTAGATGATATGGTACAACAGAATGAGCGATGGATCGCACGACTTGGGGTCGCTGGAGAGTGGGTGGACCAATCCTTAGCCATGGCTGATACAACCTTTCTTTCAGCTAATTTGAAAACCCAGCATTACAAAACACTGATGGATTTATATTATACTCCAGCAAAGCTGGAAAAGTGGGGGATATCCTCTGGAAGCTGCAATCGATGTGGGGGATTTGAGGCTGAGATAACGCATATGTTTTTTCCATGCCCAATGTTGCAGGGAATATTAAACGAGATAGAGGTATTCCTTAAGAAGATCACGGATTGCAATATTCGGATTACTGTTATGCTGGTAGTATTGGGAGTCGTGGACTCACCCGAAAGTATGGAACCTGCACTGTATAAAATAAGGCGATTCTTATTTTTGTCAATGGCAATATATCGCCTATGTATTGCCACAGATTGGCTCAAAAAAGAACCCCCCACGTTTGAGGGTTGGCGCTCTAGATTACTTGCCATCTATAATACTGAATTATCTCTTTATAAGTTAAAGGGTCATAAGAAGAGATATAGAGGAGAACGAATGTGGGCACCACTGACTAGATGGTTGGAACATCAAGACACAGTTTAAAAAAAAAAAAATGTGTTAATAGTTTTGATATGTGATATATACAATTGTTTTATTGCTTAAGGTCTTCTTTCTCCCGTTGTTTCATTGGCTTTTTGTTTTTTTTTTCTTGTTCTGTTTCTCTGCACGGATATATTATGTCTTCTCTTGTTTATTTCTTGTGTAACCCCCTCCCTCCCCAAAATTTTTTTTAAAAAAAAACAAAAAAAAAAAAATGTATAAGTTCATTCCCTTCCAAGTTTACCGAACAGTCTAATGGGAATCCATAAAATCTTCAAAGTCCATTGTGTATAATCTTGCGTGTTCCTCCAGAGCTTTTTTTAACTAACAGTTCGAGCAAAATATCCAGATTGTAAAAGAAAATGTTTTTCTTTAAATCCAACTTCCTTACAATGACCTCACAGCCAACACATGTTTCGTCACTTGACTTCTTCAGGGTTGGAATGTAGTCGCTTATTAAAACATATTCTTCTAAATCGCAAGAAACATCAAGAAACATAGATACATTCAATGTAATCTTATCAAAATCACTCAAAATATATTTCATTAATCCATGGTGAAACCCAGTGTGCCAAACCAACTTGGTGGGTTAGTGTCCAGCAGTTCAATCCTAATTAAAATAGTCACCCTATTAATCTGTGCAGACACCCAAAGTGGTAATAATCCTTAACATGCAATCATCATCACCCTAATATGATTAAGTGAGTCAGAAGTATTAATAAATTAAATATAAGAACTTAGATATAAATTAACGAAAAATGATTAAGAAATCACTCTTTTACTGTCATGTTAT
Organism: Pleurodeles waltl; assembly: GCF_031143425.1. Taxonomy (NCBI): domain Eukaryota; kingdom Metazoa; phylum Chordata; class Amphibia; order Caudata; family Salamandridae; genus Pleurodeles; species Pleurodeles waltl. The sequence goes on along the minus strand of NW_027150399.1, from coordinate 929,309 downwards.
AACTAAAAAAAAAAAAACAATAACTCAATATATTTCATCCATTAGCATTTTACCTCCAAAAGCACCATCTCATAATTTTGTAGATCACAACAGACTGCAAACCCATAGCAAAAGGTTAGCAACTGACTGCCTATCCACTCAAACGGCAATCAAAACTCAATCCACTGACCTGCAAACAAATTTATCGTGAGCCATACCTTGTCATAACATAAACAACCTGCTATCTTTGAACCAAATCAATAATACCACTTCTACATCCTCATTATTGTACTTTACAGTTCCCGAATGGGAACCACGTATCTTATGCCAAATCGTTGTTCCTCCGGCACCAGCCGCAGGAAGCACAGACGCCGTATGTCTCAGCAAAGGGACGCGTACACGCTGAAAGCGCTGTGTCCATATAATCCACATTTAAATTTCTCCTAATCAACAAAGTCAAGGACGGACCAATTCTTAAAACGTCCTACACTAAACATCGGTGAGGGACTACGCCTATGACTACTTTACCTAGTTTTCATTCACCCATTGAAATAAAGGAAGGACCAATCTTCAATCGTCTTTCACTGAAAATAGAGAGAGGACTAAGCCTCAGACTACGATAACAATGGAGAACCCTGAAACAGAACTCTTCAAGAGAGAGAGTATCTCTCGAAGTGGTAACAAATAACCATTAATTTATATTTTCTATAGAAATTCTCCTGTCCATTATCTTGTGGAAAGAGTCCCCATTATTAATTCATCCCTAATTAACTAAAATATTATTAAATATACATCCTAAACGACCATTTAACAGAATATTTATGCCATGACAGTAAAAGGTTGTATTTAACTAAAAAAAAAAAAGGATAATAGGCAAAAATAAAAGAGTGCAATGAAATAAATATAAATCACAGTATAAAAAATTATATGAATACAAAGTACTCCCCACACATAGAATTAAACGGTCCTAGGACCTGACTATAAAGGCATCCCAATACAAAGAATCTTGGTACTGCGTACCATTAACACTCCAGGGAGAATACAGTATAAACACTCACATCATGTGTACAATATGGTATATATCCCCAAGAGATCACATTGTCAACACAGTTGCCTTCCCATAAGTACGCTAAAACAAATAAGTGCCTATTTCAACCAAACAAAAAATAAATTGTAGCCATGCACAATATAATTACAAGTATATATGTTACACCATACAATCTCATTATGCACATGATGATCAACCCCCTGATGGTCAAACCAAAAGGATTATTTGTATGACAGAGTAGGACATAACAGAACTACATAACTTTTTAACTTATTGTTGTGTCCTATTAAGGTACAGGGCACGAAAAGTGTAACCAATTGTCGATCCAACATGCACATCTGAGTCTAAGTCCCCCCAAAAATATTCCAATTCCCTGTCCGATATTAACCCATCTTCCACTGCCCTTAACAGCATTTTCCATATTGCTTGTCTTCTTCGTAGTGTCAGTTCCCTATTCCCCCCTCTCGGGTCCTTCAATACCTGTTCACAACCAAAGAAAGTGAAGCCAATTCTTATACTCTGTGACTCACAATTCATCATATGTGATACCAGAGGGTACCTAATATCTTGTTGAGACAGGGCTCTTGCATGTTCCCCAATTCTCACTTTTAAAGGTCGGATTGTACTCCCTACATAATATCTCCCACATTTGCAAACAACAATATACACCACAAAAGGAGTATTACAGTTCATACTCGACCTGATAGAGAATGTTTCTCCTAATAAATTGGAAAATTCTTTCTGCCCATGGCAAGCCCATTTACAGAGTCCACAATCCACACATTTGTAGAAACCTACTCTCTGTGCTGACAACCAATTGACCTTGGAGGCAGATTTAGGAAAACTAGGACTAAGAATTTCTTTTAGTGACCTCCCCTTACGAAAAGTGAAGATTGGTTTGCTAGTCAGAAACTAAGTCACTATTTCATCTTGGAGTAAAATATGCCAGTGTTTAGTGGCATATTTCCTTAAAATCCCAGTAGACTCTGTAAAGTCCGTGATAAGTCTTACTTTATCTCCCTTGTCCTTCCGTACGGTCTTGTTTCTTGATTTCAGTGTCAAATGTCGCGGAACATGTCTTATTCTATCCTGTGCCTTATTGATTGTGCCTTGCCGATATCCTCTTACCTTGAAACGATTACCCATTTCCTCGATACACTTTTCAAATTCTATATCTTTACTACAATTTCTCCATGCTATAACCATCTCACGATAGGGAATTGACTCTATTTGGTGTTTAGGATGTGCACTTTCTGCATGTAACACTGAGTTGCAAGCAGTAGATTTCCGAAACAATTTGCTCTCAATGCGACCATCTTCAATGTACAATTCCACGTCCAGAAATTCTATGCGTGTCGCACTATATTGGCACGTAAACTTAACATTCACATCATTCCAGTTCAAATAGTCAACAAAGTTCAACAATTGATTCGCACGACCTGTCCATAACATAATACAATTGTCTATATAACGACCTCAATAAAGGATATATGTCTGCCATTGAGCAGCACCCGGACCCCGGACCCGCCTCTCCTCATACCGGCCCATGTAGAGTCCTGCAGAAGAGGGGGAAAATCTGGAGCCCATGGCTACCCCCTGTTTTTGTCTAAACCAATCACGTTAAAAAATTTAAAAGTTGTTGTTAAGGATCATGGATACAATTTCCAATAACATCCTCGTGTGCTGCCACCAACTTGCAGATTGCCTATTCAAGAAACATTCTATAGCTTCCAGGCCCACATTATGTTGAATACAGGTATATAAAGAAACCACATCCAAAGTAACCAGTAGCATAGTTTCCTCCCATTCCACATCATTAAGAATACTCAGGATATGCATTGTGTCCTTAATATACGATGGTAAATTCTGTACAATAGGTTTCAAAAATACATCAACATATTCAGATAGTTTTTCAGTTGGGCCACCAATACCTGAAATTAAGGGTCTACCTTGGGGAAAAGGCAAATTTTTATGAATTTTAGGCAGTGTGTAAAAACATGGAAATCTAGGTTTCATCACCTTAAGGTACACATATTCATCACTACTCAATAGTTTGGATTGATACCAAATTTCAAGTTGTTTATTAATGATAACACACAGTTTTGGTATTGGATTAAAGTTCATCTTCTCATAGAATTGTTTATCCTCCAAATGTGAACGTATCTCCTGAACGTAATCTATTTTGTTCATTATAACCTTATCAGCTTGTCTTATCATAATCTGGTCATTTTCACTTAAGTCCTTAAGTGCTCTCAATTCTCCTCGATTTAAATTGCGAATAGTTCTGGGTAGACCATGTTTTGATTTGTGTAAATCCAATTCCTACACACTAACTCAAAGAAAATATCCAAACTCCTATTATCTAATGTTTTAGGAATCCATTTCGACCTACATTTAAGACCACTTCTTCCACCAGTATTGCAAGTAATATCTAAATCCTCTAACACCTGCGAGAATATGATAGGGACTTCTTCATGTTCCGTAATAGAAAGCAACATTGCTATATCAAATACTTCTTGAATTGAAGGAATATTATCCACATTGGATGCTGAAACATCCTTAGTTATTGATCCAGTAGGGTTTAACTTAAAATATTTTTTCAATTTCAACCGTCTCATGAACTTAAAAAGATCCAGCTCAGCTCTACAGATATCACCCCTGCTCGTAGGGCAAAAGCTTAGTCCTTTCTCCAACAATGAAATACCGTCTAGTGATAGTGTCACATTCGATAGATTAACTATATTAATAGCTGAATCCCTGCGGTTCATATTCTTTTGTCCCTGGATCTGGTTACCACACCCTTCTTTTCTGTTGCCTCTGCCCCTTCTCCTACCCCTTCTGATTCTCCTACAGCTACCTTTCTCCTGTTCATATCTCGTTGACCTTGTCTCATCCTGTAACAAACACTTCTGTTGTCGGATCTGACCTGCGCAGATGTGACGACTGCTCCTTCTATTTCACTTTCACTTGAAACCACTCCACTTGCCGATGTGGAATCAGAGGACAAAGATGTTTGTGATCCTCATCTTGGCGGTGGAAGATTCATCAAATGGTCAAATATTCTAGCAAACGTAAAGATTCTGCCTGTCTGATAATCCTTCTTGTCTCTCTTGAATTTCCGAGATTTCCTCTGCATAATTTCATCCTGATGCTTCAATAGTACTTGCTCCAAAATCTTATAATTTTTATCCGTAGCCTCAGGAAGGTTTAACTCCTTAATCTCACCTTCCAAAAAAACAATTTCCTTCTGAAGTGAGGCCACCTTTCTTTCAGAGTTAGTTATTAGGATTTCCATCAGTCTAAATGAACTAGCTGTTAATTCGTTTTCCATAAACTGAGTAAATCAGCATCTAAATCATCGTAAGTAGGAAATATCTGCGACCTCAGACCTCTTGGGATCCGATTTAGTTTTATATATTGTTTTAAAGTAACACCATCCCACCATTTTGAAAGTTAATTTTTCTTTAGCCTCTCCAACTTAATAAATTTCATCTTTACACCCTCATTATGCGGACGATTAGAAAACGTTATTGTACTGCCCTTCACAGGATTACCGAAAAGTTCCTCTGGCAAATTTGTTCTATCTATCACAGTACAAACCCACTTGTGCTGCCCTTCCCTATGACAAACCTATATTCTCTACCAGAATGGGGTGTGTTATAAAGGGAGAAAAAGGTGAATCAAGGAGAGTTACCTAAAATTAAATTACTTCAACAATAATGTCTGCAACGGTGCACTACAGTGGGGAATACACCCTAAAACTCCAAATATTGACTGAAAATCAGTCTAAAAGCTTATGAAAAAATGCTGAGGCATCCGTTAACCAAGTATACACTTATCCTAAATCCAAGGGCTTTCACCTATTGAAAGAGTTCTTATGTATGTAAGGATTTACAACTATTATTACACAATAGAGGGCTAAATGAAAAGCAATAAAACAAAAGTGTTACAGGTCATGAATTTACTAATTATATAATTCTCAAACAAATATATCAAAACTCCCCCTTATACTTCAATATTCTTACACAAAAGTCTAGAGGTATAAGTTCATTTCCTTCCAAGATTACCGAACAGTCTAATGGTAATCCATAAAATCTCCAAAATCCATTATGTATAATCTTGGGTGTTCCTCCAGAGCTTTTTTTTAACTAACAGTTCAAGCAAAATATCCAGATTGTAAAAAAAATGTTTTTCTTTCTATCCAACTTCCTTACAACGACCTCACAGCCAACCCATGTTTCGTCACTTGACTTCTTCAGGGCTGGAATGTAGTCGCTTCTTATAACATATTCATCTAAATCTCAAGAATCATCAAAAGACAAAGATACATTCAATGTAATCTTATCAAAATCACTCAAAATATATTTCATTAATGCATAGTGAAACCCAGTGTGCCAAACCAACTTGGTGGGTTAGTGTCCAGCAGCTCAATCCTAAGGAAAATAGTCACCCTATTAATCCATGCAGACACCCAAAGTGGTAATAATCCTTAACATGCAATCATCATCACCCTAATATGTTTAAGTGAGTCAGAAGTATTAATAAATTAAATATAAGAACTTAGATATAAATTAACGAAAAAAGATTAAGAAATCACTCTTTTACTATCATGTATAACTAAAAAACAAACTAACCAATAACTCAATATATTTAATCCATTAGCATTTTACCTCCAAAAGCACCATCTCATAATTTTGTAGATCACAACAGACTGCAAACCCACAGTCAAAGGTTATCAACTGACTGTCTATCCACTTGAACGGCAATCAAAACTCAATCCACTGACCTGCAAACAAACTTATTGTGAGCCATACCTTAAGTCATAACCTAAACAACCTGCTATCTTTGTACCGAATCAATAATACCACTTCTACATCTTCATCATTGTACTTTACAGTTCCCAAATGGGAACCACGTACCTTATGCCAAATCGTTGTTCCTCTGGCACCAGCCGCAGGAAGCACAGACGGCATATGTCTCAGCAAACGGACGCATACACGCTGAAAGCGGCGTGTCCGTATAATCCACATTTAAATTTCTCCTAGTCAACAAAGTCAAGGAAAGACCAATTCTTAAAACGTCCTACACTAAACATAGGTGAAGGACTACGCCTTTGACCATTTGGTGAATCTTCCACCGCCAAGACGGGGATCACAAACAACTTTGGCCTCTGATTCCACATCGGCAAGTGGAGAGGTTTCAAGTGAAAGTGAAATAGAAGGAGCAGTTGGCACATCTGCGCAGGTTAGATCCGACAACAGAAGTGGTTTCTTACAGGAGCTTCTGAGGATGAGTCAAGGTCAACGAGATATGAACAGGAGAAAGGTAGCTGTAAGAGGATCAGAAGGGGTAGGAGAAGGGGCAGAGGCAACAGAAAAGATGGGTGTGGTAACCAGATCCAGGTACAAAAGAATATGAACCACAGGGATTCAGCTATTAATATAGTTAATCTATCGAATGTGACTCTATCAAGAAGGGATTAAGCATTTGCCCTACGAGTAGGGGTGATATCTGTAGAGCTAAGCTGGATCTTTTTAAGTTCATTAGACGGTTGAAATTGAAGAAATATTTTAAGTTAAAACGTACTGGATCAATAATTAAGGATGTTTCAGCATCCAATGTGGATAATATACCTTCAATTCAAGAAGTATTTGATACAGCAATGTTGCTTTCTATTACGGAACATGAAGTCCCTATCATATTCTCGCAGGTGTTAGAGGATTTAGATATTACTTGCAATACTAGTGGAAGAAGTGGTCTTAAATGTAGGTCAAAACGGATTCCTAAAACATTAGATAATAGGAGTTTGGATATTTTCCTTGAGTTAGTGTGTAGGGATTTGGATTTACACAAATCAAAACATAGTCTACCCAGAACTGTTAGCAATTTAAATCGAGGAGAATTGAGAGCACTTAAGGACTTAAGTGAAAATGACAAGCTGATAAGGGAGGCACTGTTGTTATAATGAATAGAATAGGTTACGTTCAGGAGATACGTTCACAACTGGAGGATGAACAATGCTATGAAAAGATTAACTTTAACCCAATAGCGAAACTGTGTGTTATCATTAATAAACAACTTGAAATTTGGTATCAATCCAACCTATTGAGTAGGGATGAATATGTGTACCTTAAGGTGATGAAACCTAGATTTCCATGTTTCTACACACGGCCTAAAATTCATAAAAATGTGCCTTTTCTCCAAGGTAGACCCATTATTTCAGGTATTGGTGGCCCAACTGAAAAACTATCTGAATATGTTGATGTATTTTTGAAACCTATTGTACAGAATTTACCATCGTATATTAAGGACACCATGCATATCCTGAGTATTCTTAATGATGTGGAATGGGAGGAAACTATGCTACTGGTTACTTTGGATGTGGTTTCTTTATATACCTGTATTCAACATAACGTGGGCCTGGAAGCTATAGAATGTTTCTTGAATAGGCAATCTGCAAGTTGGTGGCAACACACGAGGATGTTATTGGAAATGATATCATTGATCCTTAACAACAAGTTTTTTATTTTTGAACGTGATTGGTTTAGACAAAAACAGGGGGTAGCCATGGGCTCCAGATTTTCCCCCTCTTATGCAGGACTCTTCATGGGCCGGTATGAGGAGAGGTGGGTCTGGGGTCCGGGTGCTGCTCAATGGCAGATATATCCTTTATTGGGGTCATTATATATACGATTGTATTATGTTATGGACAGGTGGTGCGAATCAATTGTTGAACTTTGTTGACTATTTGAACTCGAATGATGTGAATGTTAAGTTTACGTGCCAATATAGTGCGACACGCATAGAATTTCTGGACGTGGAATTGTACATTGAAGATGGTCGCATTGAGAGCAAATTGTTTCGGAAATCTACTGCTTGCAACTCAGTGTTACATGCAGAAAGTGCACATCCTAAACACCAAATAGAGTCAATTCCCTATCGTGAGATGGTTATAGCATGGAGAAATTGTAGTAAAGATATAGAATTTGAAAAGTGTATCGAGGAAATGGGTAATCGTTTCAAGGTAAGAGGATATCGGCAAGGCACAATCAATAAGGCACAGGATAGAATAAGACATGTTCCGCGACATTTGACACTGAAATCAAGAAACAAGACCGTACGGAAGGACAAGGGAGATAAAGTAAGACTTATCACGGACTTTACAGAGTCTACTGGGATTTTAAGGAAATATGCCACTAAACACTGGCATATTTTACTCCAAGATGAAATAGTGACTGAGTTTCTGACTAGCAAACCAATCTTCACTTTTCGTAAGGGGAGGTCACTAAAAGAAATTCTTAGTCCTAGTTTTCCTAAATCTGCCTCCAAGGTCAATTGGTTGTCAGCACAGAGAGTAGGTTTCTACAAATGTGTGGATTGTGGACTCTGTAAATGGGCTTGCCATGGGCAGAAAGAATTTTCCAATTTATTAGGAGAAACATTCTCTATCAGGTCGAGTATGAACTGTAATACTCCTTTTGTGGTGTATATTGTTGTTTGCAAATGTGGGAGATATTATGAAGGGAGTACAATCCGACCTTTAAAAGTGAGAATTGGGGAACATGCAAGAGCCCTGTCTCAAAAAGATATTAGGTACCCTCTGGTATCACATATGATGAATAGTGAGTCACAGAGTATAAGAATTGGCTTCACTTTCTTTGGTTGTGAACAGGTATTGAAGGACCCGAGAGGGGGGAATAGGGAACTGACACTACGAAGAAGAGAAGCAATGTGGATAATGCGGTTAAGGGCAGTGGAAGATGGGTTGAATTCGGACAGGGAATTGGAATATTTTTTGGGGACTTAGACTCAGACGTGCATGTTGGATCGACAATTGGTTACACTTTTCGTGCCCTGTACCTTAATATGACACAATAAAAAGTTCAAAAGTTATGTAGTTCTGTTATGTCCTACTCTGTCATACAAATAATCCTTTTGGTTTGACCATCAGGGGGTTGATCATCATGTGCATAAAGAGATTGTATGGGGTAACATATATACTTGTAATTTTATTGTACATGGCTACAATTTATTTTTTGTTTGGTTGAAATAGGCACTAATTTGTTTTACCGTACTTACGGGAAGGCACCTGTGTTAACAATGTGATCTCTTGGGGATATATACCATATTGTACACATGATGTGAGTGTTTATACTGTATTCTCCCTGGAGTGTTAATGGTACGCAGTACCAAGATTCTTTGTATTGGGATGCCTTTATAGTCAGGTCCTAGGACTGTTTAATTCTATGTGTGGGGAGTAGAGTGTATCCATAGAATTTTTTATGCTGTGATTTATATTTATTTCATTGCACTCTTTTATTTTTGCCTATTATCCTTTTCTTTTAGTTAAATACAACCTTTTACTGTCATGACATAAATATTCTGATGAATGGTCGTTTAGGATGTATATTGAATAATATTTTAGTTAATTAGGGATGAATTAATAATGGGGAGTCTTTCCACAAGATAATGTACGGGAGAACTTCTATAGAAAATATAAATTAATGGTTATTTGTTACCACTTCGAGAGATACTCACTCTCTTGAAGACTTCTGTCTCAGGGTTCTCGGTTGTTATCGTAGTCTGAGGCTTAGTCCTCTCTCTATTTTCAGTGAAAGACGATTGAAGATTGGTCCTTCCTTTATTTCAATGAGTGAATGAAAACTAGGTAAAGTAGTCATAGGCGCAGTCCTTCACCTATGTTTAGTGTAGGACGTTTTAAGAATTGGTCCTTCCTTGACTTTGTTGACTAGGAGAAATTTAAATTTGGATTATACGGACATGCTGCTTTCAATGTGTATGCGTCCCTTTGCTGAGACATACAGTGTCTGTGCTTCCTGCGGCTGGTGCCGGGGGAACAACGATTTAGCATAAAGTACGTGGTTCCCATTTGGGAACTGTAAAGTACAATAATGAGGATGTAGAAGTGGTATTATTGATTTGGTACAAAGATAGCAGGTTGTTTAGGTTATGACTTAAGGTATGGCTCACGATAAGTTTGTTTGCAGGTTAGTGGATTGAGTTTCGAACTGTTAGTTAAAAGAAAGCTCTGGAGGAACACCCAAGATTATACATAATGGACTTTGGAGATTTTATGGATTGCCATTTGACTGTTCGGTAAACTTGGAAGGAAATGAACTTATACCTCTAGACTTTTGTGTAAGAATATTGAACTATAAGGGGGAGTTTTGATATATTTGTTTGAGAATTATATAATTAGTAAATTCATGACCTGTAACTCTTTTGTTTTATTGCTTTTCATTTAGCCCTTTATTGTGTAATAATAGTTGTAAATCCTTACATACATAGGAACTCTTTCAATAGGTGAATGCCCTTGGATTTAGTATAAGTGTATACTTGGTTAACGGGTGCCTCAGCATTTTTTCATAAGCTTTTAGACTGATTTTCAATCAATATTTGGGGTTTTAGGGTGTATTCCCCACTGTAGTGCACAGTTGCAGACATTAATGTTGAAGTAATTTAATTTTAGGTAACTCTCCTTGGTGCGCCTTTTTCTCCCTTTATAATACCCCCCATTCTGGTAGAGAACAATGTTAACAGGTCTAGGAAATCCAGGACCTATCATTCAACTCATTTAAAAATCTTCAAATCAAATGTGAATGATTGAATGGATCAGCTAATTTGTATATTGTGAACAACTGCCACCAAGGACATCAAATTGCTGATTAATAGCATCTAATTTAATGAAAACAGAAAAATTACAAAGTAGTGAACATCCAGATCTTTAGGTGCTTCCTCAAGCGATGCTCTGGCTCAATAGACAGAATTCACAGAGGGAGATTATTCCAAACTTTAGCAGCTAACACAGAGGAAAACATTTTGACCCTTCTGTGTGGCTTGAATTTTTGAACTTCAAGTAATAAAGCCATGCTGGATCTCAGCAGTCTGCGGGGAAAATCTCTCCTGGAAGTAGACTGGGACCTAATGGGCAGGAAAAGGTGGTTAGCCTCTGGGTTGGGATCTAACGGTGGGGGGTTGCTGCAACCTGTTCTCGCACCTAAATGGTCTGTGTCCCAGCCGCTCATGTGATGACCATAACCACCTTTTCCCTCAGGGCCTTTCCCTCTGAATTCCCCAGGTATGCCTGTTTTCTTTGAGCACTTATCTTTCTGATGAGCATATAATTTTGCTCTCTATCCGTAGGGATCTCCGGCCCTGATGAATGGCCCAAACCTTTTGGCTCTTAGTGTGGGCAGAAACATGTTGGTCCCCAATTTTTAGACCCCTTGAGTCATCATTCTCAACGGAGTCTCCATCCCTGTTTTTATTCTTACCTACAAGCACCTACATTAAAATGTTCTTAAACAAAACAGGTGATTTGTAAGGTAATTTTATTATTCACGACCTTTATCGGGATCTCTTGTATTATCCAGTAAGATTAAATCTCAGCACTCCCTCTGCAGTTCTTTTAACAACAAGGTTGAGTCTGCCCAGGTAGTATCATCTTACATGGGTGGGGGCTAGGTGGTCATATGATGAAGCTTGACACTATAATGTGTGTGATACCACCTAGTCCATCGAGGGAACTCCCTCAAACTTTCAGCCACCCATCACATACATACATCTCTTTTGACTATGTGCTCAACCAGCGCATTCTGAAAAGGCTAGAAGAGACCTGTTCTCTCTCATACCACTTCTCACACCTTGTGTGTTTACAGTTGTTAACATTAACGGGAGTTAGTGTGGGGTTAAATCACTCCCAATATTCTCTCCTTGTGTTATAATCACATAGGAAGTGCAGCATAGACAGCTGGCTCACTCTTGGAAGTGGGGGCATGGACTCAGAAGGAAGCAGGATGGCCTTTAGTAACAAAAACTAACAGACTGTGTGCTATCCTAAGTGTATTGAGTGTAAAACTGCTCCTGAGCTTATTTTCACTGCACATTGCCCAAAGGGAAGAGGGATCCAGTGTTTCTAAAATAGGGCTTGTTGGGGGCTTTAGTATGGAAAGGTGCCAACATAGTGTCAGGATATATTTATCTGTGTGTAATATTTACATATAATCTGTATTAAAGTACTTTTTGTTTTAATTCAAGCACTAGGTTGGACAATCCTTTACTACAATGATGTGTGTTTGTTGAGTGCTAGGCTCCAGCAACCAAACACTTCTTCCATGCAAAGTAGGTGATTTCTTACCATCTCATTCATTGTCAAGTGTTGTAGTGATTGTACTTGGCCCAGTTAGCAGACCAATAGTAGGATTTACCGAACAGCATGAGGGGCAAATGTCCTCAAACCATATTGATGCTGGCCAGTAGATTTTGCTTGGCCTGTGACCCTCCCCCTGCCCCAAACAGGGTCTGATAATATATTTAGAATTTCCTCTGGAAGCTGAAAGAATTTTAGTTCTGTTGGAATCCTGAAGAGGCCTTGGTATCCCACCTTGATGCTGCATAAATGTATGTCTTCCCATCCTACCTTTATTCTTCCAGTCATACACTTAGAATGTGGGATCCAGAGGACTATAATGGGTCACCTGTTATGTCCTTCACCTAATTTTTACAGTCTTACAAGCATGCCAAAGAGTTATACCAACATTTTCATTAACTTATTTTCCCCAACTTAGAAGGCACTGTTTTTTAAAGTTTTGAGATATGTGAACCTTAACACTCAGAGGCAGTTAATCAGCACTTTGGAGCACTAAATAAAAAAATAAAATAAAATAAAGGAAAATAAAATAGATTCATATTTACATAAACATGCAAAGGGTCTTAGTACTGTAGTCAAAAGTCTATTTTTTAAATATAAAATGAGCTGATCATGCAGCAGAGTTGCTTTTGTCCAGTTGCATTCACCAAAGAAGATAAATATTTTTTATGCACATTTTACCTGTGCTGTGTAGACACTGAAAGAGTAAGAGGAGGAGACCACTATGACTGTGACCCTTGCAGTGAGGAACTGCCAAAAACTATATGGTCTACATACATAATTTAGCCCTGCAACACAGAAGGCAGCCCTAGGCAAGATTTGGCTACTGCAGTCAGTTCAGTGGAGGAGGATGTCCGGTCTGTCACAGAAATAAAAAAGAAGTGGCAGGATGAGAGGAGGCAGGTATTGGAGGAATTCACTAGGATAAAGGTGGCCAGAGCTCTCCCTGGGGGAAAAACTGAAATCTGTCTCTGTCACATCCCACTTTAGAAGGATGTCCTCTCCAAAATGTACCTCAGCTGCTGCATGGGCTGCCTGTTGATGATGGTCCAAATGTGCCAGGTATTATGTGATGATTCAAACAATGAATTGAAGTGATAAATATGTACAATACACTGCAAATGTTACTAAGTAAGTCACTTCAATTTTGTGCAAATATTCATTGTAATGCTGACTTGCATTTTGTCACATTGTCTCTAATTTTGTCTACTGCACTACAAGTCCCAAGAGCCCTTGTGAAGGCAATGTTTACTTTCAATTCCTCCTTTACAAGCAGTTGCTCATCACTCTTGGTGATTTAATTTTAGACTGCCACCTGCCTCGAGAAAATGTGTCTGATTTAGTAACCATCACAGTTGTCTTTCAAATGCAATTGTGTAAATATGAGATAGGTTTTACATATTAATCATGTGCTGGTATTGTCTGTTGACTTCTTTTTATTGCCACATACAGCAGAAGAGTTTCACTCATTGGAGGTCTCTGTACTTATAGGGAGGGGACGTAATGGGACACATCAGCCCATGCCACCTGCACAAGCTCGTATGTCAGTATAGCCAGAAGAGAATCCCATTTTCTTCATAGTGATCAGATGGATTCTTTACATAGAATCCATCAATAGCCTCAAACATGAGAACTGAACTAGAATATGTTGTTCATGACATGTGTCAACTAGAATGTAAACAAAATATACTCATATCATTTTTGGCCCTGTAACGTTGGCCAGCAATCTCTGCTCCACATACAGGTTTGACAGATGGCCAGGCACTACACACTGGGGGGATGATATACCCTGTTAAGTGCACTGAAAACTTACTTTATTAATGGCTCATAGTCTTAAATATTGGATGGTATGTCAGCAGTATGTGGTGTGTGACTCAAATTCCTGTTGTCACTTATTATAATATGCTCTAATGTGGCTCCTAAAAGTATACCACTTCATTACATGTTGACTACTGAAAGGATGACTGCACTTTTACTTCTAATATATACAGTATTTACCAAATTGCTATATTTAGCCACAAGTGGGTTCAAAGTCTGTACCTATGAAATATACATGTAGAATGATTCACACCATCTTTTGTATTGAAATATTGCAAGAAAACAAAGATTTGCTACAGAAAATGACACACAGGAAAGAAAAAGCAGGAACTTCATTACATGAAGTTGCACGCAGCCATTTTGCCATTTTAAGGACATGCTGAGTCATCCTCCGCTCCAACCAAGATCCTCTGTCTTCCTTCATGTGTTGCTTGTTACACTCTGCAGCACCAATCGGGATAGGGGGTCCAGCATTGCCTCCGTGGTAGGAACCAGGTGAGTGTGTGCCATTTTGTAAATTTACCATTGTTGGCTATTCACAATGGACTATACAACTAGTATCTACTCTGCATTTGTAATGATACTAGCTGTAACTTTCTTTGTGAATAGCAAATGAGTGTGGAGTTACACAAAAGTATGAGTTTACTTTTGTGATGCAGGCTTTATGTCAGCAGCACAATTACTGTATCTCAAACACTGACTATATGTTTTGTAATTAACAGTACTGTAAATATGTATGTGGTGTGATTCAAATAATGTCCAGTGAGTAGATCATTAAGTTTCCAACACTGCCTCAGACCCCCATGTCACATATGTGTGTAAGGGTCATTGTCCAAAGTACAGTCTGCCACACAGCAAAACTCATTTAATCTATGAGGAAAGTGTGCTTGTTTGGAATATGGGTATCTCAGAAACCTAATTTTGACACCTAATTGTAAAATGTTCTGTTTTGCATCTACCTGCAGGTTTAATTCTTGTACACAGTGCCAAACCTCACTGTCTCTATGCATAGGCATACATTCTTGTGGCACTTGGTGCTGACAAAGTTTCAGATGTCCACTGTCCAAGAAGATCTCACAAATGCTGTGTCATGTACGCAATGGAGTTCTTTGCAACTTTGCCAACACTAGTCACTGACATGGGCACGCAGTCTGTAGTAGGGCCTAACCTTTTACTCTTAAAAACATCTGCTGTTGTCAAACTATAAGTATGGCTTACAGAGTAGTCACAGGATAGATTTTACAAACAGAGTGTTAAATATCCACCAGTCATCATTGACAACAGACTGTGCACTCACATAAAAGTGGTAACATAACTAGTGGTTCAGGAGAAAAAAATGTCAACCAGCAGGTCACACACCCGCATAGTCTGCCCTCTGCGCTGTGCAATGGATCTCTTCCCTGGATTCAGACCTAGGGGAGGGATCAAAGGTATTTATAAACCTTGACATGCTGCAATGTTGTGTAAGACACAATAGACTACTATTATCCTGCACACAACTTCAGGGGAGTACAGCAGCATGCCCCTTGTACAGTCAAGACATCTGAATTGTGATTCTAGTAGCCCAAGTGTGTTACATGATGGCTTGTGTTTGTATGTGTGACCTATTGTAACTACTCTGAGGTACAGTGATTGCACATCTGTAGGGTGTGAGGAGATGAGAGCAGAGTGCATATGCAGCATCACCTGAGAATGAAAATGTACACATGTTGGTGCATGTCCCTGTTGAGTTTGTAAAGTTAGTAATATATGCAGTGTCTGTTGGCATCATATGTGTTGCAAGAAATATTAAATTATGATGGATGTGTGTACATACACAAACTTTTCTGTTCTTTGAATACTCACTCAGAAGCCACATGTTGCCAGTTTCACCCACTGCTTGCCGCTGGGCAACAGGTGACCTCCGGAATATGTACCTGTCAAATGTACTACCTGGAAACACTGCATGCACATCTGTAAATTTACCTTTTGTGAATCCGGCCCTTAAACTTCATGTATAAAGTTAGTCTTAGGTCTAAAGTTAGACCCCAGGACTAAAGTTAGACTTTAGGTCTCAACTTAGACTTCAGGTCTAAACTTAGATTTTATCTTTAAGTTTACCTTTGTGATTCAGGCCACTAGTATTTATATGCACACAGCAAAGTACTGAACATCTTCTTACTCACTGGGTGTCAGTTCAGGCTGCATGACAATTCTCAATTGCCTAGTCAACGGACTATGCAATTGTGGGATATCCACCTTAGGAATGCACCAATGAGCCATATCTGCTAGTATAATTGTGTTATAGAGGGGATCAAAGAAGAGACACTAGGGTTTTTTTGGTTTGTCAAACTGCATGTACGTAAATACTCAGCAAAATTGACCAGTTAACTTTTGTAGGTCACATTATGACCAGACACCTTGTACAATGGATAGAGATTTCTCTACTAATGGGAACTGGCAGGAGAGGGTTTTTATTTTGGTTACAAGAACTACCTGGGTGGTAATAATTTGCACCAAGAAGCAATGTAGGGCCACATTAAAGCACAGACATGGCTGAATGATAGAGCTTGATTTTTGTTGTTGGGTACAGATAGAACATAATTTATTTAAAAAAATAAAATTGTAATTATAAATGACATTTAGTTCTATTAAAGAAGACACATGTGAGAACTAACTAAATGTATGTTTTATTGTATAGGCCAAACCAACCAGTCCTAAAAGCAATTAATTCCAATGTGTCCTTGTAGCTCTTTTTTCACACTGTTGTGGGATAATGACTAATGGCTGCAGTTTAGGGTTGTTTTAGTGGCCATTACTGACAAATACCCCTCACTTGCATAGGGTGTGATTGAGTGATGTTAAATCATACAATCCTGCATGGAGAATTATTTTAATCATGGAATATGGTTGTTCAACATTTAATGAAATAAAAACATGCCCTCTACATATTTCTAGAATTTTCAGGCCCTTCTCTTGAAGCTGAACCCTCAGTTCTTCCGACACCAACTGAGTAAGAATATACATGTGGTTACTGGGCTACTTTCACTCACAATCCCTTAGACAAAAACGTCAGCAGAGAGCTCTCAGGGGAGCCCACCATGCACAATGTTCAGGTTGTTTTGAGGAGGAACCCAGTAATTAATTATACCATTGGTATTTGGTGAGGGTTTTAGTCCTTATTGTAGAAATAAGAAGTAGGAGCTTTTTCAAACATAAATACAGTTGTAATTATGAATGTCACTTTTGGCCTGATTTACATCTCAGCGGAGGGGTTACTCTATCACAACGGTGATGAATATCCTGCTAGTGCACCTGGTCCTTAATAAGTAAACTTACAAGGAGAAGCAAATAGGTCAATGAAGCTTTTGATTCGCACGGAGTATCCTAGCTATGATGTGACCAAAGTTCTCAGTAACCATGACATAAAATTCAATAACCATGAGTCAATTCATCAATCAATAGTCAATAAAAGCAATGAACATCACACCATGACCCTTCAGTCATGAATAACCACACTTCAGAATATGTTTTAGTAATTTTATTTCCCTATTGATTACAATACTAAGTCATGAGATTAATTCAAACGCAATTGAATTCAATAAAATCCAACATCCATTTATTAGAAGTTGCCAAAAACATTATCTTATCAAAGCTTGATTGTCACGTGAGCCCCCGTCATGCTCAGTGACTGAGAACCTGAGGGATTCGCAAGATGGCAGGTGGAAGCAGAACGGGAGAACGACTACGGTGCTAACTTCACAACCCTTTTTTAATACGAGCTGCCGTAGCCCCTTTCTTCCGCTATACGCCTCGCACTAAGCTTCACAGCCACCCCTCGGGGCTGGGATGTCAGAGGGTTGGCCAGGATGCCAGAGCACTGCAAAGCACAAGTGCAACAGAGTGCATAAGAGGCACGGCGATTTGTTGTTGTTCTACACCCTGCGCTGGCACGGAAGCTGCGAGGAAGTGGCGGAAGAGCTCTCCGCTACTTGCCCTCCCGAATGGCACAAGGGGCCTCATTGGCCTCGCACCTCCACAGCAGTTTGGCTATGAGCTTCACAGAGTGGCGTGCAACAGAGACAGCGGCAGCAAAATTTTTGCATCCTCTGACTTTCACATCTCCCGAATAGCTGGATCGGCGCACAAGGACAGTTCCTGACGAACGCCACTTTTGGTCAAGAGAAATTCAACAGAAGCATACGATACCCCTCCATCGAGTCTCCTCACTGGCAATTCAGGCAGCTAGATAAAAGATAAGTAAAATACGGGGGTATAAATATAAATAATTGCAGCGTGGCCACGGGGGTGTGCTATTGTTGACATATCAAACCCTATTCTATCTCTCCGAAAAACAGTATGAACAATCTGGGAATGGAGCTTTTTAAGGAAAGTAAGGTGAAAGGGATGGATTGAGTAGGAATGGATAAGACTGGAAAAGGACTAGAGAAGGAGGAAAAAGGCTGCCAGAGGTGCACAGAACTTGAGGGGTCTCGAGCCCAACAAAAGGCGGGGAGAATATGGTATATATGGCCAAGGGGTCATTAAGAGCTTGAGGGGAGGCGATACCTCTCAATCATACCAATGTTCTTTCTATAGCGTGACTAAATGGGATTTTTTTAAAGCTTTTTTCTTTTTTTATTTTCTTTTGCCCCCCTCCGTGAGCTATTACAATAAGACTTCAGTCCTATTTATATAGTGAAATGCATGACCCGCTGCGCATGCGGCAGGCCACGAATTATGGGCAAAAATGTGAAGGGTCCCAAGGCAAAGACTCAAACTCTGGCCTCAAGCAGACAAAGGTCTAGTTCAGGACCAAGGTTCCTAGGAGAGGCATGGAAAGATTCTGCAGCAGAACAGGATGCTCCACAGGCCTTATGACCCCTTCAACCAACCCTCTCTGGGCATCTGAGGCTCAATTCGGGAGAAGCTCATCTGCATTCATCTGTTCGAAAAGTACAAGTACCTGAAGTACCAACCCACCCCCCCTTAATTAACGCAATAGCTTCCTCATGTAGCTCCATCGTCTCTGGTAGTATCCCTCATATGCCCCAGAATGGTAGTTCGCAACATAAGGAAAGGACTACTTATCCTTTGTTCTCGACAATCAGTAATCATGCTAAACTACCACCAAAAGCAATGGAAAAAGGCAATACTAAAGAACTAAGGCAAGCTCCGATTCCTCTGGGAGGCAAAAGGGGAGCGTTGGCTAGTCCCATAACCCCGGCAACAACTACTGCTAATGCCGTTGTAGACAACTATGGACCTACACCTGACCTAGTATTACCAATCGTTGCAGCAGTTAGAGATTCAATTCCCAACATCCCCAGCTCTAGACCTAGCAGCCACACCTCAACATTCAAGCCTTCACTTACCTGCTCAATGGAAGAGTGGATGGGACAGATCTTAGAAGGGTTGTGGGCAATCAAGCAATCTCAGGAGGCAGCCCACAAGGAGACTAAGGATCAGCTTAGTCAGCTGAACACTCACTTTACCCATCTTTCTACAAGATTAACCCAGGTCAAACAGAGAGTATCGGATCTTGAGGACTTGGGAAGTCAATCAGAGTCGACAATACAACGGATCCAATCAGAACTCGAAGAGCTCCAGATCAAGCTGGATGAGTTGGAAAATAGATCTCGACGCTCAAATCTTAGGTTCATAGGGATCCCAGAAGACTTGGAGGCAGCGTCTTCAGTCACCAAGATAGTTACGAATCTCATTTACAACTCTATTCTCCCTGGTACAGCTAAGATCAATGCAGATCTTTCTATAATGTGAGTACACAGGGTTCGTTTTACACGCGATCAAAAGGAGGAACATTAAGTCTGGAGACTCATTCAGCTTTTGTGTGTTTTCAGTCATGTCGGCCATAGCAGCTCAACAGTGATGAGAATTTGTGGGACTGATTGATGACTTTAAAAGGCTTGGGGCACCATCTGGGATTGTTCAATTAGCTAAACTGAAAGTCCTGTGTAAATGTCAAATGCATATTTTTCGGCGGGTTCAGGATGCAAAAGACTTTTTAGGCTTCTTGAAATGATCTATAAAGGAGACTAGGGGGTGAGGAAGTAGGGGGAGGAGCTTAAGCGGTGACAAGATAAGTGAGGGTAAGCTGGGAAACAAGGCATGAGGAGGAAGGGGAGTAGGTAGGAAAATAGAGGATGTATAAGACTCCCTGTACACACTCTTTAATGTCCTGATATACGTTATCTGGGAATTGTTTTGTACACTTCCATCGTTTCCACCGTTTCCACCCGCCAGTCTGTGCATCCTTGGGAGTCAGGCTCTTGGAGTGCCATGACAGTGCCCTCATCCTTGGGATATTGGGGGGAGGTCACAGTGGAGGGGGAACCATGGGGGTCACAAGGAAGGGAGGGGCCAGGACGGGAAAGGACCTCGACAAGGATAATGGGGAGGGGAGGGTTCACAGGGTGGAGGTAAAAACTCAGCAAGAGATTCAGTTGCAGGCTGGGGGGGTTGGCATTGAAGGGGAGGAACACAGGGTGGAGTTAGATAAAAAAATGCAGGTGGAGACTAGTCAGCTACATCCTTTACCCAAGGATATGGTACAGAATGAGAGCGCAAGCAAAAATGCAATCAGAATACAATTGGCTATGGAGGTGATGGGGTGGAATACCAAGGAATGATTGGTCACAAACTAAGAGTAGCTTCCTGTAACCTAAATGGGGCTAATAATAACACCAAACTCCAAGCGATTCTTAACTGGCTGGAAGCCTCTCGGGTAGAAGTCGCCCTCTTGCAGGAGACTTATTTGAAAGCCAATGGCAAGCTTCATAAACTCCCTGCATGTATCGATCACTTTTGTTTTGCGTCAGCTGACACCGCTGTACGGGGTGTGGCAGTCCTCTTTTCTAGAAAATTTGCAGGGAGGATTAAGGAAGTCTTTAGAGACCCCCAGGCAAGATGGATAGTAGTTACTGTTATGTTGGCAGATAAAGCGATTCAATTCAATTCACATATAGCTTTATTCGGTTACCATCAACCATAAAAGCAAAACCATCACTCAAATACAAAAGTTATAAAAAGAAGGAGAAAAACAACATAAATATCACAAATTCAACATATAAAATAGATTTTTTTTAAAAAGGAAGATAAAACATGGGTACTTAAAATCATAAGGATACTTTCCTTCAAGGTGTACTTGACCCCCTAGACCCTATCATTCGGCCCAAAAGGCAGTCACTAAGATTGTGAGATCTTGTTTCAGTCTCAAATAAATAATTAAAGCTAAAGACTAAAACAAATCATTAACATTTATCTTTTTTTTTTAAAGCGATTATGTATATGCCATGCGGCTGCAATATGCTTGCTGACCACACAGAATAGAGACGTGGAAGTATCCCTCATCATAATCCTTAGGGCAGCCATACAATGTCTCATCCCCATAATTCTGCACACGTCTTAGCCACTTCCGTCGAGCAATCTTATATGCTGGGCATATAAACATGAAATGTATAGTGGATTCTAGAGTACAATTGCAGCTGCGACATAGATCAGTACTTGGGGCAGAATTCCAAGTACTACCATAGGATTTGTGAGGTAAGCAGCCAGATCTAAACTGGATATACAGACTTTTGCTTAGTGGATCAAGAATCAGATCCATAAATGGTTCAAAGTACGGATACCACTTAAAATCTAAAAATTGAGAGGGCAGTCTGCCATGTGATGAACACAGCAGATAATTTTCCCTGTCATACGTCCAATAAACAGTTTTCAAATGTTTTTTCTGATCTTTCCTGAAACTGTCAGGATGGCTCCAAAAATTACTAAGACCCAAGCTAAGGAACCATTTTGAGATGTGCTTATAACAAGGAATGTTGAGTACATTTGGTCTGTCCAAGATGTCTTGGATAGACTCCTTGTATGAAATTAATTGAGGGGTAGTCCACACACGAACCCAGAAGAGAAAAGGTCGTAGAGCAATTACATCTGAGATGCATGAGAGAATGCGGTCTCAGAACATTGGCAGCAGTGGGGTATTTTGAGGACATGCCAAGAGTGACCTTACAAAGTTGTCGACACTACAAGCTTGCTAGCATTCGAGGACCCCAGATTTCTGCCCCGTGGACCGCAGCTCTCTGTGCATACGCCCAATATATTTTACTGGCTGGGGTGACCACTCTCTCAGAAGTAGACTTGTGAAAGCGTAGAGTAGCCCCAGATCTGGAAGCCAGGACAGCTAGGCTTTTGTCAATCTGGCCCCCCAGTGCAAGTTATTACTGATTCTTACCCCCAGGTAGTCAATGGAGCAGGTCCCATTATAGACAATGGAATATCTTTTGGTAGGGCCACATCCCAAGGTCATAAGTTTGGTTTTATTTTGGTCGAGCTCCAGTCCAAAATCATCACAAAACGAGCTAAACCTATCCACTTATACCTGTAAGCCCATAGGTGTCCTAGAGATCAGGAGGGAATCATCGGCAAATAGCTAAATTTGAATTTTTTGGTTGTTCAGGGAAGGTGTGTCATTTTGGCAATCGGTGACAACTTGCACCACCTCATTAATAAACAAAGGTGAATAGGGTTGGGGCAAGGACACAGCCCTGATGCACTCCTCTCCCGATATCTATTTTGTCAGTGAGTTCCCCCTGTTTACCCCATCTTACTTGTGCAAATGCGTTCTCGTGTAACCTTTGGATTAAATCCACTATATTCCCTGGAATACCAATTTTGTTTAATACTCTCCACAGTTTCTCTCTTGGAACAAGATCAAAGGCAGATCTTAAGTCTACAAAAGCTACGTATAATTTTTGCTTAGCCAGAGTGACATACTTCCATAATAATAAAGACAGCCTAAAGACTTGGTCCATAGTATTGGTTTTAGGCCCAAAACCGGCCTGAAGAGGGGATAAAATCTGATTGTCTTGGACCCATTCGCTAAGCCTGTCTAAGACTTGCTTAGCGAAGATCTTTTGAAGGATGTCCATGAGGCTAATTGGTCGATATATATATATAGGAATTATTTCTGCGCCGCGCCACAAGTCAGGAATAGGACTACCCGCTGCTATGACATTAGACCGTAAATTTATATACCATGCCCATATATTGGGTTCAGATTTAAACATGTCTCCTGGAATCCTGTCAGGACTAGGGGCTATCGCTGGTCTCAGAGAGTTAATAGCAGCTGTGGTTTCAGCTAATGTGAAAACAATATTCTCAGCATGGCTCTTAGTAAGAGCCCTGCAGTCGGCATATCTGATAACCTCCTGGGCTTGCGGTACAGGGTAGGCATAAATTCTGGAAAAATAGGAAACCCATTTTTCAGGCTGGATGTGCATGCCAATCACATCATTGCCCCCTTTCGAACTGCAGGCCAACAGCCTCCAAAAGGAGCTGTCATCTTGGTTTTTAACTGCTTCTAACAGCTTCTGCCAAGTCTCATAATCCCAGTCTTTTTTAGCTTCTTTCAAGGCCCTAGCGTACTTATGTCTGGCCTCCCTAATATCCTCTTGGATAGAGTTTTTTGGGGCTTCATTTAAAGTAGATCTTGCACGCGCACAATCCTTATTGTACCAGTCCCTACGTAGGGTAACATCATAGGTCTGCCTTAAAGGTGATTCCTTTCAGAAAATACCGTGTAGGGAATCTACCATTTTTGAGTGAATAGCCATAATAGGAATGTCAGGGGTCTCTTGTTCCTCAAAATTAGAAAAGAGTTTTAAAAATAATAAATACATTTCCCTGATCAGATACGGGTTAGATTCTACCCTGGGCCAACTGACACGAGAACGTCTATGATCCAAGCAAGGGATTGGAACGTTAGTGGTCTTTGTATGCTGGACTCTTGCAAATGCATGGTTAGTCAATGCAAGATGCAAAGGATTATGGTCACTATCATGGCGAGGTATTATTTCCATGTCCAATGAACTAGACCAAAGCCTAATGTCCACCAGAATATAATCAATAGTGCTAGAGGAAAACCCTCGCTTAAAAGTGACAGCTCGATTTGGGTCAGATCTAGTGCGACCATTGCATTCTCTCAAACCAAATTTCAAACAAAGGGAGGACAACTGAGTTGCAGCACAAGAAGGAGAAAGGGGAACGATTTCCTTAGGTTGGGGAATACCCCAAGATTCGTCCTTCTCAACAGTCAGGCTGCTAATGATGTTATCCAATGCAAAGGAGCAATTAAAATCACCTGCTATAATCAGGTGGTCTGATGAATCTAAAAGCTCTATGTAGTCAGTCAGCTGGGTAAGAACAATTGCTTCAATCCCACGTGGAACAGATCTTGCATAAACATTTAATACTATTATCCTGAAACCAGGTCAAAATGTAAGTTGTACACCCAGCGGATCAAGGGAATTGAACTTTATCACTGAGTGGTCGCATTCAAGCCTGTTATTCAGCAAAATCATTAACCATCCAATCCGTCTTCCAGAGCCGCCAGAAGCAGATTGGGCCGCATACAAATAAGTTGTAAAGCCTTATAAATAATTCAATTCTGCAGACCAAGATTCCTGAAAAAGACAGATATCTTGTTTATTGACAAAGCTTACCTATTCAGGGTCACCCAGCTTTGACTTTATTCCTGCTACATTCCAAGATAAAACATTAACTTTTGGGGGCAATTGTTGAATTCCTTATGCATTGTCTTACACTCTTTGAATGCTATTTTAGGAGTTTCTGTGTAAGAGACAGTTAGTCAGTCTAGTTCAGAGAGCGAAGGGGAGAGATTCTCAGTCTTAGAGGATGAAAAATTCTCAAGAGGGAAAGTAACCCCATCTGCAGTAACTCCAGATGTACAACATCCTCTACGTGTCTGAACCCCAGGAGGATATCTGCTAAGTCTAAGATTCATTTCCCTGCCTGTGCTTAATGAACCAGTCTGTGTATCAAAGGAAATAAGGTCATTTACTAGACTGTTATCATTGAAAAGAATTGAAATAAAATCAAGTTTCGACCCCAACTGATTATATCTGCGGGCCTCACGAAAATCAGACCGGATAACAGAGAGGCAATTCCTCTTCATACGTATCCAGTGAATAACTTTGTTAATGAGAGAGTTGTTCGACTCTCTATTACCCTGGGGCAGCTGGGGCACCCCAGTCAGGTATACGTAGGCATCTTCCCGCCTCCATCCATGCCGTCCCTTGATATCATGAATCTGTGTATGTGTTGAGTAATCAAAGTGCAGTGCTTTAGATGAACTAGCAGGAGGACTCGCAGCAGATGGCACTCCTCCAGGATCTAAGTTGGGGGTTATTTGAGAAAGAGTACCTAAGTTCCCCTGCCCATGGGTGTCTCCAGTATTTTTTTAACCTAATTTAGAAGCTCGCTCAATGGTAGTTGGCGCAATCTGGTGAGCATACCTGCCATTCCTTGGTATGTTTCCATTAATTTCCCTAGTCCCAATAAAAGTAGAAAGGGGGGTCATTTTGTCACCTAGGGTGGAGAGACCTGATTTTTTAGGCCTCAACAACGGGTCAGAAGAGAAGGCAGCCTCACAAGACACATTACAATTGCAACCAGACTTTTGGTTATGAAGTCCAGAAATTTTGTTCATAAATGTTGCCAGCAAACACTTAATATTGTCTAATTTATGGGAGATAATTACTAGCTGGGAAACTTCATTACTGCCCATCTTCTTGTCCCAAATGCCCTTATCAATCCCTTCTGTATTTAATGTTTGAGGGTGTTCGGGACTTGCAGTACTAGGGGACAAAACCGAAAACCTATTTGAGCAGGGAATAGTAATAAAAGGCAGAGACTTGCACCTCAGAGAAGGCGCAACCTCCACAGGAGAGCATCCATTCATTTCCACCAGCAGTGATGGTATCTTCAAAGATGAGGAAATAGCATCCTGAGAGTTAGGGGGAGGATGCAAACCTACCTTAACCTCTAGTCTGGGTGTCTGGGTTTTTTTCTTAAAAAGTTCAGGGATCTTCTTAGGGAGAATGGTATCCATAATGGAAAGGCCAGTGACGGAAGGGCTCCTCAATATTGCCTCAACCTCTTCAAACAGTGAGTCAATTGTTTTAAATTGGTGCAAGTTTGTATTAGGATGACCATCTGCTTTCCCAACGGGTCGTTTTTTGAGTTTTTTAACCCGGGATTGGGGCACAGGTATGTCATCAGCCTTCCGCTTCTCCATATCGTATTCCAATAACCAGTCAAAAAAGGGAAAAAATAACAACAAGTAATCCCTGCAGAGCTATATCCACCTATGAGTCTCCTTACCTAGGTGATTCCAGACACATCCAGGGTAAATAGCCTGGCCCAGATTCCTGCTATCAATAATAAGTAATAACAAGGAGGAATGAAAGCCTCTAAAAGCTGGAAATTATGGGAACTTGGTCCGCTATCCCCTCCTGTGCCAGGAACTGCTCAAAATGGAAAGGACTATTCTGTCTGAGCAAGTAGATATTCCAAAGTCCTCTAATCCATGTCCAATGACAAAACAGTGAAATCTTAGATGGGTGGCCGAGCCCAGTTTCCTCCTGGCGATGACGGGCGAAGGACGGGCCCGCCCTTGGCCCGGACTTCACCCAAGTGTCATGTGCATGTCCCGCGAAGCGGGGGTGCGCGGGGTGATAAATAGCACCCGCGATGAGGGAACCTCCCCTCAACAAGAGGCAGCAGCTGTGGGGCTCCTGGGACTGGAAGTCCACTCGGAGTCTCGGGAAACAGGCAGTGGTGGTGCGCGGCGCGATAAATAACTCCAGCGACGAGGGCACCTCCCCTCAACAAGAGGCAGCAGCTGTGGGGCTCCTGGGACGGGAAGTCCCACCAGGAGTCTCGGGAAACAGGCAGTGGTGGTGCGCGGAACGCTATATAGCGCCTGCAATGAGGGAACCTACCCTCAACAAGAGGCAGCAGCTGTGGGGCTCCCGGGACTGGAAGTCCTACCAGGAGTCTCTGGAAACAGGCAGCGGTGGTGCGCGGCACGCTAAAAAGCGCCTGCGACGAGGGAACCTCCCCTCAACAAGAGGCAACAGCTGTGGGGCCCCTGGGGCTGGAAGTGATCCATTTTGTAAGCTTCTGTAGTCCAATAGAGTGCGATGTAGGGTCAATACAGGATCTAATTGTGCATTTATCTGTACTTCCAGGCTACTTTATAATAGGAGGGGACTTCAACATTATACCAAATATTCAATGGGACACATCACGGAGCTACAAAATGCAGAACAAACCAAGAGCCTACCAAATGCTTTTGAAATTGATCTCAGACCTAGCTTTAGTATATGTGTGGCAGACCCGATCATCCACAGGAGAAAGAATTTACATGCTAATCAAAAAGGTATAATACTGCTTCAAGAATTGACTATATTCTTATCTCATTTGCACTGAAGTGGCAGAGTTCAAGAATACTTGCAAACTCTTTTTCTGATCACTCTGTTCCCTGGGTTAATATTAGTGAATTAGACAATCAACAGAACCGCCCCCAATGGCGATTGGACAGATCTCTCTTGGCAGACGAAGGTTGGGTAGAAAATCTCAAAGCGTTGGTCACTGAATAAGAAGTCAGCCTCTCTTTTTTATATTTGGGGAGGCACCAAAGCTTATGTACGAGGGGAAGCATTTTACTTTAAGGCTCACTTGGAGAAAGCAGCTCGCGAAAGAAGCAATTTACTTCAAAGGGAGCTAGAGCAGGTATTAAAAATAAATCAATTACTACCCAGTCCAGAGACGGAATTAATATTGGGAAGGGCTCAGGCCAAATTAAGGGATTTCTATCTATCTCAGGAGATACTTAATAGACACACAAGTTTTCAGAGGCAACATGAAGAAAGCGAGCATGCAGGTAGATATATGGCCTGGTCAGTTAAAAAGAGATCTAACTCTAATTTAATAAAAGCTATTTTTGATGAGGAGCAGGGTATGATGGTTAGTCAGCCTAAAGAGATAGAAAAAGCATTCCTCTTGCACTATCGGAAGCTGTATACCGAGACGATGCAAGTGAATAACTTGCAAATCAAGCAGTATTTAGATGCAGTGATACTGCCAGGCTTAGATTCAGTGGCACAGAATATATTAACGTCCCCTATCACTCTTAATGAAGTAGTGGAGGGAATAAGGGGAGCCCCCAAGGGAAAAGCTCTAGGATAAGATGGCCTCCCTGTGGAGGTTTACAATATATTAGAGGGTCAAATCGCTAAAATATTAGTAGATTTATTTAACAAAATATCAGAAAGAGTTGAGGTCCCTTCTGAATTCTCAAGAGCTGTAGTGGTTAGTTTTGTTAAAAAGGATAAACCAGCGGAATATCCGGGTTCTTATTGCCCAATTAGCCTCTTAAACCAGGACTATAAATTATTCACCAAGATACTTGCAGTCCGTCAGGTGGCGCAAGGATTGATACATGAGGATCAATGCAGATTTTTACCGGGGAGCTTATTCTCCACTAACACTAACTTTTTGGTGCAGGCAATTGACTATCTCACAATCATCATCCGGCGGCAATCATAATGCTTGATGCTGAAAAGGCATTTGATCTAGTTCAATGGGAAGTGCTGTTTATGGTTTTAGGCAAGTTTGGCTTCCCAGGGAAGTTTATCCTGACTTTACAAAGATTATACGCTGGGGCCCAAGCCAAGGTCCAGGTAAACACACAAATAGCAGGACTGGTACAGATATCACATGGCATGCAGCAGGGTTGTCCTCTGTCTCCAGTGCTGTTTGCACTTTTTATTGAGCCACTGGCTGCAGCGATTCGACAGGATCAACATATACATGCCTCACTCTCTTTAGCACCTAAGGTGAAGCTATTCGCCGTTGATATGAATTTGTACCTTCGCGCGGATTCACACAATATCGACAGAGCTTTTTCAAAGATCAAGACTTTTTCAGACTTGGGGGGGGGGTATAAAATCAATCGATCTAAATCAGAGGCTCTCTTGTATAATGTAGAAACATCAGTCCTGCCAGAAGATATCCGGGTAGCATCTTCATCTTCTAGTCCCATTAGATATCTAGGCATATATGTGTCCAAGAACTCTGCAGACTTGATTCAGCTGAACTACACAAGGGTTTTTAAAAGGATCCAAGGATTACTTTTACAATGGCAGGAATCTACCATGTCGATTATAGGAAGGACCGCATTGGTCAAAATGATGATTCTCCCTTTGTTTTTATTTGTTTTTCTAGTGTAATTTTGAGAGTTCCTAAAAAGTTTTTCCACAAACTGAATTTATTAATTAGGCAATTCATATGGAACTACAAGCAACCTCGGTTACAGTTAGAGAAGCTAACTTTCGCAGTGGAAGATGGGGGGCGAGAACTCCCCAATATTTGAACTTTTTATGAAGCTACAATATTGGATTGGGCTTCAAGAGCTGCAAAAAAGCCAAATCTCAATTTCTACCTTAGTCAGGTGTTGACAGAAACAAACATGCAACTTCCACGATTTCCTAAATTTCCCCACCTACCAAAAACGGTAAGTTATAAATTACCGATAGTGTTACAGTTCAGTATATTACAAATACAGGCAAAATATCAAATTCATAAAACCCACCCGCTAATCCGAGTTTGGGATGTATGGATGATAGGCCTAGAACTTAATCAAAGAAGTATTCAGAAATGGGAAGAGATAGGGATTAGGACTCTAGAGGATTTTTATATAGGGGTCCATATCAAAACATGGGCACAGTGCATAATGGGAAAAAGGGACATTCCAGAAAGTTTAAAATTCTCCTGCTGTCATATCCAACATATTCTACATTCAACTGAAAAAGTAAGAGATGGTCCCAATAAAGTTATAGGTCAGGCTTTTTATGATAATCAAATAGGTATTGGCAGGTGGTATAAAACACTTCAAGATTGCTGATCAATCAAGGCAATCTCCCAACTTTTGGTCAGAGTAGAAAATATCACTGGGTGTAAAATAGGGATACAGCAATGGCGAAAGCACAATGAGGTGTCTCAAAAAGCACTTAGAGGGGCAAATTTTTAAAAGATCACTCTGTATTCCAAATGGTTGCTTTATTACACCCCCGCTAGAATAAATAAAATGCACTTGGAAGCAGAAGCTCTGTGTCGATGTTGCCAAAAAACCCAGGGGGATTGGGCCCACATGTGCTTTTCATGGATACACCAGGCGGGCTACTGGGAAAAGATCTTTCAAAGGATTAGTACCATTATATCGCACAAGCTAGCCCACTAGTGGCATTATGGGGTATTGCGCAAAATGCAGATTTGTCCATTTTCCCTAGACAAATAATATATGTGGGTACTTTGATAGTCAAATCACTGATTCTCAAGGTGTGGAAATCACCAGTGCCCCCTACGTATGCTGCGTGGGAGGCAAAGATGGAGGAAACACGGGCAAAAGAAAAATTAGATGCCCAGCGGGTCAGAGCATTGCGGAGATACCAGGGCATGTGGGGGGAAGATTAGCAATTCAAAGAAGGACTAGGTTTGAGGGGGAAGGTAGGGTTAAGATATAAGATTTTTCCTATGGATATAGTGGTTCAGATATTACTGAGATGAGGGTATTGGGAAGCATATCAATGATCCACAGCAAGTGTAATAGAATTAAGTTTTGATTGATTTATGTAATGGAATTCCACCTGCAATAAAAAAAAAAAAATCAAAGCATGCATAAGAGTGCATTCTAAAGCATTAACACAGGTCAATAAAAGAACCAAAGACAATAAGTCATTCCTGGTCATGAAGTTCAGCAAAACAGTCCATCAACCATTTATCTCTGTAATCTGTCAGAGTCATATAAGGGAACCTCATCTAACCCAGATTAGCATCAGCATGTGGGACTTCATGCAAAAACAATTTGGAGAACAAGAATTTTAGAAAAACATCTAGCTAAGGAATTATTAGACAGCGCAGTTGGTACCTAGAAAGGAAAGGCCCAATAATGCATTTCAGTCACATTGTCATATGTACCTATCCACAGAATGTGTCAGCAACAGAATCAGTCTTCATCCTCAGGTCATCAGTCAATCAGCATCACCTTGGGCTCCCAGAGAGTTTCATGTATATTAATCACTTATTTAGTATAATTCATGAATCCTGGTGGCCGTTCTTCGAGGTCATAATTTCAAATGTGCACAATTATTTTTCTACATTAATCATTTTCTACTAATTTCATTTATTCAAAATACAGAAACATTCATTAATATTTTCTAATTAAGCCATTTGCTTTAACAATCCCTCCTAAATATGTCATCACACTACTTTTCTCTTTCACCATTTCATAATTTGATTTCCTCAGCATTGTGTCTTCTTAAATCTTCCCTATAGATTCTTTCCCTGTTTCATTCTTCCCTCCTCTGATTATTTTTAGACCTTTTCAATTTAATCTTTTGACACAATTTACATAACCCCATATTCCTAATATGCAAGCAATTACAATCAATATTCCCTGTTTGATTTTTAGTAGCACCCCATTCCAAATATTACTAAGCCAGTTCCCCACTGAAGCAATTCTTAGTAAGTAGGTCTCTTATCTCCTTAATATTGTTAGGAATATACGAACAACAATGTCTAGAGTTAATCATTTTACAGACTCCACCGTCCTTAGCTAGAAGGATGTCTAAAGCAAAACTATTTTGAAGAGTCACAGCCCTATCCGTAGCCAATTCAGTATCTATCAGGAATATTGCTCCTGTAAAATTTGACAGCATGTTGTCCACAATAGTAGACAACTTTTGTATTTTGATCGAATTCAGGATGACTCCCAGTGAAGGAATCACCACACCAAATAGATCTCCCACTATCGCAGAAGAGGATTCTCTCCTCTGTCGCTTATGATGTAATTCAGTCAATTTCAGAAACTTTTTCAAGTTCCTTATCTGGTAAATCTTTGGGAACACTATTCCTAAATAACATGTCCCATACCATCCTCTTGGAAGATGGTAAGAAGTATTAAGTCCACAAATATAGTAGATACCCGGAATCGCAGTGTCCTGACCATTCAGCATAAGAGTCAATTTACTCTGAAACAGAAACACATGCCTACATTCACTCATACCCACAAATAAAGTGTCAGTGCATGATTTTGGTCTATATATACAAAGCTTCTCTTTGTGTAATGCATCCAAAGATAGTTTCCCATGTGTTTGTAATTGCATTGTAAGCATACTCATTCTTGTAAGTCCTTTTCTCTAAGCCTTTTTCTCATTTCTTTTTTAATGCTTTTCTCCTATCTTCAGAAGCTCTTCTCTAAAGATGTAAGCAAGCATGTTAGATTGTTTTTATGGGCATAAGCTTCCCCAAACATTAGTGAAGGTTCAAAGTATCCTCTCACCGATACTATGTCATGATCCTTAGCTACCCTACTCAAATACCTAATAATGGGAACAAACAAAAACGCTACATCATATTTTTGAGTAAAATTATTGAATATATTCCTGGTCATAAAACTTTGTTAGTAGCAGACTACAACTTATCCTGTAAGTTAATGAAGACTATGGTACGTAATTCCTTCCTCAACTGACGAAACAATTCGCGTACACACAAGACAATCCCTTGCATCCATTGTGTCAACATACCCACTCAACAAGCGATAGAAGACGTTAGAAGAAAGTTCTTGATCATTAGTATAATCATGCAAATATTTCTCATCTAACTTAAACTACTCCAAAGTCGTTAGTGTAGTAGTCTCAGAAGCAGAAGTATGATTGGCTCCTTTCGCATCAAGAACAGACATTCCCACAATCACCACTATAAACAAAATACCACACATAAGTGCCAACCCAATGCTCATATATTTACAGCGCTTAGCATCTCTAACCTAGTTATTGAACTCAGCCATGATCTGTAAAGAATCAGAAAGTAGAAATAACTCAGAAAAGTGAGCAAAAATCGAAAATAGACAATTCTTCTTTCAGCAGTTCAATTTTGCATCCATGAACCCTTCTCCTAGTCAAAATCGATTAGAAACTTTTCACATCCATTTTTCAAATGTCAGATCAGGTTATGAATGTCTTTTCCAGTTTACCTTTGACAGTCTCTTTACTCAAAATATTTCTCAGATTAATTTCGACAGTTCAGCTCCTTGCTCATCTTCAGGTTACATCAAAAGATTGACTCAGAACTTCCCTATCAAAACAAAAAGACATAAACTTGTGTTGCCATTTGTTTGTAGTTGCATATGCCCATTCGTGACCTGAGTATCTTCGATTTGCTATTTTCTTTTTCTTCAACTTTCAATCACCACTCATCTCTCCTTCACTTAATTCTTATTTTCTCGTAGTATCCACTTCTTCCCCTATTGTTTCGTCGACAACCACTTCTTTCCTTTTCTCTACTTGTGATTCAGGCCAATTATCTCCTTTTTTTTAATCCTTTTGTCAATATTTTCTTCAGGATTGGATTCATCTCTTTCTCTTTTTCTATGCTGTTTTCTCTTGATGGACCTGCAACAGGCTCTCGAGGAGTCAGATCACTTTGATCCAGCTCTAGTCTTTTCCCTTCTTGGTCTGGCACTTGCTCTTTTTACTTCTCAGAATTGTCTGCTCCAGGAGAACCCCTGCTGTGCTAGGCTCTCCTGCTGCATCCGTCGAGATTGATTCTGTAGCACCCTCCTGTAATTCTTCACTTTCATCTCTTACAGGGGTGATAGAACCATCTTCTAGAAGCTCTTGTTAGATTTCAGTTTCTCTTTGTTCCTTTTCTGGTTCAGGTGCTGCAACTTGCTTTGCAGTTGTGGGTGCTCTCAACAACGCTTCTTCATAATCCAGTGGACATGCCACTTTCTTTCTGTGATGTGCGTAAACCCAGTTTGGGATTCCTGCACACTTCACAGCTGTTGTAGTCATCAAGATCACCTGGTAAGGTCCTCTCCAAAATGGCTACAAACACGTCTTGCGAACATGTTTTCGGACAACAACCCAGTCGCCGGCTCTCAGGTTGTGCCTAGGATCGTGAATTGGTGGCAGTGTGGGGGTCTCCACCTGCTGAGAGAAAGAGCGAACCACATCAGCCAGACCTTTGCAGTAGTCCAACACCACATCATCTGTACATTGGCTGGAACTGCTGGCAACCTCATTGCTCTGACCATTAGAATCCCGTGGGGCGACCGCTCTGTCTTCCTGTCAGGTGAATTTCTCATTGACATCAACACCAAAGGCAATGTATCTGGCCATTTCAAATTTGTAACTGCACACATCTTGGCAATTCTTGATTTCAAAGTACCATTCATTTGCTCTACTAGTCCTAATGCTTCAGGGCGGTAACTACAATGCAACTTCTGCTCAATGTTTAGTGCTGCACACAAAAGTTTAATCACCTCATTATTGAAGTGTGTTCCCCTATCTGATTCTAAAGAGATCGGAAATCCAAAACGTGGTATCAACTCCCTAGGCAACAGCTTTGCTACTGTGAGGCTATCATTCCTTCCTGTAAGGTACGCTTCAATCCAGTGACTAAAAATGCACACAATCACTAACATGTATTTGAATCCTCCACATGCAGGCATTTCAATAAAATCCAATTGCATTCTGCTAAATGCACCTCCTACTCTTCCAATGGGGCTCAACTTCACCACGTCCCTTTCCCGGCATTTAACTGCTGACAAATAACACAGCGATGGCATACTGCTTCTGCTGCTTGTCTAAACTTGGGGTTAAACCAATCAATTTTAAACAAACAAACCATGGCATCCCTCCCAATGTGTGTCTGACCGTGATAGTACCTCACCATTTGTTACAGCAAACTATTTGGCAAAACCGTTTGACCCTCTTCTGATACCCATAGTTCATCCTGTCTCTGGACACACTTCATCTTCAGCCATGACCTTTTTTCCTCTGTGTCAACATTGCTTTGCAAAGTTTTCAATTCCTCCATTGTGTCAATCACTTTTAATGCGAAACCTGTACATGTAGTGTCTTCTTCAGACATAAATTCCCACTTGTCTATGAACGATATACAGTTGAATGCGCAAAACCTTGCGAATTGATCCCCATATGC
The DNA here is from genome assembly GCF_031143425.1 of Pleurodeles waltl. Classification (NCBI taxonomy): domain Eukaryota; kingdom Metazoa; phylum Chordata; class Amphibia; order Caudata; family Salamandridae; genus Pleurodeles; species Pleurodeles waltl. The sequence continues at coordinate 894,426 of NW_027150399.1, read as the reverse complement.
ATTTCCCAGAGACACATAGGCCCTCATTACAACCCTGGCGGTCGGTGTTAAAGCGGTGGTAATACCGCCAACAGGCCGGTGGTAAATAAATTGAATCACAACCACGGTGGAAACTGCCAACACAGACAGCCACTTTAACACTCCGACCGCCACGGCAGTAGCAACAAACACCATGGCGGTAACTGCCAACAGAGAGACGGAAGTTAATGTACCGCCCACCACATCACAACCCGCTCATCCACCAGCTTTTCCGCGGCGGTACCAACACCATCAAAAGCACGGCGGAAACAGTAAACAGAAGGGAAACCACTCACCTCTCGACACTCAACGAAGAACCAGGATGCCATGGAGCCCGAACTACAGGTGTCACCGATGTTGGTGTATCTTCTCATTTACCAGGAGAACAAACGTTGGCGGCGATGACCATAGTGAGTACTGCACCTAGCAGACAGGGGAGGGGGGGAGGAAAAAGAGAGTGACACACACACGAAACACGCAACACCCCCCACCCTTACCCCCAACAGCATACATACAAACACATGCAACAACATTATATATACACCCCGTAACCCTCAGGAATAACTCAAGGACAAAAGGAATTGAGTCAAATGAGTGTCATATTAGAAATAGTCAGATATACGTTACAAATTCAAAAACAGTATTTACAACATATACAATATGTACATAAGGCGGTACATTGTCCACTCAAAATGTCCGTGGGCCACAGGGCCATAACATATAGGCCAAGTCCACACTTGACTCCTGCCTCAATACAGAGAGAACACTGCATGGGCATCAGGTCGAAAACACACGGGCACCTCTGGAGGACGGGGAAGGGGGGGCACCTCAGCCGGAAGATGGGCCAATGCACTACTCCTGGAGAGGGCTCCATGACCACAGTGATGTCCTGGTGAGTGCAAGGCCACAGTCTCTCAAGTGGGTGGTTTGCCCACTGCCTGGTCCTGGGGAGTGCAAAGCCACAGTCTCTTAAGTCTCTCAAGTGGGTGGTTTGCCCACTGCCTGGTCCTGGGGAGTGCAAAGCCACAGTCTTTCAAGTCTCTCAAGTGGGTGGTTTGCCCTCTGCCTGGTCCTGTGGAGTGCAAAGCCATAGGCCCTCATTCTGACCCTGGCGGTCGGCGGAGAGACGGCGGTCGGACCGCGAACAGACCGGCGGTATTAAAAATGGCATTCTGACCGCGGCGGTCCCCGCCGCGACCGACCGCTACTTCTCCACTCCGACCGCCACGGCGGTCATGACCGCGGGGCTGGAGTTTGCGCACTCCGGCCCGGCGGTCGTCCCAAGACCGCCAAGGGTATTATGACCCTGCCTACCGCCGCGGTTTCTTGCGGGCGGGAACCGCCGTGCGAACCATGGCGGTAAGCACTATCGGGGCCAGGGAATTCCTTCCCTGGCACTGATAGGGGTCTCCCCCACCCCCCACTACCCACCCGAGTCCTCCCCCCACACCCTCCACCCCCCTGCCACCCCCCAGAGGTGGTACGAACCCCCTCCCCACCCCCACCCCGACATGCACATACATGTACCCCGACATGCACACACCCCCAACATGCACATATACACAACCCCTACACACACATACACAACGGGGACACATACCCGCACACATACATGCCGACATGCGCACCTGCCGAACAGCACACATTACCCATAGACACAGCAGCACCCCCCGCCCGCATACACGCACTCACACACCCCCTCTACACACTCACACGCACACCCCCATGCACGCCCACATCACACAACACCCCCCCACCCCCTCCCCTCACGGACGATCAACTTACCTTGTGCGTTGGTCCTCCGGGAGGCGACGGGAGCCATAGGGACGTGACCGCCAACAGAAGACCGCCAACAGAAGACCGCCACACAGAAATGTGGGTCGTAATTCTGTGGGCGGTGTTCTGCTGGCGTGGCGGTGGAGGTTGACCAGTCTCCACTTTCCCGCCGACCGCCAGTGTGGCTGCTGGCGGTTTTCCGGCGGAACGCTCCCAGCGGTCAGAATGCGCACAGCGGCACACCGCCGCGGTCGGCGGTCTTCACCGCGGCGGTAACTCAGCGGTCTTGCGAAAAGACCGCCAAGGTCAGAATGAGGGCCACAGTCTCCTAAGTGGATGCCTTTCTCCATTGGTTCTGGAGGGTGCTTTGTGCCCAGTGTACTTCATCCTGCCAAGGATAAGGTGAGTGGATGCCTTTCTCCACTGGTTCTGGAGGGGTCTTTGTGCCCAGTGTGCTTCATCCTGCCAAGGATAGGGTGAGTGGATGCCTTTCTCCACTGGTTCTGGAGGGGGAGTTGTGCCCAGTGTGTTTCATCCTGCCAAGGATAGGGTGAGTGGATGCTTTTCCCCACTGGTTCTGGAGGGGGCTTGGTGCCCAATGTTCTTCATTCTGCCAAGGATAGGGTGAGTGGATACATTTCTCCACTGGCTCTGGAGGGGGCTCAGTGCCCAGTGATGCAACACTTGGGGTGTGGCAGTTCACAGTCCCTTACCTGGGTGCCTGAGCCACGAGATTTTCAGTGACCAGGATGCATGATAGTCCATGGATGCTGGGCTAGAGTCCATCTGGTGGCTGCTACGGCTGCACACTGGTGGTAGTGCTGGTGCCGGTGGGGGTGCTGACAGTGGTGGAGGGAGGCTCCAGCCCCTCTTCTGCAGCCTCAGACGGCTGCCCACTGGGGCTGCTGCTGCTGGCAGTGGTGCTACTGTCAGCGGAGCAGGTGGCGGTGCTTGTGGCGGGGCTTGCAGCAGTGCTTGCAGCGCTGCAGGTGGTGGTGGTGGCCGCGGTGCAGGTGCCGGTGCTGCCAGTGGTGGGGAGAGGCTCCAGCCATTCTCCTGCAGCCTCAGACGGCTGTCCACTGGGACTGCAGCTGCTGATAGTAGTGGTGCTTGCGGCGGTACAGGTGGCAGTGCTTGGGGCAATGCTAGCGGTGGGGCTGCTGGTGGTGTTGGTCACGGTACAGGTGCCGGTGCTGGTGGTTGTGCTGGTAGCCACCAGGCCTTCACCTGCAGCCTCCGGCAGCTGAAGTGCCTTGCCTGGTGCTTTGTGCCCCTTCCTCACCTTGGCAGATGGTGGTGTCACCTTGGGTCTGGCAGCTGGAGTCTGGACGGTGGCCTAGCTGGGTGGTTGTGGCTCCTTCCCCTTGCTGGATACTGTCCCCTTCTTCACCTTGCCAGGTGGCGGAATCGTTTTAGCCCTGGCAGGGGTTGGTGGCACACTGGCTGGGCTGACAGGTTCCCCCTTTGATCCTCTGACAGCTGCAGGAACCACAGCAGACGTGGACTTGGTGGTTAAGGTGCTGGGCTGGATTTTGGCCACCCTGGCCCGAGGGGAAGAACTGGGGGGAGGGATAGGGAAGAGGTCAATGTTTGCCAGGAAAATCGTCTTAGAGACACTGAGGCAGGAAGAGGGAGAAGGTCTGGGAGTGGAGGAAGAGGGAGTGGTTGTAGGAGGTGTCTGTCTACTGAGTTTGGGTGCAGGTGCATGGGCTGGATGCTGCTGGGAGGTGTATGGCTGTTGGGTGGGTGGGTGCTTGCATTTGTGTACTTTAGAAGGAGGGGTCACAGACACACTGGGGGAGGACACAGGGGACGTGTGCATGGATGTGGGGGTGGTGACCCCCAGTGAGGAGTGTGTAGTGATGAGCGTGCTGGTGATGTAGGTAGTGTATGAGGATGTAGTGCATGCAGGTGTGAGTGGAGACTGTACTGGGAGGGAGGAGGAGGGGGACACAGTGGAGTCAGTAGATGTTGGTGTGTCTGCATGGGGATGGTGCTTGTGTGAGTGCTTGTGAGATAAAGTGTGGTGCTTGTGTTTGCCTGAGACACTTTTGTGTGTTGATTTGGGTGAATGCTGGTCTGAAGGTGTACTTGGGATAGGTTGGGGTTTAGGGGATTGGGACTGGGTAGAGAAAGTTGGAGGGGGGAGGCTAGAGATAGAGACAATGGCTGCCATCAGTGGGCCACCTGAAATGCTCTCTGTTGGGCTGCCATGCCAGAGTGAATGCCCTCCAGGTACGCATTTGTTTGTTGCAAATGCCTCTAACACCCTGGATGGCATTCAGAATGGTTGACTGCCCAACAGGGAGGGATCTCAGAAGGTCAATAGCCTCCTTATTGAAGACAGCAGGGCTGACTGGGGCAGGGCTTGAGGGTCCTGGGGCGAAGTAGATGCCCACCCTCCTGGGTGAGGGGGCATGGGACACACGCTGAGGGGCTGCTGGGACAGCAGTGCTGGTGGGGGGGGTGGCGGCTGTACCTGTTGGTGGGCTGGGCAAAGAGGTGTCCACCACCTCCAGGGAGCTTCCATCGGAGGAGGAGTCACTGTCTGTGGTGTCCCCTCCTGTCCCCGTCGTGGTGCTCCCCTCGCCCTTCGTCCCACAGGTCCCATCCCCTTTTGTGGATTAGTTCTCCAGGCCCATGTGGGATGCAGCTCCCTCCGTTGCCAGTGCCTCTGCTCCTCTGCCAGATGATGCTAATGCACACAAGGACAGGGTGACAAAACAAAAAGGGGGGGGACAGAGGATACACATGGCCAATGCCAGCTACAACACTATCGTTGGCATACACTACTCACAGGGAACAGCCCTATGCACTAGGCCATGCACCAACAGTTACAATGCCAGTCACCAGCCCATGGGGTACAATGCCTAATGCCATCAGCTGCACACCTGAAACAAACAGGGCCCTGACCAGTAGTATGTGCCCAGTAACACTATTGGGTTTGGACGGCTTCAGAGCCTGCCCAAGAAGGGACCTACCCTGCCATGTTCGCCCTGGCCTAGGGGCACCCACAGTCCACATCCCCACCCAGATAAAAGCTTAACGTGCACTAAGTAATTAATCAGAATTTGTACTCCCTTATGGCTGCTGTGATGCCCTCAAGCGCCCATCTAACTCCGGATAGGCAACCGCCAGGATGCAGATCATCAGGGAGGTCAGGGTACGACGGGCAACAATTCCTCGTTGGGAGGCCAGCCCCAGCTGGGCCTCCGCCGTCTCCCTTGCCCAGCGATGCAGGTCCTCCCACCGTTTGCGGCAGTGGGTGCTCCGCCAAATACCCTTTTTCTGATGGGCGCTGACCTGCAGGCAAAAGACAGCAGAAAAGGGAATTCGTTAACCATCTGGACCGTCACACTCATAGCCCACCATATCCCTCCCATCCCCTGACGCACATACATTGACCACCGTACATGCAGCACTCTGGCCAGTCCACCTCAGCCCCCCTTCCCCACATGTGGCTTACATACACAGCACTTCGTACATTCATGGCCCACGCATCATGCTCACAGTGTACTCACCTGTTTGTCAGGGCTGTAGAGTAACGTGTACTGGGGTCGGACCCCATCCACCAGTCTCTCCAACTCCTCCGCAGTGAAGGCTGGGGCCCTTTCCCCAGACACATGAGCAATTGTCGCTTCCAGACACAGGTCACAGCAGCACTTGCAGTGTAGGTCCTCTCCTGTTTAAGGTCAGGTCGCAAGAGAGTGAAGAGATAGAAAATGACGGTCACGTCCGTGGCAGGGCGTACCGTCACCACCGGCGTACATCGCCATTGGCTCCTGGATCCCATAGGGCCCAATGATAACCAATGAGATGTTGTGCGGCGGTCATCGACCGCCTATTGCAATGACACACAACGCCAGCAGAATTACCTCATTTCCACTTGTCCCTCCTCACAGATCAGGCAGCCACCATTACAGGGGGGCACAGGCCATGGCACCTAACTGTGTCACAGCAGACATTGGCACAGCAACTGACTCTCGGATCACATACTGGTTCTGTAAATGTAGAAAAGCATCATTATTGCACAAGATGTGTGAATATGACCCTCTCCTCACCATTTTCATTGCTAGGCTTCAACCGCTGAGGATGAATATGAGATGGAGACATCCTCCAGTGTACAGACCCCGGTGGACTTTGCGACAATGAAGGACAGACACATTATACTAACATACAGACTTGATCGAGCCACAATCTAAGAACTGTGTGCCCAATTGGAGCCAGACCTGATGGCAGCTATCCGCCAGCCCCCAGGTATCCCCCCTCTAGTGAAAGTCCTGTCAGTACTCCATTTCCTGGCAAGTGGTTCCTTCCAAACAACAGTGGCAATGGCATCATGGATGTCTCAGCCAATGTTCTCCAACGTGTTGATCAGAGTGTTGTCAGCCCTGCTTAAACACATGCACAGCTACCTTGTATTCCCCCAGGTGGAGAACCTGGCCACAGTGAAAGCTGACTTGCTCTGGGACATATCCACAACATCATTTGTGCCATAGATGGTACACATGTAGCAATTTCCCCCCGCCCAGAGAAATTAACAAGTGTTCAGGAATAGAAAAAGCTATCACTCTATGAATGTGCAGATGGTGTGTTTGGCGGACCAATACATCTCCCATGTGAATGCTGAGTATCCTGGCTCTGTGCATGATGCCTTTATCTTGAGGAATGGCAGCATCCCATATGTGATGGGCTAACTCCAGAGGCACCGGGTGTGGCTACTAGGTGAGCCCAAGGTCCCCACCCAGTATATGTTGGTGTCTGGTTATTAAGTTGTCCCTAAGGGTTAGTGTGTGTCTAACAGTTGTCTCTCAAAATTTGCTGGTGATTCTAATTACCCCAACCTCTCATGGCTACTGACCCTAGTGAGGAATGCCAGGACAAGGGCAGAGGAACGTTACAATGAGGCACATGGGCGAACAAGGAGGATAATTGAGAGAACCTTTGGCCTCCTGAAGGCCAGGTTCCGGTGCCTCCATCTGACAGGTGAATCCCTGTACAACTCACCCAAGAAGGTGTGCCAGATCATCGTTGCATGTTGCATGTTGCACAACCTGGCCTTGATACGCCAGGTGCCTTTTCTGCAGGAGGATGAGCCTGGAGATGGTCTTGTGGCAGCGGTGGAGCCTGTGGGCAGTGAGGAAGAGGAGGCAGAGGAAGAAGATGTGGACAACATAAGTAATATCAAACAGCATTCCCTCCAGTGACACACAGGTAAGACACTTGTAAGTTCACTTTACTTTTCAGTTTTGTGTTGGACATTGTACATGGCAGCCTGATTTCCCTATGTCTATGGCCTCTTACTGTACCCTTTGGCATCTCTACTTTCAGATCTCTGTGTCCCACTCTGGATCCTGGTATGTTTACTGCTGCCCACTAAATGTCATACCAATGTATATATAACTGTACATATGGCTTGCAATGTTTTCAAAATGTTGTACTAATACGTATTTCAATCATTTGACAGACTCCAGATTTGTATTTGTTTATTTACGTGCTCATACGTAAAGGGGGATGTGTAATGGGCTGGGGTGATGGTGGAGGAATGACTAGTTAGAGTCCAGTCTCTTGGTATCACAGGTGCATTGTCCAATGGGGCATAGGAAGGGGAGTAATGGCAGTTCAAGGTGGACAGGGTCACAGAGTGGATCAGAAGGGTGACAATCAGGAGAGACCTATTTGATGGCGGGGGTCTTGGCAATGATCTTTGGCTTCTGCCTGGATTGCAGAGACCGTTTGCGGGGTGGTTCTCCTTCTGCAGGGGGTGGGGTGCTGGTGGCCTGTCGGTCCTGTGATGTGGCCTCCTGACCCTAGCGCTGGCAGAGGTGGAGGGCTGTTCTTTGGTGTGGCTAGTGTCAGGGGCCCGTTGTTGTGCCACTGCCTCCCTCATGGTGTTGCCCATGTCAGCCAGCACCCCTGCAATGGTGACCAGGATGGTGTAGATGTTTTTGAGGTCCTCCCTGATCTCCAGGTACTGTCCCTCCTGCAGCCCCTGGGTCTCCTGCAATTTGGCCAGTCTCTGGCCCATCATCTCCTGGGAATGGTGGTATGCTCCCAGGATGTTTGTGAGTGCCTCCTCGAGAGTGGGTTCCCTGGGCCTCTCCTCCCCCTGTCGCACAGCAGTCCTTCCAGCTTCCCTGTTCTCCTGTGCCTCTGTTCCCTGAACAGTGTGCCCACTGACCCCAGGTCCCTCATTGTCCTGTGTTTGTGGGGTTGACTGGGGTCCCTGTAGTGGTGGACATACTGTTGATTGACGTGTCCTGGGGACAGTGGCATGGGCACGCTGGGGGGGCGCTGTGCTGGTATTTCCTGATGGGTCAGGTTGGTCATCGTGATCCTGGCGTGCAGAGCTGCTATCATCACTGTGGCCTCCTCTTGGGGGGGGGGGGCTGGATGTTGCTGGCAACTCCTCTCCGGTGACGTTGAGTAGGGGTCCTGTGGGGATGAAAATGCAGTGTTATTATATATGCGTGCGCCATCTTTTGCATGGGTGTGTTTCCCTGTATGGTTGTGATTGCCCTGTCAGCTTTGCCTTGTGTGCCGTGGTGATTTTGTTGGCTAGGTGATTCTCTCTAATGGGCATGCTGTGGTGATGGGTGTCCATGCAGGTGTATGATGGAGGTCCATGGATTGTTGTGACATGCAGTGCTTGATATTGGGATGGGTGGGTTGTTATAGTGAGGTATATGTGAGGTGGGTGAGTGATGGGGTGAGGGTAGGGGTAGGAATTTGTGATGGCATGGAGGTAGGGCGGGGATATAGTAATAAAGATTTGACTTACCAGAGTCCAGTCCTCCTGCTACTACTGCGAGGCCCTCAGGATGCATTATTATCGCCAAGACTTACTCCTCCCATGTTGTTAGTTGTGGGGGAGGAGGTTGGGGTCCACCTCCAGTCCTCTGTACAGCTGCATGGTGTCTTGCAACCACAGAACACACCTTCCCCTGTAGGTTGTTCCACCTCTTCCTGATGTCATCCCTTGTTCTGGGGTGCTGTCCCATGGCGTTGACCCTGTCCATGATTCTCCGCCATAGCTCCATCTTCCTTGCAATGGACGTCTGCTGCACCTGTGTTCTGAATAGCTGTGGCTCTACCTGGATGATTTCCTCCACCATGAGCCTTAGCTCCTCCGCTGAAACTCTGTGGTGTCCTTGGGGGGGCCATAGATGTGGTGTGAGTGATATGTGTGAGGATGTGTGGCTTGATGTGTGGGGTGATGTGTTGTGGTGTGTGCTGTGAGGTGCGTGTATGGTGTATGGGTGATGGTGTTCTGTGGCTCAGATTGAGTGGGTGCTCCTGGCTTGTGTCTCTCTCTGTTGGCAATCTTTTTTTTACTTTGAAAGGGTTGTGGGTAATGTGGGTGGATGTTTTATAGTGGTGTGAGTATGTGGGTGCAGTGTGTGTATGTGTGTCAGGTGTGTGTGTTTTGAATTGTCCAATGTGGTGCAGTTTTGTTACTGTGTGTGTATTTTGAGCGCGGCAGTGTGTACCGCCAATGGTTTACCGTGGTTGAAAAACGTGGGTCCTGATACTGTGGGCGTATTCCTGTTGGCGTAACGGTGTGGGCTTTGGTACTGGCAATTTATCACTGACCTTTGGTCTGGCGGACTTGTGTGGGTGTCTGTATAGTGGCCGATTTCTCTGTGTGGGTCCTCATACCCGTAGCGGTATACCACCACGGTCACAGCATCTTGGCACCTGTCAGCATGGCGGTAGGCGGCATTTACAGCCAGGGTTGTAATGAGGGCCATAGTCCTGTGACCTTAGATATGCACTACATTTCACCACTGCAATTTCTTCAGGCAATTGTATTGCATTCAGCAACTCTTTTATTCTTTAGCCTTTTCTCAGTGGTGAACCAGTAGAGGTCAGGAAACCTCTTTCAGACCACAATTGACCAAAATCATGAACAATTCCAAATCCGTATTGGCTATCCATATAGATAGTGACTCTCAGTCTAGCAGACACATCGCACGCTCTAGTAAGAGAAACCAGTTCTGCTACTTGTGCGAATATACTCTTTGAAGACAAGAAGCTTCTCAAGTACCTGTGATTGTGCATACAGCATAGCCTGGTCTCAATGTTCCTATACCATCTCTGAGACATGAACCATTAACAAAGTCAATTTGGTCATTTTCTTCCAATCGAGTATCTCTGATGTCAGGTCTCGTTTTGTGCACAACTCAGTTACTTCAATATAATCATGTTCAATGTCTTCCTCTTTTTCAATTTCAACAGTATCATTTGGAAGCAAACTTGCCAGGTTCAGCACTGTACATCTTTTTAGTGTTACATTTGGAGCTCCTAAAATGCTCGTTTCGTACCTTGTCAGTATGGCTCCAGTCAAATAATGAGTTTTCATCAGTAAAATCTCAACTGAGTGAGGGACTACTAACATCAGGGGATATCCCATCACTACTCCTTCACATTCTAAAAGACATTGACCAACTGCTGCTACTGCACACAAACAACCTGGTAAGGCTGCTGCAACTGGGTCCATAGCAGCTGAAAAGTAAGCTACTGGGTGATAAGCACCTCCATGGACCTGTGTCAAAACAGACAAAGAACATACATCACGTTTATGACAAGACAATGTGAATGGTTCCGTGTAATCAGGCATCCCCAATGCTGGAGCTCTGCACAAACTCTCTTTCAACTCAATGAACGCTTTCATCTGTTCCTAGTCTTATGTTATGGAATCAGTGACATCCTTATGAGTCAGTTTCTGCAATGGCTTTGAAATCTCAGCAAAATTTGGAATCCACAGATGACAATAACCCACCATTCACAGAAACATCCTGACATCCCTCTGTGAAGTCGGGGGACTTCTCTGCAATATCATTGTAATCCTTTCTCTGGAAATTCTCCTTGACCATTTCTCAATTTGGTGACCCAAATATTTCACTACCTTCTTGAGGTACTGCAATTTCAATGGTGACACTTTATGACAAAATTTTCCCAAATGATTCAATAGGGCAATTGAGTCGTATTTACACTCGTCCCTTGTTTTGGTTGCAATAAGCAAATCGTCAATGTATTGTACCAGAGTCGATTGAAACGGCTATTCCAATGACTCCAGGTTCTTTTTCAGGATCTGGTTAAACAAGGATGGTGACTCCAGGTACCCTGGAGGAAGTCTGCACCAACTGTAGACTCTGTCTAAGAATTTGAAACTAAAGAGAAACTAACTGTCTCCATGAAGAGGAACAGAAAAGAAAGTTTGTGACAAATCAACCACTGTGAACCATTCTGCATCACATGGAATCTGGAACATTATTACTGCTGGATTTGGCACCACGGAACAACATTTGACCATCATGTCATTTACTTTTCTCAAATCCTGTACAATTCGCACATTCCTGCAAGGCTTCTTCAAACCCATTCTCATTGAATTACATGGGCTGCTCAGCACTTCTTTCAAGACTCCCTGCTCCACAAAATCTCCAATTATCTGTGCTACTTTCATCAGGACATCTTGTGCCATATTGTCCTGTGGAAGATGCAAATACACTACATTCGGCTTCAAAATAACCTTAATCGGCTCCACTCCCTTAATCAAAGCCACTTCTTTACCTGTTAGATCCACACGTTTTCCTGTACTGTTTCCTGCAAATCTGAATGAAGCTCTTTTACTGTAAACATTGGGAAAAACTCAATCAATGGGTAGTCTTCATTGATAGTTTTACTCTCAGATTCTGGAGTTAGTTCTTCTTCATCGTCACTATTTGTCTGAATCTCTATTCCAGCAGTTGAACAAGTAATTGAACATTTGGTCTCGCACAATAAGTCACTTCCCAGTATGGATACTGGACTTGAATCACAGACTACAAACTTATGCAGTCCCTGGAAGTTGCCAATCTCGACTTGTACTGGATCTGTGATCGGATTTGTCAAATGCTTATTCGCTACCTCCACAACCTGAATTGTTCTTCCTGAAAGAGGTAAATTCAGAATTTCTGCACTTCTCACTGTAGAGCTGCGTCCACCAAAAAGGAGACCTCATGACCCATCACCTTACCTTTCACAAAGGGTCCTCTTTGATCTTCCTCTAAGGAGGCTGCAAGCATACATGGCTCCTCATCCAAGCTATCACTCATCCATTCATCAATTATTTCATTCTCACTGTGCAATGGGAATAGGTGCACTGTGTCACTAGTTCTGTCTTGCCTGACCTGTGACCTGTTGAGTAAGCATCATCTGTTGCTGCTCCGTTGGGGCTTGAGGTATCTGCATTTGCTGTCTAGGTACCATAGGAACCTGCTGCTGCACTGGTTGTAACTGTTTCAACTATGCACGAGTCATCTGTACCTGCTGCATGGGTTGAGAATTCTACATCTGATTCATGTTATTCTGAAAATTAGGATTAGGACTTTTCATTCTTGGTAGTCTTGCATTTTGAAATGTATTGGCATCACCACTTTGTTGAAAGACACCCTCCTGCACCATTGTCTGACACTCCCACTACCAATGTCCCATGACTCTGCAGATATGACACGGTAACATCTTCTTCATCCCTTGCACATCATTCTGAACCACTACAGTACTCAGATCCGGACCACGATTTATATTGACTCCACGACCCCTACCTCAAATCTGAGGTTGGAACATGATAGTTCCCTGCTGCTGTGGTATCTGTTGAACAAAAGTTCCTTGCACTCCTGTTTGAGCTGCCATAATCTGCATCACCATCGCTTTCTCCTTCAGCTTTTTCTTTTTCCAGCAAATCAAGTGACTCTTAATCATCTGGCCTATTTCAGGTCTCAGTCCTTCCAGAAACCTGAACACAAAATGCAACATGTCTTTTGGCTCGATCGCTTCCTTGCCACTGTACTCCTTTAATGCCTTCAGCAATCTCTTATAGTATGCATGTATCAACTCCTTTACCTCCTGCACTGTCCTGTCAATCCTTTGCCAATCAATATTATTAGGCAAAATTCTCATCTTCAGGAACTCAATCACCTTATAATAATGCTTCCTTACTTCAGGTGATGGTCCGCCGGCCCAGCGGAAAGTCAAAATTACCCCCGCGGTCATTTGACCGCGGTGCGGTCTTTGGGAGGTTTCCGCCCTGCGGGCGGTGCCCGCCGCCAACCGGGCTCGGAATGAGCCCCTAAGTCATAAAATGAATTCAAACGCAATTCAGTTCAATAAAATCCAACATCCATTTGTTAGAAGTCACCAAAACATACCCTAATCAAAGCTTGCATCAGAGTGCTTTCTAAAGCATTAACCAAGGTCAATAAAAGAACCAAAGACAATAAGTCATTCCTGATCATGAAGTTCAGCACAACAGTCCATCAACCATTTGTCTCTGTAATCTGTCAACGTCATGTAAGGAAACCTCATCTAACCCAGATTAGCATCAGCATATGGGACTTCATGCAAAAACAATTTGGAGAACAAGAATTTTAGAAAAACATCTAGCTAAGTAACTATTGGAAAACACAGTTGGTACCTAGAAAGGAAAGGCACAATAATGCATTTCAGTCACATTGTCATGTCTACCTATCAACAGAATGGGTCATTAACAGAATCAGTCTTCGTCCTCAGGTCATCAGTCGATCAGCATCACATCAGGCTCTCAGAGAGTATGAGCCCAATGACAGAATCTCAAATCACCTCTACGATCTCTCAGTGTCACTCCCCTAGCATCATCTGAACTCTCTTCTCTCTGTCATGTTGTTATATTGAAGTTACCCAGACTATCCCCCAATTTCCAATTGGTCAATTAATCACAAGTTATGACTCTACCCAATAGTTGTACTATTCCAAATCTATGTATTCTAATATTTCATAGTTCACATGTCGTTGATTGGTCTGCTTTATGATATTCTCATCATCCGGCTCGTCAGGTATCAAAAATGTTGCATCTTCTTCTCCAGTCAGGGTCTTCATTGTTTGAGTCCTGGGAAAGTATATCTCATGCATGTTATACATTATTAGTTACATTTCTAGAGACATCATCTCCTGTCTGTCGGTTCTCACAGAAGCTCCAGTTAAGCATTCTATTAAAACAATGAGCAGTTCATGGTCATTTCATTTTGTCAGCATTTTCCATTTAGACGTTAAGAAATTCAGCTTCTGTATGAGGCCTGGCAAGACTAGACCAAGACAATCACTAAGTTAAGGCCTATAATTATTGCAAATCATAGGTTATAACTCTCAATATGACATATTACTACACAAATCTAATACGTATTCAATATTTCATGTATATTAATCACTTTTTTAGTACAATTCTTGAATTCTGAGGGACATTCTTCTAGGTCATAATTTCAAATGTGCACATTATTTTTCTACGTTAAGCATTTTCTACTAATTTCTTTTATTCAAAATACATAAACATTCATTAATATTTTCTAATTAAGCCATTTGCGTTAACAATCCATCCACCGAAATCTAAATCCCATTGTTTTCTATGGGATTTAGATTTCAGTGGACAGGATATCTGTCACCTTTGAGGCAGAGTAACTCCTCTCCCGAATTCTAAATCAGACCCCTGGTTCTATTAAAGAAGACAGATGTGCAAACTAGCAAAATGTGTATTGTATAGTTCAAGCCAGCTAGTCCTATAAGGCACATAAGTCTAGTGTGTCCATTTGCATGTAACACTTGTTTCACACTGATGTGAAATAATGGCTAGTGGCTGTGGTTTAGGGCTGTTTTAGAGGCCATTACTGTCAAATGCCCCTGAACTGCACAGGGCTTGATTGAGTGATGCATCCATAGATGTGGCATCATACAATCCTGGTTGGACAATTATTTAAATAATGCAATATGGATGTTCAACATTAAATGAAATAAAACAATTGCCCTCGACACATATTTAGACTTTCAAGGTCCCTCTCTTGAGGGTGAAAGTAAATCCTCAGTTCTTTGTGCACCAACTGAGTAAGAATATACATGCTATTGTTGTGCAACTTTCTTGCACTATCCCTTGCAAAAAAACTTCAGCAAAGAGATCTCAGGGGAGCTTATCATGCATTAAAAAGCACAACTTGGGCATGCCTTTATGCATTATTGAAGTGACACCAAAATATAATCAACTACATATGTAAAGTGTACTCTAATGTATTAATGTTAAAGTGGTACATCAAAATCATATTACTCAAGGTGCACTCACAAGTAGAAATGCAGAAAGTTATATGCATGTTTTGATAATGACATTAATCGACTGAAAGATAATGCATGTATGCATTTATATCCAATGTATTGGAATTATGGTATTACAGCTAAAATGTATATAATCACAGTTACTTGCCAGTTATTATAATCATGAAGAGTATGTATAGCCATGAATTTGAATGTGCATTTAATTGTTCATTAAATTGAGTTAAGTGAAGGTCTGAAGTGTTTTTCTATGCTCAACCTTCAACTTGGAGTTTTGCTCATGTTGCATTTCTTTACTTGCAGGTCCCTCTGCACAAGTCTACAGTTAATGACTGGAATGTTATGTATTTTAGATAAAGGGGGTATGGGAGGATATGTTGGCAAGGACAAGATGCACTAACAAACCGATGAGAGAGAAGAACTCCTTTGTGAGCTCCTGGACACAGAATGTGATGTTTGGAAGAAAGTCTAATGGGAGTTGCAAATTCCAAAATGTGCATGGGGTATGGAAACTACTGGTGATGAGGCAGTGGATTCATGAAGGATCTGCAAAGTCTAAGGTGGTATTCAGTTAGTTAGGTGAGGCAGACCCTTTCCACCCTTTGACTAGATTGGGTTCCTTGAGACCCAGAGAGATAAAGTTCTCTCTATTCTTACTTTGGCTGTGTGGCTTCATGTTATTGTTATGCTGACACATTTGGCCTGATTTAGAACTTGTCTGACTGGTTACTCCTTCACAAAGGAGACAGATGGAATTTAGATTTTGGTGGACAGGACATCCGTCACTGTTATGATGGAGTAGCCGGTCCACCAAGTTTTAAATCAGGCCCTTTGACTATTATTCACTAGCTGAAATTCTGGAGAAATCTCCAGGTTTTACCCCTATCTTAACTAGAATACGTAGATTTAATTTGCTTTAAAATAATTAGACAAGAGGATTGGAATTTGGACTTTGAACACCAAGTACTGTTTCTAATCTTTTGTATGGTGGCGACATAGATCCTTGAATGCCTTAAGCTTGTATGATTTAATCTGATTTAATCCTGGTGATTCTGTATTTGAATTTGAACTTCTGCTTCCAAAATGTAATGTATGACCAAATGGGTTACACTGCTAATTGATTTGAAAGTGTTGGTTTATGTTTCCTTACCTCTCCGAACTTCTAACAAGATTAATCAGAACCAGAGAAATTAGAAAGTAGGCCAGATGCATTCTCATGCACCATGTTGAAGTTGTTGTGAGGAGGAACTCAGTATGCGACTAGTATTTGGTTTGGTTTAAAAATAACAAGTAGGAGGATTCATCAAACTGTAAGGGGTCATTCCGTTCTAGCTCTTAGTATAGGGCTCGTAAATGTATCTCTGTTGGAAAATGGGTAATTGGTAATGGTAGGTAAGTACCTACACTTAGCAATAGACCACTAACCTCCACTTAGGTCCAGTTAAGCCTCAGTAAATTAAACCCAGCTCAACCCTTGGTAGCTTGGCAACGAGCGACAAGGCTTAATTTAGGAGACAGAGTGCAAAGCATTCAAATATCACAAAACAGAAATCAAATAAAACATAGGAAACAGTTCAAAAATCCACAATCACTTTCTAAAAATAGATTATATTTTTATCTTTAAAATGACACAAAAACGAATACAATTGAATAAGGGGAACAGGAGATATGAATTTTTAAAGAATTATTGTTTTCTAGCACCTAGAAACAAAAAGCGCCAATCTGGTCATCTGGTCGCACCTCGACCAGGGCAAAGTTTAAAGCTACAGCCTGCGGGAGGCCTCGGTCAAAAGTTTACCTTAGGACTTAGTTGTTTTTCTGAAGATTTTCTTCAGCGGGATGAACCTGCCAGTCCAACCCGACCTCCTGGAACTCTTCTTCGCATACGCATCGCGGGAGCCCTGAGTGGAGATTTTTACCATCGGACTTAGTCATTTTTCGAGGTGAAAATCCCTCGACCGGGGCAAACCTAGATCTTGATCCAACGTCCTTGGAGCCCTCCTCGGATACGCTGGCTGGGAGGTCCCGGTCAACTTCCTACATTCGGACTTAGGGGGTCATTCTAACTCTGCAGAGTTCCCCCCTCCAGAATACCGCACTGCGGTCAGGAGACCGCTGCGGTTATTCTGTGTTTCCCGCTGGGCTGGTGGGCGACCGCCAGAAGGCCGCCCGCCAGCCCAGCGGGAAACCCCCTTCCCACGAGGAAGCCGGCTCCGAATGGAGCCAGCGGAGTGGGAAAGTGCGACGGGTGCAGTTGCACCCGTCGCGTATTTCAGTGTCTGCTGAGCAGACACTGAAATACTTTGTGGGGCCATCTTACGGGGGCCCCTGAAGTGCCCATGCCATTGGCATGGGCACTTCAGGGGCCCCCAGGTGGCCCCTATGACACCCCAATACCGCCATCCTGTTCATGGCGGGCGAACCGCCAGGAACAGGATGGCGGTATGGGGTGTGTGAATCCCCATGGCGGCGCAGCAAGCTGCGCCGCCATGGAGGATTCAGCAGGGCAGCGGAAAACCGGCGGGAGACCGCCGGTTTTCCTGTTCTGACGCGGCCAAACCGCCGCGGTCAGAATGCCCTGCGGGGCACCGCCAGCCTGTTGGCGGTGCTCCCGCCGACCCTGGCCCCGGCGGTCAAGGACCGCCGGGGTCAGAATGACCCCCTTAGTCTCTTTTTTGGAGGTTTTCTTCACCGGGATGAACCTGCAAGTCAGGCCGGGTCGTGGTTGAGGCAAGCTGGCTAGAGTGGCCGCGGCTGATTGGTCCCTCTATGGAGCTTTTTTCCAAAAGTTCTCCAAAGTTCTCCAAACTTCTGGATCTTCTTCCAGATGTTCTTTTAAGGTTCTTTTTGGGTCCACAGCTCACCCCAAGGGTCCAGAAACTCTGAGATGCTCCTTGGGGGTGTGGACTACAATTCCCAGAATGCACCTGGTGCAAAGTCCTTTTCGGCCACTGGATAGTGGTCAGCTGGTTGGTTTCTTCAGGAGTTGGTGCAGGGGAGTCTGGTTAGCAAGTTTTCACCTGTAGCAAACTGGGAGTCCCTCCTTGAACCAGTTGAAGCTAGGCAAAGTCTTTCTTGTGGTGAAGCCCAAGTGTGCAGCTGGTGCGAATTTGGCTGTTTTACCTCACCTGGGCTTATAAAACTATTTTTATAAGGTCCCTGCTTATAGTTACATGGCACCCAGTCCTAGGGGCACATAGGCACACCTTAGGGGTGACTTATATGATATGTAAAAATAAGGTAGTTTAATACTTTGGAACTACTTTTAATTCCAAAGTCGAATTTGCATATAACTTTAGTTTAAAAGCCGCCAGCATGGCAGGCCTGCCTCTAAAATGACACTGGGCACCTCAGCGGTGCACCTATGGGTGCACTACCTATGCTGGGTCCCTAAACCTACATGCCCTACCACATACTAGGGACTTATAGGTAGGTTGACTTAGCCAATTCTAATTAGCCTAATTTGCATACTGATTTTACACAGAGCACAGGCCCTTGGACTGGTTACAGTATCCAGGCCACCATCAGAGTCAGGAAAACACCAGCAAAAAGTGGAAAATGGGGGCAAAAAGTTAAGGGGCCTCTGCAATCAGCCCTGTTCTCTCACAGTCTCCAACAGGAATTTTCTTGATTTGTGACACAATACATCTGGGGATGCAACTGACAAACTGCGGCTGTTAAAAGTACGTTTCACTTGCCAAGTACGGCTTCTCAAATGGCTAATAAAGATATTTATTAATTTATGAAAAATGTGTCCTCATTTTTAATTTTGGGAGATGTAAACAGAATTCCAATGAAAGAATAATGAGATAAAAACATGTTTTCCTCAAAAACGGGCCGTCAGATCCCAACACAGAATCAGCTTTTTTTCTGATGATGAACTCACCTTAAAACTCACCACAATTCCTAAAATTATTACAGCACCACCACTGAATTGTGACTAAAGTATGTAATCATTGTTTTGTTAAGCTATTTTTTGACCCTCAAAAATATGTGTTTTGAGCACTGCATTTCAGTTGGCCAGAAAAGGCTTATCCTTATCACCAAAATAATCCAAAAGACATGATTCTCTTATCTTTCAACTTATATAGCTCCATGAAAAACACATAATTTAACAAGTAATTCTGTGAAGTTCATCCATACTTTTAAGAGCCTCATTTTCAAAAGCAATAGTATCCATAGGAGTGGGGGTACTTCCATATTGCTAGGGACTGGGGAGGAGTGGGAACCTAAGGAGGGTGAGGGATGCAATGCATGAGGGCACCCAATTATTAAAGAATTTCAAAATAGATAGTGCATGGAAAAGGAGGAACAGTGTCAGAAGAGATCACAGGACACACCTTTCATACCTCAGTGTTGGTCCAATGTCAAGGATATGGACAGCACAAAAATATTATAAAAATAGGAAATTATTGGGGAAGACTTGGTTAGCAAAATGACACCCGAAATTTGTTTTGAATAACTCTCAGGGTTGGATAGTTGTAAACTGTGCCTGTATTCCCATATCTCAAATTGGGCAACCATGACATCATTTTGTTACAAAGACCTAATTTTTATCTAGTTAAATGATAAACCTCACTCATTTTGGTTCTTATTATTATGAGGGCTAGACCCACAAATGGAACCCACTCTCTAGGACTCTCACTGACTGTATTCGTCAACCATAATTAAAAGACAAAGGTGTACATTTCACTTGTGACATAGTCATCATTAGTTCATAAAAAAGACAGTGTGCAACACCATCTCCTAAATTAGTTTCTGTTCCTGTCCCATGCTTCAGATCTAGATTGGCAGCATTTCCACACTGAGGATCTATCCTATACACCCCCAGTCCAACACATCCAAGAAGTTGCACTGCAAAGACCACAAGTCTAATCTCGGGGATTATACTTGGCTATGGATTAACCCCTACACAAAGGAGCCGAGTGCAGCCATCTCCTATCTACTTCATGGTTCAATCTTCAGAGTACAGAGCAGCCTCTTCCACCAGCATCCATTGTTCCACTGTGTTATTCCATCTGCTATGGGTTGGTCCCTCTGGCGAGGGTAGTGCAATTTTACTTTGGGTGTGGACCAGCACTACATCTAATAATCTATTGTCTACTCTCTTCTGTGTGTTCTGGGTTTATACACCTAGTAAGTAAATCTCAGTTGTGTGCAGTACCTTCCTGTTCAGTGTATGTTCAATTTAAGCTGCAACATAGTCCAGAGCTGCACCAGTCTTGTGCAGCTCCAAACCATATGGATGAAGCCAGATGGCACATATCTTCTATAGTGTGCATAGTATTCAATCTATTGGGTGTGAGTTATGCAATAGGTAAGTAGCTAAACTTTGGGTACTTCTAGCCCATTCCTTTCCTTAGAATTGTCTCTCTGCATTGGCAAATCATCAGTGATCTTTGTACGGAATGTTTAATATAAGCATGACACAATATCCCAACAATTGTTGCATACATCCAGTGTTCCAAGGACCAAGAACTGTGCCTGAGGTAATCCATCTCTGTACCATATTGTTCACCCTGCGGATCTTTCCTTCTGAGAAACAATCCCCTGTGGTTTCCAACCTCTGTCTTTTCCCTCATTTGGCCCATCATGAAGAAACTGCCTCCATGTGTAGGTTGACCGACTAATGAGAGCGCCAGGACAAATGTCTGGAACTGGCTGTATTTTTTTACAGCAACTTTCCAACAGCAAATTGCCCTCGTCCATAGTTTGGGGTGCTTTGTGTTATGTAGGCCAATAGCAAGCATCAACTCTATAAAAGCTCACTTGTGACGTGGGCCACCCACTTCCATCAATTTCTTCCAAATTCAGTCCGGAAAGCAACTGAGGAAAAAGGATTTGGGCTTGTATAATTTGTATAATTCGTAATTGGGGACTGCCACCCTCCTCAGCTCTCATTGGCCATTTAAGGGTGGTTAGCAAGATGTGATGGCATCCTCATTACATATCAGCTCACAGAGTACAGTGTTCAGTGCCTTAAACAAACGTTATAGGATCCAAACTGACAAATTTGTGAAATAATATTACACTTGAGGTAGGACCACCATTTTGAAAAGGGTGTCTCTTGCCATGATGGGCAACTTCAAAGAGTGCCATAATGGCGCATTTCAGCTTAGCGCTTGCAGAATCCCACCCAAATTCCCCTTTCTGAAGTCCGCCTCAGTATGATACATTAGCACCCGACGTACTTAAGCAACAGAGGATCCCACCTGATGGCCAGTCAAAAGATCGCTGACAGGGCACCCAGCAACTCAGGAAAGACTAGAAAGGCACAGGTCTTACCCCAACTGGTACAGAGATTCATCACCCTCCCCAAGTCATCAAGTGCTTTCACACTTCAAGGGATTCCAGTCTCTGTATCCTTTAGGTACAGGATGATGTCATCAGTGTAGAACAATATCACATGCTTTCCATCCCAGAGCGGTAAATCCCTTCCTCTTCCCTCAATTCTTATTATGCCCACAAATGTTTGAATCACCAGTGCAAAAAGCATTGGCAAAAGGAGGCATCCCTACCTTGTCACTCTGTATATCAAAAGGCCTCATATACACACTGCTCGGATCACACTCTAGCCTGGGCACTTGCGTACAAGAGATTGACCCATTTCTCTCATCTGTTTTCCAAGTTCATGCCTCTTATTACTATACACATGTCCTCAGTTTAGTGTGTCAAAGGCATTACGCTAGTTGATTGACAGGACCAATGCGGCAGGGAGGAGAAATGAGTGTTCTATACAGTTATTGGACGTTGAAAGAGGTGTTACATTGGGAAATGAAAACATTCTGGTCTTGATAAACTAATGTGTGCAGGCGTACCTCAAATTGATTGACTAGGACTCTGGTTACAATCTCATAGTCTTGGTTCAGTATTGAGATGGGTCTGTATGAAGCGACCTCCATGACATCTACATGGGGCTTAGGGACAGACAGAGTCAAAGCTTTGCTGGTGCTATTCAGCAAGTGACCACATTTCATTGAGGCTGTATACACTGCATCTAATTGAGGGATCAATACATTTGATAGAGCTCTGCCAGAAATCCATCCAGCCCTGGTTTCTTACCTCTAGTAAGTTCTACAATTACCTCTTTAATGCCCAGTTCTGTTATGGGCCCACCTAGTGTCTTATTTTTATAAGCCCTAGATGGGCCTGTAGGATCTTATCCAGGAAGTCCTCTATGTTGTCCACAACAGGGGCTACTCTCCATACATCTCCTGTTAATATCGGTTAGAAACTTTATGGATATCCGTTTGAGAAAACGTAGTCTCTCCAAGAGCATATTTAATCTGAGCAATTGAACTATTTCCCCCCCTAACCGAATTAACCAGGTCATTGGTCTACCAGCCCTACCGCCCTCAGTATATGTGGATTCTAAATGGCCCCAGTAAGTATGGCGTTCCCTGTTCCATGACCGTAGGATAGGTCTACTGTTCTAACTGGGGCTATTGAGGGCCTGTATCATGGTGGGCTCCGCTACTACAATGCAGAGCAGACCACTTGGGTTTATGCACCTGCAGTGTGTAAAATAAATTAAATTGTAGTTTCTCTGGGTCAGTGCATTGTTTTAGACAGCACAGGTCCGAAACAGAAAGAGGCAATCTTTTCTTATTGAGTTTGAGCCACATTTACTAAAAATGAAGCATTAACTCAGATTATTGTTCATGATAGTGCCCCGACTGTCTTCTTCTAGTCCCAAGATATTGACGCATTCTCTCTAAGTATCTGCTAGAGGTTTTTGAGTTATTCGCTGCTGGTTCTTGAACATATTCCCTAAAAGGAATTCTTAATTTTTCTTCCTTTGTGACATGATCTCTAGCATTTTCCAAGGTTGATCTACCTACCAATATTCACAAGTGAAGCATTACAAAATCTCAAGTGATTTAGTTTGGAGTTCTTTGGGCTCAAGGGACACACATCATTTCAATCATAATTTGTTTCTCAGATTCACTTCCTGTAAATACTCCATTCAAACTACTGTCTCAGATCAATTGCAGTTTTCACTGGTAATCAGAGTAGAGTTTTTGATATAATTTTGACTTCAGAACAAGAGTCAAGCCAGCAAGCTCTTGGAGTCACTTTGGTTCTAGGATTGACAGATGCAGGACCAGTCCATCTTTCTCCCAGGCAATAGGAGCAGCAGGTCAGTTCAGCAATACAGGAGTCCATCAGAGTAGCAGCTCGGCAGAATGGCAGTCATTGTAGCAGCAAAGCCGTCCTTTTTCCTGGCACAGTATCCACAGGTCCAGAAATATACTGAGTTGGTGGTGTCAAAGGTCCAGTACTTACACGAAATGTGTATTTGAAGTGGGGGCAACTTCAAAGAAGGATCTTTGAAAGCCACAGAGGCCCTCCCTTCCTGCCCCAGCTCCAGAATCACTACAGGGGTTATACAGCTTTTTGTGTGTGGCAGGACACTGCCCATTCAGGTGTGTCAGCCCCTCCCACACATCCTGCCCAGGATGGCTCATCAGGATGTTGATGACTTTTCAGTCACATCCAAGCTCCCTTTGTAAGGGCTGTCTAGAGGGAAGTCACAAGTACAGGTGTCACCCCAACCCAGGCATTCATTGGAGGCAAGCAGTACGCAGCGAATGACTAAAGTGAGAAAATGCCAACTTTCTAAAAGTGGCATTTTGAGAGCTGAAATTTAAAATCTGATTTCATCATAAGACATGATTTTTAAATTGTGAGTTCAGAGTCACCAAACTTGATAAAGTTATCTCTTCCTGATTGGTAATTACACTCATAAAATGTAATAAGGTAATCCCAATGTTATCGTACGGGAGAGATGGCCGTGCAGTAGGGAAAACACAATTTGGAAGTTTTTCACCACCACAGCATGTAAAACTTAAACGTACATGTCCTGCCTTTCAAAAACATGGCACCCCGGTCTGTGGGTCCCATAGTGCTTAACTTAGGGGAGACTTACATTTATAAGAAGGGAAGGTTTATGAATGCAAGGGCCTTAACTTACCAGGTCAACATGGCAGATTAAAACTGCACTCGAAGACTCTGCATTGGCAGGTCTGAGACATGTTTAAGGGGCTACTTAAGAGGGGGCTACAATCAGTGCTTTAGTCCCACTAGTAGCATATAATTTGCAGGCCCTAGGCGCATGCAGTGCACTTTACTAGTAATTTATAGGTAAATTAAATATGCCAATTGGGTATGAGTCAATGTTACCATGTTTTGGGAACAGAGCACAAGCACTTTAGCACTGGTTGGCAGTAGTAAAGTGCCCAGAGTCCTAAAGTCAGCAAAAACAATGTCAGAAAATGGAGGGCGGCAGGCAAAAAGTCAGGGGGAAGACCACCCTAAGGCTGTCAGGTCTAACAGCACTACTATGTGCAGTATTATACATTGGTACACAAGTGGCTACTTCAATTTGGCTTATCCTTTAGCATTTAAAAACAAGTCATATAGTTAGGTCCAGGTGAATTTGTTTAAGCAGTTTTATACGGTGTATACTTGGCCCCTGGACATCACAGCCCTGCACAGAAATGATTTAAAAGCATAACTGGATTAAGGTCAGAAATAGATCACATATGTATTGCACAAAGATAAAATGATAAATACTGCACAGAAATAAGGGGAGAGTACAAGTTTATCTTGCCTAGCTTAAAAAACATGTGAACAGGAGTGAGATTAAGAATAGTTTACTTACGCCAATACTGTGAGGTGTGTGGATCAGTCGCATAACCTCAGGCCAGCCCCGAAGAGCCAGTGATTCCCTTGGAATGAGTGAGGCTCCTGTTTTGAAAGTATGCCCCTAACAACCTCACTACATGACACATCCTCAGTGCCTCAGGTAGAGTCGATGAGCTTGTCGCTGCAGACCCAGACCTCCCATAATTGCAAGAAAGTGTTGAGGGTGGAGGTGCGGCTGAGGCACAAACTGCGATAGGGAGCTGAGTGAGTCTGGTGATATCCCAGGTCCCGTGACACCAAGAACTTGAGGACATCCGCTAGTTGAGGGAGACCTGGGCCAGCTCATTTGGGGGGTGACTGGAGGCCTTCTACCTCTGTTCCATTCTGGTTCATTTGGGTGAGGTCAGTGTTGTGGTGCTAGCCGAACCCACCGAGGAGTCCCCCTGAGACTTACCTTATGTGAACCAGGCTGATCCATCCCTGGGGCCCCAGATACCTGGGAGAGCGTGATTGCCACAGACAGACGCATGCCATGGCAAAAGCCCAAGGGAGAACAGAGAAAGACCATTCCATTAATAACTGTTGCATGTTTGAGGGCCTCAGAAAGAGGTGTCAACAGAGGATGATAGGGCTGGAGAGGTGGACTGGGTGAACCACCACCCCACTTGTAATAGTGATATTGATTCCACGGCCATCACAGGTGACACATAAATGTTGGCAGAATTTCAGAAAGAAATGGGTGAATTGAGGCACAACTTTGTTAACGCCATTACTGACCTTGATCATACCATTCAGAAACCTGACACAAGGTTAGACCATCTGGAGGTGACAACGGTACCATTGGCAGATAAACTGGGTGTGCAAGTGGAGGACCTAGAGAAAAGGTGTCAGTGGCTCACGAACAAAGTGGAAGATGGTGAAAATCAATCAAACTGAGCAAGATGCATATTAGAGACATTCCCAATGCCATTTCTGTCAGTCCGCTTTCCCAGAACATACAAGACATATTCAACACCTTCCTCTAGGGCCAGAATGAGCTCACGACCAACTTAGAATGCACCCACAAAGTGTTCAGTTTCTATAAAAGCCAGAAGAAACTTATCAAACTAATGTGACCCTGCAATATTTGAATAGGGCTGCTTGGGCAAAGGGAGTGATGTCCTTTCCTACCACTTTCTCTCCAGTGGTTGGATACCCCAACTTCCCACTCGGTTTGCTGGATATGAGATATTTGCTGTGGGAGGGAGAACACACATTGCCTTGGCCAATCATATGACAAAAGCGTCACCAAATCTAGGGATCAATGTGCAAAGAACATTTTGCTTTGATCTTGAGACCTTTACAGGATGACACAGTTCCTACATTGGCCCAGAGAGAATTCAGTTAATGCATAACGGGAGACGAAAACTACAAAGATTGAAGATATGTCTGAAGAAGGGAATTCTACCAAGATGCTGTCACGACTTCTATAGGACATTAGATGAACCTATCCCTCTGTCGGACCTAGCTTACACACAGAAATGGACTGATGGTCTAGGCCTATAGTTGACGGAAAATTAAAAGGTCCTGATTTGGAGAGGAACAGAAAAGTTGTTCCTCTGTCTGCAACAGAGAACCAATGCTTTAAGGGTCATGCTGCATTGGTACATGACCCCGTTTCATCAAAAGGCGATTAAGTCCAGTTCTGATGCCTGTTTGAGGGGTTGTGTGTTGATAGATATTTACAAACACATGTTGCTAGAAATGGGGTCTCTAGTTAGTAGGTGAATGCACCTAGTCCAAATAGGGACCACCAATCTAGTCAGGGTAAGTCAGATATGCACTAAACCATAACCTGTGCTGGTAGCTTGACACAGAGCAGTCAGGCTTATCTAAAGAGGCAATGTGTAAGGTATTTGTACAACTCAAAGTAACACAATGAAAACCCCACAATAAGAACCCACATGTGTTTAAAAAACAGGCAATAATTTCATAAATAAATCAAGATCAAAACAACAAAAATCCAATGAGTAGAAGTTGAGGTAGAATTTTTAAAGAATAGAAAGAGCTCTATCATTGAGAATCAAATAGTGCTTTACGGGTTACCTGAGGTCATGCTAGTCAAAAGTTCAAGTCGACCATGATGGAGGACGGGCCGGATACAGGAGCCACGCAGGCCCATGGAAAAGAGTATCTTGATCCTGGCCAAAAGCACAACGTGTGGGGTCATGGCTTTGATAGATGCATCAATGTCCCTCCTGCAGTCGAGGGATGTCTTAATTGTTCAGATGCCTTGATGGTGATGTGTTGGTTTCCAAAGACAAGCATCAGAGCAGTGATGCATTGATTCTGAAGCAGTTGCGCATGTTTTTCTCCATGCTGTCAAAGGGATGTGTTGATCTTCCTTCAACTATGCCAGTGATGTTGTGGTTTCAGTGTTGTTTTAAAGCTGATGCACCAGGTGCCACTTCCAGCAGGCAGGGAATCGTCGGTCAATGTGATGATTCTGGAGGTGCTGCTCAGGCCCCAAGTGTGATGTGCTGGCTTTTCTCCTTCAACAGGGTTGATGCATTGTTGCTGCTTTGAGTAGGCAGGAGATACATCAATGTTGCTGGTGCAAATATTTGGATTCACTTCCAGTGAACCAGGCACAGGAGCAGGGGGAGAGACTTTGATATCCCTGAGTCTCTAGCTACAGGAGGCAAGCCAACACACCTTTGGAGATTACTTTGGGTGTAAGGCAGAGTTCAACTCTCCCTCAACAAGGTCAGACAGCAGAAGGATAACACAGCAGAAAAGCAATGCTTCCAGGTCAGCAGTCCAGCATACTAACAGTCCTTGGTGGAGTAGTTCTTCTAAAAGAGTCCTGTTGTAGGTTCAGAAGTGTCTAATTTCGTTGGGGCAGAGACCAAGTACTTATATCCAAATGTGCCTTTTAAGTAGGGGTGACTTCTAAGAAAGGTCTTTGAGGTGCACAAGTATCATTTCTTTCTTAGCCCTGGCTCCAGACTATCAGTAGGGGATAATCAGCCCTTTGTGTTGGGACAGGCACTGACTTCTCAGGTGTGTCAGCCCTTCCCACTCTTCCTGCCCAGGAGAGCCATCAGATTACAGATGAGCACTCAGACACACCTAACCTTCCTGTGTTTGTAGCTGTCTAGAGGGAATGCACAAAGTGTAGCTGTCACCCACCTCAGACATGTATTGGAGACAGGCTTCAAGCACTCAGAGCTGTAAAAGCAGAGAAACGTTGACTTTATAAAAATTGCATTTTTAAATGGTAATGTGAAATCTGACTTTACCAGCAATGAGGATTTATCATTACCATTCCAAAGATATTAAACATGACCATATATTTCTTTCTAATTAGGAATTACAGTAGTGAAAAACAAATGATGTTTTTCACTAGTAGGTCATGGAAAACTTAAAAGTAAATGTCCTGCCTTTTACTTACACAGCACCCTACCCTATGGGCTGCCTATGGCCTACCTTAGAAGTGACTTATGTAATAAAAAGGGAGTTTAAGGCTTGGCAAAGGGTTTTAAATGCCAAGTCAATTTGGCAGTCAAATTGCACACCCAGGCCTTGCAGTTGCAGACCTGAGACATGTTTAGAGGGCTACTTAGTGCTGCAGGTCCAATAGTAGTATTTAATTTACCATCCCTGGGCACTTGCAGTGCACTTTATTAGGGACTTATAAGTAAATTAAATATGCCAATTTTGGATAAGTCAATGTCAACATGTTATAGGGCACTGAGCATCTGTACTTTAGCACTGGTTAGCAGTGGTAAAATGCACAGAATCCTAAAGCGAACAAAAATGAGTTTGGAAAAAGAAGAGGACAAAGGCAAAAAGTTTGAGGTGACACATGTGGTGTGATTGTCCTCTGGTATTCCCATTCTGGACACAGGTATTAGAGACCATCAAACAGTCCAATATCGCAGTACAGCTAACAGCCGAGATAGCCCTATTGTGTTTGATGGATGCCAAGGGTTTAGGCCCACTCACTTCAGCCACAGCCAAATTCCTAACTCATTTACTCCTGCCAGCTAGGCTGGTTGTCACCCAGAGATTGCGAGACCTAGCTCTGCCATCAATCGGACTGTGGTGGACCAATACATGGACGGTCCTGGCAATAGAGCATCTTATTCAGAGATAAGCTCCCCCGATATGACATGGTATGGATCCCTTTTACATGTATATTAAAAGGGATGCAAGGGTACCAATGCCCAAGGAGTTGGTCCATCTAGCCCAACTCAGGAAAAGCGACCCTGCATGCCCTGAGGGGAAACACAGATAAGACTCGATGGGAGCCAGCCCCCCTACTGTTCTTCTACAGAGGGCACTCTCAGCCCTGAAGCTGCGTGTATATCTTGAAATGTATTGCATGATGCTGAACCTCTGCCTCTATTACTTTTTATGCCACTTAAACTAGTGGTTACCTGGAGGAGCCATGTAAAATGGTGAAATAAAGTTGATAAAAAAACAATTGTTTACATGTGAATGGTATATGGATGAAACAAAATGTTTATCTAAATAACACAAAAGAGTTGAAAAACTGCTTGGAAGGAACATAAGTTTTAGAGAATAAAAGTAAGTTTTAGAGAGTGGGACGTAGTTAAAAAGGGAAACAAGAGAGTGATGTGAGGATAAAATTAGTTGATTGTGACTGGAGGAGAAAAGGACAAAAAAGAGAGCATACATTCATGTGAAACTCATTTGAAAAAAAAACATTTAAATCAAGAAAATAATTATTTTGCCAAGGAATTAATTAACCTCAAACTTCTCTCTTATGGATAGTTTTTGACAGAAATCCGTCATGCTACCAGTACTTGACATGTTCAAAATATTTATTAAGCAGTTTCCAAAAGACTACGCTTGTTATAAAAACAGTTTTTGAATTATTTAGAAAAAGAAATGTGTGCTCCCCAAGTGCAAAACAAAAACACCATGAGAAGATAATCAAAACAGTACATTAATATTTCTTGACATAGTTTAGTGGCTGTATCTCTGAAAATCAAGGCAACCTTGCTGTTTTTGTAGCCAATTATATAGAGAACTCAGTTCATAATTCGCCACAAAGGAAGAACTAGAGGTCTGCCTTGTAAGCTGCCGACGACGTTTCAATCCTTATTATGGATGTAAAGGTCTCATCAGGACCAGAAGTAACCTGGGGAACTGTCATATTAATTTAAAAAAAATATTAACCAAGGTAACCTGGTTTAATATTCATCATGAAAATTGTGTATGGAATGTTTTCCGCATACTGGCCGCAATATGAAGCGAAATAGTGGAAACTGACACTGCCACAGCTGCAGTATCTTGTTGGATATGACCATCTAATAATAATGCCTGAAATGAAATCAAGAATGAGTTTTTTTTAATATAATATATGGGGCTATGATTCAACAAGACGCAGCAGTTGTGGCATTGTAATTTTCCACTAAATAGGTAACCTTGGTTAATACATCTTTTTTTATTAATATGACAGTTCCCCAAGTTACTTTTGATGAGACCCTTACAGCCATAATAAGGGTCGAAACGTCATCGACAGCTTAAAGGACAGACCTCTTGCTCTTCCTTTGCGGCGAATTACGAACTGAGTTGTTTGTATAATTGGCTAAAAAAATAGGAAGGTTTTCTTGATTTTCATAGATACACCCACTAAACTATGTCAAGAAATATTAATGTACTGTTTTCTTCTTGTGGTGTTTTTCTTTTGTGCTTGGGGATCACAAATGTGTTTTTCCAAATGACTCAAAAACTGTTTTTAGAACAAGTGTGGTATTTTTGAAACTGTTCAATAAATATTTAGAGCATGTCAAGTAGTGGTAGCATAACTGATTTCTGTCAAAAATTATCCATAAGAGAGAAGTTTGAGCTTGATTATTTCTTTGGCAAAATAATTATTTGCTTAATTTAAATATATTTCATCAAATGAATTTCACATCAAAGTGTGCTCTCTTTTTTCGTCATTTAACCCAAATTCACGTGAACATTTGGATGTGGTCTTGTTGATAGATACGGAGGACAAAAGGAAGCATGAGCACAGGAAAAAGAGAGACTAGAAGTGGAAAATTAAGATAGGAATATGCCTTTTGAACACATGTTGTTTCAGCGTTTTCCTGAAAGTGTTTAGCCAGGGAGTGGTCTATAGTCTTGGAAGAAAAGCATTCCAGATTCTGATCACACTGCCAGAAAATGTCTGTGCCATTATGCGTTACTTCTTGGTTATTGGAGGTTGAAGAAGCAGCAATCTTGTACTGTGAAGCAATCTGCTCCCATGTCACGTTTATAATTTAGAGGCAAGATATCGGTGGAAGGAGGTGTTTAAGATCCTGCGTGCAATCGAGGAAGTCTTATATAGGGTTCTGACACATACTGGAAGCTACTGATGTGCTAAAAGTAACAAAAATATAATCTCCGTTTTTTAATCCAAGAGAGAAAATGTGCCACTGCATGTAGGGCTCTTTTAGAAGGGCTAGATGAGACTTAGGGAGACCCCTCGGAAGAGAGATCTCTAAGTTGATCTTAGTCTACTAGACATTGAACAAGTGTTTTTAGGTCTTGTTTGCAAATAAAACAGTGGATCCCGCACAAAAGGGTTAGTTGAAAACATGCACTTTTGCCCATCAAAATGATTTTAATTTGCATATATAGTCTGTTGTACAGGATGAATCCTAGAGATGTCAAGCTGTCTACAATAGTAGGGTTGTAATCCAAAATTCTGCGGTAGTAAAGAATGGATTGTATGGGTATGCCCGGGTAAGGAAGTCAGATGAGACTAAATTCAGATTTAATGGTGAGCTTTCTGTGCAAAAGGATACCGGAACATTTAAGTAGGGCACAAAGGTTTTTAATATAAAAGTTGAAAAGAGTTGGAACCAGTATAAACCCTTGGAACCCATTCAGTCAATGAAATTTGGCTAGAAGTGGCATTACCAATTTGGCATTGTCCGTTTTGCACTGTTGAGCATGGTAGGTCAAGTAAGAAATAAACCAGTTTTGCTCTGTTGAGTGTGGTTGGTTAAGTAAGAGATTAACCAGTTGAAGACCATGTCTTCAATGCCCACACATACTTGAAGATTTTTAATGATTAATAAGTCATTCACAGTACTGACTGCTGCTGAGAGATCAAGAACCATGTGATATGAGTTGCCAGCATAAGCAATGAGGAGTGCGCCATCAGCTATGTGAACCAGTACCGTTTCTGCACTACAGCCTTGCCTAATGTGTAACTAAAACCCAATTAAGCAATAGTTTTCCTTAGGGTTGAGTGATTTTTGTGACAATAAAATTCTCAAGGGCCCTAAATAGATAGGACAGGCTTGAAACAGGTTGAACATTATTGTGCTCCTTTGTGTCTGCTGTTGATTTGTCATAGTGGGGAGGCTTGGCAAATTTCTAGACAATCAGGGACCATGCCTTGAACAAGAAAGAGGTAAATCAAGTTGGTCAAATGAGCTCGAAGATGCAGGATCAAATCTTTAACTGTGTTCCCAGATACAGGGTCCAGGAAATGATTAGATGGATTAACTTTAGCTAGGATTTTTAGTAGGTTGCATTCTGACTCTGGTTTAATAAATTGAAGTTTATCTTAGATTTTGGGTGGTGGGATAGAGCTTGCTCGATTAAATTGGCTTTCTGTTTAACTATCCGTTTGAATGCGTATGTTAAAATATAACTGGTTTTCTATCTCACCTCTGAAATCCACCAGCATAATGCTTGCACATTTGTGTCCTAATTCAGTTATTAGTATTTAAGTTCCACTAAGTATTATCCCCGATTGACAAGAAGTGGATTTTAGAAGTATCTAGAATTGTATCATGTAATATAATTACAGATCTAATTAAATTAAGTTTTATATGCTTTATGCAGTATGATGTATGACGTATGCATATGATGCTCATACTATGATGAGTCATTAGTGCGTGTGTTGGCCTATAACTCATTAATACAGTGGTGACCTGGGGTGCGAGAGGCCTCATTAGGTTTAGCTCAAGAGAGTTTGAGAGATGTTATGAACTACAGGGCTGACCAGGCTTTTGCCTCGATCCCATTGGCTGGGAAGACATTAATGGGACAGACCTAAATCTAAAACCTGTTCAAAGATTTAAGTGCTGGAAAAATTCTGCCGATCGTAATAACGACCATAGGCATTGCATACCAAAATACTGTCAGAAAAGTATGCCTTACATAAAAATTGTGCCCTGAATACACTTCAAAAATGTGTCGATCCATTGGGTGAAGATTCTCTCTTCTTAACTCCAGTGGGATATATTTTTGTAAACGATATTTTTGCTACTTTATTTTAGAGGATATTGTGATACGAAATTCGGGCACTGCACCATGATAATTTGCTTTTGTATAGCGCTTCCTTGCGCAGTTTTAATTCCCGTCAGCACTAAAACGTTCAAATTTGCTGCGTCCAACGTTTCCACTCTTCTTATTTAACTTTTGGAATTTTGGAAGAGGTTTCATTGCTTATGGGGGGAATTGCGTAGAATGGTTGTACATTATGTACAAAAAATATGCGTATTGAAAATCAAATTTCACGTTTGTCACTGATGTGATGGCCTAACTTGTAACTTCAACGTGTCCTCTGATACAGTATATGTTTATATGAATAAATTGAGAACAGTTAATTGTAAAAGAAAGGCTATGCTTCTTTCAGTTTCAATAGACCGTATGAGGAACTAGTAAAATTCAAGCCATCGCTGAGAGATATTTTATAGGAAGATGAAGCACCGAAAATCTCAGGAAGATACCCAGGTGCGGGACCAATAGGGAGACCTAGAGAGTAGTCATGTATATACTTGTTTATAGTTAGTGTTATAGTAATCTTTGCAAGTCCGAACATTTCGTGGCAAACAGCTTGTTTAACATACATTTGTGTGAGTCATCTTGTGCACTACACTACACCCGAATGTGCCATTTGCTGTTATAACGATCTTCCTTCTGCTTTACTATATTTAAATTGCAGAGCTGCTTTTAAAGGTGCAACTGCTCTGTGGTCTGTCTCAAAGCAGAAAAGATACACGCTGTACTCCAATACAATTTGCTACTACGCCATCCAGTGGGTGTGGTTATCTGAAGAACAGCATACTCTAGGGTACGATATGGCAGCTGCATCACGTGCATGGCATGTCCCGGGGCGGGATTATCTGTTGTCATTGTTTATTTTCTAATGAAATCCAGAGTGGCCCTCAGATAGGACTTCGAGAGGATTATCACATTCGTCGGCAACATAAGGGAAGCAAAGCTTCTTCAGTCTAACACCAACAAGGCCCATATTTATACTTTTTAGCGCCGCATTTGCGCCGCCTTTTGACGCAAAAACGGCGCAAACTTACAAAATACAATTGTATTTTGTAAATTTGGGCTGTTTTTGTGTCAAAAAATGACGCAACTGCGGCGCTAAATATGGGCCCCAGTGTTTGGTTCGCTCAGCTATAATCCAGCCCTCACAAGGTGCTACAAGAAAGAATGTGCCATGCTTATTGATATCATTAGTTACATCACAGTGAGTAGGACAGGTGCAAATGTATATGACAGCAACACATACTGCTAGAGCAAATTCCGTTTTTCCCAAAATTTTGCATTTGAATTGCCCCGCCCTCAAACACGATTACGGGTCTGCACCCATTTAATTATGTTTTGGGATTGGCATCATTTTTTTCGACTATTGTGCTCTAGCTCGTACCGCTACTTTGTCGAAATCTTCTATAAAATGTTCTTAAGAGTTTGTGGACCACCAAACAAAAAAGAATGTTTATTAACATTTAAACTAAAATGTGACAGAGCTATAGTTCAGGAATATGCAACTCTTGGCAAATTC
Organism: Pleurodeles waltl; assembly: GCF_031143425.1. Taxonomy (NCBI): domain Eukaryota; kingdom Metazoa; phylum Chordata; class Amphibia; order Caudata; family Salamandridae; genus Pleurodeles; species Pleurodeles waltl. The sequence goes on along the minus strand of NW_027150399.1, from coordinate 860,057 downwards.
TTTGGCGATTTCCTCCAGTAAATATTAAGACAGACAGTGATTTTCTGAAAGGTTACATTTACATGTGCAAAGCGCCTCCTCCAAGTGTAACTACGCAGGGATTTAACAAGGCACCTTCTTGTCATCGGCGCGGACATTTTTACATTTCATGATGCTCATGAGGCCAGAGGTTTGTGGACATTATGATGAAAATAAAGAAAATGGATTGAAAGTTACTTAAATAAACTGAGAGAGTGAGAAGAGACAAAGAAAAATAATCAGTTCGCTATCAAATTTATTCTTACCCCCCTCCTCGATTGTGAAAAAAGACATGTAGGCCGGTCATAGGTCAGGCAAAGAGGAGACAGTATTGTGTAGCAACTGTCACGCTTCGACACCTATTTTGACATGCACAGGGCCGTTTGTTGTCTGTCGAACATGCAAATTAAGCGCCTGCTGTCATAGCAGGCCGGTATCTGAAAGTGGAAAATGAGACCACCTGTAACCAGTGAATGGAGTGATGGACAAGCATTCAGGACCCGTCATTTCCAAAGCCATTCACCCCGCGTCCGAGCTGCATATGACATGTAAAAATCTTTTCTTAATATTCACAACTGGGAAGTTTGGGGAATGATGGAGGCTTCAACTTCTGAATTTAATGGCTTCTCCATGCAGACAGCTGTGAGCTGGCCTCATAATTAGGTGTCCAGGAAGATTTTTGTGCTACGAATCAGTTAAAAAGGGGGGACAGGAGGAGAGAGAGAAATGAAAATAATGGCAGACAAGACTTACTGGTAATAGGAAATCCTATTAACCATTGAATGTCATGGCTACCACCCTGAGTGCACTGTAGGTAGCTGAGCGTGAACCCAGTTTCAGATAAAAATGGTTTGATGAATGCCCTCTCGTCTTCTGCAAGGCTGATTTACAGCGCATTACATGTCCAGGCGATCTGCTTGCCGTGTCCTCGTTAATGAATTAAGTTTACTTAGAAGACATGAGAAGTACGGGAGTAAATGTCAAAACGCTACTGCCTCGCACAGCAAAGTGTCACACACAGCTGGGTGAACAGGGTCTATTTGCAGTTTGAAATTAAATTAAAAGTTGCCATGCGTGTTCCATATAATTCAGTTTTAAGTAGGAAACGTGCATAACGAGGGGGTTGTTTAAAGAAATAACCTTGAATAAGGAGCTGGAAAATATTATTCGGGTCAGTAAATGATTTTCAAAGAGTTTGAAAATGTATTTATTATTTGCTGTGTTTTTTCGGCTTTCATTTTTTCCAGTCTGTTCATGCGTTTACCAATGGCTTGTTTAAGCTTCGTCTTGACTGTATGATCTGCCCTTTATTTTACAGTAGCCAACTCATTGCGGTTACTATTCCGAGCTAGACAAAAATACAAAGAACTGACCAAAAGTAACAGAATGTAACCATCACAGTCTTTGTTCATTTTTAGATTTTTTTGTAGCCATACCTGTCCACATCCTCACAAAAAATAAGAACTTCTTATTTTAACCAAGTAAATTCATCAAATATTTCGCACTGCTCTTAAAAGTATTTTAAAAACCGTACTGTTGCTTTAACTTTCTGACGAGTTCTTCTTTCAATCACTAACTTTGTTTCCTGTCGTACCTGATACCTCATTCACGCATTAAAGGATTAGGCTACTGTCTGGTCGACCAGTTGGGGGGCTCTTTGGTGCCTAGACACGGTGTGAAAGCACTAGAACAATGTCACAAATCAATATAATGTAATATACACAACAGTGATTGATATGAAATATGATCTTAAATAAATTGCAGCACATGAATTCCTGTGAGGATGGACACAATACAACACAGGCTTCAATGTGGTCTGTTTTAGTAGAGATACCAAGCTCAACGTATTGAGACACTAGTGCAGTTCAGACACCTAACAAAAACAGGGACCTTAGAAAATTGTTCTCTGCACTTGTAGCTTAAGTACCCTCATGACTTCGTTCCACACAATGCAGCTACACCTTCTTTTTGATGACAGATTTGCAAAATAAAGTTATTGATTGGCTTCTCACCTTTGGTTTGAAGCCGAGCATAGCTCTTGTGGAATATTCTAGGCTGACACATGCCTTGTCTGGCTACCCTTCCCACCTCAGCTGTTTTTCGAAGTTCAAGCCCAGATAGTCATAGTGTGATACACACTCTATTGGTACGTTATGGACCACGCACTTTCTCCTAAACTGTGGTGACGGTTTTACTACAATGACCATGGTTTTGTTAATAATTATAGTTGGGTCATTTGAGGTGCAATAACCTGTAAAGCACTCCAATAATCTGGGCGTTGCATTTTCAGTCCTACCTAAGAAAACAAGGTCGTCAGTGAAACACACGAGTGGGCCATTCTTACTGGCTATGATTGAGGCATCAAGATCTGTATTTAACAAATGCTCAATCACATCATTTAGAAATAGACTAATAACGACTGGTGCTAACATACAACCCTGCCTGACTCCTTTTTTAATCTCAAAAGTATCAGTGCATTCACCTAAAGGTCTGTACCGGACTCTGACCATGTTATTAGCATGCAGTCATAATGCTCAGGAGAGAGTTATCAACTCCCATCTTGTGTAAAGCTAATTATAACTTCTCTCGGTTAACAAGGTCGAAGGTTGACTTCAGGTTTACATGATGGATCATATATAGGGGACACTTCCTAATCACGAACGTCTACTTAAAAACAATCATATATAAGCGAATTGTTTGTTCTACCATCCGAGACATAAAGCCAGCCTGTGCCTCCGTCAGACGGTAGGTTATTGGTGTCCATTCAGGCTTCACGTCTATTTAAAATCCACTTTCCAAGAACTTTCCCTGAACTGTCCAATAATGAGATCAGCCAAAAATTCGACTGTCTGCCTTTTTTGTGAAGTGAAATCAAAATTGTCGACCACCATGAAGACAGCATCATGACACTGGTGGTAGAAACATTAATCAATATTAAATACTATAGTAAGAACATTGTACCAGAATTTTGGCTCCTCATGGTACAGATCAATGGGTTCAAATCAGGAATTGGTGCTTTACTTCTTTTCATAGTGAGAATCGCCTTTCCTACTTCTGGAAACAAAATATACAACGATGTATTATTTTCCACCAGATTACTCGTTTATTTAGGTGCAGTTGCCACCTACTAGGTAAAATGTCATGCAAAAATTATCAAAATAGCTCAACCATTCTTTTTACCCCAATATCACAATCTAGCTTATTCACCCTTTCCTTCCCTACACCAGTGGCAATAGTTTAAATAATTTTTGCATCTATCCTATCTAATGCATCCTTTAGTTCTATCCATACTCCAGACTGTGCTACTATCTTTTAGATTCTTTGCGAATTTTTGCACTCCTTCGTAACACTACTGATTTCTCTGTCCACTTCTGTTAGCCTCACATGCATATTATTAGACTCATTGCAACCGGCCTTTATTTGGTCTCCCTTTCTTTGACTGAGTAGGTAATGTATTCAACTCACTAAAACCATCTACAGCACTCTCAGATAGTATCTTTTTGTAAGCAGCAGATCCGATATAAATCAGCAAAGTTTACCCAATCGCAATTCTCCATTTTACCATTCAAGCCAGCAGCAAAGTTTCAAGTTGAGGTACTGATTATGTCCTTAATAAAATCACTCCTTTCCTCCACTTTATATACACAGGCAAGTGGTACTCATCTTTTGAATATAGTAGTTTTTCTGATAGTCAACCATAATCACAATATTTCTGTTAGACTTTTCATCCTTGGCGTGGCCTCCCTTAACTTTTTGCCTCTGTTGCCCAGGTTGTTGATGTGTGCTGGCCTCAGATTTTGCTGTTTTTGTTACTCTGAGCACTTTACCACTGCTAACCAGTGCTAAAGTGCAAGTGCTCCTATACAAAACATATATGTAATTGTTTCATCAATGATTGGCATATTTGATTTACAAGTAAGTCCCTAGTAAAGTGCACTAGAGGTGTCCAGGGCCTGTAAATCAAATGCTACTAGTGCGCCTGGTGCACTGGTTGAGCCACCCACATAAGTAGCTCTGTTATCATGTCTCAGACCTGCCACTGCAGTGTCTGTATGTGTAGTTTTAACTGTAAATTCGACTTGGCAAGTGTACCCACTTGCCAGGCCTAAACCCTCCCTTTTCCTACATGGAAGGCACCCTTAAAGTAGGCCCTAGGTAGCCCCAAAGGCAGGGTGCAGTGTATGGTTAAGGTAGGACATATAGGGTGTCATTACAACCTTGGCGGACGGTGTTAAAGCGGCGGTAATACCGCAAACAGGCCGGCGGTAAAAAAAAGGGAATTATGACAGTGGCAGAAACCGCCACAAAGACAGCCACTTTAACACTCTGACCGCCACGGCGATACAGACAAACAGTGCGGCGATCACAGCCAACAGTCAGGCGGAAGACAAAGTACCGCCCACAGTATTACAACAGGCCAATCCGCCACCTTTTCCGGGGCAGATTCACCGTGGACAAAAACACGGCGGAAACAGCCATTCCAATGGGAACACGCTCACCTGAACAAACTCCACGAGGAAGGAGGGCACCATGGAGCCGGAACTCCAAATACTCCCTGCAATTGTGTTCCTGCTCCTCTACGAACATCAGCAACAGCGGCACCGAAGACAACGGTGAGTACTGCACCTACAACATAGGGGAGGGGGAAGGCAAAAGTCACGGACACACACACGCAACACCCCCACCCCGACCCTCACCCACTACAACACACACACCAATGCATTTCAAAACATCACAGTAACAACCCCCACCCCCCCGGAAGAATGCAAAGACAAAAGGAAATGAGTACAACCATTGTAATGTAGCACAATACAGTAAGCCAATATATACAGAAATATATACAAATGCCAAAAATAAACATCATGATCAGTAGTGCAGGTTAGCACCATCCAATGTCCGTGGACCACTGGGCCCAAAATGCATGGGTGAGGCCCACACGCGATACCTGTCCTGAAACGGAGAGAACACTGCAGGGGCATCAGATAGAAATACAACAGTCACCTCAGGGGGAAGGGAAAGGGGGGCACCTCAGCCGGATGACAGCACCACGCCAGATCCGCAACGGGGCTCCAAGCCCATTGATGTATCCTGGGGAGTGCAAAGCCACAGTCTCACAAGTCTTTGCAGTGGGTGGTTTGCCCACTGTACCATCCTGGGGAGTGCAAACCCACAGTCTCACAAGTCTTTGCAGTGGGTGGTTTGCCCACTGTACCATCCTGGGGAGTGCAAAGCCACAGTCTCACAAGTCTTTTCAGTGGGTGGTTTGCCCACTGTACCATCCTGGTGAGTGCAAAGCCACAGTCTCACAAGTCTTTGCACTGTGTGGTTTGCCCACTGTACCATCCTGGGGAGTGCAAAGCCTCAGTCTCATAAGTCTTTTCAGTGGGTGGTTTGCCCACTGTACCATCCTAGGAAGTACAAAGCCACAGTCTCATTAGTCTTTTCAGTGGGTGGTTTGCCCACTGTACCATCCTGGGGGGTGCAAAGCCACAGTCTCTCAAGTGGATAACAGTCTCCACTGGTTCTGGAGGGGGACTGGTGCCCAGATTGCTTCATCCTGTGAAGGACAGACGGAGTGGATGCATGTCTCCACTGGTTCTGGAGGGGGATAGGTGCCCAGAGTGCATCACTCTCCCCGTGACGGTCCCAGTTCCGTCACTGCCCCTGCCGCACATGGGCTAGCGATGCCTGAGTTGGCGGTGCTTGCCCTGTTCAGCGGTGCTTGCCATGGCGGTGTTTGCCAAGGTTCAGCGGTGCTTGCCCTGTTCAGCGGTGCATGACCTGTTCAGCGGTGCTTGCCATGGTGGTCTTTGCCCAGTTCAGCAGTGCTTGCCCTGTTCAGCGGTGCTTGACTTTGCTGTCTCTGACCTGTGCAGCGGTGTGTGCCATGGCGTTCCCTCATTGCCCAGCGGGGCTGTGGCTGCCGGGGCCCTCCTGGGCACTGACTCCGGCGGTGGTCTCCTGACCAGTGACAATTGTGCTGCCCTTCTGGGCACTGACTCTGGCGGTGGTCTCCTGACCAGTGACGATTGTGCTGCCCTCCTGGGCACTGACTCCAGCGGTGGTCTCCTGACCAGTGACGATTGTGCTGCCCTCCTGGGCACTGACTCCGGCGGTGGTCTCCTGACCAGTGACGATTGTGCTGCCCTCCTGGGCACTGACTCTGGCGGTGGTCTCCTGACCAGTGACGGTGGGGCTGGCGGTGGCGTCCTGGGCAGCGGGGATGATGGCGGCCTTCTCCGCCGTGCTGCTCTTCCCAGACTTTGGCGCTTTCTTCTGCCCCTTCCCCACCTTGGGAGGAGTCACAGCTGACTCAACACTTCCCGCGGGACCCTTGTGAGCGGCTTTGCCAGCCGGAGTCTTCACCCTCTCCCGTCGGGCACTGTCCAACTTCTGGTGCTTCACAGGGGGGGGACTGGCTGTGCTTTGCCTCCGTGTCACACTGGCTGCCCTAGTGCCCGGTGCACTCCACATACCTCTAACAGGCACCACTGGTACCGGACTTTTTTTGGCTGAGGTGCTACTACGGGACCTATGAATTGGAGGGTGGGGTGGTGGGAAAGAGGTCAACGTTGCTCAGGAAAAGTTTCTGACGAACACTGGGACGGGTAGCTGGAGGGGGTCTGGGAGTGGTGGAAGAGGAGGTGGTTGTAGGAGGTGTAACTTTTGGTGATTTGGGTGCAGGTTCATGTTCTGGAGGCTGTCGTGAGGTGGATGCATGTTAGGTGTGTGTGTGGCCGTGTTTGTGTACTCTGGGAGGGGGCGTCACAGACACACTTGGAGAGGACACAGGGGACGTGTAAATGGTAGTGGGGGTGGTGAGTGCAGGTGAGCGGGGTGTGGTGGTGGGTGTTCTGGTGCGAGTCCTAGTGGCTGTGGTGGTAGTGCATGCAGGTGAGAGTGTAGACGAGACTGGGAGGGAGGAGGGAGATGACGAGGAGGGGGACACAGTGGAGGCAGTTGATGTTGCTGTGTCTGTATGTGGGTGATGCTTGTGTGAGTGCCTGTGGGATGTGTGGTGCCTATATTTGGCTGAGCTGCCCTTGTGTGTTGAGGTATGTGCAGGCTGGTCTGATGGTGTGCTTGGGATAGGTTGAGGTACAGGGGATTGGGTCTGGGTGGAGGAAGTTGGAGGGAGGAGGCTAGACACAGGGACAATGGCTACCATCAGTGCTGAGGCCAGAGATTGCAGGGTTTGATGATGGGCAGCCTAACCAGAATGAATGCCCCCCAGGAATGCATTAGTGTGTTGCAACTCCCTCTCTACACCCTGGATGGCATTCAAAATGGTAGGCTGCCCAACAGTGAGTGACCTGAGGAGGTCAATGGCCTCCTCACTGAGGGCAGCAGGGGTGACTGGGGTAGGGGCTGAGGTGCCTGGGGCGAAGGTGATGCCCACCCTCCTGGGCGAGCGGGCACGGGGCGAAGGCTGAGGGGCTGCTGGGAGGTCAGTGCTGGTAGGGGGGGTGGCGGCTGTACCTGTTGAAGTGGGGGGCACAGATGGTTTTTGTTCTGTTTGCTGATGCGGTGACTGCCGTGAAGCTCCCCTCGCCCTCCGTCCCACTGGTGCACTCAGTGTCCATGGTGTGGCCCTCAGTGGCCATGTGGGATGCAGCCTCCTCGTGCTCCGGTGCCACTGTACCTCCGCCTGATGATGCTGATGCACAAAAGAACAGGGAGACCACAAAAAGGGGGTGGGAAACAGAAGAAAGACAGGTTGAGTGCATGGCTTACCGCTACTGTTGGCGGACAATACAGACACAGCAGCCCCCTGCACTACGCTGCTCTCTTGACCTCTACAGATGCAGTTCCTGGGATATGGCCTACATGGCTATGGTGGACATCTGCACACATAGATGACACAGGAGCATGTACGCCTGTACTTGGCACTCTACAGAGGTGGGGTGGAGTGCCACATGGCCTGCATTATGGAGGGGCCTAGCCTACGGAACTCACCCTGGCCTAGGGAAACCCACAGCCCTCCTCCCCACCCAGACCTCTCCACTGCGCGCAAAGTCAGCAGAATGAGAGTGTACTCACCCCCTTGTGTCTGCTGTGATGCCCTCATGCGCCCATCCAACTCAGGGTAGGCCACCGCCAGGATCCGGAACATCAGGGGGGTCATGGTGCCACAGGCACCCCTCCCACGTTGGGAGGCCATCCCCAGCTGAGCCTCCGCCGTCTTCTTGCTCCAGCGGCGAATGCCCTCACATCTTTTACGGCAGTGGGTGCTCCATCTCTGGTGGACCCCCAGGGTCCGGACGTCCTTGGCAATGGCACGCCAAATATCCTTCTTCTGGTGGGCGCTGACCTACATGACATGTACAGGGGAAGAAGAGAAGTCATTACCAACTGCACCGTCAAAGTGAGTGGCCCACATACCTGCCCTTGCCATGGGGCACACGCATTCACACTCATTCATGGTCGCAGAACTCTGCCCCCTTCCTTCTTACACCCAGCCCTCTCCACCCAGGCATAGCCCATACAACTTGCGCCCTATGTACTCACCTGTTGGACTGGAGGACCGTAGAGTAGCGTGTACTGGGGGAGGACCCTGTCCATGAGTTTCTCCAACTCCTGTGCAGTGAAGGCAGGGGCCCATTCCCCAGACGCACGTGCCATTGTCTCTTCAAGACTGAGGTCACAGCAGCACTTGCAGTGTAGGTCCTCTCCTGTCGAAGATCAGGTATCGAGTGATTGCACAGATAGAAAATGGCGGTGACGTCCACAGCAGTGACGTCCATGGCGGTGCGTATCATCACCGCCGGCGCACTTCCTCATTGGCTCCTGGGACCCATAGGGTCCAATGTTAACCAATGCAGCATTGCGCCACGGTCTCCGACCGCCTACCGCGACGGTGTACAACGCCAGCGCAGTTACCTCACATCCCATTGTCCCTGTTTAGAGGTCAGGCAGCCGCCATTTCAGGGGGCCACATGGCTTCATTTTCAACTGCGTCACACATACTGAGGCCTAGACTCAACACACATACATACAACTTTTTGGAATTTGTTTCGTGTTCTGCGTTGCTGTGGGTACATACCTCTGAATTGCTTGACTCTATGGTCACTTTTGTCCTTCCTAGGCACCGTCCGCTGGGACATGTGAGGAGATGGCGGAATCCTCCAGTGTACCGACCGCTGGTGGACCTGTTGACAATGGAGGAGCGACATTTAATCATCACCTACAGGTTTGACCGTGCCACAATCCAGGAACTGTGTACCCAGTTGGAGCCAGACCTGATGTCACCAATCCACCATCCCACAGGAATCCCCCCTCAAGTGCAGGTGCTATCAGTGCTCCATTTCCTGGCAAGTGGGTCATTTCAAACAACAGTGGCCATGGCATCAGGGATGTCCCAGCCTATGTTTCCCAATGTGTTATCCAGAGTGTTGTCTGCCCTGCTGAAACACATGAGGAGCTACATCGTTTTCCCTCAGGTGGAGGATTATGCTACAGTTAAAGGTGACTTCTATGCCCTGGGACATATCCCTAACATTATAGGTGCCATTGATGGGACCCATGTAGCTCTGGTCCCCCCCACAGGAGTGAACAGGTGCACAGGAACCGGAAGAGTAAATGCTATGTTCCCTGGCTCTGTGCATGACGCCTACATCCTGCGTAATAGCAGCATCCCTTATGTGATGGGTCAACTCCAGAGGCACCGGGTGTGGCTATTAGTGGACTCTGGTTACCCCAGCCTGTCATGGCTACTGACCCCAGTGAGGAATCCCAGGACCAGGGCAGAGGAACGCTACAATGAGGCCCATGGGCAGACTAGGAGGGTGATCGAACGCACCTTCAGACTCCTGAAGGCCAGGTTCAGGTGCCTCCATATGACAGGTGGTTCCCTATTCTACTCACCAAGGAAGGTGTGCCAGATCATCATCGCCTGCTCTATGCTTCGCAATCTTGCTTTGCGACGCCAGGTGCCTTTTCTGCAGGAGGATGGTCCAGATGACGGTGTTGTGGCAGCTGTGGAGCCTGTGGACAGTGATGAGGAGGAAGCTGAGGAAGAAGACATTGACAACAGGGACTCAATCATACAGCAATATTTTCAGTGACACACAGGTGAGAACACTTTCTTTACTACTACTTTTACTTTCACACTTCTACCTCTATCCTGTCTGTCAATTTCAAGCATTATTTGGTAACTGAGTTGTACATTTCCATTACGGTTTCACAGGTGCGGTTACCAACGTGTGTCATCAGCTTGCATCCTTCATGGACTTGTGATGTGTGACATAGGTATGTTGACATTACTATTGTGAACGGATTTTGTCATTGTTATAGCTAATACACATTTTCGAAAACACAGACTGACTCCAGATTGTTTTGTGGTTCAGGTGTGTTTATTGAAGTGCTAAATATGGGCGGGGGTGGTAAAATGGTGAGGGGTGATGGTGTGGGAATGTCCATGGCAGAGTCCAGTCTATTAGTCTCACAGGTGCACTGCCCACATGGGGCATAGGAAGAGGAGCTGGGACACTTCCAATCTGGACAGGGTTACAAAGTGGGACAGTGGGATGACAATCAGGGTTGTCTCATTTCTTGGCGGGGGTCTTGCCATCATGCTATGTCCTGTTCCTGGATCTCAGGGACCGCTTGTGGGATGGTTGTCTGTCTGCAGGGGGTGGGGTGCTGGTATGGTGGTCCTGTGGCGAGGCGTCCTGTCCACTAGCGCCGGCGGAGGTGGTGGGCAGTTCATCGTCCAGGCTAGTGTCAGCGGCCCCTTGGAGTGCCACGGTGTCCCTCATGGTGTTCTGTATGTCCTTCAGCACCCCTACGATGCTGCCCAGGGCGGAGCTGATGGTCCCGAGTTCCTCCTTGAAGCCCAAATACTGTTCCTCCTGCAGGCACTGGGTCTCCTGAAACTTGGCCAGGACCGTAGCCATCGTCTCCTGGGAGTGGTGGTATGCTCCCATGAAGGAGAGGGACTCATGAAGAGTGGGTTCCCTTGGCCTGTCCGCCCCCTGTCGCACAGCAGCCCTCCCAGTTCCCCTGTGTTCCTGTGCCTCCGTCCCCTGGACCGTGTGCCCACTACCACTGCCCCCAGGTCCCTGTTGTTGTTGGGGTGGTGGGTTATCCTGGGTTCCCTGTAGTGGTGGACACACAGCTGATTGACGTGTCCTGGGTACGGAGGTATGGGCCAGCTGGGTGGGTGCTGTACTGGTGTTTCCAGAGGGTGGAAGGTCAGTGTTGGGCTGTGCCTGTGTGAGGGAAACCGACTGTCCTGAGGCCCACGACGGTCCGGGCTGGTCATCTGGATCCAGTTGGCCAGAGCTGCTGTCATCACTGTGGGCCTCTTCTGTGGGTGGGGTGGAGATGTCTGGATCCTCCTGTCTGGTGACGTTAGGTAGTGGTCCTGCAGGGGTATAAAAGCATGATGATTGCATCTGTGTGTGTCATGGTGTGCAATGGGTGTGTGAGCGTGTACCCCAGTGCTTGCATTCCTGTGTGAGGGCTTGTGTGATGATGGTTAGGGGTTGTTATGGGTATGTGCAGTGGGCATGCTTTAGTGATGGGTGTCCATGCTTTGTTGTGTCATGCAGGGCTTGGTGTTGGGATGGGTGGTTTGTGTTATTAGTACATTAGTGAGGAGTTGGAGTGATAGGGGATGGGGCGAGGGTGGGGGTGTGTGATAGCATGCAGGTAGGGTGGGGGATATGATAGTTAAGAATTGACTTACCAGTGTCCATTCCTCCACCGACTCCTCCGAGGCCCTCAGGATGCATGATGGTCAAGACTTGCTCCTCCCATGTTGTCAGTTGTGGGGGAGGAGGTGGGGGTCCGCCGCCAGTCCGCTGAACCGCGATGTTGTGCCTGGAGACCACGGAACGCACCTTCCCCCGTAGGTCGTTCCACCTCTTCCTGATGTCATCCCGATTTCTTGGGTGCTGTCCCACTGAATTGACCCTGTTGACTATTCTTCGCCATAGCTCCATCTTCCTAGCTATGGAGGTGTGCTGCACCTGTGATCCAAATAGCTGTGGCTCTACCCGTACGATTTCCTCCACCATGACCCTGAGCTCCTCCTCCAAGAACCTGGGGTGTCTTTGGCGTGCCATTGGGTGGTGTAGGTGATGTGTGGGGTGGTGTATGTGGTGATGAGTGTGGTGATGTGTAGTGGTGTGTGGTGTTTTGTGCGTGGATGTTGTGTGGGTGATGGTGTTGTGGGCCTCTGTGTGGTGGGGTTGTCTATTGCTGTGCTCGCTCTCTCTGGCCTTCGTCAAAGTTTTTTGGTCGTAGGGGTTTGTGGGTGATGTGGGTGTGTGTTTTATATTGTAATGGGTGTGTGGGAGTGGTGTTTGTATGTGTATCAGGTGTGTGTATTTGGAATTGACCAATGTGACGGTGTTTTGGAGATGTGTGTGTATTTTGACTGCGGCGGTGTGCACCGCCAATGGAATACCGCGGTTGAAAGACCGCCGCGTGGATTCGTGGGTCGTAATAGCATGGCCGTGTTTCCGTTGGCTTGACGGTGGAGGATTTGTTTTCGCCAGTTTATCTCTGACCTTTGGTGTGGCAGACTTGTGTGGGTGTCTGAATTTCGGCGTATTCCGAGATGTGGGTAATAATAGCTGTGGCGGAATTCCGCAGCAGTATGCTTTCGGTACTCTGCACGGCGGTAGGCAGCTTTTACCGCCAATGTTGTAATGACCCCCATATCAATGTGTTTTATATGTCCTGACAGTGAAATATTGCTAAATTTGTTTTTCACTGTTGCATGGCCTGTCCCTCTCATAGGTTAACATGGGGGCTACTTTTAAATCTGAGTAAAGCATAGATTCCCTTTGGGAGCGGATGGACATGTGGAGTTTGGGGTCTCTGAGCTCACAATTAAAAAATCCATCTTTTAGTAAAGTTGATTTTGAGATTGTGTGTTTGAACATGCCACTTTTAGAAAGTGAGCATTTTCTTGATTATACCATTTCTGTGACTCTGCCTGTTTGTGGATTCCCTGTCTGGGTCAGTTTGACAGTTGGGCTGGTTGCACTTCACACTAGACATTGACATTAAGGGAGCTGGGATGTAGTCTGCATTTCCTGATGAGCCATCTGTGCTAGGAGGGAGGGGATGAGTGGTCACTCCCACCTGAAAGGGCTGTGCCTGCCCTCACACAATGTAGTCTCCAACCCCCTGGTGAGTGTCTGGGGCCTGGCCTGGTCAAGGCAGGATTTCACATTCAAAAGAGACTTTACTTCAAAGTAGGCCTACTTCAAAGGAGAAATTGGGTATAAGAAGGGCACCCAAAACCAGAAAATTTAGAACATTTCTGGAAACAAGAGGAAACAATGCTTGCTGAAGAGCTGAAGAGCTGAGGAAGAAGAGCTGCCCTGCCTGTGACTGTGCTTTGTGGAGCTATCCTGCAGTTGCTTCTTCTGCCAGAGTAAGAGGGCAAAGACTGGACTTGTGTGCCTTATATCTTGAGAAGAACTCTCCAAGGGCTTGATTTAGAGCTTGCCTCCTGTTGTTTGAAGTCTCAAGGACAGCAAGGACCTCTCTTTGCCAGCACCTGGAGTCTCTGGAGAGACTCCTACTGTGCCCTGTGGTGCCCATCCAGTTCCTGGGACCCTGAAAGGAGAAGCTGGCAGCCTAAGAGGCGGAAATCTACGCACAGAGTGCTGTGTGGGGAAAAGATCGACGCAACTCCAATCTGCGGCTGAAGAAACGACGTGCCGCCGGCTCTGTGCTGAAAATCAACACACACCGGAAACACGACAGAAGAATCAATGCACGGAGCTGGAGAAATGCGCACAGCATCGCTGATTGAGGCTGGGAGATCACAACCTCATGGTTTTTGGATCATCGTGCGGCTAGATTTCCGACGCAAACACCGCTGGGTGTGTGAAAAAAATGCAAAGTCTGCCAGGACCCGAGACTGCTGACTGGATCAATTCATCGCTCTCCTGCAGAGAGAAGGAACAACGTGCTCGACCCGATGAAAGGAGATACGACACAAGGTCCCGCTCATGAGTGGAATCGACGCATCGCAAGCCCTTTTTGATACACACTCGCTCGTGCAGGCTTTTTTTTGATGCACCAAAGGTCATTTTCACGCTAACAGTGTAAGTGTGTGTTTTAAACTACATAAAGACTCTTTTTGGTTTTTAATTGATAACTTGACTTGTGTATTGTGGATTTTTGTTGTTTTGGTCTTGTTTTGTTTAGATAAATATTTTCTATTTTTCTAAACCTGTGTGTGTCATTGTGTAGTGATTTCATTAAGTTACTGTGTGTGTTGGTACAAATACTTTACACCTGACACGCTGAAGTTAAGCCTACTGCTTTGCCAAGCTACCAAGGGGGTAAGCAGGGGTTAGCTGAGGGTGATTCTCTTTTACCCTGACTAGAGTGAGGGTCCTTGTTTGAACAGGGTGTAACCTTACTGTCAACCAAAGACCCCATTTCTAACAGTTTCCGTTACTTGCCAGAACTGATGCTAGCCTTCCCCACACTTGTACAACTACCTCTCTAGTACTGCTGTCCCATCTTTGTAGCAGTATAACCTGTCTTGAGTGATCTCCCTTAGCGATAAGTGGATTTTCCAAACTGCCTGTAGCCACATTTTTCACCTCCTAGGGATCTGAGTTTTGCTAAGTTAGCAGATCTTAACCTGTTCCCCTTATTATGAACAGATGAACTATATAATGAAGATGTCATCCTTGATTTTAATGTCTTTTGGAGTAGTAAGTGTTAGATCAAATGTTGAGTGTTGGATGAAATGTAGAATAAATCTCAGCCACTGGCATTTGCTCTGGTCACATCTGAGCCCATCATTATTTTTCACAACGTACCACCTCAGTTTAGATCCGCATTGGGTTGCTTGTGTTAAGGTTCAGGGAGGACCTGGAGTGGCAGTTCAGGTTTGTCTGTTCCCAGTGAAGCATGATACAGACTGATTTGCCTGCAGTTGGGCCTAAACTGAGTTGGCTTGTGGGAGAAAAATGATGGATTGAGATGTGGTGCGAGTAGTGGCTGAGAATAACACCAAAATTCCATCCATCACCTTGATTTTGATGCCCTAAGTGTGATGAGGTATGCCCAGGTGGGGGTCCCATGCTCACTGTGCTTCTGGAATCAAAGCATATCTTGCTGATGAGCCCTAATAAGGGCAAAATTGGTCCTAGCTTGCTTATGTACCGGTTAGGGCTAGATTGTTTCCATGAGCAAAGGTCAAGACTGATTTGCATTAAGGGTAGGCGAAATTCTGAGGAGTTATATTAAAACTCCTCAAGATTCAGCCGAGTTCTGCGAACATGTGGAAATAGGTGCACCACACTACTTGTGCTGATTTTCAATGTAGGGAGCTTGTTTCAATAGCACCACGTGGCGTGCCAGAGGGCGGGTTTCTCTTGTTGATTTTGCTGTTGCTCTAATAGATTTTCTACTCGAGCAGCAGCGTTCTGACCATGAACAGTTAAGACTGCTCACTTTGCAGAAATCTTGCCGGGTGACCTACTAGCAAGTGAAATGTGCTCTAGGGGATGCCAAATCTTGCTTGCCAACTTACAATTACTGAGCCACACCTGAGAAAAAACTCAGCCATGCAACGGTTGGCTGAATTTTGCTGGAACTCTGTGTTACAAGCTTAATGCAGTGGCAAAAATTTCGCCAACTCCTCCAGCAGAGCACAATTTATCACCCACCAGTAATTTGCATATGGCGGGGCCAAACTCAGTTGACATGGTGGTTGAAAAACAATGGACTGGGATGCAGCGTGAGTGATTGACAGTTGCTAAGATTAATTCAAGCATTCCATTCATCATCTTGTTTTTGATGTCCTAAGTTAGACAGGAATGCACAAATCTGGATGCAAGGCTCACTTTGTCACTGAAACTACGCTATGCCTGTCTGATGACCCCTAACAAGGGTGAACCCAATCCTAGGTTGCTTCTGTTCTAGTTCAGGATGGATCTGGCCTGGCGGTTCGAGTTGGACTGTTCCCATTGAAACAGGGGCCAGATTGATTTGCAAACGGCTGGGCCCAAATTGAGTTTGCATGGTGGGTGAAAAACGATAGATTGAAATGCAGCCCTAGTGACTGCCATCACTGAGAATAATTCAAGCATTCCAGCCATCATCTTGTTGCTACTTCATAACCAGTGTTGTTCTCAATTAGGCATCCCTCAACCACATTCAAATTCCCTATGATTATGTCACAGAAGAGTTGACCAGGTTCACTGCTCTCCAGGTTAGTCTTAAACCATTGGGGGTCAGTTGAATATTTCTGGTTGCACACTCCATTCTGAATTTGGGCCTGGAAGTTAGTATAAATACTGCCTCTATCGGGTTATGTCCCCACATCAGAAGAAACTTACCGCCTGTACTGCAATGAGTTCTCCAGGTTGGATGATATGAAAAAAGAATCAATTATGGAGGAACAATTGCAACTCCTGAAAGTTGGTAACAAATGTGTGGTATGGGGTGCGATATCCATTATATTGTTTAGACCCTGGGAGTCCAGATAGCCCATAAATTCTGCCCAAGTGTCAATGTCTCTCAAGGTGTCAACAAGGTTGTCTACAGTTTCAAATCAATTATTCATATACTTGAAGCAAGTGCAGAGTCTAGCATTAAAGTTTCCGACTAGACAAAAACCTGCCAATTTCCCTTTGGTGCTAACATTTCTTTGCAAAGAAATGAGAAAATCAAATAAAAATGGGTATTTTGTGTTTGGAGAGTTAAAGAAAGTATTATCATAAAAATTAATTAGGCACCAAGCTACTTCCCTCTTAAATCTCTCAACCTGGGAGTTTCCATCATTGGACCCAATTGCTTTAGTGATACCCCCAGCAGAAAGGTTCAACCAAATTACCAGCCCACAGATGCTTTCCCTGACTGGAAATGGGTAGCTGGTGTACAATAACATTCAAACCCATCAAATAACAGATCCTGTATTGGCCAAGTTTCCTGGAACATAAGTACATCATGTTGGCTTATAAAGGCTAACCAATCCAGTATTGAGACCTTAGCTTGAGGCCTGCCACATTCCAACTTAATATACTCAACATAGAGTTCTAAAACCCTGAGGCCCAGATTTACGAGGAAATGCCAGAGAGCAATGCTGCACCAAATTTGGCTGGGCCGTGCTCCGTTATGTTCAAAACACAGGGATGTGCGATATTTTATAGAATATGGGGCACCCCTGTGTTGGCCCTGCGCCGTAGCTAAATTTGCTGCTGAACGCCAATGCATCCACCCTTGCGCCATGGTGCAAGGATGGCTATGCTGTGGGAGAGATTTTATTTTGTGCAGGAAGGGATACCTTCCTGCACAAAAAACAATCTTCAATCGCCTTTTGCTCTTTCTATGTGTGCTGCAAAATGCAGCACACTTAGAAAAAGCATAAAAAATAAGGAGAGAAATGAAAGCCTTTCTTCTCATTGCACCATGCTAACACCACCCCTGGGGTGGCATTAGATTTGGGGTCTGCATCAAGTTTACGAAAACTGGCAAATGTGGTGCATTGTCAAAATGCAATGAGTGTTGCTGTGGCACGCCCATAGCAACACTCATTGCACGTCCCTTCCACGCAAGGTGCTGCAAGTGGCCAAATTTAGAAGGTGGCGCGAAGCCAAAAAAAGTGGCTTTACACCACCTTGTAAATGCGGCACAGTGCATAGCCCCACCGTAGCGTCACTAAAAGTGAAGCTTTGGTGGCTAGGGCCTTGTAGATCTGGACCCACGTTCTGCCAAGGGATCAAGGAAGTGTCAGGTTGTGGCAGTTGAGCTGATAAGTCGGTGTGGGTGATTTGCTATCAATGGAACTTGACACCAGTCAGTCCAAATCATCAAGGTTGCTGAGGGCAGCACATCTGTTCCAAGATACAAACTGTGGGCAGGGGGGTGGCGATTACAACTACCCCAGGGAGCTTCCAGTATTTTTGGTTTGTAAAAATATCCCAAATAGAGAGCACAACTCATGGTATCTTTACCTCCCAAAACTTCCACTGGGCTCAACAAGCTCTTTGCCCAGGACAGCCTGCTAACGTTCATGACAATGCAGTCCCTAGCTAGGTCTTTTTTAGAGCAGCCCACCCGCTCCACTCTTCGTACCATTATAATCTCATTTATGTTGGCCAGGTTAGTGTTTATATTTAGTAAGCCAGTCTGCACATTTATTATGTAACTCCAACCATGATACTGTTTAAGAGTCCTTGGGGGGCAGAACCCCAGCAATCACAAAGACGTAAAGACTAGATGCTGGGGGTAGAACCAATTGTTCTTTACTTAAATTGAGATGAATCCTTGGATGGTCTTGCTCCGTAGTACTATTCCCTGGTCTTCTGAGGAGCTGCTTGTCTTTGTGGCCTCTACTGAGATGTCCTGTCTTTGACCCAGGTAGAGCAAGAGGAGCTGAGCTGGGGATAACAGTAAGTGAATCCCTAAAGCCCTTGGGTGTCCTTTCACTGTAAGCATCACTGTTAGTTGCAGGTTTTCATTTTATGCAGCTCACTCCATTCCTGGTGTCAGAATTTCTCAAAGTTGATGGCACATTCAGCGTTTTCTCCAAGATAAACCACTTAGTGAGGGTCTCACATAGGTTCTCATTATTCTAATGATGCACATGGATTATGGGGTACTGAGTACAATTCCACCCCATGTGATGCCTGTTGGCCTAATCTGTGTTTTCTGGCTAACTAGCAGCACCTCATCTCTGCCCAAGAACAGGGATGATTGTGGCAACCTGGAGCATGAGAAGAAAGACTCCTCAGTGGAATCGTGGTTGATCAGATCTTATCCCTTTCTCTCAGTTACATTAGTTTCACACAGGCAAAGACAAACAGAGGCAGAATGTACTTAAATAAGGGTTTACTGAAGCAACTGCATCTCCGATAAAATGGAATGTATTACATAATATTAGAAGTGATATATATATATATTCACCAAAAAACATGAAATACTGAGGCTCAAAAAAGTGGCGATCCGACCAAGGTTTTGGGAAAAACCATAAATAAGACAAAAGCAAATTCTTGTGACAACAAGAAAGGTCAGGACACTTCCAGTGAAATTAAAGCTTTTACTGTCATACAGATACTTCCTCCCAACGCGTTTCAGCCATAGCCTTGTTCACAGATGGGGAACTTGGGACATTAGCATACAAATACCCCAAATCAGCAAAACAAAAAACAGAGTACATGGGGCCGGTGTCCCTCTAGACTAGAGGCTTCCTTAATCAGGTATGGGGGATGATGTCTTCCCAGGGGGAAAACCTGAAGGGCGAATTAGTACTTATCACGCTATGCTGTAACATGGCTAAGGTATGAAATAAATATATATATGACAAAAACAAGTTCTTGTGACAACAAAAAAGGTCAGGACACTTCCAGTGAAATTAAAGCTTTTACTGTCATACAGATACTTCCTCCCAACGCGTTTCAGCCATAGCCTTGTTCACAGAAGGGGGAACTTAGCACATTAGCATACAAATACCCAAAATCAGCAAAACAAAAAACAGACAAATATAAAACATACATTGATTTGCTTTGGAAACGTAGTGGCCATATTGAACTAGTCACTGGTACATAAGATACCTTTCACAGTTCGGCATTATTCTTTATCTTAATATTACTCAGCCTATATAACAAGTATCCTGACTAAATTAATTGATTTATTATTATCCTGAATAGTTATAGAATATTTTTCATAATGTTCTTGTTTCCTCATATATTCAGGATATCCAATGTTTAAATCATATCCACTACTCTGCATTAGTTGTTTACAAGTGCTCATAACCCCATACTCAAAAGTAAAAGAAACCCTGCGCATGAAAAATCAATACTAATACTATCAATAAATATACATTATTCTATACCTAAAAATTGATTCAAAAATGAATGTTCCATTATTATTACCCAACTTTTGCCCAGAAGTTACTATCCAAGGTGACTGCTCATTTCCTCACTGGAGTTTAACCCACCAGGTCGGCGTTTGCAGACCTAGATGGATGGATGACATCTCTCTCAATGCATGGATATAGTGACTTGTACTGTACTAGCATGAGAGAGACTAAGGGGGTCATTCCTACCCTGGCGGTCCGAGACCGCCAGGGTAGGGGACGGAGGAAGCACCGCCAACAGGCTGGCGGTGCTTCTGGGGCTATTCTGACCGTGACGGTAAAGCCGCGGTCAGAAAAGGGAAGCCGGCGGCTTCCCGCTGGCTTCCCGCTGGCTTCCCGCTGCCCCTGTGAATCCTCCACGGCGGCACTGCAAGCAGCGCCGCCATGGGGATTCCGACCCCCTTCCCGCCAGCCTGGTTCTGGCGGTTTTCACCGCCAGAACCTGGCTGGCGGGAAAGGGTGTCGTGGGGCCCCCTAACAGGGCCCCACATTGATTTTCAGTGTCTGCTTGGCAGACACTGAAAATCGCGACGGGTGCTACTGCACCCGTCGCACACCAGCAACTCCGCCGGCTCCATTCGGAGCCGGCTTCCTCGTTGCTGGTGCTTTCCCGCTGGGCGGGCGTGCGGCCTTTTGGCGGTCGCCCGCCAGCCCAGCGGGAAAGTCAGAATAACCGCCGTGGTCTTTTGACCGCGGTACGGTCTTCTGGCGGTTCCCTCCAGGCGGGCGGCGACTGCCGCCCGCCAAAGTAGGAATGACCGCCTAAGTGTATATATTTTTACAGTCAAAATCACGATTACAGTTATCCACAAACAACGTGTACACCAGTCACTTGCAGTGTGGATTGGGCATCTTTAACTATTAAGCATATATGCTGTGATTTGCCCATTTCCAGTGTTTGCTGTTTAATTCAACAAATAAAATCATACGGATATGGCTTCCTCATCAGAAGCCCGTAGGAAGGAGAAATCAAGAAAATTATTTTTTACCCATAATGATCCAGGAGAACGACAAGGGACTACCACACCAGGATCTCCACTGAAATTACAACTTCTTTATGACAAATTAGAAAAACTGATGAGAAGAAAGTTGTCCGAGTGGTGGGAAATTGAATCACTCCAACAGTATATTGATGTTGAACGGGTTCCTAGGGGCCTACGGATCTATACAATTCCATCTTATGAAGATCCATACCCTGATTTATTAGAGGAATGGGCTGAAAATGCAAAAGTGAGTTCTTTGAATATGATGAGGCTTCTAATAAAGTATGCGTCTAAAGAAAGGGTCAAAATTCTTGAGGAAATCGACCAGGTAACTAAAGAAATCCTCTCAATGGTAACACAAGTGAATTTTGATGAAGTGAAAATGAACCTTGACAAAAAACTTATTAAATATGAGGAGAATATACAGCCAAAAAACAGCGAACATTTCTGAGGGATTTTAAAGACTATCAATCTGGTAGAATCTTGACCTTTCACCGGAAGTATGATTACATTTATTCTGAGGAGTACAGGGAACCAGTATCTGATATTGAAAAAGGTGCTATTGGAACTGACGTTCATGAATCGGAAGAGAGTGACATCTCAGACAGCAATCTATCAGATACAACAGTTGCCTCTCACTCTAGAAAGATTGTGGGGTCTGATAAAAGTACCGACAGAGCCAATTTTTAAAAACACTTTCGGCTGCTCAGTCAGGGGAGGACAGACCAAAAGAAAGATTCATTTCAATCACGTGGCAGAGGCCGTGGCTCGAGAGGCAGAGGAAGAGGAACCGTGCAGCGAAAACACGAAGAAGAAAGAGAAGGACCCATACCAGGAAGAATGACCACAAGGGCACGAACAGTCACATAAAAACCATAGTCAATCTGTCTAAGAGACTCCTGACGGCCGAAGAAAATAGCTTATTGGCTTTGGGCCTATCTTTTTGTTCGACTAAATGTTTAGATTATGTACAGACTAGAATTGATCTTTTTCAGTTTGTGAGAAAGCTCAAACTGAAAAAATGGTTTCAAACCAAGGTGACAACACATCCAGTGACAGTGGAGAGGGCCCAAACAAGTAGATTACTGATTTTTTATATTGACATGTTACATACATTATCCATCTTGGATGGGAATACCCAAGCACATGATGATCCCATTATGAATTTGGGGGTCTTAGGATTCGATGTAGATGTTAAATGTCCTAGCCCTTTTAAACCTAAGTCTACCTTTTTACCAGCTTTACAAAACGATGCCATTGATGTGTTTGAGAGGGATGTAATTAGACAGTTGAAGAAAATAAAGTTTGGTTCATCAGGTAAAAAACTAGATAACCTATCTTCCAGTCGACGTACAGCATTGGACACATTAGCTAAGGACTCCAACATTGTGATACGTGAATCAGATAAGGGTGGCAATGTAGTAGTCTTGGATAAGACCCACTACCTGAAGGAGGGAGTTAGACAATTGAGTGTAGCAGAATGTTATGTCAAAGTTGAACAATCTGACTTAAAGAGGTCCACCGCAAAATATCATGACATGCTGACTGAATGGAGGGAGACAGGTCTGCTTGAATGGGAGGAATATAATTTTCTAAAATGTGATCATCCCAAGACACCAGTCCTGTATCTACTACCCAAGCTTCATAAGTATAGTATCAATCCCCCCGGTAGACTCATTGTGTCTGCAATATCCTCATTACTGGAAAATACATCAAGATATATTGACTATTTTTTATGTCCTTTTGTTGAATGTTTGCCCTCGTATGTCAAGGATGCCACACATTTCTTGAAATTGATGGATGGTCTGCATTGGGAAAATGATTTCCTACTATTAACTATGGATGTCACCAGCTTGTACACCAGTATCCCACATGACCTGGGTCTCAAGGCCGTGAGACATTATATGAGAGCCCGATCTATTTCATATCTGGGACATACAGAGATGATCTGTGACATGGTCTGGTATTGTCTCTCAAATAACTTTTTGTTTGTTTGATAACATAATATATAAACAACTACAAGGGATAGCTATGGGTACTTGCTTTGCTCCCAGCTGTGCAAATTTATTAATGGGCTGGTGGGAGGAGCAAGTATCCCAAGACTTAAAGGATTTTGAGGATAAAGTGGCATTGTGGTGCCGTTACATTGATGACATCTTTGTAATATGGAGGGGAGATGAAAAATCTGCTAGGAAATTTGTAACGTTATTGAATATGAATGAGTTTAATATCCAGTTAAGTGCACAGTACAGTAAGACTGCAATTAAATTCCTCGATGTTGAAGTGAGTATTGATAACGACCGAGTGACAACTAAACTATATAGAAAAGCAACAGCTGGGAACAGCTTGTTATATGCAAGCAGTGCACACCCTTCTAACCTTATTATAGTATTCCGTATGGTGAGTTGTTATGTGCCAAAAGAATTTGTAGCACTAGTGAAAGTTATCAACAGGAATGCAGTGTAATGTGTCAAAGACTTTCGGAAAGAGGTTACAGCGATAGGATGATCAAGACAGCAGTTGAAAAGGTGGACCTTAAAACTAGATTAGATCCTCTATATTCTCCCAATACAACGAAGGATGATGAGCAAAAAATAATATTTATCACCACGCATTCAAATCAAGCTTTTCAGTTAAGACAAATTTTGAGGAAAAGTTGTCATATCCTGCAAACGGACTCACATTTGAGGAGTGTAGTGCTGGATCTGCCTTCCATCACTTTTCGAAAAGGAAGATCTACACGTGATGATTTGAGTCACAACATGATAATGAGTTCTGATAACATGATAGAGATTGGGGTTCCAATTAAGGGATTATTTTGCTGCCAACGCTGCAAAGCTTGTAAATATAGTGTCAACAGTACGGATGTTATTTGGGGCGATGGAGAAAACAAATATTGGCTTACAGGACATTATAATTGTAATACTGAATTTTGTGTGTACTGTCTGAGATGCCCATGTGACAGGCGATATGTACAATTCACAAGGCCAAGAAGAGAGTTCTTGAACACATGAGAGCCATTCGGAACAATGATTGTAATTACCCAGTAGCGAGACATTTTCAAGAGGTACATCAAGGAAATGAGAAATTACTCAGGTATTTTGTATGTGATCATGTCAAGAGTAATGTGCGGGGTGGTGATAGACAAAAAACTCTACGTATTCTGGAGTCTAAATATATCATTAGGTTCATGACACTCTCACCTGGTGGGTTAAAGTCCAGTGAGGAAATGAGCAATCACCTTGGATAGTTACTTCTGGGCAAAAGTTGGGTAATAATAATGGAACATCTATTTTTGAATCCATTTTTAGGTATAGAATAATGTATATTTATTGATAGTATTAGTATTGATTTTTCATGCACAGGGTTTTATACTTTTGAGTATGGGGTAATGAGCACTTGTAAACAACTAATGCAGAGTAGTGGATATGATTTGAACATTAGATATCCTGAATATAGGAGGAAACAATAACATCATGATAAATATTCTATAACTATTCAGGATAATAATAAATTAATTAATTTAGTCAGAATACTTGTTATATAGGCTGAGTAATATTAAGGTAAAGAATAATACCAAAATGTGAAAGGTATCTTTTGTACCAGTGACTAGTTCAATATGGCCACTACGTTTCCAAAGCAAATCAATGTATGTTTTATACTTGTCTGTTTTTTTTGTGCTGATTTTGGGTATTTGTATGCTAATGTGCTAAGTTCCCCCTTCTGTGAACAAGGCTATGGCTGAAACGCGTTGGGAGGAAGTATCTGTATCACAGTAAAAGCTTTAATTTCACTGGAAGTGTCCTGACCTTTCTTGTTGTCACAAGAACTTGTTTTTGTTATATATATATATATATTTCATACCTTAGCCATGTTAGAGCATAGCGCGATAAGTCCTAATTCGCCCATGAGGTTTTCCCCCTGGGAAGACATCATCCCCCATACCTGAGCTAGGAAGCCTCTAGTCTAGAGGGACACCGGCCCCATGTAGGCCAGGGATTCAGTAGTCTAAGTAAGCAGCTGCAGCAAAGGCAATCAGAAATCAGCATGCAGTCATGGTCATTTGGCTGGAATCTCCCTCTAATGTGTATGGGACTAAGGAGTTTTTTTAAATAAAACATTTGATATTCTAAGAAAAGTTTCCCACATAAGAATATGTATGTTTCTGTGAATGTTGGAGACACAGCATACCACTTTTGTTGGCAATCCTATCTGACTGCAGCCTTGAAGAAAGCACAAAGAGCAATACTAAGAACGTGATGCTTTTCAAGGCAAAGGAACAAATCGATAGAGAAAATAAAACAACACTGCAAACGTGGCTAATGCTAGAAAAATAAAGTGATGCTGAATAAAATGTAACTGGGCTAAAGTGCACCATGGCAGGCCTAGTTTGCTAAATTAATCTGTCTAAAACATGGCTAATATAGCTGTACAAAACCCTCCCCTTGCCTGTTCAAAGGTGGTTCCAAGCCTAAAATGAAATAAAAGCCTAATAAAAATCTATTTATAAAAGCATATAAAAATAAATGTCAATAATGACAAGTTCAAAGATACTTGAGCATGAAAAGAAAAAGGACAATTTAAACTTCAGTAGTGGTGCCAAAAAGACCAAGTTCCAAAGTCAGCATATTTTTTTTTTAATTGCCAATTATGTCTGGGACAATTCAAGCCAGGAAATGTTCCACTTCACCAGGTGGTAAAATATCCAAATCGTTGATAAGGAAAACCGTAGAGCACTCGTGTTCCAAAGCCTGGGCTCCATCTGAGGCAGCAGCATTAGATGTTGTGCCCAATGTTGAGTTAAGAGCCGCATTATCCACAAAAGGCAACTCACAGTCAGTTTCCCATAGCAAATGTACCCTCAATGCGCATGTCTGATAATGAGCCTTCAGCGAGAACATGAACAGATCAGTGTCCAATGAAAGCAAGCGCTGCGTGGAAAGACAGACTCTCAGTGCATATTCAAAAAGGCACCAAAGGCATTGAAACACGGGCTGCATACAATCAAAAACTGGTCGGAATGACAGAGACCAGTCACACTCCAATTGTTCCAGGAGTAGTGCTCCAAAATACTGCATCATGCGTTCACAACACTGTTGCGCTGGTGGAAGAGCTTTCAGCCCTAATTGTTGTGAATGGGCAGACATTGTGCAAAAAAAATAGCAACCGCAAGATGCCACCTATTATAACCAAAGTTATATGAACACTCTAAAATATTGAGTGTACGCTGAAGGTATTAAGCCAAATATAGAAGAGAAGGTGTGAACTAAAACCAGAACCAACAGCCTTAAAGAAATGTGCAATTCCAGTAGTGCTAACCACGTTGAATATTCGTCCCACGAGTTCAGCAAAGTCTCTCGGAAAGTTTGTACTTAAAAGGGACTGATTTTCTGCAGATGACTCTGCATCTTCAAGCGCATAGGTATTGCATGCAGATATAAGTGCCACATGTTTTTGAAACAATAAAACCTTGAGTCTGCTCAACTTGTCAAAATTCACATTTGAAGTAGCAATATAAGGCCAAATCTCTGCTACTTCTCATTGTTGTGTAGGGGATAAAGGAAAAAATGATCGGATTTTGAAGGTTTTTAAAGTGGTTGAATTCATGTAAACTGGTAATGGAGAGTGGGAGGAAGAGGGAACTAAGGTGTGGGGAAAAATTTAAATAGGTGGAAAAGTTGATGTGAACAAGAGGAAACTATGATTTATTTAGGAGAAGGAGCACTGCACTTTTGGTCAGACTGCATTTTCTTGGCCTGACCATTGGTTTTTTAAGGTCAGCCGATTATCACATTTTATTGCAAAGTTTTTAAACATCTTTTAAAATTGTATTGAATTTGTAATGAAGTTCGGTTTTTAAGGGGCAGCCATTTTTACCACACTGTAGAGGCCCACGTAGGTCCGCCATCTTGGGGGGTTGGCGGTCTAGTTGACCGGTTCTCAGCTTTAATAAAACCGGTCCCGGCATCCGCGCAGTGGACGCGCTGTCTGCGCGCCAATGGCGCGCCAAAGGCAAGCCCGTCTGCGCCCGTCTGCGCCCGTTGGCGCCAGGACGGGGCTAGGGGCCACCCCCCCTGCATCAATTAAGTATGGTAAGTCCAGATACCTTTACCTATTTGTGAGGTGCGCTAAAGGACCTTAGGAAAAGAGTAGGAGAGGGCTGCTACATTTGTCCCAGCGATGCGAGGGAGACATGGTCCTGCCGTAGATGTGATTGGACTCTGGAAAAGCCTATGGGTCCTGACTCAGATCAGGCAGAACCCTCCAAATATAATGTGAGGATTCAGCTAATAAATTGCTGTTCTCTGCCAGCACACAAACTAGACATAAATCTCTTGCTGAGCGAGGGGGCACCAGATGCCCTCTTTTTGGCAGAAACGTGGCTCCATGAGGGTTCAGGGCCGGATTTAGCTCTTGCAGTACCCAAAGGGTATGTTATAGCAAGAACCGATAGAGATAAAGGGAAAGGAGGGGGAATAGCAATTATTTTCAAACAAGATTTTCTTTTTAACTACAGTCCCCTTGACCTCGCAGGGCGTGAGGGAATGATTTTTTCCATTACCTTCAATCCTACGTTTACATTTACAGGAGCACTACTCTACCGCCCCCGGGGACTTATGATGAATTCCTGAACCTATTACCAGAGCGGATGGCAAGTCTCATTTGCAATAGGCCGAATTTTACTTTATTATGAGATTTTAATATCCAAGTTGATAATTTAGAACTGATGGCAACTAAGCGGTTAGTGAATGATCTGGAATCTCTGGGATTACACCAATTGATCAGAGGCCCCACACAGGAGAAAGGGCATACTTTAGACCTGGTGTTTAGTAATCTTTCATCGTTGGTCGCACTACCTCCTACCCCTGTAGCATGGTCCGATCATTTTTTAATCACCTTAAAGGCTAATATAACTAATAGGTTTGGACACCACCACTCCAACAGTAAGATTAGGAAGTGGAATAAACTAAAGACAACAGAATGGGTCAATTCACTGAATAGAAATAAAAAATATTTTATGAGGGACCGGCAGATAGACCCTACCTCTTTTAATGAGTGGATCTCTGATAGTCTGGACAGAGTGCTGCCCTATACACCCCTCTCTGGGCAAAAGAAGGGAGGAAAGGCTCCCTGGTTCAATAAACACTTAATGACATTAAAGAGGAACTGTAGGAAGATTGAAAGGAAATGGAGGAAATCACTAAAGGAGGAGGACAGAGAAGAATACAGAGGTTCAATTAGGTTGTACCAGAAGGAGATCAGATTAGCCCAAGTGACCTTTTATGGAGATAAAATTGAAAAGGCGGCAGGATCTCCTAAATAAATGTTTGGTGTGCTCAAGGAGCTATTGTATATTCCTGCATGCCCGGAAGCAATGGAAGCTTCAGAAGAACATAGTAACAATTTTGCCTCCTTCTTCTTAAAGTAGATTGAGGACATCCATGAAAACTTCTCAGGGGAAGTAGGGGGATTCGCAGGGCATGCGATGGAGAAGAAGGAAGGTGACAATGTTTTACAGAGTTTTCTTCCCATCTCTGAGGAAGGAGCTTTGGGGCTCCTCAGTAAATTAAAATCAGGCTCTCCACTTGATCCCGCACCTCCCCATATTATTATGCAGGGAAGAGTAGCGCTAAATCCGTTAATAACCGAGCTGTTAAACAGCTCGCTAAAAAGTGGGATGGTGCCGGACTCCTGGAAACATGCAGTGGTCAAGCCCCTTCTAAAGAAGCCTAATCTAAATGGAGTGGTCTTTAAAAACTGCAGGCCTATCTCGCTCCTTCCCATGATGGCAAAACTTATTGATAAGCACGTAAATATACAACTATCGCACTTTCTGGAAGAACATAAGATTTGGCATATAACTCAAATGGGCTTTAGACCGGGCCACAGCACTGAATCTGCCATGATTGCGGTTACGGAAGAAGCGAGAAAACGAATGGACCAAGGTCAGGCAACTGTCATAATAATGCTAGATTTGAGCGTGGCATTTGATACGGTCAATCATGATCTACTCATTCAAAGAATGGGAAATAGTGGGATTAAAGGAAGGGCGCTTAAATGGTTAAGCTCGTTCTTACAAAATCGAACCTTTCAAGTCCTGGATGGTTCTTTTTTCTCAGCCCAGTTTAAACTTTATGCGGAGTTCCGCAAGGCTCATCTTTGAGTCCCACTCTGTTCAACATTTACATGTCCCCCCTAGCAGAAGTCATAGAACCCTTTGGGGTATCCCTGGTGTCATATGCGGACGACACACAGCTGGTGGTTTCCTTCTCCCCCAATAAGGAGGCGGACAACTCGGCCTTGCCTGCCTGTCTCCAAGCGATTGCTGCCTGGATGACAGAAAGCAGGCTGCAAATCAATGAAGAAAAGACAGAAATGATGTTTTTAGGAAAACTGGGCAACCCTGCTAAAAATATAGGACCAGTAATACATTTAGATTACTTACCCCCCCCCCCCAAAGCTCAGATTAAAGCCTTGAGAGTTTGGTTGGATCCCAAACTCACCATGGAACATCAAGCCAAGAGAACGTCAGCCACCTGTTTTGGGATTCTTAAGCTACTAAGGAAGATTATTGGTCTGCTTCTGCCATTGGCCAAAAGATTGGGCGTACAAGCCCTGATTTTTTCCAGATTAAATTATGGAAACAGCCTCTTTTTGGGATCTCCAGGTTATGTGGTTAACAAACTACAGGTGGTACAAAATGCTGCAGCACGTCTGCTCTTTAATCTGCCTAGGACCACATCAGCTAAAAAAGCTCTGATTGAACTGCACTGGCTTCCAGTGGCAAAAAGGATAACGTTTAAGGCTCTTTGCTTCTTCCACAGAGCTCTATATAAAAAGGATCCTCATTATCTAAAATCATTAATTTCACTATATGCACCCACAAGAGTTTTGAGATCGGCCTTTAAAGCCCTGGTAGTGGTGCCCAAAGTAAAGAGAACGGGGGAGGAAGTTCCCTGAAATACCAAAAAACTTTGGAACTCCCTACCCACGAATATTCGCATGATGAATCAGGAGACTGAATTTAGGAAGGGCATTAAAACCTGGCTATTCTAAATTCTTCTAAGTTCCCCCTCTCCAGGGAAGTTTGAGATTCCTCCAGTATGTTCTAAACTTTTCCAACTGATCAGCGCTACGAGGCCTCCGGGTAGCTGGCACTATATAAGTCTCAATAACATAACATAACATAACATGTGACAGTCTGGGAGACCGAAACGACATAAGCTATTCTGGCTCGCATTCCACAGCAGCTCTCACTGTTAAGGAGCACATAGCTGCCATTTGAGAGGACCTAGAACACAGGTCTACTCAAGGGGACTGGAACTTCCTTCAGATAACAAGCCAAGTTCGCCGCCAAGGCATTACAGGCCCCATGCAAGGAAAGTTGTTTACAAACCATCAAATGGCTCACAGAAGTCTCACATTCACTACCGTTAAGAAAGACCTCTTTCATGCCATTGAAACATTTGTACAAAAAAGGAAGCTCCCACACTTTGTGTATGTAACTACCTCCCAGCCTTTCATATCTGCCTACTGGAATGTGTTTCAGGCAAGATGGAAATTTAAGTGTTGAAATAGGCAGATTTTTAACCCTGTGTAATAGCCATTCAGCAGATGGTATTTCAGCCACAGTGAAAGGAAACTTTTCAAATTTCTCGATGTTTAGCATGACATAAGTTGCTTCCTTCTAGGCCATTATTTTTTGTTGCCGGGTTTAATTAAATGTTGAAAATATGTCTCTTGCACAAACACGTTGCCAGGGAACATAATCTCCTTTCAGTGTTTGTAGTGTCCAACTTATCTGCATATTGGACCTTAGCTGACTCTGTTGATGGTGTTAAGATGACATCTCACTCTCCTATGTCTATTGCAGAGGGTACAATGTTAGTTAAAGTGTATATCCAGTTGGACAATGTGTTAATCCCATTATCTACAATGGCAAATGCTTTTTGTAAATTTTCCTGATCAATTTGTCTTAACCGGGCAGCTGCTTCTTGTTGAGAAAGTTTCCAAATTTTATCATATACTGTATATAAGATGCACTTTATGCGTTGTCTTCTGGGGCCTAACAGGAAGTCCTGTAAATCTGTATCATTAGACAGGAGACTAAGGTGTTCTTTAACAGAATCTAGTGAGGAACATGTCAACCATTGCTGGCATAATATCCCTACACTATATGTTGTCACTATACCCGAATGTTCTTTTGGCATTTATTACATTTTGCAGGGGTAGGGATACTGGGCGCATTCAATTCCTTAATTTTACTCAAGCCTAACCAACTATTTTGTTGTACAGTTTCATTTAAAAATATCATTTGAAGAGGTATCAAGCATGCTCTAAATAAAGCGTAATTTCCGCTTTTTTGTCAATTTTGTGTTCCCCACACACTTTTCAAGTCTATCGACTTCTGACAATAATCACAACCTTGTATAGCTAACCAGGAAACAACAGAAATCAGAATAAATCAATTTTGTATTGGTCAATAGAACATGTTGACTTTACAATTACTAGCAATTTAAAATAGTGTGACTCAGCATTCCGAATACTTCTGCCCAGAAAAATATGCAAACTTTTCAATATAGGTTTTGGAACTCTCCACTGGTGGAGACGGACAGCGTTCCCACTGTGTGTAATTAAAATAGTCTTTGGGGTACTTGCACTGTGAATTAAATGATGTCCATAGTAATTATAACAGAACATGTTTCCATAATTTTCTTTGAATTGATAAACATCCTCCTTTTCAAATACGATATAATACTGCAAATCAGACAACATAGAATCAACTGTTTTCACATCTCAATCATCAGAAACGACTCTGGGTGTAATTACGTTGGTCATGGAAAGTTTAAATACATATGGAATTTGAATGACCCCTATGGGCCATATATATTAAATAATACTTTATCCCAAACAATTCCATCAGAAATTGGTAAAGCAGGAATGTTTACTACGGACAAGTCTCTGTGGGCTTTGTGTGAAGAAAAATGTGGTTTTAGGACAAAGGCAAATATAGTTGATAAGAGCCATAGATAATTTAATGGAAGGATGAAAGGTGATGACCATGTATCAGTAAGAAGAAAATAATGACAAACCCAATCTAAAGGACAATGGCAAATATAGTTGATAAGATCCATAGATAATTTAATGGAAGGATGAAATAGTTAAATTTGAACCAAATTATCAGCTTATGTGCGCTTGACAACAAAGGAAATACTGCTTGGTCTGTTTGTAGAGACCTGGTAACCAGCAACGTCCTTGTACCAATGATGTTGCAGCTGCCACACCAGCATGGGTAGAAGCAACTCCCTTATGCGCTGCTTTGATCACTGTGGTCTTTGGTCTTTGTTGGAAATCACATAATTACCCACCCCTGGTACATCTGCTAGGGCTGTATTGAGCCACAATATGTGGTAGGAATATTTAGACACTGTATTGTTCATAAGTGCTGGACTGTGTGCATTTTGTATAGCAAGTGTGCGTGACTATTTAAATGTATGTAGTCTAAAACTATTTTCTATGAATGGTCGGGTTTAGCTTCGGGGAACAATGGATTGTTCATTGGTGAGACACAGGGTTCTATTACACCTTGGTATTCTAACTGTGTTTGGATTTCCCTCACCAGTGCTTTTGCTTCAAGCTTTTTGGATATTGAGGTTGAAGTTGAGGTAGGGATTTAATTTGTATTACATGATAGGGGGAATCTTTATCTCACCCTATGTGGTTTCGGGATAATGCAGGTGCCTGCGCTACTGCTAATCAATGGCGTGTATTTCTATGAGCTTTCTGGGAACAAGGGGTGAGAAAGATTTTTCAATAATCCTTTCGCCATAGGGGAGATCACAGACAAATTCTGGTGGCCAATCCTTTTTGGCCAGTAAAATATCTGAAATGGTGATGACACAATCCCAAATGATAGCGTGGATTGTGCGTCAATGTCTCCCTCTAACTGTATAGTTACTTTAAACACCATGTCGGACATGAAGACATATCCGCAGTCTCAACTTGAAAGAAGTTATCAGTTGGTTTCACCTCCATATGCTCTTGAAGATCCCAGCAAACTATTGTGACCTCTGCTGCACTGTCTAGCAGTGCCAGTGCCCACTTCCTGTTCCTCAGTAAAACCCTCTTCCTGAGTGGCATGTTTTATTGCAACTGCTGCCACTTTTTTCCTTTTTGAACTCAGGTTTTTGTTGGGGAAGTTTGTCTTCTTTCTTAACAGAAACTTCAGACAAGCGTTGTGAATCCTTTTTTGGTTTTGCATACTCTGTTCAATGCTCTGACCGCCCCCTCTCTCAGAGCATTTTTCCGGTGATTCCTGAAAGGAACTAGATTGGTGTGCATTAGTATATTGATATCTGTCAGGCGTTTTTATATTATCTCTGTTTCTAAGATTATGGCCCTCACAATGAACATGGTGGTACCAACCACCGTGTTCATGCTGGCGGTCAAAACACTGACTGGCAGTTTCCCTGGATCCCCGCCGGCCAACAGGAAGGCCTGGCCGGGACATTGATGGCGGCTCCACATGGAGCCGCCGCCAATGCCTCTGTGCGGCGGGTGCATCTGCACTCGTCATGCAGATCGCTGCCCGAAAATCGGGCAGTGACCTGCGCGATGGGGCACTGCACCGGGGCTCATGCACTGCCCATGCAAAATGCATGGGCAGTGCAGGGGCCCCAGCGGTGCCCCGGGGCACCCCCTTTGCCAGCCTTTCTCTGGCGGGGAAACCTGCCAGAGAAAGGCTGGAGGATTCAGAAACATTATCCGAGGGGTAGCATGGCTACCCTGTCGGATGATGTTTTCATCCGCCGCCAGGCTGCCTGACAGAGGAAGCCTGGCGGTGGGTGAGGGCTGCCTCCAGCAGCCCTCACCATGTTCATTATGTGGCGGGTTGGCCCACCATGCCGGCTGGCAGTTTCACCCACCAACGCCGGCATGGCGGGCCAACCCGCCATGTTCATAATGACCACCTATATCTGTTTTGAGTGGGTCTCCAAATACAAAGATTCTCTCCTTTCTTTTTTAGGTGTTTGTTGTTTTTCATTCCAGCGCTTTTTGGAACCCTCAGGTGCTTGCTTGACAGAGTCTTTATTGGATCTACCCTGCAATTGTGGTTTAATGGGTCTGGCCCCCAGATTATCTCGACCAATACTAGAGTAGGTCTCTGTGATAAACTTTGGCAGCTCACGTTCTTGATCCTGTGCAGGAACGTCCCAGAGCCGCATGCACACTGCTAGTGCAACTGCTTCCCCTTTATGGTTACTTAATATGATTGAAGACCCAGTGGCAAAATTGTCCATTAATTGCATCCCTAAGTCCAAGGCCGGTGCAGCCACATATTCATCTTGAATTTGTTCTAACATCTCCGGCAGATTGGCAAGTGTTGGTGTACTGTGTGCGGTAGTATAGACCGTGGCAAATACCGTGCCCCATGTATTGCAGTTATCTACTGAAGGAACCATCCCAAATTTCAAGCACATACTGAGGATTCTATGTTTGTCCTGAGGACCCGCATGGTGAAAGACTGCTTCCAGGGCATTTAATTTCTGAGCTACATAAAGTGGAATTTCCTCCCACTTCCCGGGTGCTTTACTCATGATCGAATGTGCAGTTGCAGGGTTAATGCCTGGCGTAACTGCATGTGGTTGTGCTGGTGCAGCACGTGCTGGGTTAGTATTTAATGTTTGCAGTCTATATATTCCACTGAACTCTGTATATAAGCAGCGAACCTCAGCTAATGCTGAGGTTGCTGCATCAGGGTGAAGTATATATATGTGGACAATAAATGTCAGGTCGGTCCATCATTACTCAAAGGACCTAACCTAACATGTAATATTGTATGTGGTAGGGTACCATCAAGCAAATTATTAGGGTCTTGATAAGATAGAGAAATTTCTAAATGTGCATAACTTAGCTGAGGAGGAAATCCTCAATATCACGGACATCTCCGTATATAGTTCGAGGTGCCTTTAGCCTTTAGCGAGACAGAGATACTTAGGACTATCCGAAAATTAGTGCCTGACCAAAAGGCGGTGCCATGTCGCATAGGTTCTCATTATTCTAATGAGGCTACTGGATTTGGGTGTCAGAATTGCATGGATTTTGGGGTACTGAGTACATATCTACCCCAAGTGATGCCTGTGAGCCTAATCTGGTTTTCTGGATAACTAGCAGAACCTTATCTCTGCCCAAGAACAGGGATGATTGTGGCAACCAGGTGCATGATAAGAAAGGTTCCTCAGGGGAATCGTGGTCGATCAGATCTCATCTCTTTCTCTCAGTTACATTAGTCTCACACAGGCAAAGACAAACAGAGGCAGAATATAGCTCAATAAGTGTTTATTGAAGAAATTGCATCTTAGATAAAATGGCATGTACTGCAATAAATAGAATGATGAAATACAATAGAAGCAAAATTGTGACAAGGAGAGTGAAACACAAAAACAGTCCCACCATACTGTCATTAGGATTGATATATATACATTTTTCCTACCTAAGCTATGTAGAGCACAGCTTGAAAATCCCTAAAACGTCCTTCAGGTTTCCCCCTGGGAAGACATAATTCCCCATACCTGAGCAAGGAAGCCTCTAGTCTAGAGAGACACTGTCCCCATATAGGCCAGGGATTCAATAGTCCAAGCAAGCAGCTGTAGCAAAGGCAATTGGCAATCAGCATGCAGTCGTGGTCATCTGGCAGGAATCTCCCTTTGACATGTATGGGACAAAGAAATGTTTTTTTATAATAAAACATTTTATATGCTAAGAAATGTTCCCCACGTAAGGATATGTATGTTTTTGTGAATGTTGGAGACACAGCATACCACTTTTGCCCGGCAACCCTATCTGACTGCAGCCTTGAGGAAAGCACAAAGTGCAATGCTAAGAACGTGATGCTTTTCTAGGCAATGGAACAAATAGATAGAGAAAATAAAACAACACTGCAAATGTGGCTCATGCTAGAAAAATAAAGCAATGCTGAATAAAATGTAACTGTTCTAAAGTGCACAACGGCAGGCCTAGTTTGCTAAAATAACATGTCTAAAACATGGCTAAAATAGCTATCCACAAGGGTGTCCCTCTCTTTCCTTTTGATGCACCGCAGTTGTACCTTAATTGTGGCCAGTTTTTTCTCTAGGATGTAAGTGGATTTGCCACAAAATGTCTAGGGCAAGTGTATCCTTAACCAAAAAAATCTGATGCTTACATCTGCGTTGATTGGGTGTGAACCTGTTTGAAGCACTAATGGGAAATCTACCACTGTCATTTAACATGATGTTTACTAGCCCCCACTAGTGACCTCACAGCAGGCATTTTCTTCCTTATCACAGGCTCAGAGACTAGCAAACTACTGTGGGACTTTTTGGAGATGAAGCCTCTTCCATACCAGTATCAACCAAGTCCGGGGTGACTACAGGGACCTGTGAGTGGGATGAGGACCATATAAAACACAGGCTTGTCAGGGTACCATGGAAGGGAATATTTTCCTGACGGGGATCTCAGTTACAGCATAGTTTATTGACAGTCTACTTTCCGTCAATGTGATCTCCTTCGAGATTATTCCCATGGCTCACTCCAATATGTCATCAATGGTGGTGGTTGGACATGAGGTTACAGCCAAGCCCACAGGTGCCCCACCTGCCTTGCGTTTGCCCATAATAGACCCCTGATGGTGCTTACCTCATACAGATGTAGTTTAAAAGATGACCAGAAGCAGGAGACAGGAGAAACTTGGGAGCGAAAAAGAGTGGGCCCAGCCTCGCCTGACTGCGGACAGGCACAGACAGGCCCGCTCTTGGCCTGGTCTTCGACTGGGTTCACATCCGGTTGCATCCTGCACATGTTCTGTGCAGCAGGGATGCAAAGTGCCTTTTCAAGCACCTTTTGGCAGACTGGCAGCGTCCGCGACCCCTCCTTATTGTGGGTGCTACTGGGGCATGTAGTTTGGCAGTCCTCCAGCCAGCACAAGTGTCCCTTGCAGCATGTATATGAAGCATCTTGTCAAGTGCCTCTTGGCATAATGGCAGAGGTGGCACCCCTTCCTGGGCATGGGTGCTGCTGGGGCATGAATTCTGGCAGCTCCCTAGCCAACAAAAGTGTCCCATGCAGCGGGGATGCAAAGCATCTTTTCAAGTGCCTCCTGGCAAGATAGTAGCATCAGCACCCCTTCCTGGGTGTGAGTTGTACTGGGGCATGTAGTCCGGCAGTCCTCCAGCCAACAAAAGCACCTCATGCACCAGGATGCAAAGGGTCTTTTCAAGCACCTCCTGGTGCGATGGAAGTATCAGCACCTCCTCCAGGGAGAGGGTGCTACTTGGGCATGTAGTCTGGCAGTCCTCTAGCCAACAAAAGTGTCTCAGCAAGATTTATTATTTCTACTCCAGTCTAGGTAACATTAGGGAAAGGGGTTGCCCTTCAAATGGATTAAAATTGCTATTTCCATTCCCATTAAAACAGCAATAGGGAAAGGGTTTAATTTCATTATTCCCACTATAGTCTACACAACATTAGGGAAACTATTGGACTTTCGAGGGGTTAACTTTACAATTCGCACAACAGTTTAAGCAGGAAACGAAAATTGTTTGACTTAAAAAGGTATACATTTTTGAAGAGTTTATACAAAACATTATTAAATGACAATATGCATAAATAAATACAAATATTTATCAACAATAGGAAAAATGTTAACATATAAGATAAAAAAGAAATAGAGGTATAGAGTAAAGACAAAATAAAATTACATATAGGAATCACCTTTACTTAAAACATACAATTAAAAAATCTTTCTTTTTTATTTAATTTAAATTAATACATAAAAAATCCAAAAATAATTTAAATATCAAATATCACAGAAACAAAATGTCACAAACACTTACAATTAAATACATTAATTTGTTTAATGCAATGTGTTAAATATAAAACCGTTATACATAATAATATAAATATCAATTAATATAAAAAGTATTATTTATTTATTTTCTTTCCGACCTGTAACCTAAAAATAGCATTAAAAAAAAAAGGAAATCAACTTCCAATACTATACCCCTACCAACACAGCAAACCACACTAAAATATAACTTATATAGTTCTTTATGAAAATGTTTCCATAATTAACAATCAATTGAATAATTAATTAACAATTAAAAAACTAAATAACAAAATGTTTACTTTGTTTGTAATATAACTAACTTCCTACCTTATACCTTTACAAATCCAACAAACGCCACTAAAATATAACTTACTATTACAAATTATAAAACTTAAATAAAATTTGAAATGTCAATTATAAATTCAAAATATAATATAACACTTAAATATCTACATTACATTATAATCGAATACAAATGAATAAGCAAACAAATTAAGAATTAAAAAAAATCCTAATTTAAATAACATCCTATTCTCTCCCCCTACAATTCCAACAACCCACTATGACACTATAAATTACTGATAACATAAATATATATGTACTATCACTTAACATTTCTAACTACATTTTATAAAAATTAATAACAATTATACCAACAATATTAACACCTAAAATTAATACATTAAGTAAAACCCATTAAAGTAATTACAATAAAGGGCCTGATTTAGATGTTGGCGATAACGGTTCTGCCTTCATCTAAAAACCTGCCTGCCACCGTGAAGGTCCGCCTGCCGTATTAAGATGTTGACGATCACATAGATGAAAGCACACATTTGAATTGCCACCTTCGACAGGAAACACTACCCTTGTAGATGGCAGGAGAGGGAAAAGTGGATGCCGGTGGGACCCCAGCCACTCTTCCTGCTGCACAGACTTAGATGTGTCTAACTACCAATAAAAAAGTGGCGTTCCAAACTTCACTTCTGAATTGGTGGATTGGGGGTTAAAAGGGGCGAAAACTCACCTTTTCTCTCCATTCCACCTCTGTTTTTGACTGGACATGGCTGGACAACACCTGGCATCACTGCTGCCACTGACCCATGGAGAAAACATGACTCCCTGTTGCCGAACTGAAAGGTATGGAACCTGTATTGCCAGGGTATTTGGGTTGCCACTGCACAGAAGGTCGACAACACTGCAGGAATATGCATGTCATAGTAATTTTACTGAAAAAATATCACAAACAATATATTTAAAAACAATATTACATATTAAAAAACACTATATTATTGCATCACAATTTATTTACCAATATTAATGCATTCCAATATTTTTAGCTCAATATTTTGTTAAAACTCCTTGGGAGCATGTAAAAAAACTTAGAGTGGCATGTGCTATATCAGTAACAGTTCTGGTGAGCAACACGTTTCTATGACACATACTTAGTAGATCTGACCAAAATTTTAATTCCGCGAGCAGAATTGGAGAATTTTCATGACCTATTGTTACCCTTGCAACATGGAGTTCCTGACAAAATCCACCAATGACTGTGTGGCAGAATTATTTTCCAGTTTTAGAAACGTGATGACA
Source organism: Pleurodeles waltl (assembly GCF_031143425.1). Taxonomy (NCBI): domain Eukaryota; kingdom Metazoa; phylum Chordata; class Amphibia; order Caudata; family Salamandridae; genus Pleurodeles; species Pleurodeles waltl. The sequence continues at coordinate 820,756 of NW_027150399.1, read as the reverse complement.
ACGGGAACAAAGAGAGTTTTCACCATACGTGCTGGAGAGCGCAAGCAAAATTTGACATCCCCTAGGACAATTTCTGATCGCTCAGAGGATTTTCTGCAAGATTTTCGAATGAGAGTGGTCGCGGTCAGAGGGCTGCTTCCTGACTGGATATTGAATTTGTGTGGCAGCAAAATCAACTCAAAAATAGTTTTTGGACAAGATATTCCACCCAAATGGAAGATTTGGGTAATATTTTCAGTGTAAAAAACATTTATTTATTTTCCTCTCTTTTTGTTTAACAGGAAAGACTCCAACTTCCTCTTCTTGTCCAGAAACCTCCTCCCACTGCTTTGGCTTTTATTTGGTCACTTTTCATTTAGATTTGGATGGAAAGAATTGCTCTCTTTGTTTCAATGCTTGCTACATATATAATACCATTGGAATTTAGGGTTTGTTGTGAGAAATCAAGAAATTTAAATGATTTTTGGATAAGTTTGTTGTTTGTTTGGATGGCATGCACCAGTATTTTTTTTATCTTTTTCTTAAATGCTTAAAATTGATTGTGGGAGCCTGTATCTGCAGCATGGGCTTCTTTTGCAATAACTTTTCTTAGTTTTTTTTCTATGGGAAAATGTTTGCACATTATTGGGAAGGCCGGGGGCATGATTTTAAAGTACTTTACCACATGTTCTTGTGTGTTGTTTGTGAATTGTGCACTATTTTCTTGTTTTTACTGTCTGAGGCCTAGTCTGCTAATGGGCTGCGACAAACTAACATTAGGCAGTGGGTGTATTTAAAAAAAATGTTTTGTGAGCTATATGTTTTTTAAATGGATTTATGGATAGCCTTGAATTAAATGAAAAACATGTTTTTTTTTGTTTTTTATGTTTTTCAGAAAAATGTTAAAGTGTATTTTTGTGGGGGGATTTTTGATGTCTTGGGATGTTTGTGGTTGGGGAATTTCTAAAGTTGACATTTTTCATTAATTGCACTGTTTCCTTCTTTGCTTACTATGCCTCCTTTTCTCTTTGCTAGGCAAATGGCCATTTTTATGTGGGCTGTTTGTGTGTGTGTGTCTGTGTGTGGTGTGAGATTGTCATAGGCCCCCATTTTGACTTTGTACTCCATGCCATGTGGCAGGGTGGCAATTTTGTGTCACCAGTGTTTTTTTGATAGAGACCTCTATGTGTTTTTTGCTGTCCATGCCTTCTTGCTTGTTGTTCTGTTCATTTGGTCACTTTGCATAACCAGTGTGTTAAATCCTTTTCTTCTTCTTTTCAAAGCCATTTTCTAACAAGATTGATAGAATAGGCCTATGCCTCAGTCTATAATACTGTGCTTTTTTATTGATTTTTATCATTTTAGCCTGCACCTCCCTGCTTCCCATTGGATTTCTCATACTCCCTAGGTGGACACCAGCAATTTAATTTTTCAATTGTTTGATTTTACCTGCACCCCCTGCCTGCCATGGGTGTCTCTTGGGCCTTAGGTGCACACAAGCAACCATTTTTTAAATAATAATTCTATTTACTCCTGCACCCGCTAACTGCCATAGCTCTCTCACAGGCCATGGCTGTACACCACCAATCATTTAAAAAAAAAATGTATTCCATGTTCCCTTGCACCCCATGACTGCCACAGGTATCTCATAAACCATGGGTACAAACTAGCTATATATTATTTTATTAATTAATCCATTGACCCCTTGAAACCCTTGCTTGCCGTAGATGTCTGATCATAGGCCATAAGTGCACCACAAGCAAAAAAGGGTATTCCACAATCTTCTCAAAGCTCTCCCTTGTGATAATCTGGACATGGTTTAGACCTTAACCGAAACCTGCCTAGATACACAAGGGAAAAGTAAAGTTCCTGAAAGCCTTAGCATGATGGAAAGTGGCAGTGATGACAAGCCAGTGATGGTCAGTATGGAGTATGCCCCAAAGGATGCTAAAATGGCCCTTCTAATTCAACCTACTCAGAGGTATGTGATTCTACCCATACTGACAGTTTCCATATCTGCAAGGCTCTCAACAAGATCTGTATCCACCACTACCACAGTTAAAGTACGTCTTACAGACAGGCAAACAACACACTCATCTACCACAAGTTCTTCAGGCATTGTCGGTGGTATATTTAAAAAGTTATTTTCCCCAGTTTGGGACTTCTGTTGATTAACAAACAGGAGGGTAACATTACAATATGCTCCATTAGCCAGCGAGTGTTCTTTAAGGTAAGCCAGGTTAGCAGTATGGTACTAAGGCCAAATGTCCCATCTAAATAAAAATCAAGAAATCCGATGAGGAGCATCTACAAAGGTAGCTATTTGTGTTGGTAATGAAAGAGGGGAACCAGTTCAGCTCATAGTGATAGAAAAAAATGGCCATGAGGAAAAAGAGGATGAATGTATTACACAAAGCAGCCTTGCTGCAACAAGAGTCCCCTGCAGTGTTTCAGCATCACCCTCATCAGCACATCTAATGGCACAAGACTCAGGTGCAGACACCACCACATCCAGTGATTCCCGCAAAACACACATTGAGTCTTCCACCTCATAGCTTTGTCCGGAAGTCACCTGTGTCAATGAAACACAAATGAAAACAATGTAAGCTACCATTATGGGCATGTTTAGGCAGGAGGGGCCCTACTAACACAACCACCCAAATGCATGTTTGTACAATGGTAAGCTGGCTAAAATGTTAATGCTGGACCTCCTCATTTTTTCCTTTGTAGAAGAAGGTATTTTTTAAAATTTTTGGAGGTCATCTGTCCAAAATGGAAGATTCTCAGACAAAATTGTTTTGACAGAGTAGCTGTTCCAGCGCTCCATCATGATGCGTTGCAAAGTTGCCTTTAGTGGCTTGGTAAATATCATTGTAGGTTTTACTCACCCTGCGTACACTTGCATGGCAAAAGGATGACGCTAAACCTTAATAACTCTGGGCCTTACTTTTTTGCTTTCGACAGGCCTTCTCTTCTCTGCTCAAAAGCTCCATACCACTCCTGCTTTCCGGACTGGTTCAGTCCTGCACCCGAGACAGACATTCAGAGAAGAAGAAGACAGATGCACCGTCCATTTTGGCAGTTATGTACAGTATAATTTTACTTTTCTCAATGACAACAATTTTTAGAACTGTGTGGGTCCTAACTAGCTTGCATTTTTCAACCCTAGGTAACATAAGAGGTAGATAATTTGGGACTCTGTGGCTGAAGGATTGTTTGTATTTTGTAACTGAACTGTCATCTTACTTACGCAAAATATGTGATGATATGGTCCACATTCACTTGAGGAATGTTGTGTTTGTCTTTGTCTCACCATTCCCCAACCCCATCCCAACCAATCATGAGACCTCTAACCCTTTTCTACCAGGTTGTGTGATCTACTGAGGTGTGACTGAGGGTCAGATGTAAAATGACGTTTGTGAGTCGCAAACGGCGAAAAACGCCGTTTGCGAGGCGCAAAAGCCTCTCTGCTGTGCAGAAATGCATTTTGCGAGTCAGATCCGACTCGCAAAATGCATTTCCGACTCGCAAATAGGAAGGGGTGTTCCCTTCCTATTTGCGACTCGCAATGCTATGCAATTTCATTTGCGACCGCGAAAGCGGTCGCAAATGAAATCGCAGACCATCCACTTGAAGTGGATGGTAACCCAGTCGCAAACGGGAAGGGGTCCCCATGGGACCCCTTCCCCTTTGTGAATGGAAAAAAATATATTTTTTGCAGAGCAGGCAGTGGTCCAATGGACCACTGCCTGCCCTGAAAAAAACCAAAACTAAAGTTTTTTTTTGTTTTTTTCCAAGTGCAGCTCGTTTTCCTTTAAGGAAAACAGGCTGCAGATGGAAAAAAAAAACTGCTTTATTAAAAAGCAGTCACGGACATGGTGGTCTGCTGACTCCAGCAGGCCACCATCCCCGTGAGTGCCCATACTCGCAATGGGATTCGCAAACTGCGACCCACCTCATTAATATTAATGAGGTGGGTCTTTTTTCAACCCCATTGTGAGTTGAAGAAGGTGTCTGAGACACCTTTCTGCATAGCAAATTGCGACTTTCAATTTGCGAGTCGCACGGACTGGCAAATTGCAAGTCGCAATTTGCAAGCTACCTACATCTGGCCCTGAATCATTTACCCCATAAATTAATTACACACTTGATGGGACAGATGTGGTTAAAGTGATGGTAACTGTTACAGGGTCTTCTTAACTGAACAATAGCCCACTCCAGCTCTACTATCCACCCAGGCATGAAAGAGACATCATCATAGTTCAGACTCTTAGAACAGTGTCTGTCCAAGGATAGGTGATACTAGTATGCACTGTGGTCTGATTCACAAAGGTAAAGATGTTACACTTTTGGGGTAAGTTTACTTTTGTAGTGCAACTGTATTACCTGTACCTTTAAACATAGTAACTTTATGAGTAGTAACTAACTACTTTTAAAATAATAGGAGTTACTACTTGAAAAGTCACTATTCATGAAGTTACCGATGGAAAAGTTAGTAGTTGCAAGCATGCACTGTAAGAGTAGAGTAATACCAAAAGTGTAACTTATTTTACCTTTGTGAATCAGGCCTTCTGTTGCTTACAAAGTTTTTGCAACAAGGAGTAACCTTCTCCTGAGTCATGGCTTGACATTTTTGTAAGTTTATTCTTAATGTTTTTCATAAATTAAACACCAGCTCCCCAGATTGGTTGCAAGTTGCTGTTTGTTGTAATGATCGCCCCAGCCTTGGACTATTCTGTGTTTCTTTCAGTATAGTTGCCTGTGATGGATAATCTTTCTGAATAATCCTAAAGTTGGAGTTCACCTTGCATGCACCATTCAGAATAAGTAGGACCTAGTTTTGTGATGTTTTCCCTGCTAGTGCTAGCCCACTACTTCCAGTATTAAGAAGGTAGAAGACGCTCAATCTATTCAGGTAAGATGTAACTATTGCTGTAAGTCTCAGGAAGGAGAGATTGTCACTTTTGTGAATGTTGTTGGCAGTGGTCAATTGTCACAGAGGGTAGGACTAGGTAAGTTACTAACTAGTATAGAACAAGCATCACTGATAGGTGGTTGAAAGCTGCAAAACCTCAGCAAGGAAGAAAGTCAAACATTTAGTCAGTTTTCCATTCCTACTCTGGTAATGGGATACTCTGGTCCACAGGAAGAGGTAAGTAACCTACTGAAGGATAAATACATGGCAAGGGACTCCAGGTAGGAAACGTTTTAGGAAAAAAATGGATATATAGCATAATATGTAATGATCTCAGAATACATCAAAAACTTTATTCGGTATGAAAATAATGAACCATGAAGATAAATAAACAATACAATACATAAAACCTGGTTACATTCCACCAGTATTTAAATACCATAAAATTCATTAAAAAAGATAATAAAACAGTCAAGTTAAAAATTTTGAGAACTTTTAAAAATACTCTAAGTTATTCTGCCAGGTAATAGCATCCTTCAAAAAGGACCCCAGCACATGCCACACCAATGCATCAGAAGCCATGCGCAGCTACAAAAAGGCTGGGCGATATTGCACAAAACCCTTCGGCCTCAGCAGGGGGAGTAAAAAATGGCATCTAAAAGGCACATAAAAATCACAGAACAAGGTAAAGTGAATCAAAGTCTGCAGAGACACACCATTGAAGGTGCAAAGTCTGATGTATTCATCATTTTGACCTAGCAGAAAATATAGGTTACTTCTCACAACCTCCAGAGAAAATCACATAATGAGACACCTTTCCCTCACATTTCTTATCTCTGAGAGATAGGGCTCAGGGCCCACCCCCATCTTTATCATAATAAAATCCCTTACTGATTTTTTTCTTAGGACCTCCTCCTCTATTTTGGCCCCCAGGATTTTCAGGAACTTTGCCTTAACCCTGTGTTTATCACTGGTAGTCAGACCCTCAGGAGCCTCCAACATATCTGGACGCCCCAGCAAATGGGCTACCTTTCTTATATACATCAGCCAAGGGATATCCTTCACATGATCACAGGCCATGCAGTCCCGTAGGATCTCTCTGTTAAAGGAGGCACATTCATTAGCCCAAATAGAGATCTGTAGCAAGAACGGAGCAAACTGGATGGTACCTTGTGCAAACTCAAGAGCTAATTTGGTGTGCAAGCAAAATCCAGAAGTATTTTGGGCAACTCCCAATAGTCTTCTACAAAAACGGTTTTCCTCAACTGCAGGGGCCCTAATGTCCGCATACCCCCAGAGAGCAGCGCGGTACAGGAGTACTGGAAGGCATATACTCCTATAGACTTCAAGGAGGTGCTTGATAGGTTTATTTCCCACCCTTGCAGCAAAGTCAAACGTGGCACCAACTGTAACATGAAAGAGAACCCCTCTTCTAGAAATACAGGGTTTCCAGGTACCTTTATCATCAAAAACAACCCCCAAATAGGGGAAATCCTGAACCTTGATGATTACTTGTCCTTTAATCTTCAGAACCCCCACCCTACTAAGAGGCTTCCTAAAGGCCATAAAATGTGATTTTATACAATTGATTTCTAGATCAAGTGCTGACATAAAGGAATCATAGGCTCTGACTGCTTCTCATGGGTCAATCAGGGCCATAAGCACCACATCATCCGCATAGATCAATGCAGGGACACTGTTGCCATTAATTTTAGGAGCATCCTTACAACTTTCCGCTAAAAAGTCAAACAATCCGTTGGTATACAAAAGGAAAAGAGTAGGAGCCAGGGCACAACCCTGGCACCCCCCCTATTTAACTCAAAAGTATCCAAACATTCCCCAATTATCCCCACCCTTACATTGGCTTTAGTTCCTAAGTGGAGGTACCGAAGCAACTCCACAATGTTGGGATCCATGCCTAACTGATTTATCCTCTCCCAAAGCTTGGCCCGATTACCTTATCAAAGGCACAACTAAGTTCTATAAAGGCAAGATATAAGGTCCCTTTCCTGGCTTGAGTATATTCTCAGAATACAGATTTGTGTCTCACTCTTGTCACTAAACCACCATGCTATACCAACTATCAATATTAAAGATAAAGGCCCAATTATTTTAACATAGGAATCCCACCCTCTGCACCCAAAACAGGCCCACCACCTCTCCAAACAAAACCCAAGAAATGGCCCTTTCCTCAACTGAGGTCACTGAGGCCATAAATGTTCTTATTGACACTGGCCATCTCTTGAGCCAGGTTCTGCTGGCCCTGCCATATGAGTGGCAGCTCATGAGCAGTGGCAGAGGGGGTGGTTGGGTGATGATGAGGAGGAGGCAGCCTCTGGTGTTCCCGGTGGCATTTGTGGACTCTGGTTGTAGGTGGCAGTGGTGGCATTGCAGGGTTGGAGGCAGGCCTGGCTGGTGTCCCAAAGAACTAGAGAACCTAGCCTTCTGCTCCTCCTACTCCTCTAAGTCAACCAGCTGGCACTATTCTTTGGCCATGGGTCCTCCATCTAGCAGAAAAGCAGCCAGGGTGGCTATCTCTTGCTGGGTTTGTTGACCTCCAGCAGCAGGAGTGGCAATATGAAGAAAGAAAAAAATTAATGGTAGCACTCAGCACAAAAACGTGTTTATACTATAGCAGCATAGTAGCAGAGTATTTGAGGTCCTCTAAGGCCATTGGAATTTTTGATCTCATTGCACAAGCCCACGTTTTTCCTCCACATGTATCACATAATGTAATAATACTGACAACAAGGAATTAAGTCAGATCACCAACATAATCAAAGTGATTTCAGCTTGATGGATTTCATAGTGTGAAACTGAACTGACACTTTGGGCCTGATTTAAATCTTGGCGGTAGACCAAAGAAGACCACCAAGTCGACAGTGATCCACCTGCCTGATTTAAAGAAAGTGGTGCTGCACTCAGTGCAGCACCACTTTCCTTTCGCCTCTTAGCGTCACCATATGTGTGCCATATCCAAGATACGGCACACAATTGCATTAGTTAGGGAAAATAGCATCAAAATGTTTGCTACAAGTTCGGAGCTTTACAGGACTAGAAAAAATGTTGATGCTTATCCTGCAAAACCCATTGAGGTCCATTGAAAACAATGGTATGCCTCCTTTTAAGGCCTGCTTTGAGCAGGCATTAAAAGTGTTGAAAACATTATGCAAAAAAATCTTTTAGATTTCTTTGCGCCATTTTTTCGACACCCCCCCTGAAGGGGGAACGCCCCCCTTTACATGCATTATGCCTGGTGCAGGCATATTGTTGAGCAAAGTGTTGCAAAGTTGGCGATTTATGCCTCGTTGGGCCACATTAGCATTAAAAAATAACGCCAATGTGGTGCAAGGAGGCACTAGGGGCTCTGAAATCAGCCCCTTAAATATTACAGCTCTGCAAGCAGTGGACTGGTGATGGATTGCTGTTTCAGGGAGACAGTGGCAGGACCCAGTGGACTTTATACAATGGCAGTAACTCTGGAATAGAGGTAAGTGAGACACACCCACACTGTCCCTTAGCCATATGTGTCCCCACGCACTACACACTACACAACACACCATGTACACACCATCATTCAATACAATTCCAACACAACACAACACAACTTATACATGCCAAAAATACACAGTGACCTACATCCATGACACAACACACACACTTTTAACGCTGCACCATTAACCCTACATCCCACACAACACAACCAGAACAAGCAATACAAATGTACACTAAGCTACACAAACATACTCACATACAACCACAACTACACACATCACGACAAAGTCCACCACACACCCTCAGCACTCACCTGAATGTGTCACATAGCAACACAACATACACAACATCCGTCTCACATGCAAGTGACACACATATAGACACAACTGTATCACCCACTCCAGCTCTCTCCATCTCGACCAGCCAATCCACACAAACACACACGTACTGACTCACATACACAACAGATAGCACAAACCTACCTGTACAGGTCCACTTTCCATGCACACACATGGACACCATTGTCCAGTGTGAGTGTACCGTCATTGTGGTGCCAGCATTCATGTTGCAATGAATGATGATGTCACAAAGAAAGTTGTGTATGTGTGCAATATGTGTGCAGTGCCAGTGTGTCCCCAGCCATGTGTGACACAATTGTTCATCTGGCATATGCATGTCATAGTGTTTTAAAAAAATTACTATGACATGCATATTCCTGCAGTGTTGTTGACCTTCTGTGCAGTGGCAACCCAAATACCCTGGCAATACAGGTTCCATACCTTTCAGTTCGGCAACAGGGAGTCATGTTTTCTCCATGGGTCAGTGGCAGCAGTTATGCCAGGTGTTGTCCAGCCATGTCCAGTCAAAAACAGAGGTGGAATGGAGAGAAAAGGTGAGTTTTCGCCCCTTTTAACCCCCAATCCACCAATTCAGAAGTGAAGTTTGGAACGCCACTTTTTTATTGGTAGTTAGGCACATCTAAGTCTGTGCAGCAGGAAGAGTGGCTGGGGTCCCACCGGCATCCACTTTTCCCTCTCCTGCCATCTACAAGGGTAGTGTTTCCTGTCGAAGGTGGCAATTCAAATGTGTGCTTTCATCTATGTGATCGTCAACATCTTAATACGGCAGGCGGACCTTCACGGTGGAAGGCAGGTTTTTAGATGAAGGCAGAACCGTTATCGCCAACATCTAAATCAGGCCCTTTATGTGTGTTAAAGCGTACATGTGCTGCACAATTATTTGACTATATGCGCAACATTAATGGAGCCATGATGGCAGGTTTGCTACTCTGTAGCATGTTTTAGGGAACCTGTAATCACATTTTATTAACTTATTTTTGGAAATTAGGTTTCTGGTTGACAGAATGATACACTCTGTCCAAGCAGGAACCACAATCCTAGTCAGGGTAAGTCACAAACACACCCAAGGTTAACCTGTGCTCACCCTCTGAGAGCTTGTCACAGAATAGTCAGGCTTAAGTTAAGAGGCAATGTGTAAAGTATATATGTAACACTTAAAACAGTTAAACAGTGAGAACACCACACAAAATGATACCACACCTATGTTAGAAAAATGGAGCGCAATTCAATAAGTAAAACAAGACAGACCAAAATGATACACATTCAATAAGTAGAATGTGAGTTGTGAATTTTTAATAAATAAACTGTAAAATAGCACTTAGAAACAATAAGTGCTAGTGAGGAATATCTGGTTGCACCGGACCAGGATACATTTAAAAGTTCAGGCTGACTTCCATGGAGCACGGGCCAGCTACAGGGACCCATTAAGGCCCACTGAACAAAGTACCTTAATCCTCAATCCTCATTACGTCAACATCGAGGATGCTGGGAGCAGGTGGAAGTGGTGCATTGGTTTTGATCCCCGCAGTGAAGGTGATATGTCGATCATTCCTACATAGTAGCGAATATGCATTGATTTTCCACGCAACAGCAGTGATGCGCCAAGTCGATGCAGTGGTTCTGAAGGTGCTGCTTTGAGGTTGATCCGCACACAGGTAGCAATGCGTTGACTCCGCTTCATGTAATGGAGCCAATGGATTGGTTCTGAATCATGAAACAGGGGCAATGCAGCAGTTCCGATCTGCACAGTGGTGGCAATGTATCAGTTCTGACTTGAGCAGCTCCAAGGTCCCAGGACTGGATTGGCACCACTTGACAGGAAAATACTCACAGTCTGGATGCTGTAGCAGGTGAGTTGGAAGGCTTTTGTGTCCAGGAGAATTCAGAAAAGAGGAGGCAAGTCAGAAATTCCTTGGAGTCACTTTGGATCTGTGTAGGAGAGATGCAGGTCCAGTCAGTCTTACTACCAAGAAGTAAGGCAGCATAGCACAGCATAAGTATAGCAGAGTGGCAGCATTTGTGTCAGGACATCAGTCCTTCTTCCTGAAAGAGTATCCACAGGCCCAGAAGTGTAGAGACTTGGTGGTGTCTAAGGTCCAATACTTATACCCAGTTGTGAAATGGGGAGACTTCAAAGATAGGTCTTTGAAGTGCAAAGAATCCCTGTCCTTTCTGCCTTGGCTCGGGACTCACTACAGGGTTAGATAGCCCATTGTGTGGGGACAGGACACAGCATCTTCAGGTTTAAGTGCCAACTCCTCCCTCCCATCCTGCCTGGGATGGCCCATCAGGCTGTGCATGGCCCATCAGCCATACCTAAGTTCCCTTTGTATACAGCTCTCTAGAGGGAATGCACAGAGCTCAGCTGTCACCCACCCTAGATTTGTATTCAGAATTACAATTTAAAATCTGACTTCACCATAAGTTGTGATTTTAAGTTGTAATTCAAGAAACATCAAACGTGAAGGCCCCATCTCTTCCCAATTGGAAATTTTCATTATAAAAAGTAATCCGTCAATCTCAATGCTATCCAGTGGGAGAGATAGACCTTGCAGTAGTGAAAACAAATTTAAGAGTTTTTCACTACTAGGACATGTAAAATTTCACAGGACATCTCTTACTTTTGTAAATACATTTCACCCTGCCTTGGACTGCCCAAAGCCTACCTTACAGATGAGTTATATGTATTGGAAAGGGAGGTTTGGGCCTGACAAAATGGTTACCAAGCCAGGTTGGCATGGAAGTTTAAAAATGAACACACAACTCTCTGCAATGACAGGCCTGAAGTGCTACTGAAGTGGGTGGCACAATCAGTGTTGCAACCCACCAGTAGCATTCAATATACATGCACTGGGCACAGGTAGGACAGTTTACTAGAACTTAAAAGTTAATTAAAAATGCCAATTGTGGAGAAGCCAATGTTACCATGTTTAAGCAGAGAGCATATGCACTTTTTGCACTGATTAGCAGTAGTAAAGTGCCCAGAGTCCTAAAGACAGCAAAAGAGAGGTCAGCAAAACAGAAGCTCAGAAGGGAGAAAGTAAAGGGAAACAATGCCAAGGATGCCAGGTCTAACACTTATTGTCATTATTTCAAATGGCCCTGCTTTTCCCCACTTCATCTTCAATTCTACCCTATGTCCAAACTTAGAGGCTGATAGAGCTTGACAGAATGGATACTCCGTCACACACATGGCAGATTAAGGATATCTTGTCTGTAATTTTACAGTAGACAGACTTAGATTATAAATAATGCGCTGTAATACAGCAACAAAATATATTTTATTTGTGAGGTTTAACACAGAATATTTTATCTGACAAACTATAAATCAGGTCCTTAATCCCACAGTACAACCTCCACCACAAATTATTTTCAATGAATACCTTCACTTGGCAGTGGAGAAAGTTAGTCCATGGGAAGACAAATTATAGGAACTGGCTAGGTAGAGTTTAAGTTATGGAATATTTGAGTGTCACTGATCATGACCTATCCTTTTGCTTAATCACATTGGTTGATGGAAGGAAAGAATTGGAACTGTAAATCCCTAATGGAAGCCATGAAATATAAGCCACTTGGACAGCAGGATGTGGCACATGCAAGATAGAAATAATTTTCATTTTTGGGTAGGCTAGGATAGAAAGAATGATGAAGTGAAATAGTAGATGTCAAAGTGGGCACTGGGAAACAATTTTTGTCTTCAGTTTTCTATACATTTCAGATTTCATACCATGCTGTTAACGGACATTTTGCTGCCTACACTGCTATGCTGAATTAAACAATGCTGCAGTTTGGGGGAGGAGCCAAGATGGCGACCGGGATGGACGGCTAGCGCGAGCGATCCATCCCGGATCCGCTACAAATATCCTGCAGGACGCCCCCCGGGGTGACGGGGGCGCGGTGGCAGCCTCGGTTCGATTGCCGCATCTCGAAGGAGCCTGGAACTGATGGGGGGGAGCTTCCGACTCGAGCTCTCCTCCCGGACGGGGAGCCGGAGTGCGGAGCGCCCACCAGTTTGAGACGGCAGGGGCGGAGAGCATTGCCTGGGGCCGCGGGACGTGAGCTATCGGCCCGCGACCTGGAGAGCTGCCGCTGGACCTCCCGCACCCGTGCAGCGTGGGAGAACGCGGCGCTCCGGGCCCGGGGAGCGCCTCTCGCCTGGAGCTGTCGCTGGTGAGTGAGCTGCAGACTGCCCCCTCCCTCTGCGTCGGGGACGGGAGCACCATCTTGGGGCTGATAATTTTACAGGCGGTGCCCGGAGTCCCGGGGCGCTGGTGGCCAGCCTGCAGGACGAGGGATCGCTGCGGGAGTCCCCGCATCTGTTCAAAGCCCAGTGGAGAAAAAAAAAAACTAAAGCAATTGCCGCCCTGGACTCGGGGGGTGCTCCCCTCCCCACCTGGATCCGTGGGGGACGCGACTGCTGCGGAGGCGCTATATCTGAATGGACAGAATTGCCTGTCTAAGGCAGGCGTAGATGCCTAAAGACCTACTCCCCTCCAGGCTGATGGACTGTCCTGCATAACGGGGTGCGACGACAAGAGGGGGCTTGGAAAATCTGCCGTGGCCTACCAACCACGGGTGAGGCAGAGAGGCCGGGACCGCGTCTCCCCTCTCCCTTTCCCTCCCCCCCCTGCTCCCCCACCCCCCAGTGGGGCACCCCATCTGGTGCCGGACCCGCCTTGGATGTGCGCTGGCGCGGGGAGACCGGTGGGAACGGACTAGGGCACTAAAGGAACAAAGGCTGACACAATTAGCCTCCAGCCAGTATGGACCAGATCCTTCCCCCCTGCATCGGGGGCAACTGAGACCAGACGGTCACCCCCAGTGCCCCAAAAGCCAGCAGGGGAAAGGCTATGAACATCAGGCTCGCAAACTAGGTCCAACTAAAGCCTGCCCTCTGGCATGAGACCTGGCGACAAGGAACCATAATCTGAGCCGGCGTAGAGGTACCATTGGGGGGGGGAAGCCTGCCACAATTCAACACCGAGGAGTGCCTTGTTGTGACCCGCGGCGCCCCCCGCCGAGAGTACACGATGGCGGGCAGGCTGAAATCAGCCAAGAATCAAGATCGAACCACGCAAGGCACAGCGGCCACCGACCAGCAGCCAAATCCGACTCTACAAACGCTGGAGAGCACACTTGCGTCACAATCCGTGCAATTGGAGAGGGTACTACAAGCGATAATGGACACTAAAACCTCCCTGGAAAGCAGAATAGATGCGGTATCGCAAGACCTGAACCTACTCCGGGTGGATCACCGCAAGCTATCGGAAAGAGTCAAAACAGTGGAGGAGGGGCTGACCGAGTTATCTCCCACGACCCAGGATAACCAAAAACAGATCCAACGCATGGATGCGGAATTGAAGGCACTATGGAAACGAGCGGAAGAAGCTAAGAGTAGAACGCGCCGGAATAATATTTGCTTTCTGGGGTTTCCCGAAAATATGCAACAACAAAGCATGGAAATATCCCTAGAACAATGGCCAATCAAAGAGGTGCTGGGCGGGGCCCCATCTAAGTTATTCACTGTGGAAAGGGTGCACAGAATCTCGGGTAGGCCCCCGCTCCCTGGTCAACCACCCAGACCATTGATCGCCAGATTCTTAAACTTCCGGGACCGTGATGCAATTTTACAACAATTCCGCAACAAAGGCCCATTCAACTACGAGGAAGCAACCATCAATGCATACTCAGATTTCACCCAAGAGGTGCAAAGAAAACGCAATTCATACATCAAGGTCAAACAACGCCTGCGTGAAATCAACATTAAATATGCATTACTCTTTCCTGCCAAGCTGAGAGTGATAGCAGATGATCGCACCCACATATTTAACTCCCCGGAAGACGCTTGGACGTGGTTACACGCCAAAGGCCTGGCACGCATTACCGACGAATCGGATCGGGGAGACGAATGGCTGACCTCGACATCAAGGAAATGATCCAAAAGGCGCACAAATGTCCAGCCGTCTGCCCAACAGTTAGCGGAAGAAAGAGCAAAAGTCCTGAAAGAAACCGCCCTGCTGACACGAAACAACTTTGAAGTAATCAGGGAACTACCTGAGATCAACTCGGACTCGGACACGACCAGCTCTGTTTCTACTATACTAGATTACTCAAAAGGGCCGAGGGTCACCCCCAGAGCGGCGGATGATCTCTGACCACTCCCAATGACACCATCTTTGTTCTGTTACTCTGGGGAGATGTGGGCGGACGTTCCAGAGGTCCTAGACGCGATGCGGATCCCCAGAGAAGCAGCATCCTCTTTAACAAATGTGTATCTTTTGTATAATTTCATCCTTGCTTGCCGGGGCTGCGGGCTGGGTGGTGGCTGGGCATGGGGAGGGGACCGGGGGGTGACACACACTCCGGGGGCACCCACCAGTATTAGCAGACACAGTCTACGGTCTGATGTGAGCCCCACAAATGAGCCACATTAGACCGTCATGATAACACCACCATGGTTATCCAGGAGGATCCAGTTTTTTTTTATATATACACGAGTTAAGTAGTTTCACATTAGTAGATAAGAGTGTGAGGGGATTAGTTGGGGGGAGGGTAGTAGTAAATTAATAGAAACACACACCATAGATCCAACACAAATATGCAAGCACTGCTGGGATAGGCAACCATACTCAATGGCACAACCAGAGGGGCAACCCAATGGAAGACCAACGAGCAAGATTGAGGCACAGAAACAGACCCACCCCACGCTTTCTCATGACACCACAAAATAACTGCAACAGTAATCAATGTGACATAATGACATGGAATGTGAGGGGTATGGGCACAAGAAATAAAAGAGCCCGCATCCACGCACGCCTCAAGCGACTGGGAACACACATTGCTATCCTCCAAGAGACACACCTACTGGAACCAGACTTGCAGGAGCTCCATGCGAAATGGGGCGGACAACTGGTAGGCACAACATACTCCGCGTTCGCACGGGGAGTATTGATATGGATTGCAGGTAGAGTCCCATTTCACCAAACAGCACATAGAGTAGACTCAGGAGGTAGATTTGTGGTGATAGAGGGCCAGCTAGATGGTAGACAACTTTCAATAATAGGTATATACGCCCCAAATGGTGGCAGAGTGGGATTCTTGGGCACCCTCACACCGGCATTACTAACAAACCCATCAGCTCCGGCAGTTTGGGCGGGGATTACAATAGTATACCAGACACCACTATGGACAGATCCAACGCTCAAGCGAGCGTAGTAGCAGGAGAAACATCATAACCCCACTGCAATACAGGGCGGGCGACCTGAGGCTTTATGATATGTGGCGCACAAGACACCCCCTCCAAAGGGAATATTCATTCTACTCAGCCCCTCATAGAACACATACTACAATAGATATGATGTGGGGCACCCAGAACATAGCCGCCTTAGTAACTGGAACGGAATACCTAGCGAAAACACTTTCAGACCACTCACCGTTGAGAATATCACTAGGCTGGGGCAGGAACCGATGGGAGATCCAAACCTGGCGATTGCAAATAGATGCGCTACAGGACTCGGCTAACTGCAAACTCACGCGCTGTGGAATGGGAAAGCAGTGATCAGAGGGCAGTGCATCAATACAAGCTGGGGAGTAAGGCGCACACTTCACACTGAAATTAACAAAATTGAAAAGGATCTAAGATTGGCGGAAATAGCAACTGCACAGGGGGAAACCCCCTACACAACATTAAAAGCAATCTGCATAAAATATAACGAAGTAGACAGCAGACTTCGGTGTCACGACTACAACTATCACTTAATGCGCTTGCAAACAGAGGGCGACAGGTCGGGCAGAATGCTGGCTTGGCTACTCAGAGAGGATAGACAGCATTCTCCCATAGGCGCCATCCGGGTGAATGCCCACACCATGGCCACCACACAGGCAGAGATAAATGAAAAATTCAGAGACTACTACAAGAGCTTATACACCGAGTGCACTTCGTGCACGACTACACAATTTGAGTCTTTCTTAGGGAGCTCCCCTTTACAGCAATTATCCCAAGTAGACAGGGACACACTAGAAGCCCCCCTCACAACAGGGGAAATAGACCTAGTTCTATCACAGATGCCCAGGAATAAATCGCCTTGAATAGATGGCCACACAATAGAGAATTACTCCACATTCTCGCCCCGCTTGAAACCCCAACTACTGAAGGTGTTCGAGGAAGCCTGGACCACTGAATTGCTGCCCCCTTCCCAGACAGAGGCCATGATAGTGGTACTCCCCAAACCGGGCCGCGACCCCACGGACGTCAAATCCTACAGACCACTTTCACTTCTGAATTTAAGACTGTAAGATATTGGGTAAAATACTGGCCAATAGAATCGTTCCCATTATTCATACCCTAATCCATGAAGACCAGAACGGCTTCATCCCGAAGAGAAACACTTTTTTAAATATCCGAAGACTCTTGATTGTAATAGGGGATACCCCCCCTGACGCATATGACAAAATGGTGATGTCATTAGATATTTTTAAAAAAAGGCATTCGACACGCTGGAGTGGGATTTCCTCTTGACTACAATGAGACAGATGGGAATAGGTCCTAACTATGTGCGCTGGGTCCGCACACTATACTCCAAGCCAGAGTGAAAACGGGTGTAGTGATCTCTGACAGTTTTCCCGTATCAAGAGGCATGAAATAGGGCTGCCCTCTCTCCCCGCTATTATTTGCGATCGCAATGGAGCCACTAGCAGCCAAAGTGCGCTCCATGGCAGATAAATGGGGAATAATCAGGAACGGAACATACCACGCAATCTCGCTATATGCAGATGATGCTCTTATATATACCCGAAAGGGCACGGAGTCGTTATCCTCTATAATGACACTTCTAGCGGAGTTCGGCAGGATATCTGGCCTAGCAGTAAACTGGGACAAATCGTGTGTGTTCCCACTGTCAAGATGGCCACTAGTAAGGCAGAAGGTGGCACCACGTGGGCGCCTGAAATGGTGCTTTGAAACATTTAAATATTTGGGGGTTCACATATACCACAGTCCGAAGACCTCAGAGATGGTAATCTGGGGAGAGCACTCGCCTCCATGAAAGGATCTTTACGCTTCTGGAACAAACTACCGCTCTCCCCACCTGGCAGGTTAGCGATCGCAAACATGCTGATTTTGCCTAGGTTACTATATTACTTTGCGGCATTGCCAATCATCCTTCCAAGCAGATTTTTTAGTAACCTAAACACAACGCTGCTGCAGCTCATATTGGGAGGTAGCAGAGCACGGGTGGCACTATCCACATTGCAGCTACCGGTGGACATGGGCAGACTGGGGGCCCCCAACTTCGAGCTTTATTATGCAGCGGCGCAACTACAGTGGCTGCAGCTATGGCTCCACAGATCGTCAGCTGCTGAGTCTGTATGGATGCAGAATCAGATAAAAGGAGCTCACCTGTTAACATGGCTGGCAAATAAATACCCCAAAAATGAATCCACCAACCCACTACTGGCTGCGGCACATGCATGCTGGGTGAGGTATGTCCAGAAAGGGCACGGGGTAGTCCCATACACCCCATATGTCCCACTGGAGTATCTCCTAGACCAACAGACACCAACGTTGCACTCGTCTCAAGTGTGGTCAGAGGCGGGAATACGGCTGGTGGGTGACTGTTTTGAAGATGGCAAATGAATGCCATTTGAGGCCATCCAAGCCCTTACGGATGTGAACCCTCGTCAATTTTTATCGTATCACAGTATATGCCACGTAATTAAAAAAACTTGGGGAACAGGACCCCTAGAACCAGAGAAGTCCCCCACAATACATCACATACTACAGGATGACGCCCAAACAAAAGCCATCTCCAGGCTATACAAAATACTCAGCAAATCTCCAATACCCTACCTAGAAAGAGCCAGGGAGAGGTGGAACATTGTTCTCCCCGTCCCGATACCCCAAGAAGACTGGCTGAAAGTACTGAGTCACGCCCGGGGGATATCAAGGAACCCCAGATTCCGGTATACCCAGTTCAACTATATACACCAAACGTATCTGTCACCGGCCAAACTGAAACGCATGTTCCCCGACACAGCACCGACAGGCCCTAGATGCACGGAATCAGCTGCCCACTTTTATCACATGGTCTGGGAATGCCTCCGGGTACAAATAGAATGGAACAGGGTGGTGAAGGTGCTATCAGATTGGACGGGACTAGAGCTAGATGCAGACCCCAGATCTTGCTTACTGGGAATGAGGACAAGGGCAAAAAAACATAGACATCTACACAAATTTGTAGACCTAGCCTACGTGATGTATAAAAGGCTAATAGCAATGCACTGGAAAGCAACTAACGCCCCGGACCAGAAATCTTGGCACACCCTCACACTGAAGTGGGCCCGCACAGAACACCAGGTGCTCATAAAACTGACACGAGAAGACCAGACACACACGGGGTGCGACACCTGGGAAACACTGGTATCCAAACTCGAAGCAAAAAACTACGACAAACCTCCATGATGGGGCCCCTTCACCACTTAAACCACACTCACCGGAACATAATCAATCGTAACAATGAAGGTTATGACTAAGACAAGCACGCCGTGCTGAAGTGCTTATCCCCACACCCCTAAAAAGGGGTCAACCCTTATGAGCACACTGATATAGGAGCAACAGTAAAAACACAGGGCACACCAGGTACTCCTACTGCCTATTGATAACGAGCGCAAGAATGTACACCTTAAGTCCCCACTGGGGTGCGATCATAAACAGCAGATGTCCCATAGCAACCACAGGGAGAGCCTCTCCGATAACCAGCTCAAACACAAACATTATGGGCAACTCAGCAGAAAATAATAATATTGTAAGCGATAAATAGGTAGTTAAGTGTGTAAATGGGGGGGTTTGGCTGATTAAACAAAAAATTAAATCATATAAATGTGATCCTGTAGTATCTCTGACCAACGCTTGTACTGTGTATCTGTAATGAAAAATCTATAAAAAAATAATTAAAAAAAAAATAACAATGCTGCAGTTTTAGGTGTCAAAATGCAGTGTGCAGGGATTTGAAGAACAGTATAGCTTAAATAATTTTTCAATAAGAAAGCAAGGTGACTTAACACTTGTCCTTACCATCACTGGGACTTTTTCCCTCTCTCTCGACCTCGGCCTCCTTCATCCCTAGCTGGCTGGTATGTCAGTGGTGAACTGTAAGCCTCGACAAAAATGTAAAGCACCCAATTTAGATACCAGATTAATCACCTAAGTAATTATTTTGCACAAGGTGCACAACAATAACTCACTTAATTTAGGCTTGCTATCTTATATCAAAAGTATTATTTTGCGAGGTTTGTTTAAAAATATTTTAAAAAACAGATAGTCAACCAAAATCATTTTTCTAATAACGGAGGGTTAAGGCTACTAATGAATAAGAATGAAACACATTGAAGATGTGGAAGACAGTTCAAAGTACATATGGTATAGTTTGGTATCTCGTTCCTCTCATGCTGCACTGTCATGGAAACCTCTTGCATAAAACATGGCTCGGGATCCATGACCACTCACTCTTTCTGCTCCTTTACTTTTTGACTGTTTGCTCAAGAAAGCCTTCTCAATCAACATGTTTTGTGAATACTTATGCCTGCGATCCTCATTATGTCACCAGAAATCTGTTCTCTTAACTGTACTACATAATACATGTAAAAGAAGGGGTGAGGGAAAGCTTACTAAAAACGGGAGAAGAACTCTACAGGCAGGAGTAAGTCAGCTGCGGAAACAGGAAATATAGAAAACACCGGGGAAATGCAGGGATAACAATGTTAGGCAGAGGAATTGTAAAAAAGGATAATACAGAAGTCAGCAATACATTATTAGTAGGAATAATTCAAAGTAACAAATAATAATAAACATGACTTACTTGGGCCCACAGAATCATCTGCCTTGGCTGGGGCACTGGTGGTGATAGTGGCTGCTGCAACGCTGGTGGTGGGGCTAGCATCAGCTGCTGCTTCCTGTGGCTGTGCCTGGGATGCCCTCTTCCCCTTTGATCCTTATGAGAAGAATAAAGATAACAATAACTATGATTAGTGGTACTCTTTACAAAACACACTTTGGCAGATACAGCATTGTACTTTTTAAATTAGATAGCATATTCTTAGTTTACAAAAAAAATATTTTTAACTATTTATTCATTTGAATGAATGATCTCCATAACCAGTGATTAAGTTGGTCTTCCTTTGCCTATGGCACCTCTGCTAGATTGGGACTGTATGAGGTACATATAGCTACAGAGAAGAATGCTAACACTCTTGGGCCCTGATTTATACTTTTTGACGCAATTTTGCGTTAGTGCAGGTTTGGTCAAAATGTTTACCGCCGGCTAACGCCATTCCTGGACGCCAGCCTGGTGTCATATTTAAGGAATGACGCTAGCGGGCGGTAATGCCCGGTTAGTGTCAAAATAAATTACGCTAACTGGGTGGGGGAGGCGTAGGCGAAACAGGAGATTGTGCATTGAAGAATGGCGTTAGTCAGGTTAGAGTCAGAAAAATGATGCTAACCTGACTAGCATCATTGGTTGACGCACAACCCCCATGGACATGACTCCTGTCTTAGTAAAGACAGGAGTCATGCCCCCCCCATGTAGGGGGGCCCAAGTTACGCCCCCCCTATGGCACTTTGAAAAAAGAACTTACCTGGGATGGGTCCCCCCATCCGTAGGTGTCCTCCACGTGTGGGTAGAGGTGGGTGGGGGTGACCCTGGGTGCAGAGAAGGGCATGTGTGGGCTGCTTCCATGGTCTCTGACCATGGAAATGAGCCCATAGGTCCCCTAATGCCTGCCCTGACCCGGGTGTTAAATAATGGCACTAAGCAAGCTTGGTGCCATTATTTAAGGCCCTCCTCCTCCCGTGCATGATTGTTGCACGGGAGAATAAATAAGGCTAAGGCTTTAGAGTAATTTTTTGCCCGGGAATGCCTACTTTACATCTTTTTGACGCAAAGAAGGTTTTCACAGTAAAGAAATTACGTTAACTCCAATATTTTGACGCTAGACCGGTCTAGCATCAAATTATAAATATGGAGTTAAGTTTGCGTGGATTTGTGTCTAAAAAAATGATGTAAATCCGGAGCAAACAGAGTATAAATATGCCCCTTGATATACTAATATCACAGCAGTGGCATCTCTTAAATCAGTCCAAGCAAGCACCTGACTTACAGTGGAGCAGAATCCTGGCAGTATCATTTACTTGATGTCCACTCCACTCCTATGGTCCTACATCCTCCCTGTTAAGCTGGCACCATTCACCACTACTCCTGATACCAGAGTCCAGATTTATCAAGGGTTTGTGTTGCCTGGGGGCCAAACAAGGTGGTGTAAGGGCAACACAAACCCTTATGTGATATTTACCAAGCTAGGCATTGCAAAGTCAACTTGTTTGTCCCTGTGTGCTTTGGTAAATCTGGATTAAGTTAGCACGGCAGCACAAGTTGCTGCATTGTGTTACTCTGTGTCGGAAAGGCTTTAAATGGTTGGAGAGTGTGTGTTCCCATACATGTCTTCCCAGTAGAGATGCAACAAGGAGATATGTATTTATTTCTCCTTGTGTTTTACTCTTGTGAACTGCATTATGCTGCAGCACACTTAGAAAGTGGAAAAAGCCCCTGAGGATTCTTTTTGTGCAGGAAGGTGTCCATTCCTGCACAAAAACATTTTTTTATTTTTTTTATTTTAGAAGTGAGACCTTAGTCTAGTTCATTAGGCCTCAGGCATCCTATGGTTTTACCATTCATTTTAAGCTAGGGAGATCTTTCCAGCCCTAAGTATTTATCAGTCCAAGGCACTGGGGGAGCCCTGCATGTATCACTCTAAGGCATTGGGGAGAGCCCTGTAATGGCCTCAACGATGGGGTCACATGTTGGCTCGCATCTTTATCTACTGGGGAAAAATATTTTCCAAGATCTATTTTAAATCTACCAAAGTGCACTCCAACTTTCCCCCTGAAATGGGAAGCTGGTGTAAAAGCAATTACAAACATATCTAAGCTTAGGCCAATTGAACATTGTGGTGGACTGAGAACTATCTCGGCTCTCGATAGCTATCACTGTGCTCTTAAAGTGATAGCGGCCTGTTGAGCATATGTAGGAGGCTTAGAGGTATTTGATTTGAAAATTGGCTCACTTACTGTCAATTTAATTGACCTTAATCTTACCAGGTTAAAATCTTTCTGGATTATATATTTGTACCAGTGGCAAGGATATTGTATTTTCAATTTTGAGTTGGCACTTTACCTGTGATTTCATTCTGCCACAAGTGGTGAATTAGTCGAGGGTGGCTGCATGCTGATGTGATGAGACATGGCTCAATGAACTCCCACTTGTGAAACCCCCATCAGCTGATAGCTGTTGATTTAAAAGAACCTAGGGGGCCAGACAAACTCACCAGATTTCCGCCCCCTAGCGAAGTATGCAACGTGAAGCTGTTTTTTGGCACTCCTGGCCTGCTATGATGAAAAACACAGAGCTGACTGCAGTCCTGGTTCACGGCCTCAAAATGGTGGCCCCCCCAAGGATGATTAGATCTCCTGAGTCTGCTATAGGTGACGTAGGGCCTGGCGTTGAGCTGGAGAGCAGCGATTGAGGGCCCCCAGGGAAGGTGCAACTCTGGGGTGCCCTCTCTGCTGCTGAGAAAAAGCAGAGAGTGGAAGAGCTCATACATGTGAGGTGGTGATCGGGCCTTTGTTATATGGTGCCATACGTGCTGAAAGATGGCTGCAGCTGCGAGCGTTGTGCGCCACTGGGGAAAGAATCCCAGCAGCACTTATGAACTTTACTCACTGCCAGGAGGCTGGCCTGTCTAGTGCAGGCACCAAGAACCATGCTAAAAGGAAGAGTGCCCTCTCTGCCATCTGAAAGGACTGTTGCCTGGAGCAGTCCTTGCTATCACTGTGCCTGGATCCTAGGTAGGCTGAGGCTGCCCTGTTGCTGTAGTGCGGGGCTCACGCACCACACACAGACTCTGAAGAGAGATTGGGGCTTTCTGGTCCTGACAGGGAACCCGTTCAAGAACTTTGGCTGTGCACTGTCAGCGACTACCTGGAGGGGAGGCTAGCCACCATTGACCCCACACAGAAGCATGCTTTGAGACCCTCACAAGTGAGTAGCCATGGTTTACAAAAACATATTGATTGATTGATTGAGCATGCAGGCACAGACCCTGGTTCCTGGGGTCCACTGTGATTGAGTACTAACCTCCTAAACATTGCAGTGGAGTAGAAGGAATCCGCTGCCAGGCTGAGCCCTCCCCTGAGTGGGCATAGGCTGCAAGTCCTCAGTCAGATGAGAGCCTGGAATCTACTGAATTGAAGTGGGGGGAGCATACTGATGGCAGCTGGGGTGGATATGGATCTTTCTCCTCGTCCACACCGATTGGTGTTCCTGGCTGCAGTCCCTCAACTCAGGCTGTTAGCCACCCCAGCCAGATGCCCTAAATTTTACACTGGGTCCCTTAAGAACCTATGGTTGCTACCTCTGGAGGCATAATCAACCATATGTACTGGCCTGAACAATCTGACTAGTTCACCTTCAGGTTCCCTAGTTGGGCGCAAGACCAGGAGCACATGTGACAGCTGCTGCAAGGTGGTGAGAGGTAGTAGACACTCCTTCCTTGATGAACTGCTGGACCTGAGGGGTCCTTGAAGAGGGGACCCCCCTACATTAACTAAAACCAATTACCCCTGCCTACAAGGAGGTGCTCTGCCACTCCCTATTGGTGCCTGATGGAGGAATCATGTGCTGCTCCAAAAAGAGAGACCAGGACATTGGATACAAGTTTGCAGTCATACCAGCTGCTGAGGAACAGGAGGGGACAATAAGAGGCGGCTTTCTGTGCCAGGTGATAGTGGGCCCCACATTACAGAACATTCTTCAGACCATCATGACCTCACAAGAGGCACTCAAGACCAAGATGGATGCCCTGGGAGTCTACCCAATCCTCCTGAAAGACAGCCACAGGCGACTAACAGACAGGGTTGTGGAAATGGAGTCCTGGCAGCAGATATCCCATCGGACCTGTCACAGATGCAGGAATGCCTCACCAACCTAGAAACCAAGATTTGAATCTTAGAGGCTAGAGCAGAGGATAGCAAAAATAGATTGAATAGGAATAACGTCTGTGTTATTGGTCTCTCAGAGTGAGCCTAGGGTACAAATATGGTGGCCTTCCTTGAGAAATAGCTGCTAGAAGCAGTGGCTCCAACAGTCTGTCCTCCTTCTATGCCCTTGAATGAGTGCATAAAGTACCATCCCATCCGTCCTCGCCTTGAGCGCCGCCAAGACCAGTGTTTGCTACACTGCCTGCATCCTTGCAGGCAGGTCGCTTCCTCCTCACCACTGCTCCGGTAAGTGCTGCCACTGTTTTGGGCTTGTGTGGGCTTGTGTGGGCTTGTGTGGGCTTGTTTGGGCTTGTTTGGTCTTTTTGGCTTCTCCTCTCCCGGAAGGCCCCACCCCCTCCCTTCTACTCTGAGCTCTTCCCGCACCTGACTCCTGCTGCCCCCACCCCCTGCACTCCCATTGGAGGTTTCCCTCCCTCCTCCCAGCTGCCACTCCCTCCCATCTCCCCTATTATGCCAGCCGAAGCGCGGACGCGCCGCTGGCGCACCGAAGGCGCACCAAAGGCAAGCCCGTCTGCGCCCGTCCGCGCCAAGACCGCGCCCAGCGCCAGACCCCCTGGCCAACACGCCTCCTGCGCCACTAAACACCTTTACACTGCCAACGAATTCCATGCCCTTAATCCAGGACGCTCCTCCATCTGGTTCCAGTCCACACCGACGCGCACCAAAGGACCCTTCTCCTGCATAGCCTGCAATTTCACCTGCAATCTAACCTCCAAACTCCAAATCAAAACAGACAACCGCCTAAGATGCATCCTACTTAACACCCGCTCCGTCCACAAACATGCAATTGAACTCTGGGACCTCCTAACCACATACTCGCCCGACATCGCATTCCTCACCGAAACCTGGACCAATTCGACCTCAGAACCAGACGTAGCCATAGCCATGCCAGAAAAATACAAGATCAGCAGAAGAGACCGAACCAACAGACCAGGAGGAGGAATCGCCATAGTCCACAAAAACACCATAAGAGTCTCCACCAACTCCCATGACACAATCAACTCCGCCAAGCACCTCCACTTCAAAATCCACATCAACACCAACAACACACTCAAAGGAACACTGGTCTACAGACCCCCTGGACCAAGACCGCAGTTCTGTGACGACATCACCGACGCCATCAGCTCCCAAGCCCTCGCCTCAACAGACTACATCCTCCTTGGTGACCTAAACTTCCACCTAGAAAATAACAACGATATCATCACCACCAACCTAATCGACAACCTCGCCAACTTCGGCCTCAAGCAACTCGTCACTACAGCCACCCACTCCGCAGGCCAGACACTCAACCCCATCTTCTCAGCCAGCAACCACGTCTCTTTCAGCCACACCACCGAACTCAGTTGGACAGACCACCGCTGCATCCACTTCTCCTACCAAAAAACTGTCACTCACCACCACCTCACACAACCCCCCTGACGCAACTGGAGCAAAATATCAACAGATCAACTGATTTCCACTCTCGCCCGGGCCCCACCACCTGGGACCCCGGACCCCAACATAGCCACCACCAACCTGCATCGCTGGATAGAAGATTGCGACACCCTCGCACTGCTAAAAAAAAACAACAACACCTCCCATAGAATCAAGGCCACCTGGTTCACCCCAGAACTACAGGAATCCAAACGGCTATGTCACAGAATGGAAAAAACCTGGCACCTTGACCCTACCAACTCCAATCACATCGCCTTCAAGGATGCCCTACGCAAACATCACCAACTGATCCGCACCACCAAAAGGACCCACTTCAAAAAACGCATCGACGCCAACGCTCACAACAGTAAAGAGCTCTTCGGCATCGTCACAGGAGTTCTGCAACTCACTGGCAACCCACTTCCGTCGAAAGATAGAAGAAATCCACAATAGCTTAAAACCCCAGACCCACCAGCTGACTACAAACACCCAAGAACCCAACGCTCCAAGCAACACCCACCTCCTCCACACCTGGACCCCGTCAACATAGAGGACATCACCACCACCATGGCCTCCATCCACTCCGGATCACCATCGGACCCCTGCCCACACCATATCTTCAATAAGGCAAACATCATCATCGCCCCCCACCTCTGCAAAACCATCAACAGCTCCTTCGAGGCAGCCACCTTCCCAGAAAGATGGAAGCACGCAGAAATCAACGCCCTGCTAAAGAAACCAAAGGCAGACCCAGCCGATCTCCCTCCTCCCCTTCCCAGCCAAGGTTATCGAAAAAATTGTAAACAGCCAACTATCCTGCTTCCTGGAAGACAGCAAAGTACTCAACACCTCCCAATCCGGATTCCGCAGAAACCACAGCACTGAGATTGCACTCATTGCTGCCACAGATGACATTAGGACCATGCTCGACGAAGGAAAAACAGCAGCACTCATCCTCCGGGACC
Source organism: Pleurodeles waltl (assembly GCF_031143425.1). Classification (NCBI taxonomy): domain Eukaryota; kingdom Metazoa; phylum Chordata; class Amphibia; order Caudata; family Salamandridae; genus Pleurodeles; species Pleurodeles waltl. Next base: position 793,519 of record NW_027150399.1, on the reverse strand, counting down.
TCTCCGCAGCTTTCGACGCGGTATATCATCATACTCTCCGCACACGCATCCACAACGCTGGAATCTGCGACAAGGCACTCGACTGGATCTCGTAATTTCTCTCAGGCAGAACCCAGAGAGTCCGCCTCCCACCGTTCCTGTCAGAAGCCTCCAGGATCATCTGTGGCGTTCCCCAAGGATCTTCGCTCAGCCTCACGATCTTCAATGTTTACATGGCGCCACTCGCCAACATCGCACAAACCCACCACATCAACATATTTTCCTACGCAGACGACACTAAGCTCATCCCCTCCCTCACAAAAGACCCTACAACTGCAAAGAACAACCTCCGCAACGGACTTCACGCCATCACCAGTTGGATGGAATCAAGCCACCTCAAGTTAAACACAGACAGGACAGAAATCCTCATCTTTGGCACCAACCCCTCAACTTGGAATGACTCCTGGCGGCCCACCTCCCTAGGAACCGCGCCCTCACCCACCACCCACGCATGCAACCTAGGCTTCATCTTGGACTCCACACTCAGCATGACTCAGCAGGTCAATGCCATCTCCTCTTCCTGCTACAACACTCTCCACATGCTCCGCAAAATCTTCAAGTGGATTCCCGTCGAAACCAGGAAAACTGTCACCCATGCCCTGGTCAGCAGCCGATTGGACTACGGAAATGCCCTATATGCAGGAATAACAACCAAACTCCTAACAAAACTGCAAAGAATCCAGAACGCATCCGCCTCATTCTGGACATCCCACGCCGTGACCACATTTCCCCCCACCTCAGAGACCTTCACTGGCTACCAGCATCAAAGAGGATCACCTTCAAACTCCTCATCCACGCACACAAGACCCTCCAGAACACAGGCCCAGCCTACCTCAACGACAGACTCACCTTCCACACCCCTACCCGCAATCTACACTCTGCCAGCCTCGCCCTTGCCTCCATCCCCCGCATCTGCCGCACCACCGCCAGAGGAAGATCCTTCTCTCACCTAGCCGCCAAGACCTGGAAATCCCTACCGCTCCCCCTTCACCAGACCCAAGACCTCTTGACATTCAGGAAATGCCTCAGGGCATGGCTCTACGACCAGTAGCTCCCCCCCAGCGCCTTGAGACCCTAACGGGTGATTAGTGCGCTCTATAAATCTGTGGTGGATTGATTGATTGATTGTATTATGGTGATCTGGACTCTATTCTGGCACAGGACAGAGCTAGAGGAACCCTCAAAATAGAAAACAGCAAAATTATGATTTTCCCTGACTTTAAAAAAGAAGTTAAATAACAATGATCATCGTTACAAGAAGCCAAGAAGCAACTCTGAGCCTCCAGCCTACAATATGCAATGCTATTTACTGGAGGTCTTCTTATCTTAGCAGTTAAAGAACAGAGGATAATGATCTGCTTCCTTGAATGTATACCTGCTACTCTGATTAGAGGTGTAGGTGTTGGAGAACTGTGTGTACTCCCTACACTGCGGAGCTACTGGACCAGCTCTGTTCTTTTCTCGGTCTCTGTTCTCAATATTGGCATTGTTGTATTCAAAATAGCTTTCTAGGGCACCTGTAGCCAATTTCAGCATTTTTTTGTTCTAGCCCCTCTCACTTCCAATCACCATGGTCATTTTACAAAGAAGACCTCCGGTAAAGAGCCCTCTAATAGGGCCCGTCAGGCATTGCAGCACCGTCTGACGAGGAGCATGGCCTGAAAATGAAGCATGTCACCTAATGGTAAGAGAGAGATATTGTTCCAGCTAGTCTGATGCTGGTGAGGACCTACAAGACCATGACCCAACTAGGTAGAACAGAGTTTGTTTTTTCCTTTGGAACAGTACATTTCAGTCTAAGCTTTAGGTTCATGTAGGGAGATTGATGCGCTGGACCACTTAACTCACCCTGATACTTATCCCCCTAGGTTTGCATCAAGTATCTTTTACAATATACTCCACATACACCAGGAGTGTCCTCATTTGGATAATGTATGGGGTTCCATTTCAACACACTCAACCCCTAATTGACCCTGTAGAATGCTATGTAGTGATAACACCGAGCCTCGATGACCCTGAGGTTACAATAGGGAATATCTATGTCCCAAAAACTGACCAAACAGCTTCCCGGTAATCCTACCCACCCATCTGGCCCCCTATTTATCAGTTTCAGTTTCACTGGGAGGAGACTTCCATTGTATTGCTGACCCTCCCATAGAAAGATCACACCCCCTCCAAGATTCACCAGTATACTAAAGGACCATGGCCTTTTCTGCTTGGCAATCGAAATGGGGTCCTATTGACTCATGGAGGGCACATCATCCCGGAAAATGTAATTACTAGTTCCGCTCCCTCCTCATTGAGCATCATGTAGACTTGGACACATTTTTGTGTTTGCCATATATTCATGTGATGATACATGACTCTGAATATTTAACTAGGACTATGGCCCTCATTACAACCCTGGCAGTAAATCCCACTTACCGCCGTGCTGAAGGCCGCCAACATACCGTGGCCGCGGCGGAAATCTGCTACAGGTATTACGACCCACATCTCAGAATCTGCCATGATACAGACACACACACAAGTCCGCCACACCAAAGGTCAGTGATAAACTGGTGAGAGCAAAACCTACACAGTCACGCCAACAAGAATACGCCCACACTATCACGCCCCATGAATCAACGCGGTGGTCTTTCAACCGTGGTAAACAATTGGCGGTACACACTGCTGCACTCAAAATACACACACACTTACAAAACACAACTACATTGGACAATTCGAAATACACACACCTGATACACATACACACACCACACACTCACAACTCTATAAAACACACACCCACATTACCCACAATGAGTTTTTTGGGAAAAAAGCAGAGAGAGAAAGAATAGCAAACACAACACCAGCATCCACAGGCACACCACAACATCACTCATACAACATCGACGTACCTCAATCAACACACCCAAACACACCACATCACACAGCACAATAAGCATCACCTCACACATTACCCACACTACACTATGGCACCTCAAAGACACCCCAGGTTTTCTGAGGAGGAGCTCAGGGTCATGGTGGAGGAAATCATCTGGGTAGAGCCACAGCTATTTGGATCACAGGTGCAGCACACTTCCATTGCAAGGAAGATGGAGGGTCAACGCAGTGGGACAGCATCTAAGAACAAGGGACGACATCAGGAAGAGGTGGAACGACCTACGGCAGAAGGTGCCTTCAGTGATATCCAGACACCAGATTGCTGTACAGAGGACTGGTGGTGGGCCCCCACCTCCTCCCCCACAACTAACAACATGGGAGGAGCAAGTCTTGGCAATACTGCATCCTGAGGGTCTCGCAGGAGTAGCAGGAGGACTGGACTCTGGTAAGTCAAATCTTCACAACTATATTCCCCACACCCTACCTGCATGCCGTTACAAACCCCCACCCACCCCATCACTCGAACACCTCACATATGCCCCACTATCAAAGCTCACCCATCCCAATACCAAGCCCTGCATGCAACACCAAAGCATGGACACCCATTGCCAAAGCATGTCCAGTACAGATACCCACACAGACCCCAAAACACTAATCACACAAGGGCAAGAACAATAATGCAAGCACAGGAATAGAGGGTAACTCACCCAATGCACAAGATGGCATAAACATATACTAAAACTGTGCATTTACACCCCAACAGGACCCATACCCAACGTCACCGGACAGGAGGTGCTAGACATATCCAGTCCCCCCACAGAAGAGGCCCAAGGTGATGACAGCAGCTCTGCACGCCTGGATCAAGATGACCAGCCCAGCCCATCAGGGACCTCTGGACAGTCGGTTCCCCTGCCACAGTCACAAGCCACCACAGACCCTCCCCCTCAGGAAACACCACCTCAGCACCCACCCAGAGGGCCCATGCCACTGTCCCCAGGACAAGTCAATCAGCAGTGTGTCCACTACTACAGGGACCCCAGGCAAACCCACCAACCCATGACAATCAGGGACCTGGGGTCAGTGACAGTGGGCACCCAGTTCAGGGGACAGAGACACAAGACAACAGGGTAGCTGGGAGGACTGCTGTGCAACAGGGAGAGGGCAGGCCCAGGGAACCCACTCTCCACGAGGCACTCGCCAACATCCTGGGAGCATACCACCATTCCATGGAGACCATGGGCACTGTACTGGCCAAGTTTCAGGAGACCCACAGGCTGCAGGAGGAACACTACCCTGGGATCAGGGTGGACTTGAAGTCCATGAACACCACCCTTGCCACAATTGCAGGGGTGCTGGCAGACCTGGCCAACACCGTGAGGGACACAGTGGGACACAAACGGGCCCCTGACACTAGCCTGGATGATGAACAGCCCTCCACCTCCGCTGGCGCTAGTGGACAGGAGGCACTGCCACAGGACCAGCAGGCCACCAGCACCCCACCCCCTCAGAAGGAGAACCACACCGCTAACGGTCCCTGAGATCCAGGAACAAGACAGAGAACATTGCCAAGACCCCAGCTAGGAAATAATACCCTCCTGATTGTCACCCTTCTGTCCCACTTTGTCACCCTGTCCACCTTAAACTACCATTGCTCCACTTCCTATGCCCCCAGGGACAATGCACCTGTGAGACCAAGAAACTGATCTCTACCATGGACATTTTTCCACCATCACCCCAGCCCATTGCACACACCCCTTCACTTATTAGCACAGAAATAAACACCCTTGAATCACAAATCAATCTGGAGTCAGTCTGTACTTTCACAAATGTGTCATTGCAACCTATCTGAAATATAGCAATGTCAATGTTAATTTTCACATACCAATGTTAGACAGTTGTTCGGCAGCAGTAAACATAGCAGAGGGCACAAAGTGGGACCCAGATCTGTGAAATGGAAAGGCAAAGTGACATGCCAGGGTCCATACACAGAGGTCAAAAGGCAGATTTATGCTATGTCCTACACTAGTATGAGATGTGTTAAGCAGTGCAATCCTCTTACCTGTGTCTCACTGGAAGTATTGCATGATGATGTTGTTTCGGTTGTCTATATCTTCTTCTTCTGTCCCCTCTGCTTCACTGTCCACAGGCTCCACAGCTGCCACAAAACCAGCATCATGCCCATCCTCCAGCAGAAAAGGCTCCTGGCATCGCAAAGCCAGGTTGTGCAACATACAGCATGCCACAATTATTTGGCACACCTTCTTCGGTGAGTAGTATAGGGAGCTACCTGTCAGATGGAGGCACCAGAATCTGGCCTTCAGGAGGCCGAAGATGCCCTCTATTTTCCTCCTAGTTTGCCCGTGTGCCTCATTGTAGCGTTCCTCTGCCCTTGTCCTGGGATTCCTTACTGGGGTCAGTAGCCATGACAGGTTGGGGTAACCTGACACCTGCAAATATTGAGGGACAACTATTAGACATCCTCCAACCCTTAGGGACTCTTCCATACCCAGACACCTATTTAAGCTGTGTGGGGACCTTGGGCTCACCTATTAGCCACACCTGGTGCCTCTGCAGTTGCCCCATCACATAAGGGATGCTGCTGTTCCTCAAAATGTAAGCGCCATGCACTAAGCCAGGATACTTGGCATTCACATGGGAGATGTACAGGTCTGCCAAACACACCATCTGCACATTCATAGAATGGTAGCTTTTGCGGTTTCTGTACACCTGTTCATTCCGGCGGGGGGGACAAATGCCACATGTGTTCCATCAATGGCACCAATGATGTTGGGGATATGTCCCAGGGTATAAAAGTCACCTTTCACTGTGGGCAGATCCTCCACCTGAGGGAAAACGATGTAGCTGCTCATGTGTTTCAGCAGGGCAGATAACACTCTGGACAACACGTTAGAGAACATTGGCTGTGACATCCCTGATGCCATGGCCACTGTTGTTTGAAAGGACCCACATGCCAGGAAATGGAGCACTTACAGGACCTGCACTAGATGGGGGATTCCTGTGCGATGGCGGATAGGTGACATCATGTCTGGCTCCAACTGGGCACACAGTTCCTGGATTGTGGCACGATCAAGTCTGTAAGTGATAACGATGTGTCTGTCTTCCATTGTCAACAGGTCCACCAGGAGTCTGTACACCGGAGGATGCTGCCATCTCATCACCAGCCCCAGCGGACGTGCCCTATGGAGAAGGGTGAGCAGAGGGTCATACAACAGATAGGTTTCACAAGGCTGTTGAGCACAATCGTAGAATTATCTCTGTGTGCCTTTGTCTGTCCGTATTCCTGGCCAAAATAGCTGTGACGCAGTTAGTTGGCCTGCCATGTGGCTCCCTGAAATGGCGGCTGCCTGACCTGTAAGGAGGGACAAGGGGAAATGAGGTAACTGCTCTGGCATTGTGCAGCGTCACAGTGGGCGGACAAAGATCGCCGCGCAAATCAGCATTGATTATCATTGGTCCCCGCCAGGAGACAATGACGATGTATGCCAGTTGTGACTTTAAGCCATTTTCTATCTGTTCCCTCACTTGATATCTAACCTTCAACAGGAGAGGACCTACACTGCAAGTGCTGCTGTGACCTGCTTCTGGAAGCGACAATGGCTACAGTGTCTGGGGAAAGGGCGCCTGCCTTCACTGCGGAGGAGTTGGAGAAATTGGTGGATGGGGTCCTCCTCCAGTACACACAACTCTACAGTCCTCCAGACAAACAGGTGAGTGAACCGTGTACATGGTATGGGACATGATTGTATGGAGTGTTGTGGATGGAAGAGACGGGGGGACAGACCAACATGTGAGGATGGTGAGTGTATGTTTTTCTGGGACAGGTGGGAGGGTTGTGGCCAATGTGTGAGAAGAACTGTGCGGGGGAGTAACATCCTTTTTTTACTTCACTATTCCTCTAGGTCATTGCCCACCAGAAGAAGGGTATTTGGCGTGCCATCACCAAGGGAGTGCAGACCTTGGGGGTCTACCATAGATGGAACACCCACTGCCAGAAAAGATGGGAGGACCTGTGCCGCTGGAGCAAGAAGACGGCGGAGGCCCAGCTGGGGATGGCCTCCCAACGTGGAAGGCCAGTCGCACCATGACCCCCCTTATGTACCGGATCCTGGCGGTGGCATATCCTGAGTTGGATGGGTGCTTGACAGCAGCCACAAAGGGGTGAGTACACTATCATTCAGCTGACTCTGCATGCTTAACGAGGTGTGTGGGTGGGCTGAGGGTTCCACTAGTCCAGGGCAGACGCGCAAAGGTAGACCCATTGATTTGCAGGCTCATTCCTACTCCAACCCCAAAGGTGGTAATTGCCCTCTACACATAGTCAGGCCCCTATGGGTTCCAGCTGTGCATCAAATGGGTCTAGAAAGAGTCACCCCTGGGCACTGTTAGTGCATGGCTTAGTGCATAGGGTTGCTCCCTGTGTGTTGTGTCCGCCAACTGTAGTGGTGTTGCAGGCATTGACCATGTGTCTCCTCTGTCTTCTCCCCCCTTTTTGTTTTGTCACCCTGTCCTTGTGTGCATTAGCATCATCTGGCAGAGGAGCATTGGCACCGGAGAAAGAGGGAGCTGCAACCCACATGGCCCAGGAGGGTGAATTTACGGAGTCAGAAGGCACCAGTGGGACGGAGGGTGAGGGGAGCTCCACGATGGGGACAGGAGCAGACACCAACTACAGCGACTCCTCCTCTGATGGGAGCTCCCTTGAGGTGGCGGGCACCTCTGTGCCCACAGCAAAAACAGGTACAGCCACCACCTCCCCTACCAGAACCGCCCTCCCAGAAGCCCCTCATCGAGTTTCCCGTGCCCGCTCACCCAGGAGGGTGGGCATTTCCTTCACACCAGGCAACTCAGGCCCTGCCCCAGTCAGCCCTGCTGCCCTCATTGAGGACGCTATTGACCTCCTGAGATCCCTCACTGTTGGGCAATCAACCATTTTGAATACCATCCAGGGTGTTGAGAGGCATTTGCAGCAAACAAATGTATACCTGGAGGGCATTCATTCTGGCATGGCGGCCCAAAAGAGAGCATTTCAGGCTCTGGCCTCAGCACTGATGGCAGCCGTTGTCCCTGTGTCCAGCCTCCCCCCTCCAACTTCCTCTACCCAGACCAATCCCCTGTACCTCAGCCTATCCCAAGCACACCATTAGACCAGCATGCACACTCATCAACACAGAAGAGTGGACATGGCAAACATAAGCACCACACATCCCACAGCCAATCACACAAGCACCATCCCCATGTAGACACAGCAACATCCACTGCCACCACTGTGTCCCCCTCCTCCACGCCCTCCTCCTCCCACCCTGTCTCGTCTCCTGCATGCACTACATCTTCATCCACTATCTCCATCACCAGCACGTCCATCACCACACACCGCTGACGTGCAATCACCACCCCCACTACAATTCACACATCCCCAGTGTCCTCTACCAGTGTGTCTGTGAGCCCTCCTCCCAAAGTACACAAACGCAGACACACACCCACCCATCAGCCATCCATCTCACAACAGCCTCCAGCCCATGCACCTTCACCCAAATTCAGCAGACGTACACCTCCTACAACCGCTACCTTTTCCTCCACTCCCAAACCCCCTCCATCTTCCCGTCCCAGTGTGTCTAAGAAACTCTTCCTGGCTAACATTGACCTCTTCCCTACACCTCCCCCCGTCTTTCCCCTAGGGCCAGGATGTCCAGGTCCCAGCCCAGCACCTCAGCCACCAAATCTTCCTGCACTGTGGTCTCAGCAAGTCCTGTCACATCGTGTGCGGCACCCCTCAGGGCTTCCAGTGTGCCACCTACTGAGGCCAAGGATCAGCCCATTCCGCCACCTGCTAAGGTGAAGATAGTGCCCACATGCCGTAGGGAGAAGCCGCACCAGACACCCAGCAAGGGCTCCTCCAAGGCAAAAGGGGACAGTGCCAAGGGACCAGCAGCGACATCAAAGGTGGGGAAGGGACACAAGGCGAAGGGCAAGTCAGGACAGGGCACGGAGCCTCTAGCTGAGGGACCAGAGTCAACTCTTCTGGCAACCAGAATAGCAACCTGTACGGCAGTGGACACCGCCACCTGCACCGCCACCTGCACGTCTGCTGCCTCAGCTACAGTCCCTAGGATCATCCCCAGTTGGCAGCCCTCTGAGGGTGCAGGAGACATCCTGCTGTCTCCCTTCACAGGTGCTTACACATTCACCACCACCAGCATCTCCGCCACAGACACCGCTGCAACCACTGCCACCAGCCCTGCGACGTGCTCAGACAGTGCCACCACAGCGGACATGGCTATCATCCCCAGTGGCCAGTCGTCCGAGGCTGCAGGAGACGTCATAGACCCTGCACAGCGTACATGACATCCAGCACTGTTTGTACCTGCAGGTGGTAGGCGAAGTCACAGCAGGGTGGAGTGTGTCTCTGCCTCCATGGAGTATCATGCTACCTATTCTCAGGCAATCTCATGGCACACACACCCAGGTGAGGGAATGGGACCTGCCACACTGCATGTGAAGCACTCTGGGCACAATGCCCCCTCCAGAAACAGTGGAGAAAAGCATCCACTACACCAGTCCTTGGCAGGATGAAGCACTCTGGGCACAATGTCCCCTCCAGAACTAGTGGAGAAAAGCATCCACTACCCCAGTCCTTGGCAGGATGAAGCACTCTGGGCACAATGCCCCCTCCAGAACCAGTGCAGAAAAGTATCCACTCACACAGTCTTTGTCAGTGCCTTCGTCCGTTCATCCGGCTGAGGTGCCCCCCTCCCTTTCTCCCTGAGGTGCCAGTTTAGTTTGGATCTGATGCCCCAGCAGTGTTCTCTCCGTTTTGAGTCAGGTATCACGTGTGGGTTTTGCACATGCAATTTGGGACCACTGGTCCACGGACAATGATTTCATTACTATCTGGACTTGTGTAGTTGGTGTACATATTTGTATAGACTGATAATTTTACTTTTGGCCTATCTGATTTTTCGATGATTACACTTGTTACAATAATTTCATTTTGTCCTTGTGTTCTTCCAGGGGGTGACGGGGTGTGAATGTAATGTTGCTGCATGTATTTGTGTGTATGGTGGGTGGGGGTGTGGGTGTTGCGTGATGCGTGTGTGTGTCACTCTCTTTTCCCTCCTTCCCTCCGCTGTGTGCTAGGTGCAGTAATCACCGTGGTCGTTGACGGCGACTTTGCTGCGCCTGATAAAAGAAGAGGTAAACCAACATGGGCAGGACCTGTAACTCAGGTTCCATGCCATCCTGGTTTCTCGTTGGGTGTTGAGAGGTGAGTGGTTTCCGTTCCACAGACTGTTTCCACTGTGCTTCTGATGGCGTTGGTACCGCCCTGGAAAAGATGTCGGATTGGTGCCTTGTAATACAGTGGGTGGTACATTGTGTTCCGCCTGTCTGTTGGTGGTTACTTCCGCAGTGGCGGTCGGAGTGTTAAAGTGTCTGTGTATGTTGGCGGTTTCCGCCATGGTCGTGATTCCAAACACTGACCGCCAGGGTTGTAATGAGGGCCTATATCAGAACACAACCAGCTGCTGCTGAGCATGCACTGGAGCCGACCCTGAGCTCCCATTCCTACATGGAATTTTAAACCAAAATCATTAGAAGACCAAGTTTTCCGGGAGACCATTGGCACTTCGAGACTAATGAAGGGTCTACCTCGTCCCTGAGAACAGAATGGGAGGTATTTAAGGTAGTGTTCAGGGGACGCTGAATCTCTGTGGCTGTTGGTGTATGCTGTATGCTACTGCAGGATGTTACAGAGGCAGATAGGAAGTTAAGAACACTGGAAGAGAGTAGGCAACCCAGACCTCCAAACTGAACTCTTGAAGGCCAAGGAAAAAGTGGCAGAAGGTCTGGAAACATTGTGATGCTTTTACTACGAAAACTACATGGTCTGGGCACATGCAGAGGGAGACCCCACTGGTTTGCTGCTGGGGAGGCTTGGAAACCCAGCTAAAAAGTGATCAGTGATAATGGAGCTTGAGACCACCCAAAACTGCAAGGTTTACTGACAGGCTGATATTAGTCAGGAATTTTTCTCCTACTATTCTAACTGATATCACAGTTCTGCCACAGCCACAATTACAGATTTCCAAAGGGTTCTTGCTGAGGGCAGAAAGACCAACACTCCCATTTCAGGACACTGAGGCCTTAGTTAAAAATACTACGCTCCCTGAGATTTGTGCAGCCATCAAGAGTAAGGCCCAAAACAAAACACCAGGTATAGATGGCCTCCTCACCAAACTTTACTTGTCCTATATTGAGAACTTGGCCTTCCAACTGCTGGCCCTCTATAAGCCAGCTAAAGATAAGGATCACTGCCTCTGTCAACCCAGGAGACACTTATTATTCCCCTTATAAAGTCAGAGAATTTGCCTACAGATGTCACTGATTATCGCATGCTTTCGACACTGAATATGGATTATAAAATACTGAGTAGGATTTTAGCAACATGACTACTTTGGCATATGCCTTCCCTTGTCCACCGAGACCAGGCAGGGCTCATACCAACTTGAAATACTACTCTAAATATTCAGAGATTATTCTCTATTTTAGAAGCCACTACTTATGATAAACACCAAGCAGAGATTTTTGTTGTAGACATTGAAAAAGCTTGTGATAGCTTGGAATTGGCCTAACTTTATGAAGTGTTATTTAAATTTATGTTGTGTTAAAGTTTTGTGACCTGGAGCACCGAGAGCAAGAGTCCACATGGGCATTACTATCTCTGAAAGCTATAGAGTGGAATGGGGAACTCAACAAGGCTGCCTATTATCACCCCTCCTTTTCGCCATTGCCATGGAGCCACTTGCATGTCATGCTCATAAGGGAGACGCATTCAATGGGCTCTATGTCAGAGGGTTGAAGCAGTATATTGCACTGTATGCAGACAACCTCCTATTATTTCTAAGAGTCACTGGTGGAGCTGCGGGGGCCGAGGACCTTGTTAGAGTGCTTTCATTCCCTTTCAGGACTTTGTGTCAAAAGCCAAAAATCTTGTCTTTTTCCCTTATCGGCCAACCGGTCAGCCCCTGACAACATTGGCAACCTGCAATTGGAGCCACAATGTTTATCCTATTTGGGTGTGCATGTGTATCACAACTCTCTAGATCTTCTAGAATGAAATGTGAGGCACACCATACGGAGCATCCGCAGCAGTATAGATTTCTGGAAGTCACTACATCTGTCGGTGGCGGGTCGGGTGCTCCATTAAAGATGATAGAATTGCCTTGTCTCTTCTACTTATTCATTATATTACTGTTGTGGATACCAGGAGCGATTTCAAGGAATTAAACTACCTCACGACAAGCTTTTTGTGGGTCTCAGGCCAGAGAAAGGTGGCCTTGTCCAGACTTCAGAGGCCGGTAAAGGAAGGAGGAATGGCCATTCCAGATTTTGAGTCCTATTACCTAGCGGGCCAACAACAGTAGCTGGCCAAATGGATAATGATACCTGGCTGAGAGGTAGGCCCCTTTACCCTAAATGTGCATACTCTGGCTAAGACGGCACCCCAGATATGCTGTCCTACTGTTGACGACTCCATGGAGCTTGGGTGTTGGCCCTAGTTGTCTTCAGTGCCTTCACAAACCAGGTAACTTATACCCTACTCCCTGGACATAATGCTGCAATCTCTAGCAGAGTTGCCCCACAGAGGTGATTGCTAGGGATTCTCTGACTAGGTGGAGGCAGGGATGATGACCATGGGTGCCCTGTATAAGGCAGAGGCTCTTCTGCCCTTCGAGAATTTCCGCTCAAATTATTACCTGTCCCAGGGCCAGTTTCTGCTTTACAGAGTGGTCACAAGCATGATCAGCAAACATTGGACGCAATGGCAGGCGGAACCACTTCCGTCCAGTGTCAGTCATTAGCTAATGGTAGCAACAGGCACATACAAAGCGGTCACCTGCCTCTATAAGAGAATGCGTCAAGATATAGGACCTCATTACAACCCATGCGGTCGGTGATAAAGAGGCGGTAATACTGCTAACAAGCCAGTGGTAAAAAAAATGGAATTATGACCACGGCGGAAACTGCTCAGACAGCCACTTTAACACACCGACCGCCACGGAAGTAGCAACAAGCACCACGGCGGTAACCACCAACAGCCAGTCGGAAGACAATGTACCACCCACTGTATTAAGACAGGCCTATCTGCCACCTTTTCCGGGGCGATACCAATGACATCAAAAGCACAGTGGAAACAGAACACAGAAGTCAAAGGACTCACCTCTGGAGACTCAGGGCACAACCACGATGCCATGGAGCCCGAGTTGGACATCTTCCCCATGTTTCTCTACCCTATCCTGTATTACGAACATCAACGCTGGCGAAGACGACCACAGTGAGTACTGCCGCCTAGCATACAAGGGAGGGGGGAGGAAAAAGAGAGTGACACACACAAACGCAACACCCCCACCCCCAACACCATACACGCAACCAGATAGAGTAACATTACATATACACCCCGTACCCCTCAGGAATAATGCAAGGACAAAATGATTGGAAGAAAGTGAGTGTAATAAGATACAATAGTATAAATATGTGCTTCAAAATCTAAAAGTATATACATATTTACAAATGGAGGGACACTGACCAGCCCTTAATGTCCGTGGGCTACAGGTTCACAACACATAGACCACCTCACTCCTGCAACAACACGGAGAGAACACTGTAGGGGCATCAGGTCGATAATACACAGGCACCTCAGGGGACGGGAATGTGGGGGCACCCCACCCGGAAGATGGTGGCTACATGCCCTGTGCGATGTCCTAGGGAGTGCAAAGCCACAGTCTCTAAAGTGGGTGGTTTGCCCACTGTTTGGTCCTTGGGAGTGCAAGGCCACAGTCTCTCAAGTGGATGGCTTCTCCACTGGTTCTGGAAAGGGCCTTGTGCCCAGTGAGCTTCATCCTGGCAAGGATGGGGTGAGTGGATTGCTTCTTCCACTGGTTCCGGAGGGGGCCCCGTGCCCAGTGTGCTTCATCCTGGCAAGGATGTGGTGAGTGGATGGCTTCTCCACTGGTTCTGGAGGGGGCCTTTTGCCAAGTGTGCTTCATCCTGGCAAGGATGGGGTGAGTGGATGGTTTCTTCCACTGGTTCTGGAGGGGGCCTTGTGCCCAGTGTGCTTCATCCTGGAAAGGATGGGGTGAGTGGATGGCTTCTCCACTGGTTCTGGAGGGGGCCTTGTGCCCAGTGTGCTTCATCCTGGCAAGGATGGGGTGAGTGGATGGCTTCTCCACTGGTTCTGGAAGGGCCTTGTGCCCAGTGTGCTTCATCCTGGCTAAGATGGGGTGAGTGGATGGTTTGATCCACCGGTTCTGGAGGGGTCCTTGTGCCCTGTGATGCAGATTTTGGGGAGTGCAAGGTCACAGTCTCTTACCTGGGTGTCACACCTAAAGGATTTGCAGGGTCCAGGATGAACTTTAGCCCATGGAGGCAGGACTACACACTGCCCACCGGCGGTGACGGCTGCTCACTGGTGGCTGTGGCGGGGCTGGTGTCGGGGCTGGCAGTGGTGGGGGAGGCTCCAGCACATCCCCTGCAGCCTCGGACTGCTGCCCACTGGAGCTGCTGGCAGTGGTGCTGGTGGTGGTGCTGGTGGTGGAGCTGTTGGCATTGCTGGTGGCAGTGCTGGCAGTGGTGGGGGGAGGCTCCAGCCCACGCCCTGAAGCCTCAGACAGCTTAACCGCCATGTTTGGCGGTGTGGGCTCCGAATGAGTCCCAGCACCAGGCATCCTGCCCTTCCTGCCTGCTGGTGCAAGCCCCTTGCCCTTCCCTTTAGCAGCTGGTGGTGCCTCCTTGCCCTTCCCTTTGGCAGCTGGTGGTGCCTCCTTGCCCTTCCCTTTGGCAGCTGGTGCAAGCACACTTTCAGTGCTACTGCCTGGTTCCCTGGAGCCTCTCCCACCTGCAGTAATTATTGACACTACTGTGGCCGTGGACTTGGTGGCAGAGGTGCTCATCTGGGTTCTGACCACGCTGGCCCGACGTGAAGGATGGGGGAGTAGGAAAGAGGTCAACGGTGGAGAGGAAAAGCTTCTTAGGGACATTGGGGCGGGACAAGGGTGAAGGTTTGGGAGTGGAGGAAGAGGAAGTGGGTGTAGGAGGTGTCTCTCTGCTGTGTTTGGGTGCAGGTGCATGGCCTTGATGCTGTTGTGAGGTGGATGGCTGTTAGGAGTCTGAGTGCTTTCATTTGTGTACTTTGGGAGGAGGGGGGCACAGACACAGAGGGAGAGGACACAGGGGACGTGTGCATGGAAGTGGGGTTGGTGACTGCCAGTGAGGGACGCGTAATGATAGGCATGATGGTGGTAGTGGATGTAGTGCATGCAGGTGTGAGTGTAGGCGCTACTGGGAGGGAGGTGGACGAGGAGGAGGAGGGGGACACAGTGGAGGCAGTGGATGTTGGTATGTCTGCATCTGGATGGTGTTTGTGTGAGTGACTGTGGATGATGTGTGGGGCTTGTGTTTGCCTGAGCCACTCCTGTGTGTTGTCTTGTGTGCATGCTGGTGTGCCTGTGTTCTTGGAATAGGTTGGGGTTGAGGGGAATAGGACTGGGCAGAGGAAGTTGGAGGTGGGAGGCTAGTAACAGGGACAATGGCTGCCATCAAAGAGGAGGCCAGAGCCTGGATTTATCTCTTTTGGGCCTTCACGCCAGAGTGAATGCCCTCCAGGAATGTATTTGTATGTTGCAAATGGGCTGCCAACCCCTGGATGGAATTCACTATGGTTGACTGCCCTACAGAGATGGATTGCAGGAGGTCAACAGCCTCCTCACTCAGGGCAGCAGGGCTAACTGGGGCAGGGCCTGAGGTGCCTGGTGCGAAGGAGATGCCCACCCTCCAGGGTGAGCGGGCACAGGAAATACGCTGAGGGGCTGCTGGGATGGCGGTGCTGGTACGGGAGGTGGAGTCTGTATCTGTAGTTGGGGTGGGCCCAGAGGTGTCTGCCACCACCAGGGAGCTTCCACAGGCCCACATTCCCCACCCGGAGACCACCCCACCACGCGCAACTAGTATATTGGGCAACTGTACTGACTCCCTTGTGGCTGCTGTGATGCCCGCAAGTGCCCATCCAGCTCCGGATAGGCCACTGCCAGTATGCCGGCCATCAGGTGGGTCAGGGTTTGATGGGCACCCCTTCCTCGTTGGGGGGCCATCCCCAGCTGGGCCTCCACCATCTTCCTTGCCCAGCTTCTTAGGTTCTTACACCGTTTGTGGCAGTGGGTGCTCCGCCTGCCGTAGACCCCCAGGGTCGGCACATCCTTGGCGATGGCACGCCATATATCCTTTCTCTGATGATTGCTGACCTGTAGAAAAATACACATAGAAAAAGGTATCAGTCAGACCGTCTGGCCTGTTACACTCATGGCCCATCATAGCCCTCCCATCCCCTTACGCGCAGACATTGCCCACCATACATGGAGCATGCTGCCCAGGACCCTTCCACCAACCCCCACTCCTACACGAGGCCCTCACACACAGCACTCCATGCATTCATGCCCCATGCATTGTGCTCACAATGTAATCACTTGTTGGACTGGAGGCCCATACAGCATTTGGTACTGGGGTATCCACCAGTCTCTCCAACTCCACAGCAGTGAAGGCAGGGGCCCTTTCTCCAGTGACACGAGACATGGTCGGTTCCAGACACAGGTCACAGCCATGGTGGTGCATACCGTCACCGCCAGCGTACATCACCATTGGCCACTGTAACCCTTAGGGCCCAATTTTTACCAATGAGGAGTTGCACAGCAGTACTCGACCACCTCCCGCAACGGTGAACAACGTCAGCAAAATGACCTAATTTCCACATGCCATCCATACAGAACAGGGGGAGTGTGGCAGGCTCTGGCACCTAACTGTTCACAGTACACATAGGCACCATTTGGAACTATCCAACAATATTGTGTTACATTCACAACATGCAATGCAGTGTAGTGTTTTAAATTATGGAATACTGACCAGCTGCTCCGCGTTTTGCCCCCTAGATTACAACCGTTGCGGATGAATAGGAGATGGAGACATCCCCCATGTACAGACTCCTGGTGGACTTGGCAACAATGGACGACAGGCACATTATCCTCACCTATGGACTGGGCAGGGCCACAATCACAGAGCTGTGTGCTCAACTGGAGCCTGACCTGATATCTGATATCCGTCACCCCACCGGGGTCTCCCTCTTGAGCAAGTCCTATCTGCGCTCCATTTCTTGGCAACTGGCTCCTTCCAAGTGACAGTGGGCTTGTCAGCAGGAATGTCACAGCCAATGTTCTCAATAGTGCTGACCAGAGTGTTGGTTGCCCTGATTAAACACATGCACAGCTACATCTTTTTCCCCCAGGTAGAGAATTTGGCCACAGTGAAAGCTGACTTCTATGCAACGAGACATATCCCCAACATTATTGGGTCTACTGATGGTACACATATTGCATTTGTCCCCCCCCTGGAGAAATGAACAGGTGTTCAGAAATTGAAAGAGTTTTCACTCCAGGAATGTGCAGATAGTGTGTCTGGCGGACCAGTACATCTCCCATGTCAATGCAAAGCATCCTTGGTCTGTGCATGATGCCTTTGTCCTGAGGAACAGCAGCATCCCAATGTGATGGCTCAACTTCAGAGGCTCCGGGTGTGGCTAATAGGTGAGCCCTGGTTCCCACCCAGTGGATGTTCGTGTATGGGTATGTTGATGGCCATAAGGGTTAGTGCGTGTCTAACAGGTGTCCCTCAATATTGGCAGGTGACTCTGGTTACCCCAACCTCTCATGGCTACTGACCCTTGTGAGGGATGCCTGGACAAGGGCAGAGAAACGTTACAATGAGGCACATGGGCGGACAAGAATGACTATCGAGAGGACCTTTGGCCTCCTAAAGGCCACGTTTCATTGCCTCCATCTAACTGGTGGATCCATGTACTACTCACCCAAGAAGGTCTGCCAGATTATCGTGGCATGCTGCATGTTGCATAACCTTGCCTTGAGACGCCAGGTGCCTTTTCTGCAGGACGATGAGGCTGGAGATGAGCGTGTGATAGCAGTGGATCCTGTGGACAGTGAAGATGAGGAGGCAGAGGATGAGGACAGCAGAAGAGCAATAGTACGACAGCACATCCGGTGACACACAGGTAAGACACTGTAACTGCACTTTACATTGACAGTTTTGTGTTTGACATTGTCCGTGGCAGGGAGATTCTCCCAATTCTATGGCCACTTACTGTACACTTTGGCACCTCTATTTTCAGATAACAGTGCCCTGATATGTTGACTGCAGCCTACTACAGGTAATTCCTATGTATACATTCCTGTACAGTTGTTTTGCAGTGTTAATAGCTTGTTAAACAAATACATAGTTCAATGATTTGACAGACTCCATACTTGTATTTCTTTAAATGGTTAAGTGCCAATAAGTAGAGGGGTATGTGCAATGGGCTGGGGTGATGGTGGAGGAAACTCCAGGATAGAGTCCAGTCTATCTGTATCACAGGTGCATTGTCCAAGGGGGCATAGGAAGTAGAGCAATGGCAGTTCAAGCTGGACAGGGTGACAATCAGGTGAGTCCTATTTCCTCTGGGACTCCTTCTGGAGGGTACGGTCTGCCTTGGTGTTTTTCTAGTGAGCAGCACTGTGGCTACTAGAAGTGGTCACCCTTATCTTGGCTAGTCGAGAACCAGTAAGAAACCAGGTGTCCTTCCTAGTACTGCAGCTCACATCAGTAAGAGACTTGCAGACTATGACAGATTGCAACGCCAAAAGAACCAGCGTTGTGTCAGAACCGTGGAGGGACCACGTGAAGATGTCGCAGAGAATGCACAATCCATGCTTCATACTGTGCAACAACAAGCCCATGAATTACAAGAACATCTTGCTGAGAATACCACACTATGGCAATACTTGACTTCTCGACCCATAGATATACCTCCTGTGTCTACCTCGAAACCACAATATCCCAGAGATCCTCAGAAAAGTAAAGGAATTTCTTGACTCTTTGACAGTCTTCTTTGCCTTTCAACACTTCCAATTTTCATCTGAGAAAGCCAATGTGGGTTATTTGATCAGTGTCTTGTCTGGCCCTGCTCTAGGTTGGGCGACCCCCTTGGTATCTTTTGAGAATCCAGTATTATCCAATTATTCTAATTTTATTAAGCTCTTTAAACAGATGTTTGAACGGCCTGGGCTGGAGGCTGCTGCTGAACAATCATTATGCGGTATACAGCAAGGCAATCAGGATCTATTACAATACATAACCCAATTTAAACAGTTTGCAGATGAGACTACTTGTGTGGAATGCACTTTTGTAACCCTGTTTTGTTGAGGAACTGATGGATCAAGCATTGAACATAGATTATCGGTTGCAGGAACATAAGATGGAAAGTCGAAAGACTCGAATTGACTTGAACAAATCTAGAGTGTCGCTGGTGTTGCAGGGTGCTCCTTACTAGAGCGGCTCTCCACCTAAAATTGGGAACTTCCCAGAGTTCTCCTTTGTTTTTTGCATAACTATATATATATTTATATAACTATAGCTATAACTATATATATATATATATATATATATATATATATATATATATTTGATTGACACCTCCTGCTCCGTAAGGGGCCACAGACCCTGCAGGGCGGCCTGGGTTACTGGGGCGAAGCATCCCACAGAAAATATCTCCAAAAAAACGAAAAGCCCAGTCCATGTTAAAATCCAAGCATTTAATAGCATTTCTGAGCAGCAAGACAAAAAATCCTGACGCGTTTCGGCAACAGCATGCCTTGTTCACAGGTAAGTAAGAGCAGGTGTGAGTGAGCCAGTGCTTTTTAAATACACAGTCATGTGACTTCAATAACCAAACTCCAACTCCCATAATGCACAGTTCCATATAAATAACTTCCTGAACTGGAGCGCTTAATTTCCATATAGCTGCAATAGCGTCACAGGCACTTCAGTTCACCATATAAATGTTCTTGTGTGCATTAGGTATCCATTACTTGATAGTCCACTTGCTTTTACAGTTGCTTCCCAGCATGATAACAGCTATACAAGGAATACATGAAAAGTAAGAGGAGAGGCACACTGTCTCCCTCCTATCCCTTGCTCACCTCCATCACAATATGTTTCTCGGATAAATGCCTTGTTTGCATGAAGGAGAGCGGGTCGGGCCCCTTCCATAAAACTATCATTGACACCTCCTGCTCCGTAAGGGGCCACAGACCCTGCAGGGCGGCCTGGGTTACTGGGGCGAAGCATCCCACAGAAAATATCTCCCAAAAAACGAAAAGCCCAGGCACCAGTCCATGTTAAAATCCAAGCATTTAATAGCATTTCTGAGCAGCAAGACAAAAAATCCTGACGCGTTTCGGCAACAGCATGCCTTGTTCACAGGTAAGTAAGAGCAGGTGTGAGTGAGCCAGTGCTTTTTAAATACACAGTCATGTGACTTCAATAACCAAACTCCAACTCCCATGATGCACAGTTCCATATAAATAACTTCCTGAACTGGAGCGCTTTATTTCCATATAGCTGCAATAGCGTCACAGGCACTTCAGTTCACCATATAAATGTTCTTGTGTGCATTAGGTATCCATTACTTGATAGTCCACTTGCTTTTACAGTTGCTGCCCATCATGATAACAGCTATACAAGGAATACATGAAAAGTAAGAGGAGAGGCACACGGTCTCCCTCCTATCCCTTGCTCACCTCCATCACAATATATTTCTCGGATAAATGCCTTGTTTGCATGAAGGAGAGCGGGTCGGGCCACTTCCATAAAACTATCATTGACACCTCCTGCTCCGTAAGGGGCCACAGACCCTGCAGGGCGGCCTTGGTTACTGGGGCGTAGCATCCCACAGAAAATATCTCCAAAAAAACGAAAAGCCCAGGCACCAGTCCATGTTAAAATCCAAGCATTTATTAGCATTTCTGAGCAGCAAGACAAAAAATCCTGACGCGTTTCGGCAACAGCATGCCTTGTTCACAGGTAAGTGAGAGCAGGTGTGAGTGAGCCAGTGCTTTTTAAATACACAGTCATGTGACTTCAATAACCAAACTCCAACTCCCATAATGCACAGTTCCATATAAATAACTTCCTGAACTGGAGCGCTTAATTTCCATATAGCTGCAATAGCGTCACAGGCACTTCAGTTCACCATATAAATGTTCTTGTGTGCATTAGGTATCCATTACTTGATAGTCCACTTGCTTTTACAGTTGCTGCCCAGCATGATAACAGCTGTACAAGGAATACATGAAAAGTAAGAGGAGAGGCACACTGTCTCCCTCCTATCCCTTGCTCACCTCCATCACAATATATTTCTCGGATAAATGCCTCGTTTGCATGAAGGAGAGCGGGTCGGGCCCCTTCCATAAAATAGCTATAGCTATTATATATATATATGGAAAAGCAGACCTAACTATAGCTATAACTATATATATATATATATAAATATATATATATATATATATATATATTTATATATATATATATATATTATATATATATATATATATATATATATATATATATATATATATATATATATATATATATAGTTATAGCTATAGTTAGGTCTGCTTTTCCATAGACAGAGTGTTTTAGGTTTGCTAATAACTTTGGCCCATTTCTAAAATCACCACAAAGCATTCCTAAAAAAATATGGGGGTCATTACAACATTGGCGGTATAAGGCGCTTACCGCCGTGCAGAAGACCGCCAACACACCGCCGCGGCCGCGAAATTCCGCCACAGCTATTATGACACACATCACGGAATCCGCCGAAATTCAGACACCCACACAATACCGCCACACCAAAGGTCAGCGATAAACATGCGGAAACAAATCCTCCACCTCCACGCCAACAGAAACACGCCCATGCCATTACGACCCACAAATCCATGCGGCGGTATTTCAACCGCGGTATTCCATTGGCAGTACACACCGCCGCGCTCAAAATGCACACACTTCTACAAAACACCGCCACATTGGACAATTACAAATACACACACCTGATACACATACAAACACCACTCCCACACACCAAACACAATATGAAACACACACCCACATCACACACAAACCCCTACGACCAGAATTTCTGAGAGAAGGCCAGAGAGAGACAGCACAGAATAGAGAACCCCATCACACAGAGGCACACTACACCATCAGCCACACAACACCCACGCACAAAACTCCACATACCACTACACTTACCACACTCATCAACACATACACCACCCAACACCTCACACACACCACCCCATGTCACGCCAAAGACACCCCCGCTTCTCCGAGGAGGAGCTCAGGGTCATGGTGGAGGAAATCATCCGGGTAGAGCCACAGCTATTTGGCTCACCGGTACAGGACACATCCATAGCCAGGAAGATGGAGTTATGGCAAAGAATAGTCGACAGGGTCAACGCTGTGGGACAGCACCCAAGAAATAGGGAGGACATCAGGAAGAGGTGGAATGACCTACGGGGGAAGGTGCGTTCCACAATATCCAGGCACCACATCGCGGTACAGCAGACTGGCGGCAGACCCCCACCTCCTCCCCCACAACTAACAACATGGGAGGAGCAAGTCTTGTCCATCTTGCATCCTGAGGGCCTCGCAGGAGTCGTTGGAGGAACGGACACTGGTAAGTCAAATCTTAACTATCATATCCCCCACCCTACCTGCATGCTATCACACACCCACACCCTCACACCCTCCCCTATCACCCCAAATCCTCACTAATCTACCCATGACACCAACCACCCATCCCAACCCCAAGACCTGCATGACATAACTAAGCATGGATACCCATCACTAAAGCATGCCCACTGCACAGACCCACAACACCCCCCAACCATCAGCACACAAGCCCCCACACAGGAATGCCTGCACTGGTGTACACGCACACCCAACCATTGCACACCATGAAACACATGCAATAATCATGTACTCATACCCCCGCAGGAACCCGAAGGAACGTCACCACACCAGAGGGTCCAGACAACACCACTCCACCCCAAGAAGAGGCCCACAGTGACGACAGCAGCCCTGCCCTACTGGATCCTGATGACCAGCCCGGACCATCATGGGCCTCCGGACAGTCGGTTCCCCTTGCCCAGCCACAGCCCAACACCGAACTTCCACCCTCTGGGAACGCCAGCACAGCACCCACCCAGCGGGCCCAAACCTCCCTACCCAGGACAGGTCAATCAGCGGTGTGTCCACCACTACAGGGAACCCAGGCTAACCCAACAACAACAGGGACCTGGGGGCAGTGGTAGTGGGCACACGGTCCAGGGGACGGAGGCACAGGAACACAGGGGAACTGGGAGGGCTGCTGTGCGACAGAGGGAGGACAGGCCAAGGGAACCTACTCTCCACGAGGCCCTATCCTCCATCATGGGAGCATACCACCACTCCCAGGAGACGATGGCAACGGTACTGGGCAAGTTGCAGGAGACCCTGCGTCTGCAGGAGGAGCAGTATTTGGGGTTCAGGGAGGAGCTGAGGACCATCGGCTCCGCCCTGGGCACCATTGTAGGGGTGCTGACGGACATTCAAAAGACCTTGAGGGACACCGTGGCACTCCAAGGGGCCCCTGACACTAGCCAGGATGATGAAATGCCCACCACCTCCGCCGGAGCTAGTGGACAGGACGCCCCGCCACAGGACCAACACACCAGCACCCCACCCCCTGCAGACGGACAACCACCACGAAAGCGATCCCTGAGATCCAGGAACAGGACAGAGCAAGATGGCAAGACCCCCGCCAGGAAATAAGACCACCCTGATTGTCCTCCCACTGTACTACTTTGTTACCCTGTCCAAATCGGAACTGCCCCAGCTCCACTTCCAATGGCCAGATGTGCAATGTACCTGTGGGACTAATAGACTGGACTCTGCCATGGACATTCTTCCACCATAACCCATCCCCATATCACAACCCCCCTTCATTGTTATGCACTTAAATAAACACCCTTGAAACACCAATAAAACTTGAGTCAGTCAATGATTTTGAACTTTGTATTGTCAATTACAGTGTCAAAAATGGTTACCCATTGGAAGGCCAACATACCAATGTCACACATCACAAGCCTTTCAAGGGTGCAAGCTGTTGACACGTAGGTTACCACATTAGTGAAACCGAAATGGAAGGGGATAACTCAGTTAACAAATAGTGAGTGAAATGTAGGTACAGGATAGAGGTAGACGTGTGAAAGTTAATATTATTTTAAACCTGAAAATGTACTCACCTGTGTCTCACTGAAAATGTTGCTGTGTGACTGACTCCCTGTTGTCGTTTTCTTCTTCATCAGCTTCATCCTCATCACTGTCCACAGGCTCCACAGGCTCCACCTCTGCTACAACACCGTCATCTGGATCACCCTCCTGCAGAAAAGGCACCTGGCGTCGCAATGCCAAATTATGGAGCATGGAGCAGGCGATGATGATGTCGCTCACCTTCTTCGGTGAGTAGAATAGGGACCCTCCTGTCATATGGAGGCACCTGAACCTGGCCTTCAGGAGGCCGAAGGTGCGTTCGATCACCCTCCTAGTCTGCCCATGGGCTTCATTGTACCGTTCCTCTGCCCTGGTCCTGGGATTCCTCACTGGGGTCAATAGCCAGGACAGGTTGGTGTAACCAGAGTCCCCCAATAGCCATACACGGTGCCTCTGGAGTTCACCAATCATATCAGGGATGCTGCTATTCCGCAGGATGTAGGCATCATGCACTGAGCCAGGGAACATAGCATTTACCTGGGAGATGTACTGGTCTGCCAAACAGACCATCTGGACATTCATTGAATGATAACTCTTCCTGTTCCTGTACACCTGTTCACTCCTGCGGGGGGGACCAGAGCTACATGGGTCCCATCAATGGCACCTATGACGTTGGGGATATGTCCAAGGGCATAGAAGTCACCTTTCACTGTAGGCAAATTCTCCACCTGAGGGAAAATGATGTATCTCCTTACGTGTTTCAGCAGGGCAGACAACACTCTGGACAACACGTATTGAAAACATAGGCTGGGACATCCCTGATGCCATGGCCACTGTTGTCTGAAAAGACCCACTTGCAAGGAAATGGAGCACTGACAGCACCTGCACGTCAGGGGGGATTCCAGTCGGATGGCGGATTGGTGACATCAGGTCTGGCTCCAACTGGGTACATAGTTCCTGGATTGTGGCACGGTCGAACCGGTAGGTCACGGTCAAATGTCTCTCTTCCATTGTCAACAGGTCCACCAGCGGTCGGTACACCGGCGGATTCCGCCATCTTCCAATATGTCCCAACTGACGGTGCCTAAGAAGGACAACAGCAAAGAAACTGTCACCATTCCTCCAGGTATGTACCCACAGTCACACACAAGACTACAACAGACAATTAACCCATCCGGGAAATGTTTTGAGTGTAGGCCTCGTTATGTGTGACGCAGTAGTAAATGAAGCCATGTGGGCCCCTGAAATGGCGGCTGCCTGACCTCTAAACTGGGACAAAGGAATTGTGGGGTAAATGCGCTGGCGTTGGACACCGTTGAGGTAGGCGGTCGTAGAGCGTGGCGCAATGCTGCATTGGTTAACATAGGACCCTCCCAGGAGCCAATGAACAGGTGCGCTGGCGGTGATGATGCGCCCCGCCCCGGACGTCACAGCCGCGGACGTCACCACCATTTTCTATCTGTTGAATCACTAGATACCTGACCTTTGACAGGAGAGGACCTACACTGCCAGTGCTGATGTGACCTCGGTCTGGAAGCGACGATGGCTGCTGCGTCTGGGGAAAGGGCCCCTGCCTTCACTGCACAGGAGTTGGAGAAACTCGTGGATCGGGTCCTCCCCCAGTACACGCTACTCTACGGCCCTCCAGAACAACAGGTTAGTACACAGGGAGCACGTTGTATGGGCTATGCTGGGTGGAGAGGGCTGGGTGGAAGAGGGAAGGGGGGAGAGTACATAGAACAGTTATGCATGGGGATAAATGGGCCACATGGACAGAGTTGGGAGGGGGCCACTCACATTGACGGTGCAGTAGGTAATGACTGTTCCTCTTTCCTTGTGAATGTCATGTAGGTCAGCGCCCACCAGAAGAGGGACATTTGGCGTGCCATCGCCAAGGAGGTCCGGACCCTGGGGGCCCACCAGAGATGGGGCACCCACTGCTGTAAGAGATGGGAGGACATTCGCCGCTGCAGCAAGAAGATGGCGGAGGCTCAGCTGGGGATGGCCTCCCAACGTGGGAGGGGTGCCCGTCGCACCATGACCCCCCTGATGTTCCGGATCCTGGCGGTGGCCTACCCTGAGTTGGATGGGCGCTTAAGGACATCACAGCAGACACAAGGGGGTGAGTACAACTTTATTCTGGGGACTTTGCGTGCAGTGGAGGTGTCTGGGTGGGGGAGGTGGGCTGTGGGTGTCCCTAGGCCAGGGCGAGTTAGGTAGTCAAGGCCCCTCCGTAATGTAGGCCATGTGGCACTCTACTCCAGCTCAGAACAGAGGCAAGTTGATGTATTGGTGCCCCTTTGCCATCCATGTGCGCAGATTTCTACCATTGCCATGTAGGCCATATCCCAGAAATTGCATGTACAGAGGGCAGGAGCACGGCGTAATGCATGGGGCTGCTGCGTCTGTCTTGTCCGCCAACGGTAGCGGTATGCCATGCACTAAAACTCTCTTTCTTCTGTCTCCCCCCCTTTTCCTGCTCTCCCTGTCCTTTTGTACATCAGCATCATCAGGCGGAGGTACAGTGGCACCGGAGCACGAGGGAGCTGCATCCCACATGGCCATGGAGGGCCACACCACAGACTCGGAATACACCAGTGGGACGGAGGGCGAGGGGAGCTTCACGTCGGCCGCAGGATCACCAACCAGCGACACGGACTCGTCCGCCGATGTGAGCTCCCCTGTGGTGGCAGCACCATCTGTGCGCCCCACTTCTACAGGTACAGCCGCCACCTCCCCTACCAGCACTGCCCTCCCAACAGCCCCTCAGCGTGTGTCCCGTGCCCGCTCACCCAGGAGGGTGGGCATCACCTTCGCCCCAGGCACCTCAGACCCTGCCCCAGTCACCCCTGCTGCCCTCAGTGAGGAGGCCATTGACCTCCTCAGGTCACTCACTGTTGGGCAGTCTACCATTGTGAATGCCATCCAGGGTGTAGAACGAGAGTTGAAACACGGTAATGCATTCCTGGAAGGCATTCATTCTGGTCAGGCTGTCCTTCAGCGAACCCTGCAATGTCTGGCCTCAGCACTGATGGCAGCCATTGTCCCTGTGTCCAGCCTCCCCCCTCCAACTTCTTCCACCCAGACCCAATCCCCTGTACCCCAGCCCATCCCAAGCACACCTACAGACCAGCAGGCACACAAGTCAACACCCAAAAGTAGCTCAAGCAAACATAGGCACCAAACACACCACAGGCACTCACACAAGCATCACACCCATACAGACACAGCAACATCCACTGTCTCCACTGTGTCCCCCTCCTCCTCTTCTCCCTCCTCCCTCCCAGTGTCGTCTACACACACACCTGCATGCACCACATCTACAGGCACTAGGACTCGCACCAGGACACCCAGCACCACAAGCTGCTCACCTGCACTCACCACCTCCAATGCCATTTATACGTCCCCTGTGTCCTCTCCCAGTGTGTCTGTGACGCCCCCTCCCAAAGTTCCCAAACGCCGGCAATCACTCACCCAACATCCATCCACCTCACGACAGCCTCCAGTACCTGCACCTGCACCCAAAACAGCTAAAGTGACACCTCCTACAACCACCTCCTCTACCTCCCCTCCCAGACCCCCTCCAGCTACCCATCCCAATGTCCGTCAGAAACTGTCCCTCTGTCAAATTGACCTGTTTGCCCCCCCCTCCAGTTCATCAGTCCTGTCATAGCGCCTCAGCCAAAAAACCTCCAGTGCCAGTGGTGCGTGTTCCAGGTTTTTGGAGTGCACCGGCCACCAGGGCAGGCAGTAGGACCCGGAGCCAAGGCACTGGCAGCCCACCCCCTGTAAAGGATCCGAAATTGGAGAGTGGCCGACGGGACCGTGTCAAGACTCCTGGTGGGACAACAACTGAAATGGGATCGAAGGCGATTGGTGAGTCAGCTGTAACTCCAAAGAAGGTGGGGAAGGTCCCGAGGAAGTCTGCCCAGCCTGTTGTGAGTGTCACGGCGGAGAAGTGCGCCATCATTTCCGGCGGGCCAGACACAACCGCCAGCACCGTCGTTACTGGTCAGGAGACCACCGCTGGAGTCAGTGCCCAGGAGGGCACAAGCATCGTCACTGGTCCAGAGACCACCGCCAGAGTCAGTGCCCAGGAGGGCCCAAGTATCGTTACTGGTCAGGAGACCACCGCCAGAGTCAGTGCCCAGGAGGGCTCAAGTATCGTTACTGGTCAGGAGACCACCGCCAGAGTCAGTGCCCAGGAGGGCCCAAGTATCGTTACTGGTCAGGAGACCAGGATCCCACAGCCCCGCTGGGCGATGATGGAACGTCAAGCCACACACCAATGTTCAGTGTGGAGTTCGTCATGCCACACACCAATGTCTAGTGTGGAGTTCGTCATCCCACACACCAATGTCCAGTGTGGAGTTTGTCATGCCACACACCAATGTCTAGTGTGGAGTTCGTCATGCCACACACCAATGTCCAGTGTGGAGTTCGTCATGCCACACACCAATGTCCAGTGTGGAGTTCGTCATGCCACACACCAATGTCAGTATCCGAACCGCCATGTCAGAGCACTGCAGAACAGTCCATAGACTGCCATGGCAAAGCACCGCTGAACAGGGCAAAGACCGCCATGGTGAAGACCGCTGAACAGTCCATAGACCGCCATGTCAGAGCACTGCTGAACAGGGCAAAGACTGCCATGGCAAAGCACCACTGAACAGGGCAAAGACCGCCATGGCAAAGCACCGCTGAACAGGGCAAAGACCGCCATGTCAAAGCACCGCTGAACAGGGCAAAGACCGCCATGGCAAAGCACAGCTGAACAGGGCAAAGACCGCCATGTCAAAGCACCGCTGAACAGGGCAAAGACCGCCATGGCAAAGCACCGCTGAACAGGGCAAAGACCGCCATGGCAAAGCACCGCTGAACAGGGAAAAGACCGCCATGTCAAAGCACCGCTGAACAGGGCAAAGACCGCCATGGTAAAGCACCACTGAACAGGGCAAAGACCGCCATGGCAAAGCACCGCAGAACAGGGCAAAGACTGCCTTGTCAAAGCACCGCTGAACAGGGCAAAGACCGCCATGGCAAAGCACTGCTGAATAAGGCCAAGACCGCCATGGCAAAGCACCGCTGAACAAGGCCAAGACCGCCATGGTGAAGACCGCTGAACAGTCCATAGACCGCCATGTCAGAGCACCGCTGAACAGGGCAAAGACCGTGTGGGTATGAATAGGCCGCCACATCAGGCATCCTTATCCCATGTGCAGCTGGGACAGTGACAGGACAGGAACTTTCACGGGGAGACTCATCCAGTCTGGGCACCAGTCCCACCCAGTACCAGTTGAGAACTGCATCTACTTGCGATAATGTGGCTTTGCACTCCCCAGGATGGTACAGTGGGCAAACCACCCACTGTAAAGACTTGTGAGACTGTGGCTTTGCACTCCCCAGGATGGTACAGTGGGCAAACCACCCACTGTAAAGACTTGTGAGACTGTGGCTTTGCACTCCCCAGGATGGTACAGTGGGCAAACCACCCACTGTAAAGACTTGTGAGACTGTGGCTTTGCACTCCCCGGATGGTACAGTGGGCAAAACACCCACTGTAAAGACTTGTGAGACTGTGGCTTTGCACTCCCCAGGATGGTATAGTGGGCAAACCACCCACTGTAGAGACTTGTGAGACTGTGGCTTTGCACTCCCCAGGATACATCAATGGGCATGGAGCCCCGTCGTGGATCTGGCTTTGCATTCATCTGGCTGAGGTGCCCCCCCTTCCCTTCCCCCTGAGGTGCCTGTAGTGTTTCTATCTGATGCCCCGGCAGTGTTCTCTCGGATTTTGGTCAGGTGTCTATTGTGGGCCTCGCCCATGCATTTTTGGACTGTTGGTGCACGGACATTGTTGTGAACATATCTGCACTACTTCTTGTATTGTATATATAAATATGACAGATTTCGAGATGAATTCAGTATATTTTTATATGACATGTATATTGGCACATTACAATGTTTGCCCGCAATTCGCTTTGTCTTTGCATTCTTCCGGGGGAATTGTGGGTTGTTCATGTGATATATTTGACTGCATTGGTGTGTATGTTGTGATATGCGAGGGTGGGGGTGGGGGTATTTAGTGGGTGTCCCCCTAACTTTTGCCTACCCCCTCCCCTGTGTCGTAGATGCAGTACTCACCGGTATGTTCTGCGCCTACGTCGCTGTTGTTCGTAGAGGAGCAGAAAGACCAGAGCAGGTAGGATTTGGAGTTCCGGCTCCATGGAGTCGTCGTTCCTCGGAGAGTGTGTTCAGGTGAGCATTTTCCCATAGCAAAAGCTGTTTCCGCCGTGTTTTTATCCACGGAGAATCCGTCCCTGAAAAGGTGGTGGATAGGCCTGTTGTGATAGGGTGGGCGGTACATTGTCTTCCGCCTGTCTGTTGGTGGTGACCGCCACGCTATTTGTCTGTACAGCCGTGGCGGGCGGTGTGTTAAAGTGGCTGTCTTTGTTGGCGGTTACCGCCAGGGTCATAATTCCCTTTTTTTGTCCGCCGGCCTGTTTGCGGTCTTACCGCAGCTTTAACACCGTCCGCCAGGGTTGTAATGACCACCTATATCTGTATATACACATACATGAACACAAAAGCTCATGCTCCCACCATCTACGGTTTACCAATAAATAAATTCACAGCAAATGTTGCACTTATATTATCATTGATGTCAAGGAAGATGTCATGAGTGATGTAATATGGTGGATAATAAGTAGTGCATGGCGAGGCCATGAGACCTTAGGGCATGAGTTATAGTTTCTCGCGATAGCTCTAACCATAAGTGCTGAATTTCTATGGTTTTGTATGTGTAAACTGTGTTAACTGTGAAATTGTAATCTTTTTTTTATTTTTTATGAATTTCTAAGGTTGTTTAAAATGTTATTTCCTAAATATAACATCCCTTTAACCTTTAATTTTTCAACGAATTCATTTTTTGCATTTAACGTAAAGTAATATTCAATTACCACATTCTAATCCAACCTCCACTGCTCAAGGCCTCAAGGTTAGCCTTTGGCCAGGCCCTTCAGCCAACGCCCCCCCCCCCATTCAGCCAAGCCTGTCCCATGTACGACCTTTGGCCGTGCACAGCAGGCAGTTTGCCACATCTAGCCAAACAGACAAATGTCAAGGTAGAGCCATTTCCTGGGAATCTCCTCGAGTATTTAAGGGCCTTTGCCGAAATGAAGTACTGTTAGGCTATACTTCACTTCAACAACATGTCAAATGGGAGTGTATTATTGTGTTTAGAGAAAGAAACAGAGGAAGAGCTCATTACAGAAGTAACAAAAGACCAGTACTATCAGCACCCCAATAATCCATGGAAAACTGTAAAGTGGACAAGAATTTACAAAATAGTGTGTCTGATTTTAATGTGCCAATGTGTTGCCATGTCTAGCATGCACAAACTCTGTCACATTAAAGCCTACCCTAGTGATTTTGCTTATGTTGGGAAAATGTAGCAAAAATTAATGCTTTCTCCATAGACTGCACACTCATTATAGGAAACTGAAACTGTTGAACAGTGTGAGGATTGAGTGTACTCTTCAGATGGAAAATAGTCACCCCATGCTTTCCAATGGAAGTGTTTTCGGAAAGGAGGAATAATACACTAACAACCTCTCTGCAAGTACACATATAGGCCCTCATTACAAGTTTGGCAGGTGGTGGAGGCCACCCGCTAAACTCGTTTCACCTTCAGACCGCCTGTCCGGCCTGAACCCAGCCAGCCCTATTAAGAGATCACAGTAGGGCCTTAACACTTATGCTGGCTCCTAATGGAGTCAGAGCCAATATGGCAGGGCAGCAGGTTCAGCAGCACCCATTGCGCATTCCACTGCCCGTAATTCGGGCAGTGGAATGCATGATGGGGCTGTGCATGGGGGCCCCTGCACTGCCCATTCCAAGAGCATGGCAGTGTAAACCACTATGGAAATGCTGGTGGATGGGGACTCATAATCCCCAGGGCTGGTGAATGACATCTACTGAGAAAGCTAGGCTTCTGGCTGGCAGCGGGCTGGCAGTGTTGGTAGTCTGACCGTGCTGGCTCCGCCGTGGTCATAATGTGGCAGTCCCACTGCCAGTGTGTTGGCAGTGGGACCACCACCATGAGTCTGGCGGTCATGAGACCGTCAGACTGTAATGAGGGCCCTAATCTTGATAAGTGAGGTTACTCCTGTTACTCCTATCCAACCAGTCAGTAGTAGATGGTAACAGAGGCTCTCCTTCTCTGCTTTTATGACACTTACTGCTGTTTAGTAGGGTTTTCCTACATAAACTGCAGTACTGGATTGCATAACGTGCCTATAGGGCAACTTCCCCTTGCCATGGATTCAGTATCTCCCTCTTGATTCAGAACTGACTCTTCACCATTATTTTTTTCCGTCTAAGTGCCGGTATGCATCTTTCATTGCAAAGCCAAATCCCAGCTTGCCTTAAAGGTGACTTGAAGAGCTATATCAATTGTAGCTTTTGCATTAGTCAAGACTCCTTTAAAATAAGGATGGGATATGGTCTGACCCACCCACAGCCTTTCCCAGCCTTGATAGTATAGAATTCAATGCCCTTTGCAAAGCAGTTATGGGGCAGATTTAAGAAAAGTGCCGCTGCACCCCTTAACGCCTCCCCTACCATCACAAAGTGAACATCGTATTTAAAATACTGCCACCATGGCGCAGGGTAGGGGGCAATAATCTCAGAATTTTTAATGCTATTGATGTACTGTTCAGGGCTAGCACCAACATGTTGGTCTAACCCTGCACAGTACATAGGGGCTCATTTTAACCAATGGTGTGCCCCCTTTTAACGCCTGCTCTGAGCAGGCATTAAAAAGTGCTAAACAAAATGGCACAAAGAAATCTTTTAGATTTCTTTGCATGATTTTTTTCGGCCCCTCTAATTGTGGCACATCCCCCTTGCATACAGGATGCTTGGCGCAGGCATAATGTGGTGCAAGGGGGTCACATAGTGGTGCAATGCATGCATCGCATCACTTTGTAAAGATGACGTAGCATTTTGTCATAATATTGCCACATTAGCTTTAAAAACATTACACTAATGAGGCGATATATGGCACAAGGGGTTCTTAAATCGGCCCCTTAGTGTTTCCAAATTTATTAGTTATTGTTTACTCTTACTTAGGGCCAACCGTGTCTTACTATCTCTGCCCGGGCACCTCCGGGAAAATTGAGGGGCAGGCTTAAGAAAAGCGGTGCTGCACCTAGTGCAGCACCACCCCTTAGCATCCTCCTACCACCACCATGTGTGCACTGTATTTAAAATACGGTGCAAAATGGTTCAGGGTAGGGGGCAATTGGGTAATTTTTTTGACGTTATTGATGTACTCTGTAGGAGTAGCACCCAATTTTGGCGCTACTCCCGCAGCGTACATTGGGGCCCATTATACATAATGGTATGCCCCCTTTTAACACTTGCTCCTAGCAGGCATTGCAAGTGCTGGAAAAAAAGGCGCAGGGAAATTTCTTAGATTTCCTTGCACCATTTTTTCAGCCCCCCTAATGGGGGAACACCCCCCTTTCATACATTATTCTGGGTACAGGCATAATGTGGCACAAGCATTGCGCCACTTTGTAAATATGGTGCGGGGAAAATGCCTCTTTAGCGCTGCATTAACGTAAAAAAATTACACTATGGCGGAGCTAAGGTGGCGCTAGGGGCTCTTAAATATACCCCTGAGTCTCTCGATTCGGGCCCCAGGTTACTGATATCTAGCACCTTTGGAGCGATGTTATCCATGCACTACAGCTTTTGCCACTTTAGTTATAAGCATGTTTCCTAGTAAATCAACTGGTACATCTGGTAATGTAAAGTCTATTTTGACAGTAGAATTCGCCAAGGGAAAAGACTGTTTAATTTTCTCTCTCAAATTTGCTTCATTTCTAATACTTTTAATTCCCTTGGCACTTGTATTCCCAGGGCTACTATGGGGGTCATTACAACCCTGGCGGACGGTGTTAAAGCTGCGGTAATACCGCAAACAGGCCGGCGAAAAAAAAGGGAATTATGACCGTGGCGGAAACCGCCAACATAGACAGCCACTTTAACACTCCAACCGCCACAGCGGTACAGACAAGCAGCGCGGCGGTCACCGCCAACAGACAGGCGGAAGACAATGTACCGCCCACAGTATCACAACCCGCCAATCCGCCACCTTTTCCTGGGCGGATTCACCGTGGATAAAAACACAGTGGAAACAGCTTTTGCAATGGGAAAACGCTCACCTTAACACACTCCACGAGGAAGGAGGCCACCATGGAGCCCAAACTACAAATACTCCCTGCGCTTGTCTTTCTGCTCCTCTACGATCACCATCTACGTAGGCGCCAAAGACAATGGTGAGTACTGCACCTATGACATAGGGGAGGGGGGAGGCAAAAGTCAGGGGGACACACATGCAACACCCCCACCCCCAACCCGACCCTCACCCACTACAACACACACACCAATGCATGTCCGAACAGCACAGTAACAACCCCGCCCCCCCCCGGAAGAATGCAAAGACAAAAGGAAATCAGTTCAAACATTGTAATGTATCAAAATACAGTAAGCTAATATATACATATATATATACACATTCCGGAACTGATACATTACGATTAGTAGTGCAGGTATGCACATATCAATGTCCGTGCACCACTGGGCCCAAAATGCATGGGCGAGGCCCACACTAGATACCTGTCCACAAACGGAGAGAACACTGCAGGGGCATCAGATAGAAATACAACAGGCACCTCAGGGGGAAGGGAAAGTGGGGCACCTCAGCCGGATTACAGCACCACGCCAGATCCACGACGGGGCTCCATGCCCATTGATGTATCCTGGGGTGTGCAAAGCCACGGTCTCTCAAGTCTCTACAGTGGGTGGGTTGCCCACTGCTTTCTCCTGGGGAGTGCAAAGCCACAGTCTCTCAAGTCTCTACAGTGGGTGGGTTGCCCACTGCATTATCCTGGGGAGTGCAAAGCCACAGTCTCTCAAGTCTCTATAGTGGGTGGGTTGCCCACTGTACCATCCTGGGGAGTGCAAAGCCACAGTCTCTCAAGTCTCTACAGTGGGTGGTTTGCCCACTGCGTTATCCTGGGGAGTGCAAAGCCACAGTCTCTCAAGTCTCTACAGTGAGTGGGTTGCCCACTGTACCATCCTGGGGAGTGCAAAGCCACAGTCTCTCAAGTCTCTACAGTGGGTGGGTTGCCCACTGCGTTATCCTGGGGAGTGCAAAGCCACAGTCTCTCAAATCTCTACAGTGGGTGGGTTGCCCACTGTACCATCCTGGGGAGTGCAAAGCCACAGTCTCTCAAGTCTCTACAGTGGGTGGGTTGCCCAAGGCGTTATCCTGGGGAGTGCAAAGCCACAGTCTCTCAAGTCTCTACAGTGGGTGGGTTGCCCACTGTACCATCCTGGGGACTGCAAAGCCACAGTCTCTCAAGTCTCTACAGTGGGTGGATTGCCCACTCCATTATCCTGGGGAGTGCAAAGCCACAGTCTCTCAAGTCTCTACAGTGGGTGGGTTGCCCACTGTACCATCCTGGGGAGTGCAAAGCCACAGTCTCTCAAGTCTCTACAGTGGGTGGGTTGCCCACTGCATTATCCTGGAGAGTGCAAAGCCACAGTCTCTCAAGTCTGTACAATGGGTGGGTTGCCCACTGTACCATCCTGGGAGTGCAAAGCCACAGTCTCTCAAGTCTCTACAGGGGGTGGGTTGCCCACTCCATTATCCTGGGGAGTGCAAAGCCACAGTCTCTCAAGTCTCTACAGTGGATGGGTTGCCCACTGTACCATCCTGGGGAGTGCAAAGCCACAGTCTCTCAAGTCTCTACAGTGGGTGGGTTGCCCACTGCATTATCCTGGGGAGTGCAAAGCCACAGTCTCTCAAGTCTCTACAGTGGGTGGGATGCCCACTGTACCATCCTGGGGAGTGCAAAGCCACAGTCTCTCAAGTCTCTACAGTGGGTGGGTTGCCCACTGCATTATCCTGGGGAGTGCAAAGCCACAGTCTCTCAAGTCTCTAAAGTGGGTGGGTTGCCCACTGTACCATCCTGGGGAGTGCAAAGCCACAGTCTCTCAAGTGGATAACAGTCTCCACTGGTTCTGGAGGGGTACTGGTGCCCAGACTGCATCAGGCTCCCCATGATGGTTCCTGTTCCGTCACTGCCCAGCTGCACATGGGCTAACGATGCTTGATTTGGCGGTCTTTTCCCTGTCCAGCGGTGCTTTGCCATGTCGGTCTTTGCTCTGTTCAGCGGTGCCTTGCCCTGTTCAGCGGTCTTCACCATGGCGGTCTTTTCTCTGTTCAGCGGTGCTTTGCCATGTCGGCCTTTGCCCTGTTCAGCGGTGCTTTGCCCTGTTCAGCGGTCTTCACCATGGCGGTCTTTTCCCTGTTCAGCGGTGCTTTGCCATGGCGGTCTGTGCCCTGTTCAGCGGTGCTTGACTTTGCAGTTTCTGACCTGTTCAGCGGTGCTTTGCCCTGTTCAGCGGTCTTCACCATGGCGGTCTTTTCCCTGTTCAGCTGTGCATTGCCATGGCGGTCTGTGCCCTGTTCAGCGGTGCTTGACTTTGCAGTTTCTGACCTGTTCAGCGGTGCTTTGCCCTGTTCAGCGGTCTTCACCATGGCGGTCTTTTCCCTGTTCAGCGGTGCATTGCCATGGCGGTCTGTGCCCTGTCCAGCGGTGCTTGACTTTGCAGTTTCTGACCTGTTCAGCTGTGCTTTGCCCTTTTCAGCGGTCTTCACCATGGCAGTCTTTTCCCTGTTCAGCGGTGCTTTGCCATGGCGGTCTGTGCCCTGTTCAGCGGTGCTTGACTTTGCAGTTTCTGACCTGTTCAGCTGTGCTTTGCCCTGTTCAGCGGTCTTCACCATGGCGGTCTTTTCCCTGTTCAGCAGTGCTTTGCCATGTCGGTCTTTGCTTTGTTCAGCGGTGCTTTGCCCTGTTCAGCGGTCTTCACCATGGCGGTCTTTTCCCTGTTCAGCGGTGCTTTGCCATGGCGGTCTGTGCCCTGTTCAGCGGTGCTTGACTTTGCTGTCTGACCTGTGCATCGGTGTGTGGCATGATGGTCCCTCATTGCCCAGTGGGGCTGTGGCTGCCGGGGCCCTCCAGGGCACTGACGCTGGCGGTGCTCTCCGGACCAGTGACTACAGTGTTGCCCTCCAGGGCACTGACTCTGGCGGTGGTCTCCTGACCAGTGACGATTGTGCTGCCCTCCTGGGCAATGACTCTGGCGGTGGTCTCCGGACCAGTGACGATTGTGCTGCCCTCCTGGGCAATGACTCTGGCGGTGGTCTCCTGACCAGTGACAATTGTGCTGCCCTCCTGGGCAATGACTCTGGTGGTGGTCTCCTGACCTGTGACGATAGTGTTAGCGGTGGCGTCCCGGCCGCCGGGGAGGATGGCGCCCTTCCCTGCTGTGCTGCTCTTCCCAGTCTGTGCAGACTTCTTCTGGCCCTTCACCATCTTTGGAGGAGTCACAGCTTACTCGGCACTCCCCCTGGGACCCTTGTGAGCAGTTTTGCCACCAGGAGTCTTCACCCTGTCCCGTCGGCCACTTTCCAACTTAAGGTGCTTTACAGGGGGCGGACTGGCAGTGCTTTGGCTCCGTGTCACACTGGCTGCCCTGGTGGCCGGTGCACTCCACACATCTTTGACACGCACCACTGGTACTGGACTTTTTTTGGCTGAGGTGCTACTACGGGACCTATGAATTGGAGGGGTGGGGGTGGTGGCAAAGAGGTCAACGTTGCTGAGGAAGAGTTGCTGATGAAGACTGGGATGGGTAGCTGGAGGGGGTCTGGGAGTGGAGGAAGAGGAGGTGGTTGTAGGAGGTGTAACTTTAGGTGATTTGGGTGCAGGTGCAGGTACTGGAGGCTGTCGTGAGGTGGATGGATGTTGGGTGTGTGGGTGCCCGCGTTTGTGTACTTTGTGAGGGGGCGTCACAGACACACTGGGAGTGGACACAGGGGACGTGCAAATGGTAGTGGGGGTGGTGAGTACAGGTGAGCGGGGTGTGGTGCTGGGTGTTCTGGTGCGAGTCCTAGTGCCTGTAGATGTAGTGCATGCAGGTGAGAGTGTAGACGACACTAGGAGGGAGGAGGGAGACGACGAGGAGGGGGACACAGTGGAGGTAGTGGATGTTGTTGTGTCTGTATGTGGGTAATGCTTGTTTGAGTGCCTGTGGGTTGTGTGGTGCTTATGTTTGCCTGAGCTACTTTTGTGTGTTGAGGTGCATGCATGCTTGTCTGATGGTGTGCTTTGGATAGGCTGTGGTACAGGGGACTGGGTCTGGGTGGAGGAAGTTGGAGGGGGGAGGCTATACACAGGGACAATGGCTGCCATCAGTGCTGAGGCCAGAGATTGCAGGGTTCGATGAAGGGCAGCCTGACCAGAATGAATGCCCTCCAGGAATGCATTACCGTGTTGCAACTCCCTTTCAACACCCTGGATTGCATTCAAAATGGTAGACTGCCCAACAGTGAGGGACCTGAGGAGGTCAATGGCCTCCTCACTGAGGGCAGCAGGGGTGACAGGGGCAGAGGCTGAGGTGCCTGGGGCGAAGGTGATGCCCACCCTCCTGGGTGAGCGTGCACGGGGCGAAGGCTGAGGGGCTGCTGGGAGGGCGGTGCTGGTAGAGGAGGTGGCGGCTGTACCTGTAGAAGTGGGGGGCACAGATGGTGCCGCCACCACAAGGGAGCTCCAATCGGGGACGAGTCCGTGTCGGTGTTTGGTGATCTCGTGACTGACATGAAGCTCCCCTCGCCCTACGTCCCACTGGTGTATTCAGAGTCTGTAGTATGGCCCTCCATGGCCATGTGGGATGCAGCTCCCTCGTGCTCCGGTGCCACTGTACCTCCGCCTGCTGATGCTGATGCACACAAGAACAGGGAGAGCACTAAAAGGGGGGGGGCGACAGAAGAAAGACAGGTTGAGTGCATGGCTTACCGCTACCGCTGGCAGACAATACAGACACAGCAGCCCCCTGCACTACGCTGTGCTCTTGGCCTCTACAGATGCAATTCCTGGGATCTGCCCTACATGGCTATGGTGGTCATCTGCACACATAGATGACACAGGGGCATGTATACCTGTAATTGGCACTCTACAGAGGTGGGGTGGAGTGGCACATGGCCTGCATTACGGAGGGGCCTAGCCTATGGAACTCGCCCTGGCCTAGGGAAACCCACAGCCCTCCTCCCCCACCCAGACCCCTCCACTGCGCGCAAAGTCCGCAGAATGAGAGTGTACTCACCCCCTTGTGTCTGCTATGATGCCCTCAAGCGCCCATCCAACTCACGGTAGGCCACCGCCAGGATCTGGAACATCAGGGGGGTCATGGTTCGACGGGTACCCCACCCACGTTGGGAGGCCATCCCCAGCTGAGCCTCCGCCGTCTTCTTGCTCCAGCGGCGAATGTCCTCCCATCTTTTCCGGCAGTGGGTGCCCCGTCTCTGGTGGACCCACACGGTCCAGACGTCCTTCGTGATGGCACCCCAAATGTCCTTCTTCTGGTGGGCGCTGACCTACATGACATGTACAGGGGAAGAAGAGAAGTCATTAACAACAGCACTGTCGAA
This sequence comes from Pleurodeles waltl, assembly GCF_031143425.1. Classification (NCBI taxonomy): domain Eukaryota; kingdom Metazoa; phylum Chordata; class Amphibia; order Caudata; family Salamandridae; genus Pleurodeles; species Pleurodeles waltl. The sequence goes on along the minus strand of NW_027150399.1, from coordinate 753,822 downwards.
GTGGGTGGCCCCATCCCTACCCTTGCCATGTGGCACATGCATTCACAGTCCTTCATGTTCCCTGAACTCTGCCCCCTTCCTACTGACATCCAGCCCTCTCCACCCAGGCATAGCCCATACAACGTGCTCCCTGTGTACTTACCTGTTGGTCTGGAGGATCGTAGAGTAGCATGTACTGGGCGAGGACCCCGTCCACGAGCTTCTCCAACTCCTGAGCAGTGAAGACAGGGGCCCTTTCCCCAGACGCAGCAGCCATTGTCTCTTCCAGACCGAGGTCACAGCAGCACTTGCAGTGTAGGTCCTCTCCTGTGGAAGATCAGGTATCGAGTGATTGAACAGATAGAAAATGGCGGTCACGTCTGCGGCGGTGAGTCTCATCACCGCCGGCGCACTTCATCATTGGCTCCTGGGACCCATAGGGTCCAATGTTAACCAATGCAGCATTGCGCCGCGGTCTACGACCTCCTACAGCAACGGTGTACAACGCCAGCGCAGATACCTCACATCCCATTGTCCCACTTTAGAGGTCAGGCAGCCGCCATTTCAGGGGCCCACATGGCTTCATTTACTACTGCGTCGCACATACCTAGGCCTACACTCAACACACATACAGGAAGAGTTTTGTATTTGGTGTTGTGTTCTGTGTAGCTGTGGGTACATACCTGGGAATTTGTTGACTCTGTGGTCGCTGTTGTCCTTCCTAGGCACCGTCAGCTGGGACATGTGAGGAGATGGCGGAATCCTCCGGTGTACCAACCGCTGGTGGACCTGTTGACAATGGAGGAGCGACATTTAATCATCACCTACAGGTTTGACCGTGCCACAATCCAGGAACTGTGTACCCAGTTGGAGCCAGACCTGATCTCACCAATCCGCCATCCCACAGGAATCCCCCCTGACGTGCAGGTGCTATCAGTGCTCCATTTCCTTGCAAGTGGGTCTTTTCAGACAACTGTGGCCATGGCATCAGGGATGTCCCAGCCTATGTTTTCCAACGTGTTGTCCAGAGTGTTGTCTGCCCTGCTGAAACACGTAAGGAGCTACATCGTTTTCCCACAGGTGAAGGATTTGGCTACAGTGAAAGGTGACTTCTATGCCCTTGGATATATCCCCAACATCATAGGTGCTATTGATGGGACCCATGTAGCTGTGGTCCCCCCCCCGCAGGAGTGAACAGGTGTACAGGAACCGGAAGAGTTATCATTCCATGAATGTACAGATGGTATGTTTGGCAGACCAGTACATCTCCCAGGTAAATGCTATGTTCCCTGGCTCTGTGCATGACGCCTACATCCTGCGGAATAGCAGTATCCCGTATGTGATGGGTCAACTCCAGAGGCACCGTGTGTGGCTATTAGGGGACTCTGGTTACCCCAACCTGTCATGGTTATTGACCCCAGTGAGGAATCCCAGGATCAGGGCAGAGGAACGCTACAATGAGGCCCATGGGCGGACTAGGAGGGTGATCGAACGCACCTTCTGCCTCCTGAAGGCCAGGTTCAGGTGCCTCCATATGACAGGTGGTTCCCTATTCTACTCACCAAAGAAGGTGCGCCAGATCATCATCGCCTGCTCGATGCTTAACAATCTTGCTTTGCGACGCCAGGTGCCTTTTCTGCAGGAGGATGGTCCAGATGGCAGTGTTGTGGCAGCTGTGGAGCCTGTGGAGCCTGTGGACAGTGATGAGGAGGAAGCTGTGGAAGAAGACATAGACAACAGGGAGTCAGTCATACAGCAATATTTCCAGTGATACACAGGTGAGAATATTTTTTTTTACTATTACATTCACTTTCACACTTCTACCTCTATCCTGTCTGTCATTTAGTAGCAGTATTTGGTAACTGAGTTGTACCTTTCCATTACGGTTTCACAGGTGTGGTTACCAACGTATGTCATCTGCTTCCATTCTTCATGGACTTGTGATGTGTGACATAGGTATGTTGGCATTACAATTGAAAACGCATTTTGACACTGTCATTGATAATACAAATTTACCAAATCACAGACTGACTCCAGATTGTTTTGTGCTTCAAGGGTGTTTATTTAAGTGCTCAAAAATGGAGGGGGGTTGTAAAATGGTGATGGGGGATGGTGGAGGAATATCCATGGCAGAGTCCAGTCTATTCGTCTCACAGGTGCTTTGCCCAAATGGGCATAGGAAGTGGAGCTGGGGCAGTTCCAATCTGGACAGGGTAACAAAGTGGGACAGTGGGAGGACAATCAGGGTGGTCTCATTTCCTGGAGGGGTCTTGCCATCTTGCTCTGTCCTGTTCCTGGATCTCAGGGACCGCTTGCGGGGTGGTTGTCCGTCTGCAGGGGGTGGGTGCTGGTGTGGTGGTCCTGTGGTGGGGCGTCCTATCCACTAGCGCCGGCGGAGGTGGTGGGCAGCTCATCGTCCATGCTAGTGTCAGGGGCCCCTTGGAGTGCCATGGTGTCCCTCATGGTCTTTTGTATGTCCTTCAGCACCCCTACGATGGTGCCCAGGGCAGAGCTGATGGTTCTGAGCTCCTCCCTGAACCCCAAATACTGCTCCTCCTGCAGGTGCTGGGTCTCCTGAAACTTGGCCAGGACCGTCGCCATCGTCTCCTGGGAGTGGTGGTATGCTCCCATGATGGAGGAGAGGGCCTAGTGGAGAGTGGGTTCCCTTGGCCTGTCCGCACCTGTCGCACAGCAGCCCTCCCAGTTCCCCTGTGTTTCTGTGCCTCCGTCCCCTGGACCGTGTGCCCACTACCACTGCCCCCAGGTCCCTGTTGTTGTTGGGGTGGTGGGTTATCCTGGGTTCCCTGTAGTGGTGGACACACCGCTGATTGACGTGTCCAGGGTATGGAGGTATGGGCCCGCTGGGTGGGTGTTGTGCTGGTGTTACCAGCAGGTGGAAGGTCAGTGTTGGGCTGTGCCTGTGCGAGGGGAACCGACTGTCCCGAGACCCACGATGGTCCGGGCTGGTCATCTGGATCCAGTTGGCCAGAGCTGCTGTCATCACTGTGGGCCTCTTCTGTGGGTGGAGTGGAGATGTCTGGAGCCTCCTGTGTGGTGACGTTCCGTAGTGGTCCTGCAGGGGTATAAGAGCATGATTATTGCATGTGTGTGTGTCATGGTGTGCAATGGGTGGGTGTGCATGTACCCCAGTGCAAGCATTCCTGTGTGGGGGTTTGTGTGATGATGGTTAGGGGGTTGTTATGGGTACGTGCAGTGAGCATGCTTTAGTGAGGGGTGACCATGATTAGTTGTGTCATGCAGGGCTTGGTGTTGGGATGGGTGGTTTGTGTTATTAGTACATTAGTGAGGAGTTGGAGTGATAGGGGAGGGGGTGAGGGTGGGGGTGTGTGATAGCAAGCAGGTAGGGTGGGGGATATGATAGTTAAGATTTGACTTACCAGTGTCCATTCCTCCACTGATTCCTCCGAGGCCCTCTGGATGCATGATGGTCAAGACTTGCTCCTCCCATGTTGTTAGTTGTGGGGGAGGAGGTGGGGGTCCGCCGCCAGTCCACTGAATCGCAATGTTGTGCCTGGAGACCACAGAACGCACCTTCCCCCGTACGTCGTTCCACCTCTTTCTGATGTCCTCCCAATTTCTTGGATGCTGTCCCACAGCGTTGACCCTGTCCACGATTCTGTGCCATAGCTCCATCTTCCTGGCTATGGAGGTGTGCTGCACCTGTGAGCCAAATAGATGTGGCTCTACCCGGAGGATTTCCTCCACCATGACCCTGAGCTCCTCCTCGGAAAACCTGGGGTGTCTTTGGCGTGACATGGGGTGGTGTGGGTGATGTGTGGGGTGGTGTATGTGTTGATGTGTGTGGTGATGTGTAGTGGTGTGTGGTGTTTTGTGCGTGGAATGTTGTATGGGTGATGGTGTTGTGTGCCTCTATGTGGTGTGGTTCTCAATTGCTGTGCTCTCTGTCTCTCGGCTTCCTCAAGATTTCTGGTTGTAGGGGTTTGTGGGTGATGTGGGTGTGTGTTTTATATTGTGTTGGGTGTGTGGGAGTGGTGTTTGTATGTGTATCAGGTGTGTGTATTTCGAATAGTCCAATGTGGCGGAATTTTGGAGATGTGTGTGTATTTTGAGTGCGGCTGTGTGTAGCCGCCAATGGAATACCGCGGTTGAAAGACCGCCGCGTGGATTCGTGGGTCGTGATAGCATGGGCGTGTTTCTGTTGGCGTGACGGTGGAGGAATTGTTTTCGCCAGTTTGACACTGATCTTTGGTGTGGCAGACTTGTGTAGGTGTCTGAATTTCAGCGGATTCCGAGATGTGTGTCATAATAGCTGTGGCGGAATTCCGCGGCCACGGCGGTGTATTAGCGGTCTTCTGCACGGCGGTAAGCGGCTTTTACCACCAATGTTGTAATGACCCCCTATGTCTTCTAATCTCTAAATTCTTCTCAACATTTGCCAACTATTGAAAAGGATTGACCTCTTTCAGTGAGTCTTTTGGTGCTTTCTCGGGGAAAACCCCCCTGTTATCAATCGAGTTGTATTTGTGTTTAGTAAATGATATCACTTTCCAAGAGCTACGGGCACTCTTCAAACCACTTATCATATTTTCGTTGGTAGTGATGATTTCTAGTCTAATGTCACTGCAGTAAAAGGCACTCATTATGTGATGAATTTAGCAAACATTACTGCCAAATATTAGTCACAGACAACAAGTCAACGTTCAGGCGTTAATGTCGGAGTTGCTGACTAATGTTTTGGGAATCATTGACAATTTCCACCTGATTATAAGTGAATTTTTAAGGGATTCATGAATTAATTTTTGTATGACCCAGGGTGTCTCCCGTTGTGGTGCTTTTATAGGATGGGTGCATCGCAATGCAAGTCCATACCTTTTAGGTCTAGGTTGACAGCACTGCACTCTGCAAGACGTATATTACCAATTGTTTAAAAAAAAGCATGAAAAAGTGTGACTTGACTCAGCTTAGCAGAGTGTTACTCTCTCCATTCATACTATCAGCTATTTAGTGCCTCATTGCGAGTGCCTTGATATCATGTGCGTAAAATCAGACAGCAAGGTTTTCGGAATTTATAATGTGCGATAATAATCACTTATGAGAAGTTTTTTTTTAACAAAATGTGACATAACAATCAGATTTTAGTGCTTATCACACCAAAAACCGCATGTCCCTGTGTTTTGTAGGCACATTTCCTTTAGTACATTTTAGCAGATTCAGCTTACCAAATTTTAACTCGGGTGGATGGATTTCACCACATCCTATATTTACAGTGTGCGATAAAATTCCACAACTCATAATTCTACCTTGTACGGTAACAGGATTAACTTCATGTATCAATATTATGGGGGTTATTACAACTTTGGAGGAGGTGTTAATCCGTCCCAAATGTGACGGATATACCACCAGCCGTATTACGAGTTCCATAGGATATAATGGACTCGTAATACGGCTGGTGGTATATCCGTCACTTTACTGTCACTTTTGGGACGGATTAACACCTCCTCCAAAGTTGTAATAACCCCCCCAAATGGCTTACTAGTAATGAGGCTCTGAGTGTATGATTCCTCCTTTCCGAAAGCACTGCTACTGAAATGCACGTGGGACTATTTTCCATCTGAAAATTACACTCTGGGGGTCATTCCGACTCCCGCCAGCGGCGGTAACCGCACGCCCGGCGGGAGCCGCCGAATGACCTCACCGCGGTCAAATGACCGCGGCGGCCATTCTGGCTTTCCCGCTGGGCTGGCGGGCGACCGCCAGAAGGCCGCCCGCCGGCCCAGCGGGGAAAGCGCCTTCAACGAGGAAGCCGGCTCCGAATGGAGCCGGCGGAGTTGAAGGCGTGCGACGGGTGCAGTGGCACCCGTCGCGATTTTCAGTGTCTGCTTGGCAGACACTGAAAATCAATGTGGGGCCCTGTTAGGGGGCCCCTGCAGTGCCCATGCCATTGGCATGGGCACTGCAGGGGCCCCCAGGGGCCCCAGGACACCCGTTACCGCCATCCTGTTCCTGGCGGTGAAAGCCGCCAGGAACAGGATGGCGGTAAGGGGGTCGGAATCCCCATGCCGGCGCTGCTTGCAGCGCCACCGTGGAGGATTCCCTGGGGCAGCGGGAAACTGGCGGGACACCGCCGGTTTCCCGTTGCCCATGGAAGCACCGCCAGCCTGTTGGCGGTGCTTCCGCGGTCGTTGGCCCTGGCGGTCGGTGACCGCCAGGGTCAGAATGACCCCCTAAATACCACTTTTCAGTGATATCTCTACAATTTCACATTGCATCTTTATTTGTTTTGACCTGCAATTATTCAGCTAAATATATATTTTTCTAAACACTGTGTGGTGTATTTTTGTGGTGCTATATTGTGTTATTGTATGATTTATTGCACAAATACTTTACACATTGCCTTCTAAGTTAAGCCTGACTGCTCAGTGCCAAGCTACCAGAGGGTGAGCACAGGATAATTTGGATTGTGTGTTACTTACCCTGACTAGAGTGAGGGTTCTTGCTTGGACAGAGGGTATCCTGACTGCCAACCAAAAACCCCATTTCTAACATATATGTATATATCTGTATATATATATTTATTTTCACCTAAATAAACCCACAGGTTTCAGGGTTATAGTTAGGTTCTGAATTTTCTCGTACAAAACCATAGAAATTCAGTAGTTATAGTTAGGCCTCTTGGTAAGCTTTACATAATACTGGCAAAAGGCAGTAGGAAATATGCATACTACTAAGGTGGGCATGCCAGCCCTGGGCACCCAGTGTGCATGATGTGGACTGCGGCGGGAACCTCAAGGCCCAGTGGTCCCAGCATGCTCCCCACCTCTTGGGGGAGAAGAAAACAGGATGAAAAAATTTGATTTCTCCTCTTTGTGCCTACCTTATGTCTCTTATGGGAAGGAGTAGGCTTTTGAAACATTCCCAGGTTGTCGGCAGGTGTTAAATCTGGGAATGTGTCAAATGTGTCAAATGTAGGGGTGTGCAGGGAGCTCCACTCCACTGACGAGCTAACGGAGATTTAGGAACTCTGTGCTCCTCTTGGAGCATGGAGTAAGTCTACAAACTTTGCTAGCCCCACAGCCAGTCTGCGTTTGCAGTGTGCAGCCGTTCACTGGGCTGCTGCATGACCCGAAGTAGACCAGAGAGATGCAGCCACTGAGACTAGTCATTGTCAGACGATGAGGATAGGAGGACACCCAGGAAGACCCAAGGAAGTCCTCATCACTTTTTATAGCTGTTTGTGCACACTCGTACACAAATAAGGACTGAAAGGCAGCTTTCACTGCCTACATCCCTGGCTTGAATTCAGGCCAGGGCCGTAGGCAGTGAAAGCTGCTGTTTCAGGTCTCTTGTGCACAGGCCTGCCCTGTGTGCGCTGCACATGGGGCAGGCCAGTACTCAAGAGGCCTAGCAATTTTGCTGCCTATGGCCCTGGCCTGAATTCAGGCCAGGGGCATAGGCAGTGAAAAGAAGCTGCTGTTTCAGCCCTCTTGTGCAACAGCCCACCCTGTGCTCAGTGCACAAGGGGCAGGCCCGTGCACAGGAGGCTGGAAATGGAAGCTTTCACTGCCAAGGCCCTCTCCTGACTGAGCGTGATCTCGGAAGCTCTAAGCAGGGTCGGGCCTGGCTTACCAGGCCTGACCCTGCTTAGCACTTCCGAGATCAATCACATTCAGGACTCTGCCTGTCACGGAACTCCACCTCCATGGAATCCCACAGAGTTTTTTTCAACTCTGCGGAATTCCACAGAGTGAGACTCTATGAACTCTGCCCAGGCCTGTGTCATGGGTGTTATGTGGGAACACCCACTATAATGCCAAAGGCACGACTCTCTATTACAGTGTGAAGCAATGCAGTGACCTCTGTTGTGTTGCCTCACTGTGTATCTAGAAGGCCATGAAAAGACACTCAGGGTGGCTTTCTGTGGCTTTGAAGATATGGCTCTGCAGTTTGCGCCACAGAAGTGTCAGACAAGTGATGCTCGTGGCACACGGGGCTTGTAAGTAAGCCCCTAAGGGCTAGATTTACATGAAAGTGGCTCATCAGCTGTGATGCATCACTTTTCTTGCACCCCCTTTTCTGGCACCTAATGACACCATGGTGGCACTGTATTTACAATAAGGAGCATCATGGCACACATTAAGACAATAGCATCACAATTTATGACGCTATTGTGGTGCATTGCAGGGTTAGCGCCATAAATAAGGGCACTAATCCTGCAAAGTAAAGGGACGCCCTATGAACGTAATTGGCGCTTCATTTTAACACCTGCTCTGAGAGACATTAAAAATGACGCTAAAAATGATGCAGTAAAATGTTGTAAATTTCACTGTGCCTTTTTTACGGGCCTCCCATCACCAGAACGCCCCTCTTGCATACATTATGCCTGGTGCATGCATAATGTGGCGCAAGGGGTCACAAAGTGGTACAATGCTAGCATTGCACCATTTTGTAAATATGGTGAAGAAGAATGACCTTCTTAAAGCCACTTTAGTGACCAAAAAAATAATGTTAGTGTTCTGCTACGAGGCGCTAGGACCTTGTAAATCTGGCCCTAAGTCTTTATACTTATTTTAATTGAGTAATTGTTTTCAATTGTCCCTCCCATGCCATAGTTTTCTGATTTTGTAAAACTACCACTTTTCTTCTGCTCTGTTTGAGTCTGTGGCTTCAACCACTATTCATAGAGGCAGTAATTGCTTTGTAGCTGCCCTCGCTGAACCAAGGTCAAACAAGCAAAAACAATATACATTTTTTTTTAGAGAAACTGAATTCGATGACTACCATGCCAGTGGGCTAGCTGTGTCATTTTTGAGGAAACATTTTTTAGTTACTTGTATTATGCCAAAGGGGCGACTCAATTCAGTATACAGATCAATCATAAATACAACTTAAATTATTTTACAACCAGGGTGGGTCTCGAAAAAGAAACACAAGTAACTCGACTATAATTATGACATCTTCACAGTGTGTCTACTGCAAGTACCAGATTGATATCGGGCTCATGCTCGAAAGTCTTTGACCAAGAACTGCCCATATGTTCACGAAAAACAAAAATCTATAAATGCATCATGCATATGGAACACTTAGAATGCCATATTTGTCTTCCACAGAACTGGAAGAGATTTCAAATGAGCTGGGTGATTAAAGGTCTTACATCAAAACTCAAATATGGATATTAACATAATGAACGGGAAAATATTTCACGTCCCTCATACTTTAAGTATAATTTTTAACCTCTTGTCTAATAACGTATATAGAAAAGAATACAGAATAAATGCAAATATTTTGTCATCTGTCGCATATGTCATCAACGGCAGTTAGCTGACCCACAGGCCATGGAGTCGCCTTTGTCCATACTGATGAAGTCTTTAAATTGGAGTTTCATGATAACTAGTAAAAAGTTCCTCCTGTGTTTGTGTGTTCCATCACCCGGTGAAAGGGCTAAGGACAGCTGCACCCATTCTCCCCAATTAGTCAAGGTCAGGCACTGCACACAGTGGACATTCGCTATTTGTCAACAAGACAATGGAAGGGGTCCTCCCGGGCCTGGAGATCAATGGCTCTCGGCCAATCTCATTCAATCTTTGGAAACATTAGGCCTGCTTCTTCTTTGTCCATCAGACGGAGGCCTGTCCCTTCGGACAAATCGTGCCTACTCGCTAATACGTAGAAGCAACTGCGCAACCCCCTAATCATTTTTTAACGGTTCAAATCATATGTTCTTTGGCGCTAACTAGTTCCAAGGGCACTAGCAAATATTCCATTTTAACACCGGCCCAAACACAGAAACAGCATATTACTCAACTCATTCTGAGGTATTGTGCCCTATAGATATTTACTTATGCACATAGGCTTGAGAAACATTTTCAGAATGGAGATCTTTCAATCAATTGTTAAAATTAGACCTTGTGTTTTTAGTCTAAAAAATGACTCAGCTATTTTAGGTGACCTGCTGAACAATAGCGCGTGTTTCTGAATCTGTTTAACATAGCTGGCTTCCGTACAGTTGTAAATTCTTTAAATGTTTCTAAAGCATGTCCTCTTGAAATATATATTTGTGAAGAGGATGCCATCGTTTTATCAGCCAGAGCTCGGAAACGCAGCTCCCAAAAATGGTTAACCAAAGCGCTTACATGTGTGTTTGGTTTCTGGAGTTAGTTCCGAACAGAAGATTATCTTCCATCAGTCAGAATAGTCGTCTTTTACTTGAATTCCTCGAAATTTGTAGATATTTGGTTTAGGCTGCAAGCACGTTTTGCAGTTACGCTCCCTCGGTGCATTTCAGCGATATCATATTTGTTGTTGTTTACAGCTAAGTCACTGTTATGCAACATTTTGATTCATATTAATTGAAACGTCGTTTCTGCACGCTTTATATATAAACTATTGTATTTTAATCAAGGGTGTTATTTCGGGACAGTGCTGATCTGCTAAATTTAAATGTATGTTCTGTTGTCCCTAATTTTAACAGCCACGTGCTTGTGAATGTTATCAATGTTTCCTACCATGATGTACCTTATATTTTGGAAAACTAAAATGTTACCAACATACAATGCTGATGAAATTCAAAAGGCATGTTCCATCTTGTGAAGCCATCAGAGTGGCCAAATACGGTGTTATGTCACGACTGGCACCTCTATGAATTCGGTATTATCGCTGATTTCTGCAATTATTGCATTCCAAGTTTTAGTATTCCTATGTTAAACAAACGTAAGTTAAAATGCACATACTTCTTGCAAGTAGGGTCACTTACTGCTACCATGACAATCATCAGCAAATCAGGCCTAGAGAGCAACAAAAGGCTGCGCAACCCAATTTAACGTGGTACTAGAATATCATTGTTCAACAACGGTGTGGTACCATAAAATAATTTTCAGAATATTGTCTGGCATAAATAGTGTGACATAACTACTGACTCCAAGAGCATTTCTCCATTAAAATGAATAGTGAAAATCTATACTCAATAGAACAATATATTTGGAAACGATATGGATGACACGCGATTTATGTCAGAAGACATTGCTGCATATGATATTCCCACATAAACCTTGATAGATCTCAAAGGCTTTATTACACTTAAAAGTTCATTGATATCACAGCTCCTGTTCAGCAGTACAGGCATACAAAATAAGATTACACACAGTAATCTGCCCACATTCCATATTTCCAAAGTTCTTAGAATGCTTTTTTTTCACAATTTATTGGTTGTTATTGAGCAGATCTGCTAAGTCTCAGCAAATTCCCAGCATCCAAGTAAACAGCTGCCCATGTATTGAAACGGAGGCACAAAAAATCATTGCAGTCCTTAAACCATGGAGGGTTGAGACAAGTGATTACCCTTTATCAGAAATCCCGTAACACATTAGTTTTGGTGGAAGATCACCCCTCCTGAATTTTTCATGTGCGACACAGAAAAATAACAATTTTAAAATGTAAATACACTTTCGGTGCAACACTTGACCGAGCTGACTGGGATTTGTTGTATTATTATACATTAGTACAGTTCTCCGGCAGAAGTAAAGATGATGAAGGTACGCCTTGCTTTATAAGAAGTCTGAATTCCTGGTTGTGTAGGAAAAGGTAATGTATATGATGTTTATACACAAACCTAGCTGGTAATGCTCTGGAATACTGTACAAGAGAATCTCTTGGTAGATGTCAAACTTGGAGAAAAGGGGTGGGGGCAAAATGATTCAAAGAACACCTTTGGTAAATAGAGATGTTATTGTCATAGAGCGTTCAAGGCTAGGCAGTCATATTGCAGGCCTGTGCTTGAAGAAGTGGGAAAATAGATCGTTTAGAGAACATTGGTCATGTCAGATCTGAACCAGGATGGAGTTGTAGACCCTCAGTGTATAACAAGCCAGGGTGTGGCATTTAAACGGCTTCTTGTATGTTGTAGTCCCAGACCTCGAAATATTTGCAATGCCAGTGTTTTGCGATTTGTTAAAGTGCTTAATCTAGGCTGGCAGGTATAGTAGAATGTTTTAGTTAACTGCACATAAGATGACACATCACATCTTAAATGTGATACAGGCAGGAAGAGAGAGCCAGTGGATTTCTCTAGGGGTGGGAGCCATTCTGTTGTACTTATCTAGAGTCTTGCCTAGAGAAACCACAGCATGATGGTGAGGTGAGATTGAAGAATGCTGAAAAGAGTTGCATTTCCTCTGCCAAGATGGAATTAAAAAAGAGCTTCTATGACCACTCTGGAGTTTGACTCTTGTACTAAGGCCATCAAATAGTAACACAGGGGTGGTAGTTGGTGCAAGTCTTTTTTGTGCGCAATGCGAGTCCAGAAGCTGAGTCTGCCATCTTCGTGAAAGCCAAATTATTTACTGCTACCACCGAGTCGTTTCATTAAATCAGCATTATTCATCAAATCATAGATATTACCGATTGCTACAGTCTACTGGGCAAAACGATGCCCATTGTCGATATAATCTTCCAATTCTTTTGATTTTCTAAATTTGTAAAACATCAGCGAATTCGTAACCTTGTGTTTTTTGTCTAACTAATTTGTCGTATTTTGTGTATACCCAAATAGGTACCAGATTTTGGTCTGAATGTACCTACAACAAAATGTAAAATGGAGCCCCGCCACACCATCTCTACCCAAAACATTTCCCCCATAGTCTCAGAATAACTGGTCTCCTGTGTTATTGGTGCTTTTTATAATGTGCTAATCACCCATGAGGGTTTCCAGTTGGTCAGCTGCCTGTGTGTAAGGCCTGGACAGCTAACTCAAAAACCCAGGTCTTAAGCGTCTTGTGAATGTCAAAAAGGGAGGAGGAGGCATTGATGTGTTGTGGACAGTCGTTGCAGGATCTAGGAGCCAGGTATGAAAAGGTGCAGCCCATGATTTGCTTTGGTGTATCCGTGGGGTGTGTGCTAGTGTGAGACCAGCAGAGTTTAGGTATCTGGAAGGGTTGTGGGAATGACTGCAGCTCTTCAGGTGTGCAGGTTTTGTGTTGTGGACTGCTTTGCAGAGTCAAGGTAAGAGTCTGAATTGTGTGTTCTTGTGTATCAGGAGTCAGTGGAGTTCTCTAAGATGTAATGTGATGGGTGCCTGAGGATTAGTCTGGCTCCTGCGTTTTTTGATAGTCAGCAGTCTTCTTGTAAGCTTGTTGATTCACCCTGTGTGCAGGGTGTTACCACAGTCGAGTCTGCTAATGGTGAGGGCTTTGGTGATCATTTTACTGATGTTGTCTGATAACCACTTGAAGTTTGTCTTCAGCACTCTTGCAGTGTTGAAGCAGGAGAAGACCACTGGTTGACTCGGGCAATAATATCTAGTCTGCTGTCTATGATAATTCCTAGGCTTCTTGTTTGTCAGCAAGGTTTGCGTGTGAGGCTGATGTCTCTGGGCCACCAGGTGGAGTCCCATGGTGAGACATCTTTACTAAAGAACACAACTTTGGCCTTGGCCAAGTTCATTTTGGGGCAGGTGAATTTCATCCAGTTGACCACTGCGATCATGCAAATGGTAAATGGATGCCCTCCCACTAGATTTAACATATAAACCTAGCCTCCCTCTCAAGTTTTAGATAATCCAAGTCGTTGTGAACTTAAGAGAGATTCCTGCTGGTGGACAAAACTTCACCTAAGCTCCTAAAAAGGGCTAGAGAGGAACCAAATGGAATCCGAGTTTCTGGCTTTACAATCAACAATCTTGCATGTGAAAGAGGAACTGCATTCACATCGCCATTGAAATGCATACATTTCATAGGATTTCCTAGAGGAACCATGAAAGGTATATAAAAAACTGCAAATATAACCTCCGAAATTTAGGATTGGAGCACTTGGGATTTAGTATATAGACACTTCTCTGCATAATTTGAAGCAGATAGGGTAAAAAAAAGAGACATACACAGTTCGGGGCTTACTTAAATTGTTCAGCTTGCAATCTATGTTGCGGCAAAATATTAGCTTTCCCGTTAACTTTGTGGAGTCAGCAAGGGTAAACTAAACTGTTTACTCATCATAAAAGTTTGAAGACAGCTGCTACAAAAACATTTCTGTTCCAAAAACCAAAAAAGTTCCATACTTTTTGTACCCAGCAGTAAAATACCATGTTTCTAGATGTCAGCATCTTCTAAATGTCTATGGCTTTTCATGCCCATTTTTGTATTTGCATTACATGCTGATTTTTTAAACCTTTTTTATTTCACCATTTTCTTAAATGTTTAACTTTCTTATATTATATTATTTTGATGTTTAAAACACAATAATATTGTTTCATCCCTGAGCAGAGAGTTACCATTATACATATTACAACAGCTGTCATCTAAATGTGTGGGATCACATGCATCCATCACATCTGTCATTCCCATATCATTTGCCCAGTCATGTCCAGTGTGTGGAAACGTGGCTCTTTCAAGGTACTTGCAAGTTTGACATACTTAGTGGCAAGTGCTTAGAAGGGTCGACTGTCCCATGTGAGTGATCTTTCAGCTGCCTATTGGAGTCACATTTGGTGCTGGATCCACTGTAGTTGTAGACCCCTACTCAGCGTCCTACAGAAGGTACGCCTTAGGGAGCCCATATATCCCTCAATCTGGATTGGATTGCCATCTGTTCCCTATAAATGTCTAATAAGTCATTTGAGAATGTGACATCTCTCATCCAGTCTCTAATTGTGGGAAGTGGATCACTTCCTCCCCGTATCACCACTCTTCACTGCTCAAACAGCACAGCTAAGGCTGTAAATATCTTCACTCCAAGGGGATATCTTTCACATATCCTAATACTGGTGATGAGTGGTGTTATTAGGATCATGAATCATGTGATTGTCTTTAGTATCTTTGTCCAGAATCTGGCCACCATCAGGCAACAACATGTTGGGTACAGGAATTCAGTCTTGCAGGCCCTTCACTTAAGTCATCTTTAAAACCCAGTTTGAGCAGTGGTTTAGGAGTATAATAAATATATACATTGTGGGACCTTTACATGGATCAATCTATGTTCACATTTAGGGGAGAGTACCCAGGTCAGAATATTATTCTAGCATGTAGAGTTCTCTATCTGAGTCTTGTAGGCCATGTGGTGGTTGCTTTCAACAACATTGAGGTGTGATCCTGGAATAGGTTTCACAATCAAAACAGGGGCCCAATCATATAATGTTCTAGGTTTATGTGTATCCTGGTAGTCCAGGCAACAATATCACTACTGACCAACCAGTAGTCTATCTTAAACCAGGAGTTAAGTGTGGGACTAACACATGTGCCTCCTAATTGCCCAGGATGTCTAAACCACCAGATATCGACTATATGATAATTAGTCATGATTGCTTGTAACTGTAAGGTGGCCATAGGGTAAGGATGAAGCACTGAACCAGACCTCTCTGAATTAGGATCCAACCCTATGTAAATCCTCCTCTACATATTATTTTTGCAGGCTAAACTGCATGTGTTTCACTTACATCTGGCATTAAATGTCTATCTATTGCAATGTGACTCATAAGTACATATCAGAACAATTATTTTGCCTATTAGGGTACACTGAAAACTGCATACCTTCCCAGCTTGTCCTGAATAGTTGTGTTAATTTTCAAGGGGACACCTTTGGGTACCACAATAGCTACACCTCACGCATAAGACAAATATGATGTTTTAATCACCCTACAGCCTACCTGGCTCAGAGCCTGACCACTTTGTGACTTGAGTGGTGTGTCTCTTGTAGCATGTCAGTATCAATACCAGCTCGGTAAAGGTATGACAGTACCTGCCGGGCTTAACATAGCTCATTCATGCCGCTCACCTTCCATATTACATTTTAATGGGATGCAGGAAAAAATATTGTAAAAGGATCTTGAGACAAAGCTGGACAATGATCTGGACATAACTATCGTCAATCTACAAGGTGTTGGGGACTTAGTTGAAAAAGAGCAGATAGTACGGTAGATTCCTTGAGAGTGGTGACACACTCTCTGAGTCCCTACCCCCTCAATTCTATTTGAAGACAGTCATTAGAGGAAATAAATTATCCCCCCCTCAGCAAACATGTCCAAATGTCTCTCTAGGCAGCAGAATTGGGGATTTCATCACTGTGTTGTTACAGTTAATTAGCATATAGTAAACATAGATCAAGCGTGCTAAAAAAGATAAGAAACAAGAAGAAAATAGAAACATTAGCCATGAATTTTGCAGCATGTGGCCAGATAACAGAATTTTTTCCTCTGAATATCTCCAATTCCATGACGCAGAGCAAGGTTATGTTATTGTGGCAGAAGTGGGCCACCAGTTCTTTGCTCCAAACTTAAATCACTTCTAACAGCTACTCCATCAGCCACAGCTTTTAACTTCATCCATGGGCATCATCCTCAATGTCTACAATTCTTTGGTCAATAGGATCAACATGTCTTTTGTGTTTGTCAAGATTCTCTTTTATTTGGTCAAGCCTGTCAGTAAGGGAGTCGATCTTGGAGTTCAATGCCACAAGACTGTCCTTAACATTAGTAAGTAATGTTTGTAATTTTGTTCTTCAGCTTGGTCTTTGTTAGATTGTGAGAAGCACCCCTCTGCCAGAGCACTGCATCCCGGGGGCCTGGCAGACCACTTATTTATTTTCAAAGTCCGACTAAAGTTGTCTGAGGTTCAGGCTCTGCTCGCCCCTACCGTAGTCCAGTCAGGGAGCACAAGCATACCCACTTTAGGCATAGCTCCAAGCACACTCCTACAACAGGGAATCCTATTGGACCCCTTATGTTTAATCTTTAGGGCAGCACACTTCCATGTCATGGGAAAGGTGGTGACATTTCAGGCACTGGTCTCAGGTTGCTGCTTCACACTCTTCAGTAGAGACTAGTCAACATGAGCAGCTGTAACTCCCATATCTCAGTTGCTGCACACTAAATCCTTTATATTTAGTGGTCACAGCTAGTCCCCTTCCTCCTCCCCACAGCATCCAGAGCTCACTGGGCCCTCCTCAGCAAGCTCATCCATCCATTCAGTCTTCACCGTGACTGTCCGATGTAGTGTGTCCTTACATCGTTGCTCTGGCCTAGAAGTCAGGAATGTCTCAGAGCAGCTACAAGAGTGTTTTTCAAACACTTAACATATCAGGCAGAGTCCTCGTGCTCACATAGGTGTAACACAGTGTTGAACCTGGCCCTTTTTGCTAGGTTATCCCCAAACATTTTGCCTTACTCCTCCTATTTTTATGACACTCTTTTGTTGGCTTCAGGACTCTGGGCACTTTCTCACTGTTTACGCCAAATTCACAGAAGGGTTGCTTCCCTGGGGGGGGCAAATTTATTTTAGGCCATTTCTGCCCCCCGGGGCCAGATCAGCCTATTGTTATTAGGCCGATCTGCCCCCAGGGGGGGCAGAAACCTCTAGACGCCAGGGCAATTTTTTGTGTGTGTTTTTTTAGAGATGGGGTGTGACCCCTTAGGGAAGGGTTGCTCCCCCGTGGGGCAAATTGTATTTAGACCCTTTCGGACGATTTTTGTTAGGTCAATCTGTCCCCAAGGGGGGCAGAAACCACTAGGCACCGGGGATCTTTTTTTTGCGCCAATGTCAAGCAAGGGGAACGACCCCTTAGGCAAGGGTCGCTCCCCGGAGGGGTGGGGGGCAGATGGGGGGCAATTTTTTTTTAGGCCATTTCTCCCCCCCCCCGGGGGCAGATCGGCCTATTGTTATTAGGCCGATCTGCATCCAGTGGGGCAGAAGCCTCTAGGCACCAGGGATACTTTTTTTTGTTTTTGTTTTTCGTTTTTTAGAGGTAGGGAGCGACCCCTTAGCCAAGGGTCGCTCCCCTGGTGAGCACTTTGTATTTAGACCATTTCTACCCCCCTTGCCGGCAGAGTGGCCGAATTGTGTTAGGCCAATCTGCCCACAAGGGGGGCAGAAACCACTAGGCACTGGGGGTCTTTTTTTTTGCGCCAATTTCATGCAAGGGGAGCGACCCCTTAGTCAAGGGTCGCTCCCCGGGGGGGGATTTATTTTAGGCCATTCTTGCCCCCCCTGGGGGCAGATCGGCCTATTGTTATTAGGCCGATCTGCCCCCAGGGGAGTCAGAAACCTCTAGGCGCCAGAGATAAAACCATTTTTTTTTTTGTTTTTGTGTTTTAGAGGTGGGAAGCAACCACTTAGGCCATTTAGGCCGATCTGCCCCCAAGGGTACCAGGGATTGGTTTGTGTGTATGCATGTGTTTTTTTAAGGGGCAGCCCCTTGAGTAAGGGTTGCTCCCCAAAGGGCACATTACTGGGCAAATAGGCCTATTTTTGGAAGGCCCGTCTGCCCCCAACGGTGGGCAGAAAGCCCACCAGAGACCAGGGAAGTTTTGTTTTCCAAAATAAAATAAAATAAATGCGGCCAAAGTTGTTCTGCCCACCAGTGGGCAGATGGGGCAATTACCCCTGATCCACACCCCAGGGGGGCAGAAATTCTACTAGATGCCAGGGAATATAATATATATATATATATATTGGGGTGGTGGCCACCAACCATTATGGGCCTGGTTATGTCCCCACCCCAACTAAAGAGGTTAACAGTCTTTCAGCACTCCCCCGCACTCTAAAACATCTTATCCCACAGCAAGCAAGAAGACATTTGATTATTTTGGGTTTTGGTTTTACAGTTGGGCCTTGAGAGCTTGGCTAACTCTCAAAATCGTCCCACTTGGAATGGTGAGGGCTGCACTTTATGGACTTTGGGACGCTGCCATGTAGAAAAATCCACAAGACCTAGACACATCTGAAAACTAAACATCTGGGTGATTCCAGGGTGGTGTTTCACATGCACACCGCATCACTTTTGTTCTCACAATGCCCTGCAAACCTCCAACTTTGCTGGAAATCACACATTTTTCCCAAGTTTTTGTGATGTAACCTTCCAGAATCTGCAGGAATCCACAAAATTCCTACCATCCAGCATTGTCTCATCTATACCGATAAAAATTCTGCTGCACTTGTCAACCTAAAAATGTTTTTTGCAAACTGCCCTTTTGGATCCCCTTTGGTTCCCCCTCAATATCATCATGTATTTGACTCTTCCCTCTCACAAGCACTTGGCCCACCTACACAAATGAGGTATCATTTTTACCAGGAGACTGAGGGGAACATTGGATGGTTTGAGATTTGTCCCCATGTGGTGATCCCACACAGAAATGTGGGAAAAATTTGATTTTTTTGGGCTAAATTGGAGGTTTGGTGGGATTCTGGGTAAGAAAACATTGGGGGATCCACGCAAGTCCCACCTCACGGGACCCCCCCGGGTGTCTAGTTTTGAGAACTGTCTGGGTTTGGTAGGTTTCCCTAGAAGGCTGCTGAGCCCAGGACCAAAAACGCAGGTGCCCCCGCAAAAACAGTTAGTTTTGTATTTGATAATTTTGATGTGTCCAGATATTGTTTTGGGGCATTTCCTTTCACGGGGAGTAGGCCCACCCACAAAAGTGAGGAACCATGCTTATCGGGAGACTTGGGGGAAAGCTGGGTCGAAGGAAATTTGTGGCCCCTCTCTGACTCCAGAACTTTCTGTCACCGAAATGAGAGAAAAAAGTGTTTTGGTTGGCCAAATTTTGAGGTTTGCAAGGGATTCTGGGTAACAGAACCTGGTCAGAGCCCCACAAGTCACCCCTTCTTGGATTCCTCTAGGTGCCTAGTTTTCAAAACTGTGCAGGTTTGCTAGGTTTCCCTAGGTGTCGGCTGATCTAGAGGCCAAAATCCACAGTTAGCCACTTTGCAAAAACCAGCTCTGTTTTCTTTGTGAAAATGTGATGTGTCCATGTTGTGTTTTGGGGCTTTTGCTGTCGCGGGCGCTAGACCTACCCCCACAAGTGAGGTACCATTTTTATTGGAAGACTTGGGGAAATGCTGAGTGGAAGGACATTTGTGGCTCCTCTCTGATTCCAGAACTTTCTGTTACCGAAATGAAAGGAAAAAGTGTTTGTTTGGCCAACTTTTGAGTTTTGCAAAGGATTCTGGGTAATCCATCTTGGATTCCCCTAGGTGTCTAGTTTTCAAAACTGTGTCCACATTGTGTTTTGGGGAAGTTCCTGTCACGGGCGCTAGGCCTACCCATGCAAGTGAGGTAGTATTTTTATCGGGAGACATGAGGGAACAGAGAATAGCAAAACAAGTGATATTGCCCCTTGTCTTTCTCTACCATTTTTCCTTCCAAATGTCAGACAATGTGTAAAGAAGACGACTATTTGAGAAATGCCCCGTAATTCACATGATAGTATTGGCACCCCGGAATTCAGAGATGTGCAAAAAAACACTGCTTCTCAACACCTTATCTTGTGGCCATTTTGGAAATACAAAGGTTTTCTTGATACCTATTTTTCACTTTTTATATTTCAGCAAACGAATTGCTGTATACCCGGTATAGAATGAAAACCCACTGCGAGGTGCAGCTCATTTATTGACTCTGGGTACCTAGGGTTCTTGATGAACCTACAAGCCCTATATATCCCCACAACCAGAAGAGTCCAGCTGACGTAACGGTATATGGCTTTCAAAAATCTGACATCGCAGGAAAAAGTTACAGAGTAAAATGTGGAGAAAAATGGCTGTTTTTTTACCTCAATTTCAATATTGTTTTATTTCAGCTGTTATTTTCTGTAGGAAACGCTTCTAGGACCTACACAAATGACCCCTTGCTGAATTCAGAATTTTGTCTACTTTTCAGAAATGTTTAGCTGTCTGGGATCCAACATTGGTTTCTCACCCATTTCTGTCACTAACTGGAAGGAGGCTGAAAGCACAAACAATAGTATACATGGGGTATGTCGCAGTAAAATGTCAAAATTGTGTTGAATAATTGGGTTTTCTAATTTAAGTCTGCCTGTTCCTGAAAGCTGGGAAGATGGTGATTTTACCACCACAAACCCTTTGTTGATGCCATTTTCAGGGAAAAAAGCACGAGCCTTCTTCTGCAGCCCTTTTTTCCCATTTAAAAAAAAAAAAAAAATGTTTGCTGTATTTTGGCTAATTTCTTGGTCTCTTTCAGGGAAACCCACAAAGTCTGGGTAACTCTAGAATCCCTAGGATGTCGAAAAAAAAGGACGCAAATTTGTTGTGGGTAGCTTATGTGAACAAAAAGTTATGAGGGCCTAAGCGCGAACTGCCCCAAATATTCAAGAAAAGGCTCGGCACAGGAGGGGAAAAGGCCTGGCAGTGAAGGGGTTAAACTCTCTATTCGTATTCATAATTTAGCCTGCACAAACTCATACCTCAAAATTAGAGTTTCTGGTGTCCTTATAGCGACTTCCCATCTGGCGACAAACCATACAAATATTGTTAAGTTTATTTGCATTGTCTTTATAATCCAGGGTGATGGATAACACCTGTGATTTTTTTCCCAGACCGCAATGAAGTGTGCGTAAGTGTGGAGGCCATTTTGAAATGTAATGGTCGTATGTGTTAATCAATATGTTATATCCGATGTTATGTTAATTCACAATTCATTTACTTATCCAAAATTATATATTAAAACCTATACATAATCATAAAAATAACATAGTAACATACTTTTCTAAAGGCCTTCATTGTTTTTTCAAATCATGTGGTCATCATTAATCAGGTATTGATACACTAACGATTTTACCGAAACTTATCCATCCAAAATGTTGAATAATCTCCAACATAATATAATGACCCAATATACCTTTTAATTTACTGGTGCTTCACCCTCCAGTAAACGAGCAGTTAGCTTGAACGCTCTATTAGTATCTCTAGCAATCATGGTGGCCATCTTGGAGTTCTTAAATCTATCAAGAGGAGAGGATTTCATATGCAATATATATATATCTCTGTGTGTTCTACATGCCCTATATTGTTTTCAAGTACCACAACAAAATACAATTATATGCAACAACCATTCTAAAATGTAATGTAATGATAATATGTGACAAGCTATATCCATGCTAATCACATTTCAACCTTAAAAAAACAAGCATCCAGATTGTGCTGGTTGTTTGTATCTATGTCAGTCTTAAAAGTCACCTTAGAATTTCTGTATCCATCATCAACAAAAACCTTCATATAGATAATGCATATCAATATTTATGAATTACCCATGCTTAGATGAGGGAAGTCAAAATTTCCAGTGAAAATGAACATCAAAATGAAATAATATATTAGATAGCATGTACATAAAACCACGTCTACTTTATACATTATGTGCTGCCTATCTATTCAATTTCCTAAAAAATAATGAAATTCATTATTAATGTTCTTACCCTCATATGCTGTTTGTAAGTGACACATCCATCTTGCCTCCGCTTGTCTAAGCAAGAGATCCCTATTTCCTCCTCTTTCATGATGTGTCACATGTTCCACACCATGAAACCATATTTGTGTATTGGCAAGATGGATCAGTTGTATATGAGCGGCCACAGGATATCTCACATCCCCATTTTTATGGCCCTTACATGTTATTTTACCCTCGTTTTCAACTCCGAACACTACTGCCTACATATAATTTTCCACATGAGCATCCTAACACATATACTACATGAGTAGTGTTACAATTGATGAAAGATTCAATGGTATATTCAATCTGAGTATTATATCTGAACATCTTTGTTTTGTTGGTTCCCATTTGGCATATGGAGCACCTCTAGGTTTCTCTGGCAACCATATTCCTACATCTGATTTAGTATGATTACCTTTACCATAGCTAGGACATAATATATTTCTTAATGTGTTCCCCCTACGATAAACTATTTTGGGCTTTTTTGATAGAATTCCTTCCAGTAATGTTGATGAATCCAAAATGTGCCAATTTTTCTTTAGTACATTAAAGATATGATTACAGTATATGTCATATTTTGTGATGAAACATATCTCTTGCTTCCTATTAGTTTCCATATTTTTCTTTTCTTCTCTCTTTGTACAATCTTCTATCAATGTAGATCTCCCATCTAGTCTTTTGATTTTAGTTTTAGCCCGTCTAAGGACACCCTCATCATATACTCTATTCCTGAATTCCAACTCTATTGCCGAAAGTCTCTTTTCAAAATCTTTTTCTTGACTGCAATTGTGCCTAGCTCTTATCATTTCACCATAAGGTATTGATTCAATGGTCTTTTTTGTACGAGCACTCGTTGCATGAAGTACATTATTACAGGCCGTGGGCTTTTTAAAACTTCGCTATTAATGACATTATCCTGTATATACAGCTGTAAATCCAAAACGTCAATCTTATGTTTATCATATTTTAAAGTCAGCTTTACATTGAATCTGTTCTTATTTAAGAAAGCATGATATGTCAAAAAATCTGTTATATTGCCATTCCATATAATAAGGATATTGTCTATATAACATCCATAGAAGATAATGTTGTGTATCCATTGATGTGCTTTGGGACCCCAGGCATGCTCCGCCTCAAACAAACCCATAAATTGGTTTGCATAAGAGGGAGCAAACCTAGAACCCATGGCAGTCCCTTGTTTCTGTAAATATCATGTCCCATTATGCAGAAAGGCGTTCTTAGTCAGAATCATCTTAGCCATATCTAGTGACATAAGCATATGTTCCAAAAAAACTGGTATTACTTTTAAAGAGATAAAACTTCAATGCTTCAAGTCCATACTCCATTTGTATACATGTATATAAGCTTTCCACACCCATGGTTACAAAAGTAATATCAGCATTATCCCATGGAAAGTCCTCTAATTTATTAAGTAGATCTTTAATGTTCCTCAAATAGGATGGTAGCTTGCAGAAAGCTATCTATGTACTCTGCCATATGTTCAGTAGGGGACCCATTGCCCAAAATAATAGGTCTTCCAGGTGTAAAAGTCCCTGATTTATGGATCTTAGAACGGACATATATGCATGGAAATCTCGGATGACATACTCTCAAATATTTATACTCATCTCCCGTGAGTAAATAATACAATAATAATAAAAAATAATATTGATTGGTGGGCTGGACTTTTTTATGTCATTTTTCACAAAGTTCTTGACTCAGGCTGCTTCCCCGAGAACTAGAAGAGGACAATGATCAGGCCAATCTATAAAAAAGATGATCCAACACATCCACAGAATGACCACCTAATCAGATTATTGGATGTGGGCGAAATAATCTTTGCAAATTTATTGTTGGGTCAAATGAAATCCTGGGTAGAGCTAAACAATCTGATTCCAGTAGAGCAAGGAGGCTTTAAAGAAGGCCACTCGACAATAGACCTTTGGTTCAGTCTTTGGGCACTGGCAAAAAAGTCAATAGACATATGAGGGTATCTATTTTGTTGTTTTGTTGATTTTTGAGCCACTTTTGATCTGGTGGATTGGAACTTGTTATGGGATGTGGTGAAGCGGTTTGGTTCGATTCTGATCAACTTTTCCTCCTTCAGGAGCTTCATTTGCCAAATTGGGCCCAAGTGATCTTAGATACGTGTGGATTGCTCTCAAAAAAGATCCCTATAAAGAATGGGTTGCAACAAGGATGCGTCTTGGCCCCACTATTATTTGCCATATTTTTGTCTGACCTGCCATGCGTATTAATGGAGGCTAGGGGTTTTTTCCCCAAAAAATAGATGGCACCCATATCTCCTGTTTATTATACGCTATTGACCTGGGGATAGTTGATATGACGGAGTTGGGGCTTCAAAGAAAATTAGAAGTTTTTTATACTTACTGTCAAAGTAAAGAACGTACAGTAAATTTTGACAAAACAAAAATAATTATGTTATGGAAAATGAAGAGAGTGTTTTCTTGGTACCTAGGAAGAGATAAAGTAGAGTTAGTTGAAAAATATAAATATCTAGGCATGTGGCTTGAATCTGAATTAAGATGGAAAGAGCATATTGAGTGACTAAAAACCAGGGCATTAACATTGGTTTGAGGATTAAAGCAGTTTAGTGGAAAGTATGGAGGTCTCTTCATCCAGTACTGTCTGCCTTTAATGCTACGGTATGTCCTCAATTTCAATATGAGGTGGAAGTTTTAACTCTCGCCAGGAAGTTGAACTGGTATGCAGAAGAAAATAAATGTGTGAAAAGTTTGCTCTCCCTCTCCCCCTCAAGTATGATTCCGGCTATAAGGGCTGAATGCCAAATGACGGCGTGGAGTTACCAAGGAATGAAAGCAGCATTGAAATTTTGGTTGAGCCTGTCTGAAGAGGAGATCTCCAAAATTACAAGATTATGTAAAAGGAGAGTAAAGACAAGCAAACTGAATTGGGCTTCCCAGGTGAGAGGACGGCTAGAAAATATTTGTGTCCTCTTAGGCTTAGCTGCTAATCAGCGGCGCAGAGAACAAATTCTGAAGGAAGAGTTGTTTGCTGTGGTAAATAAAGTGCTATAGAAGCAGAGCTAGGTTATTTGGAGGGGAACATTTCCACCCAGTTTATGGTGCGTGGGTGGAGAAATGAGAGGAATTTCTCCTACATAGAGGCTTTACCTAACACTAAACTAAGGGATGGAGTGCTAAAATGTAGGATCGGGTTAAACCCTTGTTATATAGACTGAAACATAAAAGCCATAATTAGGGATAACGTGGGTTTATGCACATGTGGCTTAAAAGAACAATATAGTGCCACATTTGATTGGATTGTTTGTGGTTTTTAGAAGAACAGAATCAGTTTTTAAAGCCAACTTTCCAAGAGTATAATATTAATTACCGGGATCAAGTCCTGAACTTACTGGTAGATATGAGATTTTTGAATATGATTTGTGCTTTAGGCTGATTCTTAAGTGAAATAAGAGGTGTCTTAATGGGGGTCTCTGGTTCCTTGCAAGGTGCAAGAGTGTAGTATGTGAAGCATAGTAATGAAATGGCAACTTTATTAGGGATAAACTATTTTTATAAGTTGATTATATGATAAGGAAGTCTCACTGGTAAATAAAACGAACTCAGGGCAAAGCAGGTCTGCCTCGTTAAAAAAAAAAAATACATTTAGTGGCACCTTGGGGAAGGGTGAGAATGTCTGTTATATGATATAATGCGGCCTTGTATAATATAGAATGTTGGGGAATCATGATACTCTTACATTGTGAATGTATCATATTTTCAGTAATGCTGGAAAGATAAATTTAGGTTTAAGATTTTAAGTTATTGTTTCTATTTAACTGCTGTTGTTTCATAATTTCCTTATATGTTATAGCTACTCTCTTCCTGAAATAGATGGGAAAAATGTTTTATCATCATTTCTCTTGAATCAGGTTTTCAAGGAAAGCATTGTCACTTTATCTAAACTTGCCCATTATATTTAAACTATAGGACACTTTTAGAAATGTTACTGGGCTAGGCTAGTTTGTTCTATGCAAATTGTATTACAGTCTGTAAAGCTACAGTGAATTGGGATGTTAAGCAATATTCAATTTTATGAAGAGGGCATTACTATCATGAATTGTCATAAATTAAGAACAACAAGGAGGCTGTAAGTTATGTTCCAGATTCATTTAATGAAACATTATATTATATTATATTATATTATATTATATTATATTATATTATATTATATATTTATGTTTTATGCTTTTATGGTTTTTATGTTGAATAAACAATTTATTTCTCTCTCTTCTCCAATGGACCCTGCAAATTGTTTTTGCAGATTGAGACGGCTTTTTTTTTAACCAGGAAGCAAGTGTGTCAATTACTCCAACTTCGTGTTCCTGCCCAGCAGGATCCTCCCAGTGCTTTGTCCATCTCCTGGTCACTTTTCAGTTGGCTTTCAAGGTGGAAGGATCACTCTCTTTGTCTCCTGGATACACCTTTGGATAAGGACTTTGTTTTTGTTGAATTACACAAGTAAGTTCATAAAATATTGTATAACGGTGTTGTGTTTGTTTGCTTGGGCTTGCACCAATATTTCCTTTACTTTAATTTAATATTTGATTTTAACATTTTATAGTGGTCTGTGGGCTGGAGTTTGTTATGGAAAATTGTTGCACAGCTCAGTACCTATTCTACATGTTTGTAACATTTGCAATATTATTTAAGTATGTGGCCTAGATTTCCAAACGGCCATTTAGCCAGTTGGCTCAGTTCTAGTAGTCATTAATGCATGAAATAAATGTTTCATTGATATATGTTTTTAAACCTTTATTTAGGGCAGGGATGGCAGTGGTGGAAATTAAAAATGCTGGCTATTGTTTACATTGCATTTTTTTGCAAAAAGTGTATACATATTATAGGGTAATAATATTTGATGGCATTGGAAGATGTTGTTTGACCATGTCGATGGCAGCCATTTTGTGCATGCAGCCAGTGTCCCTTTGCCATAGGCTTTCATGTGCTCTCTGTTTGCCATGTCTCCTTGTTGTTGTTATTTGATCATGTGGCTGGCTGACATTGTGTGCAAGCTGCCAGTGCCCTTCCCTTTGCCATAGGCTTATATGTGTTGTGTGTTTGCCATGCCTCCTTGCTCCTTGTTGTTGTGATTTGATCATGTGGTTGGCAGACATATTGTGCATGCAGCCAGTGCCCCTCCCTTTGCTATAGGCTTCCATGTATTGTTTGTTTGCCATTCCTCCTTGCTCCTTGATGTTGTTGTTTGACCATGTGGCTGGCTGGCAGCCATTCTGTCCATCCAGAAAGTGTTGCTTGCCATAGGTTTGCATGTGTTATTTGTTCTCCATGCTTCCTCCTTGCTCCTTGTTGTTGGTTGTTTATGTGTTTGGCAGCCATTTTGTACATGCAGCCAGTGTCCCTCTCTTTGCCATAGGTTTGAATGTGCTCTTTGTTTGTCATGCGTCCTTGTTGTTGTTGTTTGACCATGTGGCTGGCTGGCAGCCATTCTGTCCATCCAGCCAATGTCTCTTGCCATAGGCTTGCATGTGATTTTTGTTCTCCATGCCTCCTCCTTGCTTCTTCTTGCTGTTTGATCATGTGATTGGCAGCCATTGTATGCATGTAGCTCAGATCTCCTCCCTTTGCCATAGGCTTGCATGTGTTGTTTGTTTGCCATTCCTCCTTGCTCCTTGTTGTTGTTGTTTGACCATGTGGCTGGCTGGCAGCCATTTTGTCCATCCAGCCAGTGTCGCTTGTCATACTTTTGAATGTTCTCTTTCTTTACCATGCTTCCTTGTTGTTTGACCACTTGGCTGGCTGGCAGCCATTCTGTCCATCCAGCCGGTGTCCCTTGCCATAGGCTTCCATGTGGTTTTTGTTCTCCCTGCCTCCTCCTTGCTCCTTGTTGTTGTTTGATTATGTGAATGGCAGCCATTTTGTGCATGCAGCCAGTGTCCTTCCCTTTGCCACAGGCTTGCATGTGTCCTTGGTTTGCCATGCCTCCTTGTTGTTGTCATTTGACCACTTGGCTGGCAGACTTTTGTGCATGCAGCCTGTGTCCCGCCCTTTAAAATAGGCTATATGCCTCCTCCTTGCTCCCTGTTGCTGTTGTTTGATCATTTGGTTGGCAGCCCTATTGTGCATGTAGCCAGTGCCCTCCCTTTGCCATAGGCTTGCAAGTGTTGCTTGTTTGGCATTCCTCCTTGCTCCTTGTTGTTGTTATTTGACCATGTGGCTGGCTGGCAGTCATTTTGTCCATCCAGCCAGTGTCGCTTGTCATAGGTTTGAATGTGCTCTTTGTTTGCTATGCCTCCTTGTTGTTGTTTGACAATGTGGCTGGCTGGCAGCCATTCTATCCATCCAGCCAGTGTCCCTTGACATAGGCTTGCCTGTGTTATTTGTTCTCAATGCTTCCTCTTTGCTCCCTGTTGTTGGTTGTTCATGTGTTTGACAGACGTTTTGTGCATGCAACCAGTGCCCCTCCTTTTGCCATAGGCCTCCTTGTTGTTGTCATTTGACCACTTGGCTGGCAGACTTTTGTGCATGCAGCCTGTGTCCAGCCCTTTAAAATAGGCTATATGCCTCCTCCTTGCTCCCTGTTGCTGTTGTTTGATCATTTGGTTGGCAGCCCTATTGTGCATGTAGCCAGTGCCCTCCCTTTGCCATAGGCTTGCAAGTGTTGTTTGTTTGCCATTCCTTCTTGCTCCTAGTTGTTGTTGTGCGACCATGTGGCTAGCTGGTAGCCATTTTGTCTATCCAGCCAGTGTCACTTGCCTTAGGTTTGAATGTGCTCTTTGTTTGCCATGCCTCCTTGTTGTTGTTTGATCATGTGGCTGGCTGGCTGGCAGCCATTCTGTCCATCCAGCCTGTGTCCCTTGCCATAGGTTTGCATGTGTTTTTTGTTCTCCAGGCCTCCTCCTTTCTCCTTGTTGTTGTTTTATCATGTGGTTGGCAGCTATTTTTTGCATGCAGCGCGTGTCCCTCCCTTTGCCATAGGCTTGCATGTGTTGTTTTTTTGCCATGCTTCCTTGCTCCTTGTTGTTGTTTGGTCATGTGGCTGGCAGCCATTTTGTCCATCCAGCCAGTGTCCCATGCCATAGTCTTGCATGTGTTCTTTGTTTGCCATGCATCCTTGCCCCTTGTTGTTATTGTTTGACCATGTAGCTGACTGTCAGACATTTTGTCCATCCAACCTGCGTTTCATGCCATTGGCTTGCATGTATTTTTTGTTCTCCATGCCTCCTCCTTGCTCCTTGTTGTGTTTGATCATGTAGCTAGCAGCCATTTTGTGCATGCAGCCGGTGTGTTGTGGGTACACTAGCACATCCAAGAGCTTGATTACAGTAAGATACTGTTGATTGCAACATTCAGACTTATTTGGGTATATTCATTACATCCTTGAATATCAAGTTTGCAATAACTAATGTTTGTTGAATGTCTCATTTATCATAACCAATGCTTGCTGATTATGGACACTGTATCCAACCTTGTAAACTTTTGCCAACTGTTACTGCCAAAACACGTGATCTTCACAATGTGATCTATATTGAACATGTGCCACAATTAGGAGGATAATTGCTCATTTCCTTGACAAGCAACCAACTGCCTTTCCACCCGCTCCCATTGTAACTGGCAAAACATGTACTTTTCACAATGTGATCTGTATTGAACACGTGCCACAATCAGGAGGATAATTGTTCATTTACTTAACATGCAATCAACTGCAAAAAGACACATGTGCACATTTGACCATTTAAGGATGCTTGTGAATCTGAGCCCTTGCTTAGATCCGTACCTGTTGCTCTGCTCACCTGTTTCCAATCATATCGAGGGGCATATTTATACTCTGTCTGCGCCGAATGTGCGTTAAAATTTTTGATGCACATTCAGCGCAAACCTTGCCCAATATTTAAACTTTGACGCCCGAGCCCACGGATGTCAAAATCCCGCCATGTGCGTCATTTTTTGGATGCCGCAACCCGCATTGCATTAATCATATGCAAGGTAGGCGTTCCCATAAAAAAAATGACTTTAAGGCCTCTGCGCCTTGTTTATACCCCAGCATCATTTTGACGCACAGGAGGGGGTGGGCCTTAAAAAACATTTGTTTTAACGCCTTGGTCAGGGCAGGCCTTACGGGATCTGTGGGCTCGGAAGGAGTCCAGAGGTGCCCTCCCCTGCCCCCAGGGACACCCCCTGCCACCCACGCCGACCCCTGAAGGACACCCAGGGATGGGGGGGGCCCCTCCCAGGTAAGTAAAGGTAAGTTCAGGTGAGTATTGTTCAAAGTTTTTTTTAAGTGGCACAGGGGGGCCTAATTTGGGCTCTCCTGCATGCCACTATGCCCAATACCCATGCCCAGGGGTCAGAGCAAGGGGGCATGACTCCTGTCTTTGTTAAGACAGGAGTCATGTCAATGGGGGTTGTGCGTCAAAATAATGTTGCAGGTCCGGTTTGAGGCCTGATTTTTGCCTCAGACCTGAAGTGCACCATTTCTTGACGCACAACCCCCCTTTTCCCCTACGCCGGCGGTGCCTGGTGTGTGTCATTTTTTTTTACTCAGACCAGTCTGCAGTGCCGGCTAACGTAATTCCTTAATAAAGCGCCTACATGGCACGTTGGAATGGCGTTAGCCAGCGCTAAATTTTTTGATGCACAACTGCGTTGGCGCAGTTGTTCGTCAAAAAGTATAAATATGGCCCCAAGTTCCTTGTCCTCAAACCTGCCTCCAGTTGAGTTCCATTGTTCCTTGCTCTCCGACCAGCTTCCAGTTGAGTTCCAGTGATCCTTGCCCTCTGGTCAGCTTACTTTGGAGTCCTGGCTCTCCTCTTCCGTCTTCTGCTGGTGATCCCATATTTCCTGTAAAAGTGAGAAAATAAGAAATGTAAAAAACCCAGTTTGAGTTTTTCTGAAATTTTCAAGCAAGTAAATTCATTTCAAGGTAAAGAAAGAGTAATCGCTTACATAAAACAAAACAGAGCTCCATCTTTTAAATAATTTATGACAATAATAACTAGTGTGATTTATCATTTGGTGGTAATCCAAGATACCGCTAAACAGATATTAAGGAAGACATATTTCCTGTAATAAGTGCTCCCCTGAGAATTAGGAGAATGGAAATAGAGCAAATTTATTGAATCTACTATTGGGAAGAGATTACACCAGAACACAAAGAAGTCCTTTAGTAAAGTAAATTGCTTTTAGGTTTGGAGCTTGCTTCAGAGACTATGAAAGTATTGTAAAAAGAGGAAGAGACTTGTTCAGCCTTATGGAAATGAATGGACAACGTGTCAACAATAACTAACATTATACAATGTACACTAGTTTATACAAGTTCAATTTATTAATGAAGTAATTCTTTTGCAGCCCAGAATCCTAAAAAAACAAGAACCCAGTATTTTGAGAAATCAGAAGTCCTTACACCCAACATGGCACACAATCCACGGTCCAGTAGTCCGATTCTGCAGTTCACGAAGCAAAAGCTGGTCATTTCTCCTTTTGTCTTCCCGAAACCCACTTCCCCTTGAGGACTTGAGAGAGGGCAATGTACTCTTTATCGTGGTCACATTAGTCCTCACTAGTATTGGGAAATTGTCATTGCCCCATCAGAATGCCTGAAATTCAGATGAGTGGCTCGCATAGAACACAGTGCCCCTCCCCTTTCCGTTGGCTTGCATGTGTGCGTTTTTGTCATGCCTCCTTCCTCCTTGTTGTTGTTTGACCATGTGGCTGGCTAGCAGCCACTTTATCCACCCAGCCTGTGTCTCTTGCCATAAGCTTGCATGTTGTCTTTGTTTGCTCTGCCTCCTTGCTAGGTGTTGTTGTTTGGCCATGTGGCTGTCTGGCAGCCATTTTGTCCATCCAGCCAGTGTCTCTTACCATAGGCTTGCATGTGTTCTTTGTTCTCCATTCCTCCTTCTTGCTCCTTGTTGTTGTAACTTGTTGCCCATGTGACTATCAGGCAGCCATTTTGTGCATGCAGCCAGTGTAGCTTTGACATAGGCTTATATAACATCGTAATTATTATTGTTTGTTTTTTATGTTTTTTTCTATTTTAATTGTTACATTTGAATTCTAATTTGTGATACCATTTTTATTTCATTTTTAAATGTCATGTTTACTTTAATTTTTATATTTTATTTTTTATTTTTATGTATATATTTTTTAATTTTTCTTTTTATTTCATGCTCCAACCACCCACATCCATCCAATCCATTCCATTCCTCTATGCATCCACCAAAGACAAACAGCTGCACTACAGCATTCAGTTTCTTTTATTAATGATTATTATACATTTCCCCTGGACCACCTTGCTACCAAAGGTTATTTAAAGGATTATTCAATTTACTCATGCACCTCTCTCTGACTACCCCTGGTGTCTCCTTTAAAGCAGATGGAGATAAAGCAAAGAGGTAGATCTGCCTGTTGTACTGTCTGATTTGAAATGTAATTTTTTTATGGTGTGGTGGTGTGGTTTGCCTTTACAGTGTTTGATTAAATAGGTATATTACATAAGTAATCAATCACACTAAGATTGCACTTCTCTGTACTATTTTCAACCTGCAACATTTTCACATTTCACTAACTATGTGTCTTTGTTGCTTAGTTGTTTTTAGGTACACAAGAGAAGAGACCCCACCTCACCCGCAGTACTGCCAAAGAGAAGGCCTTGCAGTTACTTTGGTCAATAGACACCAACCTCTTTCACTTGTGCATCTTAGTGTCACTGCCAACGTAGAGCTTATGATGGCCCCAAAGAAAGTCGCTCCCAAGAAAGTGGCCAGTGAGAAGAAATAGCTTTTCACCAGGGGTTTGCCACCTGCAACGTTTTTGGGGAGATGTGCACCTGCCACATCTGACTCGAGGGTGGAGCTTGGGAGCAGTACTCCTGCATCACCAGCTCCACCCCAAGCCAAGACCATGTCTGTCAGTGACGCAGCCACTACAATCATGGTTACGCTGATGAGCAGTGAAGTTGAATTGGATATGTCCCTTTCTCAAAGTAGCACCCAATCGTTTCAGGAAACAAAGCAAAGTGAACAGCAGCCATAGCCAGATCTTCCTGAATTTGGAGCAGAACAGGAGGTCAGTCTTCCTACTGAGCAAGAACCTCTTCTTTTAGAATCAATAGCTCCCAGATCTCCAGCAAGAAAAAGGAAATGTACCACTCCACCATTTTGTCGAAGCACCACTTCTGATAAGGATGATAGGGACATGGAGTGGACCACGACAGAGTCCAGAGGGTGCCAGGAGAGGTAAGGGAAAAGAAAAGTTCCAGAAAGTCTTAAAATCATGGAAGGTGATGAGGAGGATGATGATGATGAACCATTCATTGTGGAATCAGGCACAGAGGACTCCAACATTACTATCCCATCTGCTCCGAGGGATGTGGGTGGCACAGGCAACATCACTAGCTCCCATATTTGTAATACCCCAACAGAGACCTGCACCAACCTATACCTCACTAGAAGTAAGCACTGCAGAGAGGCAAGTGACACACCCACCTACATTCAGTTCTTCTTTAGGCATTGCAATGGCCCAATAAGAAAGTACTCTTCCCCAGTTTAGGACATTTTTGCAATTAGCAAACAGGAGAACATTGCCATATGCTCCATTTGTCACACGAGTGTTTGTTGAGTTAAGCCTGGTTCACATTATGGTAATGGAGGCCAGACAACCCATATGAAGCAACATCACACAATCCGGTGGGAGGAGCACTGTAAAAAAATTGGGTCAACATGGCTGCGGTGGTGAAGGTGAGGAAAGCCAAGAAACATCAGCTATAACTGATCAAATCATGTTGGACGATGAGGAAGAAGAGGGTGGCATCCTCATGCAAAGCAGCCCTGTCCCCAGCAGTGCACCAGAATCACCCACCTGAGAGACCTCACAATGGCACTGAAGGACTTAGAGTCAGATGAAGACACCATAGCATACGGTGACTGCTCCACAACTCACATTGAGTCAATCACCACCTACATCTCAAAAGTCACCTGTGTCAGTGGCCTTGCAAAAAAAGAAAATCCAGGCTACAATTGTGGACATGTTTAAGCAGGAGGGGCCCTACACTCTAATGGCAGGTTTATACAGTAGGAACCTGGCAAAAATGTTAGCACTGGACCTCCTCCCTTTTTTTGTGGAAGGAGTGAGATTCTTAGAGTTTGTGGCTGCCCTCTCCTGGAAATGAAAGGTTCCAAGCCAGACCTATTTTGCCAGAGTTGCAGTTTTAGTGCTGCATTATGATGTGCTGCAATTGGTTAGACAAGCTTTACAGCAAAGTGTTGTCCCCAATATCACCTGATGACAGGCTTGTGGACCAGTTATCAGGTGACTGTTTACATGTGCATTACTGCACACTGGATCTTTTTTTCTGGGAGTAAAGCATAAACTATCTACAGGCCTTGGCCCTGAAAACAATGTTTAAGATCATTCAGCGACATGCAACAGTAGCCATGTTCACCATGGAGAAATCACACACAGCTCCAATAATCTTGCAAGAATTTAATAGTGAGTTGTCCGAATGGCTATGACCCAGAGGTCTTCGAGTTGGATTTGTGGCAACAGACAATGGCAAAAACATAGTCAAGGCCATGGCAGATGGTGGCTATTTCAGGGTCCTGTGTTTGGTGCACTGCATCAACCTGGTTGTGCAAGACGTTCTCTAAAAAGAAGACATAGTCAGCAACATACTGACCACCTACAGATGCATCTGCATTCATTTTAGCCATTCTTTTAAAGCCAGGAAACACTTGCAGATTATTTAGAGTGATAACAGAGTACCAGCTAAAGCTCTGATACAGGAAGTGCCAACACATTGAAACTCAACCTATTATATGTTGCAACGTATGTTTGAGCAGTACTAACAGATCAATAACTATGTCATTCAAACAGGAGCTGATGCAATTGGGAAAGCTATAAACATGAGTGCAGATGAATGGGGCTTCATCAAATGCCTCACACAGATGCTGCTCCCTTTTGAGGTTTTCATGCAGGAATTTAGCAAGGAGGACAGTATAATGGGCCAAGCTATCCAGTTATTGCATTTGCTACAGGAGCAGCTAAAGGAATTGTCTGAAAGGTTGAAGTTCGGGGGTGCAAACAAAAAACAAGTGCGTGGTTAATAGCCTAAGTAATTGCTTGACATGTAATACAAGGCTGCAAAATGACATAGGGGGTCATTCTGACCCTGGCGGTCGGTGACCGCCAGGGTCACCGACCACGGGAGCACCGCCAACAGGCTGGCGCTGCTCCTAAGGGCATTCTGACCGCGGCGGTTCTGCCGCGGCCAGATGCGGGAAACCGGCGGTCTCCCGCCGGTTTCCCGCTGCCCTGCAGAATCCTCCATGGCGGCGGAGCGCGCTCCGCCACCATGGGGATTCTGACACCCCCTACCGCCATCCTGTTCCTGGCGGGTCTCCCGCCAGGAACAGGATGGCGGTAGGGGGTGCCGCGGGGCCCCTGGGGGCCCCTGCAGTGCCCATGCCAATGGCATGAGCACTGCAGGGGCCCCCGTAAGAGGGCCCCACTCAGTATTTCAGTGTCTGCTATGCAGACACTGAAATACGCGACAGGTGCAACAGCACCCGTCGCACCTTCCCACTACGCCGGCTCAATTCTGAGCCGGCGTCCTCGTGGGAAGGTTGATTTGCCCTGGGCTGGCGGGCGGCCTTTTGGCGGCCGCCCGCCAGACCAGGGCAAATCCCAAAATATGTACAAAAACAAGGTATACACAGTTCCACAACGTAAGTATAATCAGGAAAACCACATTGGGTCCTGATCTAAGGAAAAGATCGTAAAAAAGAGAGAAGAAAGAAGAAAGAAAGCCAGGTCCCTGGAAAATTAATTATTTTGGAACAAGAGCCCTCACTCACCAAAGGTGACATGCTTCATCCTCGGGCTTTGCTCCACGTCAGGCCGGCGCTGCAATGCCTGACGGGCCCCTCAAGGGGGGCTCTTTGCCGGAGATCTTTTGAGATATATGCCCGGTTTAGAAAGAATAGGGTATAGGATTGGAAAAATTCTATTTAAAAATAACTAGAGGTTAGGCAAATTTTATTAAATAATCCAACCACTGTCATGATTAAAACCAAAGAGCGGGGAGAGAAAAGAACAAGGTCTACGCTCCCCAAAAAATAATTCACTTCCTCACTCAATTTGAGGTTAGGAATTGTACGCACAGGATCCCCTGTACGATTCACCAGAAGGTCAACATGTTTCTCGCTATTGATGTCCTATGGATCTAACGCGATTCTTCAGGACCTAAACTACCTAATCCTATGTGTAAATATAACCTATAATAAGGAATATTAGTACAATGCAGGGACCCTCCTCATACTAGTGGATGGGCCGCATCAGGTAAAGCACCAAGTTCGGTGTTCCTGGAGTCCCGAGACGGGGCAGGTGATGCCGCAAACTTCGGACAGGTCCCAACTCAGTAGGACCTCCGTTACTTGGTGCTTTACCTGATGCGGCCCATCCACTAGTATGAGGAGGGTCCCTGCATTGTACTAATATTCCTTATTATAGGTTATATTTACACATAGGATTAGGTAGTTTAGGTCCTGAAGAATCGCGTTAGATCCATAAGACATCAATAGCGAGAAACATGTTGACCTTCTGGTGAATCGTACAGGGGATCCTGTGCGTACAATTCCTAACCTCAAATTGAGTGAGGAAGTGAATAATTTTTTGGGGAGCGTAGACCTTGTTCTTTTCTCTCCCCGCTCTTTGGTTTTAATCATGACAGTGGTTGGATTATTTATTAAAATTTGCCTAACCTCTAGTTATTTTTAAATAGAATTTTTCCAATCCTATACCCTATTCTTTCTAAACCGGGCATATATCTCAAAAGATCTCCGGCAAAGAGCCCCCCTTGAGGGGCCCGTCAGGCATTGCAGCGCCGGCCTGACGTGGAGCAAAGCCCGAGGATGAAGCATGTCACCTTTGGTGAGTGAGGGCTCTTGTTCCAAAATAATTAATTTTCCAGGGACCTGGCTTTCTTTCTTCTTTCTTCTCTCTTTTTTACGATCTTTTCCTTAGATCAGGACCCAATGTGGTTTTCCTGATTATACTTACGTTGTGGAACTGTGTATACCTTGTTTTTGTACATGTATTGGGAGCTCTATACACAGGACCAGGATTTTTCTATCCAAATCTCCCTTTTTCCAAACCCCTCTTTTAGTTGGTTTTTGACAAATCCCAAAATACCCTCCGGAGTGGTATTTTGGTGGGGGAACTTCGGCGGGCGGCCTCCGCCGCCCGTCGAAGTTAGAATGACCCCCATAATCTCCTCCAAGGAGTACATCTGTGCCAATGTACTTGATCCAAGTTACAAAAAATAATTTCCGCTATAATTTATTTTTCTGAAGGGAATGTTTCACAATACAAGAGGTGGATTATTGAGCAGGCAGGAGAACTGGAAGAAGAACGACTGGAACTTAGAGTCTATCTCGCAGTTCTAGGGTGCCGCCTTTAACTTCCAGAGAGGGCAGTCTTGTCTGCCAATCCCACCAACAAGAAAATTGTCGACAACAGCAGTAGAAGAATCTGACCAAACCTCTGCATTGACTTGATTTCAAGTGGCAGGTCTTAAGTCTAGTGCAGAGGTGAAGGAAAAAGCAGTCGAGCAGGTGGCAGCACCAATGACCATTCAGAGGATGTTCCAGGAGTATCTGGATGACCCGAAAGAAGGAGACTGGCAATAAAGTTTCTGACTTTTCCTGTAGCTAGTGTGTCTGCTGAATGTGTGTTCAGCAGAGCTGGTGCAGAGTTTGAGGATGGGCTCTGCTTCCCGGATTGAGTATGTCAGTGTCATCATAGAACTTTTTAATTGTTTCTAGCTCAGCTTCTCTTTCAATTTCTTTCTTTGCCAAATATATATATATATATATATAAATATATATATATATATTTATTCGAGTGCAACATTATAGCTCATATTTATACTTTTTTAGCGCCGCATTTGCGTTATTTTTTTATGCAAAATCGGCACAAACTTACAAAATATAAGTGTCTTTTGTAAGTTTGCGGTGATTTTGCGTTAAAAAATGACACAAATGCGGTGCTAAAAAAGTATAAATATGGGCCTATGTTTGAGTCGGATTTATTCTGGCCCACCATTGATTTTATAGTCACATACAAGTCCAGATTGGAGTTGGAATCATGTGCAGTGAAGAAGCACCCACACACCCTTCAGGACACTGGAGATGATGCCTGCTTCCCTCACATGCCATTGCCTATCCTATTTTTACATCACCTAGCAGGGCTGTCCTAGAAGATCATTGATTAAAAGACTTCCAGTGCCAATGCCTAATTCCAACATGTGGATATCATCGAAGAGGAGGTATTTTGTTCAACCATTGTGCTTGGATTGGAAAAGGTAACTAACTAACTATGCACCAATTAGTAGTGATATATTGATTGATTGTGATTGTGAATTTGTGAGTGATGTCTGATATATGTGGTGGCTGACAGTGAGGGAGGGAGTTCAACAAATTTGTAAACTTGTTTCCAATGATTTGCAATGTTTGGGCTCTGATGGGTAATCATTTTTTCCTGAAAGTGATTGGCCTTTCAAAAGCAATGAAATTTACCTGCAGGGTCTACTCCTTTTTTCTGATTCACCTTAACAAACCTGCCACCTTAGTTACCAAACACAAATCTAAAGAAAAATATTCCAGCTCTGTTTCTCTATTTGTTCTTCAACAGCAGTACACTTCGCAGGTCTATCTTGCTCGGTTTGGGACTGGGATGGAGTTACTCTAAATTTATGGGAGAAAGAGAGCTGCGTTGATTTGGAGATGCTGCTGAGTATGTGTTTGCTGCATTGCTAGCTCAAATGTGAAACTCCTCTTATGATCCTGCTCTGCCTCTGAGTCTTTCTGGTACACTCCTGACTCCTCATCAAGTGTACCTTTCTTTCTTTTGTCCTTTTCCTTTACTCTGTAATATACTGTAGGAAGTTGGCTCTGTATGTGCTATTTCAAAGTAAGGAATAGCATGCACAGAGTCCAAGGGTTCCCCTTAGAGGTAAAATAGTGGTAAAAATAGATAATACTAATGCTCTATTTTGTGGTAGTGTGGTCGAGCAGTAGGCTTATCCAAGGAGTAGTGTTAAGCATTTGTTGTACATACACAAGACAATAAATGAGGTACACACACTCAGAGACAAATCCAGCCAATAGGTTTTTATATAGAAAAATATCTTTTCTTAGTTTATTTTAAGAACCACAGGTTCAAATTCTACATGTAATATCTCATTCGAAAGGTATTGCAGGTAAGTACTTTAGGAACTTCAAATCATCAAAATTGCATGTATACTTTTCAAGTTATTGACAAATAGCTGTTTTAAAAGTGGACACTTAGTGCAATTTTCACAGTTCCTAGGGGAGGTAAGTATTTGTTAGATTAACCAGGTAAGTAAGACACTTACAGGGCTCAGTTCTTGGTCCAAGGTAGCCCACCGTTGGGGGTTCAGAGCAACCCCAAAGTCACCACACCAGCAGCTCAGGGCCGGTCAGGTGCAGAGTCCAAAGTGGTGCCCAAAACACATAGGCTAGAATGGAGAGAAGGGGGTGCCCCGGTTCCGGTCTGCTTGCAGGTAAGTACCCGCGTCTTCGGAGGGCAGACCAGGGGGGTTTTGTAGGGCACCGGGGGGGGACACAAGTCCACACAGAAATTTCACCCTCAGCGGCGCGGGGGCGGCCGGGTGCAGTGTAGAAACAAGCGTCGGGTTCGCAATGTTAGTCTATGAGAGATCTCGGGATCTCTTCAGCGCTGCAGGCAGGCAAGGGGGGGATTCCTCGGGGAAACCTCCACTTGGGCAAGGGAGAGGGACTCCTGGGGGTCACTTCTCCAGTGAAAGTCCGGTCCTTCAGGTCCTGGGGGCTGCGGGTGCAGGGTCTCTCCCAGGTGTCGGGACTTTAGGCTCAAAAAGAGTCGCGGTCAGGGGAAGCCTCGGGATTCCCTCTGCAGGCGGCGCTGTGGGGGCTCAGGGGGGACAGGTTTTGGTACTCACAGTATCAGAGTAGTCCTGGGGTCCCTCCTGAGGTGTCGGATCTCCACCAGCCGAGTCGGGGTCGCCGGGTGCAGTGTTGCAAGTCTCACGCTTCTTGCGGGGAGCTTGCAGGGTTCTTTAAAGCTGCTGGAAACAAAGTTGCAGCTTTTCTTGGAGCAGGTCCGCTGTCCTCGGGAGTTTCTTGTCTTTTCGAAGCAGGGGCAGTCCTCAGAGGATGTCGAGGTCGCTGGTCCCTTCGGAAGGCGTCGCTGGAGCAGGATCTTTGGAAGGCAGGAGACAGGCCGGTGAGTTTCTGGAGCCAAGGCAGTTGTCGTCTTCTGGTCTTCCGCTGCAGGGGTTTTCAGCTGGGCAGTCCTTCTTCTTGTTGCAGGAATCTGATTTTCTAGGGTTCAGGGTAGCCCTTAAATACTAAATTTAAGGGCGTGTTTAGGTCTGGGGGGTTAGTAGCCAATGGCTACTAGCCCTGAGGGTGGGTACACCCTCTTTGTGCCTCCTCCCAAGGGGAGGGGGTCACAATCCTAACCCTATTGGGGGAATCCTCCATCTGCAAGATGGAGGATTTCTAAAAGTCAGAGTCACCTCAGCTCAGGACACCTTAGGGGCTGTCCTGACTGGCCAGTGACTCCTCCTTGTTGCTTTCTTTGTTCCCTCCAGCCTTGCCGCCAAAAGTGGGGGCCGTGGCCGGAGGGGGCGGGCAACTCCACTAAGCTGGAGTGCCCTGCTGGGCTGTGACAAAGGGGTGAGCCTTTGAGGCTCACCGCCAGGTGTCACAGCTCCTGCCTGGGGGAGGTGTTAGCATCTCCACCCAGTGCAGGCTTTGTTACTGGCCTCAGAGTGACAAAGGCACTCTCCCCATGGGGCCAGCAACATGTCTCTAGTGTGGCAGGCTGCTGGAACCAGTCAGCCTACACAGATAGTTGGTTAAGTTTCAGGGGGCACCTCTAAGGTGCCCTCTGTGGTGCATTTTACAATAAAATGTACACTGGCATCAGTG
This sequence comes from Pleurodeles waltl, assembly GCF_031143425.1. Classification (NCBI taxonomy): domain Eukaryota; kingdom Metazoa; phylum Chordata; class Amphibia; order Caudata; family Salamandridae; genus Pleurodeles; species Pleurodeles waltl. The sequence continues at coordinate 712,667 of NW_027150399.1, read as the reverse complement.
TGCATTTATTGTGCTGAGAAGTTTGATACCAAACTTCCCAGTTTTCAGTGTAGCCATTATGGTGCTGTGGAGTTCGTGTTTGACAGACTCCCAGACCATATACTCTTATGGCTACCCTGCACTTACAATGTCTAAGGTTTTGTTTAGACACTGTAGGGGTACCATGCTCATGCACTGGTATCCTCACCTATGGTATAGTGCACCCTGCCTTAGGGCTGTAAGGCCTGCTAGAGGGGTGTCTTACCTATACTGCATAGGCAGTGAGAGGCTGGCATGGCACCCTGAGGGGAGTGCCATGTCGACTTACTCGTTTTGTCCTCACTAGCACACACAAGCTGGCAAGCAGTGTGTCTGTGCTGAGTGAGAGGTCTCCAGGGTGGCATAAGACATGCTGCAGCCCTTAGAGACCTTCCTTGGCATCAGGGCCCTTGGTACTAGAAGTACCAGTTACAAGGGACTTATCTGGATGCCAGGGTCTGCCAATTGTGGATACAAAAGTACAGGTTAGGGAAAGAACACTGGTGCTGGGGCCTGGTTAGCAGGCCTCAGCACACTTTCAATTGTAAACATAGCATCAGCAAAGGCAAAAAGTCAGGGGGCAACCATGCCAAGGAGGCATTTCCTTACACAACCCCCCCCCAAACGAAAGAGGATGAGACTAACCTTTCCCAAGAGAGTCTTCATTTTCTAAGTGGAAGAACCTGGAAAGGCCATCTGCATTGGCATGGGCAGTCCCAGGTCTGTGTTCCACTATAAAGTCCATTCCCTGTAGGGAGATGGACCACCTCAACAGTTTTGGATTTTCACCTTTCATTTGCATAAGCCATCTGAGAGGTCTGTGGTCAGTCTGAACTAGGAAGTGAGTACCAAAGAGGTATGGTCTCAGCTTCTTCAGGGACCAAACCACAGCAAAGGCCTCCCTCTCAATGGCACTCCAACGCTGCTCCCTGGGGAGTAACCTCCTGCTAATGAAAGCAACAGGCTGGTCAAGGCCATCATCATTTGTTTGGGACAAAACTGCCCCTATCCCATGTTCAGAGGCATCTGTCTGCACAATGAACTGCTTGGAGTAATCTGGAGCTTTTAGAACTGGTGCTATGCACATAGCTTGTTTCAGGGTGTCAATTGCCTGTTGGCATTCTACAGTCCAGTTTACTTTCTTGGGCATTTTCTTGGAGGTGAGTTCTGTGAGGGCTGTCACAATGGATCCATATCCCTTCACAAACCTCCTATAGTACCCAGTCAAGCCAAGGAATGCCCTGACTTGAGTCTGGGTTTTTGGAGCTGCCCAGTCCAGAATATGCTGGATCTTAGGCTGGAGTGGCTGAACTTGGTCTCCACCTACAAGGTGTCCCAAGTAAACCACAGTTCCCTGCCCTATCTGGCAATTGGATGCCTTGATAGAGAGGCCTGCAGATTGCAGAGCCCTCAAAACCTTCTTCAGGTGGACCAGGTGATCCTGCCAGTTGGAGCTAAAGACAGCAATATCGTCAAGATAAGCTGCACTGAAGGACTCCAAGCCAGCAAGGACTTGATTCACCAACCTTTGGAAGTTGGCAGGGGCATTCTTTAAACCAAAGGGCATAACAGTGAACTGATAATGCCCATCAGGTGTGGAGAATGCTGTCTTTTCTTTTGCTCCAGGGGCCATTTTGATTTGCCAGTACCCTGCTGTTAAGTCAAAGGTACTCAAGAATTTGGCAGCCCCTAATTTATCAATCAGCTCATCAGCTCTAGGAATGGGATGGGCATCTGTCTTGGTGAAAGAGTTAAGTCCTCTGTAGTCCACACAAAACCTCATCTCTCTCTTTCCATCTTTGGTGTGAGGTTTGGGGACTAAGACCACTGGGCTAGCCCAGGGGCTGTCAGAGCGCTCAATCACTCCCAATTCCAGCATCTTGTGGACTTCCACCTTGATGCTTTCCTTAACATGGTCAGACTGTCTGAAGATTTTGTTCTTGACAGGCATGCTGTCTCCTGTGTCCACATCATGGGTACACAGGTGGGTCTGACCAGGGGTTAGGGAGAAAAGCTCAGGAAACTGTTGTAGGACTCTCCTACAATCAGCCTGCTGTTGGCCAGAGAGGGTGTTTGAGTAGATCACTCCATCTACTGTGCCATCTTTTGGGTCTGATGACAGAAGATCAGGGAGAGGTTCACTCTCTGCCTCCTGATCCTCATCTGTTACCATTAACAGATTCACATCAGCCCTGTCATGGAAGAGCTTAAGGCGGTTCACATGGATCACCCTCTTGGGGCTCCTGCTTGTGCCCAGGTCCACCAGGTAGGTGACCTGACTCTTCCTCTCTAGCACTGGGTAAGGGCCACTCCATTTGTCCTGGAGTGCCCTGGGAGCCACAGGCTCCAGAACCCAGACTTTCTGCCCTGGTTGGAACTCAACCAGTGCAGCCTTTTGGTCATACCAAAACTTCTGGAGCTGTTGGCTGGCCTCAAGGTTTTTGGTTGCCTTTTCCATGTACTCTGCCATTCTAGAGCGAAGGCCAAGTACATAGTCCACTATGTCCTGTTTAGGCTCATGGAGAGGTCTCTCCCAGCCTTCTTTAACAAGGGCAAGTGGTCCCCTTACAGGATGACCAAACAGAAGTTCAAAGGGTGAGAATCCTACTCCCTTCTGTGGTACCTCCCTGTAAGCGAAAAGCAGACATGGCAGGAGGACATCCCATCTCCTTTTGAGTTTTTCTGGGAGCCCCATGATCATGCCTTTTAATGTCTTGTTGAATCTCTCAACTAAGCCATTAGTTTGTGGATGATAGAGTGTAGTGAATTTATAAGTCACTCCACACTCATTCCACATGTGCTTTAGGTATGCTGACATGAAGTTGGTACCTCTGTCAGACACCACCTCCTTAGGGAAACCCACTCTGGTAAAGATACCAATGAGGGCCTTGGCTACTGCAGGGGCAGTAGTCGACCTAAGGGGAATAGCTTCAGGATACCTGGTAGCATGATCCACTACTACCAGGATATACATATTTCCTGAGGCTGTGGGAGGTTCTAGTGGACCAACTATGTCCACACCCACTCTTTCAAAGGGCACCCCCACCACAGGAAGTGGAATGAGGGGGGCCTTTGGATGCCCACCTGTCTTACCACTGGCTTGACAGGTGGGGCAGGAGAGGCAAAACTCCTTAACCATGTTGGACATATTGGGCCAGTAGAAGTGGTTGACTAACCTCTCCCACGTCTTGGTTTGTCCCAAATGTCCAGCAAGGGGAATGTCATGGGCCAATGTTAGGATGAACTCTCTGAACAGCTGAGGCACTACCACTCTCCTAGTGGCACCAGGTTTGGGGTCTCTGGCCTCAGTGTACAGGAGCCCATCTTCCCAATAGACCCTATGTGTTCCATTTTTCTTGCCTTTGGACTCTTCAGCAGCTTGCTGCCTAAGGCCTTCAAGAGAGGGACAGGTTTCTTGTCCCTTACACAGCTCCTCCCTTGAGGGTCCCCCTGGGCCCAAGAGCTCAACCTGATAAGGTTCAAGCTCCAAAGGCTCAGTTCCCTCAGAGGGCAGAACTTCTTCCTGAGAAGAGAGGTTCCCTTTCTTTTGCTGTGTTGCAGTTGGTTTCCCAACTGACTTTCCTTTTCTCTTGGTAGGCTGGGCCATTCTTCCAGACTCCAGCTCTACTTGTTCACCCTGTGCCTTGCACTGTGCTCTGGTTTTCACACACACCAGTTCAGGGATACCCAGCATTGCTGCATGGGTTTTTAGTTCTACCTCAGCCCATGCTGAGGACTCCAGGTCATTTCCAAGCAGACAGTCCACTGGGATATTTGAGGAGACCACCACCTGTTTCAGGCCATTGACCCCTCCCCATTCTAAAGTAACCATTGCCATGGGATGTACTTTTCTCTGATTGTCAGCGTTGGTGACTGTGTAAGTTTTTCCAGTCAGGTATTGGCCAGGGGAAACCAGTTTCTCTGTCACCATGGTGACACTGGCACCTGTATCCCTCAGGCCCTCTATTCTAGTCCCATTAATTAAGAGTTGCTGTCTGTATTTTTGCATGTTAGGCGGCCAGACAGCTAGTGTGGCTAAATCCACCCCACCCTCAGAAACTAGAGTAGCTTCAGTGTGGACCCTGATTTGCTCTGGGCACACTGTTGATCCCACTTGGAGACTAGCCATACCAGTGTTACCTGGATGGGAGTTTGGAGTGGAACCTTTCTTGGGACAGGCCTTGTCTCCAGTTTGGTGTCCATGCTGTTTACAGCTATGACACCAGGCCTTTTTGGGATCAAAGTTTTTACCCTTGTACCCATTGTTTTGTGAAGAGGCTCTGGGCCCACCCTCCTGTGCAGGTTTTTGGGGGCCTGTAGAAGACTCTTTACTATTTTTAGTTTTGGTTGTCTCATCACCCTTCTGCTGGGGAGTCTTTGTGACCCCTTTCTTTTGGTCACCCCCTGTTGAAGTCTTGGACACCCTTGTCTTGACCCAATGGTCCGCCTTCTTTCCCAATTCTTGGGGAGAAATTGGTCCTAGGTCTACCAGATGCTGATGCAGTTTATCATTGAAACAATTACTTAACAGGTGTTCTTTCACAAATAAATTGTACAGCCCATCATAATTACTTACACCACTGCCTTGAATCCAACCATCTAGTGTTTTCACTGAGTAGTCAACAAAGTCAACCCAGGTCTGGCTCGAGGATTTTTGAGCCCCCCTGAACCTAATCCTGTACTCCTCAGTGGAGAATCCAAAGCCCTCAATCAGGGTACCCTTCATGAGGTCATAAGATTCTGCATCTTGTCCAGAGAGTGTGAGGAGTCTATCCCTACACTTTCCTGTGAACATTTCCCAAAGGAGAGCACCCCAGTGAGATTTGTTCACTTTTCTGGTTACACAAGCCCTCTCAAAAGCTGTGAACCATTTGGTGATGTCATCACCATCTTCATATTTAGTTACAATCCCTTTGGGGATTTTCAACATGTCAGGAGAATCTCTGACCCTATTTATATTGCTGCCACCATTGATGGGTCCTAGGCCCATCTCTTGTCTTTCCCTCTCTATGGCTAGGATCTGTCTTTCCAAAGCCAATCTTTTGGCCATCCTGGCTAACTGGATGTCCTCTTCACTGGAGTTATCCTCAGTGATTTCAGAGTTGTTGGTCCCTCCTGTGAGGGAACCAGCATCTCTGACTATTATTTGTGGAGTCAGGGCTTGAGAAGCCCTGCTCTCCCTAAGTAGGACTGGAGGGGGGGAATTTCCCTCCAAGTCACTATCTTCATCCTCTGAGTTGCCATCCTCAGAGGGGTTGGCCTTTTCAAACTCTGCCAAAAGCTCCTGGAGCTGTACTTTGGTAGGTTTGGGGCCCATTGCTATTTTCTTTAGTTTACAGAGTGACCTTAGCTCTCTCATCTGTAGATGGAGGTAAGGTGTGGTGTCGAGTTCCACCACATTCACATCTGTGCTAGACATTATGCTTCTAAAAGTTGGAATACTTTTTAAGAAACTAAAACTGGTTCTAGAATCTAATTCAAACTTTTAACAAACTTTTAAACTCTAAAAGAAATGCTAAACAGGATCTAACACAAGGCCCTAGCAGGTCTTTTAAGAATTTAGAAAACTTTTCAAATTGCAAAAATCAATTTCTAATGACAATTTTGGAATTTGTCGTGTGATCAGGTATTGGCTGAGTAGTCCAGCAAATGCAAAGTCTTGTACCCCACCGCTGATCCACCAATGTAGGAAGTTGGCTCTGTATGTGCTATTTCAAAGTAAGGAATAGCATGCACAGAGTCCAAGGGTTCCCCTTAGAGGTAAAATAGTGGTAAAAATAGATAATACTAATGCTCTATTTTGTGGTAGTGTGGTCGAGCAGTAGGCTTATCCAAGGAGTAGTGTTAAGCATTTGTTGTACATACACAAGACAATAAATGAGGTACACACACTCAGAGACAAATCCAGCCAATAGGTTTTTATATAGAAAAATATCTTTTCTTAGTTTATTTTAAGAACCACAGGTTCAAATTCTACATGTAATATCTCATTCGAAAGGTATTGCAGGTAAGTACTTTAGGAACTTCAAATCATCAAAATTGCATGTATACTTTTCAAGTTATTGACAAATAGCTGTTTTAAAAGTGGACACTTAGTGCAATTTTCACAGTTCCTAGGGGAGGTAAGTATTTGTTAGATTAACCAGGTAAGTAAGACACTTACAGGGCTCAGTTCTTGGTCCAAGGTAGCCCACCGTTGGGGGTTCAGAGCAACCCCAAAGTCACCACACCAGCAGCTCAGGGCCGGTCAGGTGCAGAGTCCAAAGTGGTGCCCAAAACACATAGGCTAGAATGGAGAGAAGGGGGTGCCCCGGTTCCGGTCTGCTTGCAGGTAAGTACCCGCGTCTTCGGAGGGCAGACCAGGGGGGTTTTGTAGGGCACCGGGGGGGGACACAAGTCCACACAGAAATTTCACCCTCAGCGGCGCGGGGGCGGCCGGGTGCAGTGTAGAAACAAGCGTCGGGTTCGCAATGTTAGTCTATGAGAGATCTCGGGATCTCTTCAGCGCTGCAGGCAGGCAAGGGGGGGATTCCTCGGGGAAACCTCCACTTGGGCAAGGGAGAGGGACTCCTGGGGGTCACTTCTCCAGTGAAAGTCCGGTCCTTCAGGTCCTGGGGGCTGCGGGTGCAGGGTCTCTCCCAGGTGTCGGGACTTTAGGCTCAAAAAGAGTCGCGGTCAGGGGAAGCCTCGGGATTCCCTCTGCAGGCGGCGCTGTGGGGGCTCAGGGGGGACAGGTTTTGGTACTCACAGTATCAGAGTAGTCCTGGGGTCCCTCCTGAGGTGTCGGATCTCCACCAGCCGAGTCGGGGTCGCCGGGTGCAGTGTTGCAAGTCTCACGCTTCTTGCGGGGAGCTTGCAGGGTTCTTTAAAGCTGCTGGAAACAAAGTTGCAGCTTTTCTTGGAGCAGGTCCGCTGTCCTCGGGAGTTTCTTGTCTTTTCGAAGCAGGGGCAGTCCTCAGAGGATGTCGAGGTCGCTGGTCCCTTCGGAAGGCGTCGCTGGAGCAGGATCTTTGGAAGGCAGGAGACAGGCCGGTGAGTTTCTGGAGCCAAGGCAGTTGTCGTCTTCTGGTCTTCCGCTGCAGGGGTTTTCAGCTGGGCAGTCCTTCTTCTTGTTGCAGGAATCTGATTTTCTAGGGTTCAGGGTAGCCCTTAAATACTAAATTTAAGGGCGTGTTTAGGTCTGGGGGGTTAGTAGCCAATGGCTACTAGCCCTGAGGGTGGGTACACCCTCTTTGTGCCTCCTCCCAAGGGGAGGGGGTCACAATCCTAACCCTATTGGGGGAATCCTCCATCTGCAAGATGGAGGATTTCTAAAAGTCAGAGTCACCTCAGCTCAGGACACCTTAGGGGCTGTCCTGACTGGCCAGTGACTCCTCCTTGTTGCTTTCTTTGTTCCCTCCAGCCTTGCCGCCAAAAGTGGGGGCCGTGGCCGGAGGGGGCGGGCAACTCCACTAAGCTGGAGTGCCCTGCTGGGCTGTGACAAAGGGGTGAGCCTTTGAGGCTCACCGCCAGGTGTCACAGCTCCTGCCTGGGGGAGGTGTTAGCATCTCCACCCAGTGCAGGCTTTGTTACTGGCCTCAGAGTGACAAAGGCACTCTCCCCATGGGGCCAGCAACATGTCTCTAGTGTGGCAGGCTGCTGGAACCAGTCAGCCTACACAGATAGTTGGTTAAGTTTCAGGGGGCACCTCTAAGGTGCCCTCTGTGGTGCATTTTACAATAAAATGTACACTGGCATCAGTGTGCATTTATTGTGCTGAGAAGTTTGATACCAAACTTCCCAGTTTTCAGTGTAGCCATTATGGTGCTGTGGAGTTCGTGTTTGACAGACTCCCAGACCATATACTCTTATGGCTACCCTGCACTTACAATGTCTAAGGTTTTGTTTAGACACTGTAGGGGTACCATGCTCATGCACTGGTATCCTCACCTATGGTATAGTGCACCCTGCCTTAGGGCTGTAAGGCCTGCTAGAGGGGTGTCTTACCTATACTGCATAGGCAGTGAGAGGCTGGCATGGCACCCTGAGGGGAGTGCCATGTCGACTTACTCGTTTTGTCCTCACTAGCACACACAAGCTGGCAAGCAGTGTGTCTGTGCTGAGTGAGAGGTCTCCAGGGTGGCATAAGACATGCTGCAGCCCTTAGAGACCTTCCTTGGCATCAGGGCCCTTGGTACTAGAAGTACCAGTTACAAGGGACTTATCTGGATGCCAGGGTCTGCCAATTGTGGATACAAAAGTACAGGTTAGGGAAAGAACACTGGTGCTGGGGCCTGGTTAGCAGGCCTCAGCACACTTTCAATTGTAAACATAGCATCAGCAAAGGCAAAAAGTCAGGGGGCAACCATGCCAAGGAGGCATTTCCTTACATATACCTACTGTTTTTTCAATACACAGGCTTCTCCTAGTCCTCTTCTGCATGAACATGAAAGCTCAAGCTCAAGACTCCAGCTTACCTACCGGACAGCTTCAGTCAGGCACCCGAGTAATGGACGTCCAAAGTAGAATGGAGATGCATCACCCAATTTGGCAATACAGTATCATTTTCCTTTTAACAATCATAATTGTTAGAACTGAGTGGGTTTCATTCAATCATCCATATTTCAAAACTAGAAGAAATATCATTTAGAATATGCTATCTGGGGCATCTCTGAGGCAGAAGGACTGTAATGCAATGCATTTAATTGAACTGTGTCATACTTATCGCTTTGTTTCTTTCCACAACATATTGATGATGGTGTGCTGCTCAGAGCCCCAATAAATATTGCTCTGGTTTCTTTTGTGTAGTGTTTGTCTTTGTCACACCTTTCCCCAAATCCCCTTTCCCATCCATTCATTGAGCCCCTAACCTTCTTCCTCCAGGCTGTGTGATTTATTGAGGTGTGACCTAATTTTATACCGTAAGAGAATCACACATTTGCTGAGGCGGATGTGGTGAGTGACACCAACGCACTGCATGAAATTCTAACCTTATACTACCTGAGCAATATTCCACAAAAGGCCCAATCAAATCATCATTTATGCCTTGTGTGTGTGTTCCATAAACACTTAATCTGGTCCAACCACTTCTGAGCCCACTTCTCCTGACTCCATTATTTAATTTCCTAAGTTTAGTTTTATAGCTCCCCACCATTGGTCAGAAGTAATTGATATTTATAGATTTTATTATCATATCAGGTCTTCTTTGCTGTTTGTTAAATGCTGTCATTGTGATAGTCTGGTCTCAGTCTTCCTAAAATTATGATAATATGATGACCCACTAACTCTCTCTTTAACTTTTCTTCCAATTGAATTGATTGATAACCTTTTGATTAATCCTGTAGTTGGAGTTCACATAAGTGGGAGTGGCACCTTCTGTGAAGTTCGGTCTTTATTGTAAGTGTGTTAGCCTCCTACTACTTCTACCTACCAACCCCTTAAGATGCCATCTTGGGAAAAACCCTGCAGCAAGAAGAAGTAGACTTCCTGGATTCATTTAGTCAGTTAAGAGAAGAACAATGGACTGAAGTTAACTTGTTTAGTTAATAATTAACTCCTACTAAAGAAGATGCTGTCTTACTAGTTAGTTTATCTAGGTTTTTGTAGGCAAAATAGGCAATGGCAATCATCCACTAGTGGTCACTATGTTTCAGCTGCAGAGGGCAATAGAGTAAAGGTAACCATATAAGTAAATGATATACACTTTCTGTAAAAGATTTAAAAAAAGACAGCAGTGCAAACTAAAGCACCAAAATAAATATTTGAGACATGAATCAAGTAAACAAAATGATCCCCTTTTATTTTTACAAATAGTATACAAATCCTTCCTAACCACAATAGGCCGACCCCTCTCCCCAAACAAATAGCCCTGCCCCAAAAAGTCCAACCAAAAGTCCACATAACTTTCAAACCCCATCCCAACTCCCTCCCCACCCTGTCCACCCACAAGTATCCCTCCCACCAAAACAAAAAATGTAAAAACAAGTCTGAAGAGGGCGCTTTGTTCACAGTTGGAGCCAGATATCATTGAGGGTCATCTCAATATGTGCCACCCTGCGGTCCAGTCATGCAAGGTGTTGCATGATGTGGCATTGAAATATGCTGTACTGGTGTGAGGAGGAGGGGCAGCAGAGGTCGAACTGGGACAGGGCGAGGCCAGCTGCTGGCTGCAATGGTGGTGCCACTGAGAGGCTGGATATACTGGTGGCTGGCTGGAGGACCTAGGGTTGGTGACCATAAGTGCTGCCTCGGCCTCCTCCTTCTCCTCCTGGAGGGCTACCAGCTGTCGATATTCATTTCAGTTGCCCTCCAGCCTCTGCTGCTGGGCTGCTATCTCCTGGTGAATTGGAAGATGTCCACCAGGAGAAGCTGTAGAAGAAAAGAAAAAGGAAAATGACAAATTATAAGCCATGATCTGATCAAACAATTTTTTTAAAAAGTACAGTGGCACAGTAGCAGTAAATTGCTGGTTACTTAGGGCTATTGGAATTTGATGTGACTGATTATGAGTCACATGGCCATGTTTTACTCACACATTTTTAACTCTAGCTGACGAATGTCAAAATGGTAAAATCTGGACTGTCTTAAATCCATTATGAAAGTCATGAAATATAAATTATACATACATTTTGTGCATGCCAAAAGAGATTTAAATATTTTTTGGGGTGACTGGGATAGAACTTTTGAAAGAATAAAGGACTGTAGTACTAGGAGGTGATAGAGTGGGCACTGGGGTGGAAGGGAAACACCTTTTTAAGTTTTCAATGCATTGAAAACTTTGTAAATGCTCCATTAATTGAAGCAAATGCACACATTTTACAGAAATCACTGTTGTACACTGCCACATTGCAGTTAGGTCATAGTAGCATTGGTGACTAATGGGGAGGGAGGTGTGATGATTGGTGAGAGGATACATATCTGCCTTGCTTCAACTATAGAGAATTAAGGAAGAAGGTACAAAATTAAAATGCTCCCATTTTGAACCAAAGCTCTGATAACCATGAAAACCATGTGAATTAAGTGAACAGCAGACACATCCCTCTCCAGAACAGCTCCCTTATTTCTCCTTGATCCAATTAATTATAAATTCATCTTTTCATCCATCTATTCTATTCACCATTTGATACACACCATTTGATTTAAACTTACACTATCTCATCCAGTTTTTCACTATTCCAATCCAGCCATCCATATTTATCCACCCATCAATCCATAGACTCACCTATCCAGAATCCACACTTTCAAACACCCTGCTTTCACCTATCCATTCATTTATCCATGTACCGTTTTTTAGCATGCATCCATTTCTCAATCATCAACTTTTACCCATCTACCCATCACCAACTGAGGCATTCTTTCAACCCTTTCAACTGTCTTTTCACCCATCCATGCATCTCCTGTCACTCACCTACACATCTTTTCTTTTCACCTACAAATCCTTTCACTCACATCATTTCAGCCATTCTTTATTTTAGCCGTCCATTCTTTGTTTGCTTTTCCATCAAGCCATCATTTGTGAAGTCCATTCAGTCATTATGAGCTTTTGTCTGCTAAATTGCAGGGAGAAGAGTCCATTAACATTAGGAACTCAATCCCGACTGCAGTTGCTAAACCAGGGGCTTCAAAAACAACACCCTTGCAGTAAGTATATTGTAATTGTCAATAAGTAAGAGCAATATGGCTTACCTGCACCTGCTCCTGGTGCCACCGGTTCTCCTCCTCTTACTGTTGCTGCATCCTGTGCACTGGTGCTGCCACTGGCCCCAGCACTTGTGGTCGTGTGGCTGGAAAAAAAGGTACACAATTTAGGTCCAACAAAATAAATTCAGCCACAGTAGATTATCATAGTTCATTTTCTCTAGGAATTTTGTCAGTTTTAGAAAAGCAAGGTAGAAAAATCAACTCCAAACATTTTGTAATGGAGGGCCAGAGCTCAGCTAAGTCACTGAAGTGCAATAACTGGGTGGAGTACTTTGGTCAATCCAGGAGAACCTATGGGCGCATGAGCAAGGCAAAGAAAACCTTCAAAAACATGTAGAAATGCTGACTTGAGTGTGTTGATAGAGTACCTGTCCTATAAATCTGCCCTCTTAATTTTAAGTACCAGTCTGCAAGATATATAAGGGGAGAAGCGAAAGCTAAGCTTAGTAACAAAGCACAAGAAAGCTAGTACAGACAGGAGGAAGTCAGGTACAGAAGAAGTACATAAAATAGATAAATGCAGGGATAACAAGAATTTACCAAAGCTTACATAGAATGGAAATAAGTACATAAAAAGGCAGCTAGGCACAGTACAACTAAAAGAAAAATATTTAAAATGAATAGAGGTGAAAATAAAAGTAAAAATAGGGAACTAAAAATAATATAATAGGAAGTCTTACTGGGGCCAGCAGATCTGCCAGCATCCACGCTGGTGGTGGCATTAGTACTGGCACCCTCTCTTCCAGGACCAGCCAACAAAGTTGCCATTTTCTTCCCCCTTGGTATTGAGATAAGAAAAGAAGAAGGAGATAAAAAAAGGATTAGTGGTACAGTCAATCTCCCCAAAAATATTTTTGGGGCAAGCAGAGGTGAACACAGTGACGTTATACTTTTCTAACTTAGATTGCCTAGTATGATGGACTCAACTTGAGTTGACCTATTAATTTTATTTTCCTAATTTCTACACCTAAGCTCTTCTCCAAATTTCCTAAACTACTGGCCATATTTAAAAAACTTGTGATGCAAGGCAGCACTGAAAGACTTCTAAGAATTCTTGCAGCACTGCCCTGCGTCAAAAGGAGAGGGCAGGAATGTGATGTATCTACAACAGATATAGCAGATTCCTGCCTTTTTCCTCTGCTTTGGTGCACAATGGGCTGCCTTGAGCCAATTCAGGTACCCCTGCACCATGCTGCAAGGGTTCCTGTGTTGAAGGGATGATTGTTTTTGTGAAGGAAGGGACACCTTCCTGCAAAAAAAAAAAAACAGTCACAAGAGGAGTTGTCATTTTTTTATGTGTACTGCAGGTTTCACCACACATAGCAAAAGGAAACAATAAGGAGAAATAAGGGTATTTCTTCTTGTTGCAGCTCCTTCTCCTCCTCTGGGGAGACATAGACAATGCATTCCCAGGTTTACAAAACCTTGTAAATCTGGGAATGTGTCACCATAACAACCATGGCACCCCTCCCTATTGCAGGGTGAGCCAGTGCAGCAAACTTGCGTTGTGGAACAACAACGCACACAACAATAAATAAATATATAAATAACAATTACTCACCAAGTCCTGACACCTCAATGCCCATCAGGTCAAGCAGGTCCTCTTCCCTGTCGATGATGTCTCCCCAAAAGTACATCAACTGCTGCTGGGTGTGCTGGTTCCCAGTGTGCTGACAAACCAGCTGGTGCACAATCCCCCACAAAAATTGATGCTCCTAAATGGTGTAACCACTCCCAGGCCTGTCGCCTGCTGCCAGCATGGAGGGGAAATGGTGCTGCACAAAGGAAACTAGTGCTGCTACCTCCTTCTCCCTGAAGATGGGGTGAGGCTGCACCCCTTATTGGCGCTGCCACCCACAAGGCAGGCGGCTGCTGCTACCCAGTCCCTGATCTGCCATGGTGCTTGGTGGGGTGAATTGAAGAAGAGTAGAAAAAGAGGATGAAGGAAGGAAGAAATAAGGGAAAAATAAACAAAAATACAAAAACTCACAAAAAACTGGATTTTTTAATTAAAAAAGTAAAAATAAAGATTTAGTAATAGAGGTGTTAAGAAAAGAAATAAATATGAGGGGTAGATTATTTAGGAGGGTTAACGATTACAAAGATAAAGTGGGATGCAAAAAACCAACCCAGCAACAGAGTGAAAAACAAGATGGCCACACCCTTACGAACCGTAATTCACATTGCATTTGACATGAAACACAATGTGAATGCACACTACAAAGAACTCTGCCCACTCACATAACTCCACGTAGCAAGGCGGAGTGATTTTACAACTTTGCAGAGTTCTGCATAGTTTGACTCTTCTCACTCCTCCCACCCCTACTATGAAGGTAAAAGGTAGGACATGTGCCTTCATCGTGTGACATGTCCTGGTAGTGACAAACAGCCTGTTTGGTTTCTCACTGCTGTGAATGCTGCCCTTCCCATAGGTTTGCATTGGGAATTCCCTTTGATATATCTAGGTGATAATGCCTGATGTATGAGAAGCGTCAGCATGTTTAGTATGTTTGGAATGGTAATAGAAATCCTGCTCATTGGTGTAGGTGAATTTTTCATTACTAATGTGGACTTTGTGCATACTTTCCAGACAACCATCACACAGGTAGGGCTGAAAGGGGTTTCCATGCATGTTTCTATGGGTGTTCCCTTGCAACACCCAGGAAGTCTGACACATTTTCAGATTAACAAGTTTTCATAAACCTGGGAATGAGTCTGTTTCCTATGCTTAAGGGTGGTGCAACAGGGAGAGATAACATTATTTCTCCCCGTTTTTCCTCTTTCTATGTATGCTGCATTCTGCACCATGTTGCAAGGGCGCCTGCGGTGGTGCACGGAAGCAATTTGTATGCCATCACAGGAGACAAGGACAGGGATATGCTGTATCTTGTAGATATGGTGCATTCCTGCCCTTTTGTTTTGACGCAGTGTAACAAAGCAAAAAAGGCTTGAAATAATGCCCCATACCAAAACTTTGTAAATGAGGTCCCTAATTTACAAGGTCTGCAGTGCAGGGCAGTGCAGCAAGTGCCTTGCTGAGCCACCGTGCACCAATAGGACAGGTCAGAACTGCACCATGTCTCCAAGATGCAGCACATTTCTGTCCTCTCCTCCTGCGCTTGCACACAAATGTCTCCACAGCGCCAAGGCAGGTACTATACTATAGTGCAAGGATGCCTGTGTTACAGGGATGATTGTTTTAGTGTAGGAAGAGACACCTTCCTGCACAAAAACAATCATAAGAGGTATTTTTCTCTTTCTATGTGTGCTAGAAGAACAGGGTAAAAAAAGAAATTTCTCTCTGTGGTGTCACTCTAATGCTACCCCCGAAGGTGGTGTAAGATTTGGCTGCATTCCCAGACTTGTAAATCTGGAAATACATCCAATACCTTCAGCGTTCATGGGTGCTGCCTGTGTATAACCCCAATCAACAGTGTTATGCGTGAAAGGGGTCCATATTTACAGGGCCATGAAAGCCATGCACTGTAGCTTTGCATGGCCTTGTGAATATGGGCTGGCACACTGGCAGCGCAGTGTGCCCCTAGGGCCTCATAAATGAGGCCCGAGGTTGTGTTGCTTTATGTGCAATGTTTACTGCAAGCAGGAGGAGCATCACATATTTTTTTCATCGCACTGTTATTATCAGGGCCCGAGCCTGAATAAAAAAAAAAAAAATACCAGACATTACCTGTGATGGGTCCCCCATCCTGTCGTGTCTCTCTGGGGTGGGTAGGGTTGGGCGGGGTGGAGTTTCCCTGGGGCCAGGGAAGGGCACCTGTGGGCTCCTTCCATGGTCTCTGACCATGGGAATATGCCGACAGGTCCCCTAATGCCTGCCCATACCCAAGCATTAAATAAGGACGCTAAGCAAGCTTAGCTCCATTATTTAAGGCCACCATCCCCCCATTTTGGATTTTAGCATGGGGGATAAATATGGCGCTAAGGCCATATCCTCCTTTTCTGGACATGAACGCCTACCTTGCATCTCATTGACGCAAGGTAGGTTTTCACATCCAGAAAATGACGTTAACTCCATAACTTTGGCGCTAGACGCGTCTAGTATAAATATGGAGTTAGGCTTGCTCTGATTTAGCGTAAAAAAAAATATGCTAATTCAGCGCATAATGAGTATAAGTATGGGCCTTGGGCCCATATTTATACTTTCTTTGTGCTGCATTTGCCTCAATCGTTGAAGCAAAAGCGGCGCAAACTTACAAAATACAATGATATTTTGTAAATTTGTGCCGCTTTGAGTCAAAAAATGACGCAAATGTGGTGCAAAGACAGTTTAAATATGGGCCTTAGGGCCAGAATTATTGAGAAGTGGCACAGAGTGGTGCTGCGGCAAAATTGTCAGCGCAGCCCTGCGTCACTTTAGAAATGCAGGAATGCGCCGCATTTAAGTGAATACGGCGCACCCCTGCGTTTCCCCCTGCACTGATGCTAAATTTAGCTGCCAGCACCAACGCTGGCATCCTTGCACCATCGTGCAAGGATGCCTGCGTTGAGGGGTGTGATTCTTTATGTGCGGGAAGGTGTCCCTTCCTGCACATAAGCAATCACTAATGGTGCTTTGGTACTTCTGTGTGTGCTGCACAATGCAGCACGCACAGAAGTGCTAAAGCGTCACGTTCAAATGATTTTTTATGTGCAGGACACCTTCCCGCACATGAACAATCATTGCTGGCATTTTTCTTTTTCTATGCGTGCAGCAGAATGCAGCACGCATAGAAAAAGCAAAAAAAGAGGAGGAATTAAAGTATTCTCCTCGTTGCGCCCTGCTAGATTTTGGCGTTGCCTCAGACTTACGTAATTCAATAAATCTGAAGCAGCGTCAAAATGCAATGGGTGTTGCTGTGGCACGCCCACAGCAACACCCATTGCGCGCCCCTTCCACGCACAGTGCTGCGTGGGAAGGTGCTGTATTTACAGGGTGGCATTAAGCCGCAAAAAGTGGCTTAACGCCACCTTGTAAATACAGCACTGTTCTTAGCGCCACAGGAGTGTCACAAAAAGATATATTTTTTCAGTTTTCATTTTGTCAGTGTGCGTAGTTTGTGTGTCAAAAAATGGCACCCATGCAGGGCTGAAAAAGTATAAATATGGGCCTTGATGCGGCGATTTTGGCCTTGTTGGGCCACATTACCGTTAAACAAAATGACGCTATTATGGCGCAAAGAGACCCTATGGACTCTTAAATCTGCCCCTTCATGTCTTTATAAAGTAGAAAGAAGATACATTATTAAGTAGTAAGGAAGACTTAGGGAAGGGGAATTATACAGCGATGTTTCTGGGAACCCGACAGGATTATAACCTTACCCCACAACAGGGCTCAGGCAAATAAGTACAGACGTTTGACAACAGTGACATCTGCTGGGTAAAAGCATTCTAGCCTCCACACCACGTTTCTTCATCAAGCCCCACCACTTCGAAGCAACATTCGCACACGTAGGGTGATCATTCTGTCCATTCAGTAAGAAAATAGAGTGCAGTGTAGAAGACCTGTGAATTATCTTTAGCAAAATATAAAAACATCTCTAGGGGAACCAAAGAACAGAAGGCTATATTTAGGATTTCTGGATCGGAGTTACAGAAATAGCTTTGGGCAGTGGCAGTTTTTTCATGGCGCATGAACATATTTCGGAGACACATTTTGCCACTAGTTTCTATAGTGGCTTTCACCTTAATCGCATCTCCGTACAAGACAAGCTTTTCCAGTGATCGGTGAATTAACCTCATGGCTACTGAGGGGCAATAATAGCGACATTTAATATACTCCGATATTTTGAGCGCCTGCACAGCTCGCCACCCGAACTATGAACACCCACATATTTTTGAGCAGCCTGCAATGATTATTATTTTTAATATCTTAGGAAGTATCTTTACAAAGATCAGAGCGGCAGAAGACCGCTTGCAAAGGCACATTTTAAAATTTGAAAAAAACGGATTTTAGCCCCAAATCAATACCGAACATTTAGGTATGTTTGCATGATCAGATTAGTGGGTAAACATGATAACTTAATTGTATGATTTGTTGATTTACTAGTGGCGATGTTTCATTCAGTGATATTTCTAATAAAATGAAATGCTGGGACAGAATATTATCCACACAGCATAACACGATTGCCAAGGGAAAGCTCCAACTTCTATAGTAATGGAAGCATGGCTATTGATCTCGGCCAGGTCAGGGTACTTTTGGTCAGAATAAGAGCCTCTTTACGGCTAATTTGCTCATCCATACCAGAAATCTAATTTTCGAGGATACCAATCACAATTTCGTCCTAATTAAGTTTAATGTCAAAGCTTACACATTAATTGCATGCCTGTGCCCCTGGCAGGCAACGACAAGGGAATAAGGAGAATTTCAATAACATCCTTTCAGTGGCGATTGGGTTTCATGGTGTGAATTTTTGGTGAAGATGATAATAAGCATATGTAGGGCCTTATTGTGAGTCTTGTAACATATTAGAAATAAATAGAATATTATTTATGATTTTTATCGCAAATGTTGCCTGGTGTCACGAGAAACATTTAGGGGCATATTTAAGAGCCCCCAGCGCCACTTTTAGTGACGCTCTGGTGGCGCTATGCTGTGCGCCTTATTTACAAGGTGGCGTTAAGCCTCTTTTTGTGGCTTAACGCCACCTTGTAAATACAACCCCTTCACACGCAGCCCTTTGCGTGGAAGGGGCATGCAATGGGTGTTGCTGTGGTAGTGCACAGCAACACCTATTGCATTTTGATGCTGCCTCAGATTTACGAGATTTCGTAAACCTGAAGCTGCGCCAAAATCTAACGCCACCCCAGGGGTGACGTTAGCAAGCCGCAACGAGGAAGGATACTTTTATTTCTCCTCGTTTTTTGCTTTTTCTATGTGTGCTGCATTCTGCAGCACACAGAGAAAGAGCGAAATGTCAATCATGATTGCTTATGTGCGGGAAGGTGTCCCTTCCAGTACATAAACAATCATTTCAAAATGACACTTTGGCACTTCTGTAGCACACACAGAACACACAGAAGTGCTAAATCGCCATGAGTAATTGTTTATGTGCAGAAAGGGACACCTCCCCTCAATGCAGACATCCTATCACGATGGTGCAAGGATGTCTGCGTTGGCGCTAGGCAGCTCAATTTAGCACCAGCGCAGGGGACAATACAGGGGTGTTAAGAAAATGACGGAATGCAGCACTGCCAATTTTTGCGCTGATTTTCCGTCATTTTCTTTTAAATATGGGCCTTAATGAGTGAATATATTCGGATAGAGAGATCCGGGCGTTACCACCAAGAATAAGACATTTAGAAAACTTTTATTTAATTTTCAATCGCAAAATGCAGCACACATAGAAGTACCAAAGCGCAATATGCAGCAAACATAGAAGTACCAAAGCGTCATTTTGGAATGATTGTCCATGTGCAGGAAGAGACACCTTTCTGCACATAAACAATCATCCATGGCATTTTGTCTTTTCTATGCTTGCTTCAAAATGCACCACACATGGAAAAAGCCAAAAATTAGAAGGAATAAAAGCATTCCTCCTCGTTTTGCCATGTTAATGCCATCCCTCGGAAGGTGTTAGGTTTTCGTGCTGCCTCAGGTTTATGACTATTCACAAATCTGAGGCAGGGTCAAAAGCAATGGGTGTTGAGATGGAATGCCCACTGCAACACCCATTGCATGCCCCTCAGAAAACTGCATCGGAGGGGCCAATATTCACAAGAAGGCGTAACGCCACCAAAAGTGGCATTACACCTCCCTGTAACTATGGAGCAGTGGTTACCGCCACCGGAGCGTCACGAAAAGTGACGCTCCCGTGGCACTAGGGGCTGTTAAATGTGCCCCTCAGTGACAAAATAGATTTGCTGAAAGCAGAGCTCAATCCTCTAGTTAAAATATTTTCTTTTCATGTAACAACCTTGACACCTTTAGACCCTCTTAGGATTTCGAATAAAGAACAGAAAAATAATAACAATATAAAAAATAAATCACTTGTCTAAGCATGAGCCCCCAAACCGCTGTATTATATATTTGCTCATGATACTTCTGATCATGTTAGTGATCATGCATTACGTCCAGGGATAGGAAGGTGAAGCCGGACAAGTTAGGGAACAGCATAGAATGCCTACCTAGGGTGGCCCCAGTCAGAGGAGGTTGTCCATAAGCCTGTGAAAAATCATTCCTGGCAGTGGCCAGTGTGGTTCAAAATGCCAATGGGATTAAGAGCGTGTGTCTACTATGAGGTCGAATGGGCAGGAAGCGGAGTTCCTGCACCATGCCCCTGCAACTTTGACCTACCCACACACACCATCTTCGCAAAGCAGCTGTGAGAGTCAAACAGAATGGAAAAGAGGAGACATCACAAAGAAAATAGCTAAGAAAGCACAATAACCCACAAGGAAGATCCATTCGAACAGTATCCTTGAAAAGGCTCATGGCAGGGACACCGGAAGTAGATGAATGGGCAGCAATCAGTCAGCAACAAGTGGACAGGCACTTGCAGCCCATTCAAGGCCTGAGGGCTGCCACACAGAATTTCGGTAGCAAGGAAAGCCTAGAATTCACAAAAGCTCAACACCTACAAAAAGGGCCTCCAGCCAATCTGTTTTTAACAAACCCGATTGTGGGGGGTGGATCAAATTCAGTATGAGTGTTTGTCCAAAAGCTTTGCATATATATTTGCCACTATGTTTAATAAGGAAATAGACTTACAATTCTTGGGATTGAATTGCTCTTTTCCACTCTTTGGGAAGTACTACTATGACAGCCTCAGCTGTGGAACCAGTGACCTTACCTGAGTTGGTAAGATGCTTAAGGAGTGACTCCATGGGAGGCAGAATCATACCTGTAAAGGCTTTATAGAAATTGATGGGAATACCATCTAAACCCCAGGTCTTGCTCCCCCGGAACAAACGTAATAACATTTAGGATTTCATTGGCCTTAATTGGTTGATTGAGGATCAATTTATCCACATCTGAGAGTGATTTCATGGGAGTGGTTTGGAGGAAGTCAGCACATGATTCTTTCAAGGCTACGATATTGAGGGTATGTAATGAGGCGTAAACATTTTTGAAAACTTCCAATATGTCTGAGGTTTTAGATATATTAGACGTTTGATCTCTGTCATCAGAGTACGGTTCTTGGAATGTCTTTACAGAGATGTCTTGTCTTTGATTATTTTTCTAGTTCCTACTATCCTTGTTCTTCGTAGACATCCAGCTGATACAAACGACTCTAGAGGCACAAATTAGAGCATCCCATAGCTCTACCAGTGATGAAAATGAATTCATGTTCTTTAAAAATTGAGATAACTCTTTGCCTAGCCATTTCTTATCTTTGCCAGAGTTTAAGAGTGCATGCGCAATGAGCTTTTCTCTGTATGTAAGGGTGAATCTTATTTGCGATCCTGATAACAGCAGAACAGGATAGGTTCTATTGAGGAATCATCTGAGACATGGAGACTTTCTTCATTTAATAATAAATAGTCAATCCTAGATAGAGTTTCACGGAGAGCTGAAAATAATGTAAAATCACAGCCTGTAGAACTATGGAGTCTCCAAATTTACCTGATTCTACGGTCAGTGCATAGATTTACCATGTACTTGAAGGCCAATTGTCTGTTCAAAATCACATCAATGGGCAGGTTAAAGTTGTTCCCTAAGACAGTGCATATTTATTGCAGGAGAAAAGCTAGTTTTGCATAAAGGGTGCCTAAAATTGTAGGTCATCACCATTAGGGGCATAGATGTTAAAAGCATAAAGTTCCCCTCACAATGTAAACGTCGGGCCATCAGCCATCTACTGTCATTGTCCTGCTTCACTGAAATTAGAGACAACCATAGCATTTGACAATAAGAGTGACCACACCATTTGCAGCACACATAGATGGAGGAAGTAACAAGGAAAAATTAGGATATTTCTCATTATTACGCCTCCCCTGCGAAGGCGTAGCTTTTGGTGCGTTCCCAAATTTACAACTTCTTGTAAATCTGGGAATTCACCAAATCCATGGAAGTTGTGTGGAAACACCCACAGAATGCCTGTGGAGTGCTTTCCGATGGCAGAGTAATGCAATGCAGCAATTATTCCTGCGTTGCAATACTCCAGATTTATGAAGTCATGCAAGGTCACCCTAAGATGACCTTGCGTGGTTTCATAAATATGCTTTAGGAGTTGTGTCACTCTTGTATCAAGTTACATGGTGCAAAAGTGACACAACCTGGGTCGTAAATATGGCCCTAAATGCCTGGTAGTCATTATACTGGCTATAGTAGAAATACTCTTCTGAGTATCTGATATGTTAGGTACCAAATACAAACAACCCCACCCATAATCCCCTAGGACTATAAGTAAAGGAGGAACACAACATAGCTTATAGTGAATAACAGATCAGGTCTTCCCAATCTAGGAAGCAAGCATGGCATCACCTCAGTGGGGGAATCACAAGCCCTTCAAGCAGCAGGTCCCCAAGTAGTTGGGAGGGTTATCATCAGTAGAGATGAGATAGCCCCAAAAGTTGTGCCTGAAGTCTCAAGGATGGGGGTGAGCTGAGCTAGTAGATGCCCCATCCTTGTCCATGCCTTATTCTGTGGTGTTGTCCAGAAAGGTGCAGAGGTTGGCGGGTTCATGAAATATCTGAGCCTTGCCCATAAAATCAATCTTAAATCTTGAGGGGCTGACAAATGAGCGTGGGACTGCTCTTTCTGCAAGTCTCTTCCTTGGAGCCAGAAAACCCTTACCCCTCATCACTGTGTCTCTTGCAAAGTCTTTTGCAATAGAAATTCTGGATCCTTGTCATAAGACCCTTATAGTTTTCCTCACATGGTCAAGAAAATAATTCAGAATGTTGGTGTTGTAGCGCTTTTAAAATTACAGGGTGAGGAGTCATAGAGTTCTTATGTTTGAAGGTAAGAATCAGATGAGCCCACTGAAGTTCAGTGTTTATAAAATCATATGTTCAAACACGCCAGCATTCAAGCTTACAGATATCCTATCATCAAATCAGCATTGTGCTCCAGACCATCAGGGAGCACTTTGCACTCTTTGTTTTTTATACTCCTTAACCTCTGCCATTGTACTGAGTGGGCTGCCCCAGTAGATCACAACTTAGGGTGCACAGCAAACAGGGTGTCTCTCCAAATGTTTAGGCACATCTCACAAATCACAAAACACAGGCGCCAAGATGACTTAGACTGCTTGAAAGCATAAAAGGACAGCCTACTCTGAGAGATATGTATATGATGCTCAGCAAGCACACTTCAGTGGAGCATGGCACCCTATCATTAAAAACTGGTTGCTGTACCACTGTGCGCTGAGAAGCCAGTAGTCATGGTAAGGAAATGTGGTATACGTGAGGCAAACATTTCATTATGTTCCAGAACAATATGATTAAATAATTATATGCTCTCGAGATCTAGAAAGAGTCTGAAAGTAGAGAGGTAAGTGGGCAGGTAAGATGCCTGTAGAGGCTCACCTGTGAGACAATGTTTGAATGAGTATATTTAATAAGTAGCCAGAGCAGTCTATGGACACCAAGTATGGGGGCTCAAGCATGACTCCAATGGAGGGAATGTAAGAGCTGTATGAGCCTTTTCAGAGGCCGGCAGGAGGTCAGCAGGTGTGGTGTCCATGATCTTGAGACTCAGGAAGGACCCAATGACTGAGGGCACCTTCACCCGAGCAACAGAAGATATCAGGAGAAAGTGGGTGCCACCATTTTAACTGTCTCTCCATCCCAGCCCAGGGTGAATCATTTGTAGAGAAAACAAGAAGAAAACAGGTCAAGACTATAAGAGTCTAGTATCTAAGGGGAGAGAAGTCTGAAAGGACTCACTGACAGGCATTTTTGATGAGTGAAAGCCCCTCTGGGCGCATGTCACTCCGGGGAGCACTAGTGCTGAATGGGCACCACCATCTTGGAGTCTGCTGTGCTCCCAGGCTGAGGAATGAAGAGCTACAAAACAGAGTCCAAATGGTCAAAAAGGCTGTAGGAGACTCACGTCGGGGCTTTCTGAGTTTTATATTGACAGCATTGTCATTGTGAGTAGACTTGGCGTCGCGGGTTCACCTGAGCTCAAGATTGAGCTGCCGTCCTGCACAGAGACCAAATCACGCCCCCTGCCCTCTACATAATTGATTGTTAAATATAGGAGTAAGGATGACACACATTTATGAAACTGTTTATCCGATAATCTGAGAATAGTCTTTGCTCCTAACTGCTAATCTCTGCTAAAGGCTTTCCTTTTTTCTCGATGATCAGAGTTGTGAAAGACTTAAGTGGTACTTTATGTTTGGTAATAAAACAGTTTGGGCCAATTTGTGTTGAATTGTACATTTTTAACTGCTCTATATATAATGTATTTTACTTCAAGCCCACTTTGTAAGTCTTTGGCAGTTCTTACATTTTCAAACCTATTTTATTGTCTCCTTAAAACACCCACAGTTGTTAAATAGTAGCAGACTAGACAAATCAGTCACAAAGTATTTTTTTAACTATACCTAAAAGTCCTCTTGCAACAATTTTGAATGGAAGTAACGTGTCATAAAACACCATTTGCTGACATAATGAAGAAGTAATGACTGCAATTGTACTGACACTTAGATTGTCGATGAGAAAACATGGAGCAAAGCGACTGTCTGCCCCTCCTAAGGAAAAAGAGTGCACAGATGAAGGGGTTTAAATGGGTTCAATACTGTTAGAGTACAGAAGAAAGAAGAGGATTTACTGAACTTGTGTTAACCTAGTTAACATAAACTCTGAGCAAGCCCTGGGTACCTATTATCCAAACGAGAAGAGCATTCTGCACACAATTAGATTGTAACAGATTTGGAGCATTGCAGCAATCTCAGAAATGCAGTCCCTTCCCAACTGTTATCTTTCTGTCTGTGTTGAAATATTTTGTCACAGCTTCCTTTTCATAGCCTGTTGATATGACAATTAGGCCCTCATCACAACCCTGGCAGTAAAGTCCGCTGACCGCCGTGCCGACGGCAGCCAACATACTATGTCTGCGATAGAAATCCGCTATGGGTATTATGACCCACACTTAGAAATACTCCACAATAGAGACACCCACACAAGTACGCCACACCAAAGGTCAGTGTTAAATTGGCGGTACCAAAACCCACACAGTTACGCCAACAGGAATCCGCCCACACTATCACAACCCACGAATCAACACAGAGGTCATTCAACCGCGGTAAACCATATGGTGGTACACACCGCCGCGCTCAAAATACACACACACTTACAAAACAAAACCATATTGGACAATTCAAAATACACAAACCTGACACACACCACACCCACACACCCAATCCAATATAAAACACACACCCACATTACCCACAACCCCTTACAACAAAATATTTGGAGAAGCAGAGAGACAGAACAGCAAAGACCACACCAGCATCCAGAGGCACACAACACCATCACTCATACACCATCCACGCACAAAACACCACACACCCCAAAGCATCACCCCACACATCACATCACACATCACACACACCACATCATGGCACCTCAGAGACACCCCAGATTTTCTGAGGAAGAGTTCCGGGTCATGGTGGAGGAAATCATCCGGGTAGAGCATCAGCTATTCGGATCACAGGTGCAGCAGACATCCACTGCTAGGAAGATGGAGCTATGGCAGAGAATTGTCGACAGGGTCAACGCAGTGAGACAGCATCCAAGAACACGGGATGACATCAGCAAGAAGTGGAACGACCTACAGGGGAAGGTACGTTCCATGGTATCCAGACACCAGGTAGCCATACAGAGGACTGGCGGTGGACCCCCACTTCCTCCCCCACAATTAACAACATGGGAGCTGCAAGTCGTGGCAATTATGCATCTCGAGGGCCTTATAGGAGGACTAGACTCTGGTAAGGCAAATATTTACTACTATATCCCCCACCCTACCTCATGCCACCACAAACACCTAACCCTACCCTCACACCCATCATTCTACCACCTCACATATACCACACTATCACAACCTACCCATTCCAATACCAAGCCCTGCATGTTACACCAATGCATAGACACCCATCACAGACCTGCATGGACACCCATCACCAAAGCATGTCCAAGGGAGAGACTCACCCAGGGCACACAATCACCACTCACACAAGGGCCAAGGAGATATTGCAAGCACAGGAATAGAGGGAAACACACCCATTGCACAAGATGGCACAAACAGATACAATAACAATTCATTTACACCCCAACAGGACTCCTACACAATGTGCCAGCCATATCTAGTCCCCCCACAGAAGATGCCCACAGTGACAACAGCAGCTCTGCACGCCTGGATCAAGATGACCAGCCCGGCCCATCAGAGACCTCTGGAAAGTCGGTTCCCCTGCCACAGTCCCAACCCACCACAGAACCTCCCCCCTCAGGAAACACCAACACAGCATCCACTCAGCGGGCCCATGCCACTGTCCCCAGGACACGTCAATCAGCAGTGTGTCCACCACTACAGGGACCCCAGGAAAACCCACTAACCCAAGCAAATCAGGGACCTGGGGTCAGTGGCAGTGGGAACATGGTTCAGGGGATAGAGGCACAGGATAACAGGGAAGCTGGGAGGGCTGCTGTGAGACAGAGGGAGGAGAGGCTCAGGGAACGACCCTCCATGAGACACTATTAAATATCATGGGAGCATACCACCATTCGCAGAAGACAATGGGCATGGTACTGGCCAAGTTTCAGGAGACCCAGCGGCTGCAGGAGGGACAGTAACTGGGAATCAGGGAGGACTTGAAGTCCATTAACACTACCCTGGTCACCATTGCCTGGGTGCCGGTAGACACGGTCAACACCATCAGGGAGACAGTGGCATACCACCGGGCCCCTAATACCAGCCCAAACGATGAACAGCCTTTCACATCTGCCAGCGCTAGTGGACAGGAGGTTCCGCCACAGGACCAACAGGCCACCAGCACCCCAACCCCTGCAGAAGGAGAACCACCCTGCAAACGGTCCCTGCGATCCAGGCAGAAGACAGAGAACATTGCCAACACCCCCGCCAGGAAATAAGACTCTCCTGATTGTCACTCTTCTGTCCCACTCTGTTACCCTGTCCACCTTGAACTGACATTGCTCCTCTTCCTATGCCCGATTGGACAATGCACCTGTGATACAGAGAGACTGGACTCTACTATGGACTTTCCTCCACCATCACCCCAGCCCCTTCCACATACCCCTATACACATTAGCCCATAAATAAACACCCTTGAATCACAAACTAATCTGGAGTCAGTCTGTACTGTCACAAATTTATAATTACAACTTCATCCACAAATATCAATGTAAATGTTCATTTGCACCAACCAATGTATGACAGTTGTTGGGCAGCAGTAAATATAGCAGAAAGGAAAAAGAGGTACCCAGATCTGTGAAATGGAAAGCCAAAGTGAACTGTCAGTGTCCATACACAGAGGTTGAGAGGCTGACTTATACAATGTCCTACAGTAGTCAGATATGAGATGAGCAGTGCCAGTCTCTTACCTGTGTCTCACTGGAAGTACTGCATGATTGTTTCGGTTGTCAATATCCTCTTCCTCTGCCTCCCCTTCCCCACTGTCCACAGGCTCCAAAGCTTCCACAATACCATCATCAGGCCCATCCTCCTGCAGAAAAGGCACCTGGCGTTGCAAAGCCAGGTTGTGCAACATGCCACGATTATCTGGCACACCTCCTTCGGTGAGTAGTACAGGGAGACACCTGTTAGATGGAGGCACCAAAATTTAGCCTTCAGGAGGCTGAAGGTCCGCTCAATAATACGCCTAGTTCGCCCATGTGCCTCATTGTAGCATTCCTCTGCCCTTGTCCTAGCATTCCTCACTGGGGTCAGTAGCCATGAGAGGCTAGGGTAACCAGAGTCACCTGCAAATGTCGAGGGAAATCTGTCAGACACACACTAACCCTTAGTGACTACCCCATACCCAGACACCTATTCATACTGTGTGGGGACCTTTGGCTCACCTATTTACCACACCCGGTGCCTCAGGAGTTGGCCCATCACATAGGGGATGCTGCTATTCCTCAAAATGTAAGTGTCATACACAGAGCCAGGATACTTGGCATTCACATGAGAGATGTACTGGTCTGCCAAACACACCATCTGCACATTCATAGAATGGTAGCCTTTTGGATTTCTGTACACCTGTTCATTTCTGGGGGGGGGGCAAATGCCACATGTGTACCATCAGTGGCACCAATTATGTTGGGGATATGTCCAAGGGCATAGAAGTCAGCTTTCACTGTGGGCAAATCCTCCACCTGGGGGAAAAAGATGTAGCTGCGCATGTGTTTCAGCAGGGCTGACAACACTCTGGTCAACACGTTAGAAAACATTGGCTGAGACATCCCTGATGCCATGGCCACTGTAGTTTGAAAGGAGCCACTTGCCAGGAAATGGAGCACTGACAGGACCTGCACTAGAGGGGGGATTCCTGTGGGATGGCGGATAGCTGACATCAGGTCTGGCTCCAATTGGGCACACAGTTCTTCGATTGTGGCACAATCAAGTCTGTAGGTGATAATGATGTGTCTGTATTCCATTGTCGACAGGTCCTCCAGGGGTCTGTACACTGGAGGATGACGCCATCTCATCACCTGCCCCAGCAGATGTGCCCTATGGAGGAGAATGGTGAGCAGAGGGTCATGTACCACATAGGTTGCACAAGTATTTTTGCTGTAATGTGAGTAAATCCGTGTGTGGCGTACTTTTTCCGTATTTCTGCCAAAATGTGCTGTGACGCAGTTAGGTGCCATGCCATGTGCTACCCTGAAATGGCGGCTGCCTGACCTGTAAGGAGGGACAAAGGGAAATGAGGTAACTGTGCTGGAGTTGTGCAGAGTTGCGGTAGGCGGTCGAAGACCGCCGCACAATTTAGCATTGGTTATCATTGGGCCCTATTGGTTCCAGGAGCCAATGACAATGTACGCCGGCAGTGAGGGTACGCAATGCTGCTGACGTGACCACCATTTTCTATCTGTTCGCTCACTTGATACCTGACCTTCAACCGGAGAGGACCTACACTGCAAGTGCTGCTATGACCTCAGTCTGGAAGCGACAATGGCTCATGTGTCTGGGGAAAGGGCCCCTGCCTTCACCACGGAGGAGTTGGACAAACTGGTGGATGGGGTCCTCCCCAGTACATGCTACTCTACGGTCCTCCAGACAAACAGGTGAGTGCACTATGAGCATGATGCGTGGGCCATGAATGTATGGAGTGGTGTGGATGGAAGATACATGTGGGGGGGCTGAGGCCTGCATGTGAGGATAGTGAGTGTATGTGCATCAGGGCATGCGTGGGAACTAGTGGGCAATGAGTATGACGGTCCGGACGGGAGAGTAATTTCCTTTCATCCTGTACCTTTCCTCTAGGTCAGCACCCACCAGAAGAAGGGTATTTGGCGTGCCATTGTCAAGGAAGTGCGGACCCTGGGGGTCTATCATAGACGGAGCACCCACTGCGCAAGAGATGGAAGGATCTGCGCCGCTGGAGCAAGAAGACGGTGGAGACCCAGCTGGGGATGGCATCCCAACGTGGAAGGGGTGCCCGTCGCACCCTGATGTTCTGGATCCTGGTGGTGGCATATCTGGAGTTGGATGGGCGCTTGAGGGCATCACAGCAGCCACAAGGAGGTGAGTACAGTCTCATTCAGCTGACTCTGCGCGCTTTATGAGGTGTCTGGGTGGGGGATGTGCGTTCCCCTAGGCCAGGGTGAACTTGGTAGGGTAGGTCCCTCGTTAGGCAGGCTCTGAGGCACTCCAGCGCCAATAGTATTAGTGGGCATCTACAACTGGTCAGGCTCCTGTGGGTTCCAGGTGTGCAGCAAATGGTGTTAGGCATAGTCTCCCATGGGCAGATGATTTTCCTATTAACTGCTAGTGCATAGGGCTGCTCACTGTGTGTTGTGTCCGCCAAAGGTAGTGCTGTTGTTGGCATTGACCATGTGTCTCCTCTGTCTTCCCCCCCTTATTGTTTTGTCACCCTGTCCTTCTGTGCATTAGCATCATCTGGCGGAGGAGCAGAAACACCGGAGACAGAGGGAGCTGCATCCCACACGGCCCAGGAGGGTGAAGGCTCCAGTGGGACAGAGGGCAAGGGGAGCTCCACAACGGGGACAGGAGGGGACACCAGCGACAGCAACTCTGTGCCCACCGCAACAACAGGTACAGCCGCCACCCCCCCACCAGTACTGCCCTCCCAGCAGCTCCTCAGCGTGTTTCCCGTGCATGCTCACCCAGGAGGGTGGGCATCTTTGCCCCAGGCACCTCAGGCCCTGCCCCAGTCAGCCCTGCTGCCCTCAGTGAGGAGGCTATTGACCTCCTGAGATCCCTCACTGTTGGGCAGTCAACCATTCTGAATGCCATCCAGGGTGTCAAGAGGCATTTGAAGCAAACAAATGCATACCTGGGGGCATTCATTATGGCGTGGCGGCCCAACAGAGAACATTTCAGGCTCTAGCCTCAGCACTGATGGCAGCCATTGTCCCTGTGTCTAGC
The DNA here is from genome assembly GCF_031143425.1 of Pleurodeles waltl. NCBI lineage: Eukaryota > Metazoa > Chordata > Amphibia > Caudata > Salamandridae > Pleurodeles > Pleurodeles waltl. The sequence continues at coordinate 682,447 of NW_027150399.1, read as the reverse complement.
CTCCCCCCTCCAACTTCCACTATCCAGACCCAATCCCCTCTACCTCAGCCTATCCCAAGCACACCATCAGACCAGCATGCATACACATCAACACATAAAAGTGGCTCAGGAAAACATAAGCACCACACATCCCACAGGCACTCACACAAGCACCATACCCATGCAGACACACCAACATCCACTGCCTCCACAGTGTCCCCCTCCTCCACATCCTGCACCTCCCTCCCAGTCTTGTCTTCACTCATACCTGCATGCACTACATCCTCAGACACTACCTCCATTACCAGCACGCCCATCACCAAACACCGCTCACGTGCAATCACCACCCCACTACCATTCACACGTCCCCTGTGTCCTCTCCCAGTGTGTCTGTGAGCCCTCCTACCAAAGTACACAAACGCAGGCACACACCCACTCAACACCCATCCACCTTGCAACAGCCTCCAACCCATGCACCTTCACCCAAACTCAGCAGACGTACACCTCCTACAACCACTACTTCTTCCTCCACTCCCAAACCCCCTCCATCTTAACGTCCCAGTGTGTAAAAAAAAATTACCTAGCTAACCTGAACCTCTTCCCTACACTTCCCCCCCATCCTTCTCCTAGGGCCAGGATGTCTAGATCCCATCCTAGCACCTCAGCCACCAAATCTGCATCCGCTACTCCAGTACGGTCAAAGGGGGCACCCGTCAGAGCTGCCTGTGTGCCACCGACAGAAAAGAAGGACCACCCTATTCCACCACCTGCAAAGCTCAAAAAGGGACCGGCTTCCAGCAGGGGACAGTCACACCACCCATCCATCAAGGCCTCGCACAAACAAGAGTGGACAGTGCCAAGGTCCCTGCAGCGACTGTCAAGATGGGAAAGGGCCACAAGCCAAAGGGCACATCACCTCTGGGTACGATGTCACCTGGGGAGGGGCTGGTGACCACCAAATCATCAGAGATGGCAGCCACATGCACCACAGTCACCACCGCCACTCTGACCGCCACCTGCACCGCCACCTTCACCGCCGCTGCCACCACATCAGTCTGCAGCATCCTCCCCAAAGATCAGCCATCCGAGGCTGCCGGAGACGGTATGGTGTCTCCATCCACCCCAACAGTCACTTGCACCATGGCCAGCACTGGCAGCATCTCCACCGCAGTCACCGCTGCCTGCACCACCATTAGCACTGCCACGTGCACAGCCAATGCCACTCTGTCGGACATCAGCCTCATCCCCAGTGTGCAGCCTTCAGAGTCTGCAGGTGACATCCTGGACCCTGGACACGCCACTTGAGACACCACCTCCAGCACTTACACGAACCAGCAATTAGCAGCCTATGTCGCCGCAGGATGGAGTGTGGGTCTGCCTCCATGGAGTATCATGCTACCTGATCCGGGTACATCGCGCGGCTGTGACACCCAGGTGAGATGAAGTCAACATGCCACACCCCAGGTGCAGTATCACTGGGCACAAAGCCCCCTCCAGAACCAGTGGAGAAAAGCATCCTCTAACACAGTCCTTGTCAGGATGAAGCACTCTGGGCACAAAGACCCTCCAGAACCAGTGGAGAAAAGCATCCACTAACACAATCCTTGGAAGGATGAAGCACTCTGGGCACAAACCCCCCTCCAGAACCAGTGGAGAAAAGCATCCACTAACACAGACCTTGGCAGGGTGAAGCACTATGGGCACAAAGCGTCCTCCAGAACCAGTGGAGAAAAGCATCCACTAACACAGTCCTTGGCAGGATGAAGCACTCTGGGAACAAAGCCCCATCCAGAACCAGTGGAATATTTCACCGACTTGAGTGACTGTGGCTTTGCAATCCCCAGGACCAAGCAGTGGGCAAACCACCCACTTGAGAGACTTGAGAGACTGTGGCTTTTCACTCACCAGGACCAAGCAGTGGGCAAAGCACCCACTTGAGAGACTTGAGAGACTGTGGCTTTTCACTCGCCAGGACCAAGCAGTGGACAAACTACCCACTTGAGAGACTTGTGATACTGTGGTTTTGCACTCCCCAGGAGCAAGCAGTGGGCATGGAGCCCCCTTGAGGTGCAGAGGCGTCGTACCATCATCCAGCTGAGGTGCCCCCCTCCCCTTCCCCCTGAGGTGCCTGTTTTTTTATCGACCTGATACCCCTGCAGTGTTCTCTCTGTTTTGAGGCAGGTGTCATGTGTGGGCTTTGCCCATGCTTTTTGGGACCACTGGTCCATGGAAATTTCATGGGACAGTGTACGGACTTGTGTACTGGCTGTAAATAGTTGTGTATACTGCTTATTTGCTGTTCTCTTGGGCTATCTGATTGTTCGAATATTACACTAGTTAAACTCATTTTGTTTGGTCCTTGCGCTCTTCCAGGGGGTGACGGGGTGTATCTGTGATGTTATTGGATATGTGTGTGTGTGTTGTTGTGGGTGGGGGTGTTGCGTTTTGTGTGTGTGTGTGTGTGTCACTCTCTTTTCCCTCCTCCCCTGGTGTATTAAAAGATACAGCAATATGGGCAGGACCTGTAGTTCGGGCTCCATGGTGTCCTGGTTCTTCGTTGAGTCTCGAGAGGTGAGTGGTTTCCCTTTCAAAGACTGCTTCCGCTGTGCTTTTAATGGCGTTTGTATCGCCCCAGAAAAGCTTGCCGATTGGTGCCTTGTAATAGTGTGGGCGGTACATTGTCTTCAGTCTGTCTGTTGGCGGTGTCCGCCGCGGTGTTTGTTCCCACAGCCATGGCAGTTGGAGTGTTAAAGTGGCTGTCTGTGTTGGCGGTTTCCGCCATGGTCATATTTCCATTTTTTGACTGCCTGCCTGTTAGCGGTATTACCGCCACTTTATCACCGACCGCCAGGGTTGTAATGAGGGCCTTAGTGTGCTACAACTAACTTTCTTCCTTGCATTGCAGCACATGACTGACACAATGATCAGTGTCATGCCACATTATGGAAAATTACTTGAATTACATTTTGAACTGACTGCAGTGAAGAAAGCAATTTTACACAATTGCATCTTCCTTAATGTGGTTGGGGTTGTATGGAAAAATATTGACCGCAAAAACATTGTGGTACAAAAATACAGTAATCAAAACTTCAACCACATCAGTATTGACTAATGTACAAAAATATCACTGTAAAAAAATATTGTGGGATTAAATATCAACATCATAATGAGACGTATACCTACTTGTGGTCCCCGGCATGGTGACAGCCATGTATCCCTGCCCTGAGCTCCCCAGCTGCAATGTTGTCTGGATCCCTGGTGCTGCTTTTATTGTCATGGGTGAACATTGATCATGGATGTGTGCCATGACATGCGCCGGTCTCATGGACTGCATTCTTGTTGGAGAGGAAGGGCTTTCAAAAGTGCTAATCTCATAGTGGTGAAATGCTACTGCTTTTGCCTGCAGTTAAGCAGCACAAGCACAGTGGTGACAACACACTGTGTAGCAATCAGTAGAAGTGAACAGGTCTTTCTTTACCTGCTCACTTATGTAGAATTTCCCTTCTATGTGCTTAACTCACCCTTGGCGTACATCAAGTTACTGTGTAGCACTGTGCAGCATGTATGTTATGTATGCATGTGCGGGGTGTTTAAATGTCTGCGAAAGGTACAATACATGGAAGATTCTGGGTTCATTTTGGGAGACCTAGGGCTGACTGGGGGAGCATGAGGAGGTAGTGGAATCCCTCAGACAGATTTGTGGATTGCTGCATTCCTGAGAGCTGGTTGGGATACATACTGGAGGAAGACAAGCCATGCTCTTCAGTACACTTCGAATGTGCTCTTTGATTCAGAGAGAGGTCTCGAGAAGGGGCCTGGGGTCATCTCAGGAAGGAGATGGGGCTGATAGGAGAATCATAGAGATTAGGACTGGGGCCACTGCGTTAACCTTTTGATGTCCATACCACTGTGGCGGACATCCACTTGTGAACCCCTAGCCAATCCAATGGACATTTGTGTAGGCCTATCAGATTTGGAGTTGCTCCTGCTGTGACAGACTGCTTTCTAGAGAAAGGGCAGAGCAGAGGATTCAGCACTTCCAAAGGAAGCAAATCTTCAAAACAGATCTCAAAGACTCAGAACATAGATCACATTTAATCTATGGACATGGACTATAAGAAGAGGTGCTTGCGGCCTCCAAAACTGTCAAGCCAGTTGGACTGTACAAAGAGTAGCTCTGAAAGACTTTTGTCTGTCACCAGGACTGGAGGCTAAGGCCTTCCAGACTCCCATCTGGGTGAGGGGACATCCAAGACCACCTGCCCCTCGAGCAAGGAGCACCAGTGCCTGCCTGGTTGCCAAACCAATGTGCCCTGTAAGGTAGAACAGAGCACTGGAGGGAGTGAAGTCAAATGAGGGGATCCTAACGAGTGGATCCCTGTATCAAGGGTTGAGGAAATGGCTGCTTCATCCATCAAGTTGGCACCCGTGTGTGAGTTCAAGTCTAGTTGAGCCCGTCACTGTACCGAAAAGGGTGAATTTTTTTGAAATTGCTGCTGATAGAGATGCCAGTCAGGTCTGTGCTTTAGTGGTTGTCTTGTCCCACAGCCTTAAAACACAGCTGGGGAGCGGGTGCGCAAACAAGACTAGTGCTGCAATGCAAAGGGGGAATTCGTAAAGAACTGCTGCTGACAATTGTGTGTTGCATTGTTTTAAGAACTTCTTTTAACAAGGAATTGATTTTGAAAATACCAAAAAATCACTGTGAGCCAAAAGGAGAAGTAAGTCAAGAACCCGTTAGGCCCTCAAGCACTTTGTTTAAAAACAAACATCTACCATAGACAGGCCAGTCAGGTTGGTACTCTAATGGTTGATGTGGCCCACAGCTTTAAATGATGGCTGAGGTGTAGAACGCTGCTGGTGCACCAAAGGTGTGCTAAAGGTAAACCCATCTGCACCCATCCACATCCAAATGGGACCAGGGACCAGGAACTCTGCCCAGGGTCCTAAAATTAAGGTAGAATATTCCCCAAAACAGCCATATACACTTAGACCTCCACCTTCTACCCCCAATTGTCCTCCATTAAACCTAGAAAGCAGGGAACTACATTGCCTGACGTGCAGCCTTCCCCTGTTTACAATGAAGGAAGCGCTCCCACATGGTATTATATGTGCAGGAACAATTGTGTAAATAAAGTGGGCTGTGGAATTGCAATAATTCAAAATTACTCATACAGGTGTATGGTTAACCCCCTCCCCATTTCTGAATGCAAGAATTTCTCATTTACCATAAACCTGTCACCCATATGCACTTTCTCATCGGTATTAATTTACAGACCCCCACGGACCCTACTCCAAGTTCGCGGAGGCCCTCTCAGAGTTTATGGCTAGCCTGACAATCAAAAAACAAATATTAGCTTTCTTGGACACTTCAGTGTTCATTTTGATGACACCAACAACCTGTTCCTTGCAGGGATAATACATGACCTTGATGCAATTCAACTAATGCAAAGAGTAGAAGGTCGCACATACGAAAGAGGGTACCTCTTTGACCTTGTGTTTAGCAATGGCCATAAAATTATAGCAAAAAAACCTAAGCTACGGCAAGACCATTTTATAATTCCTTTTACGCTGGACAAGAATGCATCCACAACTGAAACTGAACACACCACAAGAATCAACCATAGATGGTCAAAACGTAATATAGAGAAATAGACCAGGCCCCTAGCCTTGGCCATACTAACCTTAGGTGACAACCCTAATTCTGACAACACTGAATTTGAAGAATGGATCAAACAGTCTCTTGATGATAACATCCCAATCACTAAGATCAAAAGGGGTCAAAAAGAGAAATCCAGACCATGGTTTACCTGCCACCTCGTTTCCTTGAAAAAATAATGTGAAATACTACAAAGGAAATGGAGTAAAACTATGAGGAACACCTACAAACTGCCTTTTGAACCACAATTAGGGACTACCATCTAGAAATTAAAAAGTCTCAAGGATCCTACTATGAAGCCAAAATTAGCCAGGCATCCAACTCCCCTAAGGAATTCTTTCAAACCGTAAATTCCCTTATCACACAAAAAGTTGAAACAATCCCCCTACTCCCACCATAGCACGATGCAACAAATTAGCAGCATTCTATCAGAACAAATTTTCCAATATATATTTCACTTTACAGCAGAACAAAATCTCCAATACCCCCTCTTCAGAGAATCGAATGCCCAACACATTTGCCATTTGTCTAGAATTCTTCCCTCCATCACAGAGGACAAGTTTATTGCACTATTAAGCAAGGTTAAATCAGGATCCCTTCTGGACCCTACCCCTCTACACATACATTTTGACTAGGAGCTCCAGCCAGCCACCTTCCCCACTATACTGGAACTCCTTGTCCTCTCTTTCTCCACTGGAATACTGCCCCCAAAGTGGAAACATGTGGTAGTCAAAACCTTGCTATAGAAAAAAGAAAACTTGACCCGTCATGACCTGGGAATTATAAGCCAATCTTACTGCTCCCTGTCATAGAGAAGTTGGTAGAAAAACATGTCAACCAAAAATTGTCCTAATATCTTGAAGAAAATCACCTCTCAGATGAGATTCCATCCAAAAGACAGTACTGAAACCACCATCCACACAGTCACAGAGGAGCTAAAAAATTTGCTGGACCATGGAGGACCAGCTGCTATTATTCTCCTGGACCTAAGTGCGGCATTCAACATGATTGATCATGAGATATTTATATACAGAGTGGGAGAGGACAGAATACAGAATGTCACTCGTAATTACCTCACCTTCTTGTTGAAGGGCAAATCATTCAAAAGTTGTGGGAACTCATGCTACTCTGACGTCCTTCCTTTGAAGTACAGAGTCCCTCTCAGCCCTCAACCCCAAACATTTCTGCCTTTATATGCGCCCAATGGCAAATATTGTTCAGGAGTTCTAGCCATCAATTGTCTCATACACCAATGATACACATCTGGCCGTCTACCTTTCTCCGGGGAAAGGATTACAGCACCAAAAGTTAGCATGCTGCTTGGAAAAAATGTCCAAGTCAATGGCAAACTGTTGTTTAATACTAAACAGGGTAAAGACAGAGCTGATAAATCTGGGGAACAGACCTGATACCCAACCATGTATGAAATGGCCAGAGTGTCTCGGTAACCCACACACTATATCCTCCCCCGTAAAAAGGCTCACTATGTGGCTTGACAAGTCCCTCTCCAGGCAAAGAAAACTTATAAATAGCTTTGGCACCCTCAGAGCTCTCTGCAAAATCCTAGACATCATACCGAGTGTGTCCAGGAGAATAGTGGTCCATCCCTTGTGCTTTTCCGGTTGGACTACAGGAATTTCCTACGTAGATAGGCTCCCCCAAATATGTCATCTAAAGGCTCCAGGTCATCCAAAATATGCCAGCAAGGATCCTACTTAATGTCCCAAAATATGCCTCATAAAATAATGTCTTAGCATCCCTTCACTAGCTTCCCAGTAAGGAAAGGATCAAAAATAAGACACTTTGTGTAGCACATACAGGGAGTGCAGGATTATTAGGCAAATGAGTATTTTGACCACATCATCCTCTTTATGCATGTTGTCTGACTCCAAGCTGTATAGGCTCGAAAGCCTACTACCAATTAAGCATATTAGGTGATGTGCATCTCTGTAATGAGAAGGGGTGTGGTCTAATGACATCAACACCCTATATCAGGTGTGCATAATTATTAGGCAACTTCCTTTCCTTTGGCAAAATGGGTCAAAAGAAGGACTTGACAGGCTCCGAAAAGTCAAAAATAGTGAGATATCTTGCAGAGGGATGCAGCACTCTTAAAATTGCAAAGCTTCTGAAGCGTGATCATCGAACAATCAAGCGTTTCATTCAAAATAGTCAACAGGGTCGCAAGAAGCGTGTGGAAAAACCAAGGTGCAAAATAACTGCCCATGAACTGAGAAAAGTCAAGCGTGCAGCTGCCACGATGCCACTTGCCACCAGTTTGGCCATATTTCAGAGCTGCAACATCACTGGAGTGCCCAAAAGCACAAGGTGTGCAATACTCAGAGACATGGCCAAGGTAAGAAAGGCTGAAAGACGACCACCACTGAACAAGACACACAAGCTGAAACGTCAAGACTGGGCCAATAAATATCTCAAGACTGATTTTTCTAAGGTTTTATGGACTGATGAAATGAGAGTGAGTCTTGATGGGCCAGATGGATGGGCCCGTGGCTGGATTGGTAAAGGGCAGAGAGCTCCAGTCCGACTCAGACGCCAGCAAGGTGGAGGTGGAGTACTGGTTTGGGCTGGTATCATCAAAGATGAGCTTGTGGGGCCTTTTCGGGTTGAGGATGGAGTCAAGCTCAACTCCCAGTCCTACTGCCAGTTCCTGGAAGACACCTTCTTCAAGCAGTGGTACAGGAAGAAGTCTGCATCCTTCAAGAAAAACATGATTTTCATGCAGGACAATGCTCCATCACACGCGTCCAAGTACTCCACAGCGTGGCTGGCAAGAAAGGGTATAAAAGAAGGAAATCTAATGACATGGCCTCCTTGTTCACCTGATCTGAACCCCATTGAGAACCTGTGGTCCATCATCAAATGTGAGATTTACAAGGAGGGAAAACAGTACACCTCTCTGAACAGTGTCTGGGAGGCTGTGGTTGCTGCTGCACGCAATGTTGATGGTGAACAGATCAAACCACTGACAGAATCCATGGATGGCAGGCTTTTGAGTGTCCTTGCAAAGAAAGGTGGCTATATTGGTCACTGATTTGTTTTTGTTTTGTTTTTGAATGTCAGAAATGTATATTTGTGAATGTTGAGATGTTATATTGGTTTCACTGGTAATAATAAATAATTGAAATGGGTATATATATTTTTTTTGTTAAGTTGCCTAATAATTATGCACAGTAATAGTCACCTGCACACACAGATATCCCCCTAACATAGCTAAAACTAAAAACAAACTAAAAACTACTTCCAAAAATATTCAGCTTTGATATTAATGAGTTTTTTGGGTTCATTGAGAACATGGTTGTTGTTCAATAATAAAATTAATCCTCAAAAATACATCTTGCCTAATAATTCTGCACTCCCTGTATAGGGCTTAATTCAAAAGAGCCCTCCATGATTAGGACACTCGTGACTCCATGTACCCTTAGCAGGGAACTAAAATCCTCTATGGGTCGACTCCTGAAGGTGCCTAAAATTCACAGGCCTAGATGGGGTGACTGGTCCTTTTCTTATCTCCTTCCCAAACTCTGGAACACACTGCTCAAAGAATTAAGATGCCTAGAAAACAAGTCTCAGTTGAAGAAAATACTTAAGGGTCAGCTCTACCCTCCCATTAAAGCCTCTTTACTTATATTTAGACCTGGGTGGAGTTTGCAGAGTTCTTCTGTGTGGAATTCTGCAGAGTGGCCCTAAAACACGAGCTGGCAGAGCTTCTCAACGTGCCCATTTTTGCTATGTTTATGACATTTAGGAGCGCAGTGCACATTCTTGTGCTTGAAACTGCGCACGAACAGCACCATGTGGTTGACATGTACGCGCCCATTTTGTTTTCTTTTATTTCTTTCATGGTGCTGGGCCCTGTTTTGAATCCACCCTTCATCTTTTCAGACCTCCTACTATCTGGTCCATCCACCCCTCATTTTCCTCTATTGTATCAGTGTATGTCTTTGTGTTTGTGTATTATACTTTTTTGTCACTTTTTTGTGTTTTTCGTGACTTTTGCTACTTTTTTTGGTTTTCCCTTTACTTCTTTTTTTTTTTACCACCAAGTGCCATGGAAGAGCAAGGCAAAAAAGAAAGTGGCGGCACCAGTGCAACTGCTAGCTGCACACATTGCGGACATTAGAGCTGCCAAGGGGTGCCGCCCATTTTTTTTGAGGCAGAGGTGGTAACACTTGTATTTTATGTGTAGTGCCACCTCCCTCCATGATAGCAACAGGTGGGAGGCCTAGGAGCGGCTACACCCTGCAGACGCATCAACTGCTGTAGGTGAAGGTGCACTGGTGTGTTCATTGGCACCCTGGGGTCCAGCACACACAGCAGCAGTTAACACACTGATGGGTGGACATATTGGACTGCGAGCAGGACCAGCTTGACCTGCTGGGTGTTGAAGTGTTGGGGCTTGGTGAGTAATTATTTATTTGTTGAGCTCTACAATGTTAATTATTTTTCAAATATGCTGCTCACACTCAGAGGATAGTTTATGTTATGACAAATGTTATGTGATACAGTTTGAGCCAGCCAGGTGCTGGGCATTATCTAATCCTACTTGTTGGTGCTTGCTTGGGCTGAATATTTAAGAAGCCAGTCAGGCTCCTCTGTCCTGTAACTAAGTTACTGCTAGAAGCACTAACTAATATCAGTGAGTTAGTGTTCTCTGTGCCTTTCTTTACATAGCTCACACAGTCCCAATCGCATTCTCCAAGTGATGTGTAGTATGCATCTATGCATTCAAAAGGGAGATGAAGTCGACTGAGGTGGTTGAGAAGCAAAGATCATTTGTTGCAATGCATTAGTAGTTCCAAATGTAAGTTAGAGCATTTTGAATAGAGTTTAAGTTTTGGAAGTTAAGAATAGGTCAACTCGCCTAGTACTACAGGTGATCTGATTTAGAAAAGTGCAAAGTTACTGCACTTGCCTTTGCCTGTCAAAATATTTTTTGGGGAGAGATTAACTGTACAACTCATCTATTTTTTATCTTCTTTATTTTTTACCCCAGCACCCAAGGGCAAGAAGAGGGCTTCAGTTGTAGGTCAGGGAGACAGGGGTGGCACCACCAGTGCAGCAGCTAGCTGAACTGCTTATCCCAGTATCTCCTACTGTTATTTTATTATTATTTTCCTAACTTTTACCTTTCCCCATTTAGAATAATTTTCCCTTTTTTATGTGTCTTTCTCCTTCTTTTCCCACTCATCTTTGATCTATCTAAAGTCTGTTAGATTCTTGTTATACCTGCATTATCCTGTTTTTTTCTATATTTCATGTTTCTGTAGCTGACTTTCTGCTGTCTGTACGAGTCTGTAGCTTTCTTCTGCTTATTACCAAGCTTTCCCTTTCCCATTATATGTCCTGTGGGCTGATACTGTGAGAGTAAGAGAACAGATTTTAGGAAAGGTACTCTACCGTTCTATGCCTGTTTGTTGACAAGGTTTTCTTTTTCTTGCTCATGCTCATTCAGTAAAATGAGAGAGTGACTGTTAGAAATTGGGTGACCATGGTCATGGTGGACCCCCTCAATATTATGTCATATGTATTATTCATTTAAATAGTAGTATACCATGCCAGAAGTGTAGACGGCAGTGCAGCATGGCTAGAAAGCAGTATGAGGATGGTCCCATTACATTTGTCAACCAAGACCTCACATTATGACCTTGGTTGACCAATTATTTCATCCCCTTCATTGTGACTTAGCTCTGCCATTCTATTGTAAAATATTTGTGGTTGGCTTGACTTGACTACCCAGCTTTTCTAATATAGTTAACCGACAACATTCCTAATGTGAATGATAGAAGGAGTTAGAACTGTAGTGATCTACTCCAGTAATATTTTGTAGAGTTTATAAATAAAAAATAACAAGGTGAGGCATTTCTGGCATCTAAAATTATGAATGTTTTTTTCCAGATGTGCTGATGACCAGTACCTGGGCCAACAGCAGTATCAGTGCACCAGACATGGCAGTGGGCAGAGGGGAAAAACCAGCAGCAGGAAGAGACATTGGTAAGTCATATTGCTTGCTTATTGACAATTACTAGTATATTCACTGCAAGGGTGTTGCTTGTGAACCCCCTGCTTTAGCTGGTAGAGTAGAGGTTGAGTTCTTAATGGACTCTTCTATCTGCAACTCAGCAGACAAAAGCTCATAATGAATGCAACAAATGATGGGTTGCTAGAAAAGGGTAAGAGGGATGGACAGTTAAAAAAAGGATGGGTTCAATGATATATGAGTGAAAGGATGTGTGGGGTTGGTGGGGAAAAGGATGTGTAGGTGGGTGATAGGAGATGCATGGTTGGGTGAAAGGTGGATGGGTAAAAGGATGCTCTACGGGTTAAAGGATGGGTGGATGGGTAAAAGGATGCTCTACGGGTTAAAGGATGGGTGGATGGGTAATGATGCGTGGGTAAATGGATGGATGGGTGAAAGGATGGTTGAAAGGGTGGATAGGTGAATGTATGGGTGATGGGTGAATATATGGATGAATGGATTGGAAATGAGTGGCTAAAAACTGGATGAAAGAATGTAAGTTTGAAAGGGTGGATATCAAAGGTGATTAGAACAATGAAAGGATGAATGGATAAGTTCTTGGATGAAAAAAGAGAGTTCTTCTGAAGAGGGATGTGTTCAAATACTCTTGGTTGGTTATCAAAGCTTTGGTTCAAAAAGGGGAGATTTTAATTTTATTTCTACTCCCTTAACCCACTATATTTATTAAGCAAGGCAGATCTGTATCTGCCCACCCATCATCATTCATCACCTACTTGTCCATGGCAATTAGTCACCTAATTTACTTAGTGCAGCATTAACAAAGTTTTCATTGCATTGAAACCGAAAACAAGGTGTGTTTCCCTCCCCTCCCAGTGCCCACTCAGTCACCTCCTGGTACTTCAGTCCTTTAGTCTTTGCCAGCCACCCAATAATTGAAAAATCCCTTTTCGGAATGAGACACATTTTTCTGGACAAGTGATTCATGTATTTCATGCCTTCCATAACGGATTCATTCTTGTTCAAATTTTTCCATTGTGACATTTGACAATCACAATGAGGCATGTGTGGGTAAAAGAAATGGCCTGATGACTCATAATCAGCCACATCAAATTCTAACAGCCCTAGGGGACCAAAAATGTACTGCTACTGTGCCACTCTATTTTTAAACAAGAGTTCAGACAGAGCGCTGTTTCCAATTTTTTTCTTTCTTGATATAGCTACTCCTGGTGACCCCCTACACACCAGGAGATCAAAGCCTGGCTGCAGCGGCAGAGGCTGGAGGTTATCTGTTAAGAGTACCAGTGGCTAGTGACTCTGCAGGAGGAGGAAGATGAGGCAGCTGCTTTGCCTGCAGGCTCCAGCTCCTACATCCAGATGCTGGCATTTCCAGCGTCCCAGTGGCAACAACACCGGCAGTGCTGCTGCCAGCTGGCAGCCACCAATTCACATCAGATCACTGCTGCTCCCCTCCTGCTCATACCACATATTCCAGCACTGCGACCTGCAACATCTGGAGCGCCTTGAATCCTCAAAGACCCCTAGACCCATGTGGCGAACACCCTTTTTTAGCCCTTCTTTAATTTCTTTTTGGTAGGAGGGATTTTTTTGTGGGTGGAGAGAGTGAGAAAGGGAGTTGGAACTGGGGTTTGGACTAATTTGGACTATGGAAACGTAAGTTTATTTGGACATTGTTTGGGGTGGGGTGATTTATTTGGGGAGTGGGGTGGGCTTGTTGTGGGTGGAAAGGGCAGAGTTTATAATTGTTAAAAAATCTTTTATTTTAGTTTATTTTTGCCTCTAATATTTATATTGGTATTTTACATTACACTGCTGTCTTTTAGCATAGCCTGTTTTTTAAGACCTGCTTAAATAATTATATGCCAGTTAGATACACCCGTCTCCTGCTACCTTCTGTAACTATATTGACCACTTGAAAGGAATTGCCATTGCCTATGTTGCCTGAAACAACCTGGATACACTCAGTCTTCTTACTGCAGGGCTCCCCATGGTACCATCTGGGTGGTAGTAGTATCAGCAGGCTAGCATGCTAACATGGAAGACATCATAAGTGAGGTTGCACCCCCACCTAGGTAAACTTTAACTGTAGGATTAATCAAAGGATTATCCATTACAGGCAATTAGATTATAAGAAAACAAACAGTTAGTGATGTGTATTATTTAAGGTTAAGTGTTTATGCAACACAACACAAGGTCTGAATTATGATGCTGACGACTAATGCGTAGGTGGGTAAATTGAGCCTGTGTGTGGTGTTGCTCATGTAATAGAAGATCCCACAGTGAGTTGGTGGTGCATTCACCACACCTGAACCACCAATTATGTGATCGGTTTATGGTGTAAAATTGAGTCACACCTCAATAAATGAAACAGTCAGGAAAAGATGGTTAGGGGTCGATGAATGGATGGGAAAGGAGATTTGGGGAATGGTGTGACAAAGACAAATACTACACAACAATATTCATTAGGGTGCTGATCAGCGCACCATCATGAATCTGCTGTGGAAGGGAATGAATGATCAGGTATGACACAGTTCAGTTAAATGCATTACAAACAATCCTTCAGTGCCAGACACTAAGATCGTATATATCCAAATGTTCTGTCATCTAGGTTTGAAAAATACAAATGATGAAGTGAAATGAACTACCCAGTTCTAAAAGTTATGATTGCTAAAAGAAAGATGATACTGCAGTGCCAGAATTGGAAATGCATTAGCATTATTCTCAGAATGTCCATCAGTCTTGGGTGTCTGGCTGAACCTGTCCGGTAGGTAAGCAGAAGTGTTGATATTTCACCTTTCATTCTTGTAGGAGAAGAGAAGGCCTAAAGATTGTAAAACAGAAACTGTATTGCAGGGTTAAGGAGAAGGATGTAAGAAAGAAAGCTTCATGAGAAGTGTACCCAGAAGACTCAGAGACGTAGCAAGAACATAAGAGGAATTTCATGTTTTATCAAGCAGTGCAGCACACACACTCAGCAGCATTTCCCAAATCACAACACCTCTCTCTAGTCCACAGAGCTTAGTATGAGGTTACAGAGTCATCATCAGCACGGCTTCCCTTTGAAGTTAATAACTTCCTTCTACTAGCTGTTGAAGTAGTCCCACCCTGATTCTTTCCATTGTTCTCCTGTCCCTGAGTAACACTGTACCAGTCCCAGTCCATTTGTGAAGGACCTGTAGTGCACTGCTCTTGAAAGATAAGTAGAGTAGTGGAGTACTTTGTTGTGTAGTAGTCTATTTTTTTGCTTGTTTAACTTAAGTGACTGATCTAGTCTCTGAAGAACCAGACAAACAGACTGGAGCCTGCGGGTAAATATCACTAAGGTTGAAAGGGCCAATCAAATCAGGAAAAATGATCACCCATCAGGCCCCAAACATTGCAAATCAGTGATCATGAAATAAGGTTAACTAATTAGTTGAGCACCTTCCCTCACTGTCTGCCGCCACATAAATCATCAAACATCACTCACAATCACTCAATAATATAGCATCACTCATTTGTGCAATAGTTTGTAGTTACCTTTTCCAATCCAAGCATGGTTTATGTCCTCTTTGATGTAACCAACATATTGGAATTTGGCATTGGCAGGCTTGTAAATCAATTATCACATAGGGCAGCCCTGCCAGTGATGCAAAAAAAGGATACGCATGTGAGTGAGGCCAACATTGTCTCCAATTTCCTGAAGGAAATGAAGAGTTGTCTTTACTGCATACTGGTCCTACACCAATCTGGTCATATATGTGACTAATGGTAGGCTAGCATAAATCAGACATAAGTATAATGTTTCACTAGCTATATCTTTTTTGACAAAGGTAGAGGTTCAACAATAAATCATTTAAAAGTACTGTGCTGGCATACTCAGTCAGGGAAGTAGAGTTTGTCCTCAAACACAGGTGGCTCACCCAGAAGTTGGTAAGCGAACACACTTGATTCTGATCAGTCAACCTCCTTTCCCTGAGCTGTTTCAGGAACTGTGTAATCCTTTGGTATGAAATGTTGGTTCATTTTGATCATGGTCAATCTCTCCACATTTTGAGGTGAGAGAGTGATCCTTTTGACAGCGATAACTGTATCAGCTGACTGAACACATGCACAACAGACACACTGGCTGCAGGACAAGCCAGATACTTTATTGCCAGCCTGCCAGGCACCGGCCATTGGTGCATCTTGGCATACCAATACACCAGTGGGCTTTGATCCACATAGACATGTTTTGGATCATCCAGTTCTCCTGGAACATCCTCTCAATGGTCATTGGTGGTGCACCTTCCTCAATCTTTTTTGTCTCCCCCTCTGCAGTGGATTTAAGGACTGTTACTTAAAACCAAGCCAATATAGAGGTTGAGGACAATTCTTCTGTTTCCTTAGTTATGTTTTTGCCAGTGTTCTTGTTGCTGGTGTTGGTTGCTGTGAGACAAAGCTGCCCCCTCTGGAAGTTGAAGGCGGCATCCCAGAACTTCTGCTGGGGAGTGTGACTCTAGTATTTTCCAGCTGTTCTTCTTCCAGGTCTCTGACTTACTCAACAATCCACCTCTTGTATTTTGAAACAGTCCCTTCAGAAAAAAGGGGTGAAAGTGGCCAGAATTGCTTTGTACTGTAAATCATTAACCACAAGAGGCACTCTTTACAATAGCATAATTTGACAAAATTTGAAAACAAATTACTCTGAAGTCAGTATTCTAGAAACAAAACAATACTCTATGTATTTTCTGGAAAAAAGAAGATAAACTTCAATGCATATTTCAATATCCTAAAATTGATTACCAATGTCCAAGTCCAATTCCATGAAGATTAAAGAAAACTGTCATGTATGTTGCTCCAATCTTATTACATGACCAAAAATCAAAGTCTACATTTCTTCAGTCGATATTCAGTGTGTCATCAATGCCGATTTCGGCCTCACATCCAACCTAACAGCCAACACGTGTTTCATCCGGGAATTTCCCAATAACCTCATCAGGGCTGAAAGTACAAAAATGCCATTTTTTAACTTACAAAAACCTTGTTAGTATGCCCAATTGTATTCTGTTAATCAAGCATATCTGTCCTGATGTTGGTATCTTCCGAATTCCGAACGCGATCTCGGACCTCAAAATCATAAAACTACTTCCCGAACGTGAGTACGCGTCGGGCTCCTAGATATCCAGAATTTGTTTTCCAATTTTTTCAAATTATACAATTGTAACGAGTGCATCTTGTGCTTAATGATTTAAAGGTGTGGGTTAGCACACATCTAGGGCTCAGCAGTGGGGTCCTTCAAGGGTGCACCATCATAGGATTTGTTCTTTTTTGATATTCACCTCATTACCCGGAGCGCCTATTCTTTCTCCCAGTACAATACACCCTCGCATAGCTATAATTTTGCTTTGTACTGTAGATCAAGGAGGGAGACGAGACACTGGTCCTTCTCACTGTGACAGATGCACCAGCTGCACTAAACACATGCTCAGCATACACACTGGCTACAGGACAAGTCAGATACTTTATTGCCAGACTGCTTAGCACTGGACATTGGCGCATCTTCACATACCAATACAAAAATAGGTTTTGACTCACATATACCTCTTATGGGTCATCCAGTTCTCCTGGAACATCCTCTCAATGGTCATTGGTGCTGCCACTTGCTTGACCTTTTTTTGCCTTCCACTCTGCAGTAGACTTAAGACCTGCCACGTAAACCCTAGCCAATGGAGAGGTTAGAGCCAATTCTTCTTCTCTGTGGTTTTTGCCAGTGTTCTTGTTGCTGGTGTTGGCTGCCGTGAGACAAGGCCACCCTCTCTGGAAGTTGAAGGTGACAACTCCAGATCTTCTGCCTGGGAGTGGGACTCTGGTAATTTCTAGTTGTTCTTCTTCCAGGTCTCCAGCTTACACAACAATCCACCTCTTGTATTTTGAACCATCACCTTCAGAAAAAAGGGATGAAAGGGTCCAGAATGGTTTTGTACCATGGATCAAGTAGTGTGACACAGAAGTACTCTTTGGACAATATGATGTCATTCTGCAGCCTTGTATTACAAGTCAAGCAAAGGATTAAGCTTTCAGCTAAGGCATGCACTTTGCATTTTGGTTCACACCTGTGACTCCAAACTTTCAGACACCTTTTTTATCTGGTCCTGTAACAGATGCAACAGTGGGATAGCTTGGGCCATCTTACTGTCCTCCTTGCTAATGTTCCATGTGAAAAAATCAAAAGGGAGTAACATCTGTGTCAGGCATTTGACTAGGCCACAATTGTCTGCATCCTTGGTCATAGCTTTCCCAATTGCATCCCCTCCTCTTTCGATGACATAGTCATTGAGATGTCTGTACTGCTCAACCAGACGTTGCAACAGGTAATATTTTGAGTTTCAACATGTTGGCACCTCCTATATGAGGACTTTAACTGGTACTCTATTAGCATGTTGAATAATCCTCAACTCCTTTCAGGTTTTAAAAGAATGACTGGAATTAGTGCAGATTCTTCTACAGGTGGTCAATATGCTGCTTACAGCTTTTTTTTTTTTTTGTCTCTCCTGCACAACCAGCTTGATGCATTGCACCAAACACAGGAGTCTGAAATAGCCACCATCTGCCATGGGCTTGACTATAGTACTTCATGGCAACAAATCTAATTATATGACCTCTGGGTCACAGCCATTCAGATACCTTGCTGTTAAATGGTTTCAAGATTTTTGCAGCTGTATGGGATTTCTCCACAGCGAATATGTAAACTGTTGCATGCTACTGAATGCCCTTCAACGTATCTTCGCCGCTGAGACCTGTAAATGGTTGTTGCCTTACCCCCGCAAAGAGATCCAGTGTGTAGTGATCCACATGTAGTCAGTTGCTTGACTACTGGTTTGCAAGTTTGTCGTCAGGTGCATAGTGTGAACAGCACTTTGCTACAAAACTTGTACAACCAATTGCAGCCTATTGTGATGGAGAACTGGAACAGCAACTCTGGCAAAATTGGTCCAACTTGGAACATTCCATTTCAGCAGATTGCCACAACAAATTCTACAAACATGCTGTTGAGTGGTTGTGGTCATAGGGCCCCTCCTGCCTAAACAATCCTGTAATAGTAGCTTGAATTTTCTTCTTTTCTGGGGCCACTGACATATGTGACTTCTAAGAAATAGGAAGTAGTAAACTCAGTGTGCGTCTTGGAGCAGTCACTGTATGCAGTGGTGTCTTCATCTTAATCTGAGTCTTGTGTAATTTTGAGGTCACTGAGGTGGGTGATGCTGGTGCACTGCTGGGGAAAGGGCTGCTTTGCATAAAGATGCCACCTTCTTCTTCCTCATGACCCCTCATTGTGATTGGTACTGAAGTTTCCCGGCTCTCCTCACTTTCACCACCGCCACATTCAGAATTCTTTTGAAGGAGCTCCTCCAACCAGATTAAGTGACAATTTTTCTCATGGGTCGTTTGAACTCAGTACCATAGTGTGAACAAGGCTTCCCTTGACAAACACTTGTGTGGCAAATGGAGCCTATTATAATGTTCTCCTCCTGCTTGCTAAGCAGAAAAAGCCCCAAATGGGTAGGAGTACTTTCTTAGTGTGACAGTGCCAATGCCTGAAGAACTGGAGGTAGATGAGTGTGTCACCCATTGCCTCTCTACAATGCATACTTCTACCGAGGTGAGGAATGGGACACTAGAAATGTCTGGCCATTCTTCTTCCAGGTCTCCGGCTTATTCAACAATTCGCCTCTTGTATTTTGAAACATCCCCTTCAGAAAAGAGGGATGAAAGTGGCCAGAATTGTTTTGCACTGTGGATCAAGTAGTGTGACACAGATGTACTCTTTGGACAACATGATGTCATTATTCAGCTTTGCGTCACAAGTCTAGCAAATGATTAAGTGCATACTTCTACTGAGGTAGTGGTTGGTGCAGGAGTCAGGTGTGCCTTTACAAATATGGGAGCTGGTGGTGGTACCTGTACCACATCCCTTGGAGCAGGCTGAATAGGAGTGGTACTGTTGGACTCCTTTGTGCCAGCTTCTACAACAGTGACTGGCTCGTCATTATCCTCATCGTCTGCTTCCATAATTATATGGCTTTCAGGAACTTTTTTTTCCCGTGCCTCTCCTGGCATTTCTCGGAATCTGCTGGGTTCCAATCCATGTCCAGATCATCATTAGAAAGGGTGTTTGAGGATGATGGTGTAGTATGCACTCTTTTCTTCCAGGAGATCTGAAAGCCAATGATTGTAAAAGAGGAGGTTCTTGCTTGGCAGGAAGCTTAACCTCCTGTTTTGCTCCAACTTCAGGAAGATCTAATATTGCTGGATGCTGCCTTGGACCACTTTGATCTGATTCCTGAAATGACTGAATACTATTTTGTGAAAGGGAGGAATCCAATTCACTGCTCGCCAGTGTTGCCATGATGGCAGTGGCTGCCTCGATGACAGACATGGGCTTGGGCCTAGGTTGGGGTGATGCCATTGATGGGGAAGTACTGCTCCAGGTCCCTCCCTGGAAGCCGGTGTGGCAGGCACACATCTCCCGAAAAAGAT
Source organism: Pleurodeles waltl (assembly GCF_031143425.1). Lineage (NCBI taxonomy): Eukaryota > Metazoa > Chordata > Amphibia > Caudata > Salamandridae > Pleurodeles > Pleurodeles waltl. Next base: position 662,294 of record NW_027150399.1, on the reverse strand, counting down.
TGTGGTCGGTATGCCAGTGGTGGAAAGCTGCTTCTTCTCAGTGGCTACTTTCTTGGCAGCACCTTTCTTTGGGGCCATCTTAAAGTTATTGGTTGACAGTGGAACGAAGATTCACAAGTGGAAGAAATTGGGAGACTGACTTCATGTTTTTTGCACATGCCTTCTGTTTAGCAGTACTATGGTTGAAGGCAATTCTTCTCTTTTGCACCTAAAAGCAAACTGCATGGTTGCATTGTTGCAATTTGAATTAATTCAGACAAAGACAATATAATTTAGTATGGTTGGTTACTTAGGAAATAATTAACACCAATTTATATAACCATCTTAAAGTCAAACCACACCACCATAACATACAATTTCATTTGCAGTCAGGACAACACAACATACAGGTATAGATCTTTGCTTTATGTGCATCTATTCTAAAGGAGACACCGGTGGCAGTCCAGTAGATGCATGGGTAAATGGAATAATCTTTAAAAAGAATAAAGGCTAGTGGGTGCCCATGGCAGTCAAAGTGGTCCAGGGGAAATGGAACAATCAATAAAAAAAATGAATTATGCTGTTTGTGTGTAGTGCACCCTCTCAATGGCAAGCAGGGGTTCTGGGGAAATAGAATAATACCTAAAAAAAGAATGCTGTTGTGCAGCAATGTTCCTAGGGCAGTCAGGGGGTGTATTGATCAATTCAATGCAAAAATGCAACAAAACAAAAATACAAAAATTAAAATTAAAGAAAAAAGTCAAAAATTGAAATAAAAAATAAATAAATAAATGAAAATAAAAAACTTTAAAAAACTAAAACTAAAAATTAACATAGAACATTAAATAAAAAATAATATAAAAAATGAAACTTAATTGCTGATGCTTGTACTACTGGAGTATGAAAAAGCTATGGGAAGCAAGGAGGTGTAGGTGAAAAATGTAAAAACAAATGTAATATATTACAAAGCACTGTACATCATAATCAATCAAACAAATTAGTTTTATTCCATTTTTTTCAAAATCATAGCACAATAACAAGGAATAATACATTTACTAGAAACAACGGGACTCATACAGCTTTAAGTATAAAATCTACCTCTCAGTCATTGATAAAATGTATTAATTTCATATGTCTACAAATGGCCCATAAAATGTAGAAATGATATTACGAATACATATGGTTGGGAGAGAATGTAAAAACACAAAAACTGGGCAACATTGTACCAAGTCCGTAGATCTCAATAGTGGCAGCCAAAATGTCTTTCTTGGCAAATTGTTCAGTGTACAAAATAAAACCGCATGAAAAGTACTTTTCTCAGTAACTTTGTTGCAAGGGCATTTAGCCATAGGCCTCGACCAATCATTTATGGTTGGAAAACTCAAATGGTGAAAAAGGTCTAACTTAAACCTGGTTAAAACAAATCTATGCTGTTCATTGCTCACCTCCTTTAAAGACAGTTGTATGCCAAATCAAGTTAAGTTAGACTGATTTTGAACAACCCCTGGTGAAAGCAATTCAGCAGATAGACTTAGGGGCATATTTATACTCTGTTTGCGCTGAATATGCGTCAAACATTTTGACGCACATTCAGCGTAAACCGTGCACCATATTTAAACTTTGATGCCCTAGACCGCGGACGTCAAAATTCCTCTGTGTACGTCATTTTTTGGATGCGGGAAACTGCCTTGTGTTAATGACATGCAAGGTAGCCGTTCCTGCCCAAAAAATGACTTTAAGGCTTGTGCGCCTTATTTATACTCCTGTGTCATTTTGACGCACAGGAGGGGGCAAGCCTTAAAAAATGGCGCACATTCTGATGTGCGCCGTTTTTTAACGCCTGGGTCAGGGCAGGCTTTAAGGGACCTGTGGGCTCACTTCCATGGTCTCTGACCATGGAAGGAGTCCAGAGGTGCCCTTCCCTCTCCCCAGGGACACCCCCTGCCACCCTCGCCCACCCCTGGAGGACACCCATGGATAGGAGGACCCATCCCAGGTAAGTACAGTTTAATAAAGGTAAGTTTAAAAAAAAAAAAAAAGTGGCATAGGGGGGCCTAATTTGGGGCCCCCTACATGCCACTGTGCCCAATGACCATGCCCAGGGGACAGAAGTCCCCTGGGCATGGCCATTGGGCAAGGAGGCATGACTCCTGTCTTCGCTAAGACAGGAGTCATTTCAATGGGGGTTGTGCATAAAAAAATGGCGCAAGTCCGGTTTGAGGCATGATTTTTGGTTCAAACCTGACTTGCACCATTTTTTGACACACAACCCCCCCTTTTTTCCCCTACGCCGGCAATGCCTGGTTTTTTTTTTTTTTTTTTTACTCAGACCAGTCCGCAGCGCCGGCTAATGTCATTCCTTAAATAAGGCGCCCGCATGGCACGTAGGAATGGCGTTAGCCAGCGGTAAAACATTTTCGCAGACCTGCGCCGTCACTTGTTTGCGTCAAAAAGTATAAATATGGGCCTTAGTTCTTCTAAGTGTGACAGACACTCTTTTTTCAGGTGTTTTCTTGTAACAGATCATAGATACTTTGGTTTGTAGTAATAATCTTGGTGCTCCAGATAACTCATATTTTTTTTACATATCTTAACCATTGTACTCCTCCTGCATGTGAGGACCTAAGACAATCCCCTATAATCTCTTGGTTCAGCTTGGTATACTCGGAAGTCTATACCTTGTGCCAGAGCAGGATCGGTTGTATTTTAACTAGTTTTGAAATTAGCAGGACCCCTAGTTCAGAGTGACATACATGTGATGGCCTGCTCTGTGGGAGAGAGAAAAGATACTTCAATAAGGCATTCTCTATGAGCTGTACGGAGTCATGATTTACGTGCCCCCAAAGACCTGCCTCATACAGGGCTGTTGACATACATTTGCCCTTGTACATTGTTAATATCTCCCTGGGGGGGGTTCTTTCCAACCTTGCAAGCAAAGTTGCGCAAGGCTGTAACAGTTTTATGAAAGTGTAACCGTCTGGTTCTAGTTGCTGTCTGCCATGTCCTTTTTTGATCGAACATGACCCCCAGTCCCCCATCCGAAAAAGGATGTGACGTGGTCAATTGTTCTGTCTTTTATCATGAGACTGGGGGTTTTCAGTATCACTTTCCCACATGTCATAGCAAATGTATTGCTTTTATTAACTAATAGGCCCAGGTAGTCCATATAGGATAAAAGCGCGTTAGCAACTGTTGCAATGCAAGAGGGGTTCGAGCCATAAGAACAGCATCATCAGCATACAGTAGGGCAGGAATGGGCCGTGACCCTATTTGGGGCAGGTTGTTAGAGTCAGCAGATAGTACATTACCCAAGCTATTGATATAGAAGGAGAAAAGATAGGGTGCCAGAACCCAACCCTGCCTCACCCCCCCTCTCTATGCTAAATGGCTAGGTACATTAGCCCATTAAACCATGTTGCACTATGACCCTACACCCAAAATATGTTTGCTGAGGAATTGTACGATTGGTAGGTCCACTCTCAGCTTCCCCATAATAGCCCACAATTTACCATGGATTACGCAGTCAAATGCAGATTTTATATCAACAAAGGCCAAATACAATCTCCCTTGTTTGATGGTGGAATATTTCTCTATCAGCATGCTTAAATTCAGACCCTGCTCCACAGTCCCTACTTCCTCCCAGAACCCATACTGTAAGTCCAACAAAACTTTCTTCTACTGGGCCCATTCTTGCAATCTGTTCAAGACTATACGGCCTGCCACTTTCAGCATCGAATCTAGGAGAGAGATAGGATGATAACAGGTAGGACTGTGTCTGTCTCCCTTTTTAAAAATTGGCACAATAATTGATTCCCTCCAAGACCTCAATAGGCCAAATTGACAACACGCATTCAAAACTTGAGTAAGCAGTGGCACCCAAAGGGTTGTGTTGGCTTTAAACAGATCCACAGGGATGAAATCTGGACCCAGCGCCTCCCTGCTTTACTTGTATTTAGGGTAGTAATGACCTCTTCCAGGGTAGATGCAAGCTTGATTGGGAAGTTAACAGGGGCAGAGAAGTGGTTGTCAAGCGCATCGTCTTCTATCAGGCTTAACCCACTAGTTGTATTAGAATAAGTGGCTGAGAAGTAAGAGATCCAGTCTCCCTCACTAAGGGCATTTCAAGGCATGGTCCAGTGTCTGACTGAAATAGGGCGAGTTGATTACCTGCCAGAAAGTTGCAGAATCCCTACTATTGCTGGTTTCTTGCAATTTGTCCCATAATTCCTTTTTCAATACTTCTTTCTTCTGCGTTAAAACATACTTATAGGTTTTCCTGCCAGCCCTGACTTCATTTACACAGCGTGGGCATTGTGTAGGGCTAGTTTCAACATGCCATGGGCCTTAGTACAAGATTAATTGAATGACCCCATCATCTTATTGTTACTGCTGCCCCTACCTGTAATCCCTAGTCCCTTCTTAATGTCCCCAGCAATCCTTTGAAAACTCTTGATGATATCCTCGGATTAGCCCAGGTCTAGACATTTCTCTAAAGCCTGAGTACATCAACAAATCAACTTTTTAGGAACTCTTCAGGATCAATCTTTGACCAACGTAAGGTATACTCATTAAGCCTATTAATGTTCATATCACCCACTGTGTGATAGTTAGGAGGTGGTGCTTGGGATAAAAATCTCCTGACGTCACATCCAGATCTATACTCAGTGGGTAGTGGTCACTGCATGCAATTGTAGGGGTGATAACGTTTCCAACCCTTGCCGTGTGTCTATTTGTGACCAATATATAGACTATCATGGAGTTTTTTCCTTGACCATTGAATGTGGTTGGAAATGGGACTGGTGGGCAGCATAACTCATTGCAGAATGCAAGGTTAGTACTAAATATGAGCTTGTTCAATTGCTCCCCAAGGAAGGAGTGTATAAAGTGTGAGTACCCAACATTCCCCCTTTCACTTAGGCCACATATCTTCTCTGAGCCCCTAGTACATACTCCAGTATTAAAGTCTCCCCCCATGGGAATACCAAATACTGGTATTTCCCATTCCTGAGAGCTTCGACATCCCTTTTAAGTGAAGTCAAGGCTGTTTTTACCTCAGCTTTCGGGATGTTATTGTAAAAGTTTATTATTATCAGCACACATGTGGTTAAGATTTCAACAACGACAATCTGACAGTAGGGTTGCGGTGCCAGCATAATTATACTAAATGCCCTCAAGATGTTTGATACGTAGGTACAGATTCTCCCCTTTGCTCTCCCTGAGTTAGATGGTACGGTACCGCTGGGGTATGATAGGTTCTAAAACCACTTCGGTGGATTGGGTTTACTGCCCATGTTTCTTGAATATATACTAAAGTAGAGCTATTAACAAAATCACACCAGTCTGCTATTGCCACTTTAGACAGCAGGCCTTCCACGTTCCAGGATGCTATCCTTATCTTCCCCGCATGAAAAATATTTTCACAATTGACCAATTGGTCCTGAGTGGACTGGTGGAGTCTATCCAAAAGGGGAGAGGGTATTTTTAGAGTCAGCAGCAGAAAAGACAACCAAACCAGGGAGATATCTATCTATCTATCTATCTATCTATCTATCTATCTATCTATCTATCTATCTATCTATCTATCTATCTATCTATCTATCTATATATTATACAATGATCCTCAAATATATTATTAAACCGATATCGCATGCAAGCCTATGACAAAAGCAAATGGCTCACTGCACAAAATGGTCATCAGCTATATAGTCAAACAACAACAGTGAGCAAAGAGGCATGGAGAAAAAAGACCACATTCAAACCTACGGCAAAAATGTACGGAGTACATAAAATGGCCTCCGGTCACATGGTGAAATCGACAACAACAAGCAAGGAGGCATGGAGAACAAAGAACATTTGCAAGCCAATGGTAAAGTCACACTGGCAGCTGCACAAAATAGTCACCAGACACATGGTCAACCAAAAGCAGCAAGTAAGAAGGCATGGAGAACAAAGAACACATGTAAGCCTATGGAGAAAGCACACTGGCTAACTTCACAAAATGCCTGCCAGCCACATGGTCAAACAACAATAGCAAGCAGGGGGGCATGGAGAGCAAAGAATACATGCAAGCCTATGGCAAAAATCACACCGGCTGACAGCACAAAACAGACTCTAGCCAAATGGTCAAACAACAACAAAATGCAAGGAGGCATTGCGAACAATGAACACATTCAGGCCCATGGACACAGACTACACAAATTGGACCCTGGCAACATGTCATGGAGGGCAAAGACAAATGGTGGCCTGTGGCAAGCACACTCACACACACTCTGTCCAAAGGGGGCATGGTAACTCTGAAGAAAGCACTACCATTCATTCAGCAATGCCAAAGATGAAAAAATTAACTGAGCTGTAAAAAATGTACAACATCACACATCCTCCTATGGTATCAAATATTACCCCACGTATATGGTTTTTGAAGGAAAAAAAATAAAAATACAAACAATAGCTGACATGTTTTATTTAATCCAATGCCATCCCTGCCCTAAATTCTATGTTAAAAAAGGTATACATCAGAAACAGTTCTTTCATGCACTGATGACTAGTCATGGGCCTACTGGCTGGCTGGCCCACTGGCAGACTAGGAGACATAGTAAAATAAATGGATATTGCAAATGTAATAAACAATGGGAAAGGTACTGAACTGTGCAACATTTCTACTTTACAAAAGGTGAAAAATAATATGCAAAAAAGAGTCATCCTTCCACCTCGAAATCCAAGTGAAAAGTTACCAGGAGATGAACAAATCACTGGGAGGAGCCTGCTGGACAGAAACAGGAAGTTGGAGTCTCTGAGGTGCTTCCTTTCTGGTAAAAGTAAAACAAAAATAAGTCTTCTTGTACCTAAAAACAACTTAAAGAGTCCATTGGACTAGAAAATCCACAAAAAAATGTCTTTTTGATTAGAATTACCTCCTTCTCGAGTAGATGTTGTTGTGGCCAGAACTGTGTGTGAGGCGCAAAATCTATGTGGTCTAGCAAGCTGCCTTAGACTATAGTAGCAGTGGCAGGCAAGCACCAAAAACAATTTGCATGTGTGCTAAGGGAATAAAAAAAATTCCACCACATGCCGGATGATGGAATTTTGGGAACGCCACACTACTCTGTGTAGCGTGGAATGCCCAAATTCCACAAACTCTGCAAAAGGAGCAGATTGTACTGCCTGGACCTACTTATGCCCAGACCTGAGGTAAAGCAACGCTGTAACTCAGCGCTGTGAAGCCTCCATGTAGCCATGCGCTTTAGAAATCTGCATAGCACCGTATAGCATTTAACGTCTGTGACCCCATATGCCAGAGGAGGTTGCCGTGAAGTTTACTGGCAAGCTAATTGGTGCATCTTCCAATGTGCAAAGTAAGGTTGGTGGCCAACTATGCCAGGGTTGGCCACAGGAGTGGACAAGGACTGTTTAAGATGTCATTGTGCGGCGTGACAGCCCTGGTGACCCATACGGACCCCAGCCCCAACTGAGGATTAGAATCAGAGCAACCTACCCCCTACTTGTGGTAAAGATCAGAGGAATGTACTGTCTCACCAGATGAAGCACAGTGTATGTCCAGCCTCTGCAATGCGAAGCCCCAACTGCTATTCACCAACAGCAGCCACTCCCCTTGGAGACTACATTTGCACCATCCATGCAGGAGCACACCAGACTGACTGTAGAGCCAGAAGACCTGGGGGTACTTGTTCTGCTACATAGTGCTTCAGGTGCTGGAACACTTTCAACTTTTATCAGAGTTGGAGTAGAACTCCTAAGACTCAACCTTGTAGTGGAGCCTAAACGTGAATGTTGCCTATAATGAAGAGTTAAGTGGGATTCAGGGACCTGCCTATTAAACACTAGAGCCTTGACTTCAAGGAGCTGTGTGTATTTTTTATGTGTGCCTTATTTCACTTTGTGTTTGTATATAAATACTACTTTTTCCATAAAAGAAAGTATTTAACTTCACAATCATTTATTGCTGCTATTGAATGTACTTTGAGTTGTGAGTCTGTGTTCACCCCTCTGCATTCATGCCCACCCCAAGAAGCCTTGGACTGCTCGACCACTGCTGCAACTGAGAGTCAAGTGCTAAAGCGGCACTCCGCCCAATTGCTCTGGACTCATAGAAGGCCAGGTTCTGGGACATTGGGGGTAAAAGGCATCAATAAATTTGTCCCACTAGCCCCTGGCTGCCCCACGGTCCTCTGAAAAGGGTTCTGACAATAATTAGCATTATTAGAGTTGTATATTTATATTTGAATATTTATATTGAAATACTACTTATAAAACATACAAAATTGAAATATAATATTTACTATAAATAACAAAAAATCCTATGCAAGTTGAAATAATTTTTAAATACAAATATATAAAAACATTCCCGTCTATACATATACCTAAACACCACATATGCATTAATTAACCATTTTTACAACTATGTACACATGTTTTACATTTAGTCAACTATCTTAAATAATATTACAAAATATACAAGAATTAAAACAATTCAAATGCACTATTCTTACTGAAATCTGAAAGAAGTGAAGAAATACATTGGGGAGTTAACAATTCCTGTTCTAACTTCAATCAAGTAAAGATAGAGGAAATACATACATTGGGTCTTAGGAGGGGAAATAGAATTACTTTTCTAACTCCAGTGTATTAAACCTTGAGGATAGTGCATACATTGTGGGTTCAAGCACAACACACACAAATGAAAAACATGACACTTATTTACTCAATGTAAATCAATAATTTAAAAATCGTAAATATGTTAACAATTGCATAAATACCTTAAATCATAACAATAAAAATGGTTAAATGTAGTTTTTCATTTTAATAAACAATATTACAATTAAAATACATGCATCCTTCACCCACAGGCCAAAATAACACAAAACTTAAATTAAATGAAATAAAATATGTTATGATAAACCATATTGTTAAATTAATTTAATTATAATTAGAAAATGTTTAATTAAAATCAGTACACATTGAGTCCCCTAATGTGGCCCATGTATATGAAAACGTATTAAAAATAAACTATATAAATAAAGAAGTATCAAGCAGTAACATTTTAAAATAAAAAACCTGTAACAACAATTAACATATTTTTTAAATATAACTATACCATTCCAAGCCCTAAAGCAAAACACTATCCATAAAAAAGAGATAAATAATTTAAAAACATTTAAAAATTAAATGAAGTTAAAAGATTTAAACAAAACAATACAAAATTAAATAATGAGTTAGCATAATATTTACAGCAATAATCATGATAATTGTACATTTATTTTACTTAATTATCCACAATTTTCTGAGGTTTCCGACAGTCAGCCCTGTGGAAACCTTGCAATTAGGCTGGGGAGTGAGGCGGGACCGCCAACTCCGTGGCAGTCTCCTCTCCATGAGGTTGGCGGGCCAACGGTCGGCCCACCAAACTTGCAATGAGCCCAAAAGTAAGATATATTTAAAACTTTCAAAAGTAAAAACCTTATACTTACCTGCTACATTTTTGGTCAATGCTATTTTTATACTCACAATATTTTGACCTCCATAATATGGTCGAACAATATTTTTGAGTTGATATTTAGGATCAGCTTAATGGTTGGCTTTTTGGACTGGATAAGTCTGCCTTAGGAATAGGAAAAGTCTTTATTGACATAATGTCCTGATGACCTGCAGTACAGAAACCATCACATACTGTGGTGGTAATCAATTTGGATCCTCTCATGAACCTGACATAATGCTGAGTTACAGCATTTCTCATGTCACAATAAGCCTGCTACAGGAACTAAAATAGTTTTCTATTGCTTCTATAGTCCTATGTTCTCAGATTGCCTGCTATCTCTACCTCTCCCTATATTCAAAGACCCTGCAGGAAAATCTGACTGTGACTTAACACACTTACTTATTCTATCCAGCACCAGCACACCCTGTGGTAAATGTGCACTCTATAAACTGGTTCATTCATTTGTTCATTAATCTATCAGGAAAGTTTCCAGGGAAACATACATTTTTTGAACCTATGCTCCAATGTTTTGATTGATGGTGTTATATTAAAAATAAATATGCAAACATGTGTGCTAAATGTGAGAAAGCGTCAAATCCTCAGTGAATTGCGATCTAGGTTGTTATACAGTTACAGATAATACAATGGCATATTAGGACAGCAGAACTTCAGAGACTGAGTCTGTCCACACCATTTGAAACTGTCAGCCTGTTTCTTGGCTAGCACACACTGCCTCACCAGAACCCCTGAACCTACTGGGGTGGAGGGTGATTATGGCAACATGAGCATGACACGCTAGCTACCTAGGTAAGTTGTGGAAACAGATCTCACCCTTCCTTCAGATTCATCATGCATGCCCATGTGAAAGCACAAAACATATATGAAATATGTTTTTAATAAATGTATGAAAACAATCACAACATTGCATAGAAAGAATGAGCTGTGATAATTAGGCAGATGAAACAAAGCAAGGTTACCAGCGTTGTGAACATGGTAAAGACAATGAATAATCCAACTGTGGTAAATGTAGTTCTAGAGATCCTAGAGGCTTTGGAGGTTCTTACCTAACCCTAAGACTATAGTGAGAGCATAGCTGGTGTACCCTTCTGCCTTGCCTGATATGAAGGAGCCTTAGCACCATACCTGAGGAAACTGTCAGGAGTTGGTCTGCGGTGTAGATGGCAATCCTCTCAGGAGCTGGCAGGTTAGCTCCAACAGAGCGGAAAGTCAAACACAGCATTCCTCCCACAATGATGATGGCTGGAGTGCCCTCTGCCCCTTCCGGGTCGGGGCACTGTTTCTACAAGAAAGTTATACTCTTCTGGAAGCACAGCTCTGATGCAATGCTGTGTCTTGATGTTAGAAGCTGTCTCCTGAACAGGCAACACAAGAACTAGGATATTGTGTAGTGTTCTTACCCTTGAACAGAAAATACTGATTACTTGTGGGGTAAAGGCTAATTAAACAATCAACTTGTACCACATATTCCTTGAAGAATATTGTGTAAAGAATGTGTGTAAAGTGTCATTGCTGAAAGCAGTGCAGCTAAAACATAGAAACTATGAAATAAGAAATTAAGTTGGGGTACTTCCTCGGGTCCAAAAGGTCCTCACAACACAGCTAATTGATTTTGAAGCCTGTGGAGGATATGTTCAGTAAATATAGCCTGATTTTGAAATATATATATGTTTTTATTGTTGTGATTGTTGCTGATTACTTGCTGATTACAAACTAGATTCTCCCTAGACCTGGTACTTTGGATGTCGAGAGATTTGAGACAGCCTTGTTTGAGAGAGGCTGCAGGGGCTGGTAGAGAGACAGGAATCAGAGGTTATATCTAAAAAAGAATTAGGCTATGACAGAAATTTTGATAACTTAGGTTCTGATTATGAATTTGCCAGTCTTGGTACAGGCCATCACGGCAGCATCGGAATCCCCAACTGCCCATTAGGCAGTCTGCTAGCCGAATTACAATGTTGGTGGTTCCACTGATGAAAGACTGACGATGTTCGGCTCACCACCAAGCCAACTGTGGAGGGAAGTCCTCCATACTTGACCTGGCGGAAACACAAGATATAAGGTAAGTACTCACCTTATATTCAGTTTCCACTCCTCTTCCCATCATGGAGCCCCTTATCAAGGTCTTCTCATCACTGCAGACACTTGCCCATGCAGAAAATCCACATCATTGACATCAACTTCTAAGTTAAGCCACTCGTACATTTCTTTATGGTTACAATGGCTGTGGACCCGTGCTGTTGGACAAGGTATGTTTTCCATAAGTGTAATACCTATATGTGTATTTCAAGACTTTCTTTGTGTACATACAAACATATGTATTAGCACTGTGGAACAAAACCTACAAAAAGTGAGGTTCCTAGCATGAAGGTCCATCTCCATCAGAAGACTGCCCGTAAGACCGTCAGCACAACAGAAACATCATAAAATGGCAGGCAGAAGACCACTGGCTCAGCAGACTTCTTGGGACCGTTGCCATGGTGATACTGCGGTAAGAGCAACAAACTTATAATCAGGCCCTTAAACTGCCTCTGATAAAGAAAAATTGTATTATTGTAAATAGTCCAGGTATTTCATACACTGCTGTGCCACTTAAATTGCCTCTAAGAACACTGTCAGCGTAACCTCACAAGGAAGGGGCATCTAGTGGGCAGTCCAGGCACCTCAATAGATGTCCTTTGGGGGGTCGGTTTTGGGATGGGTGGGTTTGGTTTTGGGAGGGTTGGGCCTGGGGTTGGCAGGGGGCTCTTTTTTCTGGTGTTCTTAGGGGTATGGCTGGGTTCAGAGGGGGATCAGGGGTCACAGGGGAGGAATTGGATGTGGAAGGGATGGGTTGCGGGTATACAGGATCCCTTTGGTTTTAGGAGGAGATGATTTTGACAAGCGCGTGGGTAAGGGCAAACAATGAACTTTCTTTAGGGAAATGGGCAAGGTGTCCAGGAGTGGTCAGAGGTCAGGAGGTTGAGGAAGTTGTAGTGTCAGGCGTGTGTATGTTTGTGTTATTAGTCCTGATGTCTGCATGTCTGATGTATGATATTTGTGTTTTGTAAGTGTCTGTTGTGTGGGTGAGTGTGGGCATTTGCATTTCTTTGTAGTGTGCAATGTGGATGTGCTGGGCATGCTAGGAGTGAGGGATCCACACGTGGGTGTGGGTATGGTATCTGGGGGTAATGTGGGAGTGGTGATGGATGTGTATGTGGGTACGGTGTCTGGGGGTATGGTGGGAGTGGTGCCTGGCTCTGTTGGTGGGGGTGCGATGTATTGGGGTATGGTAGGAAAAGCAGACTTGTCTGTTGGTATGGGTGTAGTGTCTTGGGGAATGGTGGGGTGGTGAATGGGTCTGTGGGTGTGGCTGTGGTGTCTGGGGGTACATTGGCGTGTTGATGGTTGTGATTGGGGTGAGTGTCTCTTGAATGGTTGTGTGCTTGTGTGTTTTGTGATGTTCTTGTTTACGTGTGCTGCTTGGGACTTTAAGGTGTGTGCTTGCTTATGTGTGAGTATGCTTGGGACAGGTATGGGAATAGGGATATTAGATGGGGAAGAGACATGTGGTATGGTTGAATACAAATGCAAATAGGTTTATTGCATGTGCCATAATACACTTGATGGACAGCAAAGAATACAGACCCCGACTATAATGTACAGTAGACCCCAGTTACAAGGTCCACCAAAGTGGCTATGACATTAGCAAGGCCACATGCATGCATGTTATATGAAGTGTAAACAGTTGCCTACTGTAAAGTCAGTATCACAGACAACTCCAATTCCATTAGGTATGGTGTCTGGGGGTATGGTGGGAGTGGTGCCTGGCTCAGTTGGTGTGCAATCACAATACCCATGTATCAAGCAGGATACCTTGTCACCTTAAATGGTTTGGGTTTTGTAGCTTACCTCAGTAACCTGTTGTCATCAAATAATATGGCAATGCAAAATGTATTCCTACTGATTCCACAAAAGGCCCTCCAATGTGCAGATCTTCATATACCTCATACCACATCATGATGAAATTATTGTTAACTAATTCAGCTATGTTGCAGCAAGATGTACAGTAGCTGGAAGAAGGTGACATGGAAGACGTTGTGTCACACTATAGAAACTTGCCAACAGTAAGTTCCTAATATGTCCATTGTCAACATAATGTCATGAATGAAGTACTAATGATGCTTAGCAACATAACACATGTCACACTGAAAAATACATTGGAAACAATCAACTCAAAATGTCGAAGAGATTTGCCTACTAATATACACAGCACAATGAAACAGCTAGGTCTAAGCAAATCACCAGTTGTGATTGATTCTGGGGTGAACTCCATTCTAACCTTGTATAATTAAAAGCCAATGGTCCATTGAAAGTTTTTGAGGCTCAGGGAAACTCCATCACCTGAGGAGGTGGTTTAATCTGTTTCACAATGAGAAGGCACATCACTGTATCTAATTTTCATGCAAACACAATCTGCAATGTATTAATCAATGTACACAGACACATGATTCACACATTTCTACATGTCACTCCCCGATGCATGTCAACAGTCAGTTAATGACCCTTCACCAATAAATATGTGCAAATCACTAAGATTAATAATTCCACATCAATGGTATGGAAATGCGCATTGTGAATTAGTGTTGTAGGTCTACCTGTCATGCCCTTCATTGCTTCAGCAATTTGACATGAAAAATTATATTGAGTAATGGATTAGGGTATGTGTGCCCCACCAACCAATGTTGACACACTCCTATCTGTAGTAACACATGAACTGTATACCCTCCACGTACAACTATTTTCAAATCAATTTTGCATGCACACATGTGTGATGGAATCAGACATAATTCCCCGAAGACAGGGTGATCATGTGGGAAGCAATAGTGTCAATGATACTACTAAAGTGAAAGGTATACATGCCAACATGTAGGCACACAAACTCTGTGCAACAGTGATGTTTATCAACTCATGTATCTGTACATTCCCCACTTACCAACTGAATTATTGCCCAGTGACTGCACTGTGTGCCATGTCGCATGGATAAGGGCCACCATTACATGAGATACAGTAGTGGGGTACCACCATCCATGACACACTTTTGACAAGTGCCCAGTTGGGTACAAATGTCACCCACAACTTCAAACAACTTAAGATGATTGATCACTCTACTTAGCCATGTGTCTGCTCAAGAGAGAATATTGGGGTTGGAATGGATTCTGTTGTATACCTGCTCTTTTGGATATTGGGTAAGGCACATCAGCATGAACCTACTACCCGGCTGACACAAACTATAAATCTTCTTGTGCGTCACAAGTGGGCCACTTCCATTACTCAGGGGGGGATGGCTGCGTCTAACACATTAAGGTGACAATGTAACATGTATGAATCTGCCTAGGTCTCACCTCCTTTTAGCTGCTGTGATTCCCTCAACCACCCATCAAGCTCCAGGTAGGCCCCTGCCATAATGCGGAAAATTATGAGGTTCAGGGTCTGGTGCATGCCACGTCCAAATTGGGAGGACAGCCCGAGCTGGACCTCCCTGAAATTCCAGGTCCAGTATCACAGGTCCTCCTACATCTTCCAACAATAGACACCGCGTTAGCAATAGACCCCCAGGGTTCACACCTTCCAGGCGATGGCTCTCCAAATAGCTTGCTTCTGATGGACATTGACCTGTATAGATACAATAGATGAATGAAGACATCATAATTCAATAATTTAGGATATCTGTTTGGTTAACACACATTTTGTAGACACCTAGCACAAGCAGTTCAGATTTGATATCATACCACATGTGGAAATTGCACATGCTGATAAGTACAGGGACCTACATACACACTTTTGTATTCATCTGCTCACTATCCACAACCCTGGTCATGACCTACACTGACTAACCAATCCCACTAACATCATGTAGCCCAGGGTCAACTAGCATGTACTGTAATGTGAGCTAGTATATAACACAACACACCATTGCGACTTTCTGAAGTGTAAACTATTTGTGTATGACTGTACAGACACATTTACATTCAGGCACATTGACTTATTGCACTACTACCATAGTCAAGAATACACCCCAAGACTTAGGCCACAATGAAACGGCTGGCATGAGCGTCACTGAGAGCGTCCTCTCTGTGGATGTGTGGACATGTAGGCTATATAATGGAATCTAATGCTACATCTGATTGAGCTTGTACTGGTATCACAGGACACATCTTTTATGATATCTGGCAGTCATACAGAGATGCCATTTAATATACCAAGGTATGTTTAGTTTGATTGGTTGAATGTAACAAAGCTAGTGATTCACATGTAAAGATCTCTCCATAACTAACTAACTATCTGCACCGTACATTTGTCATTCATGCAAGAGGCTAGTTCCGTTCAAACGTGACTTAGGGAAAAGAGACCACAGACCTGTTGGAGTAAGGGGCCTGTCAGTAGTAAATGCCGCAAATTGACAGGGAGGGTTAATGGAAAAATATAGCAGGTCAGGGACTTACCTCGCTCATCATTCCAAATGTAATCTATGTAAAAGCATTCAGGCCTATTATTAGTTCTGAAGGCTCATTTTGGGAACATCCAAAGATCTGTAGGTCTACAGTGAGTTTACCCTCTGCATCAGTTGCATTGCCCCAGTAACTCTTCCCTGGCGTCACCTATGGCCCCTAATAGGAACAGCTTTGACTGACCTTGCTCTCTTGCAGCTGTGCATACTGAACCAGCATGAACATCACATTTCCATCACTTCAATGCATAACAGTGTATCTTATGGCCATCCTATAAGTGAACTCAAGATTGTGTGGCACTCTGGAGGGACTACTGAGGCTTAGCGAGCTCTCAGATAACAGTTTGTCAAGGCCTGATCGGGGCTGAGTAATATGTGAGACTGTACACATTGCTAACATCCTCCTCAACTGCTTCTAACAGCATACATGCACAGTTCATGCTTTAATGTAAATATTTTATTTCTTGTTTACCATCATCTGATCATCATATATATCATTGTTACCTTGACAGGTTTACTTGCATTGACATGTGCATGCTACAGAATGAGGATCTAGGGCTTAGGAAACAACACAATGGGCATTTGAAATTCACAAAGTACTGGGATCCACAATCCATGACATGTACATCTTATGTACTGACCAAAAATTTAACTATAGTCATCCAAAAAAATTATCGTTGTCTCAGAGGCACATTGTAGCCTCTGAGAAAGGAAAGAATGGTGTTGAATAGAGTCAAGTATGTATGTGAGATAGTTTTCTGTTCCTCTGGTGAGCCATAGATCTAACCATAAAGGGAAAGGACCTCATCAACAAGTTTCTCCAGCTCCTCCAGAGAGAAGGCAGGGCCCTTTCACCTGCTTGGCCTGGCATGATTGTTCCCAGAGGTAGCACACAGCAGCTAAAGTGACGGAGGTGTTGATGACATCAGTGTCAGGAGGCAAGTGAGATATTTTAAAAAGCAGCGTACATGTACACCACTTATGCGGTCATCACTGTTGACGGGCACAGTCATTGGTCTGCGACAGTCAATGTCAACACTGTTAGCCTATGGCTGGGACCGCCCATGGATGAAACTGCTCACCGTGCTGTCGACTTCCACTGGTGGCCTTTGCCATGTTATCGGTTAAAACTACAGTATTACTGACTGCTAGGTGCATCACTACCACTACAAATGAGTTGTAACATGTCCACATATGTGATACTCCATTGATGTGTAATTTCTAGTACACAATCATCACTGTAGTTCATTACTGGTCATTAAAGCCATATAACATCAGTGTAATGTACACAGCAGGTGACAGTATTTTATGAAAGGAAAACATATTTTTCAATGAGAAGGTGCACATAAGGACCATATATTTGAGCAATGTACACATATATGTTGTAGACACATGTGTAGACAGCAATGGGAATTCTAGCTGTATCTTGGGGAGTAGACAACTGATATGTGTGTAATGGTTTATCAGCCAATAATGTTTTATCACATCACTTTTGTCTTACTCATTATGTATGTAGCTCTGAACACTGTGAATGATGCACATATTTATTTGATTCCACACATAGGTACCATGGGAAAGGGAATAGATGACAACCTCTAATGTACCATCCATTTCCAGACCATCGAAGAAAGGGATTTGATAAAACAGTTTTACCTGACTGGGCAAACTATGCAAGATCTATGTCATCAGCTGGAGCCAGAACAATGTTTCAAAACAGTAATCCAACATGTATACCACCAATTGTGAGACTCAGGGCACTATTACACTTTCTGGCCACAGGGTCTTTTCAGTATAGAGTGCCCATAGTTAGTGGCATGTCATAAGCTATGTTCAGTGGTGTTTTAAAGACGTGCTATCAGCAATGATGAAATACATTGACAATTTCATCAGGTTCCCCAGACATGAGGATTTAGCCAATGTGAAGGTTGGCTTTTATGGATTTGGTTGTCTCCCACATGTGGTGGGAGCCATTGATGGTACCCATATTGCATTAGTTCCACTGCATGCAAGTGAGCAAGTCTATCGGAACAGGAAGCACTCCAAGTAAAATGTCCTAACTTTGTGTGTGCAGTGTCAGATGCTATGATTAGGAAGTGTGTGACTCATTGTAGATTTTCTACTTCATTACAAAGCAGACTCACCATATCCCAACCATTTTTGGTTTTCAAAATTGTTGAGGAATCAAATTATGCCAGGGGAAGCCTGCTCCAATGTGGCCCATGGAAGGTAAAGGTGAGCATGGTTTAGGCTCCTGAAGGCCAGATTTCGCTGTCTGAACAAGACTGGGGGAGCCCTCCTCTACTCACCCGGGAAGGTGTGCTAGATCACCTTGGCCTGCTGCATGCTCCATAACATTGCCCTGCGAAGAATCATTCCTTATATCGCAGAGGAGGGAGAGTCTGAGGTGCCACCGGGTGAGGATTCTGAAATGCCAAATGATGATTGTAATGGTGAAGAGGAAGGAGCTGACTTGCGACAAGACCTCATCAACAGCTTCTTCTCATGAGTGTAAGTATGTCTTGAGATGTCCTGTGTTTGACTGTACAACAAACTCTTATTGTGATGATGTGATGGGTATGTTTTTAGGAAAGTGTTAGAAGGCTTAAGTTGTGGAAAAATCTGGCTGTGTTTGGTGATGAAGCTTTTGTTACAATCACTTTTAGTAAATGTTGCTTTGTATATGTCAGATTTTTGTCATGGACTGCATTCTCCAGATATTTGCTATGTGAATTGTGTCATATGTATGGTTTCATAACTACACTCTTTGTTTTTGTTTGTTTAGGTACCTTCACCATGACATCTTTATTTGGGTATTTCAGAGTCGTAACATTGGCAGGTATTTGGTGTTGTTGTGACATACAAACTGGACATGAATTGTTCCTGGGAAAGTATGTCACAGACGTTGGGTGTAAGTGACCTGTGCCAAGACAGCTTGCACAGTAAAGTTCAGGAGACTCTATTGCACTTGTTCCTTGTCGTGTGATGGCCATAATACATTGTGTGTCATACATGTTGTCAGTCCTTATTTAGTAGTAGGGCAAACCCATGTTAGTTTTACTTCACATTGGCTAAACACTCTTTTTATTTGAACTATATGTAGCTATTGATGTGTTTCATTATTGTAGTCCAAAGTCCCTGTGGCACATACTGTCATTTGTTTATTTCATACCATTAGATGCAGAAGTACTAGGGCCTGATTTACACAGGTAAACTTAGACCAAAATCTAAGGTTAGGCCAAAAGTCTAAGTTTAGACCTAAAGTCTGACTTTACTCATAGTAAAGTAAGACTTTTGGTCTAAGCTTAGACTTATGGTCTAAGTTTAGACAAAAACTCTAAACTTAAAACAAAAGGCTAAATTTACTCATAGTAAAGTTACAGTTTTGGTTTAAGTTTAGACTTTCGGTCCAAATTTAGACATTTGATCTAAACTTAGACCAAAAGTTTAAGTATACAATGAGTAAAGTTAGACTTTGGGTATAGGTTTAGACTTTTGCTCTAAACTTAGACTTTTGTTTTAAGTTTACGTTTGTGAATCGGGCTCCTGGATTGTAATGACCTTGTGATCAGGAACTGTTGTACTGCCATCTGTCTAAATGTTGCATTTTGTGATGTTGGAATCCTTTTGTGAGGTAGGTGATATGGCTCCAGCTGATAAAAACAACCAAGTTAATTTTTGCCTATTCTACAGGACGATGTCTGATATATCCCTTCCATGTTCTGGAGGCCTGTATCTTTAATTTGATCACTTACAATTCAGTCATGCTTGACGTTCTATGTATCTGACATCTTGCCAGCCTATGATTTGAACACTGAAAAAGAAATCTCCTTAGACAAGACACTTGTATCTATGTGTTTGTTATCATACAGTAAGAAAGTGTCATAGGTGTAGGTTTCAGTAAGTTCAGGAGGAATGTTAATGTCTGAGTAGATTTGAGGTGTTACTCTCATGGGAATACTCACTTTTTTATGTTGTAACTCCTCCTCAAATTAAGGATTGTGAGTATACTACTCTCAAAATACATGGAATGAGCTACCTCCTTCAAAGCTGAGCCACAGAGTTCTTTGGAGGTGCCAGCTAGAGTTTTAATGTGCTGTATATATTCTATAACCTCAGTATTTGTTACAGAGGCAGAGTGGTTATGTTCAGTGGTTGTTTCAACCGTATTACAAAAGGACTTTGCAGCAATATGAGGAATACTCTATACACCTTCAATGACTCCTGGGTACAGTTAATCTCTCCTTAAAATAAAGGTAACAATTGTACACCACCCGGATACCACCCCTCCAGCCGTGAGCTTCAATGATGACCACTGTACTCACCCCCTTGTGGTTGTTATGATGCCCTCATGCACCCATCCAGCTCGGGATAGGCCTATGGGCCATCAGGGGGATCAGGGTCCTACGGGCACCCCTTCCTCATTGGGAGGCCATCCCCAGCTGGGCCTCCGCAGTCTTCCATGCCCAGCATCTGAGGTCCTTCCAGCGTTTGCAGCAGTTGCTGCTCCGCCTGCCATAGACCCCCACATCCACACGTCCTTGGCGATGGCACGCCATATACCCTTCTTTTGATGGACGCTGACCTGCAGAGGCAATACAGACAGGAGAATACCATTAGACAAACATTCTAGTCAGTAACACAAATGGCCCACCATACCCGTTTCCATCACCGTTGACACACACATAGCCCAGCACACAACGTGTACACCGCCAAGAGGACATCCACCCACCCCCTTTACACAAGGCCTTCACACACACAACTCCATGCATTCATGCCACATGCATCGTGCCCACAATGTACTCACCTGTTGGTCTGGAGGCCCATACAGCAGTCCATACTGGGGTAGGACCCTATCCACCAGTCGCTCCAACTCCTCAGAAGTGAAGGCTGGGGCCCTTTCCCGGTCACATGGGCCATGGTAGGTTCTAGACATAGGTCACAGCAGCACATGCAGTGTAGGTCCTCTCCTATGAAAAGACAGGAAATAAGTGATGAATATGATATAATATGGTGGTCAAGTCCGCAGCGGTGCATACCGTCACCGCAGGCGTAGATCACCATTGGCCACTGTACCCCTTTAGGGCCCAATTATAACCAATGAGGAATTGCACGCCATGGCACACAACATCAGCAGCATTACCTCACTTCCACCTGTCCCTCCACACAGGACAGGCGGACACCATTTCAGGGAGGAGGAACAGGTTTGTGGATTAATGCTGCATCACAGGATCAATAGGCACATACTTCACAAATTACACTGTCCCATAACATGTTTGCAGATTGTGGACTGCTTTTGGGGCTCCATTGTTCAGTTTGTGACTGCCTTCTCACTCTTTTGTCCCTTAGATACCTACCGCTGTGAATAAATAGGAGATGGAGACATACCCCGTGTTCATACCCCTGGTGGACTTGGCTACACTGTAGGACAGGCACATTATCCTCACCTATAGACTGGACAGGGCCACAATCACAAAGCTGTGTGCACAATTGGAGCCTGACCTGATATCTGCTATCCGTCACCCCAGTGGGATCCCCATCTTGTGCAAGTGCTATCAGTACTCCGTTTCTGGCAACTGGTTCTTTCCAAGTGACAGTAGGCTTGGCAGCATGAATGTCACAGCCAGTGTTCTCAAATGTGCTGACAAGAGTGGGGTCTGCTCCGATAAATTACATGTGCAGCTACATTGCATTGATGGAACACATATTGCATTTGTTCCCCCCCTGTCAGAATGAACAGGTGTTCAGGAATTGTAAGAGTTTTCACTCTATGAACGTGCAGATGGTGTGCTTGGCAGACCAGTCCATCTCCCAGGTCAATGCTAAGTATCCTGGGTCATTGCTTGATGCCTTTGTCTTGAGGAATAGCAGCATCCCATATGTGATGTCCCAACTACAGAGGCACAGGGTGTGACTAATAGGTGATCCCTGGTTCCCACCCAGTATATGTTGTTGTATGCCTATGGTGTTGGCCATATAGGATAGCGTGTGGCTAAATGTTGTCCCTAAATATTTGCAGGTGACTCTGGTTACCCACACCTATCATGGCTGCTGACCCCTGTGAGGAATGCAGGGACAAGGGCAGAAAAACTTTATAATGAGGAACATGGGTGAACCAGAAGGATCATTGAAAGGTCCTTTGGCCTCCTGAAGGCCAGGTTCCGCTGCCTTCATCTGACAGGTGGATCTCTGTGCTACTCACCCAAGAAGTTCTGCCAGATAGTAGTGGCATGCTGCATGTTGCACAAATTGGCCATCAGACGACATGTACCTTTACTGCAGGAGGAGGCGATTGGAGATGCTCCTGTGCCAGCAGTGGACCCTGTGGATAGTGAGGATGAGGAGGCAGAGGATGAGGATCTGGACAACAGAACATCTGTGATCCCTCAGTACTTCCAATGACACACAGGTGAGACAGTGCATCTCTACATTTCAATGACTTTGGTTGTATTCTGTCTGGCATTGGCATGCTGGTATTTCCCGCTTCGTTGTCCACTTACTGTTACCTCTGGATAGTAATTTTGCAGATGTTGGTGATTTAACAAATACTCCTGTTGTGATCACAAAAGCCAGCTACAGGTCATTAATTCTATGCTCCTTCTATGTACAGTTCATTTGCAATGGTTGTAACTGTTTCAATCAATACATATTTGAAGTACATTACATACTCAAAGTCGATTTTTATAAAAAGGTGTTTGTTGTAATGCTAATATATAGAGGGGAAAGTGCAATGGGATGGGGTGATAATGGATGAAATTCCATGGTATTATTCCAGTCTATTCGTGGCACAGGTGCATTGTCCATAGGGGCATAGGAAGCGAAGCAATGGCAGTTCAAGGTGGACAAGGTGACTGAGTGGGACACAAGGGGGACAATCAGTAGAGTCTCATTTCCTGGTGGTGGTCTTGGCAAATGTTTCTGGCTTCTGTCAGGATCGCAGGGAACGTTTGTGGGGTGGTTCACCTTCTGCAGGGGGAGGGGTGCTTGTGGCCTGTTGGTCCTGTGGCGGGGCCTCCTGGCCACTAGCAGCAGCAGAAGTGCAGGGCTGTTCAGATGACTGGCTAGTGGCAGGTGCTCGCTAGTGTGACACTGCCTCCCTCATAATGTTGGCCATGTCTGCTAGCACCCCTGCTATGGAGATCAGGGTGCTGTTGATGGCCTGCAAGTCGTCCCTGATCCCCTGATACTGTCCCTTCTGCAGCCGCCTGTTCTCCCGCATGTTGTCTAGGATCTGGTCCATCGTGTCCTGGGAATGTTGATAGGCTCCCAGGATCTCAGAAAGTGCCGTTTGGAGAGTCGGTTCCCTGCTCCTGTCTTCCCCCTGGTGCACAGCAGTCCTCCCAGTGTCCCTGTTGACCTGTGCCTCTGTCCCCTAAACTGTGTGCCCACTGCCACTGACCCCAGGTCCCTGATTGTCTTGTGTGTGAGGTGTAGCCTGGGGTCCCTGTACAGGTGGGCACACTGCTGATTGACGTGTCCTAGGGACGGAGGTTTGGGGACGCTGGGTGGGTGCTGTGATGTTGGTGCCTCATGGGGAGGCTCTGTGGTGGTCTGTGCCTGGGCTTGGGTGACCGGCTGTTCAGTGGTCCCTGATGCGCTGGTAGATCATCCAGATCCTGAAGACCAGAGTTACTGTCATCACTGTGGGCCTCTTCTGTTGGGGGACTGAATAGTGATGGCACCTCCTCTCCAGTGACATTGTCTGGGGTACCTGTGGTGATGTAAATGATGTATTATGCTTCATGTGTATGACATATTGTACATCCCTGGTTCCCCTCCATGGTTGGTGTTGCCCTGCCAGGTTTTACTAGGGTATATTGGTGTATGGTGGGAATGTTAGTTTCCCTATGCTGTGCATGATTTATTGAAGAGTGTCCATGCAGGGCTGTGAAGGGTGTCCATGCATTGGTACAGCATGCAGGGCTTGGCATTGGGATAAAACTGGTGGAGTGTGTGGGATGGAGTGGAGTGATGGGAGTGAGGGTGAGGGTATGTGATGGCATGCAGGTATGGGGGTGATAATTGTTGAGAGTTGACTTACCAGAGACCAGTCCTCCTCCAACTCTGATATGGCCCTCAGGATGCAGTATTGCCAGTAGCTGCTCCTCCCATGCTGTGAGTTGTGGGGGAGGAGGTGGGGGGGTCAACTGCCAGTCCTCTGTATTGCGAGCTCCTGCCTTGCTGCTATGGAACGTACCTTCCCCGGTAGGTCATTCCACCTCTTCCTGATGTTGTCCCTTGGTCTGGGGTGCTGTCCCACGGCGTTGACCCTGTCAACGATTATCCGCCATAGCTCCATCTTCCTTGCTATTGATATTTGCTGCACCTGTGCTCCAAATAGCTGTGGGTCTACCTTGACGATTTACTCTACCTTGACCCTTAACTCCTCCTCAGTGAAACGGGGGTGCCTTTGTGGTGCCATGTGTGTTATGTGATGTGTGTTGGTGAGGGTGTGTTAGGTAATGTGTTGGGGTGTGTGATGTGGAGTGCGTGAGGGTTGTATGGGTGTGAGTGGTATGTGTTGAGAGTTGTCGCAGTGGTCTTGGTGTCAGTCTTGTGCCAATGATTTGTATTTGAAAGGGGTTGTGGGTAATGTGGGTCTGTGTTTTAAACTGGCGTTGGTGTGTGGGTGTGGTGTGTGTATGGGTGTCAGGTGTGTATTGATTGAATTGTCCAATGTGGTGGTGTTTTTTCTGTGGGTGTCCATTGTGAGCGTGGCTATGTGTAATGTCAATGGTTTATCACCGCTGAATGTCTGCTGTGGTGATCTTGGGTCATAATGTGATGGCGTTGTTCAGTTGGCATAACGGTGTGGGTTTTGGGACCGCCATTTTAGAACTGACCTTTGGTCTGGCAGATTTGTGTATGTGTCTGTATTCTGTCGAATTGGTGTGTGTCATAATATGGTGAAAGGATATCCGCAGCGTGGCGGTAAGTTAGCGGCCATCAGCGTGGCAGTAAGCAGGATTTACCACCAGTGTCCTAATGAGGTGCATAGTGTTTAATTTTTTAGAATATGGTAGAACATTTATTTTTCCACAGTGTGCTGCAAGAAATGTATTTGGTTAATCTGTTCCTGTGAAATTTACAAAATAACTTAAAATAACGGTTGTGTGGAATGTTTTAAACTGTGTGTATTTCTTTTTTTAGTTGACTTAGGGTGGATTTTGACTGGTATTTTTTGGTTGTATTCTTGGTCTATCACTAAGGGCCTCAGTACAAGTTTGGTGGTCCTTGCACTGCCATGGCAGCAGTGATGGTCCAACTGCCATCAGCATGGCGGTGGGACCTCCAGGCAGCGCCTACACAAACAGGCTATGGAGCTGCCGGACCCAGTATGAGGTTGCATACAGCCAATGTGACTGTGGCAGTCTAGCCACCACATCTCAGCAGGCGGAAACGGAGGGTATGAAGGGAGTAAACCCACCTGCAGGCAGCCTTATATATCCTGTGCCACCATGGAGCCCATCACACATGTCCTGTCACTGTTGCTGCTAATCGATGGAGCCCAAAATCCACTCCTCTTTGGACACAACCGACCACACCTCGCACACCTACCTGTGTCATTATGCTCAACAACAGATCGTTGCACCGTCATCCACATGATATGTGGGTCATGCTATGGGCACCAAGTACACTTGTTATTGTTTACCAGGTTGTAGCATTCACATAGGTGGACACATTCACAGTCACAAAATGCCAGTTTGGGCAGATCACTCACACTGCACTACAACACTACACAAAAAGCACATGCCTGCATGTCTTAGGCACAGGAACAGGGAAGTGTACACAACATTGTGTTACACAACACCCAACATATAGCAATATCACATTTACAAATACAACTGACACCCTCACATTGTACACATGCAATATGATAGTGTCATCAGTTACAACACAGATATGTATGGATATGTAATGGAATACAAACACCTCTCCTATGAATCGGCCCTGCAAATGACCCATACATCACCCATATTGCAACACAATTGAAGGACAATAGGATACACAATAGGCAGAGAGACAAATATACAAAGCTCACTATGCAAACAATATTTGCACAATGGAGATGGAGGCATAGGAGCAATCAGGGAAGGATGCTGCACTGAGACACATCACACTTTGCACATGCCCAAGACAATATTTGCACAGGAATTGGCCCTACATGTATCTCAGGGACAAATAATTCTAGACAAAAGTGACATTCCTATCTGCCGAATTTGGACGTGCACGTCAAGAAAGCAAGTACAACTGCAACTGCATGGGGCATGCATCTAGATGAAGTAGCTGCAAGGTCTACAGAGCAAAATGGGCACATGCCCAGTCAACTGCAAAGGAAACCGCAGCATTAAACACCCTCAATGTCTGCACTAAGAAAACTCAAGCTGCTACACATGAGACAAATATACATTCCTTATCAGGGGGACAAGTCTAACACCATACATGCTGACATTGGATCACACAAGATGAAATACTTACCATACGAAACAGAACACAATACAATAACATCACAATTGAATTAACCAGAACATAACAATACAGTAAACACCTACCTTTGTCTTGGGGAACCCCAGCACTACCCACAATGTCAGAGATTTCAAACAACAGCAAATGGATCAATAAGCAGGCTGAAACACACACAATTGTAGGCAGACAGCACAAGTTACTCAGGAATAACATAAAGTTAGAAAAGGAATTGCAGGAAAATTGGATACCCAAAAGAAACAACTTTGGGTTTATTTTAAAGGAAATGCAAAATGTCCATGGCCATCAGTCTTTCAGTGCATAGTACTCTGCCCAACACTTGACTCCTATTACTGCCAGGGAACCTCCATAGTAAGGGGCATCAAGTGGGCAGGCAGACACCTCTGGAATCTTCCGGATGGATTGCATTTGGGATGGTAGGGTTTGGGTTTGGGAGGGATGGACTGTTTTTTTGGAGGGGTGGGCTTCATCTTGGGGGGAGGGGTAAGGGTGCTTACAGGTGGGACAGGTGTGACAGGGGAGGACTTGGAGGTGGACGGGATGAGTTGGGATGTGAGTCGGGGCCTCTTGGGTTTGGGACAGGGGGTAGAGGGAACAGGAGGAAGGGCAAGTAACAAAAAAAAAAAACTTTCCTTGGGAACACAGAGATGCTCATCAGAAGTGGGTGGGGATTTGGAGGTTGAGGGTATGGTTGTTTGGTGTGTCAGTATGGATGTTTTGGGTGTGTGAGTGTGTGAGGTATGTTTCCGTGTGGGTGGTGTCTGTTGTATGTGTGGGTGTGGACGTTTGCATGTCTTGGGGATGGAAGGAAGAGGTGCTGGGTGATGTGGGAGAAGTGGATGTGTGGATGTCAGTTGGGGTGATATCTGCAGGTATGTTTCTAGTGATGGATCTGTGTGAGTCTATTGTGGTGGTGTCTCCTGGTATGGTGGATGTGGTGGATGTGTTTTTGTCAGCTGGGATGGTATTTGTCGGTATGGTGGGTGTAGTGGATGTCTGTGTGTCTGTTGGGGTGGTATCTGCAGGTATGGTATATGTGATGGGTGTGTCACTGACTATTGTGGTGTTACCTGTGGATATGTTGGATATGGTGTGTGGGCCATGGGGGTCGTGGGGGTGTCTGGGGAAGTGGTAGCTGATGTTGTGTGTTTGGCTATATGTTGAGTGCTTGCAAGCCGTTGTGCTTTGTGGTGTTTGTGTTTATGTGTGCTGCTTTTATGTGTTGAAGTAGGTGCATGTAGACGTGTCTGTGTGCTTGGGATAGGCAGGGTAATTGGGGATTTGAATTGGGAAGAGGGAGGTAGAAGGGGTGACTGACTGCCATCACTGAGAAGGCCAGAGCCTGAAAAGATCTCTGTAAGCCAGAAATGACAATATGACTGCCTTCCAGGAAAGCATTGGTCTATTGAAGTTGGCAGGCCAAACCCTGGATGGCATTCACAATGGCAGTTTGGCCCACAGAAATGCTCTGCAGGAGGTATATAGCTTCCTCACCTACGGCAGCAGGGGCAACAGGGACTGGGGCAGAGGTGCCTGTGATGAAGGAGACACCTAGGGCCATATTTATACTTTTTGACGCACAACTGCGCCAACGCAGTTGTGCGTCAAAAATTTTAACGCCATTCTAAAGTGCCATGCGGGTGCCTTATTTATTGAATGACGTTAGCCGGCGCAGCTGACTGGTGTGCGTCAAAAAAAATGACCCACACCAGGCAGCGCCGGCGTAGGGGAAAATGGAGCTTGGGCGTCAAAAAATGGGGCAAGTCAGGTCTGAGGCAAAATATTGGCCTCAACCAGATTTGCGCCATTTTTTTTGACTCCCAACCCCCATTGAAATTACTCCTGTCTTAGCACAGACAGCAGTCATGCCCCCTTGCCCAATGGCCATGCCCAGGGGACTTATGTCCCCTGGGCATGCTCATTGGGCATAGTGGCATGTAGGGGGACACAAATCAGGCCCCCCTATGCCACAAAAAAATATATATATATATACTTACCTGAACTTACCTTAAGTTCCCTGGGATGGGTCCCTCCATCCTTGGGCGTCCTCCTGGGGTGGGCAAGGGTGGCAGGGGGTGTCCCTGGGGGCATGGGAGGGCACCTCTGGGCTCCTTCCGAGCCCACAGGTCCTTTAACGCCTGCCCTGACCAGGCGTTAAAAAATGACGCAAAAGCGGCTGGACGTCATTTTTTCAGGCCCGCCCACTCCCGTGCGTCATTTTTGCAAGGGAGTATAAATAAGGCGCACATGCCTTGAAGTCATTTTTTAGAAGGGAACGCCTACCTTGCATATCATTAAGGCAAGGTAGGTGTCCACGCAAAAAAATGATGCAAACTCCAAGATCTTTGGCGCTAGACGGGTCTAACGCCAAAGTATAAATATGGAGTTAGCTTTGCGTCGGATTTGCGTAAAAAAAAACAACGCAAATCCGGCGCAAACAGAGTATAAATATGCCCCCTACTCTCTTGTGTGTGCGGGCACGGCCAACTGGGGGGGGAACAACAGGGAGGGTGGCGATACAACTTGAGGTGGCGTACAGGGATGGTACTGGAGAATGTTCTGATGGGTCTGCCGCCACTAAGGAGTAGTCACTGGAGGAAGAATCAGATGATCATGATGTAGATTCAGTCTCCTACGTGGCACTACCCTCACCCTCCGGGCCACTGGGTCCCTCTGTGTTGATGGTGTCTTGACCTGAGGTCCGATGCCCAGATGCTTCCCCACTCAACTGTTCCATGTCTCCTTTGCTTGCCAGGGCTGATGCTGCAAATACAAAGATAAATAGGGCCATTAAATGTCCCTGATCACACTTGAACACAGCTGTGATTAGCAAATATTACTATGATGTCACGTAGGCCCCAGCAACAACCTGCACCTAAGTGGCTCCTACATGCACCATTCCATATACATGCATGCCATCTGAACTGTCAACAGTTGCCCATTGGAACATCAGGATCTCAGACAACCGCGATTGCATGGCGGAAGTTGTGCAATCACAGTAACCATTTAACAAGTAGGAGACCACATCACCTTCAATGCTTTGCCTCATGAAGCATACCTCACTTACCTGTTGTAATACAAAAGGAGGTCAATTCCAATTGCACTCCCACAAATCCCACACAAGGTAAGGCAGACATACATTTGCCACATGTACAATAACACAACAATATGAAATGGTGCTCTCAGAACATGCCATGTTGCTGACAACAGTACAATAGACTGGAGAAGGTGAAATTGAAATACTCACGTCACACTGGAAACATGTGCACAATGCACACTTCACCAAGCAAAATTTGTCTCAGTGGAGTCATGGAGATAGTACCAGTGTTTCTGTGATAGGCCACTCATTTGGCATGAAAATGTACACTGTAGCCATCATAATCAAATTGACAGGGTGATATGTCCCTAAACCCACAACACAATGAATCAGCAAGCCCCAGGGAAATCACCATTAATGTTTAGTACCCCTTACAACTACATACTCTGATTACATCAGTAGAAGCCATTAGTCCTTTGTATGTTTGAGAGACATAACGATTTGCAAGTGGCTGTAGAAGACCCTAAACATGTTGGCCAATGGGAAGCTACGTTAGTGTCTATTTTGGTCCTGCAAACCCAGATGTGTGTGGATGAATAGTAGTACCCAAACGTGATTTCAACATAACTGTAAGACATTCCATGATTCATGCTAACAGTCAGGTAAAAAAAAAAAAAAACATTACACATGTGCAGTACACTTTGCTACATGATGCCATATCAATGGCTTGGAAATGCACATTGTGGCTAATAAATATAATCATACATATCTTGGCCCTCATTGCTACTGCTATTCCAAACACAGGTTGGAATGCATATGTATGTGAAGGAATATAGGAATCATCCCATGAACACAGGTAGACCATGCATAAAACAGCAGTGTACACGCCTTGTCAAAAGAGAAAGGGATACATGCTAACATATACACACAATAAATGTTGCCAACAGTGATGACACACAAATCATGTCCATGGACATTCCCCACTTACCAAGGGGAAGTATTGATCTGTAGCTGTACCCAAAGATCAATCTATGCTCTGTCACATGTATGATGGCCATCTTCACATTACAGACAGTAGGGAAGCACCAGCACCCATCACACACTGAAAACAAGTAGCCTCTGGAGGGCAGATGCCAGTATTCTCATTGAACCACAGACATGGCTGAGGACAGTGATCAATCACTTTGTTCACTTTGGCCTATAACACTGAGGAGTAATGGTCTGTTGCATAGAATTTACAACCACTACAGTAACAAAAGTACTTGATTGATCAATCAATGTACACAGCCCTATGATGTCCCGGAAGAGCAAATTGTTTGAGGATTGTAACCAATTGTGTCCCAGATCCCTGGAACAATAGGCAAGGCACATCAGCATGCAACACATAATATAACTACGCAGTTACTCAATTAATTTGTCACACATGGCACATCCATAATCATCAGGGGGAGATGTCAGAACCTAAACCATTAACTTGCAATGTGGCAGGCAGAAATGTGCTCCTCTCAAAAGCCTGTCAAGGTACGGGTACACACCTGCCAGGATGTGGGACATTAGGGGGGTCATTGTCGGACATGCACCCCACCCACATTAGGAACATAGACCCAGCTGTACCTCTGCAAACTTTCGGGCCCAGCCTCTCAGGTCCTCCAACCTCTTGATACAGTGGGTGCTCCAGCAGCTGTGGACCAGCAGGATCCACACCTTTCTAGGTGATGGCTCTCCATATCTTCTTCTTCTGATGGGTGTTGACCTGCTTGGATGCAAAAGACAAATCAACAGATTACAATCACACGTTTTTACACACATGGTTGAGTCACACACATCAGAAAAACTAAGCTAGAACATTTCAATTTGTTAACACACCACAAGTGTAAAGCACACAAGTCAATAAGTACAGGGACATGACAACACACTTTTGTATCCAACTGCAGACTAACCCACTATCCTGCTCATGGCCTACAATGACTAAGCAAGCCTACTGACATCAGGTAGCCCAAGCTCCAGCAACATGTACTGTGATGTGAGCCACAGTGAAATAGTACACATATGTGGCTTCTGAAAGGTAAACCCCTAAAGCCTGGCTGGACCAACACATTCACACTCTGAGAGATTGACTCACTGCATACGGTCCCTTTAGGCAACTGCCATAGTACAGACTTCACTATCACACTTGAGTGACAATAAAGGGGCTGACATATGGGCACATAAATTGTATCCCTTTTGCATGTGTGGGCATGTGACCTTCCAAATGCAGACTCATGCCACTTCAGGGGTGGGTCCTATGGTATGTACCTGTACCCCAGAATACTCCTTTGGACATATGTGTCTATCCCACAGAGATGGTATCCAACATACAAATGTATGTATAGTACAATTTCTGCTATGTGACCAAGCTACTGAGTCAAGTCATGGCCTCACAGGAATCAACACATCAGGAATCATCAGTGTAATTAGCCTGCACAGGACAAACATGACTTTTATGAAGGTGACAACAGAGCTGTGGGAGTTAGGGGCCTGTCATGAATCAAAGACTCACATTGACAATGATGATAAATGAACATTTGGACTAGGTCCGGGATTAACCTCAGTGCCCATTCCTATTCTAGTCAATGTACTGAGGCATTCAGGGTATGTTTTGCCACTAGAGTCTCATATTGGCCACATGACAGGATCTGCGGGTGTAAAGGGAGTGGGCACAGTGCCACAACTGCATAGCCACAGTTACTCTACCGCTGCCTAGACTATGGGAGTCATTCTGACTCCCGCCGGCCGCGGTAACCGCAGGGCCGGCGGGAGCCGCCAGAATACCGCTGCGCGGGCAGAAGACCGCCGCGGTTATTCTGGGTTTCCTGCTGGGCTGGCGGGCGACTGCCAGAAGGCCGCCCGCCAGCCCAGCGGGAAACACCCTTCCATGAGGATGCCGGCTCCGAATGGAGCCGGCGGAGTGGAAGAGGTGCGACTGGTGCAGTTGCACCTGTCGCGATTTTCAGTGTCTGCATGGCAGACAGGGAAAATCTTTGTGGGGCCCTGTTACGGCCCCTGTAGGGGCCCCCAGGGGCCCCATGACACCCCATACCGCCATCCTGTTCCTGGCGGCCGAAACCGCCAGGAACAGCATGGCGGTATGGGGGTCGGAATCCCCATGGCGGCGCAGCAAGCTGCGCCACCATGGAGGATTCCCCAGGGCAGCGGAAAACCGGCGGTACACTGCCGGTTTTCCATCACTGACCGCGGCTGTACCGCAGCGGTCAGAATGCCCATAGGAGCACCGCCAGCCTGTTGGCGGTGCTCCCGCGGTCCCCAACCCTGGCGGTCTCGGACCGCCAGGGTTGGAATGACCACCTATGTCCTATACTGGAGATACATTTGACAGACCTTGGTCTCTACAGGCTGAGCATACAGAACCTACATGACACTCCATTTCCAATACTTCCATGCATGACAGTATATCATGGGGCCATCAGCAATTTGGCGGCATGTGGTATGTGTGGCTGAGGGCAGAGTGAGTCCGAATATTTCTTCCAGACTAGTTTGGCAACTCCAGATGTAAAGTAAAAGATCTGTGGTACTATCCACATTGCTTAGAAGAAACTCAAATGTCTCCTACAAAATAAATACACAGCTCATGCTGTCATGCACATATGTGTTGTCTAGCATTTACAAACTTGGTAAAAACAATGGCAGTGGATGGCAGTAAAGTCTCCTTACCTAGTTATGTGCATCCAACACAAGGAGGATCTAGGACCCTAAAACACCTTACAGAACATAATGTGACTGAACTTAATATATGTTACTGGCCACCAATACCAGCACCATGTACATGCTATTGATGCCACACAGACTGCATCAACAGGCACACAAGATGTCTAACTGGCACACAGGGGCACACTGCAGGCTGTGAGGAGGCAAAGGATGGTATTGAACAGTATCAATTGTGCCTATGAGATTCTTACCTGCTCCTCTGGTGAGCCATAGAGCTCCTCTTAAAGAGGTAGGACCTTATCAACTAGCCTCTCCTGTTCCTCTGCAGAGAAGGCAGGGGCCCTATCACCTGCTTGACGTGGCATGATTCCTCCCAGAGTTGGCACACAGCAGCTCATGTTATTGAGGTGTTGTTGACAGCAGTGTCATGAGTCCACTGCGTGAATCTGCACAACATGGCGGTCACATCTGCCATGTATGTGGTTGTCACCACCAGCGGACGCAGCCATTGGGCCACAACTGCCACAGACAACAACTTTAGCCAATAGCTGTGTCCGGCGCGTAGTAACTGTAGGAAGTTGATCTCTTGTGTGGTGAGCATCTATGGTTCTCACCTTATACCAGGTCCAGATATCCCTTATTAGTGAGGTGTAGGCAGTGTCTAGGAATCATGGGCTCTCTAGAGGTAGCTGTGGATGAGCAGCCAAGACTTCTGTAGGAGACATGTAAAGCTTATGCAATACCACTACAGTCACACAACATTTACACACATGAAAGAACCACACAGTGTTACAAAAGTAAAGGTACTTTATTATAGTAACACAAATAATAAAATACCGTGTAGACAATACTCCAGTAGAAGGTGAGTAAACACACTATTATGTAAACATTAGAAGTCAGTAATTAGCATAGGAAGCAACAGCAAACAGAAAAACCAATAGCAAATAGTGAAGGCCCTAGGCTTTTTAAAGTTGCAGAAAGAGGAAGAGGATTTATTCCCACCCCCAGAGGAGTTTTATGGGCCTGATGAAGACTCTTTAGTTTTATCTTTGTCCCCACCCTTATCTTGATGCTTTCCTGCTTCCTTTTTCTTGTGGTTACCCCCTGTATGAGTTTTCCTACTCACCCTGGTGCAGATCCACTTGTCTGCCTTCTTTCCCAATTTTTGGGGAGAGGTCAGATCAGAGTCCACCAAGTACTGATGCAGCTGATCAGATATACCGTTTTGTTAAAATGTGCTTTCTCAGAATTAGATTGTATAGTAGTCACTTACTTTTCTCCCATGCAACCAGCCTTCCAGAACCTTCACAGAACAGTCCACAATATCTACCCAATCTTGGGTGGTCTCCTTTTTGTTTTTTAGAACTTGATGCTTTATTGTTCAGTAGTCAACTCAAAACTATCTAACAGTGCACTTTTTAAAGCTTCATATTTTTCTGTATATTCCTCTCTGACAGTGAGGATTTTGTCTCTGCTTTTGTCAGTGAAAGAGAGCTACA
Source organism: Pleurodeles waltl (assembly GCF_031143425.1). Lineage (NCBI taxonomy): Eukaryota > Metazoa > Chordata > Amphibia > Caudata > Salamandridae > Pleurodeles > Pleurodeles waltl. Next base: position 627,591 of record NW_027150399.1, on the reverse strand, counting down.
TGATTGCTGCACACTGCCTTTGGGGGACCTTTTGAACTTTACAGGCCCTCACCAAAGCAGTGGACCATTTGTAGATGTCATCTCCCACTTTGTAAGGTGGGACTATCTTGCTCAGGTTCCTGAAATCATAAGAGTCCTCCTTGATTGTGGTGTCCCTGTATCTCAAATTGCTGCCACAATGGGGAGCTAACCCCAAACCCTGTCTTTCCCTCTTCACTGCCAAGGACTCCCTATCTAGGGCCAGCTGTTGCTGCTGCTTCTTCAGCTCAGCCTTCTCCAACCTCCAGGTTCCTAAGCTCCTTGTCTAAGGAATCTTCCCCTGAGGTGGAGCAGTGGGTCCCGTCAGATACTGAGGAAACATGGGAATGGACAGAGGAAGATTTATCCCTCCTTCTGGGAACTCTCTGGACCAACACTCTGGATGTAAAGGTGGGCCCAAAGTGCCCTTCAAAGCATACCAGTGGCTTTGGGGGCTACCCCTCCCAAGCCATGAAACACCTATTTCCGAAGGGAGAGGGTGTTGCCTCCCTCTTCAAAATGGAATCCTTTGTTTTGCCTTCCTCTGCTTGAGCTGGTCAAGCAGCAGGAGGGAAGAAACCTGTTTGAGGGGTGGCAGCAGCACGGGCTGCCCAGAAAACCACAGAAGGCTGATAGGAGCAATGCTGGGGGTACTCCTCTAAGAAACTCCCAGAGTGCAGGGAATCATATAACCAATACCAGCAACAGTATTGGGGTATGATTCTGACATGTTTGATACCAAATATGCCCAGGTTTGGAGTTACCAGCATGTAGCTGAACACAGGTAGTAACCTGTGACCAGTACACAGGCAAATGGCTTACCTGTACTTGCAAAGTCCAGGAAAATGGAGCTGGAGTTCATAGGGGCAACTCTGTTCATGCAGGGGTGCCCTTACACACAGGTACCTGCACTATGCCCTCTGGGCTAGGAGGGCCTGCAATAGGGGTGACTTACAGTGACCTGTTCACCATTTTCACACAGGCTGCAGACACATTTTGCATGGGCTTCCGTGGGTGGCACAATACATGATGCAGATCATGGGGAACCCATGGTGCCTCAATGCCCTGTGTACCTAAGAACCATATTCTAGGGACTTATATGGGGGCACCAGTATGCCAATTGTGGAGTGTCCTAAGTTCTAAGCAACCAAATTTAGAGGGAGAGAGCACAGTCTCTGGGGTCCTGTTTAGCGGGATCCCAGTGAACACAGTCAAAAACACACTTGCAGCAGGCAAAAAGTGGGAGGAACCATTTAAAAAAGAAGGTACTTTCCTAAATAACGTCCCCCCCAAACAAAGGAAAATAAGGCTAATCTTGCCCAGTTGAGTCTTCCTTGTCTAAGTAGAAATATCTGGAAAGTTCATATGCATTGGAGTGGTTACTCCCAGGTCTATGTTCCACTGTATAGTCCATTCCCTTAAGAGATATGGACCACCTCAAAACTTTCGGGTTTTCACCTTTCACCTGTTTTAACTATAGGATGGGCTTGTGGTCTGTTTGAACGATGAAGTGAGTGCCAAATAAGCATGACCTCAGTGTTTTCAAAGCCTATACCGCAGCAAAGGTCTCCCTCTCTATGGCTGACCAATGCTTTTCCCTGGGGGTCCACCTCCTGCTAATGAAAGCTACAGGTTGATCCTGGCCCTCTTCCTTTAGCAGAGATAGTACTGCCCCTTCCCTACCTCAGAGGCATCTTTCTGCACAATAAATTGCTTGGAGTAGTGAGGGCTTCTTAATATAAGAGCAGAGCACATGGCCTGTTTAAGCTCATCAAAAGCTTTTTAGCAGCTAACTGTCCACAAAATGTTTTTGGGCATCCTTTTAGCAGTGAGGTCATTTAGAGGGGCTACAATGAAGCAATGAAGTCATAATTCTTAATGAAACCCCTTTAGTACACTGTCAGGCCTAGGAAGGCTCTTACTTGAGTTTGTGTAGAGGGGGCAGTCCAATACAGAATGGTCTGGATTTTGCCCTGTAATGGTTGGATCTGGCCTCCACCTACTAAGTGGCCCAGATAAGCCACTTTTCCCTGCCCTATCTGGCACTTTCAGGTATTAATAGTGAGGCTTGCTTTTTGGAGGGCCTCCAATATATTCCCAAGGTGGACCAGGTGGCCCTCCTAGGTGGAGCTAAAACAAACAACTACATCATCAAGATAAGCTACACTGAAGCTTTCCAGCCCTTGGAGAACTTTGTTCACCAACTTCTTGAATATGGCTGGTGCATTCTTTAATCCAATTGTGAAGTCATAGGGCCTGATTCTAACTTTGGAGGACGGTGTTAAACCGTCCCAAAAGTGGCGGATATACCACCTACCGTATTACAAGTTCCATAGGATATAATGGACTCGTAATACGGTAGGTGGTATATCCGCCACTTTTGGGACGGTTTAACACCGTCCTCCAAAGTTAGAATCAGGCCCATAGTGTTCAATAGGAGTGGAGAATGCAGTTTTTTGGCTTAGCATCTTCTGACATCTTGATCAGCCAACAGCCAGCAGTCAGGACAAAAGTGCTCAGATACTTAGCAGAAGTCAGTATATCTATGAGCTTATCTGCCCTTGGGATAGGATAAGCATCTGATTTGGTTACAGTATTGAGACCCCTGTAGTCCACACAAAACCTCATTTCCTTTTTACAATTTTGGGAGTGTGGTTTTGGGACAAGGACTTCAGGACTAACCCTTGGGTGGTCAGAGGGCTCAATAACTCTTGTGTTTAACATATTTTGCACCTCAGACTTGCTGCACTGCCTGACATGATCAGACTGCCTATAAATTTAACTTTTAAGAGGGAGGTTGTGACCTGTGTCAATGGTGTGTTCACACCATGTAGTCTGACCAGGTGTCAGGAAGATCAGTTCAGAAAACTGTCCTAGGAGGTTTCTGAAGTAATATTTTTGTGACACAGAGAGGCACTCTACAAGTACAACCATATATACTGAGACATCTGCTGTATTGTGGGAGAAAAAGTCAGGAAGAGGGTCACTCTCTTCTTTCTGTCCCTCATCAGTTGTCATGAGCAAGGTCATATCAGACCTATCATAGCAGGGCTTCAGGCGGTTCACATGAAGCACCATGTGTGTCTAGGTAAACCAAGTAGGTGACCTCACAATAGTGTTAATCCACTCTATTTGGTTTGAGTGCCCTGGAGCCACAGGGTCCAGGACCCACACTTTCTGTCCTGGCTGATAAACAGTCAGCAGAGTCGTCTGACCATGCCATTGTTTCTGTAACTGTTGGTTAGCCTGGAGTTGTTTGAAGCCCTCTTCATACACTTGGCCATCCTAAATATGTGGCCTAGTACATAGTTCACAAAGTCCTGCTTTGGAGGATTGAGAGGTTGATCCCAGCCTTCTTTCTTAAAAGGAAGGGGACCCCTAACAGGGTGTCCAAACAGAAGTTCAAAGGGGCTCTAGCCCACTCCCTTCTGGAGAACCTCCCTTTAGGCAAAGAGGAGGCAAGGTAAGTTTTATTAAACCTCTCAACTAGTCCATTTGTTTGTGGATGATAAGGGTTGGTAAATTTATAAGTTACACCACACTCTTTCAACATGGCTTTAAGGTAAGCAGACATGAAGTTAGCACCCCTGTCTGACACCACCTTTTTAAGAAAACCCGCCCGGGGAAAATTCCTCAGAGGGAGTTTGCCACTGCAGGAGCTGTAGTGGTCCTAAGATGAATGGCCTCTGGATACCTGGTGGCATGGGCCACTACCACCAGTATGAATCTATTACCAGAGGTGGTTGGAGGATCCAGGGGGGCAACAATATCCACCCCACCCTCTCAAAGGGCACCCCAACCACTGGTAGTGGAATTAAAGGGGCCTTTGGAGTGCCACCTGTCTTGCCACTGGCTTGACAAGTGACACAGAAGCGACAAAACTCCTTGGTGTCTTTTGACATATGGGGTCAGTGAAAGTGAGGGACAAGCCTGTCCCAAGTCCTGCTTTGTCCCAAGTGGCCTGCCAGGGGAAAAGGATGTGATAGAGTTAACAGGAACTCCCTACTCTTCAGACGTATAACCAGTCTCCTGGTGGCACCAGGTTTAAGGCCCTGTGCTTCTGAGTAAGGGAGGCTGTTCTCCCAGTACACCTTATGGGTACCACTGACACCCCCTGGCTCTTGTGCTACCGCTTGCTCTCCAGTGTGAGACAGGTTTTCTGTTCCATAATGAGTTCCTTCCTGGTGGGCCCCCATGCACACAAGAGCTCAGCTGTGTCACCTTGGTGTTCTTGTAGTGGTGTCCTCACACACAGGTACCTGCACCCTGCCATCTGGGCTAGGAGGGGCTGCCATAAGGGTGACTTAAGGTGCCCTGGTGCAGTGACCTGTGGTGAAAGGGTAAATGTATCTTTTCATGTAGGTTGCAATCTCAGGCCTGCAGACACATTTTACATGGGCTCCCATGGGTGACCTAATACATGCTGCAGCCCACGGGAAACCGCTGTTGCCCCTAGCTCTGGGTACCTAAGTACTATATACTAGGGACTTATATGAGGGCACCAGTATGCTAATTGTGTGGTGTGCTATGTCCTGAGCAACCAAATTTAGAGAGTGAGAGCACAGTCACTGAGTTCCTGGTTAGCAGGATCCCAGTGAACACAGTCAAAAACACACTGACAGCAGGCAAAAAGTGGGAGTAATCATGCCAAAAAGAGGGCACTTTCCTATAGCAACCACCTTCCTCCCTTGCAACTTTGGCGAGCTGTTGCGGGCAGCTCCTAATGTCCAATGGAGTAGGTCAGGCATCTGCCATTTTGGCAGCCTGAGAAGCTGTATTTGACTTTGTAAACTGCATCAGCCTTACATAGTATGTTTAGTTGCATCACAAACATCCTTATTCTGTCTAGTCATATAAGATCTTCTACTCAACCACCAATGTAGTTTGTTGCAGGGCACAGATGGCATTCAACAGCAGTGCATGGGCCATCAACGTCAACAGCCTTTCTGGCGGTCAAAATATACAGTCACGTTTCGAGGATAAAAGTGTTTAGCACATCTTTGAGTTCAGTCAAAATCCATGTTGTGGACATATGTCTTGAAAACCACGTGGGTCACATGTGACCCTTGTATAGTTACCGGCTGTGATGTTTACTGAGTGTCATGTCTATCCAGTCAGAAATGCTTTGTCACATGATATTGTTGGCATGCATCTTATATGCTGCTGAAGATACACTGACATGTTACAAATCATGTCTTGTCATACATAGGTACCCTGGGAGAGGGAGGATGCAACAACGTCCTGTCTTACAGTCCACTGCCAGACTTTCTGACCATGGAAGAATTCCACGTCATCTTGCTCTACTATCTGAGTAGGCAAACAATAGTGGACTTATACCATCAGTTGGAGCCAAATCCGATGCCAGTTATTAGTTATCCAACCAGTATATCACTCATTGAACAAGTCATGTCAGTATTGCATTTTCTAGCCACAGGGTCCTTCCAACATTGACAGCTATATCACGTTTTACCCAATGTGAAGGCTGTCTTTTATAGTTTTAGCCGCCTCCCACATATGGTGGGGGCCATTGATGGCACACATGTTGGTTTGGTGTCACAGCAGGCTACTGACCAAGTCTATTGCAACAGAAAGAACTTCCATTCCATCAACGTGCAAGTTGTCTCTTTGGCGGATCTCTACATCTCAAAAGTCTGTGGACATTGTTCGGGTTCAGCCCATGATCCCTTCAAAATGCGGAACAGCACCATATCCCAGTTGATGTCACAACTGCACCCTGAGAGGGCATGGCTGGTTGGTAATTAATGTCTGCTCTGATTGTGTGTGTGCAATGTCATGTGCTAAAATCATGGAGTGAGGGACTGATTTTTGCACTTATGTCCCATTCCTTAACAGGAGATTCAGCTTATTCAAACTGTACTTGGTTTTTGATGCCACTGAGGAATCCAACTACGCCAGTGGAAGTCACTTTCAATGAGGCCCATAGAAGAAAATGTTGGACAGTGGATTGTGCTTTTGGGCTGCTGAAGGCCAGATTCCGCAGTTTCGTCTGGATTTGTAGAACCCTCCTTTACTCAACTGGGAAAGTGTGCCAGATCACTGTGGCATGCTGCATGGCCCACAACATCACCCTGCAGTGGACTATCCCGTACATCCCAGAGGAGGGAGAGCCTGCAGTGCCACCGGGTAAGAATATTGAATGCCAAGTGAGGATGAGAGTGGTGAAGAGGAAGTAGCTGACTTACGGGAAGATCTCATCAACAGCTATTTTTCATGAGTGTAAGTATGCCATGTGATGTCATGACTGTGACTGTAAATGAACCGCAGTTGTGAGAATGTGTGGAGTTGAGTGTTTTGGAAACAGCTAAGGAGCTGATACACTGCAATATTCAGTCAAAGGCTGCTTGATGGGATGGCGTTTGACACATCACCACCTTAGGCCCCCCTATGCCACTTTAAAAAAATAAAAAAAATACTTACCTCAACTTACCTGTACTTACCTGGGATGGGTCCCCCCATCCATGGGTGTCCTCAAGGGGTAGGCGAGGGTGGCAGGGGGTGTCCATGGGGGCAGGGGAGGGTACCTCTTGGCTCCTTCCATGGTCAGAGACCATGGAAATGAGCCCACAGATCCCTTAACGCCTGCCCTGACTCAGGTGTTAAAAAATGGTGCACATCAGGCGGTGCGCAGTTTTTTAAGGCCCACCCCCTCCTGTGCGTCAAAATGACACTGGAGTATAAATAAGGCGCACAGGCCTTAAAGTCATTTTTTGGGGGGGAACGCCTACCTTTCATGTCATTAATGCAAGGCAGTATCCCGCATCCAAAAAATGACGCACACTGAGGAATTTTGACATCCACGGGCTCGGGCGTCAAAGTTTAAATATGGTGCACGGTTTGTGCAGATTGTGCGTCAAAATTTTTGACACACATTCAGCGCAAACAGAGTATAAATATTCCCCTGTGTATCTGTAACAAATCCCTGCTTGCATAAGTATCTAGTGTCTTCAGCATATAGTTCACATCGTCTGATGTCTCTACATAACTAAATATAAAAATTAAGAAAGCAGACAATGTGTTAGTAATGGGTGAATTTATGACATTGCTAAATATATTTTGGACAGAAAGAAACAAAAGATGTAAAGAGAAGGGTTCAATCAGGGTGAATAAAATCATTGGAGTAAATGCCACACCATTGGGAGTTCAAAATCCAGAGTTCTCAGATGGTAGATTGTCAGGATCAGTCAACAGAGTGAATGTGTGGCACACAAAGGAGGTCTTTTAGGGAAAGGTCACTTGCTGGCAGTTGTGCATGTCTTGCCATCTGCAACTCCTGGATTCTTTGCTGGACGTCCCTGTTTGAATGGGGGGCTATCTGTTGTTGCAGGGGTGTCTGGGATGGGTTCTTCCTGTGGTAGGGCCTCTTTTCCAGTGCCTGGCACTGATGTTGATGTGCTGGTGTTGATGAGCCAAAGGAAGGGGTAAACTGTTGTTGGAAAGCAGTGCTGATAGACCCCCAAGATGTCCTGATGGTGTCCTGGTCAAGATCAGCCCGAGTGGCCTCACCCCAGTGACCCAAAGCATCCCTTCCATGCACCCTACCTCCATGAGGCTCTGCCCTTGCCACAGGGTGCCCTCTCCCATGTTATCCTGGACTTACATTGTCGAAAGTGTTGCACTGCCCCTCAAGATCCAGAATTGGGAGACAGAAAATGATAGACACTGTGCTCAGTGCACAGGTTGGGGGGACGAATGGCTGCCTGTGATATTGAGTCCACTGGGCTGCGAGGTGATGTAGTGGCTACAGTGAGACTCATTATTGCCCTCTGACCAGGTTACCCAGATGGGCCATAACTGTCCTCCACATCCAGATGTCCAGGAGTCCACTAATTAATCTAATGCAGCAGTGACTTTAATCACCAGAAATACTGGATCAGACACGACCCACTGATCCCTAATCTTAGTCAGGTCCGAGAAGATAATCTGAGTCTTGTCCTCATTCAGCTTGTAGCCTGAAAAGGCCCCAAATTGCTAAGCCAATCTTTCAATGTCTTGTACAGCTGTGCCAGGGTAAGTTGTTGCCACTGCCACATTGTCTGCTTAGGCAAACACCCTAAATTCCACCCCATTCTGCTTATCTCACTAGCTGAGACCTGCACAGGCCTCAGGTTTAGTTAAGAAGGGATCTACGTAAAGTGCAAGCAATAAAGGTGAGCAGTGCAACCCTGCTTTGTTCTTCTGGAAAGAAATGTTGCCTCAGATTTCAGGACAAATGGTAGAATCCAGGCAGTAGGGATCTGATACAAGGCTTTGAGGGCTGCTAGAAAACCCTCCCCAAAACCCTTCCATTCTAAAACAGCCCATAAAAATGACCAGGACAGGAGATGAAATGCCTTTTCTGCATCTCATAAAATTAAACCTCTTAGCATCTAGTGTACTTCCGCAAGATCGAATAGCATAATGACTCGCCAAATGTGGTCCACTGTTCCTCCGCCTGGGATAAATCCATGCTGCCTATTAGATACTAAAGGGAAGGTAACTAGGGGTGGGGCGTGAGCTCTGCTCTGCTGGCATAGCTACAGAGTTTTTGAAACTCTGCATTTTGCTTGAGGTGTTGAGTTCAACCAAAAACTCAGCTAGCCCTGCCAGCGGAGCAGAGCTCACTGTGTGCCCACTGCAGCACAGTTATGGACCACACAGCGCAAGTGCAGGCAGTCTGCGCTTCCACTGTGTGGCACATAACTGGGCTTCAATGCGTACTCTCAACCGGCATGGACCTGCTGCTGCTGACGGATCCAGGCCTCCCTCTGCCAGTAGCCTGGGATCAGGGGTTATAGAGAGGCAGAAAGCGAGACTGCTGAGAACTTCAAGGGCCCCCTGGAGGACCCAAGTGAGTCAAAATAAAAATCAAATCAGGATTTTATAGAGCACAACTACTCACCCAGAAGGGTCTCAAGTCACTGAGGGGGGTTTGTCCTCTGTGCTTCAGTTGAAGAGCCTAGTTTTAAGATCCTTCCTGAATTGAGGTAATGATTGCGACTGTCTGAGGTGCAGGGTCAGGGTGTTCCAGCTCTTTGCCGTGAGCTAGGTGAAGGAACTTCCTCCAGCTGGGGTCTTCTATATGTGGGGTATGGTGGCTAGTGCTTGTTGAGCGGAGCAGAGAGGTCTCCTGGGGGAGTAGAAGGGGATGTGGTGGTTAAGGTAGGCTGGTTCTAGGTCATGGAGGGCCTTGTATGCATGGAAGAGGAGTTTGAAGTTCATTCTTTTCTCCATAGGAAGCAAGTGGAGGTCTCCTAGGTGATTGGTGATGTGGTCACTGCGGGGAATGTCCAGGATGAGTCTGGTGGAGGCATTTAGGATGTGATGTAGTTTCTTTCAGGTTCTTCTGGGTGGTGCAGGCGCAGAGGGCATTGCCATATTCGAATCTGCTGGTAACCAGGGCATGGGTTACAGTTCTGCAGCAGTCTTTTGGGTTCCATTCGTAGATCTTCTGGAGAAGTCGCAATGTGTGAAAACAGGAGGATGGAACTGAGTTGACTTGGCGAGTCTTGGTGACTGATGGATCCAAGGTGAAGCTGAGGTAGAAGGCACAGTTTGTTGGAGTGGGGTGCTGAAGGTGGAAGGCTACCAGGATTCATCCCAGGGTGATGTGGAGGGTCCCCGGATGAGAATCTCGCTCTTGTCAGAACTGAGCTTGAGACAGCTGTCCTTTATCCAATTGGCAATGGCTTCCATCCCATTGTGGAAATTCTTCTTGACAGTTGTGGGGTTTTTGGTCCGTCAATCAATCAATCAATCAATCAAAGAGATTTATAAAGTGCGCTACTCACCCGTGAGGGTCTCAAGGCGTTGGGGGGTCAGGGAGGGGGAAGTGGCTGGGAGGATCACTGTTCGAAAAGCCAGGTCTTGAGGCTCTTCCTGAAAAGAAGTAGGTTTTCGGTCTTGCGGAGGTGGGTTGGGAGGGAGTTCCAGGCTTTGGGTGCTAGGTAGGAGAAGGATCTGTGGTGGTGTGTTTGATGCGGGGGACAGAGGCGAGGGAGAGATCGGCTGAGCGGAGGTGGCGTGTGGGCGTGTGGAAGGTGACTCTTTCATTGAGGTAGGCAGGGCCTGTGTTGTGGAGTGATTTGTGTGCGAGGATGAGGATCTTAAAGGTGATCCTTTTGTCTATGGGGAGCCAGTGGAGGGATTTGAGGTTTGGTGAGATGTGTTCGTGTTGGGGGAGGTCGAGGATGAGTCGTGCTGCTGAGTTCTGGATGCGCTGTAGTTTGCGCTTGAGTTTTAGTGTGGTGCCAGTGTAGAGGGCGTTTCCGTAGTCAAGTCTGCTGCTGAGGAGTGCGTGAGTGACAGTCTTTCTGGTCTCTGGTCTCTTGAAAGTTTTTTTCAGTATGCGGAGTGTGTTGAAGCAGGAGCAGGTGAGAGCGTTGATTTGTTGGGTCATCAAGAGGGAGGAGTCCAGGATGATGCTGAGGTTGCGTGCGTGGTTGGCAGGTCAGTGAGATAATCAGTTGGGTGTCGTCGTCATAGGAAATTATGTTCATCCCATGATTCCTGACAATTAATGTGAGCGGGACCATGTCGATGTTGAAGAGTGTGGGGCTCAGGGAGGAGCCCTGTGGAACTCCGCAGCTGATCTCCGTAGGTGTCCGTACTTTGGTTGCTCCTGAAACCTGATTGGGAGATGTCCAACATGTTGTTGTCCTTGATGTGCTTGAGGAGCTGTGTGTTGATGGGCCTTTTGATGACCTTGGCTGGGAAAGGCATCAGAGAGATAGGGCTGTAGTTCTTGAGGTCCAGGGGGCCGGCCGTTAGTTTCTTCAAGAGCGGGCAGATCTTGGCTTTCTTCCAGTCCTCAGGGAAGGTAACTGTATCCATGGAACAGTTCAGGGTGTGCCAGAGCTTGGGTGCGATGGAGGTGTTGGCTTTATTATAAATCTGGTGAGGATAGAGGTCCTTTTGGGGCTCCAGACTGGATGCTTTTCATGATGGAGCAGCTCTTGTCCATGGTGAGAGTGGTCCAGCGGTGCAGGATCTCTGACTATTCGGGGGGTACGAGCTGGGGGATTGTTGGAAGGCTCAAAGGATCTTGGGGTCTTAAACTGTTGTATATGTTTTTGATTTTTCAACAGAAGTTGGCTAGTCTGTCGCAGAGGTCTCAAGATGGAGGGATGTTTGCCATTTCCGATTGGGATTTGACAAACTCTTTGACCACAGCGAAGAGCTCTTTGGTGTTGTGTGCGGTGGTGCTCATACGGTCCAGCAGGATGGCTTTCCTGGTGGCTCTGATGAGGTGGTGGTGGGATATGATGGCAGCTTTGAAGGCCTCGAAATCTTCCAGGGACTTGCTGTTTCTCCATCTTTTTGCTAGCTGTCTGCAGGTGCGCCTGGAGTGCTGGAGTGAGGGAGAGAACCAGCTGGGCTTCTTGGGGTGGTGTTTAGCAGAGGTCTTAAGGAGAGGCGGCAGGGTGTTGGCACATTCAGAGAACCATAGGTGGTAGTTCCATGCTGAGATGTTAGCCTCTGCGTTGAGGGGTAGGAGAGTCTTGCTGAGGGTGTTGGTGAGCTCTTCCTCAGTGATCTGGTTCCATTTCCTGGTTAGGGCTTGAAGTGTGCGGAGGTGGATAGTCAGTCAGGTGATGGGGAAATGAATGCAGTGGTGGTCAGTCCAGCGAAGCATGGAGGTGTTGTTGACAGTGATGTTGTTGTTGATGGAAAAGATGGTATTGAGTGTGTGCCAAGCGATGTATATGGTTAGGGCTTGAAGTTTGTGGAGGTGGATGGTCGGTGAGGTGATGGTGAAATGAATGCAGTGGTGGTCAGTCCACTGAAGCATGGGGGTGTTGTTGACAGTGATGTTGTTGCTGATGGAAAAGATGGCATTGAGTGTGTGCCAAGTGATGTGTATTGCATTTAGTCCAATTGTGGTGAGGTTATTGAGCAGGGAAGTGGTGTTGGTGTTGTTACTGTTGTAAATGTGGTAGTTGAGGTCGCAGAGGAGAAAGTATTTCGAGGAGGCGAGAGCGTGAGGAGAAATTATGCCAACGATGGAGTCGCTGAAGGCTGGGTGGGGCCTGGCGGCCTGTAGATGAGAGTGCCGCAGAAAGCAGACTTGGTGGTGGAGTGTATTTGGAAATGCAGGTGCTCCCTGAGGGGGAAGTGTTCTTCAATGTTGGTTGTCAGGCGGAGGGTGAATTTGTGTACAATGGATAGGCCACCGCCTGGGCGAGAAGGCCAGTCTTTGCAGAGCAGTTTGTAGTCGCTGGGGATGGCGATTGCGATGTCCGGTGCAGATGCGGGGTTTATTCATGTTTCAGTGAGAAAAGTGAGGCTACGGTGGTAGTAGAGGCAGGAGAACGGCCCACGGGTGTCTCTGGGTGATGCCAAATGGAAGGTGGCAGAGCCTCCTGTGTTCAGCATGTGGTGGGTCTTTACGTTTTAGCGATGGAAGGTCAGAGGACCAGGGTTTGTGGTACTGGTTGCAGTCTAGGTGCAGATGGGCACAGAAAAGCTTGCCTTTGGCGCACCCGCTGCGCCATTAAGAAGGGGAGGGAGGCGGGGGTCCTGTCAGCTGGGAGGCAGGAAGGCAGGAAAGCGCTTTGCAGGAAGGGAGGGGAGTGGGGCTGCAGCGCCAGCAGCAGCAGGGAACAGAATGTGGGGCAGTAAGGAGAACGAGACAAGAAAGAAAAAGAAAAGAAAAAATAGAGATGACAGAAAAAAAGCAAAAGAAAAAATTACAGCTAGGTACTTACACACAGATGGCCACTAGGCCACCAGGGATGAGGCACGGGTAGGAGTGTGTGGGTGGAGGTGGGCCTCGTACTGAGAGTCAGGCAGACTCTCAGTTCGAATGCAGAAGTGCAGCAGCAACAGGTGGAGCTGTGCAGAGGACAGCAAGCAAATGCTGACCAGGAGGTCAGAGGACTCACCCTCTCAGTGGGCAGTGGGCCCCATAAAGAAGGGGAGGGAGGTAGGTAGTCCGGTCAGCTGGGGATGGGAAAGAGCTTTGCAGGGACGGAGGGCACTAGGACTGCAGGGGCAGCAGCAGCAAGGAACAGAATGCAAGGAGAGTGAATGACTGAAAGGAGAAAAAGGCAAGAAAGAAAAAGAAAAGAAAAAAATTAAGATGACAGAAAAATAAGCTAAAGCAAAAGTGGCAGCAAGATACTTACAGGTGTTGAAAGCAGGGAATATGATCCAATGATGGTGCAAGGTGGAGGTGAAGAAGAGGGTGATATTTCTGTTACACAAATCAGCCCTGTCCCCAGCAGTGCAGTAGTAACATTGCCCACATCAGCAACATCACAATGGCACAGGAAGTCTCAGATTCAGGTCGAAACACCAAGGCAAGCACATACAGAGGCTGCCACCCTGAGATGCACATTGAGCCTACCACCACCTTCTAAGTCGCCTGAATCAGTGACACCAGCAAAGAAAAAACCCAGGCTACTTTTGCTGCCATGTTTAGGTAGGAGAGGCAGTATGAACGGCAGTATGAACGCAACCACCTAAGGGCATGGCTAAAATGTTAGTACCTTCTAATTTTGTGGAAGTGGGTTTTCTAGAATTTGTGGCAGCTCTCTGCCCAAAATGGAAGGTTTCCAGCTGGACCTACTTTGCCAAAGTTGCTGTTCCAATGCTACATCACGATATGCTGGAATTGGTTGGACAAACTTTGTAGCTGAGTGCTGTCCACACACTCCACCTGACGACAGATATGTGGACCAGTTTCCAAGCCACTGATTACATGTGCATCACTGAATACTGGATCTCTTTTGTGGGGGTTAGAGAAATGATATCTACAGGTGTTGACACAGCTGAAATTTTTAATAGTGCTCGGAAGCATGCAACAGTAGCTATGTTCACCATGGAGAAATCCCATACAGCTACAAATATCTTGGATGACTTTAACAACAAGGTCTTTGAATGGCTGCACCTCAGAGGGCTTAACATAGGATTTGTTCCCATGGACAATGGCAGTAATAAAGTTAAGGCCATGTCAGATGGTAGCTATTTCAGGGTCCTGTGTTTGGCGCACTGCATAAACATCATTGTACATGACTTCCTCAAAAAAGAGCGCCGAATCAGCAGCTTACTGTACACATGCAGAAGAAATCTGCACTCATTTTAGCCTTTCTTTTAAAGCCCACAATCTGTTGAGGATTATCCTGCATTAAAATAGAATGCCAGTTAAATCTATCATACAGGAGGTGGCAACATGCTGGAATTCTACAATTTTGAATTTCTACTAACATTTTATTTGACTTTTGACTTGAGCCCTGAAGAAGTCGTTGGGACTAAAAGAACTTTCCCATGACGAAACACGTGTTGGCTCGGAGTGTATTTCCATGAAGAATGCTGTAAATTTGAAGATATGATCCAATAAACTTCTGGATTAGATTGGACTTTATAAAGACTGGCGTGGAATTTCAGATTGTGTTTCTTTTGAACTTTACTCACTTCAGTTTTGACTTACTTGATTTGTGATAAGAATACTTTGGGTGAGGGGGGCCGCATGTTATTTTAAGCCTGGTGACCAGAGTGCTTCATCCTGCCAAGGACTGAGGTAGTGGATGCCTTTCTCCACTGGTTCTGGAGGGGGTTTTGTGCCCAGAGTGCTTCATCCTGCCAAGGACTGAGGTAGTGGATGCCTTTCTCCACTGGTTCTGGAGGGGGCCTGGTGCCCAGAGTGCTTCATCCGCCAAGGACCGAGGTAGTGGATGCCTTTCTCCACTGGTTCTGGAGGGGGCCTGGTGCCCAGAGTGCTTCATCCTGCCAAGGACTGAGGTAGTGGATGCCTTTCTCCACTGGTTCTGGAGGGGGCTTTGTGCCCAGAGTGCTTCTTCCTGCCAAGGACTGAGGTAGTGGATGCCTTTCTCTACTGGTTCTGGATGGGGCTTTGTGCCCAGAGTGCTTCATCCTGCCAAGGACTGAGGTAGTGGATGCCTTTCTTCACTGGTTCTGGAGGGGGATTTCTGCCCAGAGTGCTTCATCCTGCCAAGGACTGAGGTAGTGGATGTCTTTCTCCACTTGTTCTGGAGGGGGCCTGGTGCCCAGAGTGCTCCACGTGCAGTGTGGCTGGTCCAATTCCCTCAACTGGGTGTGTGTGCCACTAGATTGCCGAGGTACAGGTAGTATGATACGCCATGGAGGCAGCGACATACCCCACAGTGCTGCGGCTTCGCATTCCATATGCAGGTGACAACTTGATGACAGTGATGCTTCGTGGAAGCTGCCCAGGGTCCTGGAACTCACCACCAGCCTCGGATGACTGACCACTGGGGATGGTAGCCATGTCTGCGGTGGTGCCACTGGCTGAGGATGTCACGGGGCCACTGGCGGTGCGTGCGGCAGTGGCAGTCACGGCGGTGCTGCCTGCGGGGTCTGTGGCAGCGGTGCTTGCGGTAGTGGCAGTCGCTGCAGTGCTGGCTGCGGGGTCTGGGCGGCGGTGCTGGCTGCGGGGTCTGTGGCGGCGGTGCTGGCTGCGGGGTCTGTGGCGGCGGTGCTGGCTGCAGGGTCTGTGGTGGCGGTGCTGGCGGTGGGGTCTGTGGTGGTGCAGGTGGCGGTGCAGGTGGAGGTGTTCTCCGCCGTACAGGTTGGCGTGGACTTGGACAGAAGGTGTGACACTGGTCCCTCAGTCGGTGCCACCATGCCCTCTCATGACGTGCCCTTCAGTTTTTGGCCCTTCCCCACCTTTGATGGTGGCGCAGCTGTCTTGCCACTATCCCCTCTCGTTTTCCCTGACCCCTTGGTGGCAGGTGTTTTCAGCTTCTCCCTCCGGGATGTGGGCACCTTTTTTACCTTGGCAGGTGGCGGAATGTCCTTGCCCTCGCTCCGTGGCACACTGGCAGCTCTGACGGTTGGCACACTCCATGACCCCGCAGTTGCTGGCACCACCGTGCCTTCGGATGTGTTGGCTGAGGTGCTGGGCCGGGACCTGGAAAGCCTGGCCCTAGGGGAAGGACAGGGGGGAGGTGTAGGGAAGAGGTCAATATTAGCCCGGAAAAGTTTTTTAGAGACACTGGGACGGGTAGATGGAGGGGGTTTGGGAGTGGAGGTAGAGGTAGTGGTTGTAGGAGGTGTAAGTCTCCTGAATTTGGGTGAAGGTGCATGGGCTGAAGGCTTTTGTGAGGTGGATAGCTGTTGCGTGGGTGTGTGCCTGCGTTTGTGTACTTTGGGAGGAGCGCTCACAGACACACTGGGAGAGGACACAGGGGATGTGTGAATGGTAGTGGGGGTGGTGAGTGCACGTGAGCGGTGTGTGGTGATGGGCGTGCTGGTGATGGAGGTAGTGGCTGAGGAAGTAGTGCATGCAGGTGTGAGTGGAGATGAGACGGGGAGGGAGGAGGGAGACGTAGAGGAGGGGGACACAGTGGAGGCAGTGGATGTTAGTATGTGTGCATGGGTGTGATGCTTGTGTGAGTGCTTGTGGGATGTGTGGTGCTTATGTTTGCCTGAGCCACCCTTGTGTGTTGAGGTGTGTGCATGCTGGTCTGATGGTGTGCTTGAGATAGGCTGAGGTACAGGGGATTGGGTCTGGGTGGAGAAAGTTGGAGGGGGGAGGCTGGACACAGGGACAATGGCTGCCATCAGTGCTGAGGCCAGAGCCTGAAATGCTCTCTGTTGGGGTGCCTGGCCAGAATGAATGCCCTCCAGGTATGCATTTGTTTGTTGCAAATGCCTCTCGATACCCTGGATGGCATTCAGAATGGTAGACTGCCCAACAGTGAGGGATCTCAGGAGGTCAAAAGCCTCCTCACTGAGGGCAGCAGGGCTGACTGGGGCAGGGCCTGAGATGCCTGGGGGTAAGGAGATGCCCACCCTCATGGGTGAGCGGGCACAGGACACACGCTGAGGGGCTGCTGGGAGGGCGGTGCTGGCAGGGGGGTGGCGGCTGTACCTGTTGATGCGGGGGCAACAGAGGTGCCCGCTCTGCAAGGGAGCTCCCATCAGAGGAGGAGTCGCTGTCACTGATGTCTGCTCCTGTCCCTGCAGTGGCGCTCCCCTCGCCCTCAGTCCCACTGATGGCTTCAGACTCCGTTATTTCACCCTCCAGGGCCAAGTGGGATGCAGCTCCCTCCTGCTCCGGTGCCAATGCTCCTCCGCCTGATGATGCTATTGCACACAACAACAGGGAAACAACAAAAAGGGGAGGAAGACAGAAGAAAGACATGTCCAGTGCATGCAACACCACTACAGTTGGCGGACACAACAGACACAGCAACCCTCTGCACTACGCCATGCACTTATAGTTCCTAGATTAATCACATGCCCATGGGCTACGAGGCCTAAGCCCGACTGCTGCACACATGGAAGTCACAGGAGCCTGACTAGGTGTAGAAGGCACTAACCACTAGTGGGGTTGGGGTGCCAATAAGCCTGCCTCACAAGGGACCTTGCCTACCAAGATTGCCCTGGCCTAGGGGAACCCACTGCCCACCTCCCCCACCCAGACACCTCATAATGCGAGCAGAGTCATCTGAATGAGAGTGTACTCACCCGCTTGTGGCTGCTGTGATGCCCTCAAGCGCCCATCCAACTCTGGCCAACTCCGGATACGCCACCGCCAGGATCCGGAACATCAGTGGGGTCATGGTGCAATGGGCACCCCTCCCACGTTGGGAGGCCATCCCCAGCTGGGCCTCCTCCGTCTTCTTGCTCCAGCGGCAAATGTCCTCCCATCTTTTCCCGCCTCGGGTGCTCCGTCTGTGGTGGACCCCCAGGGTCCGGACGTCCTTTGCGATGGCATGCAAAATAGCCTTTTTCTGGTGGGCGCTGACCTACATTACGAGAGGCCACGCCAAACCAAATGTGCCCTCCCTTCTAAAACCACATAAAGATCCCACTAGTCTACACACCTACAGGTCCTGGTGCTACTAAACATGAATTATAAGATAGTAGCCAAAGTTGATACAACGTGACTCGCCCCACTGGTGCCTACATTAGTAAATGAAGATCAGAATGGATTTTTGCCTGGCCATATGACATCCCTCAACATACGTCGCTTTTTCTGTACTCTGCAATATGCCCCCCATCACTGGCCACGAGCAGGCTGCCTAGTGATAGAATTGAAGAAGGTGTTTGACTCACTGAAATGGCCCTAACTTTTTACAGTTTTGCCAAAATATGGTTTCGGACCTCATTTTATACAGCTGGTGAAATTATTATATATGTTCCGATCAGCCCATACCAATACAGGGCACCTCATATTGCCCCCAGTTTGCATCAAGAGGGGTAAACAGCAGGGTTGCCCTTTGTCCCCTCTGCTTTTTGCTCTTGCAGTGGAAGCACTGGCAGGTGTGCTCCACAGGGCGTGCATGCTTGGGAAATACCGCAGGGGGACGGCGCTCATGTGGTATCTTTATATGCGGACAACCTTCTAGTGTGTATTAGAGACCTAGCGGATTTTACCAGTGATATAATACCATTGTTAAAAACACATGTGAAGGTCTCTGGTTTGCGAGTTAACTGGGTAAAGTCCTGTGTTTTTCCATTGTTACCCACCATGTCTGATCCAGGCCTTACATCTGTGGCCCCTGGACTAACGTGGCAATCCAGCACATTTAGGTACCTTGGCATAAAAAAACATCATATGGAATCTGATCTGTTTGTTGGCAACCTGATGCATGCTGTGTTGAACCTGTGTCGCCAGATGTCGTTCTGGAAGACATTGCCACTGAAAGTCATGGGCAGGGAAGCCCTTGTCAAGATGATAAGACTACTTCAATGACTAAATTATTTTGTGATTGTGCCTCTATATCCCAGCCTCCTTTTTTCGCTCCATAGATCAGGATGTGCATAATTTAATTTTGAATACCTCCTGCTGCAGAGTGGCCCTCTACACTTTATCGCCCAATGAACCTGGGAGGATTGTCACTGCCAAATTTGGAACACTACTATCTGGCTACACAGCTACAATGGCTGGCTCATTGGTTCTCATCCCGACAGCTGGCGGGCATGGCAGGCTATAAATTGCTTCATTTATTTCACCCTTGTACCAAATCCCCCTCATCAGTGCCCATGATGCTAAACCTAGCGTACCACTGCTACCGTAGATGCTGTTACCTCACAAGGAACACTACACCCTATGGACCGACCATACCACTATTAGGGACACCTTGTGGCGCATGTATCACATCACCCACAGAGCTGGATTCTTGGCACGAAGCGGCGATATATACCCTAGGACATCTTTCCCCGGATGGACCACTCCACACCCATGACACACTGATGGAAGCCACTGGTCTACACCCAGTTACCTTTTGCTTGTATAGCTCCCTTAAGCATGTCTTACAACATGCATGGGTTGACCTCATGAGGTAACCAAAAATACATTTCACACTACAGTATCTACATGTATTTGGAGAAGGGAGACATTGAATACGCTGGATAGCAGAGTCTCTTCGACTACTCACATCAGGCCCACTTGCGACCCTACATGGGCGATGGGAGGGAGATGGTGGACCTTTTACTGACCAGGAATGGGTGACTGTGCTGGAAACTCCCATGTATGTTCCTCGCAATATGCGATTCCGCCTCATACAATATTATAGTACCCAGAGGGCCTACCTCATACCTGAGAAGATTAACAGATACCACTCACTTGCCTGCGCTGTCAGGGTTTGGGAGCAGACTTCCTGCATGTTCTGTGGTTGTGCCCAACTCTGAATTACTACTGGTCTGTGATCTTAACGCACTTAGTGCAGAGTGTGGACGGGCCCCTACTACAGATGTGGGAGACATGCGTTCTCGGATTGTTCCCTAGGGGTAAAAAGTTGAAAGCCACATCCCATTTTCTGGATCTAGGTCTTTTATTGGCTAAATGCCTTATAAACAGTAAATGGTGGTCCCCTGATCCGCCGACATATGAAGCATGGGTACAGTCACTAACCGTCTGGGAGAGAGCAGAGTGCACTGCTCTTCAGCGCAAAGATGTGCTGGGGTTACATAAATACTCCCTTGTGTCACAATGGGAGCTAATGTTAACAGACCTCTGCACCCTACTGATGCCTGTGCCGCTCAGCTCCGATCCCCCTGCTACAGGCGGTGGATGTTTGCAACTTAAAGTATTCCACATAGCATGCCACATTCCTGCGTACGTGAGTAGATCAGATGGGCACCCCCTCCAAGCTGCAGATTAACACACCAGAAGCAAGTCACAGGTCAGGCTGCTGAATGCTCCAGAAGTGGTATAAGGGAATGATATCAAAGACTATGTAATATCTCTAATTAGAAATTCCATCCCTATACTAGGACATCTTAATTTAGAAGATATCCAAAGAGTACATCGAGACCTCTTCAAGAAAAATGTAGCCAGAAAAAACCCTAGTAGAATACTGATCAATGTTGGATAATACTCCATTAAAGAGAGGATTCTCTAAGAAGCTCTTAAAGTTAGTAGTTTCTCGAAGGGGGACTGGTCCTCTAAAATAAGATCTGATGTGTCCAGGGGTACGTTAGACAGGCAATACATGTGGGGAAGTATATCCAATAGTTCAGGTCTTTGGGGGCTACGGTTCAGATGAGGTTCCCAGCAGCACTTAGAATCATGTAGAATAATAACATGCACAATTTCAGGGACCCAAATGAAGTTGGCACTTTTTTGGAGCAGATCAATGCATCACGTTAAAGTATGAAAATTTGGCTGCCCAGTAGAAAAAGAGCTCAATTGGGGGCATAGTTTCCAAATGAAATGATGGAGGGTTCCCCAGAGGGGTGGGGGGAAAGTTTCTTGGCTTTTTAAAATTGTGGTTGTTTTTTTTCTTTTTTTTCACAGAGTGTGGGAGCATATGGATTTTTTTTTTTTAAACGAGTCCTCATAAACTGTGCCATTTGTGACCAGATTATTAGTTAGTTTGGAGTCTACAGGGCTTTCCTTTTTCATAATGTCCAGAGATAAGTACACCCAGCTAAAGGTTTTTTTCCTGGAATGTTAATAGCCTTAGGGTTAAGGGACGGAGGTGGAGGATTCTGGAATTTTTTTAAAGTAATAGATGAAGAGGTGATCATTCTCCTGGAGACTCATCTACTGCGGGAGGAGTGGGGAGATATTCATAAACACACAAAATGGGTAGACCAATGTGTGAGTACTACTCAATCCTGTGCAGTTAAAGGAGTTGCAGTCCTCTTTAAAAAATCTTTAAGGGAAATTGTGGGCAATATTATCGCCGACTCCAGAGGGAGAAGGCTGATTGTTGAAGCAAAGTTATGTGGATCTTGGTTTACGATAGCAGGTTACTATGGCCACAACACTGATGACCTGCCACCCTTCCAAGTCCTTTATAACTACATATGAACATCAACGTATCCTGTCCTGTTATGGGGGATTTTAATGTCCTGTTGCACCCAGTTTTGGATAAGTCTACCTCTAAAGGCACTGTTAATTCACCTAAAACAAGAACTCGGTGAAGCAGACAATGGAATATCTGGGTCTAGTAGATATCTGGCGTTGGAAGGGTGGAGTCAACTCAAGATTTACTTTTTATAGTAAGAAATATGGCCTCCGTTCCAGGATCGATTTTTTCTCAGTACTTAGAAGTTTGTGTAGGAAATATGAATATGGGGGCATGCCCCGGAACATCTATCTGACCACTCGGTGATGAAACTTCATCTCAACCTTAATAAACAGATCGCCCATCCTAGGTTGATGGTAAACTGGGCCCTGTTATTGGACAAACTGATTATTGAAGGCTTAAGGTGAGAAACTAAATTATAAATGATGGGTATACTACTCTACAGGTGGTTTGGGATGCCTATAAGGCATATAGAAGAGGGAGGTTAATGAAAGTTGCTGCCTATAGACATAAAGAAGAGAGGGAACAGATAGGAAATCTTGAGTCTATTATATCTGTCATACAAGAGTGGCAACTCAAGGCCCAGATGTTTCAGGATAAACAACAAGTAAGTACCTTGGATGCCCAGATGAAGAGGGCTATAGCAGATCTGGAGGTTTTCTTAGAAACTAAAAATAGGAAAAGTTGGGAAATTAGTCGGTATGCACATTACAAGTATGGAGAAGGATGAGGCAAGCTCTTGGCATGGAAAACAAAAGTAGAACTGTCAAGAAATAGTATCACATCCATTGGAAACCAATTCAAGGGGTGTTATTGCACAGGGAGTCTGAGATAGAAGATGCTTTCATTTTTTTTTGTTGAAAGTTATACACAAAAGATTCTGAGGCCTCAGAGGCTCAGATTAGGACTTTTCTGGGTGATATTCACCTAACAAGGCTATATGGAACATCAAGACATGAGTTGGAAGCAAAGTTATACATGAAAGAGATACACAAAGCCATGAAGAGTCTAAAAATGTGGAAAACACCTGGCCCTGACAGCCTACACCAAACCTGTTATTGAGTACTTAATGATGAATTGGCCCCAATCATGTTGGAGCTAATTAATGAAATCTTCCTTTAGAGATGCTGAAATCATGGGATGAGGCTATCGTTAGTTTGATTTTGAAACCTAATAAAGATCCAGCACAGTGTGAGTCATATAGACCCATTTCATTGTTGAACCCAGATTATAAAATGTATACACACATTTTATCTAAAAGGTTTGAATGGGTGGTTGGTATTCTGGTGCATGATGATCAGAAGGGTTTTATTAAGGGGAGATAACTCACGATTTTTGAATACCATGGATTTGGCACTTTAGGACAATTCTCCCTTACCGGTCCTTACTTTAGATGCTGCTAAAGGATTTGATTTGGTCAGTTGGTCCTTTCTATAGTTGGCTATGGAAGCCTATAAGTTTGGGAACATCTTCTCTAGGGCACTAAGAGCTTTATATAAGAACCCAGTGGCTAGAATACTGATTAATGGCAATTTGTCACAGCACCGCAAGACTGGGTGGAGGTCTCGTCAAGGCTGCCGGTTTCTCTCCACTTATATATTGAACCTTTGGCTATAATGATTATAAGGAATATAAATATTGTGCCTTTCCAATGTAGAGGATGCGAAAGTTGCATTGTATGCGGACGACCTAATGATTTATACTAGAGATGTAGTTGGGTCCCTCCCCAACATATTACTGTCTTTAGGGGAATTTGAGAGGGTGTCAGGCTATTCTGTGAATCAGCAGAAGACGGACATTATGTGCTGGAACATCACCTATGATAGCCCCTTAATTAAACAGGAGATAAGATATATGGGGGTGAAGATAACAGCTAATCTGGAGGAGGTCACCCAGGTCAATTTCAACAAGTTACAGGGGATACAAGAAAGTTCCTTAAGATATGGAAAGGTCTTCCATTATTCCTAATTGGCAGATTGAATATTCTAAAGATGATTATCCTACCGAAGTTTACCTTATTCTTTAACACAATCCCCTTAGAGTTCAAGTTGGATTGGTTTAAAAAGTTACAGGGGGACTCGACCTCTTTCCTGTGGGCATCAAGGGGAGTTTGCATTGCCTGGAGGAAGTTGTGTAGGAAGAAAGAGCAAGGGGGGATTGTAACCCCTAATTTTTACAAATATTATCTTGCATTCCAGTTAACAAATATAAGGAGGTCACTGAATGACAGTCTTAGTTTCACCCCTCTTCTGGGGGCAATGATGGAACATCTTCCAGAGGCCGGAGTACAATTTTTATTCAAATTTGGCCACCCAAAATTCTTCAAGAAGGTCCGGCTAAAGATTTTGACACCAGCATGTTAAATATAGATTCAAGTTTGACGCTCCCTAAGGGTACCATATTATAGCAGCTCGGCATCCATTTAGGACTCACCAAACACCGCGGAGTTTCTCCAAGATAAGTTATCTATTCCCTTATGGGAAAAGGGGATGGTGAAGTGGGGACAGATCATAGAGGAACACACCTTACTACCCTGGTCCACACTTACGGAGCAAGTGGGGGGCTAAATTTCTAAATTTAAGTACTATCAGTTGACGAGCTAGAAAGTACCCTGTCACAGGTAGGGTCATGGAAGAGTATTTGGGAGAAGAGACTGCTTCAGACACCCACCTATCATAAAGAGGTTGCTTTATGGTATTGGATGTTAATAGAGGCAGGGGAAGAGTCTCCAGCCCTCCCGGAAAAGAAGTGGGGAAAGGATCTACCAGCTTTGGATGTTATCAACCTCTGGCAAGTATCAATGTCCACACTTTGGTTTACAGATAGATCTGCCCCTTTAAAGAAAAAACATCTCTTTACACTGCACAGGGCATACTGGGAGCCCTAGAAGCTAAGAGCCTTGGGAAAGGCTATGAAAAACTGTCCTTGTTGCAATGAAGAAAGGGTGAAAGATCTTTATATGTTCTGCCAGTGCCCGAAGCTTGGAGAGTTCTGGCAAGATGTGGGTAAGTTGGACGTAGTTAGTCTAGAAGTTAAGGTAAGCCTCTCAATGAAAATTTTTGTGGTATCTACTGAAGAAGCGCGAGGCACGAAACTTACCAGACATCAAAGTCACCTGTTGTTCGTGTTAGTACTTTAAGCCACACGAGAGATCTGTTTGAAATGGGTTCTCCCTTTGGCTCCAACCAAACAAGAAAGGCTGGCAGCGATTAATAATCTGTGCCAACTATAACATAGTGGATCCTCTAGCAAAAGTTCTGGTCACTTTAAGAAAAGGGCTATTAAGAGACAGGTCGCCTCGGCAGGACTATTGGATAGTTGGATTAAAAAAAATTAAAGTCCAATCATTAAGAATTTCGATAAGGCCCTTCTTGACTGTTGAGGTGGGCGATCTTTTGTTTTAACATGCTCGTGACATGAGGGTACTGGCAGAAAATGCATTGGTCTTGAGTGGCCTGTGGGTGGAGGGTGTGGCACAGGGGTCACCTAACCAAATGGGTGGGTTGTCCTATCCGTGTTGCACTCTCGCTGTCCCCTTATCCCAGGTGGAATATCATGAGGACCAAAAATAAATAAAAATTATAAAAATGTGAAGTTACAAAGTTATATTGTACGTAGTGAAATTTAAACCTCTGTTGATGGAGGGAACAAAAAATATAGAAATTAAGTACATTAAAAAAAGGACAAATTGCAAATAAAATACTGCCATTTTTCTTTAAAAAAAACAGTAAAATATGTGTATACAGTAACAATTGCATTGTTCTGATTCAAACTCATGAAACTGCTTTTTGTTTTTAGACTTCAGACCATAACAACTAAAGGCATAACAGATGGCCCCAGCCAGAGCCAGAAGATGCCAGCCAAGAGTCCTCAGACCATTAACTGACATTGTCGAAATGAAGGAAAGGGAAAGTAATTAAAAAGAAGCATATGATTATTCAATGCAACTGTTTTGATTGTGGCAATCAATAAAATAAATTATTTAAAAAAAGAATTGAAAACTAAACAATCAAATCCCTGTTGGAAAAACAAACACAACTATTGAAATTATTTAATAAAGGGTTTTATTACCAATAAACCAAAATGTATGAAAGTTAATATATTGCAACTCAAAAATAAATAATAATCATCCAAATAAACGATTAAAAAAATATTTCCAGAGTCAGAATTACGCAATTGGTGTGAATGAGCCTTTTAGACAAAGTCCATAGTTAGTGATAGTCCTTTTTCAGATGTTGCATAGTTTATAAAAGTCAAATGTGGTTTAAAATGAGCTGACAAATGAATTCTTTGGAGAATTTCAAAGGTCGTCATTGAGGCTCTTCTTCTACTAAGGGGAACTTATGTCTCCAGAGTTACAGGCTCAGAGGTGACATAAGGTGTTGGAATAGATTCTGGATGCACCCTTTCTGTGGAGGTCCCATGTTGAGGGGCAGATGAAGCTGGTTGCCCACAGCAAGGGATTTCTGACTGTATTGCAAATGTTCAAGGACCTTTCCTTCAGTACCTTGGAATAGGTGCATATAACTCGGATGGTACAGCATAGAAGGACTTTAGTGGCCTAGTCCTGATCACTGTGCACCCCCTGTTACTCTATTTCCTGCCCCAGGAGGTCAATGTGTCTCTGAAGGAGCTTAATCCAACTGCCCATCTGACCTTGCTGACTGGAGGCTGCACCCGTGATATTATGGCCCACAGATATTCTAAAACTATGGGCATCTGTATGCTCACTCAGCTCCTGAATTCCATGCCTCACTGTCATAGCACTACCCTGTGACCTTGTGGATGTATGCACTGTTACTGTGGGTTCTGGCTCTAAAGCAGATTTTGTAGCCATAGTACATACAGAAGCCAGGACAGGAGCACACACAAAAGCGTTGGTCTTAGTGCTAAGGTCACAGTGAGCAAATATAGAACATTAGGAAATAAGGGCCTGGTCAATGCTCACCGTAGATATAGTAGATGTGGATTCAGTGAGGCTCACCCGTACAGCCTGAACAAACAAACGAGATGGGCCAGCCTGTTGTTCTTCACAATAAAGTCCAGTAGAAGGACTCTGCCACTCAAGGCTTCATCATCTGTTGGATTGATCGGTGAGTTGGTTTCATCGTTGGTCTGGACCTCCACTCTGTCTGAGGGTTCAAATATTGCATTATAAAAATATTTAAACAAATCTTCAAAGTCATTTACTAAATAATACCTGATTTGGAATTAGCCAGATTGGGCAATTTGTCAAAAATGTGTGCGATATACCATACACAGTATTACAAGTGTAGCAGGACATAATGCACTTGTAATATGGCAGACATGACATCTGCAATATAGTAAGCCACCTATACAAATCCAAAACAAGTGAATAATATGTCTTACATATTGACTAACAATAAATTAAAATTTTAACCAGGCTGTATTGTTGAACGTCACCTGCTACAGTAAGATCGAAATGGCAAAGATGTCCATCCCTGATCCTGTATCCTTTGTGAGGAGAAGGATAGTTGACAAAGAAGACACAAGTCAGCAATGGTGTAAATATAGGGCGCACAGATATTGAATGTTGAGTTATAAACTGACAGGATAAGCTGACTACAGAGCTTTTTTCAAGGTAACCTTATAATTATGTATCTTTCCTTAACATGCCTATCCCTGCCATAACACTGCCCCTACATGTCTGCGACTACATGAAAGCTCCTTTTGAAAATATATTCCTGGCCTGCAGTCTATCTGTACCTAAATATTTTTACTTGAGGTGGCATTGTCATAAATGTATGTGAATAGTGTAGGGATGTACTGTGGGATAATCCTTTAATTATTTTTAAACCTAATTTTTACATTTTGTATTTAAAAAAAAGAAACCATAAAAATGACTAAAAGAGTACTGATCCAGTGCAATGAAATTGTCAGTAGCTTGATTTGCAGTGCCTAGTAAACATGTGTACAAAATGAATATTAACAAATGAAGAAAAATGATTAGTAATTACCAGTGAAAAAGAAAACTATTAAAATGTAAATGCATGGCCCTGTGAGGTAATGCGACATAAATGGATCCCCAGCCTTGGTGAAATGGAAAAGCAGTGCATACATGCCTGCTTAAAATGAAGACATTTGTAAAAAAAAAAATATATTAACCCTGATTAGCATTGCTATCCTATTTGGAAGCCACTGGAGGTGTTCCTAGTCAAAACAAGACATGTAATTAATATACCATGCAGTGTCCATTTAAAAACTCTTTGATACATGATAGACACTACTGAACACATGACACATACACCGTCTTTGTAGCCTGGCAAAGGAGCTTTGAAAATAATAACTCAATGTAGCGATGTAAGTCATTTACAAAGTTCAATAAAACATGCCAAAGGAAATAATTAAAACAACAGAAAGACAGATGTCAGAGGAACATAAGCCAGAATACATTTTATTTAAAGAGATGAAAATCATACCACAACATGGAGCATTATGGGAGATATAGGGGGTCATTTCAACCTCGGCGGTCTTTTCACAAGACCGCAGAGGGACCGCCGTGCTCAAGACCGCCAGTGGTGGCGGTTTTCCTCTCCACGAATTATGACTGCTGGCAGCCCTCGGTCCTTTTCCGGATGGAGAGCCACCAGCAGCCATACTGGCGGTCGGCGGGGAAGTGGAGGTTGCTCCGCCTCCACCGCCCGTCAACAGAAAACCACCCACCGAATCACGTTATGTGATTCGGCATGGCGGTGTTCTGTTGACGGGGTGCTGGTGGTGGAGAAGCCCCCATGGATCCCATCCCCTCCCGGATGATCAACGGACCAGGTAAGTTGATTGTCCGTTAGGGGAGGGGGTGTTTTGTGTGTGTGCATGCATGGGGGTGTGCGTGTGAGTATGAAGAGGGGGTGTGTGAGTGCATGTACGCATGCAGGGGGTGTAGTGTGTTTGGAAATGTGTGCCTGTCTGCCTGTATGTATGTCTGTATGGATGTGTGCGTGTATGTCTGAATGTGGGTGTGCATGTATGACTGTGTGTGTGTCTGTTGGCATGTTTGTTCGTGTGTGTGCGGGCATGTGTGTTGGTGGTGTCTGCATGCGTGTCGGGTGTGTGTTTGTGTAGTGATGTCGGGGTAGGGGTGGGGAGGGGGGTCCTGCCACCTTTGGGGGGTGGAAGGGGGTGTCGGGGAAGGACTCGGGGTGGGGGTGGTGGGTGGGGAGACCCCTAACAGTGCCAGGGAAGGGATTCCCTGGCACTGTTAGTGCTTACCACCATGGATTTCATGGCGGTGCCCAACCCCATGAAATCCATGGCAGTAAGCCGGGTCATGATACTGCCGGCGGTCTTGTGACGGCCGCCGGGCTGGAGACCCAAGTCTCCAGCCCAGCGGTCGGTTCGGAGAAATGGCGGATGACCATGGCGGTAACTGCCATGGTCATGATTCCAATTTGTTTACCGCCAGCCTGTTGGCGGTAAGTCTGACACTTCTCCGCCAACCGCTAGGGTTGTAATGAGGGCCATAGTCCTTCTAACAAAATATAAGACCTGCAGGTGGACAAAAAGTTTAGTAAAGTAAAAAATATACATTAGCTTGATAGTCTCCACTCCACCAGGGATTCCTGCAAACCTGTCAGTGTGTAGAATAGCCGTGACCTTCTCATCACAGGGAATGATTTGGAGGGGTGGGCCTTGTAGATCCACCACAAGTGTGCTTGGCTCAGAAGGTGTGGATGTTATAGTATGTAAAACAGGTGTGCTCCATATTCAGTTGTGTTTGATGTACATGCCCATCATTAAGACAAAAGGATACATCAATGATAGGTAAACATGTATGCCATGACATTACTCCATTGCAAAACCACTGCAACACCTCTGTGATGATGGACACTTTTATATTTGGTGGGCAGCAAACCACCATGCCAAAACTGACAGAGTACTTTCCGATAGCAGATGATTGTTTGCCACTGATGCAAGACAAGTGTTGGATCACCAGATCAACCTTATCGATGCAGGGGAGGTGCTTCCATCAAATACACAAATCAGGTAGAAGGACCTCCATCAGCAGGACGGATGCATTTAAACCTTCATCAAGGAGGATGGACAGCCCAACCATCAAGGTATAAATCAGTCCTGTAGGCCCTCATTACAACATTGCCGGTAAATCCTGCTTACCGCCGTGCAGAAGACAGCCAACACACCGCCACAACCACGGAATTCTGCTACAGCTATTACGATCCACAGCTCAGAATCTACCAAAATCCAGACACCTACACAAGTCCGCCACACCAAAGGCCAGTGATAAACTGGCGATAACAAAACCTCCACCGTCACGCCAACAGGAATACGCCCACAGTATCACGACACACGAATCCAAGGGGCGGTCTTTTAACCGCGGTGAACCATTGGTGGTACACACCGCTGCGCTCAAAATATGCACACATTTACATAACACAACCACATTGGACAATTCGAAATACACACACCTGATACACATACACACGCCACACCAACACACTCAATACAATCTAAAACACGCACCCACATCACCCACAAACCCTTACGACCAGAATTGCGACAGCAGGTCAGAGAGAGACACCACCATCAACAAACTAGCATCCACAGGCACTCAACATCATCACTCACACAACATCCACGCACCTCACACAACACACACAAACACATCCCATCACACATTACAACACACACCACCTCACACATCACCCACACCACCCCATGGCACCGCAAAGACACCCCTGGTTTTCTGAGAAGGAGCTCAGGGTCATGGTGGAGGAAATCATCCGGTTAGAGCCACAGCTATTCGGATCACAGGTGCAGCACACATCCATAGCTAGGAAGATAGAAATATGGCACAGAATCGTGGACAGGGTCAACGCAGTGGGACAGCATCCAAGAACACGAGATGACATCAGGAAGAGGTGGAACAACCTACGGGGGAAGGTGCGTTCTGTGGTCTCAAGACAGCAGATTGCAGTTCAGAGGACGGGCGGCGGACCCCCACCTCCTCCCCCACAACTAACAACATGGGAGGACCAGGCCTTGGCTATACTGCATCCTGAGGGCCTTGCAGGAGTAGCAGGAGGGATGGAATCTGGTAAGTTAAATCTTTAACTACCATCACCCTCACCCCATCACTCCAACTCCTCAATATGTCCCATTATCACAAACCACACATCCCAACACCAAGCCCTGCATGCAACAATAAACATGGATACCCATCACCAAAGCATGTCCACTAAAGATACCCACAGAGACCCCAAAGCAGTTATCACACAAGGGGGGTCATTCTGACCTCGGCGGTAAAAGGCGCTTACCGCCGGTCAGAAGACCTCCATAACACCGCCGGGCCGCGGTAAACCGCCACGGTCATTCTGACCCGCAACAGGCAAACCGCCAAAAACCCGACATCCACAAAAGTCCGTCACACCAACGGCCAGCGAAAAACTGGCGATGACCAAACCTCCACCGTCACGCCAACAGAAATACGCCCATTCCATTCCGACCCACGAATCCACGCGGCGGTCTTTCAACCGCGGTATTCCATTGGAGGTACACACCGCCGCGGTCAAAATACACACACAGCTCCAAAACACTGCCACATTGGACATTTTGAAATACACACACCTGATACACATACAAAAACCACTCCCACACACCCAACACAATATAAAACACACACCCACATCACCCACAAACCCCTACGACCACCATTTATTGACTAAGGCCAGAGAGAGACACCACCAGCTAGTACAGAGCATTCACAGGCACATTACACCATCACTCACACAACATCCACGCACAAAACACGACACACCACCACACTCACCACACTCATCACCACAAACACCACCCCACACCTCATCCACACCACTGCATGGCACCCCAAAGACACCCCAGGTTTTCAGACGCTGAACTCAGGGTCATGGTGGAGGAAATAGTTCGGGAAGAGCCCCAGCTCTTCGGGACACAGGTGCAGCACACCACCATTGCCAGGAAGATGGAGCTATGGCAAAGAATAGTGGACAGGGTCAATGCTGTGGATCAGCATCCATGAAATCGGGACGACATCAGGAAGCAGTGGAACGACCTACTGGGGAAGGTGCGTTCCATGGTATCCAGACACAACATCGCGGTGCAGAAGACTGGCGGCGGACCCCCACCTCAACCCCCAGAATTTACAACATGGGAGGAACAGGTCTTGGCGATCCTGCATCCTGAGGGCCTCACATGAGTAGGCGGAGGAATGGACTCTGGTAAGTCTAATCTCAACTACTTCATCCCCCCCCACCCACCGGCATGCCAAATCATACCCCCTCCCTCCCCCCCCACCCCCATCACACATCCTCCTTGCTAATGTCTCACCATCACAACCCACCCATCCCAACACCAAGCCCTGCATGCGACCACAAACCATGGACACCCATCACCTAAGCATGCCCACTGCACATACCCATCCCCCCCCCAAATCACTGTCACAACAGCCCCCACAAGGGAATGCCAGCACTGGGGTACACGGGCACCCACCCATTGCACGCTATGGCACACACAGAAGCAATAACCATACTCTTATACCCCTGCAGGACCCGAACGCCACGACACCGCCCAGGAGGGTCCAGAAATGTCCATTCCACCCCCAGAAGAGGCCCACAGTGATGACAGCAGCTCTGTCTCCCTGGACCCAGATGACCAGCCCGGCCCATCGGGGACCTCGGGACAGTCGGTTCCCCTCAGACAGCCACAGCAGACCTACCCCCCTCTGGGAACACCAGCACAGCACCCACCCAGCGGGCCCATGCCTTTGTCTCCAGGACACATCAATCAGCGGTGTGTCCACCACTACAGGGCACCCAGGTTAACCCACCACCCCAACAACAACAGGGACCTGGGGGCAGTGGTAGTGGGCACACGGTCCAGGGGACAGAGGCCCAGGGAAACAGGGGAACTGGGAGGGCTACTGTGCGACAGGCCCAGGGAACCCACTCTCCACGTGGCCCTATCCTCCATCATGGGAGCATACCACCACTCCCAGGAGACGATGGCGACGGTCCTGGCCAGGTTCCAGGAGATCCAGGTACTGCAGGAGGAACAGTTTATGGGGTTCAGGGAAGAACTCAGAAACATCAGTTCCGCAATGGGCACCATCGTTGTGGCTCTCAATCAGATTGTCAGCACATTGCGGGACCATGTGGCACCACAAAGGGCCCCTGTCACTAGCATGGACCAAGAACAGGCTAACACCTCCGCCGGCGCTAGTGGACAGGAGGCCCGACACAAAAACAACAGGCCACCAGAACCCCACCCCCTGCAGAAGGAGAACCACCCCGCAAGCGGTGCCTGAGATCTAGGAAGAAGACAGAGTAGGATGCCAAGACCCCCGCCAGGAAAGGATACCCCCTGATTGTCATCCCACTGTCCCACATTGTCACCCTGTCCAACCTTAAACTGCCCCTGCTCCACCTTCCACAGGCATATGGAAAATGCACCTGTGAGACTGAAAATCTGGACTCTGCCATGGACATTCCTCCACCATCACCCATCACCGAATTGCAACCATTACCCAAAATTGAGCACTTTAATAAACACACTTATTGCACAAAAGTAATCTGGAGTCTGCCTGTATTTTTGAACAAATGTATTACACAGAACCGTGCCAAAATGTCCAGTTACATTGTGATGACAACATACCACTGTCACTCAGCTGTAGTCCATGGGAAAACAAAACAGAGGTCACGGAGTGGGGCCCACATCTCTGAAATTGGAAGGGAATGTCACAACTCAGTTAACATACACTGGGGGGAAACTCAGACAGTAGAGAGGCAGGAGACTTTAAGAAAATGTAAAATACCGGTGTTGATTCTTACCTGTATGTCATTGAAAATACTGCTGTATTACTGTGTCCCTGTTGTCTGTGTCGTCCTCTTCGTCTTCCTCCTCTTCACTCTCCGCAGGCTCCACAGCTGCCACAACACCACCATCTGGACCATCCTCCTGCAGGAAAGGCACCTGGCGTCGCAAAGCCAGGTTGTGAAGCATACAGCAGGCCACGATGATATGGCACACCTTCTTTGGTGAGTACATTAGGGATCCACCTGTCATATGGAGGCACCTAAAACTGGCCTTCAGGAGCCCGAAGGTCCGCTCGATCACCCTCCTAGTACGCCCATGGGCCTCATTATACCGTTCCTCTGCCCTTGTCCTGCGATTCCTCACTGGGGTCAGTAGCCATGACAGGTTGGGGTAACCAGAGTCACCAATTAGCCATACACGGTGTCTCTGAAGTAGTTCCATCACGTAAGGGATGCTGCTATTTCGCATGATGTACGCGTCATGCACTGACCCAGGGAACTTGGCATTTACATGGGAGATGTACTGGTCAGCCAAACAGACCACCTGGACATTCATGGAATGATAACTTTTTCTGTTCCTGTACACCTGTTCACTCGTGCTGGGGGGGACCAAAGCAACATGTGTCCCATCAATTGCACCAATGATGTTGGGAATATGTCCAAGCACGTAGAAATCACCCTTCACTGTAGCCAAATCGCCCACCTCAGGGAAAACAATGTAGCTCCGCATGTATTTCAGCAGGGCAGACAACACTCTGGACAACACCTTTGAAAACATAGGCTGAGACATCCCTGATGAAATGGCCACTGTTGTTTGAAATGACCCACTTGCCAAAAAATGGAGTACTGACAGAACCTGCACAAGAGGGGGGATCCCTGTGGGTTGGCGGATGGGTGACATCAGGTCTGGCTCCAGCTGGGCACACAGTTCCTGTATAGTGGCTCTGTCAAGCCTGTATGTCAGTATGACATGTCTTTCTTCCATTGTCGACAGGTCCACCAGCCGTCTGTACACAGGAAGATTCCTCCATCTCCTCGCAAGTCCCAGCGGACGGTACCTAGGAAGGACAACATGGAGCACAGAGTCAATCAACCCATAGGTACGTTCCCACAGGTTGCACAGTACACGATTCTCAATGCATTGAATGGCTTGTATGAGTGTTGATGCAAGGCCTAGGCATGTGTGACGCAGTAGAAATTAAGATATGGGGGCCCTTGAAATGGCGGCTGCCTGACCTGTGAAGTGCGACAGTGGGATATGAGGTCAATGCGCTGGCGTGGCACACCGTGGCGGTAGGCGGTCGAAGACCGCGGCGCAAAGTCGCATTGGTTAACATTGAACCCTATGGGTTTCAGGAGCCAATGACGATGTGCGCCGGCGGTCGCGGTACGCACCGCCGCGGGCGTGACCGCCATTTTCTTTCTGCTTAATCACTCGATACCTGATCATCCACAGGAGAGGACCTATACTGCAAGTGCTGCTGTGCCCTCGGTCAGGAAGAGACAATGGCTGCTGCAATTGGGGAAAGGGCCCCTGCCTTCACTTCTGAAGAATTGGAGAAACTCGTGGATGGGGTCCTCCCCCAGTATGCGCTACTCGACGGTCCTCCAGACCAACAGGTAAGTACACTGGGACCATGCTTTGTGGCCAATGCCTGGGTTGAGTGGGGTGAATGAAAGATGGTGGGGAGGGGAGCTAATGAGGCATGCATCAAACGACAGATGAGAGCATGTGCCACATGGCAAGGGTGGGGATGGGGGGGCCACTCACATCGAGCATGCAGAAGGTGATGATTTTTTATTTTCTCCCCCTGTACATGTCACATAGGTCAGCACCCATCAGAAAATTGACATTTGGTGGGCCATCGCCAAGGACGTCCGGACCCTGGGGGTCCACAACAGACGGGGCACCCACTGCCGGAAGAGGTGGGAGGACATCCGCCGTGGGAGCAGGAAGACTGCAGAGGCTCTGCTGGGGATGGCCTCCCAACGTAGGAGGGGTGCCAGTCGTACCTTGACCCCCCTGATGTCCCGGATCCTGGCGGTGGCCTACCCAGATTTGGATGGGCGCGTGAGAACATCACAGCAGACACAAGGGGGTGAGTACAAGCACATTCTGCTGATTTTGCGCACATTGGAGGTGTCTGGGTGGGGGAGGAGGGCTGTGGGTATCCCTAGGCCAGGGCGATTTCTGTAGCCTAGTCCCCTCCGTTAGGCATGACCCTGTGCCCCCACCCCCCACCTCTGTAGGGTGCCAAGTACAGGTATCCATGGCCCTTTGTCATCTTTGTGTGCAGTTGTCGTCCATAGGCTTGTAGGCCATGTCCCACGGATTGCGTAGTGGACCCCAAGTGCGCGGCGTAGTGCAGGGGGCTTCTGTGTCTGTCTTGTGCGCCAACGGTAGCGGTAATCCATGCACTCAACATGTCTTTATTACTCCCCCCCTTTTTTGTGGTCTTCCTGTTCATGTGTGCATTAGCATCATCAGGCGGAGGAGAAGTGGCATCGGAGCACGAGGGAGCTGCATCTCACATGGCCATAGAGGGCCATGCAACTGACTCAGATTTCACCAGTGAGACGGAGGGCGAGGGGAGCTCCACAGCGGGGACACGTGGTGACACCAGCGACACAGACACGTCCTCGGAAGGGAGCTCCCTTGTGGTGGCGGCAACATCCGTGCCCACAGCAACAACAGGTACAGCCGCCACCCAGCGCACCAGCTCCGCCCTCCCAGCAGCCCCTCAGCCTTCGCCCCGTGCCCGCTCACCCAGGAAGGTGGGCATCTCCTTCGCCCCAGGCACCTCAGGCCCTGCCCCAGTTACCCCTGCTGCCCTCAGTGAGGAGGTCATAGACCTCCTGAGGATGCTCATTGTTGGGCAGTCTACCCTTTTGAATGCCATCCAGGGTGTAGAAAGGGAGGTGCACAGGAGTAATGCATACCTGGAGGGCATTCATTCGGGTCAGGCTGCCCATCAGCGATCGTTCAACGCTCTGGCCTCAGCACTGACGGCAGCCATTGTCCCTGTCTCCTGCCTCCCTCCTCCAACTTCCTCAACCCAGTCCCACTCCCCTGTACCTCTGCCTATCCCAGACACACCTACAGACCAGCCTGCACACACCTCAACACCCAAGGGAAGCTCATCCAGACATAAGCACCACACATCACACAAGCATTCACCCAAGCAACTTCCACATGCAGACATGCCAACAGCCACTGCCTCCTCTGTGTCCCCCTCCTCCTCGTCTCCCTCCTCCCTCCCTGTGACGTCTCCACTCACACTTGCATGCACCACATCTTCAGCCACTACGTCCATCACCAGCACACCCACCAGAACACACCGCACATGTGCAGTCACCACCCCCACTACCATTTACACGTCCCCTGTGTCCTCTCCCAGTGTGTCTGTCACCCCCTCTTCCAAACCACACAAACACAGTCAGCCACCCACCCAACAGCCATCCACCTCACGACAGCCTCCAGCACAAGCACCTGCACCCAGAGACACCAGACTTCACTCTCCTACAACCACATCCTCTTCCTCCACTCCCATACCCACTACAACTACCCGTCCCTGTCTTTCTAAATTGATTTTCCTTTCCAACCTTGACCTCTTTCCAACAACTGACCCACCCCCTCCATCTCTTAAGACTCTAATCAGCACCTCAGCCACCACAAAACCTGGACCTACAAAGACAATAGTCCAAGGATTTTGGAGTCCACCACCTTCAAGGCCAGCTACTTCTGCCAGGAGTAAAGAGACGGCCAGCCCACCCCCTGAAAAAAAAGCCAAGAAAGGCAGTGCCCGGCGCGACAGGCCAAAGACAGCAGGCTGCAAATACACTACCCTGGCACCGTCAGGGAGTGGGGTGCCACCTGGCACACCGCCAAAGGGAGGAAAGGGCCACAGACGAGCAGGGAAGGGTGGCAAGGGCTGCACGCCCGACAAGTCCGGCAGCAGGCGAGCTGCCCAGGAGGGCCCCACCAGCCCTATTCCAGGTGTGCAGGAGGATACCCACGGGCCCGGGACGGCAGCACAGGAGGGCCCCGCAAACGAGAAGACAGATGTGCACGAAGGGCCCGGCAGCCACATGTCAGGTGGCGAGTGAAACCCATGTATTGGCCGGATCTGGTGACCTGGACACACATGTCAAGCACCGCTGAACAGGGCCCTTCAAGTCAAGCACAGCTGAACAGGGCCCTTTAAGTCAAGAACCGCTGAACAGGGCCCTTCAAGTCAAGAACCGCTGAACAGGGCCCTTCATGTCAAGCACCGCTGAACAGGGCACCGCCGTCTCAAGAACCACTGAACAGGGCCCTTCAAGTCAAGCACCGCTGACCAGGGCCCTTCAAGTCAAGAACCGCTGAACAGGGCCCTTAAAGTCAAGCACCGCCGTCTCAAGAACCGCTGAACAGGGCCCTTCAAGTCAAGCACCGCTGAACAGGGCCCTTCAAGTCAAGATCCGCTGAACAGGGCCCTTCGTGTCAAGCACCGCTCCGCTGGGCCCTTCATGTCAAGCACCGCTGAACAGGGCACCGCCGTCTCAAGAACCGCTGAACAGGGCCCTTCAAGTCAAGCACCGCTGAACAGGGCCTTCAAGTCAAGAACCGCTGAACAGGGACCTTCAAGTCAAGCACCGCTGAACAGGGCACCGCCATCTCTGCACCGCTCCGCTGGGCCCTTCATCTCAAGCACCGCTCCGCTGGGCACCGCCGTCTCTGCACCGCTCCACTGGGCACCGCCGTCTCTGCACCGCTCCGCTGGGCCCTTCATCTCAAGCACCGCTCCGCTGGGCCCTTCATCTCAAGCACCGCTCTGCTGGGCACCGCCGTCTCTGCACCACTCCGCTGAGCACCGCCGTCTCTGCACCACTCCGCTGGGCCCTTCATCTCAAGCACCGCTCCGCTGGGCCCTTCATCTCAAGCACCGCTCCGCTGGGCACCGCCGTCTCTGCACGCTCCGCTGGGCCCTTGATCTCAAGCACCGTTCCGCTGGGCACCGCCGTCTCTGCACCGCTCCACTGGGCACCGCCGTCTCAAGCACAGCTGGCCCATTGGCAGAAGGGGCAGGCCCGCATCTGTGTCGGGCAGGGCTGCACGAAGCACTCTGGGCACCATGCCTCCTCCAGAACCAGTGGAGTCTGTAATCCACTTGTGAGACTGTGGCTTTGCACTCCCCAGGATGGCACAGTGGGCAATCCACCCACTGTAGAGACTTGTGAGACTGTGGCTTTGCACTCCCCAGGATGGCACAGTGGGCAATCCACCCACTGTAGAGACTTGTGAGACTGTGGCTTTGCACTCCCCAGGATTGAACAGTGGCCATGGAGGCCCATCGTGGATCTGGCGTCGTGGACTCATCTGGCTGAGGTGCCCCCCCTTCCCTTCCCGCTGAGGTGCCTGTAGTTTTGCTATCTGATGCCCCTGCAGTGTTCTCTCCATTGGAGTCAGGTATCCTGTGTGGGCTTTGCCCATGTGTTTAGGCCCATTGGCCCACGAACAATGGCTGATACCCAATTTGGACAGGACAATTTACATATGTATATATAGTTATAGATGTTTGATATATTTTTTTACTTAGCCGTACAATATACTTCAAATTTCATGAACATTTTATTTTGTCTTTGCATTCTTCCGGGGGGTTTGGGTGTGTCACTCTGAGTTGTTGCTCTGCATTGATGTGTATGTAGTTGTGGGTGAGGACGAGGGTGTCGCGTATGTGTGTCCCCGTAATGTTTTCCCTCCCCCCTCCCCTGTGTCGTAGGTGCAGTACTCACCGTTGTCTTCTGCGCCGGCGTTCGTGCTCCTGGTAGAGGAGCAGGAAGACAATAGCTGGTAGGATGTGTAGTTCGGGTTCCATGCAGTCCAGATTCCTCGTGGAGTGTGTAGAGGTGAGCGTTTCCCGTTCGTAATGGCTGTTTCCGCTGTGTTTATATCGGCGGGGCTACCGCCCCGGAAAAGGTGGCGGATTGGTGGGTTGTGATAGGGTGGGCGGTACATTGTCTCCCGCCTGTCTGTTGGCGGTGACCGCCGCGCTGTTTGTTTGTCCCGCCGTGGCAGTCGAAGTGTTAAAGTGGAGGGCTCTGTTGGCGGTTTCCGCCAGGGTCAGAATTCCATTTTTTTAACCGCCTGCCTGTTGGCGGGTTGGCCGCCGCTTTAACACCGACCGCCAGGGTTGGAATAACCCCCAAGGTCCTACACAAGAATGTAAGCACTGGGGTACAGGGTCACCCACCCATTGCACACCATGGCACACACAGATGCAATAATCATGCCTTTACACCCCTGCAGGACCCCTACCCAACGTCACCGGACAGGAGGTTCCAGACATGTCCACCCCCCCCACAGAAGAGGACCACAGTGATGACAGCAGCTCTGTCCAACTGGATCTATATGACCAGCCCGGCCCATCTGGGACCTCGGGACAGTCGGTTCCGCTGACACAGTCACAGGCCACCACAGAGCCTCCCCCCCTAAGTAAACACCAGCACAGCACCCACCCAGCGGGCCCATACCTCTGTCTTCAGGACACGTCAAGCAACAGTGTGTCCACCACTACAGGGAACCCAGGCAAACCCACCACCCCAAGAACAGCAGGGACCTGGGGGAAGTGGCAGTGGGCACACGGTTCAGGGGACAGAGGCCCAGGAAAACCGGGGAACTGGGAGGTCTGCTCTGCGACAGGGGGAGGACAGGCCCAGGGAACCCACTCTCCACGAGGCCCTCTCCAACATCATGGGAGCGTACCATCATTTCCAGGAAACAATGGCAACGGAACTGGCCAAGTTTCAGGAGACCCAGCGACTGCAGGAGGAACAGTATTTGGGGTTCAGAATGGAACCCAAGTCCATCAACACCACCCTGGTCACCATTGTAGGGGTGCTGAAGGACCTTGTGAACACCAGGAGGGACACTGTGGCACAACAAGGGGCCCCTGACACTAGCCTGGACGATGAACTACCCACCACCTCCGCCGGTGCTAGTGGACAGGAGGCACTGCCACAGGACCACGACACCAGCACCCCACCCCACCCCCTGCAGATGGAGATCCACCCCACAAGCGGTCCCTGAGATCCAGGACAAAGACAGAGAACAATGCCAAGACCCCTGCCAAGAAATGAGACCACCCTGAATGTCATCCTTCTGTCCCACTTTGTCACCCTGTCCATCCTTAAACTGTCCTAGCTTCACTTCCTATGCCCCTTTGGACAATGCACCTGTGAGACAAATAACATGGACATTTCTCCACCATCATCCCTGACCATTTTACAGCCCCCTCCACTATTTTGCACTTAAATAAACACCCTTGAATCACAAAACAATCTGGAGTCAGTCTGTGCTTTCACAAATGTGTATTTGCAATAACTGAGGAAAACTGCAATGTCCAATCTATTGTCAACATACCTATGTCATACAGCTCTAGTCCATGCGGTAACATAGCAGAGGTAAAACAGTGGGAGCCACATCTGTAAAATGGAAAGGCAGATGTAGGAGGCAGTGATGTATTCTTACCTGTGTCTCACTGGAAGTATTGCTGGATCACATTGTTTCTGTTGTCTATGTCCTCTTCTTCTGCCTCCTCTTCTTCACTGTCCACAGGCTCCACAGCTGCCACAAGACCTCCTTCTGGACCATCCTCCTGCAGAAAAGGCACCTGTCGTCGCAAAGCCGAGTTGTGCAGCATACAGCTGGCCACGATGGTCTGGCACACCTTCTTTGGTGAGTAGTATAGGGAACCACCTGTCATATGGCAGCACCGGAACCTGGCATTCAGGAGGCCGAAGGTCCTTTCTATCACTCTCCTAGTTTGCCCATGTGCCTCATTGCAGCGTTCCTCTGCCCCTGTCCTGGGATTTCTCACTGGGGTCTGTAGCCATGACAGGTTTGGGTAACCAGAGTCACCTGCAAATGTCGAGGGAAATCTGTTAGACACACACTAACCCTTAGGGACAACCCCAGAACCAGACAACTATTCACAGGGTATAGGGTCCTTGTCCTCACCTATTAGCCACACACGGTGCCTTTGGAGTTGCCCCATCACATAAGGGATGCTGCTATTCCTCAAAATGTAAGCGTCATGCACTGAGCCAGGAAACTTGGCGTTCACATGGGAGATGTACTGGCCGGCCAAACACACCATCTGCAAATTCATTAAATGGTAGCTCTTCCAATTTCTGTACACCTGTTCACTCCTGCGGAGTGGACCAAGGCCACATGTGTCCCATCAATGGCACCTATGATGTTGGGGATATGTCTTAGGGCACAGAAGTCACCTTTCACTGTAGGCAAATCCTCCACCTGAGGGAACATGATGTAGCTGCGCATGTGTTTCAACAGGGCAGACAGCACTCTGGACAACACGTTGGAGAACATAGGCTGGGACATCCCTGATGCTATGGCCACTGTTGTTTGAAAAGACCCACTTGCCAGGAAATGGAATACTGACAGGACCTGAACTAGAGGGGGGATCCCTGTGGGATGGCAGAGAGCTGAAATCAGGTCTGGCTCC
Source organism: Pleurodeles waltl (assembly GCF_031143425.1). Lineage (NCBI taxonomy): Eukaryota > Metazoa > Chordata > Amphibia > Caudata > Salamandridae > Pleurodeles > Pleurodeles waltl. The sequence continues at coordinate 585,996 of NW_027150399.1, read as the reverse complement.
AACTGGGCACACAGTTCCTGGATTGTGGCACGATCAAGTCTGTAGGTGACTATTACATGTCTCTCTTCCATTGTTGCCGCCATCTCCTCACCTGCCCCAGCGGACATGCCCTATGAGAACAGCGAGCACAGAGTCAGCCAACACTGAGGTAGTAAAAAAACATTTTCATTGCACACATCTGTCAATACGCTATGTGCCTGTCTCTGTGTATATGCAAGGCCTATATATGTGTGACACATTTGAAATGAATGCCATGTGGCCCCCTGAAATGGCGGCTGCCTGACCTGTAATGTGGGACAAGGGGAGATGAGGTAACTGCGCTGGCGTTCTACACTATTCTCCTGCATTGGTTAACATTGGGCCCTATGGTTTCCAGGAGCCAATGATGATGTACGCCGGCGGTGATGGTACGCACCGCCGCGGACGTGACCGCCATTTTCTGTCTGTTCCCTCACTTGATACCTGATCTTCGACAGGAGAGGACCTACACTGCAAGTGCTGCTGTGACCTCGGTCTGGAAGCAACAATGGCTCATGTGTCTGGGGAAAGGGCCCCTGCCTTCTCATCGGTAGAGTTGGATAAACTAGTGGATGGGGTCCCCCCCCAGTACATGCTACTCTACGGTCCTCCAGGCAAACAGGTGAGTACACTGTGACCATGCTGTATGGGCAATGCCTGTTTGTAGTGGTGTGGATGGAAGATACGGGGGGAGATGAGGCCTGCATGATCGGACGGTGAGTGTATGTGCGTCAGGGCAAGGGTGGGAACGTGGAACAATGACTGTGATGGTCCGGACGGTTAAAGTTTTACATTTTCCCCTGTACTATTCCTCTAGGTCAGCGCGCACCAGAAGAAGGATATGTGGCGTGCCAATGGCAAGGACGTCCGGACCCTAGGGGTCCACCACAGACGGAGCACCCGCTGCCAGCTGGAGATGGCCTCCCATCATGGGAGGGGTGCCCATCTCAATATGACCCCCCTGATGTCCCGGATCCTGGCGGTGGCGTATCCGGAGTTGGATGGGCGCTTGAGGGCATCACAGCAGCCACAATGGGGTGAGTACCGTCGCATCCATTAAACTCTGGGCGCAGTGGAGGTGTCTGGGTGGGGGAGCTGGGCAGTGGGTTCCCCTAGGCTAGGGCAAGCTTTGTAGGCAAGGACCCTTTGTGAGGCAGGCTAAGTGGCACCCCATCCCCACCAGTGGTAAGAGCCAGCAACACCTAGTCAGGCTTCCGTGACTTCCATGTGTGCAGCAGTTGGGCATAGGCCATGTACCCCATGTCCCTGTGATTAATTAGGGAACTCTAAGTACATGGCGTAGTTCAGAGGGCTGCTGTGTCTGTAGTGTCCACCGACGGTAGCGGTATTGTATGCACTGAACATGTCTTTCTTCTTTCTTCCCCCCCCTTTTTTGTGGTCTCCCTGTTCTTGTGTGCATTAGCATCATCAGGCAGAGGAGCTGTGCCACTAGAGCAGGAGGGAGCTGCATCCCACATGGCCCTGGAGGCCGAGACAACGGAGTCTGGAGCACCCGTGCGGTGGCGGGCACCTCTGTGCCCACCGCATCTACAGGTACAGCCGCCACCCCCTCTACCAGCACTGCCCTCCCAGCAGCAACTCAGCGTGTGTCCCGTGGCTGCTCACCCAGGAGGTTGGGCATCTCCTTTGCCCCAGGCACCTCAGGCCCTGCCCCAGTCAGCCTTGCTGCCCTCAGTGAGGAGGCTATTGACCTCCTGAGAGCCCTCACTGTTGGGCAGTCTACCATTCCGAATGCCATCCAGGGTGTAGAGAGGCAGTTGCAACAGACAAATGCATACCTGGAGGGCATTCATTCTGGCCAGGGAGACCAACAGCGAGCATTTCAGGCTCTGACCTCTGCACTGATGGCAGCCATTGTCCCTGTGTCCAGCCTCCCCCCTCCAACTTCCTCCACCCAGGCCCAATCACCATTACCTCATCCTATCCCAAGCACACCATCAGACCAGCATGCACACACCTCAACACACAAGGGTGGCTCTGGCAAACATAAGCACCACACATCCCACAAGCACTCACACAAGCATCATACCCTTGCACACATACCGCTATCGTCACGAGCCGCCTGGACTACGGCAACACCCTCTACGCCGGGACCACAGCCAAACTCCAAAATCGCCTGCAACGCATTCAAAACGCCTCGGCCCGCCTCATCCTAGACGTACCCCGCAACAGCCACATCTCCGCACACCTGAGACACCTGCATTGGCTCCCAGTTAGCAAAAGGATTACCTTCCGACTTCTCACCCACGCACACAAAGCCCTCCACGACAAGGGACCGGAATACCTCAACAGACGCCTCAGCTTCTACGTCCCCACCCGCCAGCTGCGCTCCTCTGGCCTCGCACTCGCTGCTGTCCCTCGCATCCGCCGCTCCACGACGGGTGGGAGATCTTTCTCCTTCCTGGCGGCCAAGACCTGGAACTCCCTCCCCACCAGCCTCAGGACCACCCAGGACCACTCCGCTTTCCGGAGACTCCTAAAGACCTGGCTGTTCGAGCAGCATTAACCCCCCCTTTCTTTTCCCCTAGCGCCTTGAGACCCGCACGGGTGAGTAGCGCGCTTTATAAATATTAATGATTTGATTTGAACATCCACTGCCTCCACTTTGTCCCCCTCCTCCATGTCTCCCTCCTCCCTCCCTGTCACATCTCCACTCACACCTGCATGCCCTACATCTTCAGCCACTACCTCCATCACCAGCACGCCCATCACCAAACACCGCTCACGTGCACTCACCACCCCCACTACCATTCACACATCCCCTGTGTACTCTCCCAGTGTGTCTGTGAGCTCTCCTCCCAAGCTACACAAACGCAGTCACACACCCACCCAACAGCCATCCACCTCACGACAGCCTCCAGCCCATGCACCTCCACCCAAGTCAGAATACAAACACCTCCTACAACCACTACCTCTTCCTCCACTCCCAAACCCCCTCCATCTACCCATCCCAGTGTGTCAAAAAAGCTTTTCCTCTCAAATGTTGACCTCTTCCCTACACCTCCCCCGTCCATCCCCTAGGGCCCACCTTTCCTGGTCCCAACCCAGCACCTCAGCCACCACATCACCGGGCACAGTGGTGCCAGCAATATCCCGATTCTGGAGTGCGCCAAGCCACAGGGCTGCCAGTGCCCCAAGGAGTGAGTTCAAGGACATTCCCCCACATCCAAAACAGAAGAAGTTGCCCACATCCCAGAGGGAGAAGGCCAAAACACCTGCCACCAAGGGCTCAACCAAGACAATGGTTGGGAGTGGCAAGACAGCTGCGCCACCATCCAAGGTGGGGAAGGGCCTGAAAAAGAAAGGCAAGTCAATGGAGCCGCCAACCAGCACAGCGGACAAGACCATTCCCGGCACCGCCACATGCACCGCCGCCACGGACGCCGCCGCCAGCACCCCAGATACTGAGCCCTTCACCAGCAACGCAGACACTGTGCCCTTCAGCAGCACCGCAGTCAGTGAGCCCGCCACCAGCACCACCGCTACTGACACTGCCGCCAGCACTGAAGTCGGTAAGCCCCCCACCAGCACCACTGCTACTCACACTGCCACCAGCACCGCAGTCTCTGAGCCTGCCACCAGCACCGCAGTCTGTGAGCCAGCCACCAGCACCGCAGTCAGTGAGCCAGCCACCTGCAAGCAGTCAGTGAGGCCGCCACCAGCACCGCCGGCACAATGACCGCCGCAAGCACCGCCGCCCCAATGACCGCCACAAGCACCGCCTCTACTGACCCCGTCACAAGCCACGTGACATCCTGAGCCAGTGGCACCACCGCAGACATGGCTGCCATCCCCATTGGTAATTCGTACGAGGCTGGTGATCAGTTCCAGGGGCGTGGGCAGCATTGATGTTGCCCCACCATCAGTGGAGTGTCATATCCACTACCTTAGTCTATGGCAGGATGAAGCACTCTGGGCACCAAGCCCCCTCCAGAACCAGTGGAGAAAGGCAACCACTACCTCAGTCCTTGGCAGGATGAGGCACTCTTGGCACCAAGCCCCCTCCAGAACCAGTGGAGACTGACATTCACTTGAGAGACTGTGGTTTTGCACTCCCCAGGATAAAGCAGTGGGCAAACCACCCACTGGAGAGACTTGAGAGACTGTGGCTTTGCACTCCCCAGGATAAAGCAGTGGGCAACCCACCCACTGGAGAGACTTGAGAGACTGTGACTTTGCACTCCCCAGGATAAAGCAGTGGGCAACCCACCCACTGGAGAGACTTGAGAGACTGTGGCTTTGCACTCTCCAGGATACATCAATGGGCATGGAGTCCCCTCGTGGAGCAGGTGTCGTGCACTCATCTGGCTGAGGTGCCCCCCATTCCCTTCCCCTGAGGTGCCTGTTTTATTTCGATCTGATGCCCCTGCAGTGTTCTCTCCGTTTTGATCGGGCATCGAGTGTGAGCCTCTCCCATGCATTTTGCGCCCAGTGGTCCACTGGACTATATAGGTGCAGTACCTGGACTTGAATTCTTGGTGTACATATTTGTTTATAGTGTATATACATTTTTGACTAATGGATGTTTATTGATTACAGTGGTTACAATCATTTCCTTGCTTACTTCCAGAGAGGGTTGGGGGGTGTAAATGTAATGTTTGAGCATGTATTGGTGTGTGTGTTGTTGTGGGTGAGGGTGGGGGTGTTGCATGTTGCATGTGTGTGTCACTCTCTTTTCCCTTCCCCCTCCCCTGTGTTGTAGGTGCAATACTCACCGTGGTCATCGCCGCCGTCGGTCATGCTCCTGGTAGAGGAGCAGGAGGACTATCGCAGGGAGTATTTGGAGTTCAGGCTCCATGCCGTCCTGGTTCCTCGTAGGCTGTGTAGAGGTGGGTGTTTTCCCTTCCAAGTCCTGTTTCCGCCGTGTTTTTGTTCACGTTGAATCCACCGCGGGAAAGGTGGCGGATTGGCCTGTCATAAAAGTGTGAGCGGTACATTGTCTTCCGCCTGTCTGTTGGCGGTGACTGCCAAGCTGTTTGTTTGTACCGCCGTGGCGGTCGGAGTGTTAAAGTGTCTGTCTATGTTGGCGGTTTCCGCCATGGTCATAATTCGATTTTGTTTTCCGCCGGCCTTTTGGCGGTTTTACCGCCGCTTTACCACCGACCGGCAGGGTTGTAATGAGGGCCTTAGTCTTTTAAGTCTCAATTAGTCAAATGAGTACACACCTAAAACCCCAAGCACCTCAGAAAAGGCACTTAGGGACTCAGAGGGTGACTAGTAGAGGCCAACTGAAGGGTCCAGTCTAGTTCCAGTTGCCGCTAGTCAACTTTATAGTTCCATGAAAAGGCCTCTTGCACCTTGTTGTCTCACTGTGGCCCAACAAGAGGTCACCCAATTGACCTTTGGAGTCTGCTTGATTGTTGATTGTACAAGAGGAACTTGTCCAGTTCTTCAAGGTTCCTCTCTGGTCACAGACATCAGATCCAGTCCTCTTTTGTTCTTCTGCAGGTTGACAATTGTTCTAAAGTGGGTGCCTGGAGATTCCACATTTATGTATGACCCTAATCAAATGGGTGGATGTAACTCCTGACCTCTCTATAACAAATGGGGTAAAAGTTCCCAGGCCCTGACTTACCTACCGTTGCAGTAGTCCCTGTTTGCCTTGTTGCAAATAGGCCCAAAATGCAAAGTGTCAGGACAAATTGAAATTGATGAAATTCTTCAGCCACATTCAACTTGGACTTTGATGGTGGGGGTGGGGAGTATGTTATGGAAATCCTAGCGTTCTCCCACATCTAACTCTAAACTGCCATTGAGGCAGACACTATACCCACAACACACCCAGAGACAGAAGTCTGGTAGGGCAAAAGCAGGGTCCTTCACCAACCAGAAAGTGGATCAACAAGAATGCCTTGCCAACCTGTTCTCTTCCAGTATGCCCCAAGTTCTACTTGTGGCTCAACATACTTGTCAAGCAGGAAGTGACACTGTATCAAAAAGGATGCATGCAGGCCCAGCTCAGCATATTTTGTGAAGCACAGGTAAGCCAATTATTTGTTCCTTGGAGGCATTTCACACCTTTTTCACACCTTTGCAAGGCTGAGATCTGGAGAGACTTCTGCTGATTAGCCTTCTTGCAGTTCAGGTAGGTGTAGGGTAAGTTGATGTTCCTGAAGTAGAGCAACATAAGTTTCTCAGAAGGCATTTGAATTTGCTACAAAAACCACATCTGGCCCAAAATTGTATTTTTTCATATAGTTTTAATATTCCACTAGGGTAAGGCAGAGTCTTGTGTTATTTTTAACATCATTTTTGGGAGTGGGATGTGCGGCATCCTTCCCAGGCCTTTATATGATCCCAGGACATTATCCCTACGGCCTTTAAGAGGCCTTTAAGAGGCCCATGGGACTTCATCCTGTGGGGCCTCAAAAGAAAATGCTGTGGGTGCCCCAGTCACACTCAGGACACCCACAGTAATTGCATCCCTTTGGGCAGTGCAGGAAGACCAAGGCTCCCAGTGGCCCCTACTTGATCCCCAGTCAGCACTCATCCAGGATGCAATGGGAGCTGGCTCCATTTGTATGCTTTTGCCAATATCTTGCAGCTTTTCAAGTTGAGCAAGAGCTAAGGTATGGTCCCTGCTGCAAAAGTGCTGTCTTTAGGCCTAGTGGATGGGCTCAGAAGGGCCAATGGATGAGCAGAGTGTAGGACCTCATGTCCCCTCCATACAAAAAAATAACTCAGCATCCAGGGATGTGTCTTCTGAGGCTCCAGAATGGGGACAATATGCCACCCTCGTCAAATACAAAAAAAAATTGACACTGGGGTATGAGGTCCCCGGGACTCTTTCATGGCTTGTGTCGTAGGTGCCAATGCCTCCTTCCCCTTTGAAAAAATGATTGGCCCCACAGCTTGCGGTCACTGGGTCTTCAGAATTCTAAAATGGGGCCCACAATATTTTTCATTTAACTTACCAGCAAAAAAGACTTAACTTAAAGATATCTCATTGTGAACAACTCCCTGTGTTCTGGATCAGAAGCTTACTTCTTTTAAATGAAGCATAACGATATTTGAGTTACTATCATGATATAACTAACCCTCCTTCTCTATTAGCAAATACCGCAGATGGCATATGCACCTTCTGTTACTGAAAAAGTTGTAGCATTTTGCTTGTGCAAATAAAAATGAATTGCCATTCATTAGTATTCAGTGGGATGTAATCTAAACAACATAAATATCACTTACTAAATACCACTGGTACTTGGAATCCACATTCATATATAAATATAAAGTAATCAAAACCTTGATGTGACAATCAGCCTGCTTGCTGTAAGCAATTATAAAAGTGATAATTACTTAAGCCAAATGTTCAATCAATAGTTCAAAGTTCAATTTTTAACACAAAATTGATTTTCAGATTACTTATCTGTATCCAAACTGTTGTTTAGTGAGCTCTCAAGAAAGTAGCTCCCAAAGCGAGTCATGAATCGAAAAGACAGAGCCCTGGCTGCAGTAGCAATTTAGCACAATTGGTTAGCAAAGTTGCTGTGAAAAATGAGGTAAGGTACACCCGATGATCCAAGATAAGATCGTCGCTGTCAGATCCAAACATTGTGAGAGTTCAATGATTGTTAGGATTCGTAGCTTTGCTGTTAAGTGCCTTCATGTAGTACGTTCTCCACAAGTGCAAAGTCTTGCACCAGGCTGAGCCTACCCTCTGTGAACACTGCCAATCTCTCTGAGCATGAAATAACGTCATAGTGAACAGGATGACAGTATTAAGTCCCACATTCACTGAGCTATTACCATCTTGAAGTGCTTTCTGGCACACTGCCGGGAATCTGACTTTTCTACAAAGCCTTCTTTAAAAATTTTGTCTTTTGGGGACCCTATTTTTGCTGGTATTAGGATTTTCTGCCTGGCAATACAGTTGTTCATGTTCACAGTGCATGCACTCTGCCCAAAAAAATTTAATATAATATTGGTTTTGCCCGGTTTATCTATTTAGCTTTCGTGTATAACTGTGATAGATGGAGCAGAAAATTACGAATGGCGTGAAAGTTATATGTCAAATGTGGGATACAGTATATTTACACCACTTGCATATATTACAAAACAGCATGGCTGCAAGGACTGCCATTTTGCTCTGGCTGGGCTTCAATTTTAAATCTTTGTAGTTATACATTGAAAGAAAAATTGTATTTGCCATGTAGGAAACCTTAGTTTTATATATTATAAGTCACATTTAAGGTGTGCTTCCTAAACATATAGGGCTGGCTACTAAACATATAAAAATACAGCACACATAAGTGTGCCCTTACAGTGAATAAACACTTAAAAGCTGGTTTTACTGTGTAAGTTAGGCCAGATTTTCCATGAATAGGCCTAGGTGTGATAACCTTTATTTCATATCCTTAGAATTAACAACATTGCTCACAGAGGGCTTGGCCCCTGAACCGAGAAAGGCAAAAGTGTGGTCAACAACATACCACTTAACAGGGATTAGCCATCTTGGATAGAGACAGGAACAAATGGCAGAAGAGCCTTCACACTTCCTCTTTTGACTTAGAAGTGTCAAGTGTGGCTGGCATGATTAATTCTGAATCCCTCCCATGCCCTTCACAGGTAACTTGGCTCAAACCCCACCTAGGAGCAGAAGTGTTTAATTTTACCTTTACAGAGGGAAGGTTACTTCATTTAAATAAAGGAGTGACTAAAAGAGAGCCTCTGTAGATGCAATGAAAATTTAGCGATTTCTAGATTTCTGGCTTGTAGAATTTTTTAATAACTTTATTTAAGGTTTTTTAATAACCTATAAGCACATACAGCAACACATGAGTGTTATTCAATTGGCGCAGACAGAAGTACATCCAGTATATTAAATATATTGCAGCAGATCAACACTAAGAGTGAGAGTAAGGTATGGTACAGTATAAGCAAAGTAACAGGACATCCTTACTGACCATAAATGGCCCAGGGAGAAGTGTTGGTGCATTGGGGGGACCACCCATCACCAGTTTCAAGAGGTGCAGGTGACAAAGCTTGAAAATAGGACTTTGGGGATGACAAATGTTCTTAGGGCAAAAGGCTGGTGTCTGAATGGAAGCATAAGCTCCCTGTTATGGATAAAATGGATAAGGTCCCCAATCCAGGCCATCTCAGTTGGGTGAGCCGCACTGCCCCTATAAATGGCGATCTGACATTTAGCAAGCAGCAATGCCAGCGCCGCATAGGGCAGATTGGATTTTGACAGTGTCTTCCTGTAACCCAGCAGAGCTTGGATTGGATCAGGGGTAAGTTCCTGCTCTGTCATGTGGGATAGGGTATAGAAAATGTTGTTCCAACATTTAGAGATAGTGGGGCATACTCAGGTTAAATGGAAGAAGTCAGCGTCGTCAGCTTTACATTTGAAACATTAGTGGTACCGTATAGGGTTCAGACGCGAGAGGGTGGACGGAGTGGTGTATGCACAGTGCATTGTGCAGCACACATAGAAGTACCAAAGCGTAATTTTGGAATGATTGTTTATGTGCAGGAAAGGACACCTTCCTGCACATAAACAATCATCCATGGCACTTTGCTTCTCCTATGTTTGCTGCAGGATGCAGCAAACATAGAAAAAGCAAAACATAAAGAGAAATAAAAGCATTCCTCTTTGTTTTGCCACATTTTTGGCATTGCCTCAGGTTTACGACAACTCATAAATCTGAGGCAGTGTCAAAAGAAATGGGTGTTGCAGTGGAATGTTCATTGTAACACTCATTGCACACCCCATTGGCGCATAAAACTGTTTCAGAATGTCCCATATTTACAAGGACGTGTAATGTCACAGAAAGTGGCGTTACATCTCCTTGTAAATAAGGAGCAGTGGTTAGCTCCACTGGAGCGTCACAAAAAGTGATGCTCTGGTGGTGCTAGGGGCTGTTAAATCTGTCCCTAAATTTGTTCCCATTTGGATATTTTTTCCATGGTGAACTGGATCCAGCTGGACCTCATGGCAAAGGTGTAAGGCTTTGTGGATCCTTTCCTACCTACAACTTCTAGCCTTGATCCGGTGATGTGTTTCAAGAAGTAAAACTAAAACACCGAAATGTAAAGCCTTGAAGAGGAGTAATGTGTCATACCTTCTCCAAAGGAGAGGAAACTTGACAGATGCAAAATCCAGCTTTGTCCTACTTGGAGAATTTAGGCCCTCATTTCGACCTCAGCGGTCTTTTTCAAAGACCGCCGAGGAACCGCTATGCTGAAGACAGCCAGTGCAGGCGGTTTTCCACGTGGCGTATTATGACTGCTGGCAGCCTTCCGTCCTTTTTCGGACGGAGAGCCGCCAGCAGCCATACTGGCGGTCGGCGGGGATGTGGAGGCTGCTCCACCTCCACCACCACGTCATCAGAACACTGCCCACTGAATCACGTTCAATGATTCGGTGTGGCGGTGTTCTGGTGACGGGGAGCTAGTGGCGGAGCAGCCCCCATGGATCCCGTCCCCTCCCGGAGGATCAACAGACAAGGTAAGTTGATCGTCTGTTAGGGGAGGGGGGGTGTTGTGTGTTGTGTGCATGCATGGGGGGTGTGTGTGAGTATGTAGAGGGGGTGTGAGTGCGTGTATGCATGTGGGGGTGTTGTGTGTATGGGAAATGTGTACGGGTTGGTCTGTGTGCATGTCTGTTTGTATGTGTTGGGGTATGTGTTGTTGCAGTGTATGTGTGCGTGTAGGGGTGTGTGTCTGTGCATTTTGGGGGTGGGGGTGGGGAGGGTGTGTGTGTCTGTGCATGTTGGTGGTGGGGGTGGGGAGGGGGGTCCTGCCACCTCTGGGGGGTGGCAGGAGGGTGGGGGTGTGGGGGGAGGACTCAGGGGTGGGTGAGGGGGGTGGGGGAGACCCCTATCAGTGCCAGGGAAGGAATTCCCTGGCACTGATAGTGCCTACCTCCATGGATTTTGTGGCAATTCTAAACCACCCGAAATCCATGGCGGTATGCAGGGTCGTGATTCCGCCGGCGGTCTGGTGATGGCCGCCGGGTTGGAGACTAAAGTCTCCAGCTCAGCGGTCGGAGTGGAGAAGTAGCAGATGACAATGGCGGTAACCGCCATGGTCATAATTAAAAAAAAAAAATCCGCCGGCCTCTTTGGCGGTATTACCACCACTTCTCCCCCGTCCGCCAGGGTTGTAATGAGGGCCTAAATGTCCAACCAATGGCTTCAGTGGGATGATGACATATCCAACTTTGAGGATTCCTAGCCCGCTTCAGCCTTGAACCTTGCCCTACAAGACTTTGAGAATCAAAACATAAGAATAAGTAGCGTTGTAAAAACGTTGACTTGAATGGCAGCTTGGCAGCTTGACTTACTTATAGTGAGCCTAAAATCATGGCTACATCCTGATTAACTGCAAACTGGTTGCTTTCACTGTAAACATTTAAGAAATTATACCTGAAGTTCCACTTATCTGTCTTTGATTGTTTGGCTGTCATTTTGTTCATTCGTTCATTCATTTTTACTAAACTTTTCTAAATTGGATTCTAAATTGCAGTAGCAGCTCATGAGTGGGGAAGGGACAGGGAGGAGTGGGGGTAGGAGGGAGGGAGGAATGAACATTAATTTACATTAGATAAAAATGTAATTAAAAAGCAGAAAATCACTTACCTTTCCTCACAGCCGCTCCTCTCTGCCATCGCTGCACAAAGGCACAGGCTCCCAGCCTGCTCTGTGGCTAATCCTGACGCTGCACAGAGCAGGTAGACTGGGAGCCTGTGCAGGCTCTCTCCAGCCCGGCAACTGCATTGCTGGGCTGGAGAGACCCTACAACGCATGTGTGTTTGGCCAGACTGAGACGGCCAGCCAAACATACATGTGCAGTAAGGGGGAGTGCTGAGCACTCCCCCTCACTGCTCGTCACCCCCTGGCCCTGCCCCTTTACCAGAAAACAATAATAAAATCATTTTATTGTCATTTTCTGGTAAAGATTTTGCAGCTGCCACTGCTGGTGGCGACACAGTCTTTTGTGTGGCCTTTTCTCTAACATAGATCATGCCTGGGCAAGTGTAGTGCCAATCCGATCTGTCATTATCATTAAATCAAAATTATAAAATTAAAACAAAAACTACAACACCATAAACATATGTATATATTAAAATAATATTTTTACATGTACGCATTGTTTCAGATTAGGGACCATCAATAAGTATTAAACAACAAAACATCTAAACACAAAATGAAACAAAAATCATAAAATTAAAGTTTTAACATACTAACCAATACAGACACTGTAAAAAGGGCACAAAAGTGTATTCATTTGTAACTAAAATATAAACACTTGCAGAAAGCCATACTCTGTTTGATTCTACATATAACAAAATAAAAGCCAAAAAGAAAGACAACTTTAAAAATTAAGTAATATAATATAAATAAATTATAACTAAATAACACAAACAGCCAAGCTTTTGATTTAAACCCAAAAAGTATTACAGTGCAGGGAACCTACCAAACCCAGGCATTTCGGAAAACTAGACTCCGAGGAAGGTCCAGTGTGGTCGGGCATACATTGTTATCCCTACCTTTTCTCAACCACAATGCCCTTCAAACCTTTATCTTTTACATAACACACATATTTTACTCATAGTTCTGTGAGATAAAGCTTTAGAGTCTCCAGGGATCCACACATTTTATTTCACTGAGAGTTTTCAGACCCATCCGGATAACAACAGTACCCTATTTGTGGAAGTGGGCTTAGTGCCCATGTCTTGAAAGACCCTAAAACATGACATGGATAGATTACATTTTCCCACTCAAAACCAACCCACTTTTTGCAAAATGGGTAGCTTGTAAAATGGTACACCACTTGTGTGACTGGGCCTTGTGCCCACAACACAAAACACCCCAAACCCAGATGTTGAAACACCCCTTGACACCAATTGAAACAGACCTTTTTTTGCAATGTAGGTAGCTGAGGAACATGAGCCCTATCTTGTATACCACCCACGAAAACCGACTAACCACAGACATTTCTGATAACTAGACACCTAAGAGAATTCAGAGTAGTGTGACTTCCGTGGGAGAATACCATGACATTTGAGTAATTAGAAAACCATGTAAACCTCAAACATTTGTTAAAAGTACATTTTCCTCACATTTCTCTGAGGGAAAGTTAAGTAATCTTCCAAAGAACTTCTCAAAAGATGCTAAAAGAGACAAAAAACAGACTATTGCTTCATTGTGTCACATATGTATTACTGCAGCATAATTATGGGACAAGGGGTAAGCTCACTCCAGCCGTTACTGATTTACTGCATCATGCACATTGCTCACTCCATCCATTGCTCATTATGCCATTCACTCTGTCAACTCCAGCTACTATTTATTGTGCTATTTACAATGCCATACCCCAGTAATTTATTGTGACATTAATACTGATTATTTCCACCAGTGCTCATTTATTGAAATATCCACTTTCTCCACTCCAGGCACTGTTTAAATTATTATGACATTCACAGGGTTGTCACCTTTCTTCTTAAACAAAACCAGTAATTTAATATACTTTTGCTGTTCTGGAACAGGTGATGATTTGTAGATAGAAATAATTTATTTAGATGTTTTAGGATTCTTTTTAAAAAACAAATATTATATTTCTGTTTGCTTTTAGAACACAAGACCAATTACAATACCCAACAATAACTAAATTATCCAATAATCTTGGGTTCTGAACCAGCATGCTGCCCATAGTAATCCACTTTAACACCTCAATTATATTACAAACCATACATGCTAATACCTTTAAACTGGCAAGAAGGGAGATTAATAAAACTAGGGAATCTTTTTCCCCCACTGACATACAGTAAAGACAATTCTAGGTGGGAGAAAGGTAAATTGAAATCATTTTGTGCTTAAAAAAATTGACAGTCTCCATCAGGTATCATATTGAGTCTTGGCATGCATGCAGAGGCAATTTTAAGCGTTTCCAGGGGGCACCTTGTAGAATGAGATTATTCTACTTTATCACACATTTGTCAATTTCTGTACCAGAACTTCTCTCTGCATAGTTCTAACTCTGACTGTCTCTGCTCTGTGTCATTGTTGGAAGGTTTGGGATCCCAGGGAAAACTTTCACTGTTTTTGCGCGAAGGTTACAGCATAATACATCATGTAGGTTTGAATTAGAAAAAAATAAATAATAGTATTAATATTTCTTTCAAACATATTCCTTGCTCAGGGTTGCGAAAATGTTGAAGATTACACTGCATCAGTGCATTACAAAATCAGCCATACCGAACATCCCAGGTCCATGTGTTATGTGCTGCTCCACTTCATGTTTTTCTTTGAACTCTGAGACTTGTATTCTAGCTGATTCCAATATAAAACAGGAAGTCAAGTCCCAGAATTAGAAAATAACCTTGACTGGAGCAGCACATCATGCTTTGTCCTGTGAAACATAGCAGCCAATCAAAATAATTATTATTAAATAAGTGGCCATGTGTGAAGAAAAGAAAACATTTCAATTAAAAAAATATGCCTTCCTGGGAGTAGGTCTGTATGCCAGAGGGGCTACCTCAACACAAAAACAATATTCCCTAGTGGTCTAGTGCATTCCTGGTTGTGGATTGCAGTGCATCCACTATCCACAAGCAATAATTAATTTGAGGAAGGCATTGCTGGAAAAACTGACTCTGGAAAGGGGGCACACTGGAAACGAGCCCCAGGACATACAAAGAAGCAATCTACTTGTTCTTTCCTCTCTACTCCTGTAGGGTTTGTGAAGTCAGTGTGCTTTCGGGTGGGAACCCAAGAGGAAGTCATTCCATTTCAGCCCCTGCTTTTTTTTTAAGGAAACCTCAGGTGCAAATTCATGATGTTCCTTTTAACCTATACCTAGCGTTTGCTGCTGCCCGAAGACCACACAGGGAAGGGTGTGCGCGTGGGAGCTGATCTGATGTTGAAGCTATCTAATTCACTAAGCTACGTAGATTACCTGCTTCTGACTAACAACGTGAGTAATACAGAAGCACATGTATATTTACCTTTTGTGAATCGGGCCCTGAATGTACTTGTTACTCAGGCATTTCACATGATGACATAGATACTTTAAGATTAGCCTACAGCAGAGAGGTAAAAATTCTAAAATTAATTTTTCAGATAATTTGCTGTGTTTGGTTTCATTGGTAGGTAATCACCAACACAATATGATGATTATTCCAATTGTCAATGGAAAACTTGAGGACATTGCAGCTTCAGCTAGTGCAAACTTCATCTGTGTTTCTTTGCCTCCCACACAATTTTAAAAGGTCAAGTTCTAATGAAACAATGTAATGAAAATGATTTACATGGTAATTTCCAAATTAAAGGAAACACTGTTGCAAAATTAAATCTCATAGTACACAAAGGTGGGAAAACCAGATCGTTCTGCTGAGTATACCTTGATAATTTGCTTCACCATATATGTATTTATTCTGTTCCCTACATTGTGGTGAGTAGTAATTGCTTCAGAAAATGTAATTTGAACATTGATGGCAGGAGATGGTTAATGCTACTACTACTACTATTACTATTACTACTTCTAATAATAATAATAATAATAATAACTTTTATCATATAGTGATTTATATCACACTTTGGCTGTTTCTAAGCGCTATGAGGAGTTACCATTACCTGTTTTGATAATTTTTCGAGACCAAGTCATGCCAAACAGTAGAGGAAACAATGCACCAAAAGATGTGAAAGCTAAAATGCTGTTCACTTACTATTTTTCCAGGCGTTCTAGTGTAGCTCTGTGGGGACTGCCACCTTTCATGCACTGGAGTCCTTCACAGTCTTTTGTAGATCTTCCTTCTTAGAAGTAATGTATTACATTCCACATTTAGACCATGGTGAAACAATAAGACTCTCTGGAACCCATCCCTGCTCTAGGTTGAAAGGCCATAATGTGGCTCTGTTTTACTGATTACCCTCATGGATGCTGTGGCGGGCATGTACACTGCCGGAGAAAACAACACAGCTGTGCAATTGCAAGAAAACACTGCAAACAATAGTACAAGTACTCTAAAATACAGAAAACATGATGTAGAAGATGCAATTCTGATTTGCTACATATAGTATGGCATTGTGATCGAATAGTATGGGCGGAATTAAACTGCTCTCCCACCATAATATTCAGGGGCATAGCTTTATGGGGGTGAGGTATTACACCCAACTAACACATGTATCTTTGATAAATAGTTGGATACAGGGGCTTTTAGTCAAGTATGATGAGTTGTCTTTCGGATTTCACAAGGAACTTTACACAAATAAACAAAAAGGTACACACTCTCTCTCTCTCTCTTGTTGTGTTTGGGAATACTTAGAAAATGCTGGTTATTTCACAAAATAATGTGTTTTCTCTCACTTAGTGCCCCTGCCAATCTGCATTCCTCTACCTTTAAGCTGCCCATAAGCCCCTCCTGTGCTCCCTGATTCTCATATCATTTATTTTAACATTGTGTGCCAGCGTGATTGATGGGAAATCTCTTGATTATATTAATCTGAAGTAACAGGCTCCGTACGATATGTTGAAAGTCATTAATATTAACTGGATGACAGTACTGGAATCAAAACCCTCAAACTGTTTCCATTCCATTTAGAATCTCAAGTGCCTCCCCCTATTTTTTACGTCCCATGATTCTTTCAGACATAACATACTTAATTGTAGTGTTCAAGGATGAGCTAGGGCAGACAGATGATAATGTAAACAGAAGATGAAGGCTTGCCTTTTCCCCCCATTTCCATTCCCAATATTTAAAACGCTTTTAGTGATTGGACAAACATAACAACAAACCCAATTTAGAACATTTTTTTGTGCCCATAAGCTGCATCAACGGCGGGATGGACTCCCCCAGGGGGAAATATACCATTTCTTTA
Organism: Pleurodeles waltl; assembly: GCF_031143425.1. Taxonomy (NCBI): domain Eukaryota; kingdom Metazoa; phylum Chordata; class Amphibia; order Caudata; family Salamandridae; genus Pleurodeles; species Pleurodeles waltl. The sequence goes on along the minus strand of NW_027150399.1, from coordinate 569,134 downwards.
TTTAATATGAGTAGCACTTGCTTTATCCTGTTGAAGGTCACATGGTTCACCCCCCTCCATGAAATATGTGCTTGATTCTTATATAATACTATATTTATTTTATTTCTTTACTTTTCAGTCATGTTGAATAAAGAATCATTACATAATCACACAATGCATGCTATCCTGGCCAGTGTGTGGGACATAGTTACATATAAAAGAATAATCAACAAATCTGATGCTCCCAGCTATCTAATTCACTATGTGACTGAGATTCTCTGTCTCCAGCTAACAAAGCAAGCAACACAGGAAACAAAGAGAATAGTATCTTCCAATCCCAAGAGCATAGTTACAAGAAATTGTCATAGGGCAATGCTGTAAGCCTTTCTGCTACACTGCCCTAAGCCAATTTGAAAGGGCATAAATGCACTGTATTTACACAATATAGTGCATTTCTGTCCTTTCCCCTTGCGCTGGTGCACAAATTGCTGCCTAGCATCAATGCAGGCACCCTTGCACCATGCTGCAAGGGGTCTGCGTTGTAAGCATGCTTGTTTTTGTGCAGGGAGGGTCACATTCCTGCACGCAAACAGTCCAGAAATGCATTTTCCTCAATGTGTCCTGAAGAGTGCAGCACACATGAAAAGTGGAAACAACGAAGAGAAATAAAGATATTTCTCTTTGTTGTGCCGGCCCTGGGGAGGAGTACAGTTTTGACACATTCCCAGATTCACAGATTCTTGTAAATCAGGGAATGCATCAAAACCCATGGGTGTTGCTTGTTAACACCCATGGCAACACCAATGGTATGCCACCCTGACGCAGTGAAAGGCAACGCAGGACTTACACTCTGTTGACTTACACCATATCTCAAGGCCATGAAAAGCCATGTAAAGTGGACTTGCATGGCCTTGTAGATATGGGTCTGCACTATGCACTGCCGGTGCTTCACATAAAGTGACCCACCAGCGAATCACAGAACTTGTAAATATGTCCCCCAATGTGATCTAGAACATATGTGTAAAAAAGAGACGACAATCTTCAAACCACAAGATTACAGTTATAGTGAAGAAATAAAGATGTAGTAATTGCAGCAGCAGATGGACTCTTCTGTAAGAACTGAGGCAAAGAAGCCCTACCTTGTCAAATATTTCCAGCCTTGAAGTGGATTTTAAATGTCCTGCTCCTCTTATCAATGTTTATGCAAAACAAATGTGCTAACTCTGTAAAATGTATTCATACAGCTTGAAGAGAGTCCAAAGAAGACTTTTAGAACTACCACCCAGAGACGAGGCTGAAGAATAAAAATGCAGAAATACATTGTGTTAAATATTCAGTGATAGAGCATGAAACAAACATGAACTAGTCACACAAGAAGATAGAAGAATGGGAAGATTTTTAATACAGTAGTACACAGAGGGCCTCAATAGGAGTGCCCCTATGTCCACTGGGTAACTCTGCCCCCCACCAAACTTACCAAGACAGCGGTACCGATAATCCAGGGAGTGGAGTTAGTGAGCCACTAAGACTTATGGCCTCATTATGAGGCTGGTGGTCCTAGTACCACCAGCCTCATGGTGGCGGTATGACCGCTGTGACTATGTCGGGCTGACTGCTAAACTACAACTTTGGCAGGCCGACCCGCCTGGAGACCGCTGTCCCTGCTAGGATCATAGATTCCAACAGGATGACGGCTGTTGGGCTTGTAACCAGCCATGGAGGCACTGAACTCAGTGCCACCTGGCTGATTACAACCCCATTTTCCACCAGCCTTTTCATGGCGGGGACCCCGTCATGAAAAGGCAGGCAGAAAGCCAGTCCCCGAGCCCCCCTGCCTAGGTCCATCAGAATGTACACTGTCTGCTTTGCAGACAGTGGCCATCCTGAGGGAGCTGAATGGCCCCCTCTGTGCTAGGATATAGGACTCTGTTCCTTTAATGGTCAGGCTGGTGGTAACCTTGTTATACACACATTGGGGACGTCACCATCATGGCAGTGGCGTCCTTCCCATGAGTTTGGCGGGCTTGCTATGAGACTGCAAAACACTAAATGAGGCCCTTGGGGTTCCCTAAGAAATATGGAGCTACAGGGGTGAATCAGCAGCTCTATTTCTGCTTTGCAAGTTATTCCTCATTCTCTATTGGTTTTTCTCCCAGAGATTTCATGTGGTTCTAGCAGGTGATATATACAGGGGAAAAACACTGGGTCAACAGTAAACCTGCAACTGACTCTGATGGGCAGGTAACAGTGGTCACTGGCTCCAAAAATATTTAAGGGGAGCTTTTGATCATACTCTCAGTGACATAGAAGACCTATAAAGGCATTAAAGGGGTGCCTCGGAGAACAAAAACAGACCTGACCAATATTAGGGGGTCATTCTGACCTCGGCGGTAAAAGGCTCTTACCGTCGGTCGGAAGACCGCCATTCTACCGCCGCGGCCGCGGTAACCCGCCACGGTCATTCTGACCCACAACTGCCAAGCCGCCAAAAACCCGACATCCACGGAAGGCCGCCTCATCAGCAGGCAGCGATAAACTGGAGATGACCAAACCTCCACCGCCACGCCAACACAAACACGCCCATGCCATTCCGACCCACGAATCCACGCGGCGGTCATTCAACCGCGGTATTCCATTGGCGGTACACCCCGCCGCGGTCAAAATACACACCCAGCTCCAAAACGAGCCACATTGGACAATTTGAAATACACACACCTGATACACATACAAACACCACCCCCACACATCCAAGCAACTATAAAACACACACCCACATCACCCACAAACCCCCACTAGTTGGAAATCGGAGAGAAGGCGAGAGAGAGAGAGAGAGAGAGAGAGAGAACAGCAATCGAAAACCCCAACACACACAGGAACCCAACATCATCAACCACACCACATCTACGCACACATCACCACACACCACCACTCACATCACCACAAACACCACCCCACACCTCATCCACACCACCCATGGCACCCCAAAGACACCCCAGGTTTTCGGACCAAGAACTCCGGGTCATGGTGGAGGAAATCATAAGGGTAGAGCCCCAGCTCTTCGGCACACAGGTGCAACACACCACAATAGCCAGGAAGGCGGAGCTATGGCAGAGGATCGTCAACAGGGTCAACGCTGTGGGACAGCATCCCAGAAACCGGGAAGACATCAGAAAGCGCTGGAACGACCTACGGGGGAAGGTACGGTCGATGGTCTCCAGACACAACATCGCTGTGCAGAGGACTGGCGGCGGACCACCACCCACCCCTCCTGAATTCACAGCATGGGAGCAAGAGGTCCTTAACATCCTGCATCCTGCGGGCCTCGCTGGAGTAGGCGGAGGAATGGACTCTGGTAAGTCTAGTCTCAACTACTCCCCCCCCAACCACAAGCATGCCAACCCACACCCCCACCCTCACCCCTAACCCCCCAGCACACATCCTCCCTGCCAATGTCTCACCAGCACAACCCACCCAACCCAAAACCAAACCCTGAATGCCAACACAAACCATGGACATCCATCACCTATGCATGACCACTGCACATACCCATCCCCCCCACAAATCACCCTCACAACTCCTGCCACAAGGGAATACCAGCACTGGGGGACAAGGGCACCCACAAATCGCACGCCATGGAACACACAGAAGCAATAACCATACTCTTTCACCCCTGCAGGGCCTGAACGCCAACACACCGCCCAGGAGGGTCCAGATATGTCCATCCCACCCCCAGAACAGGCCCGCAGTGAGGACAGCAGCTCTGTCGACCTGGAACCTGATGACCAGCCCGGACCATCGGGGACCTCTGGACAGTCGGTTCCCCACACACAGACACAGGCCACAGCAGACCTAACCCCCTCTGGGAATATCAGCACAGCACCCACCCAGCGGGCCCATGCCTCTGTCTCCAGGACAGGTCAATCAGCGGTGTGTCCGCCACTACAGGGCACCCAGGCTGACCCAACACCCCAACAACAACAGGGACCTGGGGGCAGTGGTAGTGGGCACACCGTCCAGGGGACAGAGGCCCGGGGAAACAGGGCAACTGGGAGGGCTGCAGTGCGACAGGGGGGGGAGGACAGGCCCAGGGAACCGACTCTCCAAGAGGCCCTCACCACCATCATGGGAGCATACCACCGCTCCCAGGAGACGATGGCGACGGTACTGGCCAGGTTCCAGGAGATCCAGCCACAGCAGGAGGAACGGTACATGGGGTACAGAGAGGAGCTCAGGAACATCGTCCTGGCCCTGAACCTAATAGTCACCACATTGCGGGACCATGTGGCACCCCAAAGGGCCCCCTGTCACCAGCCCGGACCAGGAACAGCCTACCACCTCCACCGGCGCTAGTGGACAGGAGGCCCCCACACAACGACGGGCCACCAGAACCCCACCTCCTGCTGAAGATCAACCACCACGCAAGAGGAGCCTGAGATCACAAAGGAAGACAGAGTAGGATGCCAAGACCCCCGCCAGCCTAAGATCCCCCCGGATGTCATTCCACTGTCCCACATCATCACCCTGTCCAACCTTGAACTGCCCCTGCTCCATCCTTCCACAGGCATATGGACAATGCACCTGTGCGACCGAGAACTGGACTCTGCCATGGACATCACTCCACCCCCACCCATCACCGTTTTACTATCATGGACCTATATGTAGCACTTTAAATAAATCACTAATTGCACTTAAAACACTCAGGAGTCTGCTTGTATTCTTAACAAATGTATTACACATAACGGTTCAAAATTGTTCAGTTACATTGTGATGACAACATACCAATGTCAATGTGCTTTACTCCATGGCCGAACAAACCAGAAGTCACGCAGTGGGTCATACAGCTCTGAAAAGCCAAGGGAAAGTCACATTTCAGTTGAAAGGAACTGGGGGGAAACACAGATAGTAGAGATGCAGGAGGCCAGAAGTAAATGTAAAATGGCGTGGGGGATTCTTACCTGGGTGCTACTGAAAATACTGTTGTATGACTGTGTCCCTGTTGTCCGTGTCGTCCCCGTCGTCTTCCTCCTCTTCACTCTCCACAGGCTCCACAGCTGCTACAACACCACCATCTGGACCATCCTCCTGCAGAAAAGGCACCTGGCGTCGCAATGCAAGATTGTGAAGCATGCAGCAGGCCACGATGATCTGGCACACCTTCTTGGGTGAGTACATTAGGGATCCCCCTGTCATATGCAGGCACCTAAACCTGGCCTTCAGGAGACCGAAGGTCCTTTCTATGATCCTCCTAGATCGCCCATGGGCCTCATTGTACCGTTCCTCTGCCCTGGTCCGGGGATTCCTCACTGGGGTCAGTAGCCAAGGCAGGTTGGGGTAACCAGAGTCACCTATTAGCCACACACGGTGTCTCTGTAGCTGTTCCATAACATAAGGGATGCTGCTATTTCGCATAACATACGCGTCATGCACTGACCCAGGGAACTTGGCATTTACATGGGAGATGTACTGGTCAGCCAAACAGACCACCTGGACATTCATCGAATGGTAACTTTTCCTGTTTCTGTACACCTGCTCATCGTCTTTTGGGGGTACTAAGGCCACATGGGTCCCATCAATGGCACCAATGATGTTGGAGATATGTCCAAGGGCATAGAAGTCACCCTTCACAGTGGCCAAATCACCCTCCTCAGGGAAAATAATGTAGCTCCGCATGTATTTCGTCAGGGCAGACAACACTCTGGACAAAATCTTCGAAAACATAGGCTGAGACATCCCTGATGACATGGCCACTGTTGTCTGAAAAGACCCACTTGCCAAAAAATGGAGGACTGACAGAACCTGCACCAGAGGGGGAATTCCTGTGGGTTGGCGGATGGGGGACATCAGTGCTGGCTCCAGCTGGGCACACAGTTCATGTATAGTGGCTCGGTCAAGTCGGTAGCGAAGTATTATATGACGTTCCTCCATTGTCGACAGGTCCACCAGCGGTCGGTACACGGGAGGATTCATCCTTCTCCTCGCAAGTCCCAGCGGACGGTGCCTAGGAAGGACAACATGGAGCACAGAGTCAAGCAACCCTCAGGTACGTAACTACAGCTTGCACAGTACACGATTCTCAATGCATTGAATGGCTTGTATGAGTGGCAATGCAAGGCCTAGGCCTGTGTGACGCAGTAGTAATTAAGCCATGTGGGCCCTTGTAATGGCGGCTGCCTGACCTGAGAAGTGTGACAGTGGGATGTGAGGTCAATGCGCTGGCGTGACACACCGTGGCGGTAGGCGGTCAAAGACCGCGGCGCAAAGCACCATTGGTTAACATCGAACCCTATGGGTTTCACGAGCCAATGACTAGCTGCGCCGGCGGTCGCGGAACGCACCGCCGCGGTACGCGCCGCCACGGGCGTGACCGCCATTTTCTATCTGGTTAATCACTCGAGACCTGATCATCCACAGGAGAGGACCTATACTGCAAGTGCTGCTGTGACCTCGGTCTGGGAGATACAATGGCTGCTGCGACTGGAGAAAGGGCCCCTGCCTTCACTACAGAAGAGTTGGAGAAACTTGTGGATGGGGTCCTGCCCCAGTATGCGCGACTCTACGGTCCTCCAGACCAACATGTAAGTACACTGTGTGCACGTTGAATGGGCTATGCCTGGGTTGTGTATGGTGGATGTAAGATGGTGGGGTGAGGAGACAATGACGAGTGCAAGGCACGACAGATGAGAGCATATGCCACATGGCAAGGTTGGGGAGGGGGGGCCAATCGCATCTATCATGCGGAAAATTGATGATATTTCAATTTCCACCCTGTACATGTCAAATAGGTCAGCGCCCATCAGAAAGTCGACATTTGGCGTGCCATCGCCAAGGAAGTCCGGGCCCTGGGGGTCCACAACAGACGGGGCACCCACTGCCGCAAGAGGTGGGAGGACATCCGCTGCGGGACCAGGAAGACCGCCGAGACACTGCTGGGGATGGCCTCCCAACCTAGGAGGGGTGCCAGTCGTACCCTGACCCCCCTGATGTCCCGGATCCTGGCGGTGGCCTACCCCAATTTGGATGGGCGCGTGAGGACATCACAGCAGACACAAGGGGGTGAGTACCAGCACATTCAGCTATCTTTACGCGCAGTGGAGGTGCCTGGGTGGGGGAAGAGGGCTGTGGGTGACATTAGGCCAGGGCGCTTTCTGTAGTGTAGTCCTCTGCTTTAGCCATGTCCCTGTGCCCCCGCCCCCCACCTCTGTAGGGTGACAAGTACAGCTATCCATGGTCCTGCATCACCCATGTGCGCGTTTGTTGTCCCTAGACCTGTTGGCCTAGTCACAAGTACTGAGTAGTGTACCCCGATTGCGCGGCTTAGTGCATGAGGCTCCTGGGTCTGTCCTCTCCGCCAACGGTGTTGACAATGCATGCACTCAACCTGTTTCTATGTCTCCCCCCACCCTTTTTCTTTATCTTCTTGTGCATGTGTGCATTAGTGTTGGACCTGGCTTTTTGACAGGGACATCCCCAAACTTTTTGCCTCCTTCCTCCTATTTTTTCCGACCTGTTGTTGTTGGCTTTTGACCTCTGAGCACTTTACCACTGCTAACCAGTGCTAAAGTGCATATGCTCTCTGTGTAAATTGTACTATTGATTGGTTTATCCATGATTGACTATTTAATTTACCTGTAAGTCCCTAGTAGAGTGCACTACATGTGCCTAGGGCATGTAGATTAAATGCTACTAGTGGGCCTACAGCACTGGTTGTGCCACCCACCTCAGTAGCCCCTTAACCTTGTCTCAGGCCTGCCATTGCAAGGCCTGTGTGTGCAGTTTCACTGCCACTTCGACTTGGCATTTAAAAGTACTTGCCAAGCCTAGAACTCCCCTTTTTCTACATATAAGTCATCCCTAATGTGTGCCCTAGGTAACCCCTAGAGCAGGGTGCTGTGTAGGTAAAAGGCAGGACATGTACCTGTGTAGTTATATGTCCTGGTAGTGTAAAACTCCTAAATTCGTTTTTACACTACTGTGAGACCTGCTCCCTTCATAGGCTAACATTGGGGCTGCCCTCATACACTGTTGAAGTGGCAGCTGCTGATCTGAAAGGAGCAGGAGGGTCATATTTAGTATGGCCAGAATGGTAATATAAAATCCTGCTGACTGGTGAAGTCGGATTTAATATTACTATTCTAGAAATGCCACTTTTAGAAAGTGAGCATTTCTTTGCATTAAAAACTTGTTGTGCCCTTCAATCCACGTCTGGCTAGGTTTAGTTGACAGCTCCTTGTGCATTCACTCAGACACACCCCAAACACAGGGTACTCAGCCTCACTTGCATACATCTGCATTTTGAATGGGTCTTCCTGGGCTGGGAGGGTGGAGGGCCTGCCCTCACACAAAGGACTGCCACACCCCCTACTGGGACTCTGGCAGACAGGATTGAACTGAAAGGGAACTTGGTGCATTTCTTAGAGACTCTTTGAAGTCACTCCCACTTCAAAGGCACAACTTAGTATAAAACAGGGCCTCTGCCCTACCTCATCAGACACTTGCTGGAGAAGAAACCTGAACCAGAAACTACATCCTGCCAAGAAGAACTGCCTGGCTGCCCAAAGGACTCACCTGTCTGCTTTCTACAAAGGACTGCTGTCTTGCTGTTGCCCTGCTGCCTTGCTGAACTCTTGTCTGGCTGTGAAAGTGCTCTCCAAGGGCTTGGATAGAGCTTGCCTCCTGTTCCTTGAAGTCTCAGGACCAAAAAGACTTCTTCCTTTCACTTGGACGCTCCGTGCGCCGAAAATTTCGACGCACAGCTTGTTTCGCGGCGAGAAAAACACCGCACACCGACGCTGATCGACGCGACGCCCTCGGGACGATCGAGACTTCGACGCACAACCTCGCAAAGACAAAGCCGCCCGACTTTCCAGGAGAAATCGACGCGACGCCTACCGTGAGTGCGAAACTTTGACGCACGGCCTCGCAAGGACAACGCCGCCCGACTTCCAAGGTGAAATCGACGCGACGCCTGCCGTGAGACCAAAATTTCGACGCACGGCCTCGCAAGGACAACGCCGCCCGACTTCCAAGGAGAAATCGACGCGACGCCTACCGTGAGATCGAAACTTCGACGCGCAGCCCCGCAGAACGACGCGCAGCCGGAAAGTAAGCAGGAGAATCCACGCACAGACCCGGGACATCTGGTAATCCCCGCGATCCACAAAAAGAGACTGTCTGCGCGCCGGAAAACGACGCCCGACTTCCCCGCGTGGAAAAGAACGACGCAAGTCTGTGTGTGCTGAGAAGAAATCGACGCACACACCCCTTTTTCCACGCATCTCTTCTCCTGTGGCCCTCTGAGGAGATTTCCCACCAGAAACCAGGTACTCTGTGCTTGAAAGACACTTTATTGCTTTTTTAAAGACTCAAAGACACTTAATATCACTTTTCAGTGATATCTTTACAAATTCGTATTGCAACTTTGATCGTTTTGACCTACAATTACCCAGATAAATATTATATATTTTTCTAAATACTGTGTGGTGTATTTTTGTAGTGTTATGCTATGGTGTTGTATGATTTATTGCACAAATGCTTTACACATTGCCTTCTAAGTTAAGCCTGACTGCTCGTGCCAAGCTACCGGAGGGTGAGCACAGGCTGATTTTGGATTGTGTGTGACTTACCCTGACTAGAGTGAGGGTTCTTGCTTGGACAGAGGGCAACCTAACTGCCAACCAAAAACCCCATTTCTAACAATTAGCATCATCAGGCGGAGGAGAATTGGCACCGGAGCACGAGGGAGCTGCAACTCACCAGGCCCCGGTGGGCCATGGCACAGACACCGAGGCCACCAGTGATACGGAGGGCGAGGGGAGCTTCACAACGGGGAGCCGTGGTGACACCAGCGACACCGACACGTCCTCGGATGGGAGCTCCCTAGCGGTGGCGGCAACATCCGTGCCCCCCGCCTCTACAGGTACAGCCGCCACCCTGCGCACCAGCTCCGCCCTCCCAGCAGCCCCTCAGCCTTCGCTCTGTGCCCTCTCGCCCAAGAAGGCGGGCGTCTCCTTCGCCCCAGGCACCTCAGGCCCTGCCCCTGTTACCCCTGCTGCCCTCAGTGAGGAGGTCATTGACCTCCTACAGACCATCATTGTTGGGCAGTCTCCCCTTTTGAATGCCATCCAGGGGGTAGAGAGGGAGGTGCATCGTAGCAATGCATACCTGGAGGGCATTCATTCGGGTCAGGCTGCCCATCAATGATCGTTCAATGCTCTGGCCTCAGCACTGATGGCAGCCATTGTCCCTGTTTCCAGCCTCCCTCTTCTAACTGCCTCCAGCCTGTCTCTGTGTCCTGTTTCCCTGCCTATCCCATCCACACCATCAGACCAGCCTGCACACACCTCAACACCCAAGGGCAGCTCATCCAGACATAAGCACCACAGATCACACAAACATTCACCCAAGCAACACCCAGCTGCAGACTTGCCAACAGCCACTACCACCTCTGTGTCCCCCACCTCCTCATCTCCCTCCTCCCTCCCTGTGACGTCTCTACCCACACCTGCATGCACACCACCAACAGCCAGTACTTCCATCACCAGCACACCCTCCAGTACAGTCCGCACACGTGCAGTCACCACCCCCACTGCCATTTACACGTCCCCTGTGTCCTCTCCCACTGTGTCTGTCACCCCCTCTTCCAAGACACACAAACGCAGGCAGCCACCACCCAACAGCCAAGCACCTCACGACAGCCTCCAGCCCATGCACCTTCACCCAAGGACAGCACACCTGACTCTCCTACAACCACCTCCTCTTCCTCCACTCCCATAACCACTACACCTACCCTTTACCCTGGTCCTAAAAAAAGTTTACCTCTCCACTCTTGACCTCTTTCCCTCCCCTGACCCCCCCCTCCATCTGCTAAGAGTCCCAGGAGCGCCTCAGCCACCACCAGCCCGGCTTCAAGGATCACCGTAGTGCATGGCTTTTGGAGTCCCCCTTTTGCCAGCAGTGATATATCGGTCAGCAGCAAGGGGACAGCCAGCCCCCCCCCCCCTGGAAAGAGGACCCGTAAAGTAAGGGGACGCCGCGGGACAACTGACACGGCTGCCCCCAAGGACCAAAGTTCTGCCACTTCACCTGCCACAACATCCAGGGGAGGCAAGGGCCAGAGAGCCAGATCGAAGGAGGGCAAGGGCAGCAGGGCGGAGAAGTCAGCCAGCAGGAGCGTGGACCAGGAGGGCCCCACAAGCCCCATCCCGGGTGTGAGGGAGGACACCCAAGGGCCCAGCACACCGTCACCGAAGGGTCCAGCAACTGCACGGTCGGAGGGCGACTGAGCAGGGAGTCGTGGCCAGGTCTGACTCCCTTGACTTACAGAACAAGCACCGCTGAACAGGGCCCCGCCGTCCAGAAAGGCACCGCTGAACAGGGCCCCGCCGTGCAGAAAGGCACCGCTGAACAGGGCCCCGCCGTGCAGAAAGGCACCGCTGAACAGGGCCCCGCTGTGCAGAAAAGCACCGCTGAACAGGGCCCCGCCGTCCAGAAAGGCACTGCTGAACAGGGCCCCGCCGTTCAGAAAGGCACCGCTGAACAGGGCCCCGCCGTGCAGAAAGGCACCGCTGAACAGGGCCCCGCCGTGCAGAAAGGCACCGCTGAACAGGGCCCCGCCGTGCAGAAAGGCACCGCTGAACAGGGCACCGCCGGGAGGAGCACCGCTGAACAGGGGCCCTTCATCTCAAGCACCACTCCGCTGGGCCCCGCCGTCTCAAGCCCCGCTCCGCTGGGCCCTTCCTGTCAAGCACCGCTCCGCTGGGCCCCGCCGTCTCAAGCACCGCTCCGCTGGGCCCTTCATCTCAAGCACCGCACCGCTGGGCCCCGCCGTCTCAAGCACCGCTCCGCTGGGCCCCGCCGTCTCAAGCACCGCTCCGCTGGGCCCTTCATCTCAAGCACCGCTCCGCTGGGCCCCGCCGTCTCAAGCACCGCTCCGCTGGGCCTCGCCGTCTCAAGCACCACTCCGCTGGGCCCTTCATCTCAAGCACCGCTCCGCTGGGCCCCGCCGTCTCAAGCACCGCTCCGCTGGGCCCTTCACCTCAAGCACCGCTCCACTGGGCCCCGCCGTCTCAAGCACCGCTCCGCTGGGCCCCGCCGTCTCAAGCACCGCTCCGCTGGGCCCCGCCGTCTCAAGCACCGCTCCGCTGGGCCCCGCCGTCTCAAGCACCGCTCCGCTGGGCCCTTCATCTCAAGCACCGCTCCGCTGGGCCCCGCCGTCTCAAGCACCGCTCCGCTGGGCCCCGCCGTCTCAAGCACCGCTCCGCTGGGCCCTTCCTGTCAAGCACCACTCCGCTGGGCCCTTCCTGTCAAGCACTGCTCCGCTGGGCCCTTCATCTCAAGCACTGCTCCGCTGGGCCCCGCCGTCTCAAGCACTGCTCCGCTGGGCCCTTCATCTCAAGCACCGCTCCGCTGGGCCCTTCCTGTCAAGCACCGCTCCGCTGGGCCCTTCATCTCAAGCACCGCTCCACTGGGCCCCGCCGTCTCAAGCACCCCTCCGCTGGGCCCTTCATCTCAAGCACCGCTCCGCTGGGCCATTCATCTCAAGCACCGCTCCGCTGGGCCCTTCCTGTCAAGCACTGCTCCGCTGGGTCCTTCATCTCAAGCACCGCTCCGCTGGGCCCCGCAGTCTCAAGCACCGCTCAGCTGGGCCCTTCATCTCAAGCACCGCTCCGCTGGGCCCCGCAGTCTCAAGCACCGCTCAGCTGGGCCCTTCATCTCAAGCACCGCTCCGCTGGGCCCTTCCTGTCAAGCAATGCTCCGCTGGGCCCTTCATCTCAAGCACCGCTCCGCTGGGCCCCGCCGTCTCAAGCACCGCTGGCCCAATGACAGTGCCGGTTCTGTGTCGTGCTACTGTTCACGCTGCACTCGGCCCACCCTGCCTCCTCCATTGCCTGTGGAGACTGTTATCCACTTGATGGACTGTGGCTTTGCACTCCCCAGGATATGCCAGTGGGCAAGCCACCCACTTGTGAGACTTGAGAGACTGTGGCTTTGCACTCCCCAGGATATGACAGTGGGCAAGCCACCCACTGTAGAGACTTGAGAGACTGTGGCTTTGCACTCCCCAGGATTGAACAGTGGGCATGGTGGCCCCTTCTTGGATCTGGCGTCGTGGACTCATGTGGCTGTGGTGCCCCCCCTTCCCTTCCCCCTGAGGTGCCTGTATTTTTATCATCTGATGCCCCTGCAGTGTTCTCTCCAACGGACTCAGGTCTCCTGTGTGGACTTTTCCCATGTGTTGATACACTTTGGCCCACGGACATTTGCAATTTCATTGACTGTGCGGGACTTTTTGCCTCTATTTATCGGTTACGCAATGTTTACACTTGGATTTTTTTGTTTCATTTTCCTATTTTTTACATAAATGTTGTTTCTCACTTTAATCATATCTTTTCGTTAATCCGGGGGGTTTGGGTTGGGTCCCTTTGACTTGGTGCTCTGCATTGGTGTGTAGATAGTTGGGGGTGGGTGTAATGCGTATGTGTGTGCCCGTAACCCTTCCTCCTCCCCCCCTCCCCTGTGTCGTAGGTGCGGTACTCACCGTTGTCGTCTGCGCCGGAGTTCGTACTCGTGGTAGATGAGCAGGTAGACGAGAGCAGGTAGGATGTTCAATTCGGGCTCCATGCTGTCCTCCGTCCTCGTGGAGTGTATAGAGGTGAGCGTTTTCCCGTTCGTAGTCTGTTTCCGCCGTGTTTTTATCGGCGGGGCTTCCGCCCCGGAAAAGGTGGCGGGTTGGTGAGTTGTGATAGGGTGGACGGTACATTGTCTGCCGCCTGCCTGTTGGCGGTGACCGCCGCGCTGTTTGTCTGTCCCGCCGTGGCGGTCGGAGTGTTAATGTGGCGGGCTCTGTTGGCGGTTCCCGCCAGGGTCAGAATTCCATTTTTTGGACCGCCAGCCTGTTGGCGGGTTGGCCGCCACTTTATCACCGAACGCCAGGGTCAGAATGACCCCCTTAGTGTATTTGGTAAAATTCCTTCAAAACCTGCAGACTTAGGGAGATAAGACTTTAATAGAAACAAAGTTCTGTGTTTTGTCAGCTACTGAGTACTGAATAAATAGGCCATGATCTTGGCAAGTTCTGGCATACAAGCAAACAGGCTACAATGTAAAGTTCCGAAATTTGAGTTCAAATAGGACACAAAATAGTCTACATATGCAGAGGTAAAGGAAGGGGCACAAAAAGATGGTATAGAGGGAACATGTCCTAAACCAAATAAGGAAAAAAAATCCAAAACAATTGTTCTACAGTGAATGCATGTAGAAGATACATAGGCAAATGAATGAATGCCAGTACTTTGAATAGGAAATGGTTTATTTGCAGACCGGACCCACTCCACTCCATGGGTGTGGCTATAGCAGCAAACAGAGGGAGTGGACAAAAATGCAGGGGCACAAAAGGAAAATGGGGAAAAGCCACACGCAAAAAGCATAATAAAGCTCTTACACGTGCATCAGTTTGAGATCTTAGGAAGGAGGATAAAACTTAACTTTATATTTTAGCAGAAGATCCCACTGCCAGTTATGACCAACTCATTATAAATTATTTAATAAGGGACACAATAGGATACAAAAATGGAGGCAGTGTCTGAATTGTAGTTTTGTCTGTGTGATGATAATCCAAAGCTACAAACATATTACACTTACTGCACTCACAAAAGTAGGCAGCATTTAACTACATATTTTTTCCTACCAAATATTACTTAACTTGTTCAAAGGGGTAAGCCACATTTGTGATTCAGGCCCTATTTATTTTTTCCAAGCATTGAAGCTCTTTGGACGAAAATATTGATAGTACATATATATTATTTAATTATAACATTTTGTAACTACCTATTGTTAGCTTAAAATGTTATGTAACACTATTCTTTATTGAAATGTAACTAAATTGGGTTTAAAAAGTTTTATAAATCTCTTTTAACAACTATTAATGCATAATAAAAAAATTATATTATTATCTTTAATTGTGAATTTGTTTTTAATTTAAAGTTCAGAAAAATACTTTTAATTTAAATTAGGCTAAAAATGAATGTACATTAACATTTAATATAATTTTAATTTAATGTTATTACTATTTTATATATGAGTTGAGTGGACTTTTTAAATGTTCTCTATACCTTACCAGAGAGAGACTATGCAGTATGAGTGGAGATCCCAGTATGGTAAAGTACAGAGGAAAGTATGAATTTATTAAAACATTTTACTATTATGGATATTAAAAAACTTTTTATGTTATATAGTTATGCAACTCAATTCCTTATATTGATTTTTAATTTAGAGCAAAAGGGAAAAGAATTTCTACAGCACTATTACCTTTATCAATATTTTATATATTAATTAATTGAAATATATTAAACTAAATTTTGATTTCTGAAGTTTCAACTAAATAAGAAATTTACACCTAAAGAAAAAACACAATTCTTGTAACGCATTAAAGGTTATTGAATTTGATGTGTAGATTTTTTTTTTTTTAAATGATGACATCTTAATAAACATAAAGGGCCAGATTTAAGAAGGCTTTGGAACACCCTTGTGCCATGCAAACGGGGGCAAGGGGACACAAAACCTAAATGAGGTTTCTCAAGCCATGCAAGGCCACTTTGCTTGGTCCTGCATGGCTTAATTAATCTAGAGCAATGCAGGGCAGCACAGCTTGGTGCCTTGTGTTTCTCTGCGGCAGGGAGACATTCCATAACTGCAGTGTTGGTGCTCCCCCGCATCCACCCACGCATTCTGAAACATTCCCAGATTTACCACACTCGTAGACCTGGGAACACATTAGAATTGTATACCTCCCTACTAGAGGCACAATGAGGATAAATATCTCAATATTTCTCCTTGTTATATCATCTTTCTAAGTGGGCCTCATTCTGCAGCGGACCTAGAAAGAGAAAAATACCTTTAATGATTGCTTTTGTGCAATGCTAATAAATGGCTGAAATGTGCTGTACAACTTTATATAGGGTGCATTCCTGTCCTTTTCCTTTCAAACCGTGCAGTGCAACGTGGTGGCCTGCTGCATTGCACTGCATGAAAGATTAAAATATGCCCTCAAATGTTACAATAATGTTTACATTAAAAAAGCTCTTAAATTAAATATTTTATTATTAAACAATAATTATGTACTATCTTTAGATATTGTTTAAATTTAATTTATTTATATGTATATTTATTTAAAACTATTCAAAATAATGTAGCTTCTTTTCCTATGGGATTTCGCTTGAAGTCCAAACATCCATTTGTTTTATGCCTGGAGGTTGGCAATGTGTGGTGTTGAGCTGTCTGCTGTTTCTTTGCAGTAAGACTTTAGAAGTGCAGTTTGTGAATACCTCTAACCTGCTCTGTTTTTCATAAATGAGTTTTAATGCTCAGCTAAATCATGCTAACTTTATATTGGCTGTTCCAATCAGGACACTGACCTATTTCACTAAATTAAAAATCACTGTGAAACTTTAAAAAAAAATGTATACCAGTATAGCACCCAACCTCTTGTGTGTTCACGCTGTTTGCTTAGTTGTAAATGTAAGTGATATGCATCGTATTGATTCAGTGACCTTTTGATGTGCATGTCAGTTTCCTTTCGCAGTCAGGGGCCTCTTATAAATACACATTAATTAAATAATTAACACACATTCAAAGCAACTGATCCTGTCGATACTAGATGTAGAAATAATACCTAGCTATACCTTTCGATCTGCAAACACTAAAGCTGCCATTCTCTCTTTACACACTCTACAAGGCATAAGCTTCTGCCACAAAAGTGAGTTATATCCTAAATATTAAAAAAGGTCTTTGTGTCAAATCCTGTGGGTGGATGCATGGGAACTCCCATTAAACATTCATGGTACGTCCCCTTAATGCAAAGTTGCACAAATTAATGCAAAAAGGTACTTATATGTTACTGTAGGAGTACCTTCCACTGCAAATGAAGATTATGGAGCTCATTATGAGTTTGGGAGTCACAATACAGGACTGCCAAACACCTGGGGAGGACCCCACCGCCATGGCAGTCGTGTCCCCCGCCCTATTACTAGGTTCCTGCCGGCCTGACCTTGCTGACCAACGTAAACCTTGAAATAGAGCATTCCACTGGTCTGACTGATGGGAACAGTGCTATGAGATAGCACTTGGCTCCCTTAAAGGAGTTGAGTGCTATCTCATAGCACAGAGAGGGCCAACCAGCACCCTCAGAATGTGCACTATCTACAAATAAGCATGGGCAGTGCAGGTGCTACCCGGTGGCCCCCTGCACTTGTGCTCCGCCTGCCTGTTCATGGTGGGGATACCACTATAATAAAGGCTGGCGGACAACAAGGTTGTAATCAGCAGGGCGGTGGCAAGTTTAGCACCGCCCTGGCTGATTACAACCAAGACCGCATCACCCTGTCGGGATCATGGCGGAGATGGCAATCGGTTGGAGATCCAACCGCAACCGCGAGGCTGGTGGTCTTGTGACCGCCAGCCTCGTAATGAGGCCCTGTAGTAAATCCCAATTCAAAACTTTTCTCTGTTTTGTGGCTCTTCACTGGTGCAAAGCTGTGATAAACCTGGCCCAAGTGCCCAAGTTTTCCCCGAGGCAAATAGGGAAAAGAGTGTGATGAGAGCACACATTCCTACAGTTTTTTCCTTCAAGACCAACACTCTTTTACTATTCAAATTTCCTAGGTTTTCTCACTGAGGTGCAAACTTACATTTATGTGGAGAGGACTCGGCATTGTGTCTAGAGCATCTGACTTTGTAACTGTGGAACCGTGTAGTCCTGGTGTGGACTCAACCTTCTGTCATTCAGGGCCAGTCAATTATTCTCCTGGTGTCCAATAAAAAGTTATCAAAAAATAATTTTACCTTGCAGAATGTAACCAGGGCTGATGAAAGGCACTCCAACCCTAGGCCCTAGTTTGCGCTATATAAAAGTGCAAAATAAAATGTGTATTGGGAATCTAAATAGATTATAAATACATTGAACAATCATTTGAATCTAATGCACGCATTTATTGCATCTTTCAACTAAGCATTTTAATTAGTTTTGTATGTAATGAATGCTGCTGGGCTGTAGCGTGCCCCGATGACCAAGGCAGTACACTTCAGAGGATGTAGCAAAACAGACAAGGCCACATTAAAATGCATTCATAATCTACTTAGAAGATTCACATTTAAAAAGGAAACGCCTATTTGATTGTGTTTTTTTCACCATAGCAAAAGTCGTAAGGAGTTCCTTTTTTTCAAACATATGCACGTGTCCTTGCTTGGCGCAACAACACAAAATGCAGCGCAGGGTCAGACTGGGGAGGAAAATAGTTTCAGTCATTAATTTAAAAGAGGTTCCAATTAACGGATCAGAGACCTAGGAAAATAACCCACATTTCCAAAGTAAGCCGCTTTTTGAACTTTGAAAAGCTGTGCATGTGCTGCTAAAGGCATGTTTTCTGGGAATGTAAGAGAATTCACCAGTAAAAACTGGCCTACCCGACCAAAAAACAGGCCTAAAAATAGTTTTAAAAAAACACAGCCTGGACACTGAGCTGTTAGACCAGTCCTTCGGTCACTGCCAGATTGCCCTGTAGGTCAGTCCTGATGCAGAGGTAATTTACCACACTTTATAAAAGCCTGTGAGCTCAATGCAAAAATGAGCACTGAATGACCACTCTTGCAAGCCTAAATAAATATACCCCTCCGGTTCTGGTGGTGCTAAACAATCCCTGGTGAGCTTTTAATAATCTGAAATATAAGGTAGGTAGCAATCTCTGACTCTTGCTTTAAATGACAGGTAAATTAGCCATGGGGTTCTTCACCAATAGACTAGCCCATCCTCATATTCGTTCAGGCTGTTTGCAATCGTTTCCACGGTTTCAACCTATTTACATTTGCAGATGGTCAAAATCCAAAGCA
The DNA here is from genome assembly GCF_031143425.1 of Pleurodeles waltl. Taxonomy (NCBI): domain Eukaryota; kingdom Metazoa; phylum Chordata; class Amphibia; order Caudata; family Salamandridae; genus Pleurodeles; species Pleurodeles waltl. The sequence goes on along the minus strand of NW_027150399.1, from coordinate 550,273 downwards.
GGCCATCTCTTTAGGTTAGGGAGGACTTTCTCTTTTACATGCCAGCAAGTATCCTCTGGATTGTGGTTGTGAGGGTAGAAATGGTCCACCGGAAGTACTCATGCAGCACCACAGTGAATCCTGTTGCAGCAAACACTAAAAAAATCCAGAATCCAAAACAATGACACCTAGGGGGGTGAAACACACTTGTCTTGGAGGTAGATTGGAAAAAGTAGCAGAGGATAACAATGACAATTGAGGGAATGTGTGACACAGTGCTGCCACAGGAAGGGACTAGGGATTGGCAAGAAGTTGTGGAATTTCACTTGTAAGTTGCAGCGCTCAAATTAATTGTAAAGATTCCTGCCTCTTCTTCAAGCTCCAGACTCTTCCCTTGCATGAATCACTGATCTCAGATGCCTGCTGCTGTTTGGGCAATTCAACCTTACAATGAGATTTCAGCAGTTGTGCTTAATTTTCAGCCTTGTTACAGTAGTGGATTCCACCTTTGTCATGCTTTCTCCGTGACAGTCCCATTTCCATTGTAAATGTCATTTGATGGTATGAAGATGTGCCCATACATGAGATAGATACATTCAAATTGAAAGACAGCTACCAGTGACACTTCAACTTTGCTATCTTTATTGATATGTAGTTTCTATATTTACTTTTTTAGTATTAAATAAATGCCAACCTGTGATATCACATGTGGAACACTGACATTTGTTTGTAGTCCTGATGAAAGCTTGGTGCATAATTCTTCTTGATGTGCTGAAATGCTGATATCTTCATAAACTCTGTTAGCGAGTCAGACCTTAATAGGTAAACTTACAAGGGGGTGCAAATAGGTCTATGAACATTTTGACTTGTATTAAGAAGTTCTTACCATAGCTCCAGTACATAAATCAATAATCAATGCACAATAATCAATAATCGTTAGTAATCAATAAAATCAATAATCAATGGAGTCAGTAAATGTCACGCACCATGACTTTTCAGCCATGCATAACCACACCTTTATTAAAGTTTAGTAAGTTTATTTCCCTTATATTAACAATGCTAAAGTCATGTAGATTAATCTCAAAATTAAAATGAAACACACACAAAAACAGAACTGGTTGTCCGAAGCGGCAGAAGAAACGCAATCTAATTAAAGCTTGAATCACAACACATTCTAGAGCTACAGTACAAATCAATAGCAGAGTCAGTTGCAACAAAGTTATAACCTACATAGAATTCAGAAAGATAGTTCATCAATCATTAGTCCTTGTAATTGGTCAGTCAATTTTGAGTGCCCTTATCTAACGTCAGATTAGCATCAGCATGTTGGGCTTCATGCAAAACAATTTAGAACACAAATTTAGAAAAACATCTAGCTATGGATCTACCAAAACAGTACAGTTGGTACCTAGAAAGAAAAGGCATAAAATGCATCAAGTCACATTTCATTCATATCTACCTATCCATGGTATGGATCAGCAAAGCAGAATCAGTCTTCATCCTCAGGTCATCAGTCGATCAGGAAAGCATCAGGCTCTCGGTCAGAGAATATGAACCCAATGACAGAATGAATCTCGAATCTCTTCTAAAGTCTCTCCTTCTCACAAAGTCTGCATCTCTAGATCTGAATAATTCTCTCTCCTAAAGTATCTCTACTCTAGTCTCAAATCGGAATAAGGTCTGAATTTTTTTTCCTCTTTTGCGTTGTTAAATTAAAGTCACCTAAACTATCCACTAATTCCATGTTGGCTAGTTAAACATATGTTTATGCTCTACCCAATAATATTTCTATACCAAATCTATGAATTCTAATATTTCACTCTTCTCATGAAGTTGATTGGTTCACTTTACGATGTTCTCATGATCCGGCTCGTCAGGTAACAATATTGCTGCATCTTCAGCTCCAGTCAGTGCCTTTATTGTTCTCGTCCTGGGAAAGTACATCTCACACACATTACACACAAATTGTTACACTAGCGGGAACATCATCTCCTGTTAGTCGGGTCGCACGAAAAGCTTCTGTTATACACTTTTAACAAGACAATAGACATTTCACAGTTTAATTCACTCTGTCAGCAATGTTTATTAAATGCTAAAAAATACAGCTTCTGCATGAGTCCTGGCAAGACTAGGCCAAGACACTCGCTAAATTAAGGCCTACAATTAATAAAGCTAAAGCATACTTCATAACCCTTAATCTGACAATTTCCTACATTAGTCTAATACACTTTTCAATATTTCATAAGGATTAATATTCAATTAGTACATTTTGTGAACACTACTGGCCATTCTTCGAGGTCACATTTTCAAATGCGTACATATTTTTTCTCTACGTTATTCATTTTCTACAAAATTCATTATTCAAACTACATAAACACTCATTAATCATTTCTAGTTAAAATACCTGTTCTAGCAACTGCACATAGTATAGAATTGTTTACGGAAAATGACTGCCCATTACATTTTACTATGTCTTCTGCACACATATATTGTTTCCCTCACACACTGGGAACGTAATCTCGCAGGTGTTAATATTTCCTCTTGCTAGTTCTTGCTGAAAACGGAGCAGCATTTTTTACACAGAATAACTTAAAACGTGTTTTGCATGCAACTTCAAAACTGTATGGATGTTGGCAATCTTCTTAATAGAATCAATTTAAAGGTGTAATGGGAAATCCATGTGCATAAAATATTGCTAACTATACCGATAAATTGACATACATATTTCACTCATCATTCTGCCTATCTTTTCAATGATTGTATTTCCTCATTCTCCCAATGTTTTCACTCTATGGTAAGTACCATCTTTTTTCTCTCTCTTAATAAGGGCAAAACCGAACATGGGTTGTTTGTTTTCCAGTTCAGGGAGGACCCGGCCCAGCAGTTCGTGCTGGATTGTTTCAATTGGAGCAGGGTGAAGGCTGATTTGCATATGGCTGGGTCAAAACTGAGGAGACATGGTGGGTGAAAGACAGTGGATTGGAATGCCACCCCCTAGTGATTCCCAGAGGTTAAGATTAATTCAAGCATCCTATCTATCACCTTAGTCTTGTTGCAGTTGACATTGTGGTAAGCACTATCTGTTTTCTCTCCCAATGAGAACTATCTTGATTTTTTTAAGGTGACATTTCATTAGGTGTTTCGGCTTATGCACTGAAAAATGAAAAACAACACAACTTGATGGGTTCAAATCAAATAGAAAATTATATTCAAATAGTTTCCTTATTATTGTGCTATGTACCCTTCTAATAGGTGTGTCATGTACAGAACAGCTGCTTTTTCAGTTAGTTCAGAACAAAACAGTTGTCTTCCAGTGGTGCCCAGGGTAAAACAAAAAACGTTCTACTAAGAATGTAAGAAATGTAAACTTCATCAGGACATTTTTGCGAAATTAACAAAAGTTTTTTTTCCATTTTGTGAAGTTTGCAAAATGTGTAAACTTCACAAAATATCATCTACAGGCAAACATTCACGCATAAAGGTATTTTGCAGCAGAAATTACCTGCAAACATTATTTGTGATAAAATTATCCTGCCAAAAATGTGATTTTTATAGGTTTCTTACAGCAAAACCCTTTTGATACAGTACTTTCTCTTGTAGCATTGCTTTAAAATAATTTGCAACGTTTGGGAAGCTTGTGAAGATTTGAAATACTTCACCAAGTTGTAGGAAGAATACTTTGACCATGCTATACACTCCTTACGTGATAGAAACAGCAAGTTGCCTTCAAGGTGATTCCTTATTTTCGTTCTCTCACTATTACTGAATGTCAGAAATGATACTTTGTGCTGTAACATGCCGTAAATGCCACGGTAAATCGTCTTGAAATTGTAAACGAAAGAACTGAAAACTTAAGTGCAACTAATCAGAGAAGTAAGAAGTATGAGAAAAACTATTAGCAGTAATCTCATGAATTACTTGGTCAAACATTAGAAGTTCATACACTTGAGCATTAACCATACATTTAAAGGAATTAGCAATGAAACACAGGACAAGACTATTGAATACGTAAAGAAACGATCTAGACTACAAGTGCTCTATGACAGCCATCTGCTGACACAATACGTAAGGCTAAAATAAATTAGCTGAGAAAGTATTACTTTGAATTAGCCATTTAACCTATACATGACAAGGTTATGTTTGTAGCTGTGCTCTCTCTGGCTGCTCCTGCTATGATTTATGCTTTCCCGCATAGCTTCATCATCATTGCACACCCCTATGTTTCCCCTGCAACATCTAATTAAAAGGAAGGTCAGTGTCACCTTATGTTTAATCCTTCTTACCATAATATATCATTTGGGTACACTTTAATACATTGAGCTATGAGGGCAAGATGTGATATGTCGGAAACTTTGCAGCCGAATCCATCCTTTTAACAAATAAATCAAAGTCTACGACAGTCGATGATCAAAGAGAAAAAAGCGTGTTGCATATACATGAGTTCCCCAAATCGTTTCCTCTGAATACATAACAGAAGCTAAATTCGTAAGCTTGCAAGAACATATGTTCCCATTACATGCTGTACATTTTCCGATTAAAAGAGAGCATACTTCGAAACAGTATTGCATGAAACTGATGCAGAACAGTAAAAATAGGTAAAATGTGCAATATCAGTTCTCAGTTGAGGAGTTGTTAATAAAACAGCAAAAACTGATAGATTAAATGTTTGAAAAAGTCTCAGAAACGCAAAATTGCTCAATGCAGCATTCAAAGACGTCATCTTTCTTCCCTTCGCGTTCCTCAAAATGCGGAACAACCATTGACAATCCAGAGTTGGCCCTGCTCTAATAGGAATGGTCCAGCATGACCAGCAAGGACACATTCTTCCTGAACAGGAACACAAATAACCCCAGACCAATTTCTATAATTTTCAGCCTCACAAACAAAGTGTAGTTTGGATCATAAAGCAGAGTCAGCATGTAACCCATGATTGGACAGGCTGTTATGTGTTAGCACACTGACACCCTCCAGATTGGAAATACCCACATTCAAATTAGTCTTGGTACTGCTCCAGAAGGAATATTCCAATCTAAACTGTCAGGCCATGTCCACTCTAAGTATTTTCAGCCTTTTTGGGCCTTTCCATTAAGGCAAGGAATGCAACTTGTATCACAGTGTGCAGAGGGCCAACATCTAGGCATGCCAAAGGCACCTGGTATGCCATATTAATGAAAAACCAATGTGTGTAACAATTGCAGAATTCTGCAATTGTCAGTCACTGGCACTCACTCAGAGCCAAGTATCTGTACATCATGTTGTCTCTCTGCGTTACTCTAAACAAGCAGGGAGCATATGGAAATGAGTCTTGGTCCTGCTCCTACATATACAGTTGAGCCAAACTACCAGGCCATGTCTTCTTCGAACAAGAACCCAAGTAGCCACAGATGAGGTTCCACTTTGTTGCACCTCGTCAGTGAGCTGTAGCTTGTATCCAGTGGCATACTGAGAAAGCCTACAAAAGTGATGGACGGAATGCTTTCGACACTTGGTCCCCCAAAAATCTATTTAGGATTTCAGACCGTTTCAACCTTTCTGGGCGTCATCAGTGTGGTACAGCTTGAATCCAAAGGAATGGAGTGCACTGTGCAATGTTTCTGCTTACCAATTACTCTTTTGGCAATGCATTAAAACAGCAGAAAATGAGATGCTGGAACGCCTGCGAAATTTTGCACTTAGGATATAACATTAAAACAACAACAAGTGATGGGTGGAATAATAGCAAAATATCTCAGCCTCTGGCATGCTTCATTCTAATCCATAATTGTTTTGCCCACCGTGCCATTCAAGAGAGGAAGCAACCTTGTGCAAATCAATCTTGTTCTTGCTTTATTAAGAACAGTTCAGTTCAAACTGCTAAGCAACTCCTTCCTATATCGGAAACAAGTAACCCCAGACAAGTTTCTTCTGACAGTGATCAAAAGACCCCACACCAGTTTCAGCCTACAAAGAGCAAAGGGCACACATTCTGGAACACAAACAACCCTAGGCCTGTTAGGCCTCTTTATCGAAGTGCAGTTTGGATCTTATGGCATAGTGAGCATGGAACCCACATCTGGTCAGACCTGTAAAACATATGAAAACACATTAAAAAAACAAAAGCCACTGGCAATGGCTGAGGGCTGTATTACGGTGCTTTCTCTGTTTTTTTGCTGATTGTGCTACTCCAGATACAGCAGAAACATGTGTAATCAGTCTTGATCTCTTTCTAATGGGCATAGTTCAACACAACCTGCAGGTTCAAGTCCCCTATTACCCATGATCATGATGCAAGTAGGATTAAATGACAAAATGAGCATGATAGCCACATAAGGAGTTGAACATCACATTCCAAGAACACAAGTTGCTTAGTGGAAAGCTGGCAAAAGACTCACCCTCTGGACAATGAAATCCTGAGTTGATCCCCTCCCCCGCCAAAGCCATTTTTACCAAAGCCTTCAGTATGATGGGTATGCTTGTCATAGGTTCCAGTGGAAAACTCTGCACTATAATTAAAAAAATTACTGATTATCTTATACCACCTCACTGTAACACAACCGCACAAGAACTTGATCAAGGCCTTTGCCTTTTCACAGGAAAGTCGTTTTCAGATTCCATGAAATCTGACTGTGGAGTCCACCACTGTGTTTGCCAAACTCCGGTAGACCTGCTAAGCCATCCAACGGTTGCTCCATCTGAGGATTTCCAGCCTCCAGGACTATCCATACCTTGGTCATGACAGCAGCCTTGGAGTCAGGGTCAGACAAGAGCTGCCACTTGACATACCAACATGAACAAGCATATCTAAACTCCTGGCACATCAGGGCTGTGCAGTGCTCTGGTGCCCTGATCATGAAACAATGAGTACTCAACAGCTCAGGATTCCACCAGCAGCCTGTCCTGAGTCCAACTTATTGATGACAGTGGAATCATCTGGAGAATATACTACCCCATTGATCAAGCTCAAGACATGTCCAGCGCGAAACACCATGGCAATTATTCACTCACTTGATGCATCACCACACTTAAACTGAAGCCTGGTCTCGGTTTTTTGCCCTGTCAATAAGGAGCTGGGTCCATATGTGAAATGTTGCAAAACTGACCAGCTAACACCATTGCCCGCCCTACTAAGTTCACTAAACAAATCAGATAAATCACTGAGCTACCTGTCCACAAAGATGACATTACAAATCAATATTCAAACAAATAATGGTCACAGCTATTGTAGTGATGGATAAAGTACTCCTCCTAACTCTCTCTTTCATCACTTTCAAGGAGGCAAACATAAACATAGAAGAAAGAAGCTGCATGCAGTTGTGAGGCAATAATGGGCAAACTTTCAGACCTTGCTGAAATTCTTTGAATAATAACTATTGACATTAAAAAAAATCAGAAAGAGCACACAGATATTACACTCTTCCCAGAAATGAAATTCTCACCCAAGATAACCTCCAGAAACAGTCACATGGTTCAAGTACATAAGGAGGAGTAAAATACAGTGTTAGAAATGGGGTCTTTGGTTGGCAGTTAGGTTACCCCCTGTCCAAGCAAGGACCCTCACTCTAGTCAGAGTAAAGGAGAATCACCCTTGGTTAACCCCCTACCCCCTTTTGGTAGCATGGCATGAGCAGGCAGGCTTAACTTCAGAAGCAATGTGTAAAGCATTTGTACCAGCACACACAGTAACTCAGTGAAAACACTACAAAATGACACAAAACAGGTTTAGAAAAATAGGTAATATTTATCGAAACAAAACAAGACCAAAACAACAAAAATCAAACATACACAAGTCAAGTTATGAAAAAGAATAAGTCTTAACCCATTCTGTGCCTTGGACGAGGTGACCTCGTCCAAGGCTACAATTCCCGTGTGCCTTGAACGAGGTCACCTCGTCCAAGGCACGGGAACTTGGGGGAGCACTAGCGCACCCCCCCTGTGCACCCCCCTCCCCACCCTCCCCAAGGTGGGGATGGAAGGGGAAGACCTTCCCCTTCCACCCCGACCCCCCCCGGCACAGCACGCCGACGTCATCAAGTGTTTTGCCGGACGCACTGGAAGCCATTTGCTTCCAGCACGTCGAGGGGAAAGGACCGATCCAGGTGAGTCCTTTCCGTTTTGGGGGTTTTGGGGGGGGGGGGAAACAGACAGGGGGGAAAGGAAAGGGTTTTTCCTTTCCCCCTGTGCCTGTTTTCACAAGATTCCTGCTCCACGATCGCGGGCAGGGCCCGCGGTCGTGGAGCAGGAATCTCCACTAGACACTAGGGATTTTTTGGGCTATGTTTCTTTTGGGGGCGACCCCTTGGAGGGCAATTCTTTTTAGTATTTCGCCCCCCCCCCCGGGGGCAGCAAAATCCACTAGACACCAGGGATTTTGTTTTGTTTTTGTATTTTGGGGGCGACCCCTTGGGCAAGGGTCACCCCCCGGGGGTCCAATTTTTTTGTGTTTCGCACCCCCCTGGGGGCAGATCGCCTTTTTTTCGGCCGATCTGCCCCCGAGGGGGGGGAGGGGGCGAAATCCACTAGACACCAGGGATTTTGTTTTTATTGTTTATTTTGAGGGCAACCCCTTGGGCAAGGGTCGCACCCCTGGGGGGCTATTTTTTTTTTCTGTTTCGGCCCCCCGATGGCAGACCAGCCATTTCTTTGAACGATCTGGCCCCCGGGGGGTGGAAGCACACTAGGCGCCAGGGATTGTGTGGTGTGTGTGTGTGTGGTGTGTGTTTGGGGGCACCCCTTGGGCAACGGTCGCCCCCCTAAAGTTGGGAAAGTTCGTATTGGCCATCTCTGCCCCCTTTGGGGGCAGATGGGCCTATTTGTGTATGCCCATCTGCCCCCAAGGAGGACAGAAACCACCAATACGCCAGGGATTTTTTGTTTTGTTTTGTGCTAGGGGTGCCCCCTATGGGAAGGGTCGCCCCCTAAAGGGGGCACAGAGGTGTTGCCCAATTCTGCCCCCCTTGGGGGCAGATTGGCCAATTATTTTACGCCTATCTATCCCCGAGGGGGACAGGATCCACTTAGGTACCAGGGACAACTTCTAAGTTCTTGGTGGTGGGGTGTTTGTCAACTGGCGAAGTATTTGTATTTGTGATTATAACACTTTATTTCTTCTTTTTCTTCTAGTTCAACGCTTTTGCTTCCTTTGCTGTGGATCCTTGCGGTTTTGGCAGTAGTGCTCCTGCGGTTTGCATAGTTGCATGTTTTAGGTAAGTGAAAGCAATTTACTCCAAAGGAGTATTGTTGACATGCATGAATGACATGTTTGTAGGTGGTGTGCTAAATGCAGTATTGTGTGTTTGACATTGTCCTTAGATTTGAGCACAGTGATGTTTGTGTTGTCATATGTCTAATTTGCTTTTTTCTTTTTTCTTTTAATGGGATATCATTGGTGATTGCTGTGTCTGTGCAGAGTAGTTGCTTGGTGAGTAGCTTTTTCAGGCAAGTGAGTGGTATAGTTTTTTGTAGTACATAAATCTTTGTGATAAAGCTACACTTTGTTTATTACTTATTTTAGTGCTAGTTGTTGTTGGCAATCCATTTGTTGTTAGTATGGATCATGGCTAGCCGCAGAGTGACCGCTCAGCAGGTTGCTCGCATGCTCTTTGAGTCGTCTTCAGACCATGATTACGACATAGACTCTGCATCTGAGGCAGAGGAGGAAGCAGGAGATTCTGGAAGTGAGTTTTCTGTCCGAGAGTATTCTTCTGATGAGGAAGCTACTCTCAGTGCAGATGAAGGGCCTGTGTTAGAGGAGGACATTGATGTACCAAGAGTGCAGCAGCCTGGGGCTGAAGGGTTTCCCATTAGAAGACCTGACACCTGGATTGCCACAAACATGGAGCAGCCACAGTTACCTGCATTTACTGGTCTCCCAGGGTGTAGAGTTAATACGGAAAACTTTTTGCCTGTCCATTTCTTTCACTTGTTTATGGACGATGTATTTTTGGAAGAGATTGTGGAGCAGACAAATGTGTATGCAGAGCAATATTTGCGGGACAACGCTGCCAGACTTAAGCCTCAGTCTAGAGCTACTCAGTGGGTTCCCACATATCTGGAAGAGATGAAAAGGTTTTTAGGTTTGACTTTTTTGATGGGGTTGATCAGGAAGCCGTCACTGGCTTCTTTTTGGTCTACTAGTCCCTTGATGGCAACCGCTATATTTCCTGCAACTATGACATGTAATCGGTATTTGCTTCTTCTTCGTATGCTGCATTTTGTAGACAATGCTTTAGCCTTGCCACGAGATCACCCTGATTGTGACCATCTTTTTAAGATTAGGCCTGTCCTTGATCATTTTGTGGATCGGTTTTCAGAGGTCTATGTTCCAGGCAAAGAGATAAGTGTGGACGAGTCTTTGGTCCTTTTCAAGGGGCATTTAGTTTTTAAGCAGTACATTCCTAGTAAGAGGGTGCGGTATGGGATTAAATTGTATCTGCTGTCAGAAAGCAGTACAGGATATGTGTATAATTTCCGGGTCTACACTGGTAGGGATTCCAGTATTGACCCTCCTGGTTGTCCGGCCACTTTTGGAGTTAGCGAAAAAATTGTGTGGGAACTTGCTAGACGGCTGTTTAACAAATGTCACCATTTGTACGTAGATAATTTCTACACTGGAGTGCAGTTGTTCAAGGAGTTGTTTAGAGTGGACACTGTTGCTTGTGGCACAATCCGTTCTAACCGGAAAGGCTATCCAAGGGAGCTTGTCTGTAAGAAACTTGTGAGGGGACAGTGCAGTGCCTTGCGGAATAATGAGCTGCTAGCTATGAAATTTTCAGACAGGAGGGATGTGTACATGCTATCGACCATCCATGATGAGAGTACTTCCCCTGTGGCTGTTTGGGGTCAGGTTGCGGAAGTGCGCAAACCTGCGTGCATTTTGGACTACAATAGGCACATGGGTGGTGTTGATAGAGTAGATCAGAGGTTGGAACCTTACACTGCTCTTCGTAAGTCTTATGTGTGGTATAAAAAGTTGGCCCTACATTTATTTCATTTGGCAACTTTTAATGCCTTTATTGTATACAAGGATTGTTCACCTGAGTCAAGGATGACATTTGTTAAATTTCAGGAGTCGGTGATAGAAAGCCTTATTGTGGTGGAACCGGCAAGAGTTCCTAGAGTAGAAGTGGTGGAGGATGTGGCTAGATTGAAAGATCGGCACTTTCCAGATCATATTCCTCCCACTCCCAAAAAAGACTTGCCCACAAAGAAATGTAGAGTATGTGCCCGGAGATTAATCCGGAGGGAGAGCCAGATGTACTGCCCCGAATGCCCTTCAAAGCCTGGGCTGTGTGTGCCCAGCTGTTATAGAAGTTACCATACCAAAAAAAACTTCTGGGAAATACCGTGAGCGTAAGCTGTCTGTTTTATATTTTCATATGTTTTACAGTTGGCATCTCTGTCATGTATTTAGTTAGATCTTTTGTGTTTGTAGTTTTGTGCTTATTTTATAATTAGTAGTTTCTTTGTTGTTTATAAACAAAAAAAAGTGATGGCGGTGTGCGTGGGGTGGCGCTTGGCTGGTCGTGTGCGTGGGGTGGCGCTTGGCTGGCGGTGCGCTTGGGGTAGGGCTTGGAAGGCGGTGTGCTTGGGGTGGGGCTTGGCTGGCGGTATGCTTGGGGTGGGGCTTGGCTGGCGGTGTGCTTGGGTTGGCGCTTGGAATGCGGTGTGCTTGGGGTGGGGCTTGGCTGGCGGTGTGCTTGGGGTGGCGCTTGGCTGGCTGCGTGCTTGGGGTGGCGCTTGGCTGGCGGTGTGCTTGGGGTGGTGCTTGGCTGGCGGTGTGCTTGGGGTGGCGCTTGGCTGACGGTGTGCTTGGGGTGGTGCTTGGCTGGCGTGTCCTTGGGGTGGCGCTTGGCTGGCGGTGTGCGTGGGGTGGGGCTTGGAAGGTGGTGTGCTTGGGGTGGGGCTTGGCTGGCGGTGTGCTTGGGGTGGCGCTTGGCTGGCGGTGTCAGCCAAACGCCAGTCCACACTCCCATCAACTGGTGTGATTCTTGTATCAGGCATGTGGGCGTATGTAAGTGATGGGCCCTTGAGTGGCGCGGTCTGTCGATGTGAGTGTTGTAATGTGCTGGGCCCGTGGCTGGTGTGAATGGTCTTGTGCATGTCATGTATGAAAGGTGTGTGAATGGACTGTAAAGCGGTTGGGGCCTTGTCGCGGCTTTACAGCTCACGAGCTGTGAGTCATTGGTTCAGTTTTTTGCCTTTCAGTTATTAACAGTGCATTTCATTTTTGTGAAATCTCTTGTTAATAAAATTTGATCCACTGAACCATCACTCATCCTCGTGCCAAATCCAACCAGTATGTGTGGTAAAAATGACAAAACCTGCTCCGCTGTAATCAGGCGTCGCAGCACACCTGTGACACGCTAGGTGCCTCGGGTGGGACACCGATGATGATGCATGCCACCAACTTGGTTGGTGGGTGAGGGGTCTTTTTCACATAACCTAAGTGTGTTTCTTTTCACAATTTTAGTGTTTGGCACATCACGGACGTATGTGCACACATCAAAATGATATATTACAAACCTACAAAACCAAGACATTTTTTAAAACTAGACACCCCAAGGAGTCCAGTGAGGTGTGGCTTGCGTGGCTCCCCCAACATTTTCTTACCCAGACTCCTCTGTAAACCTCAAAATTGCATAAAAAAGCATATTTTCCTGACTTTTCTTAGTAGGATCACAGCTCCAGCACAAAATTCCTACTCCCCAGTTTTCCCGAGTCGCCCAAGTAAAATGACACCTCACTTATGTGGGTCCCCAAAGCAGAGTCTGTCTAAAGATGTATAAAAGAATATGTCCTTATAAACTCGCTGTGCTATCCCCTCTATCTCTACAAGTTTTGGGCCTTATTCTGTTGCAGGCACCTGGCCCACCCACACAAGTGAGGTATCATTTTGATCGGGAGACTTGGGGGAACACTGGGTGGAAGGAAATTTGTGTCTCCTCTCAGATTCCAGAACTTTCTGTCACCGAAATGAGAGGAAAAGGTGTTTTTTTAGCCAAATGTTGAGGTTTGCAAAGGATTCTGGGTAACAGAACCTGGTCAGAGCCCCACAAGTAACCCCATCTTGGATTCCCTTAGGTCTCTAGTTTTTAAGAATGCACAGGTTTGGTAGGTTTCCCCAGTTACCGGCTGAGCTACAGGCCAAAATCCACAGGTAGGCACTGTTTTCTTTCAAAAAATGGGATGTGTCCACGTTGCGCTTTGGGGCATTTCCTGTCGAGGGCGCTAGGCCTACCCACACAAGTGAGGTATCATTTTTATCGGGAGACTTGGAGGAACGCTGGGTGGAAGGAAATTTGTGGCTCCTTTCAGATTCCAGAACTTTCTGCCACAGAAATGTGAGGAACATGTGTTTTTTTAGCCAAATGTTGACGTTTGCAAAGGATTCTGGATAACAGAACCTGGTCAGAGCCCCACAAGTCACCCCATCTTGGATTCCCCTAGGTCTCTAGTTTTCAAAAATGCACAGGTTTGGTAGGTTTCCCTAGGTGCCGGCTGAGCTAGAGGCCAAAATCTACATATAGGCACTTTGCAAAAAACACCTCTGTTTTCTTTCAAAAAATTGGATGTGTCCACGATGCGCTTTGAGGCATTTCCTGTCACGGGCGCTAGGCCTACCCACACAAGTGAGGTAACATTTTTATCGGGAGACTTGGGGGAACGCTGGGTGGAAGGAAATTTGTGGCTCCTCTCAGATTCCAGAACTTTCTGCCACAGAAATGTGAGGAACATGTGTTTTTTTAGCCAAATTTTGAGGTTTGCAAAGGATTCTGGGTAACAGAGCCTGGTCAGAGCCCCACAAGTCACCCCATCTTGGATTCCCCTAGGTCTCTAGTTTTCAAAAATGCACAAGTTTGGTAGGTTTCCCTAGGTGCCGGCTGAGCTAGAGGTCAAAATCTACAGGTAGGCACTTTGCGAAAAACACCTTTGTTTTCTTTCAAAAAATTGGATGTGTCCACGTTGCGCTTTGGGGCATTTCCTATCGCGTGCGCTAGGCCTACCCACACAAGTGAGGTATAATTTTTATCGGGAGACTTGGGGGAACGCTTGGTGGAAGGAAATTTGTGGCTCCTCTCAGATTCCAGAACTTTCTGCCACAGAAATGTGAGGAACATGTGTTTTTTTAGCCAAATTTTGAGGTTTGCAAAGGATTCTGGGTAACAGAACCTGGTTAGAGCCCCACAAGTCATCCCATCTTGGATTCCCCTAGGTCTCTAGTTTTCAGAAATGCACAGGTTTGGTAGGTTTCCCTAGGTGCCGGCTGAGCAAGAGGCCAAAATCTACAGGTAGGCACTTTGCAAAAAACACCTCTGTTTTCTTTCAAAAAATTGGATGTGTCCATGTTGCGCTTTGGGGCATTTCATGTCGCGGCGCTAGGCCTACCAACACAAGTGAGGTAGAATTTTTATCGGAAGACTTGGGGGAACGCTGGGTGGAAGGAAATTTGTGGCTCCTCTCAGATTCCAGAACTTTCAGCCACAGAAATGTGAGGAACATATGATTTTTTAGCCAAATTTTGAGGTTTGCAAAGGATTCTGGGTAACAGAACCTGGTCAGAGCCCCACAAGTCACCCCATCTTGGATTCCCCTAGGTCTCTAGCTTTCAAAAATGCACAGGTTTGGTAGGTTTCCCTAAGTTAGAGGTGCAGAGGTGCAGAAATGCACAGGTTTGGTAGGTTTCCCTAGGTGCCGGCTGAGCTAGAGGTCAAAATCTACAGGTAGGCACGTTGCGAAAAACATCTCTGTTTTCTTTAAAAAAATTGAGTGTGTCCATGTTGCGCATTGGGGCATTTCCTGTCGCGGCGCTAGGCCTACCCACACAAGTGAGGTATCATTTTTATCGGGAGACTTGGGGGAACGCTGGGTGGAAGGAAATTTGTGGCTCCTCTCAGAGTCCAGAACTTTCTGCCACAGAAATGTGAGGAACATGTGTTTTTTTAGCCAAATTTTGAGGTTTGCAAAGGATTCTGGGTAACAGAACCTGGTCAGAGCCCCACAAGTAACCCCATCTTGGATTCCCTTAGGTCTCTAGTTTTTAAGAATGCACAGGTTTGGTAGGTTTCCCCAGTTACCGGCTGAGCTACAGGCCAAAATCCACAGGTAGGCACTGTTTTCTTTCAAAAAATGGGATGTGTCCACGTTGCGCTTTGGGGCATTTCCTGTCGAGGGCGCTAGGCCTACCCACACAAGTGAGGTATCATTTTTATCGGGAGACTTGGGGGAACGCTGGGTGGAAGGAAATTTGTGGCTCCTTTCAGATTCCAGAACTTTCTGCCACAGAAATGTGAGGAACATGTGTTTTTTTAGCCAAATGTTGACGTTTGCAAAGGATTCTGGATAACAGAACCTGGTCAGAGCCCCACAAGTCACCCCATCTTGGATTCCCCTAGGTCTCTAGTTTTCAAAAATGCACAGGTTTGGTAGGTTTCCCTAGGTGCCGGCTGAGCTAGAGGCCAAAATCTACATATAGGCACTTTGCAAAAAACACCTCTGTTTTCTTTCAAAAAATTGGATGTGTCCACGATGCGCTTTGAGGCATTTCCTGTCACGGGCGCTAGGCCTACCCACACAAGTGAGGTAACATTTTTATCGGGAGACTTGGGGGAACGCTGGGTGGAAGGAAATTTGTGGCTCCTCTCAGATTCCAGAACTTTCTGCCACAGAAATGTGAGGAACATGTGTTTTTTTAGCCAAATTTTGAGGTTTGCAAAGGATTCTGGGTAACAGAGCCTGGTCAGAGCCCCACAAGTCACCCCATCTTGGATTCCCCTAGGTCTCTAGTTTTCAAAAATGCACAAGTTTGGTAGGTTTCCCTAGGTGCCGGCTGAGCTAGAGGTCAAAATCTACAGGTAGGCACTTTGCGAAAAACACCTTTGTTTTCTTTCAAAAAATTGGATGTGTCCACGTTGCGCTTTGGGGCATTTCCTATCGCGTGCGCTAGGCCTACCCACACAAGTGAGGTATAATTTTTATCGGGAGACTTGGGGGAACGCTTGGTGGAAGGAAATTTGTGGCTCCTCTCAGATTCCAGAACTTTCTGCCACAGAAATGTGAGTAACATGTGTTTTTTTAGCCAAATTTTGAGGTTTGCAAAGGATTCTGGGTAACAGAACCTGGTTAGAGCCCCACAAGTCATCCCATCTTGGATTCCCCTAGGTCTCTAGTTTTCAGAAATGCACAGGTTTGGTAGGTTTCCCTAGGTGCCGGCTGAGCAAGAGGCCAAAATCTACAGGTAGGCACTTTGCAAAAAACACCTCTGTTTTCTTTCAAAAAATTGGATGTGTCCATGTTGCGCTTTGGGGCATTTCATGTCGCGGCGCTAGGCCTACCAACACAAGTGAGGTAGAATTTTTATCGGAAGACTTGGGGGAACGCTGGGTGGAAGGAAATTTGTGGCTCCTCTCAGATTCCAGAACTTTCAGCCACAGAAATGTGAGGAACATATGATTTTTTAGCCAAATTTTGAGGTTTGCAAAGGATTCTGGGTAACAGAACCTGGTCAGAGCCCCACAAGTCACCCCATCTTGGATTCCCCTAGGTCTCTAGCTTTCAAAAATGCACAGGTTTGGTAGGTTTCCCTAAGTTAGAGGTGCAGAGGTGCAGAAATGCACAGGTTTGGTAGGTTTCCCTAGGTGCCGGCTGAGCTAGAGGTCAAAATCTACAGGTAGGCACGTTGCGAAAAACATCTCTGTTTTCTTTAAAAAAATTGAGTGTGTCCATGTTGCGCATTGGGGCATTTCCTGTCGCGGCGCTAGGCCTACCCACACAAGTGAGGTATCATTTTTATCGGGAGACTTGGGGGAACGCTGGGTGGAAGGAAATTTGTGGCTCCTCTCAGAGTCCAGAACTTTCTGCCACAGAAATGTGAGGAACATGTGTTTTTTTAGCCAAATTTTGAGGTTTGCAAAGGATTCTGGGTAACAGAACCTGGTCAGAGCCCCACAAGTCACCCCATCTTGGATTCCATTAGGTCTCTAGTTTTCAAAAATGTACAGGTTTGGTAGGTTTCCCTAGGTGCCGGCTGAGCTAGAGGTCAAAATCTACAGGTAGGCACTTTGCGAAAAACACCTCTGTTTTCTTTCAAAAAATTGGATGTGTCCACGTTGCGCTTTGGGGCATTTCCTATCGCGGGCGCTAGGCCTACCCACACAAGTGAGGTATAATTTTTATCGGGAGACTTGGGGGAACGCTGGATGGAAGGAAATTTGTGGCTCCTCTCAGATTCCAGAACTTTCTGCCACAGAAATGTGAGGAACATGTGTTTTTTTAGCCAAATCTTGAGGTTTGCAAAGGATTCTGGGTAACAGAACCTGGTCAGAGCCCCACAAGTCACCCCATCTTGTATTCCCCTAGGTCTCTAGCTTTCAAAAATGCACAGGTTTGGTAGGTTTCCCTAGGTGCCGGCTGAGCTAGAGGTCAAATCTACAGGTAGGCACTTTGCGAAAAACACCTCTGTTTTCTTTCAAAAAATTGGATTTGTCCACGTTGCGCATTGGGGCATTTCCTGTCGCGGCGCTAGACCTACCCACACAAGTGAGGTATAATTTTTATCCGGAGACTTGGGGGAACGCTGGGTGGAAGGAAATTTGTGGCTCCTCTCAGAGTCCAGAACTTCCTGCCACAGAAATGTGAGAAACATGTGTTTTTTTAGCCAAATATTGAGGTTTGCAAAGGATTCTGGGTAACAGAACCTGGTCAGAGCCCCACAAGTCACCCCATCTTGGATTCCCCTAGGTCTCTAGTTTTCAAAAATGCACAGGTTTGGTAGGTTTCCCCAGGTGCCGGCTGAGCTAGAGGTCAAAATCTACAGGTAAGCACTTTGCGAAAAACACCTCTGTTTTATTTTAAAAAATTGGATGTGTCCACGCTGCGCTTTGGGGCATTTCCTGTCGCGGGCGCTAGGCCTACCCACACAAGTGAGGTATAATTTTTATCGGGAGACTTGGGGAAACGCTGGGTGGAAGGAAATTTGTGGCTCCTCTCAGATTCCAAAACTTTCTGCCACAGAAATGTGAGGAACATGTGTTTTTTTAGCCAAATTTTGAGGTTTGCAAAGGATTCTGGGTAACAGAACCTGGTCAGAGCCCCACAAGTCACCCCATCTGGGATTCCCCTAGGTCTCTAGCTTTCAAAAATGCACAGGTTTGGTAGGTTTCCCTAGGTGCCGGCTGAGCTAGAGGTCAAATCTACAGGTAGGAACTTCGCGAAAAACAACACTGTTTTCTTTAAAAAAATTGGATGTGTCCACGTTGCTCTTTGGGGCATTTCCTGTTGCGGGCGCTAGGCCTACCCACACAAGTGACGTATCATTTTTATTGGGAGACTTGGGGGAACGCTGGGTGGAAGGAAATTTGTGGCTCCTCTCAGATTCCAGAACTTTCTGCCACAGAAATGTGAGGAACATGTGTTTTTTTAGCCAAATTTTGAGGTTTGCAAAGGATTCTGGGTAACAGTACCTGGTCAGAGCCCCACAAGTCACCCCACCTTGGATTCCCCTAGGTCTCTAGTTTTCAGAAATGCACAGGTTTGGTAGGTTTCCCTAGGTGCCGGCTGGGCAAGAGGCCAAAATCTACAGGTAGGCACTTTGCAAAAAACACCTCTGTTTTCTTTCAAAAAATTGGATGTGTCCATGTTGCGCTTTGGGGCATTTCCTGTCGCGGCGCTAGGCCTACCTACACAAGTGAGGTATAATTTTTATCGGGAGACTTGGGGGAACGCTGGGTGGAAGGAAACTTGTGGCTCTTCTCAGATTCCAGACCTTTCTGCCACAGAAATGTGAGGAACATGTGTTTTTTTAGCCAAATTTTGAGGTTTCTAAAGGATTCTGGGTAAAAGAACCTGTCCAGAGCCCCACAAGTCACCCCATCTTGGATTCCCCTAGGTCTCTAGTTTTAAAAAATGCACAGGTTTGGTAGGTTTTCCTAGGTGCCGGCTGAGCTAGAGGCCAAAATCTACAGGTAGGCACTTTGCAAAAAACACCTCTGTTTTCTTTAAAACAATTGGATGTGTCCACGATGCGCTTTGGGGCATTTCCAGTCACGGGCACTAGGCCTACCCACACAAGTGAGGTAGAATTTTTATAGGGAGACTTGGGGGAACGCTGGGTGGAAGGAAATTTGTGGCTCCTATCAGATTCCAGAACTTTCTGCCACAGAAATGTAAGGAACATGTGTTTTTTTAGCCAAATTTTGAGGTTTGCAAAGGATTCTGGGTAACAGAACCTTGTCAGAGCCCCAAAAGTCACCCCATCTTGGATTCCCCTTGGTCTCTAGTTTAAAAAAATGCACAGGTCTGGTAGGTTTCCCTAGGTGCTGGCTGAACTAGAGGCCAAAATCTACAGGTAGGCACTTTGCAAAAAACACCTGTTTTCTTTTAAAAAATTGGATGTGTCCACGTTGCGCTTTGGGGCATTTCCTGTCGCGGGCGCTAGGCCTACCCACACAAGTGAGGTATCATTGTTATCGGGAGACTTGGGGGAACACTGGGTGGAAGGATATTTGTGGCTCCTCTCAGATTCCAGAACTTTCTGCCACAGAAATGTGAGGAACATGTGTTTTTTTAGCCACATTTTGAGGTTTGCAAAGGATTCTGGGTAACAGAACCTGGTCAGAGCCCCACAAGTCACCCCATCCTGGCTTCCCCTAGGTGTCTAGTTTTAAAAAATGCACAGGTTTGGTAGGTTTCCCTAGGTGCCGGCTGAGCTAGAGGTAAAAATCTACAGGTAGGCACTTTGCGAAAAACACCTCTGTTTTCTTTCAAAAAATTGGATGTGTCCACGTTGCGCTTTGGGGCATTTCCTGTCGCGGGCGCTAGGCCTACCCACACAAGTGAGGTAACATTTTTATAGGGAGACTTGGGGCAACGCTGGGTGGAAGGAAATTTGTGACTTCTCTCAGATTCCAGAACTTTCTGCCACAGAAATGTGAGGAACATGTGTTTTTTTAGCCAAATTTTGAGGTTTGCAAAGGATTCTGGGTAACAGAACCTGGTCAGAGCCCCACAAGTCACCCCATTTTGGATTCCCCTAGGTCTCTAGTTTAAAAATTGCACAGGTTTGGTAGGTTTCCCTAGGTGCCGGCTGAGCTAAAGGCCAAAATCTACAGGTAGGCACTTTGCGAAAACACATCTGTTTTCTTTCAAAAAATTGGATGTGTCCACGTTGCGCTTTAGGGCATTTTCTGTCGCGGGCGCTAGGCCTACCCACACAAGTGAGGTATCATTGTTATCGGGAGACTTGGGGGAACGCTGGATGGAGGGAAATTTGTGGCTCCTCTCACATTCCAGAACTTTCTGCCACAGAAATGTGAGGAACATGTGTTTTTGTAGCCAAATTTTGAGGTTTGCAAAGGATTCTGGGTAACAGAACCTGGTCAGAGCCCCACAAGTCACCCCATCTTGGATTCCCCTAGGTCTCTGGTTTTCATAAATGCACAGGTTTGGTAGGTTTCCCTAGTTGCCGGCTGAGCTAGAGGCCAAAATCTACAGGTAGGCACTTTGCAAAAAACACCTCTGTTTTCTTTAAAAAAATTGGATGTGTCCATGTTGCGCTTTGGGGCATTTCCTGTCGCGGGCGCTAGGCCTACCCACACAAGTGAGGTATAATTGTTATCGGGAGACTTGGGGGAATGCTGGGTGGAAGGAAATTTGTGGCTCCTCTCAGATTCCAGAACTTTCTGCCACAGAAATGTGAGGAACATGTGTTTTTTTAGCCAAATTCTGAGGTTTGCAAAGGATTCTGGGTAACAGAACCTGGTCAGAGCCCCACAAGTCACCCCATCTTGGATTCCCCTAGGTCTCTAGTTTTCAGAAATGCACAGGTTTGGTAGGTTTCCCTAGGTGTCGGCTGGGCAAGAGGCCAAAATCTACAGGTATGCACTTTGCAAAAAACACCTCTGTTTTCTTTCAAAAAATTGGATGTGTCCATGTTGCGCTTTGGGGCATTTCCTGTCGCGGCGCTAGGCCTACCTACACAAGTGAGGTATAATTTTTATCGGGAGACTTGGGGGAACGCTGGGTGGAAGGAAACTTGTGGCTCTTCTCAGATTCCAGACCTTTCTGCCACAGAAATGTGAGGAACATGTGTTTTTTTAGCCAAATTTTGAGGTTTGCAAAGGATTCTGGGTATCAGAACCTGTCCAGAGCTCCACAAGTCACCCCATCTTGGATTCCCCTAGGTCTCTAGTTTTAAAAAATGCACAGGTTTGGTAGGTTTCCCTAGGTGCCGGCTGAGCTAGAGGCCAAAATCTACAGGTAGGCACTTTGCAAAAAACACCTCTGTTTTCTTTAAAACAATTGGATGTGTCCACGATGCGCTTTGGGGCATTTCCTGTTGCGGGCGCTAGGCCTACCCACACAAGTGACGTATCATTTTTATTGGGAGACTTGGGGGAACGCTGGGTGGAAGGAAATTTGTGGCTCCTCTCAGATTCCAGAACTTTCTGCCACAGAAATGTGAGGAACATGTGTTTTTTTAGCCAAATTTTGAGGTTTGCAAAGGATTCTGGGTAACAGTACCTGGTCAGAGCCCCACAAGTCACCCCACCTTGGATTCCCCTAGGTCTCTAGTTTTCAGAAATGCACAGGTTTGGTAGGTTTCCCTAGGTGCCGGCTGGGCAAGAGGCCAAAATCTACAGGTAGGCACTTTGCAAAAAACACCTCTGTTTTCTTTCAAAAAATTGGATGTGTCCATGTTGCGCTTTGGGGCATTTCCTGTCGCGGCGCTAGGCCTACCTACACAAGTGAGGTATAATTTTTATCGGGAGACTTGGGGGAACGCTGGGTGGAAGGAAACTTGTGGCTCTTCTCAGATTCCAGACCTTTCTGCCACAGAAATGTGAGGAACATGTGTTTTTTTAGCCAAATTTTGAGGTTTCTAAAGGATTCTGGGTAAAAGAACCTGTCCAGAGCCCCACAAGTCACCCCATCTTGGATTCCCCTAGGTCTCTAGTTTTAAAAAATGCACAGGTTTGGTAGGTTTTCCTAGGTGCCGGCTGAGCTAGAGGCCAAAATCTACAGGTAGGCACTTTGCAAAAAACACCTCTGTTTTCTTTAAAACAATTGGATGTGTCCACGATGCGCTTTGGGGCATTTCCAGTCACGGGCACTAGGCCTACCCACACAAGTGAGGTAGAATTTTTATAGGGAGACTTGGGGGAACGCTGGGTGGAAGGAAATTTGTGGCTCCTATCAGATTCCAGAACTTTCTGCCACAGAAATGTAAGGAACATGTGTTTTTTTAGCCAAATTTTGAGGTTTGCAAAGGATTCTGGGTAACAGAACCTTGTCAGAGCCCCAAAAGTCACCCCATCTTGGATTCCCCTTGGTCTCTAGTTTAAAAAAATGCACAGGTCTGGTAGGTTTCCCTAGGTGCTGGCTGAACTAGAGGCCAAAATCTACAGGTAGGCACTTTGCAAAAAACACCTGTTTTCTTTTAAAAAATTGGATGTGTCCACGTTGCGCTTTGGGGCATTTCCTGTCGCGGGCGCTAGGCCTACCCACACAAGTGAGGTATCATTGTTATCGGGAGACTTGGGGGAACACTGGGTGGAAGGATATTTGTGGCTCCTCTCAGATTCCAGAACTTTCTGCCACAGAAATGTGAGGAACATGTGTTTTTTTAGCCACATTTTGAGGTTTGCAAAGGATTCTGGGTAACAGAACCTGGTCAGAGCCCCACAAGTCACCCCATCCTGGCTTCCCCTAGGTGTCTAGTTTTAAAAAATGCACAGGTTTGGTAGGTTTCCCTAGGTGCCGGCTGAGCTAGAGGTAAAAATCTACAGGTAGGCACTTTGCGAAAAACACCTCTGTTTTCTTTCAAAAAATTGGATGTGTCCACGTTGCGCTTTGGGGCATTTCCTGTCGCGGGCGCTAGGCCTACCCACACAAGTGAGGTAACATTTTTATAGGGAGACTTGGGGCAACGCTGGGTGGAAGGAAATTTGTGACTTCTCTCAGATTCCAGAACTTTCTGCCACAGAAATGTGAGGAACATGTGTTTTTTTAGCCAAATTTTGAGGTTTGCAAAGGATTCTGGGTAACAGAACCTGGTCAGAGCCCCACAAGTCACCCCATTTTGGATTCCCCTAGGTCTCTAGTTTAAAAATTGCACAGGTTTGGTAGGTTTCCCTAGGTGCCGGCTGAGCTAAAGGCCAAAATCTACAGGTAGGCACTTTGCGAAAACACATCTGTTTTCTTTCAAAAAATTGGATGTGTCCACGTTGCGCTTTAGGGCATTTTCTGTCGCGGGCGCTAGGCCTACCCACACAAGTGAGGTATCATTGTTATCGGGAGACTTGGGGGAACGCTGGATGGAGGGAAATTTGTGGCTCCTCTCACATTCCAGAACTTTCTGCCACAGAAATGTGAGGAACATGTGTTTTTGTAGCCAAATTTTGAGGTTTGCAAAGGATTCTGGGTAACAGAACCTGGTCAGAGCCCCACAAGTCACCCCATCTTGGATTCCCCTAGGTCTCTGGTTTTCATAAATGCACAGGTTTGGTAGGTTTCCCTAGTTGCCGGCTGAGCTAGAGGCCAAAATCTACAGGTAGGCACTTTGCAAAAAACACCTCTGTTTTCTTTAAAAAAATTGGATGTGTCCATGTTGCGCTTTGGGGCATTTCCTGTCGCGGGCGCTAGGCCTACCCACACAAGTGAGGTATAATTGTTATCGGGAGACTTGGGGGAATGCTGGGTGGAAGGAAATTTGTGGCTCCTCTCAGATTCCAGAACTTTCTGCCACAGAAATGTGAGGAACATGTGTTTTTTTAGCCAAATTCTGAGGTTTGCAAAGGATTCTGGGTAACAGAACCTGGTCAGAGCCCCACAAGTCACCCCATCTTGGATTCCCCTAGGTCTCTAGTTTTCAGAAATGCACAGGTTTGGTAGGTTTCCCTAGGTGTCGGCTGGGCAAGAGGCCAAAATCTACAGGTATGCACTTTGCAAAAAACACCTCTGTTTTCTTTCAAAAAATTGGATGTGTCCATGTTGCGCTTTGGGGCATTTCCTGTCGCGGCGCTAGGCCTACCTACACAAGTGAGGTATAATTTTTATCGGGAGACTTGGGGGAACGCTGGGTGGAAGGAAACTTGTGGCTCTTCTCAGATTCCAGACCTTTCTGCCACAGAAATGTGAGGAACATGTGTTTTTTTAGCCAAATTTTGAGGTTTGCAAAGGATTCTGGGTATCAGAACCTGTCCAGAGCTCCACAAGTCACCCCATCTTGGATTCCCCTAGGTCTCTAGTTTTAAAAAATGCACAGGTTTGGTAGGTTTCCCTAGGTGCCGGCTGAGCTAGAGGCCAAAATCTACAGGTAGGCACTTTGCAAAAAACACCTCTGTTTTCTTTAAAACAATTGGATGTGTCCACGATGCGCTTTGGGGCATTTCCAGTCACGGGCACTAGGCCTACCCACACAAGTGAGGTAACATTTTTATAGGGAGACTTGGGGGAACGCTGGGTGGAAGGAAATTTGTGGCTCCTCTCAGATTCCAGAACTTTCTACCACAGAAATGTAAGGAACATGTGTTTTTTTAGCCAAATTTTGAGGTTTGCAAAGGATTCTGGGTAAGAGAACCTTGTCAGAGCCCCAAAAGTCACCCCATCTTGGATTCCCCTTGGTCTCTAGTTTAAAAAAATGCACAGGTCTGGTAGGTTTCCCTAGGTGCTGGCTGAACTAGAGGCCAAAATCTACAGGTAGGCACTTTGCAAAAAACACCTGTTTTCTTTAAAAAAAATTGATGTGTCCACGTTGCGCTTTGGGGCATTTCCTGTCGCGGGCGCTAGGCCTACCACACAAGTGAGGTATCATTGTTATCGGGAGACTTGGGGGAACACTGGGTGGAAGGATATTTGTGGCTCCTCTCAGATTCCAGAACTTTCTGCCACAGAAATGTGAGGAACATGTGTTTTTTTAGCCAAATTTTGAGGTTTGCAAAGGATTCTGGGTAACAGAACCTGGTCAGAGCCCCACAATTCACCCCATCCTGGATTCCCCTAGGTCTCTAGTTTTAAAAAATGCACAGGTTTGGTAGGTTTCCCTAGGTGCCGGCTGAGCTAGAGGTAAAAATCTACAGGTAGGCACTTTGCGAAAAACACCTCTGTTTTCTTTCAAAAAATTGGATGTGTCCACGTTGCGCTTTGGGGCATTTCCTGTCGCGGGCGCTAGGCCTACCCACACAAGTGAGGTAACATTTTTATAGGGAGACTTGGGGCAACGCTGGGTGGAAGGAAATTTGTGACTTCTCTCAGATTCCAGAACTTTCTGCCACAGAAATGTGAGGAACACGTGTTTTTTTAGCCAAATTTTGAGGTTTGCAAAGGATTCTGGGTAACAGAACCTGGTCAGAGCCCCACAAGTCACCCCATTTTGGATTCCCCTAGGTCTCTAGTTTAAAAATTGCACAGGTTTGGTAGGTTTCCCTAGGTGCCGGCTGAGCTAAAGGCCAAAATCTACAGGTAGGCACTTTGCGAAAACACATCTGTTTTCTTTCAAAAAATTGGATGTGTCCACGTTGCGCTTTAGGGCATTTTCTGTCGCGGGCGCTAGGCCTACCCACACAAGTGAGGTATCATTGTTATCGGGAGACTTGGGGGAACGCTGGATGGAAGGAAATTTGTGGCTCCTCTCACATTCCAGAACTTTCTGCCACAGAAATGTGAGGAACATGTGTTTTTGTATCCAAATTTTGAGGTTTGCAAAGGATTCTGGGTAACAGAACCTGGTCAGAGCCCCACAAGTCACCCCATCTTGGATTCCCCTAGGTCTCTGGTTTTCATAAATGCACAGGTTTGGTAGGTTTCCCTAGGTGCCGGCTGAGCTTGAGACCAAAATCTACAGGTAGGCACTTTGCAAAAAACACCTCTGTTTTCTTTAAAAAAATTGGATGTGTCCATGTTGCGCTTTGGGGCATTTCCTGTCGCGGGCGCTAGGCCTACCCACACAAGTGAGGTATAATTTTTATCGGGAGACTTGGGGGAACGCTGGGTGGAAGGAAATTTGTCGCTCCTCTCAGATTCCAGAACTTTCTGCCACAGAAATGTGAGGAACATGTGTTTTTTTAGCCAAATTCTGAGGTTTGCATAGGATTCTGGGTAACAGAACCTGGTCAGAGCCCCACAAGTCACCCCATCTTGGATTCCCCTAGGTCTCTAGTTTTCAAAAATGCACAGGTTTGGTAGGTTCCCCTAGCTGCCGGCTGAGCTAGAGGCCAAAATCTACAGGTAGGCACTGTGCAAAAAACACCTCTGTTTTTTTTCAAAAAATTGGATGTGTCCACGTTGCACTTTGGGGCATTTCCTGTCGCGGGCGCTAGGCCTACCCACACAAGTGAGGTAACATTTTTATAGGGAGACTTGGGGCAACGCTGGGTGGAAGGAAATTTGTGACTTCTCTCAGATTCCAGAACTTTCTGCCACAGAAATGTGAGAAACATGTGTTTTTTTAGCCAAATTTTGAGGTTTGCAAAGGATTCTGGGTAACAGAACCTGGTCAGAGCCCCACAAGTCACCCCATTTTGGATTCCTCCTCGTCTCTAGTTTAAAAAATGCACAGGTTTGGTAGGTTTCCCTAGGTGCCGGCTGAGCAAAGGCCAAAATCTACAGGTAGGCACTTTTCAAAAAACACCTCTGTTTTCTTTCAAAAAATTGGATGTGTCCACATTGTGCTTTGGGGCATTTCCTGTCGCAGGCGCTAGGCCTACCCACACAAGTGAGGTATCATTTTTATCGGGAGACTTGGGGAAACGCTGGGTGGAAGGAAATTTGTGGCTCCTCTCAGATTCTAGAACTTTCTGCCACAGAAATGTGAGGAACATGTGTTTTTTTAGCCAAATTTTGAGGTTTGCAAAGGATTCTGGGTAACATAACCTGGTCAAAGCCCCACAAGTCACCCCATCTTGGATTCCCTTGGTCTCTAGTTTTCAAAAATGCACAGGTTTGGTAGGTTTCCCTAGGTGCCGGCTGAGCTGGAGGCCAAAATCTACAGGTAGGCACTTTGCAAAAAACAACTCTGTTTTCTTTCAAAAAATTGGATGTGTCCACGTTGCGCTTTGGGGCATTTCCTGTCGCGGGCGCTAGGCCTACCCACACAAGTGAGGTATCATTTTTATCAGGAGACATGGGGGAACGCTGGATGGAAGAAAATTTGTGGCTCCTCTCAGATTCCACAACTTTCTGCCACAGAAATGTGAGGAACATGTGTTTTTTTAGCCAAATTTTGAGGTTTGCAAAGGATTCTGGGTAACAGAACCTGGTCAGAGCCCCACAAGTCACCCCATCTTGGATTCCCCTAGGTCTCTAGTTTTCAGAAATGCACAGGTTTGGTAGGTTTCCCTAGGTGCCGGCTGAGCAAGAGGCCAAAATCTACAGGTAGGCACTTTGCAAAAAACACCTCTGTTTTCTTTCAAAAAATTGGATGTGTCCATGTTGCGCTTTGGGGCATTTCATGTCGCGGCGCTAGGCCTACCCACACAAGTGAGGTAGAATTTTTATCGGGAGACTTGGGGGAACGCTGGGTGGAAGGAAATTTGTGGCTCCTCTCAGATTCCAGAACTTTCTGCCACAGAAATGTGAGGAACATATGTTTTTTTAGCCAAATTTTGAGGTTTGCAAAGGATTCTGGGTAACAGAACCTGGTCAGAGCCCCACAAGTCACCCCATCTTGGATTCCCCTAGGTCTCTAGCTTTCAAAAATGCACTGGTTTGGTAGGTTTCCCTAAGTTAGAGGTGCAGAGGTGCAGAAATGCACAGGTTTGGTAGGTTTCCCTAGGTGCCGGCTGAGCTAGAGGTCAAAATCTACAGGTAGCCACGTTGCGAAAAACATCTCTGTTTTATTTAAAAAAATTGGATGTGTCCACGTTGCGCTTTGGGGCATTTCCTGTCGCGGGCGCTAGGCCTACCCACACAAGTGAGGTATAATTTTTATCGGGAGACTTGGGGGAACGCTGGGAGGAAGGAAATTTGTGGCTCCTCTCAGATTCCAGAACTTTCTGCCACAGAAATGTGAGTAACATGTGTTTTTTTAGCCAAATTTTGAGGTTTGCAAAGGATTCTGGGTAACGAACCTGGTCAGAGCCCCACAAGTCACCCCATCTTGGATTCCCCTAGGTCTCTAGCTTTCAAAAATGCACAGGTTTGGTAGGTTTCCCTAGGTGCCGGCTGAGCTAGAGGTCAAATCTACAGGTAGGCACTTTGCGAAAAACACCTCTGTTTTCTTTAAAAAAATTGGATGTGTCCACGTTGCTCTTTGGGGCATTTCCTGTCGCGGGCGCTAGGCCTACCCACACAAGTGAGATATAATTTTTATTGGGAGACTTGGGGGAACGCTGGGTGGAAGGAAATTTGTGGCTCCTCTCAGATTCCAGAACTTTCTGCCACAGAAATGTGAGGAACATGTGTTTTTTTAGCCAAATTTTGAGGTTTGCAAAGGATTCTGGGTAACAGAACCTGGTCAGAGCCCCACAAGTCACCCCATCTTGGATTCAACTTGGTCTCTAGTTTTCAAAAATGCACAGGTTTGGTAGGTTTCCCTAGGTGCCGGCTGAGCTGGAGGCCAAAATCTACAGGTAGGCACTTTGCAAAAAACAACTCTGTTTTCTTTCAAAAAATTGGATGTGTCCACGTTGCGCTTTGGGGCATTTCCTGTCGCGGGCGCTAGGCCTACCCACACAAGTGAGGTATCATTTTTATCAGGAGACATGGGGGAACGCTGGATGGAAGAAAATTTGTGGCTCCTCTCAGATTCCACAACTTTCTGCCACAGAAATGTGAGGAACATGTGTTTTTTTAGCCAAATTTTGAGGTTTGCAAAGGATTCTGGGTAACAGAACCTGGTCAGAGCCCCACAAGTCACCCCATCTTGGATTCCCCTAGGTCTCTAGTTTTCAGAAATGCACAGGTTTGGTAGGTTTCCCTAGGTGCCGGCTGAGCAAGAGGCCAAAATCTACAGGTAGGCACTTTGCAAAAAACACCTCTGTTTTCTTTCAAAAAATTGGATGTGTCCATGTTGCGCTTTGGGGCATTTCATGTCGCGGCGCTAGGCCTACCCACACAAGTGAGGTAGAATTTTTATCGGGAGACTTGGGGGAACGCTGGGTGGAAGGAAATTTGTGGCTCCTCTCAGATTCCAGAACTTTCTGCCACAGAAATGTGAGGAACATATGTTTTTTTAGCCAAATTTTGAGGTTTGCAAAGGATTCTGGGTAACAGAACCTGGTCAGAGCCCCACAAGTCACCCCATCTTGGATTCCCCTAGGTCTCTAGCTTTCAAAAATGCACTGGTTTGGTAGGTTTCCCTAAGTTAGAGGTGCAGAGGTGCAGAAATGCACAGGTTTGGTAGGTTTCCCTAGTTGCCGGCTGAGCTAGAGGTCAAAATCTACAGGTAGCCACGTTGCGAAAAACATCTCTGTTTTATTTAAAAAAATTGGATGTGTCCACGTTGCGCTTTGGGGCATTTCCTGTCGCGGGCGCTAGGCCTACCCACACAAGTGAGGTATAATTTTTATCGGGAGACTTGGGGGAACGCTGGGAGGAAGGAAATTTGTGGCTCCTCTCAGATTCCAGAACTTTCTGCCACAGAAATGTGAGTAACATGTGTTTTTTTAGCCAAATTTTGAGGTTTGCAAAGGATTCTGGGTAACGAACCTGGTCAGAGCCCCACAAGTCACCCCATCTTGGATTCCCCTAGGTCTCTAGCTTTCAAAAATGCACAGGTTTGGTAGGTTTCCCTAGGTGCCGGCTGAGCTAGAGGTCAAATCTACAGGTAGGCACTTTGCGAAAAACACCTCTGTTTTCTTTAAAAAAATTGGATGTGTCCACGTTGCTCTTTGGGGCATTTCCTGTCGCGGGCGCTAGGCCTACCCACACAAGTGAGATATAATTTTTATTGGGAGACTTGGGGGAACGCTGGGTGGAAGGAAATTTGTGGCTCCTCTCAGATTCCAGAACTTTCTGCCACAGAAATGTGAGGAACATGTGTTTTTTTAGCCAAATTTTGAGGTTTGCAAAGGATTCTGGGTAACAGAACCTGGTCAGAGCCCCACAAGTCACCCCATCTTGGATTCAACTTGGTCTCTAGTTTTCAAAAATGCACAGGTTTGGTAGGTTTCCCTAGGTGCCGGCTGAGCTGGAGGCCAAAATCTACAGGTAGGCACTTTGCAAAAAACAACTCTGTTTTCTTTCAAAAAATTGGATGTGTCCACGTTGCGCTTTGGGGCATTTCCTGTCGCGGGCGCTAGGCCTACCCACACAAGTGAGGTATCATTTTTATCAGGAGACATGGGGGAACGCTGGATGGAAGAAAATTTGTGGCTCCTCTCAGATTCCACAACTTTCTGCCACAGAAATGTGAGGAACATGTGTTTTTTTAGCCAAATTTTGAGGTTTGCAAAGGATTCTGGGTAACAGAACCTGGTCAGAGCCCCACAAGTCACCCCATCTTGGATTCCCCTAGGTCTCTAGTTTTCAGAAATGCACAGGTTTGGTAGGTTTCCCTAGGTGCCGGCTGAGCAAGAGGCCAAAATCTACAGGTAGGCACTTTGCAAAAAACACCTCTGTTTTCTTTCAAAAAATTGGATGTGTCCATGTTGCGCTTTGGGGCATTTCATGTCGCGGCGCTAGGCCTACCCACACAAGTGAGGTATAATTTTTATCGGGAGACTTGGGGGAACGCTGGGTGGAAGGAAATTTGTGGCTCCTCTCAGATTCCAGAACTTTCTGCCACAGAAATGTGAGGAACATATGTTTTTTTAGCCAAATTTTGAGGTTTGCAAAGGATTCTGGGTAACAGAACCTGGTCAGAGCCCCACAAGTCACCCCATCTTGGATTCCCCTAGGTCTCTAGCTTTCAAAAATGCACTGGTTTGGTAGGTTTCCCTAAGTTAGAGGTGCAGAGGTGCAGAAATGCACAGGTTTGGTAGGTTTCCCTAGGTGCCGGCTGAGCTAGAGGTCAAAATCTACAGGTAGCCACGTTGCGAAAAACATCTCTGTTTTATTTAAAAAAATTGGATGTGTCCACGTTGCGCTTTGGGGCATTTCCTGTCGCGGGCGCTAGGCCTACCCACACAAGTGAGGTATCATTTTTATCAGGAGACATGGGGGAACGCTGGATGGAAGAAAATTTGTGGCTCCTCTCAGATTCCACAACTTTCTGCCACAGAAATGTGAGGAACATGTGTTTTTTTAGCCAAATTTTGAGGTTTGCAAAGGATTCTGGGTAACAGAACCTGGTCAGAGCCCCACAAGTCACCCCATCTTGGATTCCCCTAGGTCTCTAGTTTTCAGAAATGCACAGGTTTGGTAGGTTTCCCTAGGTGCCGGCTGAGCAAGAGGCCAAAATCTACAGGTAGGCACTTTGCAAAAAACACCTCTGTTTTCTTTCAAAAAATTGGATGTGTCCATGTTGCGCTTTGGGGCATTTCATGTCGCAGCGCTAGGCCTACCCACACAAGTGAGGTATAATTTTTATCGGGAGACTTGGGGGAACGCTGGGTGGAAGGAAATTTGTGGCTCCTCTCAGATTCCAGAACTTTCTGCCACAGAAATGTGAGGAACATATGTTTTTTTAGCCAAATTTTGAGGTTTGCAAAGGATTCTGGGTAACAGAACCTGGTCAGAGCCCCACAAGTCACCCCATCTTGGATTCCCCTAGGTCTCTAGCTTTCAAAAATGCACAGGTTTGGTAGGTTTCCCTAAGTTAGAGGTGCAGAGGTGCAGAAATGCACAGGTTTGGTAGGTTTCCCTAGGTGCCGGCTGAGCTAGAGGTCAAAATCTACAGGTAGGCACGTTGCGAAAAACATCTCTGTTTTCTTTAAAAAAATTGAGTGTGTCCATGTTGCGCATTGGGGCATTTCCTGTCGCGGCGCTAGGCCTACCCACACAAGTGAGGTATCATTTTTATCGGGAGACTTGGGGGAACGCTGGGTGGAAGGAAATTTGTGGCTCCTCTCAGAGTCCAGAACTTTCTGCCACAGAAATGTGAGGAACATGTGTTTTTTTAGCCAAATTTTGAGGATTTGCTAAGGATTCTGGGTAACAGAACCTGGTCAGAGCCCCACAAGTCACCCCATCTTGGATTCCATTAGGTCTCTAGTTTTCAAAAATGTACAGGTTTGGTAGGTTTCCCTAGGTGCCGGCTGAGCTAGAGGTCAAAATCTACAGGTAGGCACTTTGCGAAAAACACCTCTGTTTTCTTTCAAAAAATTGGATGTGTCCACGTTGCGCTTTGGGGCATTTCCTATCGCGGGCGCTAGGCCTACCCACACAAGTGAGGTATAATTTTTATCGGGAGACTTGGGGGAACGCTGGATGGAAGGAAATTTGTGGCTCCTCTCAGATTCCAGAACTTTCTGCCACAGAAATGTGAGGAACATGTGTTTTTTTAGCCAAATCTTGAGGTTTGCAAAGGATTCTGGGTAACAGAACCTGGTCAGAGCCCCACAAGTCACCCCATCTTGTATTCCCCTAGGTCTCTAGCTTTCAAAAATGCACAGGTTTGGTAGGTTTCCCTAGGTGCCGGCTGAGCTAGAGGTCAAATCTACAGGTAGGCACTTTGCGAAAAACACCTCTGTTTTCTTTCAAAAAATTGGATTTGTCCACGTTGCGCATTGGGGCATTTCCTGTCGCGGCGCTAGACCTACCCACACAAGTGAGGTATAATTTTTATCCGGAGACTTGGGGGAACGCTGGGTGGAAGGAAATTTGTGGCTCCTCTCAGAGTCCAGAACTTCCTGCCACAGAAATGTGAGAAACATGTGTTTTTTTAGCCAAATATTGAGGTTTGCAAAGGATTCTGGGTAACAGAACCTGGTCAGAGCCCCACAAGTCACCCCATCTTGGATTCCCCTAGGTCTCTAGTTTTCAAAAATGCACAGGTTTGGTAGGTTTCCCCAGGTGCCGGCTGAGCTAGAGGTCAAAATCTACAGGTAAGCACTTTGCGAAAAACACCTCTGTTTTATTTTAAAAAATTGGATGTGTCCACGCTGCGCTTTGGGGCATTTCCTGTCGCGGGCGCTAGGCCTACCCACACAAGTGAGGTATAATTTTTATCGGGAGACTTGGGGAAACGCTGGGTGGAAGGAAATTTGTGGCTCCTCTCAGATTCCAAAACTTTCTGCCACAGAAATGTGAGGAACATGTGTTTTTTTAGCCAAATTTTGAGGTTTGCAAAGGATTCTGGGTAACAGAACCTGGTCAGAGCCCCACAAGTCACCCCATCTGGGATTCCCCTAGGTCTCTAGCTTTCAAAAATGCACAGGTTTGGTAGGTTTCCCTAGGTGCCGGCTGAGCTAGAGGTCAAATCTACAGGTAGGAACTTCGCGAAAAACAACACTGTTTTCTTTAAAAAAATTGGATGTGTCCACGTTGCTCTTTGGGGCATTTCCTGTTGCGGGCGCTAGGCCTACCCACACAAGTGACGTATCATTTTTATTGGGAGACTTGGGGGAACGCTGGGTGGAAGGAAATTTGTGGCTCCTCTCAGATTCCAGAACTTTCTGCCACAGAAATGTGAGGAACATGTGTTTTTTTAGCCAAATTTTGAGGTTTGCAAAGGATTCTGGGTAACAGTACCTGGTCAGAGCCCCACAAGTCACCCCACCTTGGATTCCCCTAGGTCTCTAGTTTTCAGAAATGCACAGGTTTGGTAGGTTTCCCTAGGTGCCGGCTGGGCAAGAGGCCAAAATCTACAGGTAGGCACTTTGCAAAAAACACCTCTGTTTTCTTTCAAAAAATTGGATGTGTCCATGTTGCGCTTTGGGGCATTTCCTGTCGCGGCGCTAGGCCTACCTACACAAGTGAGGTATAATTTTTATCGGGAGACTTGGGGGAACGCTGGGTGGAAGGAAACTTGTGGCTCTTCTCAGATTCCAGACCTTTCTGCCACAGAAATGTGAGGAACATGTGTTTTTTTAGCCAAATTTTGAGGTTTCTAAAGGATTCTGGGTAAAAGAACCTGTCCAGAGCCCCACAAGTCACCCCATCTTGGATTCCCCTAGGTCTCTAGTTTTAAAAAATGCACAGGTTTGGTAGGTTTTCCTAGGTGCCGGCTGAGCTAGAGGCCAAAATCTACAGGTAGGCACTTTGCAAAAAACACCTCTGTTTTCTTTAAAACAATTGGATGTGTCCACGATGCGCTTTGGGGCATTTCCAGTCACGGGCACTAGGCCTACCCACACAAGTGAGGTAGAATTTTTATAGGGAGACTTGGGGGAACGCTGGGTGGAAGGAAATTTGTGGCTCCTATCAGATTCCAGAACTTTCTGCCACAGAAATGTAAGGAACATGTGTTTTTTTAGCCAAATTTTGAGGTTTGCAAAGGATTCTGGGTAACAGAACCTTGTCAGAGCCCCAAAAGTCACCCCATCTTGGATTCCCCTTGGTCTCTAGTTTAAAAAAATGCACAGGTCTGGTAGGTTTCCCTAGGTGCTGGCTGAACTAGAGGCCAAAATCTACAGGTAGGCACTTTGCAAAAAACACCTGTTTTCTTTTAAAAAATTGGATGTGTCCACGTTGCGCTTTGGGGCATTTCCTGTCGCGGGCGCTAGGCCTACCCACACAAGTGAGGTATCATTGTTATCGGGAGACTTGGGGGAACACTGGGTGGAAGGATATTTGTGGCTCCTCTCAGATTCCAGAACTTTCTGCCACAGAAATGTGAGGAACATGTGTTTTTTTAGCCACATTTTGAGGTTTGCAAAGGATTCTGGGTAACAGAACCTGGTCAGAGCCCCACAAGTCACCCCATCCTGGCTTCCCCTAGGTGTCTAGTTTTAAAAAATGCACAGGTTTGGTAGGTTTCCCTAGGTGCCGGCTGAGCTAGAGGTAAAAATCTACAGGTAGGCACTTTGCGAAAAACACCTCTGTTTTCTTTCAAAAAATTGGATGTGTCCACGTTGCGCTTTGGGGCATTTCCTGTCGCGGGCGCTAGGCCTACCCACACAAGTGAGGTAACATTTTTATAGGGAGACTTGGGGCAACGCTGGGTGGAAGGAAATTTGTGACTTCTCTCAGATTCCAGAACTTTCTGCCACAGAAATGTGAGGAACATGTGTTTTTTTAGCCAAATTTTGAGGTTTGCAAAGGATTCTGGGTAACAGAACCTGGTCAGAGCCCCACAAGTCACCCCATTTTGGATTCCCCTAGGTCTCTAGTTTAAAAATTGCACAGGTTTGGTAGGTTTCCCTAGGTGCCGGCTGAGCTAAAGGCCAAAATCTACAGGTAGGCACTTTGCGAAAACACATCTGTTTTCTTTCAAAAAATTGGATGTGTCCACGTTGCGCTTTAGGGCATTTTCTGTCGCGGGCGCTAGGCCTACCCACACAAGTGAGGTATCATTGTTATCGGGAGACTTGGGGGAACGCTGGATGGAGGGAAATTTGTGGCTCCTCTCACATTCCAGAACTTTCTGCCACAGAAATGTGAGGAACATGTGTTTTTGTAGCCAAATTTTGAGGTTTGCAAAGGATTCTGGGTAACAGAACCTGGTCAGAGCCCCACAAGTCACCCCATCTTGGATTCCCCTAGGTCTCTGGTTTTCATAAATGCACAGGTTTGGTAGGTTTCCCTAGTTGCCGGCTGAGCTAGAGGCCAAAATCTACAGGTAGGCACTTTGCAAAAAACACCTCTGTTTTCTTTAAAAAAATTGGATGTGTCCATGTTGCGCTTTGGGGCATTTCCTGTCGCGGGCGCTAGGCCTACCCACACAAGTGAGGTATAATTGTTATCGGGAGACTTGGGGGAATGCTGGGTGGAAGGAAATTTGTGGCTCCTCTCAGATTCCAGAACTTTCTGCCACAGAAATGTGAGGAACATGTGTTTTTTTAGCCAAATTCTGAGGTTTGCAAAGGATTCTGGGTAACAGAACCTGGTCAGAGCCCCACAAGTCACCCCATCTTGGATTCCCCTAGGTCTCTAGTTTTCAGAAATGCACAGGTTTGGTAGGTTTCCCTAGGTGTCGGCTGGGCAAGAGGCCAAAATCTACAGGTATGCACTTTGCAAAAAACACCTCTGTTTTCTTTCAAAAAATTGGATGTGTCCATGTTGCGCTTTGGGGCATTTCCTGTCGCGGCGCTAGGCCTACCTACACAAGTGAGGTATAATTTTTATCGGGAGACTTGGGGGAACGCTGGGTGGAAGGAAACTTGTGGCTCTTCTCAGATTCCAGACCTTTCTGCCACAGAAATGTGAGGAACATGTGTTTTTTTAGCCAAATTTTGAGGTTTGCAAAGGATTCTGGGTATCAGAACCTGTCCAGAGCTCCACAAGTCACCCCATCTTGGATTCCCCTAGGTCTCTAGTTTTAAAAAATGCACAGGTTTGGTAGGTTTCCCTAGGTGCCGGCTGAGCTAGAGGCCAAAATCTACAGGTAGGCACTTTGCAAAAAACACCTCTGTTTTCTTTAAAACAATTGGATGTGTCCACGATGCGCTTTGGGGCATTTCCTGTTGCGGGCGCTAGGCCTACCCACACAAGTGACGTATCATTTTTATTGGGAGACTTGGGGGAACGCTGGGTGGAAGGAAATTTGTGGCTCCTCTCAGATTCCAGAACTTTCTGCCACAGAAATGTGAGGAACATGTGTTTTTTTAGCCAAATTTTGAGGTTTGCAAAGGATTCTGGGTAACAGTACCTGGTCAGAGCCCCACAAGTCACCCCACCTTGGATTCCCCTAGGTCTCTAGTTTTCAGAAATGCACAGGTTTGGTAGGTTTCCCTAGGTGCCGGCTGGGCAAGAGGCCAAAATCTACAGGTAGGCACTTTGCAAAAAACACCTCTGTTTTCTTTCAAAAAATTGGATGTGTCCATGTTGCGCTTTGGGGCATTTCCTGTCGCGGCGCTAGGCCTACCTACACAAGTGAGGTATAATTTTTATCGGGAGACTTGGGGGAACGCTGGGTGGAAGGAAACTTGTGGCTCTTCTCAGATTCCAGACCTTTCTGCCACAGAAATGTGAGGAACATGTGTTTTTTTAGCCAAATTTTGAGGTTTCTAAAGGATTCTGGGTAAAAGAACCTGTCCAGAGCCCCACAAGTCACCCCATCTTGGATTCCCCTAGGTCTCTAGTTTTAAAAAATGCACAGGTTTGGTAGGTTTTCCTAGGTGCCGGCTGAGCTAGAGGCCAAAATCTACAGGTAGGCACTTTGCAAAAAACACCTCTGTTTTCTTTAAAACAATTGGATGTGTCCACGATGCCCTTTGGGGCATTTCCAGTCACGGGCACTAGGCCTACCCACACAAGTGAGGTAGAATTTTTATAGGGAGACTTGGGGGAACGCTGGGTGGAAGG
This sequence comes from Pleurodeles waltl, assembly GCF_031143425.1. NCBI lineage: Eukaryota > Metazoa > Chordata > Amphibia > Caudata > Salamandridae > Pleurodeles > Pleurodeles waltl. The sequence goes on along the minus strand of NW_027150399.1, from coordinate 513,037 downwards.
AAATTTGTGGCTCCTATCAGATTCCAGAACTTTCTGCCACAGAAATGTAAGGAACATGTGTTTTTTTAGCCAAATTTTGAGGTTTGCAAAGGATTCTGGGTAACAGAACCTTGTCAGAGCCCCAAAAGTCACCCCATCTTGGATTCCCCTTGGTCTCTAGTTTAAAAAAATGCACAGGTCTGGTAGGTTTCCCTAGGTGCTGGCTGAACTAGAGGCCAAAATCTACAGGTAGGCACTTTGCAAAAAACACCTGTTTTCTTTTAAAAAATTGGATGTGTCCACGTTGCGCTTTGGGGCATTTCCTGTCGCGGGCGCTAGGCCTACCCACACAAGTGAGGTATCATTGTTATCGGGAGACTTGGGGGAACACTGGGTGGAAGGATATTTGTGGCTCCTCTCAGATTCCAGAACTTTCTGCCACAGAAATGTGAGGAACATGTGTTTTTTTAGCCACATTTTGAGGTTTGCAAAGGATTCTGGGTAACAGAACCTGGTCAGAGCCCCACAAGTCACCCCATCCTGGCTTCCCCTAGGTGTCTAGTTTTAAAAAATGCACAGGTTTGGTAGGTTTCCCTAGGTGCCGGCTGAGCTAGAGGTAAAAATCTACAGGTAGGCACTTTGCGAAAAACACCTCTGTTTTCTTTCAAAAAATTGGATGTGTCCACGTTGCGCTTTGGGGCATTTCCTGTCGCGGGCGCTAGGCCTACCCACACAAGTGAGGTAACATTTTTATAGGGAGACTTGGGGCAACGCTGGGTGGAAGGAAATTTGTGACTTCTCTCAGATTCCAGAACTTTCTGCCACAGAAATGTGAGGAACATGTGTTTTTTTAGCCAAATTTTGAGGTTTGCAAAGGATTCTGGGTAACAGAACCTGGTCAGAGCCCCACAAGTCACCCCATTTTGGATTCCCCTAGGTCTCTAGTTTAAAAATTGCACAGGTTTGGTAGGTTTCCCTAGGTGCCGGCTGAGCTAAAGGCCAAAATCTACAGGTAGGCACTTTGCGAAAACACATCTGTTTTCTTTCAAAAAATTGGATGTGTCCACGTTGCGCTTTAGGGCATTTTCTGTCGCGGGCGCTAGGCCTACCCACACAAGTGAGGTATCATTGTTATCGGGAGACTTGGGGGAACGCTGGATGGAGGGAAATTTGTGGCTCCTCTCACATTCCAGAACTTTCTGCCACAGAAATGTGAGGAACATGTGTTTTTGTAGCCAAATTTTGAGGTTTGCAAAGGATTCTGGGTAACAGAACCTGGTCAGAGCCCCACAAGTCACCCCATCTTGGATTCCCCTAGGTCTCTGGTTTTCATAAATGCACAGGTTTGGTAGGTTTCCCTAGTTGCCGGCTGAGCTAGAGGCCAAAATCTACAGGTAGGCACTTTGCAAAAAACACCTCTGTTTTCTTTAAAAAAATTGGATGTGTCCATGTTGCGCTTTGGGGCATTTCCTGTCGCGGGCGCTAGGCCTACCCACACAAGTGAGGTATAATTGTTATCGGGAGACTTGGGGGAATGCTGGGTGGAAGGAAATTTGTGGCTCCTCTCAGATTCCAGAACTTTCTGCCACAGAAATGTGAGGAACATGTGTTTTTTTAGCCAAATTCTGAGGTTTGCAAAGGATTCTGGGTAACAGAACCTGGTCAGAGCCCCACAAGTCACCCCATCTTGGATTCCCCTAGGTCTCTAGTTTTCAGAAATGCACAGGTTTGGTAGGTTTCCCTAGGTGTCGGCTGGGCAAGAGGCCAAAATCTACAGGTATGCACTTTGCAAAAAACACCTCTGTTTTCTTTCAAAAAATTGGATGTGTCCATGTTGCGCTTTGGGGCATTTCCTGTCGCGGCGCTAGGCCTACCTACACAAGTGAGGTATAATTTTTATCGGGAGACTTGGGGGAACGCTGGGTGGAAGGAAACTTGTGGCTCTTCTCAGATTCCAGACCTTTCTGCCACAGAAATGTGAGGAACATGTGTTTTTTTAGCCAAATTTTGAGGTTTGCAAAGGATTCTGGGTATCAGAACCTGTCCAGAGCTCCACAAGTCACCCCATCTTGGATTCCCCTAGGTCTCTAGTTTTAAAAAATGCACAGGTTTGGTAGGTTTCCCTAGGTGCCGGCTGAGCTAGAGGCCAAAATCTACAGGTAGGCACTTTGCAAAAAACACCTCTGTTTTCTTTAAAACAATTGGATGTGTCCACGATGCGCTTTGGGGCATTTCCAGTCACGGGCACTAGGCCTACCCACACAAGTGAGGTAACATTTTTATAGGGAGACTTGGGGGAACGCTGGGTGGAAGGAAATTTGTGGCTCCTCTCAGATTCCAGAACTTTCTGCCACAGAAATGTAAGGAACATGTGTTTTTTTAGCCAAATTTTGAGGTTTGCAAAGGATTCTGGGTAAGAGAACCTTGTCAGAGCCCCAAAAGTCACCCCATCTTGGATTCCCCTTGGTCTCTAGTTTAAAAAAATGCACAGGTCTGGTAGGTTTCCCTAGGTGCTGGCTGAACTAGAGGCCAAAATCTACAGGTAGGCACTTTGCAAAAAACACCTGTTTTCTTTAAAAAAAATTGATGTGTCCACGTTGCGCTTTGGGGCATTTCCTGTCGCGGGCGCTAGGCCTACCACACAAGTGAGGTATCATTGTTATCGGGAGACTTGGGGGAACACTGGGTGGAAGGATATTTGTGGCTCCTCTCAGATTCCAGAACTTTCTGCCACAGAAATGTGAGGAACATGTGTTTTTTTAGCCAAATTTTGAGGTTTGCAAAGGATTCTGGGTAACAGAACCTGGTCAGAGCCCCACAATTCACCCCATCCTGGATTCCCCTAGGTCTCTAGTTTTAAAAAATGCACAGGTTTGGTAGGTTTCCCTAGGTGCCGGCTGAGCTAGAGGTAAAAATCTACAGGTAGGCACTTTGCGAAAAACACCTCTGTTTTCTTTCAAAAAATTGGATGTGTCCACGTTGCGCTTTGGGGCATTTCCTGTCGCGGGCGCTAGGCCTACCCACACAAGTGAGGTAACATTTTTATAGGGAGACTTGGGGCAACGCTGGGTGGAAGGAAATTTGTGACTTCTCTCAGATTCCAGAACTTTCTGCCACAGAAATGTGAGGAACACGTGTTTTTTTAGCCAAATTTTGAGGTTTGCAAAGGATTCTGGGTAACAGAACCTGGTCAGAGCCCCACAAGTCACCCCATTTTGGATTCCCCTAGGTCTCTAGTTTAAAAATTGCACAGGTTTGGTAGGTTTCCCTAGGTGCCGGCTGAGCTAAAGGCCAAAATCTACAGGTAGGCACTTTGCGAAAACACATCTGTTTTCTTTCAAAAAATTGGATGTGTCCACGTTGCGCTTTAGGGCATTTTCTGTCGCGGGCGCTAGGCCTACCCACACAAGTGAGGTATCATTGTTATCGGGAGACTTGGGGGAACGCTGGATGGAAGGAAATTTGTGGCTCCTCTCACATTCCAGAACTTTCTGCCACAGAAATGTGAGGAACATGTGTTTTTGTATCCAAATTTTGAGGTTTGCAAAGGATTCTGGGTAACAGAACCTGGTCAGAGCCCCACAAGTCACCCCATCTTGGATTCCCCTAGGTCTCTGGTTTTCATAAATGCACAGGTTTGGTAGGTTTCCCTAGGTGCCGGCTGAGCTTGAGACCAAAATCTACAGGTAGGCACTTTGCAAAAAACACCTCTGTTTTCTTTAAAAAAATTGGATGTGTCCATGTTGCGCTTTGGGGCATTTCCTGTCGCGGGCGCTAGGCCTACCCACACAAGTGAGGTATAATTTTTATCGGGAGACTTGGGGGAACGCTGGGTGGAAGGAAATTTGTCGCTCCTCTCAGATTCCAGAACTTTCTGCCACAGAAATGTGAGGAACATGTGTTTTTTTAGCCAAATTCTGAGGTTTGCATAGGATTCTGGGTAACAGAACCTGGTCAGAGCCCCACAAGTCACCCCATCTTGGATTCCCCTAGGTCTCTAGTTTTCAAAAATGCACAGGTTTGGTAGGTTCCCCTAGCTGCCGGCTGAGCTAGAGGCCAAAATCTACAGGTAGGCACTGTGCAAAAAACACCTCTGTTTTTTTTCAAAAAATTGGATGTGTCCACGTTGCACTTTGGGGCATTTCCTGTCGCGGGCGCTAGGCCTATCCACACAAGTGAGGTAACATTTTTATAGGGAGACTTGGGGCAACGCTGGGTGGAAGGAAATTTGTGACTTCTCTCAGATTCCAGAACTTTCTGCCACAGAAATGTGAGAAACATGTGTTTTTTTAGCCAAATTTTGAGGTTTGCAAAGGATTCTGGGTAACAGAACCTGGTCAGAGCCCCACAAGTCACCCCATTTTGGATTCCTCCTCGTCTCTAGTTTAAAAAATGCACAGGTTTGGTAGGTTTCCCTAGGTGCCGGCTGAGCAAAGGCCAAAATCTACAGGTAGGCACTTTTCAAAAAACACCTCTGTTTTCTTTCAAAAAATTGGATGTGTCCACATTGTGCTTTGGGGCATTTCCTGTCGCAGGCGCTAGGCCTACCCACACAAGTGAGGTATCATTTTTATCGGGAGACTTGGGGAAACGCTGGGTGGAAGGAAATTTGTGGCTCCTCTCAGATTCTAGAACTTTCTGCCACAGAAATGTGAGGAACATGTGTTTTTTTAGCCAAATTTTGAGGTTTGCAAAGGATTCTGGGTAACATAACCTGGTCAAAGCCCCACAAGTCACCCCATCTTGGATTCCCTTGGTCTCTAGTTTTCAAAAATGCACAGGTTTGGTAGGTTTCCCTAGGTGCCGGCTGAGCTGGAGGCCAAAATCTACAGGTAGGCACTTTGCAAAAAACAACTCTGTTTTCTTTCAAAAAATTGGATGTGTCCACGTTGCGCTTTGGGGCATTTCCTGTCGCGGGCGCTAGGCCTACCCACACAAGTGAGGTATCATTTTTATCAGGAGACATGGGGGAACGCTGGATGGAAGAAAATTTGTGGCTCCTCTCAGATTCCACAACTTTCTGCCACAGAAATGTGAGGAACATGTGTTTTTTTAGCCAAATTTTGAGGTTTGCAAAGGATTCTGGGTAACAGAACCTGGTCAGAGCCCCACAAGTCACCCCATCTTGGATTCCCCTAGGTCTCTAGTTTTCAGAAATGCACAGGTTTGGTAGGTTTCCCTAGGTGCCGGCTGAGCAAGAGGCCAAAATCTACAGGTAGGCACTTTGCAAAAAACACCTCTGTTTTCTTTCAAAAAATTGGATGTGTCCATGTTGCGCTTTGGGGCATTTCATGTCGCGGCGCTAGGCCTACCCACACAAGTGAGGTAGAATTTTTATCGGGAGACTTGGGGGAACGCTGGGTGGAAGGAAATTTGTGGCTCCTCTCAGATTCCAGAACTTTCTGCCACAGAAATGTGAGGAACATATGTTTTTTTAGCCAAATTTTGAGGTTTGCAAAGGATTCTGGGTAACAGAACCTGGTCAGAGCCCCACAAGTCACCCCATCTTGGATTCCCCTAGGTCTCTAGCTTTCAAAAATGCACTGGTTTGGTAGGTTTCCCTAAGTTAGAGGTGCAGAGGTGCAGAAATGCACAGGTTTGGTAGGTTTCCCTAGGTGCCGGCTGAGCTAGAGGTCAAAATCTACAGGTAGCCACGTTGCGAAAAACATCTCTGTTTTATTTAAAAAAATTGGATGTGTCCACGTTGCGCTTTGGGGCATTTCCTGTCGCGGGCGCTAGGCCTACCCACACAAGTGAGGTATAATTTTTATCGGGAGACTTGGGGGAACGCTGGGAGGAAGGAAATTTGTGGCTCCTCTCAGATTCCAGAACTTTCTGCCACAGAAATGTGAGTAACATGTGTTTTTTTAGCCAAATTTTGAGGTTTGCAAAGGATTCTGGGTAACGAACCTGGTCAGAGCCCCACAAGTCACCCCATCTTGGATTCCCCTAGGTCTCTAGCTTTCAAAAATGCACAGGTTTGGTAGGTTTCCCTAGGTGCCGGCTGAGCTAGAGGTCAAATCTACAGGTAGGCACTTTGCGAAAAACACCTCTGTTTTCTTTAAAAAAATTGGATGTGTCCACGTTGCTCTTTGGGGCATTTCCTGTCGCGGGCGCTAGGCCTACCCACACAAGTGAGATATAATTTTTATTGGGAGACTTGGGGGAACGCTGGGTGGAAGGAAATTTGTGGCTCCTCTCAGATTCCAGAACTTTCTGCCACAGAAATGTGAGGAACATGTGTTTTTTTAGCCAAATTTTGAGGTTTGCAAAGGATTCTGGGTAACAGAACCTGGTCAGAGCCCCACAAGTCACCCCATCTTGGATTCAACTTGGTCTCTAGTTTTCAAAAATGCACAGGTTTGGTAGGTTTCCCTAGGTGCCGGCTGAGCTGGAGGCCAAAATCTACAGGTAGGCACTTTGCAAAAAACAACTCTGTTTTCTTTCAAAAAATTGGATGTGTCCACGTTGCGCTTTGGGGCATTTCCTGTCGCGGGCGCTAGGCCTACCCACACAAGTGAGGTATCATTTTTATCAGGAGACATGGGGGAACGCTGGATGGAAGAAAATTTGTGGCTCCTCTCAGATTCCACAACTTTCTGCCACAGAAATGTGAGGAACATGTGTTTTTTTAGCCAAATTTTGAGGTTTGCAAAGGATTCTGGGTAACAGAACCTGGTCAGAGCCCCACAAGTCACCCCATCTTGGATTCCCCTAGGTCTCTAGTTTTCAGAAATGCACAGGTTTGGTAGGTTTCCCTAGGTGCCGGCTGAGCAAGAGGCCAAAATCTACAGGTAGGCACTTTGCAAAAAACACCTCTGTTTTCTTTCAAAAAATTGGATGTGTCCATGTTGCGCTTTGGGGCATTTCATGTCGCGGCGCTAGGCCTACCCACACAAGTGAGGTAGAATTTTTATCGGGAGACTTGGGGGAACGCTGGGTGGAAGGAAATTTGTGGCTCCTCTCAGATTCCAGAACTTTCTGCCACAGAAATGTGAGGAACATATGTTTTTTTAGCCAAATTTTGAGGTTTGCAAAGGATTCTGGGTAACAGAACCTGGTCAGAGCCCCACAAGTCACCCCATCTTGGATTCCCCTAGGTCTCTAGCTTTCAAAAATGCACTGGTTTGGTAGGTTTCCCTAAGTTAGAGGTGCAGAGGTGCAGAAATGCACAGGTTTGGTAGGTTTCCCTAGTTGCCGGCTGAGCTAGAGGTCAAAATCTACAGGTAGCCACGTTGCGAAAAACATCTCTGTTTTATTTAAAAAAATTGGATGTGTCCACGTTGCGCTTTGGGGCATTTCCTGTCGCGGGCGCTAGGCCTACCCACACAAGTGAGGTATAATTTTTATCGGGAGACTTGGGGGAACGCTGGGAGGAAGGAAATTTGTGGCTCCTCTCAGATTCCAGAACTTTCTGCCACAGAAATGTGAGTAACATGTGTTTTTTTAGCCAAATTTTGAGGTTTGCAAAGGATTCTGGGTAACGAACCTGGTCAGAGCCCCACAAGTCACCCCATCTTGGATTCCCCTAGGTCTCTAGCTTTCAAAAATGCACAGGTTTGGTAGGTTTCCCTAGGTGCCGGCTGAGCTAGAGGTCAAATCTACAGGTAGGCACTTTGCGAAAAACACCTCTGTTTTCTTTAAAAAAATTGGATGTGTCCACGTTGCTCTTTGGGGCATTTCCTGTCGCGGGCGCTAGGCCTACCCACACAAGTGAGATATAATTTTTATTGGGAGACTTGGGGGAACGCTGGGTGGAAGGAAATTTGTGGCTCCTCTCAGATTCCAGAACTTTCTGCCACAGAAATGTGAGGAACATGTGTTTTTTTAGCCAAATTTTGAGGTTTGCAAAGGATTCTGGGTAACAGAACCTGGTCAGAGCCCCACAAGTCACCCCATCTTGGATTCAACTTGGTCTCTAGTTTTCAAAAATGCACAGGTTTGGTAGGTTTCCCTAGGTGCCGGCTGAGCTGGAGGCCAAAATCTACAGGTAGGCACTTTGCAAAAAACAACTCTGTTTTCTTTCAAAAAATTGGATGTGTCCACGTTGCGCTTTGGGGCATTTCCTGTCGCGGGCGCTAGGCCTACCCACACAAGTGAGGTATCATTTTTATCAGGAGACATGGGGGAACGCTGGATGGAAGAAAATTTGTGGCTCCTCTCAGATTCCACAACTTTCTGCCACAGAAATGTGAGGAACATGTGTTTTTTTAGCCAAATTTTGAGGTTTGCAAAGGATTCTGGGTAACAGAACCTGGTCAGAGCCCCACAAGTCACCCCATCTTGGATTCCCCTAGGTCTCTAGTTTTCAGAAATGCACAGGTTTGGTAGGTTTCCCTAGGTGCCGGCTGAGCAAGAGGCCAAAATCTACAGGTAGGCACTTTGCAAAAAACACCTCTGTTTTCTTTCAAAAAATTGGATGTGTCCATGTTGCGCTTTGGGGCATTTCATGTCGCGGCGCTAGGCCTACCCACACAAGTGAGGTATAATTTTTATCGGGAGACTTGGGGGAACGCTGGGTGGAAGGAAATTTGTGGCTCCTCTCAGATTCCAGAACTTTCTGCCACAGAAATGTGAGGAACATATGTTTTTTTAGCCAAATTTTGAGGTTTGCAAAGGATTCTGGGTAACAGAACCTGGTCAGAGCCCCACAAGTCACCCCATCTTGGATTCCCCTAGGTCTCTAGCTTTCAAAAATGCACTGGTTTGGTAGGTTTCCCTAAGTTAGAGGTGCAGAGGTGCAGAAATGCACAGGTTTGGTAGGTTTCCCTAGGTGCCGGCTGAGCTAGAGGTCAAAATCTACAGGTAGCCACGTTGCGAAAAACATCTCTGTTTTATTTAAAAAAATTGGATGTGTCCACGTTGCGCTTTGGGGCATTTCCTGTCGCGGGCGCTAGGCCTACCCACACAAGTGAGGTATCATTTTTATCAGGAGACATGGGGGAACGCTGGATGGAAGAAAATTTGTGGCTCCTCTCAGATTCCACAACTTTCTGCCACAGAAATGTGAGGAACATGTGTTTTTTTAGCCAAATTTTGAGGTTTGCAAAGGATTCTGGGTAACAGAACCTGGTCAGAGCCCCACAAGTCACCCCATCTTGGATTCCCCTAGGTCTCTAGTTTTCAGAAATGCACAGGTTTGGTAGGTTTCCCTAGGTGCCGGCTGAGCAAGAGGCCAAAATCTACAGGTAGGCACTTTGCAAAAAACACCTCTGTTTTCTTTCAAAAAATTGGATGTGTCCATGTTGCGCTTTGGGGCATTTCATGTCGCGGCGCTAGGCCTACCCACACAAGTGAGGTATAATTTTTATCGGGAGACTTGGGGGAACGCTGGGTGGAAGGAAATTTGTGGCTCCTCTCAGATTCCAGAACTTTCTGCCACAGAAATGTGAGGAACATATGTTTTTTTAGCCAAATTTTGAGGTTTGCAAAGGATTCTGGGTAACAGAACCTGGTCAGAGCCCCACAAGTCACCCCATCTTGGATTCCCCTAGGTCTCTAGCTTTCAAAAATGCACTGGTTTGGTAGGTTTCCCTAAGTTAGAGGTGCAGAGGTGCAGAAATGCACAGGTTTGGTAGGTTTCCCTAGGTGCCGGCTGAGCTAGAGGTCAAAATCTACAGGTAGCCACGTTGCGAAAAACATCTCTGTTTTATTTAAAAAAATTGGATGTGTCCACGTTGCGCTTTGGGGCATTTCCTGTCGCGGGCGCTAGGCCTACCCACACAAGTGAGGTATAATTTTTATCGGGAGACTTGGGGGAACGCTGGGAGGAAGGAAATTTGTGGCTCCTCTCAGATTCCAGAACTTTCTGCCACAGAAATGTGAGTAACATGTGTTTTTTTAGCCAAATTTTGAGGTTTGCAAAGGATTCTGGGTAACGAACCTGGTCAGAGCCCCACAAGTCACCCCATCTTGGATTCCCCTAGGTCTCTAGCTTTCAAAAATGCACAGGTTTGGTAGGTTTCCCTAGGTGCCGGCTGAGCTAGAGGTCAAATCTACAGGTAGGCACTTTGCGAAAAACACCTCTGTTTTCTTTAAAAAAATTGGATGTGTCCACGTTGCTCTTTGGGGCATTTCCTGTCGCGGGCGCTAGGCCTACCCACACAAGTGAGATATAATTTTTATTGGGAGACTTGGGGGAACGCTGGGTGGAAGGAAATTTGTGGCTCCTCTCAGATTCCAGAACTTTCTGCCACAGAAATGTGAGGAACATGTGTTTTTTTAGCCAAATTTTGAGGTTTGCAAAGGATTCTGGGTAACAGAACCTGGTCAGAGCCCCACAAGTCACCCCATCTTGGATTCCCCTAGGTCTCTAGTTTTCAGAAATGCACAGGTTTGGTAGGTTTCCCTAGGTGCCGGCTGAGCAAGAGGCCAAAATCTACAGGTAGGCACTTTGCAAAAAACACCTCTGTTTTCTTTCAAAAAATTGGATGTGTCCATGTTGCGCTTTGGGGCATTTCCTGTCGCGGCGCTAGGCCTACCTACACAAGTGAGGTATAATTTTTATCGGGAGACTTGGGGGAACGCTGGGTGGAAGGAAATTTGTGGCTTCTCTCAGAGTCCAGAACTTTCTGCCACAGAAATGTGAGGAACATGTGTTTTTTTAGCCAAATTTTGAGGTTTGCAAAGGATTCTGGGTAACAGAACCTGGTCAGAGCCCCACAAGTCACCCCATCTTGGATTCCCCTAGGTCTCTAGCTTTAAAAAATGCACAGGTTTGGTAGGTTTCCCTAGGTGCCGGCTGAGCTAGAGGTCAAATCTACAGGTAGGCACTTTGCGAAAAACACCTCTGTTTTCTTTCAAAAAATTGGATGTGTCCACGTTGCGCATTGGAGCATTTCCTGTCGCGGCGCTAGGCCTACCCACACAAGTGAGGTATAATTTTTATCGGGAGACTTGGGGGAACGCTGGGTGGAAGGAAATTTGTGGCTCCTCTCAGAGTCCAGAACTTTCTGCCACAGAAATGTGAGGAACATGTGTTTTTTTAGCCACATTTTGAGGTTTGCAAAGGATTCTGGGTAACAGAACCTGGTCAGAGCCCCACAAGTCACCCCATCTTGGATTTCCCTAGGTCTCTAGCTTTAAAAAATGCACAGGTTTGGTAGGTTTCCCTAGGTGCCGGCTGAGCTAGAGGTCAAATCTACAGGTAGGCACTTTGCGAAAAACACCTCTGTTTTCTTTAAAAAAATTGGAAGTCCACGTTGCTCTTTGGGGCATTTCCTGTCGCGGGCGCTAGGCCTACCCACACAAGTGAGATATAATTTTTATTGGGAGACTTGGGGGAACGCTGGGTGGAAGGAAATTTGTGGCTCCTCTCAGATTCCAGAATTTTCTGCCACAGAAATGTGAGGAACATGTGTTTTTTTAACCAAATTTTAAGGTTTGCAAAGGATTCTGGGTAACAGAACCTGGTCAGAGCCCCACAAGTCACCCCATCTTGGATTCCCCTAGGTCTCTAGTTTTCAGAAATGCACAGGTTTGGTAGGTTTCCCAAGGTGCCGGCTGAGCAAGAGGCCAAAATCTACAGGTAGGCACTTTGCAAAAAACATCTCTGTTTTCTTTCAAAAAATTGGATGTGTCCATGTTGCGCTTTGGGGCATTTCCTGTCGCGGCGCTAGGCCTACCTACACAAGTGAGGTATAATTTTTATCGGGAGACTTGGGGGAACGCTGGGTGGAAGGAAATTTGTGGCTCCTCTCAGAGTCCAGAACTTTCTGCCACAGAAATGTGAGGAACATGTGTTTTTTTAGCCAAATTTTGAGGTTTGCAAAGGATTCTGGGTAACAGAACCTGGTCAGAGCCCCACAAGTCACCCCATCTTGGATTCCCCTAGGTCTCTAGTTTTCAAAAATGCACAGGTTTGGTAGGTTTCCCAAGGTGCCGGCTGAGCTAGAGGTCAAAACCTACAGGTAGGCACTTTGCGAAAAACACCTCTGTTTTCTTTCAAAAAATTGGATGTGTCCACGTTGAGCTTTGGAGCATTTCCTGTCGCGGGCGCTAGGCCTACCCACACAAGTGAGGTATAATTTTTATCGGGTGACTTGGGGGAACGCTGGGTGGAAGGAAACTTGTGGCTCTTCTCAGAGTCCAGACCTTTCTGCCACAGAAATGTGAGGAACATGTGTTTTTTTAGCCAAATTTTGAGGTTTGCAAAGGATTCTGGGTAACAGAACCTGTCCAGAGCCCCACAAGTCACCCCATCTTGGATTCCCCTAGGTCTCTAGTTTTCAAAAATGCACAGGTTTGGTAGGTTTCCCTAGGTGCCGGCTGAGCTAGAGGCCAAAATCTACAGGTAGGCACTTTGCGAAAAACACCTCTGTTTTCTTTAAAAAAATTGGATGTGTCCACGTTGCTCTTTGGGGCATTTCCTGTCGCGGGCGCTAGGCCTACCCACACAAGTGAGATATAATTTTTATCGGGAGACTTGGGGGAACGCTGGGTGGAAGGAAATTTGTGGCTCCTCTCAGAGTCCAGAACTTTCTGCCACAGAAATGTGAGGAACATGTGTTTTTTTAGCCACATTTTGAGGTTTGCAAAGGATTCTGGGTAACAGAACCTGGTCAGAGCCCCACAAGTCACCCCATCTTGGATTTCCCTAGGTCTCTAGCTTTCAAAAATGCACAGGTTTGGTAGGTTTCCCTAGGTGCCGGCTGAGCTAGAGGTCAAATCTACAGGTAGGCACTTTGCGAAAAACACCTCTGTTTTCTTTAAAAAAATTGGATGTGTCCACGTTGCTCTTTGGGGCATTTCCTGTCGCGGGCGCTAGGCCTACCCACACAAGTGAGATATAATTTTTATTGGGAGACTTGGGGGAACGCTGGGTGGAAGGAAATTTGTGGCTCCTCTCAGATTCCAGAACTTTCTGCCACAGAAATGTGAGGAACATGTGTTTTTTTAGCCAAATTTTGAGGTTTGCAAAGGATTCTGGGTAACAGAACCTGGTCAGAGCCCCACAAGTCACCCCATCTTGGATTCCCCTAGGTCTCTAGTTTTCAGAAATGCACAGGTTTGGTAGGTTTCCCAAGGTGCCGACTGAGCAAGAGGCCAAAATCTACAGGTAGGCACTTTGCAAAAAACACCTCTGTTTTCTTTCAAAAAATTGGATGTGTCCATGTTGCGCTTTGGGGCATTTCCTGTCGCGGCGCTAGGCCTACCTACACAAGTGAGGTATAATTTTTATCGGGAGACTTGGGGGAACGCTGGGTGGAAGGAAATTTGTGGCTCCTCTCAGAGTCCAGAACTTTCTGCCACAGAAATGTGAGGAACATGTGTTTTTTTAGCCAAATTTTGAGGTTTGCAAAGGATTCTGGGTAACAGAACCTGGTCAGAGCCCCACAAGTCACCCCATCTTGGATTCCCCTAGGTCTCTAGTTTTCAAAAATGCACAGGTTTGGTAGGTTTCCCAAGGTGCCGGCTGAGCTAGAGGTCAAAACCTACAGGTAGGCACTTTGCGAAAAACACCTCTGTTTTCTTTCAAAAAATTGGATGTGTCCACGTTGAGCTTTGGAGCATTTCCTGTCGCGGGCGCTAGGCCTACCCACACAAGTGAGGTATAATTTTTATCGGGTGACTTGGGGGAACGCTGGGTGGAAGGAAACTTGTGGCTCTTCTCAGAGTCCAGACCTTTCTGCCACAGAAATGTGAGGAACATGTGTTTTTTTAGCCAAATTTTGAGGTTTGCAAAGGATTCTGGGTAACAGAACCTGTCCAGAGCCCCACAAGTCACCCCATCTTGGATTCCCCTAGGTCTCTAGTTTTCAAAAATGCACAGGTTTGGTAGGTTTCCCTAGGTGCCGGCTGAGCTAGAGGCCAAAATCTACAGGTAGGCACTTTGCGAAAAACACCTCTGTTTTCTTTAAAAAAATTGGATGTGTCCACGTTGCTCTTTGGGGCATTTCCTGTCGCGGGCGCTAGGCCTACCCACACAAGTGAGATATAATTTTTATCGGGAGACTTGGGGGAACGCTGGGTGGAAGGAAATTTGTGGCTCCTCTCAGAGTCCAGAACTTTCTGCCACAGAAATGTGAGGAACATGTGTTTTTTTAGCCAAATTTTGAGGTTTGCAAAGGATTCTGGGTAACAGAACCTGGTCAGAGCCCCACAAGTCACCCCATCTTGGATTCCCCTAGGTCTCTAGTTTTCAGAAATGCACAGGTTTGGTAGGTTTCCCAAGGTGCCGGCTGAGCAAGAGGCCAAAATCTACAGGTAGGCACTTTGCAAAAAACACCTCTGTTTTCTTTAAAAAAATTGGATGTGTCCATGTTGCGCTTTGGGGCATTTCCTGTCGCGGCGCTAGGCCTACCTACACAAGTGAGGTATAATTTTTATCGGGAGACTTGGGGGAACGCTGGGTGGAAGGAAATTTGTGGCTCCTCTCAGAGTCCAGAACTTTCTGCCACAGAAATGTGAGGAACATGTGTTTTTTTAGCCAAATTTTGAGGTTTGCAAAGGATTCTGGGTAACAGAACCTGGTCAGAGCCCCACAAGTCACCCCATCTTGGATTCCCCTAGGTCTCTAGTTTTCAAAAATGCACAGGTTTGGTAGGTTTCCCAAGGTGCCGGCTGAGCTAGAGGTCAAAACCTACAGGTAGGCACTTTGCGAAAAACACCTCTGTTTTCTTTCAAAAAATTGGATGTGTCCACGTTGAGCTTTGGAGCATTTCCTGTCGCGGGCGCTAGGCCTACCCACACAAGTGAGGTATAATTTTTATCGGGTGACTTGGGGGAACGCTGGGTGGAAGGAAACTTGTGGCTCTTCTCAGAGTCCAGACCTTTCTGCCACAGAAATGTGAGGAACATGTGTTTTTTTAGCCAAATTTTGAGGTTTGCAAAGGATTCTGGGTAACAGAACCTGTCCAGAGCCCCACAAGTCACCCCATCTTGGATTCCCCTAGGTCTCTAGTTTTCAAAAATGCACAGGTTTGGTAGGTTTCCCTAGGTGCCGGCTGAGCTAGAGGCCAAAATCTACAGGTAGGCACTTTGCGAAAAACACCTCTGTTTTCTTTAAAAAAATTGGATGTGTCCACGTTGCTCTTTGGGGCATTTCCTGTCGCGGGCGCTAGGCCTACCCACACAAGTGAGATATAATTTTTATTGGGAGACTTGGGGGAACGCTGGGTGGAAGGAAATTTGTGGCTCCTCTCAGATTCCAGAACTTTCTGCCACAGAAATGTGAGGAACATGTGTTTTTTTAGCCAAATTTTGAGGTTTGCAAAGGATTCTGGGTTACAGAACCTGGTCAGAGCCCCACAAGTCACCCCATCTTGGATTCCCCTAGGTCTCTAGTTTTCAGAAATGCACAGGTTTGGTAGGTTTCCCTAGGTGCCGGCTGAGCAAGAGGCCAAAATCTACAGGTAGGCACTTTGCAAAAAACACCTCTGTTTTCTTTCAAAAAATTGGATGTGTCCATGTTGCGCTTTGGGGCATTTCCTGTCGCGGCGCTAGGCCTACCTACACAAGTGAGGTATAATTTTTATCGGGAGACTTGGGGGAACGCTGGGTGGAAGGAAATTTGTGGCTCCTCTCAGAGTCCAGAACTTTCTGCCACAGAAATGTGAGGAACATTTGTTTTTTTAGCCAAATTTTGAGGTTTGCAAAGGATTCTGGGTAACAGAACCTGGTCAGAGCCCCACAAGTCACCCCATCTTGGATTCCCCTAGGTCTCTAGTTTTCAGAAATGCACAGGTTTGGTAGGTTTCCCTAGGTGCCGGCTGAGCAAGAGCCCAAAATCTACAGGTAGGCACTTTGCAAAAAACACCTCTGTTTTCTTTCAAAAAATTGGATGTGTCCATGTTGCGCTTTGGGGCATTTCCTGTCGCGGCGCTAGGCCTACCTACACAAGTGAGGTATAATTTTTATCGGGAGACTTGGGGGAACGCTGGGTGGAAGGAAACTTGTGGCTCTTCTCAGATTCCAGACCTTTCTGCCACAGAAATGTGAGGAACATGAGTTTTTTTAGCCAAATTTTGAGGTTTGCAAAGGATTTTGGGTAACAGAACCTGTCCAGAGCCCCACAAGTCACCACATCTTGGATTCCCCTAGGTCTCTAGTTTTTAAAAATGCACAGGTTTGGTAGGTTTCCCTAGGTGCCGGCTGAGCTAGAGGCCAAAATCTACAGGTAAGCACTTTGCAAAAAACACCTCTGTTTTCTTTCAAAAAATTGGATGTGTCCACGATGCGCTTTGGGGCATTTCCAGTCACGGGCGCTAGGCCTACCCACACAAGTGAGGTAACATTTTTATAGGGAGACTTGGGGGAACGCTGGGTGGAAGGAAATTTGTGGCTCCTCTAAGATTCCAGAACTTTCTGCCACAGAAATGTAAGGAACATGTGTTTTTTTAGCCAAATTTTAAGGTTTGCAAAGGATTCTGGGTAACAGAACCTTGTCAGAGCCCAAAAAAGTCACCCCATCTTGGATTCCCCTTGGTCTCTAGTTTAAAAACATGCCCAGGTCTGGTAGGTTTACCTAGGTGCTGGCTGAGCTAGAGGCCAAAATCTACAGGTAGGCACTTTGCAAAAAACACCTCTGTTTTCTTTAAAAAAATTGGATGTGTCCACGTTGCGCTTTGGGGCATTTCCTGTCGCGGGCGCTAGGCCTACCCACACAAGTGAGGTATCATTGGTATCGGGAGACTTGGGGGAACACTGGGTGGAAGGAAATTTGTGGCTCCTCTCAGATTCCAGAACTTTCTGCCACAGAAATGTGAGGAACATGTGTTTTTTTAGCCAAATTTTGAGGTTTGCAAAGGATTCTGGGTAACAGAACCTGGTCAGAGCCCCACAAGTCACCCCATCCTGGATTCCCCTAGGTCTCTAGTTTTCAAAAATGCACAGGTTTGGTAGGTTTCCCTAGGTGCCGGCTGAGCTAGAGGTAAAAATCTACAGGTAGGCACTTTGCGAAAAACACCTCTGTTTTCTTTCAAAAAATTGGATGTGTCCACGTTGCGCTTTGGGGCATTTCCTGTCGCGGGCGCTAGGCCTACCCACACAAGTGAGGTAACATTTTTATAGGGAGACTTGGGGCAACGCTGGGTGGAAGGAAATTTGTGACTTCTCTCAGATTCCAGAACTTTCTGCCACAGAAATGTGAGAAACATGTGTTTTTTTAGCCAAATTTTGAGGTTTGCAAAGGATTCTGGGTAACAGAACCTGGTCAGAGCCCCACAAGTCACCCCATCTTGGATTCCCCTAGGTCTCTAGTTTTCAAAAATGCACAGGTTTGGTAGGTTTCCCTAGGTGCCGGCTGAGCTAGAGGCCAAAATCTACAGGTAGGCACTTTGCGAAAAACACCTCTGTTTTCTTTAAAAAAATTGGATGTGTCCACGTTGCTCTTTGGGGCATTTCCTGTCGCGGGCGCTAGGCCTACCCACACAAGTGAGATATAATTTTTATCGGGAGACTTGGGGGAACGCTGGGTGGAAGGAAATTTGTGGCTCCTCTCAGAGTCCAGAACTTTCTGCCACAGAAATGTGAGGAACATGTGTTTTTTTTAGCCAAATTTTGAGGTTTGCAAAGGATTCTGGGTAACAGAACCTGGTCAGAGCCCCACAAGTCACCCCATCTTGGATTCCCCTAGGTCTCTAGTTTTCAGAAATGCACAGGTTTGGTAGGTTTCCCAAGGTGCCGGCTGAGCAAGAGGCCAAAATCTACAGGTAGGCACTTTGCAAAAAACACCTCTGTTTTCTTTCAAAAAATTGGATGTGTCCATGTTGCACTTTGGGGCATTTCCTGTCGCGGCGCTAGGCCTACCTACACAAGTGAGGTATAATTTTTATCGGGAGACTTGGGGGAACGCTGGGTGGAAGGAAATTTGTGGCTCCTCTCAGAGTCCAGAACTTTCTGCCACAGAAATGTGAGGAACATGTGTTTTTTTAGCCAAATTTTGAGGTTTGCAAAGGATTCTGGGTAACAGAACCTGGTCAGAGCCCCACAAGTCACCCCATCTTGGATTCCCCTAGGTCTCTAGTTTTCAAAAATGCACAGGTTTGGTAGGTTTCCCAAGGTGCCGGCTGAGCTAGAGGTCAAAACCTACAGGTAGGCACTTTGCGAAAAACACCTCTGTTTTCTTTCAAAAAATTGGATGTGTCCACGTTGAGCTTTGGAGCATTTCCTGTCGCGGGCGCTAGGCCTACCCACACAAGTGAGGTATAATTTTTATCGGGTGACTTGGGGGAACGCTGGGTGGAAGGAAACTTGTGGCTCTTCTCAGAGTCCAGACCTTTCTGCCACAGAAATGTGAGGAACATGTGTTTTTTTAGCCAAATTTTGAGGTTTGCAAAGGATTCTGGGTAACAGAACCTGTCCAGAGCCCCACAAGTCACCCCATCTTGGATTCCCCTAGGTCTCTAGTTTTCAAAAATGCACAGGTTTGGTAGGTTTCCCTAGGTGCCGGCTGAGCTAGAGGCCAAAATCTACAGGTAGGCACTTTGCGAAAAACACCTCTGTTTTCTTTAAAAAAATTGGATGTGTCCACGTTGCTCTTTGGGGCATTTCCTGTCGCGGGCGCTAGGCCTACCCACACAAGTGAGATATAATTTTTATCGGGAGACTTGGGGGAACGCTGGGTGGAAGGAAATTTGTGGCTCCTCTCAGAGTCCAGAACTTTCTGCCACAGAAATGTGAGGAACATGTGTTTTTTTAGCCACATTTTGAGGTTTGCAAAGGATTCTGGGTAACAGAACCTGGTCAGAGCCCCACAAGTCACCCCATCTTGGATTTCCCTAGGTCTCTAGCTTTCAAAAATGCACAGGTTTGGTAGGTTTCCCTAGGTGCCGGCTGAGCTAGAGGTCAAATCTACAGGTAGGCACTTTGCGAAAAACACCTCTGTTTTCTTTAAAAAAATTGGATGTGTCCACGTTGCTCTTTGGGGCATTTCCTGTCGCGGGCGCTAGGCCTACCCACACAAGTGAGATATAATTTTTATTGGGAGACTTGGGGGAACGCTGGGTGGAAGGAAATTTGTGGCTCCTCTCAGATTCCAGAACTTTCTGCCACAGAAATGTGAGGAACATGTGTTTTTTTAGCCAAATTTTGAGGTTTGCAAAGGATTCTGGGTAACAGAACCTGGTCAGAGCCGCACAAGTCACCCCATCTTGGATTCCCCTAGGTCTCTAGTTTTCAGAAATGCACAGGTTTGGTAGGTTTCCCTAGGTGCCGGCTGAGCAAGAGGCCAAAATCTACAGGTAGGCACTTTGCAAAAAACACCTCTGTTTTCATTCAAAAAATTGGATGTGTCCATGTTGCGCTTTGGGGCATTTCCTGTCGCGGCGCTAGGCCTACCTACACAAGTGAGGTATAATTTTTATCGGGAGACTTGGGGGAACGCTGGGTGGAAGGAAATTTGTGGCTCCTCTCAGAGTCCAGAACTTTCTGCCACAGAAATGTGAGGAACATGTGTTTTTTTAGCCAAATTTTGAGGTTTGCAAAGGATTCTGGGTAACAGAACCTGGTCAGAGCCCCACAAGTCACCCCATCTTGGATTCCCCTAGGTCTCTAGTTTTCAGAAATGCACAGGTTTGGTAGGTTTCCCTAGGTGCCGGCTGAGCAAGAGCCCAAAATCTACAGGTAGGCACTTTGCAAAAAACACCTCTGTTTTCTTTCAAAAAATTGGATGTGTCCATGTTGCGCTTTGGGGCATTTCCTGTCGCGGCGCTAGGCCTACCTACACAAGTGAGGTATAATTTTTATCGGGAGACTTGGGGGAACGCTGGGTGGAAGGAAACTTGTGGCTCTTCTCAGATTCCAGACCTTTCTGCCACAGAAATGTGAGGAACATGAGTTTTTTTAGCCAAATTTTGAGGTTTGCAAAGGATTTTGGGTAACAGAACCTGTCCAGAGCCCCACAAGTCACCACATCTTGGATTCCCCTAGGTCTCTAGTTTTAAAAAATGCACAGGTTTGGTAGGTTTCCCTAGGTGCCGGCTGAGCTAGAGGCCAAAATCTACAGGTAAGCACTTTGCAAAAAACACCTCTGTTTTCTTTCAAAAAATTGGATGTGTCCACGATGCGCTTTGGGGCATTTCCAGTCACGGGCGCTAGGCCTACCCACACAAGTGAGGTAACATTTTTATAGGGAGACTTGGGGGAACGCTGGGTGGAAGGAAATTTGTGGCTCCTCTAAGATTCCAGAACTTTCTGCCACAGAAATGTAAGGAACATGTGTTTTTTTAGCCAAATTTTAAGGTTTGCAAAGGATTCTGGGTAACAGAACCTTGTCAGAGCCCAAAAAAGTCACCCCATCTTGGATTCCCCTTGGTCTCTAGTTTAAAAACATGCCCAGGTCTGGTAGGTTTACCTAGGTGCTGGCTGAGCTAGAGGCCAAAATCTACAGGTAGGCACTTTGCAAAAAACACCTCTGTTTTCTTTAAAAAAATTGGATGTGTCCACGTTGCGCTTTGGGGCATTTCCTGTCGCGGGCGCTAGGCCTACCCACACAAGTGAGGTATCATTGGTATCGGGAGACTTGGGGGAACACTGGGTGGAAGGAAATTTGTGGCTCCTCTCAGATTCCAGAACTTTCTGCCACAGAAATGTGAGGAACATGTGTTTTTTTAGCCAAATTTTGAGGTTTGCAAAGGATTCTGGGTAACAGAACCTGGTCAGAGCCCCACAAGTCACCCCATTTTGGATTCCCCTAGGTCTCTAGTTTAAAAAATGCACAGGTTTGGTAGGTTTCCCTAGGTGCCGGCTGAGCTAAAGGCCAAAATCTACAGGTGGGCACTTTGCGAAAAACACCTCTGTTTTCTTTCAAAAAATTGGATGTGTCCACGTTGCGCTTTAGGGCATTTTCTGTCGCGGGCGCTAGGCCTACCCACACAAGTGAGGTATCATTGTTATCGGGAGACTTGGGGGAACGCTGGCTGGAAGGAAATTTGTGGCTCCTCTCAGATTCCAGAACTTTCTGCCACAGAAATGTGAGGAACATGTGTTTTTTTAGCCAAATTCTGAGGTTTGCATAGGATTCTGGGTAACAGAACCTGGTCAGAGCCCCATAAGTCACCCCATCTTGGATTCCCCTAGGTCTCTAGTTTTCAAAAATGCACAGGTTTGGTAGGGTTCCCTAGCTGCCGGCTGAGCTAGAGGCCAAAATCTACAGGTAGGCACTTTGCAAAAAACACCTCTGTTTTCTTTCAAAAAATTGGATGTGTCCATGTTGCGCTTTGGGGCATTTCATGTCGCGGTGCTAGGCCTACCCACACAAGTGAGGTAGAATTTTTATCGGGAGACTTGGGGGAACGCTGGGTGGAAGGAAATTTGTGGCTCCTGTCAGATTCCAGAACTTTCTGCCACAGAAATGTGAGGAACATATGTTTTTTTAGCCAAATTTTGAGGTTTGCAAAGGATTCTGGGTAACAGAACCTGGTCAGAGCCCCACAAGTCACCCCATCTTGGATTCCCCTAGGTCTCTAGCTTTAAAAAATGCACAGGTTTGGTAGGTTTCCCTAAGTTAGAGGTGCAGAGGTGCAGAAATGCACAGGTTTGGTAGGTTTCCCTAGGTGCCGGCTGAGCTAGAGGTCAAAATCTACAGGTAGGCACGTTGCGAAAAACATCTCTGTTTTCTTTAAAAAAATTGGATGTGTCCATGTTGCGCATTGGGGCATTTCCTGTCGCGGCGCTAGGCCTACCCACACAAGTGAGGTATAATTTTTATCGGGAGACTTGGGGGAACGCTGGGTGGAAGGAAATTTGTGGCTCCTCTCAGAGTCCAGAACTTTCTGCCACAGAAATGTGAGGAACATGAGTTTTTTTAGCCAAATTTTGAGGTTTGCAAAGGATTCTGGGTAACAGAACCTGGTCAGAGCCCCACAAGTCACCCCATCTTGGATTCCCCTAGGTCTCTAGTTTTCAAAAATGCACAGGTTTGGTAGGTTTCCCAAGGTGCCGGCTGAGCTAGAGGTCAAAATCTACAGGTAGGCACTTTGCGAAAAACACCTCTGTTTTCTTTCAAAAAATTGGATGTGTCCACGTTGCGCTTTGGGGCATTTCCTGTCGCGGGCGCTAGGCCTACCCACACAAGTGAGGTATAATTTTTATCGGGAGACTTGGGGGAACGCTGGATGGAAGGAAATTTGTGGCTCCTCTCAGATTCCAGAACTTTCTGCCACAGAAATGTGAGGAACATGTGTTTTTTTAGCCAAATCTTGAGGTTTGCAAAGGATTCTGGGTAACAGAACCTGGTCAGAGCCCCACAAGTCACCCCATCTTGGATTCCCCTAGGTCTCTAGTTTTCAAAAATGCACAGGTTTGGTAGGTTTCCCAAGGTGCCGGCTGAGCTAGAGGCCAAAATCTACAGGTAAGCACTTTGCAAAAAACACCTCTGTTTTCTTTCAAAAAATTGGATGTGTCCACGATGCGCTTTGGGGCATTTCCAGTCACGGGCGCTAGGCCTACCCACACAAGTGAGGTAACATTTTTATAGGGAGACTTGGGGGAACGCTGGGTGGAAGGAAATTTGTGGCTCCTCTAAGATTCCAGAACTTTCTGCCACAGAAATGTAAGGAACATGTGTTTTTTTAGCCAAATTTTAAGGTTTGCAAAGGATTCTGGGTAACAGAACCTTGTCAGAGCCCAAAAAAGTCACCCCATCTTGGATTCCCCTTGGTCTCTAGTTTAAAAACATGCCCAGGTCTGGTAGGTTTACCTAGGTGCTGGCTGAGCTAGAGGCCAAAATCTACAGGTAGGCACTTTGCAAAAAACACCTCTGTTTTCTTTAAAAAAATTGGATGTGTCCACGTTGCGCTTTGGGGCATTTCCTGTCGCGGGCGCTAGGCCTACCCACACAAGTGAGGTATCATTGGTATCGGGAGACTTGGGGGAACACTGGGTGGAAGGAAATTTGTGGCTCCTCTCAGATTCCAGAACTTTCTGCCACAGAAATGTGAGGAACATGTGTTTTTTTAGCCAAATTTTGAGGTTTGCAAAGGATTCTGGGTAACAGAACCTGGTCAGAGCCCCACAAGTCACCCCATTTTGGATTCCCCTAGGTCTCTAGTTTAAAAAATGCACAGGTTTGGTAGGTTTCCCTAGGTGCCGGCTGAGCTAAAGGCCAAAATCTACAGGTGGGCACTTTGCGAAAAACACCTCTGTTTTCTTTCAAAAAATTGGATGTGTCCACGTTGCGCTTTAGGGCATTTTCTGTCGCGGGCGCTAGGCCTACCCACACAAGTGAGGTATCATTGTTATCGGGAGACTTGGGGGAACGCTGGCTGGAAGGAAATTTGTGGCTCCTCTCAGATTCCAGAACTTTCTGCCACAGAAATGTGAGGAACATGTGTTTTTTTAGCCAAATTCTGAGGTTTGCATAGGATTCTGGGTAACAGAACCTGGTCAGAGCCCCATAAGTCACCCCATCTTGGATTCCCCTAGGTCTCTAGTTTTCAAAAATGCACAGGTTTGGTAGGGTTCCCTAGCTGCCGGCTGAGCTAGAGGCCAAAATCTACAGGTAGGCACTTTGCAAAAAACACCTCTGTTTTCTTTCAAAAAATTGGATGTGTCCATGTTGCGCTTTGGGGCATTTCATGTCGCGGTGCTAGGCCTACCCACACAAGTGAGGTAGAATTTTTATCGGGAGACTTGGGGGAACGCTGGGTGGAAGGAAATTTGTGGCTCCTGTCAGATTCCAGAACTTTCTGCCACAGAAATGTGAGGAACATATGTTTTTTTAGCCAAATTTTGAGGTTTGCAAAGGATTCTGGGTAACAGAACCTGGTCAGAGCCCCACAAGTCACCCCATCTTGGATTCCCCTAGGTCTCTAGCTTTAAAAAATGCACAGGTTTGGTAGGTTTCCCTAAGTTAGAGGTGCAGAGGTGCAGAAATGCACAGGTTTGGTAGGTTTCCCTAGGTGCCGGCTGAGCTAGAGGTCAAAATCTACAGGTAGGCACGTTGCGAAAAACATCTCTGTTTTCTTTAAAAAAATTGGATGTGTCCATGTTGCGCATTGGGGCATTTCCTGTCGCGGCGCTAGGCCTACCCACACAAGTGAGGTATAATTTTTATCGGGAGACTTGGGGGAACGCTGGGTGGAAGGAAATTTGTGGCTCCTCTCAGAGTCCAGAACTTTCTGCCACAGAAATGTGAGGAACATGAGTTTTTTTAGCCAAATTTTGAGGTTTGCAAAGGATTCTGGGTAACAGAACCTGGTCAGAGCCCCACAAGTCACCCCATCTTGGATTCCCCTAGGTCTCTAGTTTTCAAAAATGCACAGGTTTGGTAGGTTTCCCAAGGTGCCGGCTGAGCTAGAGGTCAAAATCTACAGGTAGGCACTTTGCGAAAAACACCTCTGTTTTCTTTCAAAAAATTGGATGTGTCCACGTTGCGCTTTGGGGCATTTCCTGTCGCGGGCGCTAGGCCTACCCACACAAGTGAGGTATAATTTTTATCGGGAGACTTGGGGGAACGCTGGATGGAAGGAAATTTGTGGCTCCTCTCAGATTCCAGAACTTTCTGCCACAGAAATGTGAGGAACATGTGTTTTTTTAGCCAAATCTTGAGGTTTGCAAAGGATTCTGGGTAACAGAACCTGGTCAGAGCCCCACAAGTCACCCCATCTTGGATTCCCCTAGGTCTCTAGCGTTCAAAAATGCACAGGTTTGGTAGGTTTCCCTAGGTGCCGGCTGAGCTAGAGGTCAAATCTACAGGTAGGCACTTTGCGAAAAAAAAACACCTCTGTTTTCTTTCAAAAAATTGGATGTGTCCACGTTGCGCATTGGAGCATTTCCTGTCGCGGCGCTAGGCCTACCACACAAGTGAGGTATAATTTTTATCGGGAGACTTGGGGGAACGCTGGGTGGACGGAAATTTGTGGTTCCTCTCAGAGTCCAGAACTTTCTGCCACAGAAATGTGAGGAACATGTTTTTTTTTAGCCAAATTTTGAGGTTTGCAAAGGATTCTGGGTAACAGAACCTGGTCAGAGCCCCACAAGTCACCCCATCTTGGATTCCCCTAGGTCTCTAGTTTTCAAAAATGCACAGGTTTGGTAGGTTTCCCAAGGTGCCGGCTGAGCTAGAGGTCAAAATCTACAGGTAGGCACTTTGCGAAAAACACCTCTGTTTTCTTTCAAAAAATTGGATGTGTCCACGTTGCGCTTTAGGGCACTTCCTGAAGCGGGCGCTAGGCCTACCCACACAAGTGAGGTATAATTTTTATCGGGAGACTTGGGGGAACGCTGGATGGAAGGAAATTTGTGGCTCCTCTCAGATTCCAGAACTTTCTGCCACAGATATGTGAGGAACATGTGTTTTTTTTAGCCAAATCTTGAGGTTTGCAAAGGATTCTGGGTAACAGAACCTGGTCAGAGCCCCACAAGTCACCCCATCTTGGATTCCCCTAGGTCTCTAGCTTTCAAAAATGCACAGGTTTGGTAGGTTTCCCTAGGTGCCGGCTGAGCTAGAGGTCAAATCTACAGGTAGGCACTTTGCGAAAAAAAAACACCTCTGTTTTCTTTCAAAAAATTGGATGTGTCCACGTTGCGCATTGGAGCATTTCCTGTCGCGGCGCTAGGCCTACCCACACAAGTGAGGTATAATTTTTATCGGGAGACTTGGGGGAACGCTGGGTGGAAGGAAATTTGTGGCTCCTCTCAGAGTCCAGAACTTTCTGCCACAGAAATGTGAGGAACATGTGTTTTTTTAGCCAAATTTTGAGGTTTGCAAAGGATTCTGGGTAACAGAACCTGGTCAGAGCCCCACAAGTCACCCCATCTTGGATTCCCCTAGGTCTCTAGTTTTCAAAAATGCACAGGTTTGGTAGGTTTCCCAAGGTGCCGGCTGAGCTAGAGGTCAAAATCTACAGGTAGGCACTTTGCGAAAAACACCTCTGTTTTCTTTCAAAAAATTGGATGTGTCCACGTTGCGCTTTGGGGCATTTCCTGTCGCGGGCGCTAGGCCTACCCACACAAGTGAGGTATAATTTTTATCGGGAGACTTGGGGGAACGCTGGATGGAAGGAAATTTGTGGCTCCTCTCAGATTCCAGAACTTTCTGCCACAGATATGTGAGGAACATGTGTTTTTTTAGCCAAATCTTGAGGTTTGCAAAGGATTCTGGGTAACAGAACCTGGTCAGAGCCCCACAAGTCACCCCATCTTGGATTCCCCTAGGTCTCTAGCTTTCAAAAATGCACAGGTTTGGTAGGTTTCCCTAGGTGCCGGCTGAGCTAGAGGTCAAATCTACAGGTAGGCACTTTGCGAAAAACACCTCTGTTTTCTTTCAAAAAATTGGATGTGTCCACGTTGTGCATTGGAGCATTTCCTGTCGCGGCGCTAGGCCTACCCACACAAGTGAAGTATAATTTTTATCGGGAGACTTGGGGGAACGCTGGGTGGAAGGAAATTTGTGGCTCCTCTCAGAGTCCAGAACTTTCTGCCACAGAAATGTGAGGAACATGTGTTTTTTTAGCCAAATTTTGAGGTTTGCAAAGGATTCTGGGTAACAGAACCTGGTCAGAGACCCACAAGTCACCCCATCTTGGATTCCCCTAGGTCTCTAGCTCTAAAAAATGCACAGGTTTGGTAGGTTTCCCTAGGTGCCGGCTGAGCTAGAGGTCAAATCTACAGGTAGGCACTTTGCGAAAAACACCTCTGTTTTCTTTCAAAAAATTGGATGTGTCCACGTTGCTCTTTGGGGCATTTCCTGTCGCGGGCGCTATGCCTACCCACACAAGTGAGGTATCATTTTTATTGGGAGACTTGGGGGAACGCTGGGTGGAAGGAAATTTGTGGCTCCTCTCAGATTCCAGAACTTTCTGCCACAGAAATGTGAGGAACATGTGTTTTTTTAGCCAAATTTTGAGGTTTGCAAAGTATTCTGGGTAACAGAACCTGGTCAGAGCCCCACAAGTCACCCCATCTTGGATTCCCCTAGGTCTCTAGTTTTCAGAAATGCACAGGTTTGGTAGGTTTCCCTAGGTGCCGGCTGAGCAAGAGGCCAAAATCTACAGGTAGGCACTTTGCAAAAAACACCTCTGTTTTCTTTCAAAAAATTGGATGTGTCCATGTTGCGCTTTGGGGCATTTCCTGTCGCGGCGCTAGGCCTACCTACACAAGTGAGGTATAATTTTTATCGGGTGACTTGGGGGAACGCTGGGTGGAAGGAAACTTGTGGCTCTTCTCAGATTCCAGACCTTTCTGCCACAGAAATGTGAGGAACATGAGTTTTTTTAGCCAAATTTTGAGGTTTGCAAAGGATTCTGGGTAACAGAACCTGTCCAGAGCTCCACAAGTCACCCCATCTTGGATTCCCCTAGGTCTCTAGTTTTCAAAAATGCACAGGTTTGGTAGGTTTCCCTAGGTGCCGGCTGAGCTAGAGGCCAAAATCTACAGGTAGGCACTTTGCAAAAAACACCTCTGTTTTCTTTCAAAAAATTGGATGTGTCCACGATGCGCTTTGGGGCATTTCCAGTCACGGGCGCTAGGCCTACCCACACAAGTGAGGTACCATTTTTATAGGGAGACTTGGGGGAACGCTGGGTGGAAGGAAATTTGTGGCTCCTCTCAGATTCCAGAACTTTCTGCCACAGAAATGTAAGGAACATGTGTTTTTTTAGCCAAATTTTGAGGTTTGCAAAGGATTCTGGGTAACAGAACCTTGTCAGAGCCCAAAAAAGTCACCCCATCTTGGATTCCCCTTGGTCTCTAGTTTAAAAACATGCACAGGTCTGGTAGGTTTCCCTAGGTGCTGGCTGAGCTAGAGGCAAAAATCTACAGGTAGGCACGTTGCGAAAAACATCTCTGTTTTCTTTAAAAAAATTGGATGTGTCCATGTTGCGCATTGGGGCATTTCCTGTCGCGGCGCTAGGCCTACCCACACAAGTGAGGTATAATTTTTATCGGGAGACTTGGGGGAACGCTGGGTGGAAGGAAATTTGTGGCTCCTCTCAGAGTCCAGAACTTTCTGCCACAGAAATGTAAGGAACATGTGTTTTTTTAGCCAAATTTTGAGGTTTGCAAAGGATTCTGGGTAACAGAACCTTGTCAGAGCCCAAAAAAGTCACCCCATCTTGGATTCCCCTTGGTCTCTAGTTTAAAAACATGCACAGGTCTGGTAGGTTTCCCTAGGTGCTGGCTGAGCTAGAGGCCAAAATCTACAGGTAGGCACGTTGCGAAAAACATCTCTGTTTTCTTTAAAAAAATTGGATGTGTCCATGTTGCGCATTGGGGCATTTCCTGTCGCGGCGCTAGGCCTACCCACACAAGTGAGGTATAATTTTTATCGGGAGACTTGGGGGAACGCTGGGTGGAAGGAAATTTGTGGCTCCTCTCAGAGTCCAGAACTTTCTGCCACAGAAATGTGAGGAACATGTGTTTTTTTAGCCAAATTTTGAGGTTTGCAAAGGATTCTGGGAAACAGAACCTGGTCAGAGCCCCACAAGTCACCCCATCTTGGATTCCCCTAGGTCTCTAGTTTTCAAAAATGCACAGATTTGGTAGGTTTCCCGAGGTGCCGGCTGAGCTAGAGGTCAAAATCTACAGGTAGGCACTTTGCGAAAAACACCTCTGTTTTCTTTCAAAAAATTGGATGTGTCCACGTTGCGCTTTGGGGCATTTCCTGTCGCGGGCGCTAGGCCTACCCACACAAGTGAGGTATAATTTTTATCGGGAGACTTGGGGGAACCCTGGATGGAAGGAAATTTGTGGCTCCTCTCAGATGCCAGAACTTTCTGCCACAGAAATGTGAGGAACATGTGTTTTTTTAGCCACATTTTGAGGTTTGCAAAGGATTCTGGGTAACAGAACCTGGTCAGAGCCCCACAAGTCACCCCATCTTGGATTCCCCTAGGTCTCTAGTTTTCAAAAATGCACAGGTTTGGTAGGTTTCCCTAGGTGCCGGCTGAGCAAGAGGCCAAAATCTACAGGTAGGCACTTTGCAAAAAACACCTCTGTTTTCTTTCAAAAAATTGGATGTGTCCATGTTGCGCTTTGGGGCATTTCCTGTCGCAGCGCTAGGCCTACCTACACATGTGAGGTATCATTTTTATCGGGAGACTTGGGGGAACGCTGGGTGGAAGGAAACTTGTGGCTCTTCTCAGATTCCAGACCTTTCTGCCACAGAAATGTGAGGAACATGAGTTTTTTTAGCCAAATTTTGAGGTTTGCAAAGGATTCTGGGTAACAGAACCTGTCCAGAGCCCCACAAGTCACCCCATCTTGGATTCCCCTAGGTCTCTAGTTTTCAAAAATGCACAGGTTTGGTAGGTTTCCCTAGGTGCCGGCTGAGCTAGAGGCCAAAATCTACAGGTAGGCACTTTGCAAAAAACACCTCTGTTTTCTTTCAAAAAATTGGATGTGTCCACGATGCGCTTTGGGGCATTTCCAGTCACGGGCGCTAGGCCTACCCACACAAGTGAGGTAAAATTTTTATAGGGAGACTTGGGGGAACGCTGGGTGGAAGGAAATTTGTGGCTCCTCTCAGATTCCAGAACTTTCTGCCACAGAAATGTAAGGAACATGTGTTTTTTTAGCCAAATTTTGAGGTTTGCAAAGGATTCTGGGTAACAGAACCTTGTCAGAGCCCAAAAAAGTCACCCCATCTTTGATTCCCCTTGGTCTCTAGTTTAAAAACATGCACAGGTCTGGTAGGTTTCCCTAGGTGCTGGCTGAGCTAGAGGCCAAAATCTACAGGTAGGCACTTTGCAAAAAACACCTCTGTTTTCTTTTAAAAAATTGTATGTGTCCACGTTGCGCTTTGGGGCATTTCCTGTCGCGGGCGCTAGGCCTACCCACACAAGTGAGGTATAATTTTTATCGGGAGACTTGGGGGAACGCTGGGTGGAAGGAAATTTGTGGCTCCTCTCAGAGTCCAGAACTTTCTGCCACAGAAATGTGAGGAACATGTGTTTTTTTAGCCAAATTTTGAGGTTTGCAAAGGATTCTGGGTAACAGAACCTGTCCAGAGCCCCACAAGTCACCCCATCTTGGATTCCCCTAGGTCTCTAGTTTTCAAAAATGCACAGGTTTGGTAGGTTTCCCAAGGTGCCGGCTGAGCTAGAGGTCAAAATCTACAGGTAGGCACTTTGCGAAAAACACCTCTGTTTTCTTTCAAAAAATTGGATGTGTCCACGTTGCGCTTTGGGGCATTTCCAGTCACGGGCGCTAGGCCTACCCACACAAGTGAGGTAACATTTTTATAGGGAGACTTGGGGGAACGCTGGGTGGAAGGAAATTTGTGGCTCCTCTCAGATTCCAGAACTTTCTGCCACAGAAATGTAAGGAACAAGTGTTTTTTTAGCCAAATTTTGAGGTTTGCAAAGGATTCTGGGTAACAGAACCTTGTCAGAGCCCAAAAAAGTCACCCATCTTTGATTCCCCTTGGTCTCTAGTTTAAAAACATGCACAGGTCTGGTAGGTTTCCCTAGGTGCTGGCTGAGCTAGAGGCCAAAATCTACAGGTAGGCACTTTGCAAAAAACACCTCTGTTTTCTTTTAAAAAATTGGATGTGTCCACGTTGCGCTTTGGGGCATTTCCTGTCGCGGGCGCTAGGCCTACCCACACAAGTGAGGTATAATTTTTAGCGGGAAACTTGGGGGAACGCTGGGTGGAAGGAAATTTGTGGCTCCTCTCAGAGTCCAGAACTTTCTGCCACAGAAATGTGAGGAACATGTGTTTTTTTAGCCACATTTTGAGGTTTGCAAAGGATTCTGGGTAACAGAACCTGGTCAGAGCCCCACAAGTCACCCCATCTTGGATTCCCCTAGGTCTCTAGTTTTCAAAAATGCACAGGTTTGGTAGGTTTCCCAAGGTGCCGGCTGAGCTAGAGGTCAAAATCTACAGGTGGGCACTTTGCGAAAAACACCTCTGTTTTCTTTCAAAAAATTGGATGTGTCCACGTTGCGCTTGGGGCATTTCCTGTCGCGGGCGCTAGGCCTACCCACACAAGTGAGGTATAATTTTTATCGGGAGACTTGGGGGAACGCTGGATGGAAGGAAATTTGTGGCTCCTCTCAGATTCCAGAACTTTCTGCCACAGAAATGTGAGAAACATGTGTTTTTTTAGCCAAATCTTGAGGTTTGCAAAGGATTCTGGGTAACAGAACCTGGTCAGAGCCCCACAAGTCACCCCATCTTGGATTCCCCTAAGTCTCTAGCTTTCAAAAATGCACAGGTTTGGTAGGTTTCCCTAGGTGCCGGCTGAGCTAGAGGTCAAATCTACAGGTAGGCACTTTGCGAAAAACACCGCTGTTTTCTTTCAAAAAATTGGATGTGTCCACGTTGCGCATTGGAGCATTTCCTGTCGCGGCGCTAGGCCTACCCACACAAGTGAGGTATAATTTTTATCGGGAGACTTGGGGGAACGCTGGGTGGAAGGAAATTTGTGGCTCCTCTCAGAGTCCAGAACTTTCTGCCACAGAAATGTGAGGAACATGTGTTTTTTTAGCCAAATTTTGAGGTTTGCAAAGGATTCTGGGTAACAGAACCTGGTCAGAGCCCCACAAGTCACCCCATCTTGGATTCCCCTAGGTCTCTAGCTTTAAAAAATGCACAGGTTTGGTAGGTTTCCCTAGGTGCCGGCTGAGCTAGAGGTCAAATCTACAGGTAGGCACTTTGCGAAAAACACCTCTGTTTTCTTTCAAAAAATTGGATGTGTCCATGTTGCGCTTTGGGGCATTTCCTGTCGCGGCGCTAGGCCTACCTACACAAGTGAGGTATAATTTTTATCGGGAGACTTGGGGGAACGCTGGGTGGAAGGAAACTTGTGGCTCTTCTCAGATTCCAGACCTTTCTGCCACAGAAATGTGAGGAACATGAGTTTTGTTAGCCAAATTTTGAGGTTTGCAAAGGATTCTGGGTAACAGAACCTGTCCAGAGCCCCACAAGTCACCCCATCTTGGATTCCCCTAGGTCTCTAGTTTTCAAAAATGCACAGGTTTGGTAGGTTTCCCTAGGTTCCGGCTGAGCTAGAGGCCAAAATCTACAGGTAGGCACTTTGCAAAAAACACCTCTGTTTTCTTTCAAAAAATTGGATGTGTCCACGGTGCGCTTTGGGGCATTTCCAGTCACGGGCGCTAGGCCTACCCACACAAGTGAGGTAACATTTTTATAGGGAGACTTGGGGGAACGCTGGGTGGATGGAAATTTGTGGCTCCTCTCAGATTCCAGAACTTTCTGCCACAGAAATGTAAGGAACATGTGTTTTTTTAGCCAAATTTTGAGGTTTGCAAAGGATTCTGGGTAACAGAACCTTGTCAGAGCCCAAAAAAGTCACCCCATCTTGGATTCCCCTTGGTCTCTAGTTTAAAAACATGTACAGGTCTGGTAGGTTTCCCTAGGTGCTGGCTGAGCTAGAGGCCAAAATCTACAGGTAGGCACTTTGCGAAAAACACCTCTGTTTTCTTTCAAAAAATTGGATGTGTCCACGTTGCGCTTTAGGGCATTTTCTGTTGCGGGCGCTAGGCCTACCCACACAAGTGAGGTATAATTTTCATCGGGAGACTTGGGGGAACGCTGGGTGGAAGGAAATTTGTGGCTCCTCTCAGATTCCAGAACTTTCTGCCACAGAAATGTGAGGAACATGTGTTTTTTTAGCCAAATTTTGAGGTTTGCAAAGGATTCTGGGTAACAGAACCTGGTCAGAGACCCATATGTCACCCCATCTTGGATTCCCCTTGGTCTCTAGTTTTAAAAAATGCAGAGGTTTGGTAGGTTTCCCTAGGTGCGGGCTGAGCTAGAGGTCAAAATCTACAGGTAGGCACGTTGCGAAAAACATCTCTGTTTTCTTTAAAAAAATTGGATGTGTCCATGTTGCGCATTGGGGCATTTCCTGTCGCGGTGCTAGGCCTACCCACACAAGTGAGGTATAATTTTTATCGGGAGACTTGGGGGAACGCTGGGTGGAAGGAAATTTGTGGCTCCTCTCAGAGTCCAGAACTTTCTGCCACAGAAATGTGAGGAACATGTGTTTTTTTAGCCAAATTTTGAGGTTTGCAAAGGATTCTGGGTAACAGAACCTGGTCAGAGCCCCACAAGTCACCCCATCTTGGATTCCCCTAGGTCTCTAGTTTTCAAAAATGCACAGGTTTGGTAGGTTTCCCAAGGTGCCGGCTGAGCTAGAGGTCAAAATCTACAGGTAGGCACTTTGCGAAAAACACCACTGTTTTCTTTCAAAAAATTGGATGTGTCCACGTTGCGTTTTGGGGCATTTCCTGTCGCGGGCGCTAGGCCTACCCACACAAGTGAGGTATAATTTTTATCGGGAGACTTAGGGGAATGCTGGATGGAAGGAAATTTGTGGCTCCTCTCAGATGCCAGAACTTTCTGCCACAGAAATGTGAGGAACATGTGTTTTTTTAGCCAAATTTTGAGGTTTGCAAAGGATTCTGGGTAACAGAACCTGGTCAGAGCCCCACAAGTCACCCCATCTTGGATTCCCCTAGGTCTCTAGTTTTCAGAAATGCACAGGTTTGGTAGGTTTCCCTAGGTGCCGGCTGAGCAAGAGGGCAAAATCTACAGGTAGGCACTTTGCAAAAAACACTTCTGTTTTCTTTCAAAAAATTGGATGTGTCCATGTTGCGCTTTGGGGCATTTCCTGTCGCGGCGCTAGGCCTACCCACACAAGTGAGGTATAATTTTTATCGGGAGACTTGGGGGAACGCTGGGTGGAAGGAAACTTGTGGCTCTTCTCAGATTCCAGACCTTTCTGCCACAGAAATGTGAGGAACATGAGTTTTTTTAGCCAAATTTTGAGGTTTGCAAAGGATTCTGGGTAACAGAACCTGTCCAGAGCCCCACAAATCACCCCATCTTGGATTCCCCTAGGTCTCTAGTTTTCAAAAATGCACAGGTTTGGTAGGTTTCCCTAGGTGCCTGCTGAGCTAGAGGCCAAAATCTACAGGTAGGCACTTTGCAAAAAACACCTCTGTTTTCTTTCAAAAAATTGGATGTGTCCACGATGCGCTTTGGGGCATTTCCAGTCACGGGCGCTAGGCCTACCCACACAAGTGAGGTAAAATTTTTATAGGGAGACTTGGGGGAACGCTGGGTGGAAGGAAATTTGTGGCTCCTCTCAGATTCCAGAACTTTCTGCCACAGAAATGTGAGGAACATGTGTTTTTTTAGCCAAATCTTGAGGTTTGCAAAGGATTCTGGGTAACAGAACCTGGTCAGAGCCCCACAAGTCA
Source organism: Pleurodeles waltl (assembly GCF_031143425.1). Taxonomy (NCBI): domain Eukaryota; kingdom Metazoa; phylum Chordata; class Amphibia; order Caudata; family Salamandridae; genus Pleurodeles; species Pleurodeles waltl. Next base: position 478,949 of record NW_027150399.1, on the reverse strand, counting down.
CCCCATCTTGGATTCCCCTAGGTCTCTAGCTTTCAAAAATGCACAGGTTTGGTAGGTTTCCCTAGGTGCCAGCTGAGCTAGAGGTCAAATCTACAGGTAGGCACTTTGCGAAAAACACCTCTGTTTTCTTTCAAAAAATTGGATGTGTCCATGTTGCACTTTGGGGCATTTCCTGTCGTGGGCGCTAGGCTTACCCACACAAGTGAGGTATAATTTTTATAGGGAGACTTGGGGGAACGCTGGGTGGTAGGAAATTTGTGGCTCCTCTCAGATTCCAGAACTTTCTGCCACAGAAATGTGAGGAACATGTGTTTTTTTAGCCAAATTTTAAGGTTTGCAAAGGATTCTGGGTAACAGAACCTGGTCAGAGCCCCACAAGTCACCCCATCTTGGATTCCCCTAGGTCTCTAGCTTTAAAAAATGCACAGGTTTGGTAGGTTTCCCTAGGTGCCGGCTGAGCTAGAGGTCAAATCTACAGGTAGGCACTTTGCGAAAAACACCTCTGTTTTCTTTCAAAAAATTGGATGTGTCCACGTTGCTATTTGGGGCATTTCCTGTCGCGGGCGCTAGGCCTACCCACACAAGTGAGGTATCATTTTTATTGGGAGACTTGGGGGAACGCTGGGTGGAAGGAAATTTGTGGCTCCTCTCAGATTCCAGAACTTTCTGCAACAGAAATGTGAGGAACATGTGTTTTTTTAGCCAAATTTTGAGGTTTGCAAAGGATTCTGGGTAACAGAACCTGGTCAGAGCCCCACAAGTCACCCCATCTTGGATTCCCCTAGGTGTCTAGTTTTCAAAAATGCACCGGTTTGGTAGGTTTCCCTAGGTGCCGGCTGAGCTAGAGGTCAAATCTACAGGTAGGCACTTTGCGAAAAACACCTCTGTTTTCTTTCAAAAAATTGGAGGTGTCCACGTTGCGCATTGGAGCATTTCCTGTCGCGGCGCTAGGCCTACCCACACAAGTGAGGTATAATTTTTATCGGGAGACTTGGGGGAACGCTGGGTGGAAGGAAATTTGTGGCTCCTCTCAGAGTCCAGAACTTTCTGCCACAGAAATGTGAGGAACATGTGTTTTTTTAGCCAAATTTTGAGGTTTGCAAAGGATCCTGGGTAACAGAACCTGGTCAGAGCCCCACAAGTCACCCCATTGTGCATTCCCCTAGGTCTCTAGTTTTCAAAAATGCACAGGTTTGGTAGGTTTCCCCAGGTGCCGGCTGAGCTAGAGGTCAAAATCTACAGGTAAGCACTTTGCGAAAAACACCTCTGTTTTATTTTAAAAAATTGGATGTGTCCATGTTGCGCTTTGGGGCATTTCCTGTCGCGGGCGCTAGGCCTACCCACACAAGTGAGGTATAATTGTTATCGGGAGACTTGGGGGAACGCTGGGTGGAAGGAAATTTGTGGCTCCTCTCAGAGTCCAGAACTTTCTGCCACAGAAATGTGAGGAACATGTGTTTTTTTAGCCAAATTTTGAGGTTTGCAAAGGATTCTGGGTAACAGAACCTGGTCAGAGCCCCACAAGTCACCCCATCTTGGATTCCCCTAGGTCTCTAGCTTTCAAAAATGCACAGGTTTGGTAGGTTTCCCTAGGTGCCGGCTGAGCTAGAGGTCAAATCTACAGGTAGGCACTTTGCGAAAAACACCTCTGTTTTCTTTCAAAAAATTGGATGTGTCCACGTTGCGCATTGGAGCATTTCCTGTCGCGGCGCTAGGCCTACCCACACAAGTGAGGTATCATTTTTATCGGGAGAATTGGGGGAACGCTGGGTGGAAGGAAATTTGTGGCTCCTCTCAGAGTCCAGAACTTTCTGCCACAGAAATGTGAGGAACATGTGTTTTTTTAGCCAAATTTTGAGGTTTGCAAAGGATTCTGGGTAACAGAACCTGGTCAGAGCCCCACAAGTCACCCCATCGTGGATTCCCCTAGGTCTCTAGTTTTCAAAAATGCACAGGTTTGGTAGGTTTCCCCAGGTGCCGGCTGAGCTAGAGGTCAAAATCTACAGGTAAGCACTTTGCGAAAAACACCTCTGTTTTATTTAAAAAAATTGGATGTGTCCATGTTGCGCTTTGGGGCATTTCCTGTCGTGGGCGCTAGGCCTACCCACACAAGTGAGGTATAATTTTTATAGGGAGACTTGGGGGAACGCTGGGTGGTAGGAAATTTGTGGCTCCTCTCAGATTCCAGAACTTTCTGCCACAGAAATGTGAGGAACATGTGTTTTTTTAGCCAAATGTTGAGGTTTGCAAAGGATTCTGGGTAACAGAACCTGGTCAGAGCCCCACAAGTCACCCCATCTTGGATTCCCCTAGGTCTCTAGCTTTAAAAAATGCACAGGTTTGGTAGGTTTCCCTAGGTGCCGGCTGAGCTAGAGGTCAAATCTACAGGTAGGCACTTTGCGAAAAACACCTCTGTTTTCTTTCAAAAAATTGGATGTGTCCACGTTGCTCTTTGGGGCATTTCCTGTCGCGGGCGCTAGGCCTACCCACACAAGTGAGGTATCATTTTTATTGGGAGACTTGGGGGAACGCTGGGTGGAAGGAAATTTGTGGCTCCTCTCAGATTCCAGAACTTTCTGCAACAGAAATGTGAGGAACATGTGTTTTTTTATCCAAATTTTGAGGTTTGCAAAGGATTCTGGGTAACAGAACCTGGTCAGAGCCCCACAAGTCACCCCATCTTGGATTCCCCTAGGTCTCTAGTTTTCAGAAATGCACAGGTTTGGTAGGTTTCCCTAGGTGCCGGCTGAGCAAGAGGCCAAAATCTACAGGTAGGCACTTTGCAAAAAACACCTCTGTTTTCTTTCAAAAAATTGGATGTGTCCATGTTGCGCTTTGGGGTATTTCCTGTCGCGGCGCTAGGCCTACCTAGACAAGTGAGGTATAATTTTTATTGGGAGACTTGGGGGAACGCTGGGTGGAAGGAAACTTGTTGCTCTTCTCAGATTCTAGACCTTTCTGCCACAGAAATGTGAGGAACATGAGTTTTTTTAGCCAAATTTTGAGGTTTGCAAAGGATTCTGGGTAACAGAACCTGTCCAGAGCCCCACAAGTCACCCCATCTTGGATTCCCCTAGGTCTCTAGCTTTCAAAAATGCACAGGTTTGGTAGGTTTCCCTAGGTGCCGGCTGAGCTAGAGGTCAAATCTACAGGTAGGCACTTTGCGAAAAACACCTCTGTTTTCTTTAAAAAAATTGGATGTGTCCACGTTGCGCATTGGAGCATTTCCTGTCGCGGCGCTAGGCCTACCCACACAAGTGAGGTATAATTTTTATCGGGAGAATTGGGGGAACGCTGGGTGGAAGGAAATTTGTGGCTCCTCTCAGAGTCCAGAACTTTCTGCCACAGAAATGTGAGGAACATGTGTTTTTTTAGCCAAATTTTGAGGTTTGCAAAGGATTCTGGGTAACAGAACCTGGTCAGAGCCCCACAAGTCACCCCATCGTGGATTCCCCTAGGTCTCTAGTTTTCAAAAATGCACAGGTTTGGTAGGTTTCCCCAGGTGCCGGCTGAGCTAGAGGTCAAAATCTACAGGTAAGCACTTTGCGAAAAACACCTCTGTTTTATTTAAAAAAATTGGATGTGTCCATGTTGCGCTTTGGGGCATTTCCTGTCGTGGGCGCTAGGCCTACCCACACAAGTGAGGTATAATTTTTATAGGGAGACTTGGGGGAACGCTGGGTGGTAGGAAATTTGTGGCTCCTCTCAGATTCCAGAACTTTCTGCCACAGAAATGTGAGGAACATGTGTTTTTTTAGCCAAATGTTGAGGTTTGCAAAGGATTCTGGGTAACAGAACCTGGTCAGAGCCCCACAAGTCATCCCATCTTGGATTCCCCTAGGTCTCTAGCTTTAAAAAATGCACAGGTTTGGTAGGTTTCCCTAGGTGCCGGCTGAGCTAGAGGTCAAATCTACAGGTAGGCACTTTGCGAAAAACACCTCTGTTTTCTTTCAAAAAATTGGATGTGTCCACATTGCGCTTTAGGGCATTTTCTGTCGCGGGCGCTAGGCCTACCCACACAAGTGAGGTATCATTGTTATCGGGAGACTTGGGGGAACGCTGGGTGGAAGGAAATTTGTGGCTCCTCTCAGATTCCAGAACTTTCTGCCACAGAAATGTGAGGAAGATGTGTTTTTTTAGCCAAATTCTGAGGTTTGCATAGGATTCTGGGTAACAGAACCTGGTCCTAGCCCCATAAGTCACCCCACCTTGGATTCCCCTAGGTCTCTAGTTTTCAAAAATGCACAGGTTTGGTAGGGTTCCCTAGCTGCCGGCTGAGCTAGAGGCCAAAATCTACAGGTAGGCACTTTGCAAAAAACACCTCTGTTTTCTTTCAAAAAATTGGATGTGTCCACATTGTGCTTTGGGGCATTTCCTGTCACGGGCGCTAGGCCTACCCACAAAAGTGAGGTATCATTTTTATCAGGAGACTTGGGGGAACGCTGGGTGGAAGGAAATTTGTGGCTCCTCTCAGATTCCAGAACTTTCTGCCACAGAAATGTGAGGAACATGTGTTTTTTTAGCCAAATTCTGAGGTTTGCAAAGGATTCTGGGTAACAGAACCTGGTCAGAGCCCCACAAGTCACCCCATTTTGGATTCCCATAGGTCTCTAGTTTAAAAAAATGCACAGGTTGGGTAGGTTTCCCTAGGTGCCGGCTGAGCTAGAGGCCAAAATCTACAGGTAGGCACTTTGCAAAAAACACCTCTGTTTTCTTTCAAAAAATTGGATGTGTCCACATTGCGCTTTGGGGCATTTCCTGTCGCATGCGCTGGGCCTACCCACACAAGTGAGGTATCATTTTTATCGGGATACTTGGGGAAATGCTGGGTGGAAGGAAATTTTTGTCTTCTCTCAGATTCTAGAACTTTCTGCCACAGAAATGTGAGGAACATGTGTTTTTTTAGCCAAATTTTGAGGTTTGCAAAGGATTCTGGGTAACAGAACCTGGTCAGAGCCACACAAGTCACCCCATCTTGGATTCCCCTTGGTCTCTAGTTTTCAAAAATGCACAGGTTTGGTAGGTTTCCCTAGGTGCCGGCTGAGCTAGAGACCAAAATCTACAGGTAGGCACTTTGCAAAAAACACCTCTGTTTTCTTTAAAAAAATTGGATGTGTCCACGTTGCGCTTTGGGGCATTTCCTGTCGCGGGCGCTAGGCCTAGCCACAAAAATGAGGTATCATTTTGATCAGGAGACTTGGGGGAACGCTGGGTGGAAGGAAATTTGTGGCTCCTCTCAGATTCCAGAACTTTCTGCCACAGAAATGTGAGGAACATGTGTTTTTTTAGTCAAATTTTGAGGTTTGCAAAGGATTCTGGGTAACAGAACCTGATCAGAGCCCCACAAGTCACCCCATCTTGGATTCCCCTAGGTCTCTAGTTTTCAAAAATGCACAGGTTTGGTAGGTTTCCCTATGTGCCGGCTGAGCTAGAGGCCAAAATCTACAGGTAGGCACTTTGCAAAAAACACCTCTGTTTTCTTTCAAAAAATTGGATGTGTCCATGTTGCGCTTTGGGGTATTTCCTGTCGCGGCGCTAGGCCTACCTAGACAAGTGAGGTATAATTTTTATCGGGAGACTTGGGGGAACGCTGGGTGGAAGGAAACTTGTGGCTCTTCTCAGATTCCAGACCTTTCTGCCACAGAAATGTGAGGAACATGAGTTTTTTTAGCCAAATTTTGAGGTTTGCAAAGGATTCTGGGTAACAGAACCTGTCCAGAGCCCCACAAGTCACCCCATCTTGGATTCCCCTAGGTCTCTAGTTTTCAAAAATGCACAGGTTTGGTAGGTTTCCCTAGGTGCCGGCTGAGCTAGAGGCCAAAATCTACAGGTAGGCATTTTGCAAAAAACACCTCTGTTTTCTTTCAAAAAATTGGATGTGTCCACGATGCGCTTTGGGGCATTTCCAGTCACGGGCGCTAGGCCTACCCACACAAGTGAGGTAACATTTTTATATGGAGACTTGGGGGAACGCTGGGTGGAAGGAAATTTGTGGCTCCTCTCAGACTCCAGAACTTTCTGCGACAGAAATGTAAGGAACATGTGTTTTTTTAGCCAAATTTTGAGGTTTGCAAAGGATTCTGGGTAACAGAACCTGGTCAGAGCCCCACAAGTCACCCCATCCTGGATTCCCCTAGGTCTCTAGTTTTCAAAAATGCACAGGTTTGGTAGGTTTCCCTAGGTGCCGGCTGAGCTAGAGGTAAAAATGTACAGGTAGGCACTTTGCGAAAAACACCTCTGTTTTCTTTCAAAAAATTGGATGTGTCCACGTTGCGCTTTGGGGCATTTCCTGTTGCGGGCGCTAGGCCTACCCACACAAGTGAGGTAACATTTTTATAGGGAGACTTGGGGCAACGCTGGGTGGAAGGAAATTTGTGACTTCTCTCAGATTCCAGAACTTTCTGCCACAGAAATGTGAGGAAGATGTGTTTTTTTAGCCAAATTTTGAGGTTTGCAAAGGATTCTGGGTAACAGAACCTGGTCAGAGCCCCACAAGTCACCCCATTTTGGATTCCCCTAGGTCTCTAGTTTAAAAAATGCACAGGTTTGGTAGGTTTCCCTAGGTGCCGGCTGAGCTAAAGGCCAAAATCTACAGGTAGGCACTTTGCGAAAAACACCTCTGTTTTCTTTCAAAAAATTGGATGTGTCCACGTTGCGCTTTAGGGCATTTTCTGTCGCGGGCGCTAGGCATACCCACACAAGTGAGGTATCATTGTTATCGGGAGACTTGGGGGAACGCTGGGTGGAAGGAAATTTGTGGCTCCTCTCAGATTCCAGAACTTTCTGCCACAGAAATGTGAGGAACATGTGTTTTTTTAGCCAAATTTTGAGGTTTGCAAAGGATTCTGGGTAACAGAACCTGGTCAGAGCCCCACAAGTCACCCCATCTTGGATTCCCCTAGGTGTCTAGTTTTCAAAAATGCACCGGTTTGGTAGGTTTCCCTAGGTGCCGGCTGAGCTAGAGGTAAAATCTACAGGTAGGCACTTTGCGAAAAACACCTCTGTTTTCTTTCAACAAATTTGATGTGTCCACGTTGCGCTTTGGGGCATTTCCTGTCGCGGGCGCTAGGCCTACCCACACAAGTGAGGTAACATTTTTATAGGGAGACTTGGGGCAACGCTGGGTGGAAGGAAATTTGTGACTTCTCTCAGATTCCAGAACTTTCTGCCACAGAAATGTTAGAAACATGTGTTTTTTTAGCCAAATTTTGAGGTTTGCAAAGGATTCTGGGTAACAGAACCTGGTCAGAGCCCCACAAGTCACCCCATTTTGGATTCCCCTAGGTCTCTAGTTTAAAAAATGCACATGTTTGGTAGGTTTCCCTAGGTGCCGGCTGAGCTAAAGGCCAAAATCTACAGGTAGGCACTTTGCGAAAAACACCTCTGTTTTCTTTCAAAAAATTGGATGTGTCCACGTTGCGCTTTAGGGCATTTTCTGTCGCGGGCGCTAGGCCTACCCACACAAGTGAGGTATCATTGTTATCGGGAGACTTGGGGGAACGCTGGGTGGAAGGAAATTTGTGGCTCCTCTCAGATTCCAGAACTTTCTGCCACAGAAATGTGAGGAAGATGTGTTTTTTTAGCCAAATTCTGAGGTTTGCATAGGATTCTGGGTAACAGAACCTGGTCCTAGCCCAATAAGTCACCCCATCTTGGATTCCCCTAGGTCTCTAGTTTTCAAAAATGCACAGGTTTGGTAGGGTTCCCTAGCTGCCGGCTGAGCTAGAGGCCAAAATCTACAGGTAGGCACTTTGCAAAAAACACCTCTGTTTTCTTTCAAAAAATTGGATGTGTCCACATTGTGCTTTGGGGCATTTCCTGTCACGGGCGCTAGGCCTACCCACAAAAGTGAGGTATCATTTTTATCAGGAGACTTGGGGGAACGCTGGGTGGAAGGAAATTTGTGGCTCCTCTCAGATTCCAGAACTTTCTGCCACAGAAATGTGAGGAACATGTGTTTTTTTAGCCAAATTCTGAGGTTTGCAAAGGATTCTGGGTAACAGAACCTGGTCAGAGCCCCACAAGTCTCCCCATCTTGGATTCCCATAGGTCTCTAGTTTAAAAAAATGCACAGGTTGGGTAGGTTTCCCTAGGTGCCGGCTGAGCTAGAGGCCAAAATCTACAGGTAGGCACTTTGCAAAAAACACCTCTGTTTTCTTTCAAAAAATTGGATGTGTCCACATTGCGCTTTGGGGCATTTCCTGTCGCATGCGCTGGGCCTACCCACACAAGTGAGGTATCATTTTTATCGGGATACTTGGGGAAATGCTGGGTGGAAGGAAATTTTTGTCTTCTCTCAGATTCTAGAACTTTCTGCCACAGAAATGTGAGGAACATGTGTTTTTTTAGCCAAATTTTGAGGTTTGCAAAGGATTCTGGGTAACAGAACCTGGTCAGAGCCCCACAAGTCACCCCATCTTGGATTCCCCTTGGTCTCTAGTTTTAAAAAATGCACAGGTTTGGTAGGTTTCCCTAGGTGCCGGCTGAGCTAGAGACCAAAATCTACAGGTAGGCACTTTGCAAAAAACACCTCTGTTTTCTTTAAAAAAATTGGATGTGTCCACGTTGCGCTTTGGGGCATTTCCTGTCGCGGGCGCTAGGCCTAGCCACAAAAATGAGGTATCATTTTGATCAGGAGACTTGGGGGAACGCTGGGTGGAAGGAAATTTGTGGCTCCTCTCAGATTCCAGAACTTTCTGTCACAGAAATGTGAGGAACATGTGTTTTTTTAGTCAAATTTTGAGGTTTGCAAAGGATTCTGGGTAACAGAACCTGATCAGAGCCCCACAAGTCACCCCATCTTGGATTCCCCTAGGTCTCTAGTTTTCAAAAATGCACAGGTTTGGTAGGTTTCCCTATGTGCCGGCTGAGCTAGAGGCCAAAATCTACAGGTAGGCACTTTGCAAAAAACACCTCTGTTTTCTTTCAAAAAATTGGATGTGTCCATGTTGCGCTTTGGGGTATTTCCTGTCGCGGCGCTAGGCCTACCTAGACAAGTGAGGTATAATTTTTATCGGGAGACTTGGGGGAACGCTGGGTGGAAGGAAACTTTTGGCTCTTCTCAGATTCCAGACCTTTCTGCCACAGAAATGTGAGGAACATGAGTTTTTTTAGCCAAATTTTGAGGTTTGCAAAGGATTCTGGGTAACAGAACCTGTCCAGAGCCCCACAAGTCACCCCATCTTGGATTCCCCTAGGTCTCTAGTTTTCAAAAATGCACAGGTTTGGTAGGTTTCCCTAGGTGCCGGCTGAGCTAGAGGCCAAAATCTACAGGTAGGCATTTTGCAAAAAACACCTCTGTTTTCTTTCAAAAAATTAGATGTGTCCACGATGCGCTTTGGGGCATTTCCAGTCACGGGCGCTAGGCCTACCCACACAAGTGAGGTAACATTTTTATATGGAGACTTGGGGGAACGCTGGGTGGAAGGAAATTTGTGGCTCCTCTCAGACTCCAGAACTTTCTGCGACAGAAATGTAAGGAACATGTGTTTTTTTAGCCAAATTTTGAGGTTTGCAAAGGATTCTGGGTAACAGAACCTGGTCAGAGCCCCACAAGTCACCCCATCCTGGATTCCCCTAGGTCTCTAGTTTTCAAAAATGCACAGGTTTGGTAGGTTTCCCTAGGTGCCGGCAGAGCTAGAGGTAAAAATGTACAGGTAGGCACTTTGCGAAAAACACCTCTGTTTTCTTTCAAAAAATTGGATGTGTCCACGTTGCGCTTTGGGGCATTTCCTGTTGCGGGCGCTAGGCCTACCCACACAAGTGAGGTAACATTTTTATAGGGAGACTTGGGGCAACGCTGGGTGGAAGGAAATTTGTGACTTCTCTCAGATTCCAGAACTTTCTGCCACAGAAATGTGAGGAAGATGTGTTTTTTTAGCCAAATTTTGAGGTTTGCAAAGGATTCTGGGTAACAGAACCTGGTCAGAGCCCCACAAGTCACCCCATTTTGGATTCCCCTAGGTCTCTAGTTTAAAAAATGCACAGGTTTGGTAGGTTTCCCTAGGTGCCGGCTGAGCTAAAGGCCAAAATCTACAGGTAGGCACTTTGCGAAAAACACCTCTGTTTTCTTTCAAAAAATTGGATGTGTCCACGTTGCGCTTTAGGGCATTTTCTGTCGCGGCGCTAGGCATACCCACACAAGTGAGGTGTCATTGTTATCGGGAGACTTGGGGGAACGCTGGGTGGAAGGAAATTTGTGGCTCCTCTCAGATTCCAGAACTTTCTGCCACAGAAATGTGAGGAACATGTGTTTTTTTGGCCAAATTTTGAGGTTTGCAAAGGATTCTGGGTAACAGAACCTGGTCAGAGCCCCACAAGTCACCCCATCTTGGATTCCCCTAGGTGTCTAGTTTTCAAAAATGCACCGGTTTGGTAGGTTTCCCTAGGTGCCGGCTGAGCTAGAGGTAAAATCTACAGGTAGGCACTTTGCGAAAAACACCTCTGTTTTCTTTCAACAAATTTGATGTGTCCACGTTGCGCTTTGGGGCATTTCCTGTCGCGGGCGCTAGGCCTACCCACACAAGTGAGGTAACATTTTTATAGGGAGACTTGGGGCAACGCTGGGTGGAAGGAAATTTGTGACTTCTCTCAGATTCCAGAACTTTCTGCCACAGAAATGTTAGAAACATGTGTTTTTTTAGCCAAATTTTGAGGTTTGCAAAGGATTCTGGGTAACAGAACCTGGTCAGAGCCCCACAAGTCACCCCATTTTGGATTCCCCTAGGTCTCTAGTTTAAAAAATGCACATGTTTGGTAGGTTTCCCTAGGTGCCGGCTGAGCTAAAGGCCAAAATCTACAGGTAGGCACTTTGCGAAAAACACCTCTGTTTTCTTTCAAAAAATTGGATGTGTCCACGTTGCGCTTTAGGGCATTTTCTGTCGCGGGCGCTAGGCCTACCCACACAAGTGAGGTATCATTGTTATCGGGAGACTTGGGGGAACGCTGGGTGGAAGGAAATTTGTGGCTCCTCTCAGATTCCAGAACTTTCTGCCACAGAAATGTGAGGAACATGTGTTTTTTTAGCCAAATTCTGAGGTTTGCATAGGATTCTGGGTAACAGAACCTGGTCAGAGCCCCATAAGTCACCCCATCTTGGATTCCCCTAGGTCTCTAGTTTTCAAAAATGCACAGGTTTGGTAGGGTTCCCTAGCTGCCGGCTGAGCTAGAGGCCAAAATCTACAGGTAGGCACTTTGCAAAAAACACCTCTGTTTTCTTTCAAAAAATTGGATGTGTCCACATTGTGCTTTGGGGCATTTCCTGTCACGGGCGCTAGGCCTACCCACAAAAGTGAGGTATCATTTTTATCAGGAGACTTGGGGGAACGCTGGGTGGAAGGAAATTTGTGGCTCCTCTCAGATTCCAGAACTTTCTGCCACAGAAATGTGAGGAACATGTGTTTTTTTAGCCAAATTCTGAGGTTTGCAAAGGATTCTGGGTAACAGAACCTGGTCAGAGCCCCACAAGTCACCCCATCTTGGATTCCCATAGGTCTCTAGTTTAAAAAAATGCACAGGTTGGGTAGGTTTCCCTAGGTGCCGGCTGAGCTAGAGGCCAAAATCTACAGGTAGGCACTTTGCAAAAAACACCTCTGTTTTCTTTCAAAAAATTGGATGTGTCCACATTGCGCTTTGGGGCATTTCCTGTCGCATGCGCTGGGCCTACCCACACAAGTGAGGTATCATTTTTATCGGGATACTTGGGGAAATGCTGGGTGGAAGGAAATTTGTGTCTTCTCTCAGATTCTAGAACTTTCTGCCACAGAAATGTGAGTAACATGTGTTTTTTTAGCCAAATTTTGAGGTTTGCAAAGGATTCTGGGTAACAGAACCTGGTCAGAGCCCCACAAGTCACCCCATCTTGGATTCCCCTTGGTCTCTAGTTTTCAAAAATGCACAGGTTTGGTAGGTTTCCCTAGGTGCCGGCTGAGCTAGAGACCAAAATCTACAGGTAGGCACTTTGCAAAAAACACCTCTGTTTTCTTTCAAAAAATTGGATGTGTCCACGTTGCGCTTTGGGGCATTTCCTGTCGCGGGCGCTAGGCCTAGCCACAAAAATGAGGTATCATTTTGATCAGGAGACTTGGGGGAACGCTGGGTGGAAGGAAATTTGTGGCTCCTCTCAGATTCCAGAACTTTCTGCCACAGAAATGTGAGGAACATGTGTTTTTTTAGTCAAATTTTGAGGTTTGCAAAGGATTCTGGGTAACAGAACCTGATCAGAGCCCCACAAGTCACCCCATCTTGGATTCCCCTAGGTCTCTAGTTTTCAAAAATGCACAGGTTTGGTAGGTTTCCCTATGTGCCGGCTGAGCTAGAGGCCAAAATCTACAGGTAGGCACTTTGCAAAAAACACCTCTGTTTTCTTTCAAAAAATTGGATGTGTCCATGTTGCGCTTTGGGGTATTTCCTGTCGCGGCGCTAGGCCTACCTAGACAAGTGAGGTATAATTTTTATCGGGAGACTTGGGGGAACGCTGGGTGGAAGGAAACTTGTGGCTCTTCTCAGATTCCAGACCTTTCTGCCACAGAAATGTGAGGAACATGAGTTTTTTTAGCCAAATTTTGAGGTTTGCAAAGGATTCTGGGTAACAGAACCTGTCCAGAGCCCCACAAGTCACCCCATCTTGGATTCCCCTAGGTCTCTAGTTTTCAAAAATGCACAGGTTTGGTAGGTTTCCCTAGGTGCCGGCTGAGCTAGAGGCCAAAATCTACAGGTAGGCATTTTGCAAAAAACACCTCTGTTTTCTTTCAAAAAATTGGATGTGTCCACGATGCGCTTTGGGGCATTTCCAGTCACGGGCGCTAGGCCTACCCACACAAGTGAGGTAACATTTTTATATGGAGACTTGGGGGAACGCTGGGTGGAAGGAAATTTGTGGCTCCTCTCAGACTCCAGAACTTTCTGCGACAGAAATGTAAGGAACATGTGTTTTTTTAGCCAAATTTTGAGGTTTGCAAAGGATTCTGGGTAACAGAACCTGGTCAGAGCCCCACAAGTCACCCCATCCTGGATTCCCCTAGGTCTCTAGTTTTCAAAAATGCACAGGTTTGGTAGGTTTCCCTAGGTGCCGGCTGAGCTAGAGGTAAAAATGTACAGGTAGGCACTTTGCGAAAAACACCTCTGTTTTCTTTCAAAAAATTGGATGTGTCCACGTTGCGCTTTGGGGCATTTCCTGTCGCGGGCGCTAGGCCTACCCACACAAGTGAGGTAACATTTTTATAGGGAGACTTGGGGCAACGCTGGGTGGAAGGAAATTTGTGACTTCTCTCAGATTCCAGAACTTTCTGCCACAGAAATGTGAGGAAGATGTGTTTTTTTAGCCAAATTTTGAGGTTTGCAAAGGATTCTGGGTAACAGAACCTGGTCAGAGCCCCACAAGTCACCCCATTTTGGATTCCCCTAGGTCTCTAGTTTAAAAAATGCACAGGTTTGGTAGGTTTCCCTAGGTGCCGGCTGAGCTAAAGGCCAAAATCTACAGGTAGGCACTTTGCGAAAAACACCTCTGTTTTCTTTCAAAAAATTGGATGTGTCCACGTTGCGCTTTAGGGCATTTTCTGTCGCGGGCGCTAGGCATACCCACACAAGTGAGGTATCATTGTTATCGGGAGACTTGGGGGAACGCTGGGTGGAAGGAAATTTGTGGCTCCTCTCAGATTCCAGAACTTTCTGCCACAGAAATGTGAGGAACATGTGTTTTTTTAGCCAAATTTTGAGGTTTGCAAAGGATTCTGGGTAACAGAACCTGGTCAGAGCCCCACAAGTCACCCCATCTTGGATTCCACTAGGTGTCTAGTTTTCAAAAATGCACCGGTTTGGTAGGTTTCCCTAGGTGCCGGCTGAGCTAGAGGTAAAATCTACAGGTAGGCACTTTGCGAAAAACACCTCTGTTTTCTTTCAACAAATTTGATGTGTCCACGTTGCGCTTTGGGGCATTTCCTGTCGCGGGCGCTAGGCCTACCCACACAAGTGAGGTAACATTTTTATAGGGAGACTTGGGGCAACGCTGGGTGGAAGGAAATTTGTGACTTCTCTCAGATTCCAGAACTTTCTGCCACAGAAATGTTAGAAACATGTGTTTTTTTAGCCAAATTTTGAGGTTTGCAAAGGATTCTGGGTAACAGAACCTGGTCAGAGCCCCACAAGTCATCCCATTTTGGATTCCCCTAGGTCTCTAGTTTAAAAAATGCACATGTTTGGTAGGTTTCCCTAGGTGCCGGCTGAGCTAAAGGCCAAAATCTACAGGTAGGCACTTTGCGAAAAACACCTCTGTTTTCTTTCAAAAAATTGGATGTGTCCACGTTGCGCTTTAGGGCATTTTCTGTCGCGGGCGCTAGGCCTACCCACACAAGTGAGGTATCATTGTTATCGGGAGACTTGGGGCAACGCTGGGTGGAAGGAAATTTGTGGCTCCTCTCAGATTCCAGAACTTTCTGCCACAGAAATGTGAGGAACATGTGTTTTTTTAGCCAAATTCTGAGGTTTGCATAGGATTCTGGGTAACAGAACCTGGTCAGAGCCCCATAAGTCACCCCATCTTGGATTCCCCTAGGTCTCTAGTTTTCAAAAATGCACAGGTTTGGTAGGGTTCCCTAGCTGCCGGCTGAGCTAGAGGCCAAAATCTACAGGTAGGCACTTTGCAAAAAACACCTCTGTTTTCTTTCAAAAAATTGGATGTGTCCACATTGTGCTTTGGGGCATTTCCTGTCACGGGCGCTAGGCCTACCCACAAAAGTGAGGTATCATTTTTATCAGGAGACTTGGGGGAACGCTGGGTGGAAGGAAATTTGTGGCTCCTCTCAGATTCCAGAACTTTCTGCCACAGAAATGTGAGGAACATGTGTTTTTTTAGCCAAATTCTGAGGTTTGCAAAGGATTCTGGGTAACAGAACCTGGTCAGAGCCCCACAAGTCACCCCATCTTGGATTCCCATAGGTCTCTAGTTTAAAAAAATGCACAGGTTGGGTAGGTTTCCCTAGGTGCCGGCTGAGCTAGAGACCAAAATCTACAGGTAGGCACTTTGCAAAAAACACCTCTGTTTTCTTTCAAAAAATTGGATGTGTCCATGTTGCGCTTTGGGGCATTTCCTGTCGCGGGCGCTAGGCCTAGCCACAAAAATGAGGTATCATTTTGATCAGGAGACTTGGGGGAACGCTGGGTGGAAGGAAATTTGTGGCTCCTCTCAGATTCCAGAATTTTCTGCCACAGAAATGTGAGGAACGTGTTTTTTTAGTCAAATTTTGAGGTTTGCAAAGGATTCTGTGTAACAGAACCTGATCAGAGCCCCACAAGTCACCCCATCTTGGATTCCCCTAGGTCTCGAGTTTTCAAAAATGCACAGGTTTGGTAGGTTTCCCTATGTGCCGGCTGAGCTAGAGGCCAAAATCTACAGGTAGGCACTTTGCAAAAAACACCTCTGTTTTCTTTCAAAAAATTGGATGTGTCCATGTTGCGCTTTAGGGCATTTTCTGTTGCGGGCGCTAGGCCTACCCACACAAGTGAGGTATAATTCTTATCGGGAGACTTGGGGGAACGCTGGGTGGAAGGAAATTTGTGGCTCCTCTCAGATTGCAGAACTTTCTGCCACAGAAATGTGAGGAACATGTGTTTTTTTAGCCAAATTTTGAGGTTTGCAAAGGATTCTGGGTAACAGAACCTTGTCAGAGCCCCAAAAGTCACCCCATCTTGGACTCCCCTAGGTCTCTAGTTTAAAAAAATGCACAGGTCTGGTAGGTTTCCCTAGGTGCTGGCTGAGCTAGAGGCCAAAATCTACAGGTAGGCACTTTGCAAAAAACACCTCTGTTTTCTTTCAAAAAAATTGGATGTGTCCACATTGTGCTTTGGGGCATTTCCTGTCGCAGGCGCTAGGCCTACCCACACAAGTGAGGTATCATTTTTATCGGGAGACTTGGGGAATTGCTGGGTGGAAGGAAATTTGTGGCTCCTCTCAGATTCCAGAACTTTCTGCCACAGAAATGTGACGAACATGTGTTTTTTTATCCAAATTTTGAGGTTTGCAAAGGATTCTGGGTAACAGAACCTGGTCAGAGCCCCACAAGTCACCCCATCTTGGATTCCCCTAGGTGTCTAGTTTTCAAAAATGCACCGGTTTGGTAGGTTTCCCTAGGTGCCGGCTGAGCTAGAGGTAAAATCTACAGGTAGGCACTTTGCGAAAAACACCTCTGTTTTCTTTCAACAAATTTGATGTGTCCACGTTGCGCTTTGGGGCATTTCCTGTCGCGGGCGCTAGGCCTACCCACACAAGTGAGGTAACATTTTTATAGGGAGACTTGGGGCAACGCTGGGTGGAAGGAAATTTGTGACTTCTCTCAGATTCCAGAACTTTCTGCCACAGAAATGTTAGAAACATGTGTTTTTTTAGCCAAATTTTGAGGTTTGCAAAGGATTCTGGGTAACAGAACCTGGTCAGAGCCCCACAAGTCACCCCATTTTGGATTCCCCTAGGTCTCTAGTTTAAAAAATGCACATGTTTGGTAGGTTTCCCTAGGTGCCGGCTGAGCTAAAGGCCAAAATCTACAGGTAGGCACTTTGCGAAAAACACCTCTGTTTTCTTTCAAAAAATTGGATGTGTCCACGTTGCGCTTTAGGGCATTTTCTGTCGCGGGCGCTAGGCCTACCCACACAAGTGAGGTATCATTGTTATCGGGAGACTTGGGGGAACGCTGGGTGGAAGGAAATTTGTGGCTCCTCTCAGATTCCAGAACTTTCTGCCACAGAAATGTGAGGAACATGTGTTTTTTTAGCCAAATTCTGAGGTTTGCATAGGATTCTGGGTAACAGAACCTGGTCAGAGCCCCATAAGTCACCCCATCTTGGATTCCCCTAGGTCTCTAGTTTTCAAAAATGCACAGGTTTGGTAGGGTTCCCTAGCTGCCGGCTGAGCTAGAGGCCAAAATCTACAGGTAGGCACTTTGCAAAAAACACCTCTGTTTTCTTTCAAAAAATTGGATGTGTCCACATTGTGCTTTGGGGCATTTCCTGTCACGGGCGCTAGGCCTACCCACAAAAGTGAGGTATCATTTTTATCAGGAGACTTGGGGGAACGCTGGGTGGAAGGAAATTTGTGGCTCCTCTCAGATTCCAGAACTTTCTGCCACAGAAATGTGAGGAACATGTGTTTTTTTAGCCAAATTCTGAGGTTTGCAAAGGATTCTGGGTAACAGAACCTGGTCAGAGCCCCACAAGTCACCCCATCTTGGATTCCCATAGGTCTCTAGTTTAAAAAAATGCACAGGTTGGGTAGGTTTCCCTAGGTGCCGGCTGAGCTAGAGGCCAAAATCTACAGGTAGGCACTTTGCAAAAAACACCTCTGTTTTCTTTCAAAAAATTGGATGTGTCCACATTGCGCTTTGGGGCATTTCCTGTCGCATGCGCTGGGCCTACCCACACAAGTGAGGTATCATTTTTATCGGGATACTTGGGGAAATGCTGGGTGGAAGGAAATTTGTGTCTTCTCTCAGATTCTAGAACTTTCTGCCACAGAAATGTGAGGAACATGTGTTTTTTTAGCCAAATTTTGAGGTTTGCAAAGGATTCTGGGTAACAGAACCTGGTCAGAGCCCCACAAGTCACCCCATCTTGGATTCCCCTTGGTCTCTAGTTTTCAAAAATGCACAGGTTTGGTAGGTTTCCCTAGGTGCCGGCTGAGCTAGAGACCAAAATCTACAGGTAGGCACTTTGCAAAAAACACCTCTGTTTTCTTTCAAAAAATTGGATGTGTCCACGTTGCGCTTTGGGGCATTTCCTGTCGCGGGCGCTAGGCCTAGCCACAAAAATGAGGTATCATTTTGATCAGGAGACTTGGGGGAACGCTGGGTGGAAGGAAATTTGTGGCTCCTCTCAGATTCCAGAACTTTCTGCCACAGAAATGTGAGGAACATGTGTTTTTTTAGTCAAATTTTGAGGTTTGCAAAGGATTCTGGGTAACAGAACCTGATCAGAGCCCCACAAGTCACCCCATCTTGGATTCCCCTAGGTCTCTAGTTTTCAAAAATGCACAGGTTTGGTAGGTTTCCCTATGTGCCGGCTGAGCTAGAGGCCAAAATCTACAGGTAGGCACTTTGCAAAAAACACCTCTGTTTTCTTTCAAAAAATTGGATGTGTCCATGTTGCGCTTTGGGGTATTTCCTGTCGCGGCGCTAGGCCTACCTAGACAAGTGAGGTATAATTTTTATCGGGAGACTTGGGGGAACGCTGGGTGGAAGGAAACTTGTGGCTCTTCTCAGATTCCAGACCTTTCTGCCACAGAAATGTGAGGAACATGAGTTTTTTTAGCCAAATTTTGAGGTTTGCAAAGGATTCTGGGTAACAGAACCTGTCCAGAGCCCCACAAGTCACCCCATCTTGGATTCCCCTAGGTCTCTAGTTTTCAAAAATGCACAGGTTTGGTAGGTTTCCCTAGGTGCCGGCTGAGCTAGAGGCCAAAATCTACAGGTAGGCATTTTGCAAAAAACACCTCTGTTTTCTTTCAAAAAATTGGATGTGTCCACGATGCGCTTTGGGGCATTTCCAGTCACGGGCGCTAGGCCTACCCACACAAGTGAGGTAACATTTTTATATGGAGACTTGGGGGAACGCTGGGTGGAAGGAAATTTGTGGCTCCTCTCAGACTCCAGAACTTTCTGCGACAGAAATGTAAGGAACATGTGTTTTTTTAGCCAAATTTTGAGGTTTGCAAAGGATTCTGGGTAACAGAACCTGGTCAGAGCCCCACAAGTCACCCCATCCTGGATTCCCCTAGGTCTCTAGTTTTCAAAAATGCACAGGTTTGGTAGGTTTCCCTAGGTGCCGGCTGAGCTAGAGGTAAAAATGTACAGGTAGGCACTTTGCGAAAAACACCTCTGTTTTCTTTCAAAAAATTGGATGTGTCCACGTTGCGCTTTGGGGCATTTCCTGTCGCGGGCGCTAGGCCTACCCACACAAGTGAGGTAACATTTTTATAGGGAGACTTGGGGCAACGCTGGGTGGAAGGAAATTTGTGACTTCTCTCAGATTCCAGAACTTTCTGCCACAGAAATGTGAGGAAGATGTGTTTTTTTAGCCAAATTTTGAGGTTTGCAAAGGATTCTGGGTAACAGAACCTGGTCAGAGCCCCACAAGTCACCCCATTTTGGATTCCCCTAGGTCTCTAGTTTAAAAAATGCACAGGTTTGGTAGGTTTCCCTAGGTGCCGGCTGAGCTAAAGGCCAAAATCTACAGGTAGGCACTTTGCGAAAAACACCTCTGTTTTCTTTCAAAAAATTGGATGTGTCCACGTTGCGCTTTAGGGCATTTTCTGTCGCGGGCGCTAGGCATACCCACACAAGTGAGGTATCATTGTTATCGGGAGACTTGGGGGAACGCTGGGTGGAAGGAAATTTGTGGCTCCTCTCAGATTCCAGAACTTTCTGCCACAGAAATGTGAGGAACATGTGTTTTTTTAGCCAAATTTTGAGGTTTGCAAAGGATTCTGGGTAACAGAACCTGGTCAGAGCCCCACAAGTCACCCCATCTTGGATTCCACTAGGTGTCTAGTTTTCAAAAATGCACCGGTTTGGTAGGTTTCCCTAGGTGCCGGCTGAGCTAGAGGTAAAATCTACAGGTAGGCACTTTGCGAAAAACACCTCTGTTTTCTTTCAACAAATTTGATGTGTCCACGTTGCGCTTTGGGGCATTTCCTGTCGCGGGCGCTAGGCCTACCCACACAAGTGAGGTAACATTTTTATAGGGAGACTTGGGGCAACGCTGGGTGGAAGGAAATTTGTGACTTCTCTCAGATTCCAGAACTTTCTGCCACAGAAATGTTAGAAACATGTGTTTTTTTAGCCAAATTTTGAGGTTTGCAAAGGATTCTGGGTAACAGAACCTGGTCAGAGCCCCACAAGTCATCCCATTTTGGATTCCCCTAGGTCTCTAGTTTAAAAAATGCACATGTTTGGTAGGTTTCCCTAGGTGCCGGCTGAGCTAAAGGCCAAAATCTACAGGTAGGCACTTTGCGAAAAACACCTCTGTTTTCTTTCAAAAAATTGGATGTGTCCACGTTGCGCTTTAGGGCATTTTCTGTCGCGGGCGCTAGGCCTACCCACACAAGTGAGGTATCATTGTTATCGGGAGACTTGGGGCAACGCTGGGTGGAAGGAAATTTGTGGCTCCTCTCAGATTCCAGAACTTTCTGCCACAGAAATGTGAGGAACATGTGTTTTTTTAGCCAAATTCTGAGGTTTGCATAGGATTCTGGGTAACAGAACCTGGTCAGAGCCCCATAAGTCACCCCATCTTGGATTCCCCTAGGTCTCTAGTTTTCAAAAATGCACAGGTTTGGTAGGGTTCCCTAGCTGCCGGCTGAGCTAGAGGCCAAAATCTACAGGTAGGCACTTTGCAAAAAACACCTCTGTTTTCTTTCAAAAAATTGGATGTGTCCACATTGTGCTTTGGGGCATTTCCTGTCACGGGCGCTAGGCCTACCCACAAAAGTGAGGTATCATTTTTATCAGGAGACTTGGGGGAACGCTGGGTGGAAGGAAATTTGTGGCTCCTCTCAGATTCCAGAACTTTCTGCCACAGAAATGTGAGGAACATGTGTTTTTTTAGCCAAATTCTGAGGTTTGCAAAGGATTCTGGGTAACAGAACCTGGTCAGAGCCCCACAAGTCACCCCATCTTGGATTCCCATAGGTCTCTAGTTTAAAAAAATGCACAGGTTGGGTAGGTTTCCCTAGGTGCCGGCTGAGCTAGAGACCAAAATCTACAGGTAGGCACTTTGCAAAAAACACCTCTGTTTTCTTTCAAAAAATTGGATGTGTCCATGTTGCGCTTTGGGGCATTTCCTGTCGCGGGCGCTAGGCCTAGCCACAAAAATGAGGTATCATTTTGATCAGGAGACTTGGGGGAACGCTGGGTGGAAGGAAATTTGTGGCTCCTCTCAGATTCCAGAATTTTCTGCCACAGAAATGTGAGGAACGTGTTTTTTTAGTCAAATTTTGAGGTTTGCAAAGGATTCTGTGTAACAGAACCTGATCAGAGCCCCACAAGTCACCCCATCTTGGATTCCCCTAGGTCTCGAGTTTTCAAAAATGCACAGGTTTGGTAGGTTTCCCTATGTGCCGGCTGAGCTAGAGGCCAAAATCTACAGGTAGGCACTTTGCAAAAAACACCTCTGTTTTCTTTCAAAAAATTGGATGTGTCCATGTTGCGCTTTAGGGCATTTTCTGTTGCGGGCGCTAGGCCTACCCACACAAGTGAGGTATAATTCTTATCGGGAGACTTGGGGGAACGCTGGGTGGAAGGAAATTTGTGGCTCCTCTCAGATTGCAGAACTTTCTGCCACAGAAATGTGAGGAACATGTGTTTTTTTAGCCAAATTTTGAGGTTTGCAAAGGATTCTGGGTAACAGAACCTTGTCAGAGCCCCAAAAGTCACCCCATCTTGGACTCCCCTAGGTCTCTAGTTTAAAAAAATGCACAGGTCTGGTAGGTTTCCCTAGGTGCTGGCTGAGCTAGAGGCCAAAATCTACAGGTAGGCACTTTGCAAAAAACACCTCTGTTTTCTTTCAAAAAAATTGGATGTGTCCACATTGTGCTTTGGGGCATTTCCTGTCGCAGGCGCTAGGCCTACCCACACAAGTGAGGTATCATTTTTATCGGGAGACTTGGGGAATTGCTGGGTGGAAGGAAATTTGTGGCTCCTCTCAGATTCCAGAACTTTCTGCCACAGAAATGTGACGAACATGTGTTTTTTTATCCAAATTTTGAGGTTTGCAAAGGATTCTGGGTAACAGAACCTGGTCAGAGCCCCACAAGTCACCCCATCTTGGATTCCCCTAGGTGTCTAGTTTTCAAAAATGCACCGGTTTGGTAGGTTTCCCTAGGTGCCGGCTGAGCTAGAGGTAAAATCTACAGGTAGGCACTTTGCGAAAAACACCTCTGTTTTCTTTCAACAAATTTGATGTGTCCACGTTGCGCTTTGGGGCATTTCCTGTCGCGGGCGCTAGGCCTACCCACACAAGTGAGGTAACATTTTTATAGGGAGACTTGGGGCAACGCTGGGTGGAAGGAAATTTGTGACTTCTCTCAGATTCCAGAACTTTCTGCCACAGAAATGTAGGAAACATGTGTTTTTTTAGCCAAATTTTGAGGTTTGCAAAGGATTCTGGGTAACAGAACCTGGTCAGAGCCCCACAAGTCACCCCATTTTGGATTCCCCTAGGTCTCTAGTTTAAAAAATGCACATGTTTGGTAGGTTTCCCTAGGTGCCGGCTGAGCTAAAGGCCAAAATCTACAGGTAGGCACTTTGCGAAAAACACCTCTGTTTTCTTTAAAAAAATTGGATGTGTCCACGTTGCGCTTTAGGGCATTTTCTGTCGCGGGCGCTAGGCCTACCCACACAAGTGAGGTATCATTGTTATCGGGAGACTTGGGGGAACGCTGGGTGGAAGGAAATTTGTGGCTCCTCTCAGATTCCAGAACTTTCTGCCACAGAAATGTGAGGAAGATGTGTTTTTTTAGCCAAATTCTGAGGTTTGCATAGGATTCTGGGTAACAGAACCTGGTCCTAGCCCCATAAGTCACCCCATCTTGGATTCCCCTAGGTCTCTAGTTTTCAAAAATGCACAGGTTTGGTAGGGTTCCCTAGCTGCCGGCTGAGCTAGAGGCCAAAATCTACAGGTAGGCACTTTGCAAAAAACACCTCTGTTTTCTTTCAAAAAATTGGATGTGTCCACATTGTGCTTTGGGGCATTTCCTGTCACGGGCGCTAGGCCTACCCACAAAAGTGAGGTATCATTTTTATCAGGAGACTTGGGGGAACGCTGGGTGGAAGGAAATTTGTGGCTCCTCTCAGATTCCAGAACTTTCTGCCACAGAAATGTGAGGAACATGTGTTTTTTTAGCCAAATTCTGAGGTTTGCAAAGGATTCTGGGTAACAGAACCTGGTCAGAGCCCCACAAGTCACCCCATCTTGGATTCCCATAGGTCTCTAGTTTAAAAAAATGCACAGGTTGGGTAGGTTTCCCTAGGTGCCGGCTGAGCTAGAGGCCAAAATCTACAGGTAGGCACTTTGCAAAAAACACCTCTGTTTTCTTTCAAAAAATTGGATGTGTCCACATTGCGCTTTGGGGCATTTCCTGTCGCATGCGCTGGGCCTACCCACACAAGTGAGGTATCATTTTTATCGGGATACTTGGGGAAATGCTGGGTGGAAGGAAATTTTTGTCTTCTCTCAGATTCTAGAACTTTCTGCCACAGAAATGTGAGGAACATGTGTTTTTTTAGCCAAATTTTGAGGTTTGCAAAGGATTCTGGGTAACAGAACCTGGTCAGAGCCCCACAAGTCACCCCATCTTGGATTCCCCTTGGTCTCTAGTTTTCAAAAATGCACAGGTTTGGTAGGTTTCCCTAGGTGCCGGCTGAGCTAGAGACCAAAATCTACAGGTAGGCACTTTGCAAAAAACACCTCTGTTTTCTTTAAAAAAATTGGATGTGTCCACGTTGCGCTTTGGGGCATTTCCTGTCGCGGGCGCTAGGCCTAGCCACAAAAATGAGGTATCATTTTGATCAGGAGACTTGGGGGAACGCTGGGTGGAAGGAAATTTGTGGCTCCTCTCAGATTCCAGAACTTTCTGCCACAGAAATGTGAGGAACATGTGTTTTTTTAGTCAAATTTTGAGGTTTGCAAAGGATTCTGGGTAACAGAACCTGATCAGAGCCCCACAAGTCACCCCATCTTGGATTCCCCTAGGTCTCTAGTTTTCAAAAATGCACAGGTTTGGTAGGTTTCCCTATGTGCCGGCTGAGCTAGAGGCCAAAATCTACAGGTAGGCACTTTGCAAAAAACACCTCTGTTTTCTTTCAAAAAATTGGATGTGTCCATGTTGCGCTTTGGGGTATTTCCTGTCGCGGCGCTAGGCCTACCTAGACAAGTGAGGTATAATTTTTATCGGGAGACTTGGGGGAACGCTGGGTGGAAGGAAACTTGTGGCTCTTCTCAGATTCCAGACCTTTCTGCCACAGAAATGTGAGGAACATGAGTTTTTTTAGCCAAATTTTGAGGTTTGCAAAGGATTCTGGGTAACAGAACCTGTCCAGAGCCCCACAAGTCACCCCATCTTGGATTCCCCTAGGTCTCTAGTTTTCAAAAATGCACAGGTTTGGTAGGTTTCCCTAGGTGCCGGCTGAGCTAGAGGCCAAAATCTACAGGTAGGCATTTTGCAAAAAACACCTCTGTTTTCTTTCAAAAAATTGGATGTGTCCACGATGCGCTTTGGGGCATTTCCAGTCACGGGCGCTAGGCCTACCCACACAAGTGAGGTAACATTTTTATATGGAGACTTGGGAGAACGCTGGGTGGAAGGAAATTTGTGGCTCCTCTCAGACTCCAGAACTTTCTGCGACAGAAATGTAAGGAACATGTGTTTTTTTAGCCAAATTTTGAGGTTTGCAAAGGATTCTGGGTAACAGAACCTGGTCAGAGCCCCACAAGTCACCCCATCCTGGATTCCCCTAGGTCTCTAGTTTTCAAAAATGCACAGGTTTGGTAGGTTTCCCTAGGTGCCGGCTGAGCTAGAGGTAAAAATGTACAGGTAGGCACTTTGCGAAAAACACCTCTGTTTTCTTTCAAAAAATTGGATGTGTCCACGTTGCGCTTTGGGGCATTTCCTGTCGCGGGCGCTAGGCCTACCCACACAAGTGAGGTAACATTTTTATAGGGAGACTTGGGGCAACGCTGGGTGGAAGGAAATTTGTGACTTCTCTCAGATTCCAGAACTTTCTGCCACAGAAATGTGAGGAAGATGTGTTTTTTTAGCCAAATTTTGAGGTTTGCAAAGGATTCTGGGTAACAGAACCTGGTCAGAGCCCCACAAGTCACCCCATTTTGGATTCCCCTAGGTCTCTAGTTTAAAAAATGCACAGGTTTGGTAGGTTTCCCTAGGTGCCGGCTGAGCTAAAGGCCAAAATCTACAGGTAGGCACTTTGCGAAAAACACCTCTGTTTTCTTTCAAAAAATTGGATGTGTCCACGTTGCGCTTTAGGGCATTTTCTGTCGCGGGCGCTAGGCATACCCACACAAGTGAGGTGTCATTGTTATCGGGAGACTTGGGGGAACGCTGGGTGGAAGGAAATTTGTGGCTCCTCTCAGATTCCAGAACTTTCTGCCACAGAAATGTGAGGAACATGTGTTTTTTTAGCCAAATTTTGAGGTTTGCAAAGGATTCTGGGTAACAGAACCTGGTCAGAGCCCCACAAGTCACCCCATCTTGGATTCCCCTAGGTGTCTAGTTTTCAAAAATGCACCGGTTTGGTAGGTTTCCCTAGGTGCCGGCTGAGCTAGAGGTAAAATCTACAGGTAGGCACTTTGCGAAAAACACCTCTGTTTTCTTTCAACAAATTTGATGTGTCCACGTTGCGCTTTGGGGCATTTCCTGTCGCGGGCGCTAGGCCTACCCACACAAGTGAGGTAACATTTTTATAGGGAGACTTGGGGCAACGCTGGGTGGAAGGAAATTTGTGACTTCTCTCAGATTCCAGAACTTTCTGCCACAGAAATGTTAGAAACATGTGTTTTTTTAGCCAAATTTTGAGGTTTGCAAAGGATTCTGGGTAACAGAACCTGGTCAGAGCCCCACAAGTCACCCCATTTTGGATTCCCCTAGGTCTCTAGTTTAAAAAATGCACATGTTTGGTAGGTTTCCCTAGGTGCCGGCTGAGCTAAAGGCCAAAATCTACAGGTAGGCACTTTGCGAAAAACACCTCTGTTTTCTTTCAAAAAATTGGATGTGTCCACGTTGCGCTTTAGGGCATTTTCTGTCGCGGGCGCTAGGCCTACCCACACAAGTGAGGTATCATTGTTATCGGGAGACTTGGGGGAACGCTGGGTGGAAGGAAATTTGTGGCTCCTCTCAGATTCCAGAACTTTCTGCCACAGAAATGTGAGGAACATGTGTTTTTTTAGCCAAATTCTGAGGTTTGCATAGGATTCTGGGTAACAGAACCTGGTCAGAGCCCCATAAGTCACCCCATCTTGGATTCCCCTAGGTCTCTAGTTTTCAAAAATGCACAGGTTTGGTAGGGTTCCCTAGCTGCCGGCTGAGCTAGAGGCCAAAATCTACAGGTAGGCACTTTGCAAAAAACACCTCTGTTTTCTTTCAAAAAATTGGATGTGTCCACATTGTGCTTTGGGGCATTTCCTGTCACGGGCGCTAGGCCTACCCACAAAAATGAGGTATCATTTTTATCAGGAGACTTGGGGGAACGCTGGGTGGAAGGAAATTTGTGGCTCCTCTCAGATTCCAGAACTTTCTGCCACAGAAATGTGAGGAACATGTGTTTTTTTAGCCAAATTCTGAGGTTTGCAAAGGATTCTGGGTAACAGAACCTGGTCAGAGCCCCACAAGTCACCCCATCTTGGATTCCCATAGGTCTCTAGTTTAAAAAAATGCACAGGTTGGGTAGGTTTCCCTAGGTGCCGGCTGAGCTAGAGGCCAAAATCTACAGGTAGGCACTTTGCAAAAAACACCTCTGTTTTCTTTCAAAAAATTGGATGTGTCCACATTGCGCTTTGGGGCATTTCCTGTCGCATGCGCTGGGCCTACCCACACAAGTGAGGTATCATTTTTATCGGGATACTTGGGGAAATGCTGGGTGGAAGGAAATTTGTGTCTTCTCTCAGATTCTAGAACTTTCTGCCACAGAAATGTGAGGAACATGTGTTTTTTTAGCCAAATTTTGAGGTTTGCAAAGGATTCTGGGTAACAGAACCTGGTCAGAGCCCCACAAGTCACCCCATCTTGGATTCCCCTTGGTCTCTAGTTTTCAAAAATGCACAGGTTTGGTAGGTTTCCCTAGGTGCCGGCTGAGCTAGAGACCAAAATCTACAGGTAGGCACTTTGCAAAAAACACCTCTGTTTTCTTTCAAAAAATTGGATGTGTCCACGTTGCGCTTTGGGGCATTTCCTGTCGCGGGCGCTAGGCCTAGCCACAAAAATGAGGTATCATTTTGATCAGGAGACTTGGGGGAACGCTGGGTGGAAGGAAATTTGTGGCTCCTCTCAGATTCCAGAACTTTCTGCCACAGAAATATGAGGAACATGTGTTTTTTTAGTCAAATTTTGAGGTTTGCAAAGGATTCTGGGTAACAGAACCTGATCAGAGCCCCACAAGTCACCCCATCTTGGATTCCCCTAGGTCTCTAGTTTCCAAAAATGCACAGGTTTGGTAGGTTTCCCTATGTGCCGGCTGAGCTAGAGGCCAAAATCTACAGGTAGGCACTTTGCAAAAAACACCTCTGTTTTCTTTCAAAAAATTGGATGTGTCCATGTTGCGCTTTGGGGTATTTCCTGTCGCGGCGCTAGGCCTACCTAGACAAGTGAGGTATAATTTTTATCGGGAGACTTGGGGGAACGCTGGGTGGAAGGAAACTTGTGGCTCTTCTCAGATTCCAGACCTTTCTGCCACAGAAATGTGAGGAACCTGAGTTTTTTTAGCCAAATTTTGAGGTTTGCAAAGGATTCTGGGTAACAGAACCTGTCCAGAGCCCCACAAGTCACCCCATCTTGGATTCCCCTAGGTCTCTAGTTTTCAAAAATGCACAGGTTTGGTAGGTTTCCCTAGGTGCCGGCTGAGCTAGAGGCCAAAATCTACAGGTAGGCATTTTGCAAAAAACACCTCTGTTTTCTTTCAAAAAATTGGATGTGTCCACGATGCGCTTTGGGGCATTTCCAGTCACGGGCGCTAGGCCTACCCACACAAGTGAGGTAACATTTTTATATGGAGACTTGGGGGAACGCTGGGTGGAAGGAAATTTGTGGCTCCTCTCAGACTCCAGAACTTTCTGCGACAGAAATGTAAGGAACATGTGTTTTTTTAGCCAAATTTTGAGGTTTGCAAAGGATTCTGGGTAACAGAACCTGGTCAGAGCCCCACAAGTCACCCCATCCTGGATTCCCCTAGGTCTCTAGTTTTCAAAAATGCACAGGTTTGGTAGGTTTCCCTAGGTGCCGGCTGAGCTAGAGGTAAAAATGTACAGGTAGGCACTTTGCGAAAAACACCTCTGTTTTCTTTCAAAAAATTGGATGTGTCCACGTTGCGCTTTGGGGCATTTCCTGTCGCGGGCGCTAGGCCTACCCACACAAGTGAGGTAACATTTTTATAGGGAGACTTGGGGCAACGCTGGGTGGAAGGAAATTTGTGACTTCTCTCAGATTCCAGAACTTTCTGCCACAGAAATGTGAGGAAGATGTGTTTTTTTAGCCAAATTTTGAGGTTTGCAAAGGATTCTGGGTAACAGAACCTGGTCAGAGCCCCACAAGTGACCCCATTTTGGATTCCCCTAGGTCTCTAGTTTAAAAAATGCACAGGTTTGGTAGGTTTCCCTAGGTGCCGGCTGAGCTAAAGGCCAAAATCTACAGGTAGGCACTTTGCGAAAAACACCTCTGTTTTCTTTCAAAAAATTGGATGTGTCCACGTTGCGCTTTAGGGCATTTTCTGTCGCGGGCGCTAGGCATACCCACACAAGTGAGGTATCATTGTTATCGGGAGACTTGGGGGAACGCTGGGTGGAAGGAAATTTGTGGCTCCTCTCAGATTCCAGAACTTTCTGCCACAGAAATGTGAGGAACATGTGTTTTTTTAGCCAAATTTTGAGGTTTGCAAAGGATTCTGGGTAACAGAACCTGGTCAGAGCCCCACAAGTCACCCCATCTTGGATTCCACTAGGTGTCTAGTTTTCAAAAATGCACCGGTTTGGTAGGTTTCCCTAGGTGCCGGCTGAGCTAGAGGTAAAATCTACAGGTAGGCACTTTGCGAAAAACACCTCTGTTTTCTTTCAACAAATTTGATGTGTCCACGTTGCGCTTTGGGGCATTTCCTGTCGCGGGCGCTAGGCCTACCCACACAAGTGAGGTAACATTTTTATAGGGAGACTTGGGGCAACGCTGGGTGGAAGGAAATTTGTGACTTCTCTCAGATTCCAGAACTTTCTGCCACAGAAATGTTAGAAACATGTGTTTTTTTAGCCAAATTTTGAGGTTTGCAAAGGATTCTGGGTAACAGAACCTGGTCAGAGCCCCACAAGTCATCCCATTTTGGATTCCCCTAGGTCTCTAGTTTAAAAAATGCACATGTTTGGTAGGTTTCCCTAGGTGCCGGCTGAGCTAAAGGCCAAAATCTACAGGTAGGCACTTTGCGAAAAACACCTCTGTTTTCTTTCAAAAAATTGGATGTGTCCACGTTGCGCTTTAGGGCATTTTCTGTCGCGGGCGCTAGGCCTACCCACACAAGTGAGGTATCATTGTTATCGGGAGACTTGGGGCAACGCTGGGTGGAAGGAAATTTGTGGCTCCTCTCAGATTCCAGAACTTTCTGCCACAGAAATGTGAGGAACATGTGTTTTTTTAGCCAAATTCTGAGGTTTGCATAGGATTCTGGGTAACAGAACCTGGTCAGAGCCCCATAAGTCACCCCATCTTGGATTCCCCTAGGTCTCTAGTTTTCAAAAATGCACAGGTTTGGTAGGGTTCCCTAGCTGCCGGCTAAGCTAGAGGCCAAAATCTACAGGTAGGCACTTTGCAAAAAACACCTCTGTTTTCTTTCAAAAAATTGGATGTGTCCACATTGTGCTTTGGGGCATTTCCTGTCACGGGCGCTAGGCCTACCCACAAAAGTGAGGTATCATTTTTATCAGGAGACTTGGGGGAACGCTGGGTGGAAGGAAATTTGTGGCTCCTCTCAGATTCCAGAACTTTCTGCCACAGAAATGTGAGGAACATGTGTTTTTTTAGCCAAATTCTGAGGTTTGCAAAGGATTCTGGGTAACAGAACCTGGTCAGAGCCCCACAAGTCACCCCATCTTGGATTCCCATAGGTCTCTAGTTTAAAAAAATGCACAGGTTGGGTAGGTTTCCCTAGGTGCCGGCTGAGCTAGAGGCCAAAATCTACAGGTAGGCACTTTGCAAAAAACACCTCTGTTTTCTTTCAAAAAATTGGATGTGTCCACATTGCGCTTTGGGGCATTTCCTGTCGCAGGCGCTGGGCCTACTCACACAAGTGAGGTATCATTTTTATCGGGATACTTGGGGAAATGCTGGGTGGAAGGAAATTTGTGTCTTCTCTCAGATTCTAGAACTTTCTGCCACAGAAATGTGAGGAACATGTGTTTTTTTAGCCAAATTTTGAGGTTTGCAAAGGATTCTGGGTAACAGAACCTGGTCAGAGCCCCACAAGTCACCCCATCTTGGATTCCCCTTGGTCTCTAGTTTTCAAAAATGCACAGGTTTGGTAGGTTTTCCTAGGTGCCGGCTGAGCTAGAGACCAAAATCTACAGGTAGGCACTTTGCAAAAAACACCTCTGTTTTCTTTCAAAAAATTGGATGTGTCCATGTTGCGCTTTGGGGCATTTCCTGTCGCGGGCGCTAGGCCTAGCCACAAAAATGAGGTATCATTTTGATCAGGAGACTTGGGGGAACGCTGGGTGGAAGGAAATTTGTGGCTCCTCTCAGATTCCAGAATTTTCTGCCACAGAAATGTGAGGAACGTGTTTTTTTAGTCAAATTTTGAGGTTTGCAAAGGATTCTGGGTAACAGAACCTGATCAGAGCCCCACAAGTCACCCCATCTTGGATTCCCCTAGGTCTCGAGTTTTCAAAAATGCACAGGTTTGGTAGGTTTCCCTATGTGCCGGCTGAGCTAGAGGCCAAAATCTACAGGTAGGCACTTTGCAAAAAACACCTCTGTTTTCTTTCAAAAAATTGGATGTGTCCATGTTGCGCTTTAGGGCATTTTCTGTTGCGGGCGCTAGGCCTACCCACACAAGTGAGGTATAATTCTTATCGGGAGACTTGGGGGAACGCTGGGTGGAAGGAAATTGGTGGCTCCTCTCAGATTGCAGAACTTTCTGCCACAGAAATGTGAGGAACATGTGTTTTTTTAGCCAAATTTTGAGGTTTGCAAAGGATTCTGGGTAACAGAACCTTGTCAGAGCCCCAAAAGTCACCCCATCTTGGACCCCCACTAGGTCTCTAGTTTAAAAAAATGCACAGGTCTGGTAGGTTTCCCTAGGTGCTGGCTGAGCTAGAGGCCAAAATCTACAGGTAGGCACTTTGCAAAAAACACCTCTGTTTTCTTTCAAAAAAATTGGATGTGTACACATTGTGCTTTGGGGCATTTCCTGTCGCAGGCGCTAGGCCTACCCACACAAGTGAGGTATCATTTTTATCGGGAGACTTGGGGAAACGCTGGGTGGAAGGAAATTTGTGGCTCCTCTCAGATTCCAGAACTTTCTGCCACAGAAATGTGACGAACATGTGTTTTTTTATCCAAATTTTGAGGTTTGCAAAGGATTCTGGGTAACAGAACCTGGTCAGAGCCCCACAAGTCAACCCATCTTGGATTCCCCTTGTCTCTAGTTTTAAAAAATGCACAGGTTTGGTAGGTTTCCCTAGGTGCCGGCTTAGCTAGAGGCCAAAATCTACAGGTAGGCACTTTGCAAAAAACACCTCTGTTTTCTTTAAAAAAATTGGATGTGTCCACATTGCGCTTTGGGGCATTTCCTGTCGCAGGCGCTAGGCCTACCCACACAAGTGAGGTATCATTTTTATCGGGAGACTTGGGGGAACGCTGAGTGGAAGGAAATTTGGGGATTCCTCTCAGATTCTAGAACTTTCTGCCACAAAAATGTGAGTAACGTGTTTTTTTAGCCACATTTTGAGGTTTGCAAAGGATTCTGGGTAACAGAACCTGGTCAGAGCCCCACAAGTCACCCATCTTGGATTCCCCTAGGTCTCTAGTTTTAAAAAATGCACAGGTTTGTTAGGTTTCCCTAGGTGCAGGCTGAGCTAGAGGCCAAAATCTACAGGTAGGTACTTTGCAAAAAACAGCTCTGTTGTCTGTGATGTGTCCATGTTGTGTTTTGGGGCATATCCTGTCGCGGGCGCTAGGCCTACCCACACAAGTGAGGTACCATTTTTATATGGAGACTTGGGGGAACGCTGGGTAAAAGGAAATGTGTGGCTCCCATCAGATTCCAGAACTTTCTGTCACTGAAATGTGAGGAAAATGTGTTTTTTTAGCCACATTTTGAGGTTTGCAAAGGATTCTGTGTAACAGAACCTGGTCAGAGCCCCTCAAGTCACCCCATCTTGGATTCCCCTAGGTCTCTAGTTTTCAAAAATGCACAGGTTTGGTCGGTTTCCCTAGGTGCCGGCTGAGCTAGAGGCCAAAATCTACAGGTAGGCACTTTGAAAAAAACAGCTCTGTTTTCTTTAAAAAAATGGGATGTGTCCACGTTGTGTTTTGGGGTGTTTCCTGTCGCGGGCGCTAGGCCTACCCACACAAGTGAGGTATCATTTTTATCGGGAGACTTGGAGGAACGCTGGGTGGAAGGAAATTTGAGGCTCATCTCAGATTCCAGAACTTTCTGTCACCGAAATGTGAGGAAAATGTGTTTTTTTAGCCAAATTTTGAGGTTTGCAAAGGATTCCGGGTAACAGAACCTGGTCAGAGCCCCACAAGTCACCAAATCTTGGATTTCCCTAGGTCTCTAGTTTTCAAAAATACACAGGTTTGGTAGGTTTCCCTAGGTGCCGGCTGAGCTAGAGGCCAAAATCTACAGGTAGCCACTTTGCAAAAAACAGCTCTGTTTTCTTTCAAAAAATGGGATGTGTCCACGTTGTGTTTTCGGGTGTTTCCTGTCGCGGGCGCTAGGCCTACCTACACAAGTGAGTTATCATTTTTATCTGGAGACTTGGGGGAATGCTGGGTGGAAGGAAATTTGTTTCTCCTCCCAGATTCCAATACTTTCTGTAACCGAAATGTAAGGAAAATATGTTTTTTAAGCCAAATATTGAGGTTTGCAAAGGATTCTGTGTAACAGAACCGGGTCAGAGCCCCACAAGTCACCCCATCTTGGATTACCCTAGGTCTCTAGTTTAAAAAAATGCACAGGTTTGGTAGGTTTCCCTATGTGCCGGCTGAGCTAGAGGCCAAAATCTACAGGTAGGCACTTTGCAAAAAACACCTCTGTTTTCTTTCAAAAAATGGGATGTGTCCACGTTGTGTTTTGGGGCATCTCCTGTCGCAGCTGCTAGGCCTACGCACACAAGTGAGGTATCATTTTATATCGGGAGACTTGGGGAAACGCTGAGTGGAAGGAAATTTGTGGCTCCTCTCAGATTCCAGAACTTTCTGTCACCGAAATGTTAGGAAAATATGTTTTTTTAGCCACATTTTGAGGTTTGCAAAGGATTCTGGGTAACAGAACCTGGTCAGAGCCCCATAAGTCACCCCATCTTGGATTACCCTAGGTCTCTAGTTTTCAAAAATGCACAGGTTTGGTAGGTTTCCCTAGGTGCCGGCTGAGCTAGAGGCCAAAATCTACAGGTAGGCACTTTGCAAAAAACAGCTCTGTTTTCTTTCAAAAAATGGGATGTGTCCACGTTGTGTTTTGGGGTGTTTCCTGTCGCGGGCGCTAGGCCTACCCACACAAGTGAGGTATCATTTTTATCGGGAGACTTGGTGGAACGCTGGGTGGAAGGAAATTTGTGGCTCCTCTCAGATTCCAGAACTTTCGGTCACTGAAATGTGAGGAAAATGCGGTTTTTTTAGCCAAAATTTGAGGTTTGCAAAGGATTCTGGGTAACAGAACCTGGTCAGAGCCCCACAAGTCACCCCATCTTGGATTACCCTAGGTCTCTAGTTTTCAAAAATGCACAGGTTTGGTAGGTTTCCATAGGTGCCGGCTGAGCTAGAGGCCAAAATCTACAGGTAGGCACTTTGCAAAAAACACCTCTGTTTTCTTTCAAAAAATGGGATGTGTCCACGTTGTGTTTTGGGGCATCTCCTGTCGCAGCTGCTAGGCCTACGCACACAAGTGAGGTATCATTTTATATCGGGAGACTTGGGGAAACGCTGAGTGGAAGGAAATTTGTGGCTCCTCTCAGATTCCAGAACTTTCTGTCACCGAAATGTGAGTAAAATGCGTTTTTTTAGCCAATATTTGAGGTTTGCAAAGGATTCTGGGTAACAGAACCTGGTCAGAGCCCCACAAGTCACCCATCTTGGATTCCCCTAGGTCTCTAGTTTTAAAAAATGCACAGGTTTGGTCGGTTTCCCTAGGTGCCGGCTGAGCTAGAGGCCAAAATCTACAGGTAGGCACTTTGCAAAAAACAGCTCTGTTTTCTTTCAAAAAATGGGATGTGTCCACGTTGTGTTTTGGGGTGTTTCCTGTCGTGGGCGCTAGGCCTACCCACACAAGTGAGGTATCATTTTTATCGGGAGACTTGGAGGAACGCTGGGTGGAAGGAAATTTGTGGCTCCTCTCAGATTCCAGAACTTTCTGTCACTGAAATGTGAGGAAAATGTGTTTTTTTAGCCACATTTTGAGGTTTGCAAAGGATTCTGGGTAACAGAACCTGGTCAGAGCCCCACAAGTCACCCATCTTGGATTCCCCTAGGTCTCTAGTTTTAAAAAATGCACAGGTTTGGTAGGTTTCCCTAGGTGCAGGCTGAGCTAGAGGCCAAAATCTACAGGTAGGTACTTTGCAAAAAACAGCTCTGTTGTCTGTGATGTGTCCATGTTGTGTTTTGGGGCATATCCTGTCGCGGGCGCTAGGCCTACCAACACAAGTGAGGTACCATTTTTATCTGGAGACTTGGGGGAACGCTGGGTGGAAGGAAATTTGTGGCTCCTCTCAGATTCCAGAACTTTCTGTCACCGAAATGTGAGGAAAATGCGTTTTTTTAGCCACATTTTGAGGTTTGCAAAGGATTCTGGGTAACAGAACCTGGTCAGAGCCCCACAAGTCACCCTATCTTGGATTCCCCTAGGTCTCTAGTTTTCAAAAATGCACAGGTTTGGTAGGTTTCCCTAGGTGCCGGCTGAGCTAGAGGCCAAAATCTACAGGTAGGCACTTTGCAAAAAAACAGCTCTGTTTTCTTTCAAAAAATGGGATGTGTCCACGTTGTGTTTTGGGGCATCTCCTGTCGCGGCTGCTAGGCCAACGCACACAAGTGAGGTATCATTTTATATCGGGAGACTTGGGGAAACTCTGAGTGGAAGGAAATTTGTGGCTCCTCTCAGATTCCAGAACTTTCTGTCACCGAAATGTGAGTAAAATGCATTTTTTTAGCCAATATTTGAGGTTTGCAAAGGATTCTGGGTAACAGAACCTGGTCAGAGCCCCACAAGTCACCCATCTTGGATTCCCCTAGTTCTCTAGTTTTAAAAAATGCACAGGTTTGGTAGGTTTCCCTAGGTGCAGGCTGAGCTAGAGGCCAAAATCTACAGGTAGGTACTTTGCAAAAAACAGCTCTGTTGTCTGTGATGTGTCCACGTTGTGTTTTGGGGCATATTCTGTCGCGGGCGCTAGGCCTACCCACACAAGTGAGGTACCATTTTTATATGGAGACTTGGGGGAACGCTGGGTGGAAGGAAATTTGTGGCTCCCATCAGATTCCAGAACTTTCTGTCACTGAAATGTGAGGAAAATGTGTTTTTTTAGCCACATTTTGAGGTTTGCAAAGGATTGTGGGTAACAGAACCTGGTCAGAGCCCCACAAGTCACCCCATCTTGGATTCCCCTAGGTCTCTAGTTTTCAAAAATGCACAGGTTTGGTAGGTTTCCCTAGGTGCCGGCTGAGCTAGAGGCCAAAATCTACAGGTAGGCACTTTGCGAAAAACACCTCTGTTTTCTTTCAAAAAATTGGATGTGTCCACATTGCGCTTTAGGGCATTTTCTGTCGCGGGCGCTAAGCATACCCACACAAGTGAGGTATCATTGTTATCGGGAGACTTGGGGGAACGCTGGGTGGAAGGAAATTTGTGGCTCCTCTCAGATTCCAGAACTTTCTGCCACAGAAATGTGAGGAACATGTGTTTTTTTAGCCAAATTTTGAGGTTTGCAAAGGATTCTGGGTAACAGAACCTGGTCAGAGCCCCACAAGTCACCCCATCTTGGATTCCCCTAGGTGTCTAGTTTTCAAAAATGCACCGGTTTGGTAGGTTTCCCTAGGTGCCGGCTGAGCTAGAGGTAAAATCTACAGGTAGGCACTTTGCGAAAAACACCTCTGTTTTCTTTCAACAAATTTGATGTGTCCACGTTGCGCTTTGGGGCATTTCCTGTCGCGGGCGCTAGGCCTACCCACACAAGTGAGGTAACATTTTTATAGGGAGACTTGGGGCAACGCTGGGTGGAAGGAAATTTGTGACTTCTCTCAGATTCCAGAACTTTCTGCCACAGAAATGTTAGAAACATGTGTTTTTTTAGCCAAATTTTGAGGTTTGCAAAGGATTCTGGGTAACAGAACCTGGTCAGAGCCCCACAAGTCACCCCATTTTGGATTCCCCTAGGTCTCTAGTTTAAAAAATGCACATGTTTGGTAGGTTTCCCTAGGTGCCGGCTGAGCTAAAGGCCAAAATCTACAGGTAGGCACTTTGCGAAAAACACCTCTGTTTTCTTTAAAAAAATTGGATGTGTCCACGTTGCGCTTTAGGGCATTTTCTGTCGCGGGCGCTAGGCCTACCCACACAAGTGAGGTATCATTGTTATCGGGAGACTTGGGGGAACGCTGGGTGGAAGGAAATTTGTGGCTCCTCTCAGATTCCAGAACTTTCTGCCACAGAAATGTGAGGAACATGTGTTTTTTTAGCCAAATTCTGAGGTTTGCATAGGATTCTGGGTAACAGAACCTGGTCAGAGCCCCATAATTCACCCCATCTTGGATTCCCCTAGGTCTCTAGTTTTAAAAAATGCACAGGTTTGGTAGGGTTCCCTAGCTGCCGGCTGAGCTAGAGGCCAAAATCTACAGGTAGGCACTTTGCAAAAAACACCTCTGTTTTCTTTCAAAAAATTGGATGTGTCCACATTGTGCTTTGGGGCATTTCCTGTCACGGGCGCTAGGCCTACCCACAAAAGTGAGGTATCATTTTTATCAGGAGACTTGGGGGAACGCTGGGTGGAAGGAAATTTGTGGCTCCTCTCAGATTCCAGAACTTTCTGCCACAGAAATGTGAGGAACATGTGTTTTTTTAGCCAAATTCTGAGGTTTGCAAAGGATTCTGGGTAACAGAACCTGGTCAGAGCCCCACAAGTCACCCCATCTTGGATTCCCATAGGTCTCTAGTTTAAAAAAATGCACAGGTTGGGTAGGTTTCCCTAGGTGCCGGCTGAGCTAGAGGCCAAAATCTACAGGTAGGCACTTTGCAAAAAACACCTCTGTTTTCTTTCAAAAAATTGGATGTGTCCACATTGCGCTTTGGGGCATTTCCTGTCGCAGGCGCTGGGCCTACTCACACAAGTGAGGTATCATTTTTATCGGGATACTTGGGGAAATGCTGGGTGGAAGGAAATTTGTGTCTTCTCTCAGATTCTAGAACTTTCTGCCACAGAAATGTGAGGAACATGTGTTTTTTTAGCCAAATTTTGAGGTTTGCAAAGGATTCTGGGTAACAGAACCTGGTCAGAGCCCCACAAGTCACCCCATCTTGGATTCCCCTTGGTCTCTAGTTTTCAAAAATGCACAGGTTTGGTAGGTTTCCCTAGGTGCCGGCTGAGCTAGAGACCAAAATCTACAGGTAGGCACTTTGCAAAAAACACCTCTGTTTTCTTTCAAAAAATTGGATGTGTCAATGTTGCGCTTTGGGGCATTTCCTGTCGCGGGCGCTAGGCCTAGCCACAAAAATGAGGTATCATTTTGATCAGGAGACTTGGGGGAACGCTGGGTGGAAGGAAATTTGTGGCTCCTCTCAGATTCCAGAACTTTCTGCCACAGAAATGTGAGGAACATGTGTTTTTTTAGTCAAATTTTGAGGTTTGCAAAGGATTCTGGGTAACAGAACCTGATCAGAGCCCCACAAGTCACCCCATCTTGGATTCCCCTAGGTCTCGAGTTTTCAAAAATGCACAGGTTTGGTAGGTTTCCCTATGTGCCGGCTGAGCTAGAGGCCAAAATCTACAGGTAGGCACTTTGCAAAAAACACCTCTGTTTTCTTTCAAAAAATTGGATGTGTCCATGTTGCGCTTTAGGGCATTTCCTGTTGCGGGCGCTAGGCCTACCCACACAAGTGAGGTATAATTCTTATCGGGAGACTTGGGGGAACGCTGGGTGGAAGGAAATTTGTGGCTCCTCTCAGATTGCAGAACTTTCTGCCACAGAAATGTGAGGAACATGTGTTTTTTTAGCCAAATTTTGAGGTTTGCAAAGGATTCTGGGTAACAGAACCTTGTCAGAGCCCCAAAAGTCACCCCATCTTGGACTCCCCTAGGTCTCTAGTTTAAAAAAATGCACAGGTCTGGTAGGTTTCCCTAGGTGCTGGCTGAGCTAGAGGCCAAAATCTACAGGTAGGCACTTTGCAAAAAACACCTCTGTTTTCTTTAAAAAAATTGGATGTGTCCATGTTGCACTTTGGGGCATTTCCTGTCGCGGCGCTAGGCCTACCAACACAAGTGAGGTATCATTTTTATCGGGAGACTTGGGGGAACGCTGGGTGGAAGGAAATTTGTGGATCTTCTCAGATTCCAGACCTTTCTGCCACAGAAATGTGAGGAACATGTGTTTTTTTAGCCAAGTTTTGAGGTTTGCAAAGGATTCTGGGTAACAGAACCTGTCCAGAGCCCCACAAGTCACCCCATCTTGGATTCCACTAGGTCTCTAGTTTTCAAAAATGCACAGGTTTGGTGGGTTTCCCTAGGTGCCGGCTGAGCTAGAGGCCTAAATCTACAGGTAGGCACTTTGCAAAAAACACCTCTGTTTTCTTTCAAAAAATTGGATGTGTCCACGATGCACTTTGGGGCATTTCCTGTCACGGGCGCTAGGCCTACCCACACAAGTGAGGTAACATTTTTATAGGGAGACTTGGGGGAACGCTGGGTGGAAGGAAATTTGTGGCTCCTCTCAGATTCCAGAACTTTCTGCCACAGAAATGTGAGGAACATGTGTTTTTTTAGCCAAATTTTGAGGTTTGCAAAGGATTCTGGGTAACAGATCCTGGTCAGAGCCCCACATGTCACCCCATCTTGGATTCCCCTTGGTCTCTAGTTTTAAAAAATACAGAGGTTTGGTAGGTTTCCCTAGGTGCCGGCTGAGCTGGAGGCCAAAATCTACAGGTAGGCACTTTGCGAAAAACACCTCTGTTTTCTTTCAAAAAATTGGATGTGTCCACGTTGCGCTTTGGGGCATTTCCTGTCGCGGGCGCTAGGCCTACCCACACAAGTGAGGTATCATTTTTATCAGGAGACATGGGGGAACGTTCGGTGGAAGGAAATTTGTGGCTCCTCTCAGATTCCAGAACTTTCTGCCACAGAAATGTGAGGAACATGTGTTTTTTTAGCCAAATTTTGAGGTTTGCAAAGGATTCTGGGTAACAGAACCTGGTCAGAGCCCCACAAGTCACCCCATCTTGGATTCCCCTAGGTCTCTAGTTTTCAAATATGCACAGGTTTGGTAGGTTTCCCTAGGTGCCGGCTTAGCTAGAGGCCAAAATCTACAGGTAGGCACTTTGCAAAAAACACCTCTGTTTTCTTTAAAAAAATTGGATGTGTCCACATTGCGCTTTGGGGCATTTCCTGTCGCAGGCGCTAGGCCTACCCACACAAGTGAGGTATCATTTTTATCGGGAGACTTGGGGGAACGCTGAGTGGAAGGAAATTTGGGGATTCCTCTCAGATTCTAGAACTTTCTGCCACAAAAATGTGAGGAACATGTGTTTTTTTAGCCAAATTTTGAGGTTTGCAAAGGATTCTGGGTAACAGAACCTGGTCAGAGCCCCACATGTCACCCCATCTTGGATTCCCCTTGGTCTCTAGTTTTCAAAAATGCACAGGTTTGGTAGGTTTCCCTAGGTGCCGGCTGAGCTAGAGACCAAAACCTACAGGTAGGCACTTTGCAAAAAACACCTCTGTTTTCTTTAAAAAAATTGGATGTGTCCACGTTGCGCTTTGGGGCATTTCCTGTCGCGGGCGCTAGGCCTACCCACACAAGTGAGGTATCATTTTTATCAGGAGACATGGGGGAACGTTGGGTGGAAGGAAATTTGTGGCTCCTCTCAGATTCCAGAACTTTCTGCCACAGAAATGTGAGGAACATGTGTTTTTTTAGCCAAATTTTGAGGTTTGCAAAGGATTCTGGGTAACAGAACCTGGTCAGAGCCCCACAAGTTACCCCATCTTGGATTCCCCTTGGTCTCTAGTTTTAAAAAATGCACAGGTTTGGTAGGTTTCCCTAGGTGCCGGCTGAGCTAGAGACCAAAATCTACAGGTAGGCACTTTGCAAAAAACACCTTTGTTTTTTCTTTAAAAAAATTGGATGTGTCCACGTTGCGCTTTGGGGCATTTCCTGTCACGGGCGCTAGGCCTACCCACAAAAGTGAGGTATCATTTTTATCAGGAGACTTGGGGGAACGCTGGGTGGAAGGAAATTTGTGGCTCCTCTCAGATTCCAGAACTTTCTGCCACAGAAATGTGAGGAACATGTGTTTTTTTAGCCAAATTTTGAGGTTTGCAAAGGATTCTGGGTAACAGAACCTGGTCAGAGCCCCACAAGACACCCCATTTTGGATTTCCATAGGTCTCTAGTTTAAAAAAATGCACAGGTTGGGTAGGTTTCCCTAGGTACCGGCTGAGCTAGAGGCCAAAATCTACAGGTAGGCACTTTGCAAAAAACACCTCGGTTTTCTTTCAAAAAATTGGATGTGTCCACATTGCGCTTTGGGGCATTTCCTGTCGCAGGCGCTAGGCCTACCCACACAAGTGAGGTATCATTTTTATCGGGAGACTTGGGGAAATGCTGGGTGGAAGGAAATTTGTGGCTCCTCTCAGATTCTAGAACTTTCTGCCACAGAAATGTGAGGAACATGTGTTTTTTTAACCAAATTTTGAGGTTTGCAAAGGATTCTGGGTAACAGAACCTGGTCAGAGCCCCACAAGTCACCCCATCTTGGATTCCCCTTGGTCTCTAGTTTCCAAAAATGCACAGGTTTGGTAGGTTTCATTAGGTGCCGGCTGAGCTAGAGACCAAAATCTACAGGTAGGCACTTTGCAAAAAACTCCTCTGTTTTCTTTAAAAAAATTGGATGTGTCCACGTTGCGCTTTGGGGCATTTCCTGTCACGGGCGCTAGGCCTACCCACAAAAGTGAGGTATCATTTTTATCAGGAGACTTGGGGGAACGCTGGGTGGAAGGAAATTTGTGGCTCCTCTCAGATTCCAGAACTTTCTGCCACAGAAATGTGAGGAACATGTGTTTTTTTAGCCAAATTTTGAGGTTTGCAAAGGATTCTGGGTAACAGAACCTGGTCAGAGCCCCACAAGACACCCCATTTTGGATTCCCATAGGTCTCTAGTTTAACAAAATGCACAGGTTGGGTAGGTTTCCCTAGGTGCCGGCTGAGCTAGAGGCCAAAATCTACAGGTAGGCACTTTGCAAAAAACACCTCTGTTTTCTTTAAAAAAATTGGATGTGTCCACATTGCGCTTTGGGGCATTTCCTGTCGCGGGCGCTAGGCCTAGCCACAAAAATGAGGTATCATTTTGATCAGGAGACTTGGGGGAACGCTGGGTGGAAGGAAATTTGTGGCTCCTCTCAGATTCCAGAACTTTCTGCCACAGAAATGTGAGGAACATGTGTTTTTTTAGTCAAATTTTGAGGTTTGCAAAGGATTCTGGGTAACAGAACCAGATCAGAGCCCCACAAGTCACCCCATCTTGGATTCCACTAGGTCTCTAGTTTTAAAAAATGCACAGGTTTGGTAGGTTTCCCTATGTGCCGGCTGAGCTAGAGGCTAAAATCTACAGGTAGGCACTTTGCAAAAAACACCTCTGTTTTCTTTCAAAAAATTGGATGTGTCCATGTTGCGCTTTAGGGCATTTCCTGTTGCGGGCGCTAGGCCTACCCACACAAGTGAGGTATAATTCTTATCGGGAGACTTGGGGGAACGCTGGGTGGAAGGAAATTTGTGGCTCCTCTCAGATTGCAGAACTTTCTGCCACAGAAATGTGAGGAACATGTGTTTTTTTAGCCACATTTTGAGGTTTGCAAAGGATTCTGGGTAACAGAACCTTGTCAGAGCCCCAAAAGTCACCCCATCTTGGACTCCCCTAGGTCTCTAGTTTTAAAAAATGCACAGGTTTGGTAGGTTTCCCTAGGTGCCGGCTGAGCTAGAGGCCTAAATCTACAGGTAGGCACTTTGCAAAAAACACCTCTGTTTTCTTTCAAAAAATTGGATGTGTCCACGATGCACTTTGGGGCATTTCCTGTCACGGGCGCTAGGCCTACCCACACAAGTGAGGTAACATTTTTATAGGGAGACTTGGGGGAACGCTGGGTGGAAGGAAATTTGTGGCTCCTCTCAGATTCCAGAACTTTCTGCCACAGAAATGTGAGGAACATGTGTTTTTTTAGCCAAATTTTGAGGTTTGCAAAGGATTCTGGGTAACAGATCCTGGTCAGAGCCCCACATGTCACCCCATCTTGGATTCCCCTTGGTCTCTAGTTTTAAAAAATGCAGAGGTTTGGTAGGTTTCCCTAGGTGCCGGCTGAGCTGGAGGCCAAAATCTACAGGTAGGCACTTTGCGAAAAACACCTCTGTTTTCTTTCAAAAAATTGGATGTGTCCACGTTGCG
Organism: Pleurodeles waltl; assembly: GCF_031143425.1. Classification (NCBI taxonomy): domain Eukaryota; kingdom Metazoa; phylum Chordata; class Amphibia; order Caudata; family Salamandridae; genus Pleurodeles; species Pleurodeles waltl. The sequence goes on along the minus strand of NW_027150399.1, from coordinate 436,350 downwards.
CTTTGGGGCATTTCCTGTCGCGGGCGCTAGGCCTACCCACACAAGTGAGGTATCATTTTTATCAGGAGACATGGGGGAACGTTCGGTGGAAGGAAATTTGTGGCTCCTCTCAGATTCCAGAACTTTCTGCCACAGAAATGTGAGGAACATGTGTTTTTTTAGCCAAATTTTGAGGTTTGCAAAGGATTCTGGGTAACAGAACCTGGTCAGAGCCCCACAAGTCACCCCATCTTGGATTCCCCTAGGTCTCTAGTTTTCAAATATGCACAGGTTTGGTAGGTTTCCCTAGGTGCCGGCTTAGATAGAGGCCAAAATCTACAGGTAGGCACTTTGCAAAAAACACCTCTGTTTTCTTTAAAAAAATTGGATGTGTCCACATTGCGCTTTGGAACATTTCCTGTTGCAGGCGCTAGGCCTACCCACACAAGTGAGGTATCATTTTTATCGGGAGACTTGGGGGAACGCTGAGTGGAAGGAAATTTGGGGATTCCTCTCAGATTCTAGAACTTTCTGCCACAAAAATGTGAGGAACATGTGTTTTTTTAGCCAAATTTTGAGGTTTGCAAAGGATTCTGGGTAACAGAACCTGGTCAGAGCCCCACATGTCACCCCATCTTGGATTCCCCTTGGTCTCTAGTTTTCAAAAATGCACAGGTTTGGTAGGTTTCCCTAGGTGCCGGCTGAGCTAGAGACCAAAATCTACAGGTAGGCACTTTGCAAAAAACACCTCTGTTTTCTTTAAAAAAATTGGATGTGTCCACGTTGCGCTTTGGGGCATTTCCTGTCACGGGCGCTAGGCCTACCCACAAAAGTGAGGTATCATTTTTATCAGGAGACTTGGGGGAACGCTGGGTGGAAGGAAATTTGTGGCTCCTCTCAGATTCCAGAACTTTCTGCCACAGAAATGTGAGGAACATGTGTTTTTTTAGCTAAATTTTGAGGTTTGCAAAGGATTCTGGGTAACAGAACCTAGTCAGAGCCCCACAAGACACCCCATTTTGGATTCCCATAGGTCTCTAGTTTAAAAAAATGCACAGGTTGGGTAGGTTTCCCTAGGTGCCGGCTGAGCTAGAGGCCAAAATCTACAGGTAGGCACTTTGCAAAAAACACCTCTGTTTTCTTTCAAAAAATTGGATGTGTCCACATTGCGCTTTGGGGCATTTCCTGTCGCAGGCGCTAGGCCTACCCACACAAGTGAGGTATCATTTTTATCTGGAGACTTGGGGAAATGCTGGGTGGAAGGAAATTTGTGGCTCCTCTCAGATTCTAGAACTTTCTGCCACAGAAATGTGAGGAACATGTGTTTTTTTAGCCAAATTTTGAGGTTTGCAAAGGATTCTGGGTAACAGAACCTGGTCAGAGCCCCACAAGTCACCCCATCTTGGATTCCCCTTGGTCTCTAGTTTCCAAAAATGCACAGGTTTGGTAGGTTTCCCTAGGTGCCGGCTGAGCAAGAGGGCAAAATCTACAGGTAGGCACTTTGCAAAAAACACCTCTGTTTTCTTTCAAAAAATTGGATGTGTCCACGTTGCGCTTTGGGGCATTTCCTGTCGCGGCGCTAGGCCTACCTACACAAGTGAGGTATAATTTTTATCGGGAGACTTGGGGGAACGCTGGATGGAAGGAAATTTGTGGCTCCTCTCAGATTCCAGAACTTTCTGCCACAGAAATGTGAGGAACATGTGTTTTTTTAGCCAAATCTTGAGGTTTGCAAAGGATTCTGGGTAACAGAACCTGGTCAGAGCCCCACAAGTCACCCCATCTTGGATTCCCCTAGGTCTCTAGCTTTCAAAAATGCACAGGTTTGGTAGGTTTCCCTAGGTGCCGGCTGAGCTAGAGGTCAAATCTACAGGTAGGCACTTTGCGAAAAACACCTCTGTTTTCTTTCAAAAAATTGGATGTGTCCACGTTGCGCATTGGAGCATTTCCTGTCGCGGCGCTAGGCCTACCCACACAAGTGAGGTATAATTTTTATCGGGAGACTTGGGGGAACGCTGGGTGGAAGGAAATTTGTGGCTCCTCTCAGAGTCCAGAACTTTCTGCCACAGAAATGTGAGGAACATGTGTTTTTTTAGCCAAATTTTGAGGTTTGCAAAGGATTCTGGGTAACAGAACCTGGTCAGAGCCCCACAAGTCACCCCATTTTGGATTCCCCTAGGTCTCTAGTTTTCAAAAATGCACAGGTTTGGTAGGTTTCCCCAGGTGCCGGCTGAGCTAGAGGTCAAAATCTACAGGTAAGCACTTTGCAAAAAACACCTCTGTTTTATTTTAAAAAATTGGATGTGTCCATGTTGCGCTTTGGGGCATTTCCTGTCGCGGGCGCTAGGCCTGCCCACACAAGTGAGGTATAATTTTTATCGGGAGACTTGGGGGAACGCTGGGTGGAAGGAAATTTGTGGCTTCTCTCAGAGTCCAGAACTTTCTGCCACAGAAATGTGAGGAACATGTGTTTTTTTAGCCAAATTTTGAGGTTTGCAAAGGATTCTGGGTAACAGAACCTGGTCAGAGCCCCACAAGTCACCCCATCTTGGATTCCCCTAGGTCTCCAGTTTTCAAAAATGCACAGGTTTGGTAGGTTTCCCAAGGTGCCGGCTGAGCTAGAGGTCAAAATCTACAGGTAGGCACTTTGCGAAAAACACCTCTGTTTTCTTTCAAAAAATTGGATGTGTCCACGTTGCGCTTTGGGGCATTTCCTGTCGCGGGCGCTAGGCCTACCCACACAAGTGAGGTATCATTGTTATCGGGAGACTTGGGGGAACGCTGGGTGGAAGGAAATTTGTGGCTCCTCTCAGATTCCAGAACTTTCTGCCACAGAAATGTGAGGAACATTTGTTTTTTTAGCCAAATTTTGAGGTTTGCAAAGGATTCTGGGTAACAGAACCTGGTCAGAGCCCCACAAGTCACCCCATCTTGGATTCCCCTAGGTGTCTAGTTTTCAAAAATGCACCGGTTTGGTAGGTTTCCCTAGGTGCCGGCTGAGCTAGAGGTAAAATCTACAGGTAGGCACTTTGCGAAAAACACCTCTGTTTTCTTTCAACAAATTTGATGTGTCCACGTTGCGCTTTGGGGCATTTCCTGTCGCGGGCGCTAGGCCTACCCACACAAGTGAGGTAACATTTTTATAGGGAGACTTGGGGCAACGCTGGGTGGAAGGAAATTTGTGACTTCTCTCAGATTCCAGAACTTTCTGCCACAGAAATGTTAGAAACATGTGTTTTTTTAGCCAAATTTTGAGGTTTGCAAAGGATTCTGGGTAACAGAACCTGGTCAGAGCCCCACAAGTCACCCCATTTTGGATTCCCCTAGGTCTCTAGTTTAAAAAATGCACATGTTTGGTAGGTTTCCCTAGGTGCCGGCTGAGCTAAAGGCCAAAATCTACAGGTAGGCACTTTGCGAAAAACACCTCTGTTTTCTTTAAAAAAATTGGATGTGTCCACGTTGCGCTTTAGGGCATTTTCTGTCGCGGGCGCTAGGCCTACCCACACAAGTGAGGTATCATTGTTATCGGGAGACTTGGGGGAACGCTGGGTGGAAGGAAATTTGTGGCTCCTCTCAGATTCCAGAACTTTCTGCCACAGAAATGTGAGGAACATGTGTTTTTTTAGCCAAATTCTGAGGTTTGCATAGGATTCTGGGTAACAGAACCTGGTCAGAGCCCCATAAGTCACCCCATCTTGGATTCCCCTAGGTCTCTAGTTTTAAAAAATGCACAGGTTTGGTAGGGTTCCCTAGCTGCCGGCTGAGCTAGAGGCCAAAATCTACAGGTAGGCACTTTGCAAAAAACACCTCTGTTTTCTTTCAAAAAATTGGATGTGTCCACATTGTGCTTTGGGGCATTTCCTGTCACGGGCGCTAGGCCTACCCACAAAAGTGAGGTATCATTTTTATCAGGAGACTTGGGGGAACGCTGGGTGGAAGGAAATTTGTGGCTCCTCTCAGATTCCAGAACTTTCTGCCACAGAAATGTGAGGAACATGTGTTTTTTTAGCCAAATTCTGAGGTTTGCAAAGGATTCTGGGTAACAGAACCTGGTCAGAGCCCCACAAGTCACCCCATCTTGGATTCCCATAGGTCTCTAGTTTAAAAAAATGCACAGGTTGGGTAGGTTTCCCTAGGTGCCGGCTGAGCTAGAGGCCAAAATCTACAGGTAGGCACTTTGCAAAAAACACCTCTGTTTTCTTTCAAAAAATTGGATGTGTCCACATTGCGCTTTGGGGCATTTCCTGTCGCAGGCGCTGGGCCTACTCACACAAGTGAGGTATCATTTTTATCGGGATACTTGGGGAAATGCTGGGTGGAAGGAAATTTGTGTCTTCTCTCAGATTCTAGAACTTTCTGCCACAGAAATGTGAGGAACATGTGTTTTTTTAGCCAAATTTTGAGGTTTGCAAAGGATTCTGGGTAACAGAACCTGGTCAGAGCCCCACAAGTCACCCCATCTTGGATTCCCCTTGGTCTCTAGTTTTCAAAAATGCACAGGTTTGGTAGGTTTCCCTAGGTGCCGGCTGAGCTAGAGACCAAAATCTACAGGTAGGCACTTTGCAAAAAACACCTCTGTTTTCTTTCAAAAAATTGGATGTGTCAATGTTGCGCTTTGGGGCATTTCCTGTCGCGGGCGCTAGGCCTAGCCACAAAAATGAGGTATCATTTTGATCAGGAGACTTGGGGGAACGCTGGGTGGAAGGAAATTTGTGGCTCCTCTCAGATTCCAGAACTTTCTGCCACAGAAATGTGAGGAACATGTGTTTTTTTAGTCAAATTTTGAGGTTTGCAAAGGATTCTGGGTAACAGAACCTGATCAGAGCCCCACAAGTCACCCCATCTTGGATTCCCCTAGGTCTCGAGTTTTCAAAAATGCACAGGTTTGGTAGGTTTCCCTATGTGCCGGCTGAGCTAGAGGCCAAAATCTACAGGTAGGCACTTTGCAAAAAACACCTCTGTTTTCTTTCAAAAAATTGGATGTGTCCATGTTGCGCTTTAGGGCATTTCCTGTTGCGGGCGCTAGGCCTACCCACACAAGTGAGGTATAATTCTTATCGGGAGACTTGGGGGAACGCTGGGTGGAAGGAAATTTGTGGCTCCTCTCAGATTGCAGAACTTTCTGCCACAGAAATGTGAGGAACATGTGTTTTTTTAGCCAAATTTTGAGGTTTGCAAAGGATTCTGGGTAACAGAACCTTGTCAGAGCCCCAAAAGTCACCCCATCTTGGACTCCCCTAGGTCTCTAGTTTAAAAAAATGCACAGGTCTGGTAGGTTTCCCTAGGTGCTGGCTGAGCTAGAGGCCAAAATCTACAGGTAGGCACTTTGCAAAAAACACCTCTGTTTTCTTTAAAAAAATTGGATGTGTCCATGTTGCACTTTGGGGCATTTCCTGTCGCGGCGCTAGGCCTACCAACACAAGTGAGGTATCATTTTTATCGGGAGACTTGGGGGAACGCTGGGTGGAAGGAAATTTGTGGATCTTCTCAGATTCCAGACCTTTCTGCCACAGAAATGTGAGGAACATGTGTTTTTTTAGCCAAGTTTTGAGGTTTGCAAAGGATTCTGGGTAACAGAACCTGTCCAGAGCCCCACAAGTCACCCCATCTTGGATTCCACTAGGTCTCTAGTTTTCAAAAATGCACAGGTTTGGTGGGTTTCCCTAGGTGCCGGCTGAGCTAGAGGCCTAAATCTACAGGTAGGCACTTTGCAAAAAACACCTCTGTTTTCTTTCAAAAAATTGGATGTGTCCACGATGCACTTTGGGGCATTTCCTGTCACGGGCGCTAGGCCTACCCACACAAGTGAGGTAACATTTTTATAGGGAGACTTGGGGGAACGCTGGGTGGAAGGAAATTTGTGGCTCCTCTCAGATTGCAGAACTTTCTGCCACAGAAATGTGAGGAACATGTGTTTTTTTAGCCAAATTTTGAGGTTTGCAAAGGATTCTGGGTAACAGATCCTGGTCAGAGCCCCACATGTCACCCCATCTTGGATTCCCCTTGGTCTCTAGTTTTAAAAAATACAGAGGTTTGGTAGGTTTCCCTAGGTGCCGGCTGAGGTGGAGGCCAAAATCTACAGGTAGGCACTTTGCGAAAAACACCTCTGTTTTCTTTCAAAAAATTGGATGTGTCCACGTTGCGCTTTGGGGCATTTCCTGTCGCGGGCGCTAGGCCTACCCACACAAGTGAGGTATCATTTTTATCAGGAGACATGGGGGAACGTTCGGTGGAAGGAAATTTGTGGCTCCTCTCAGATTCCAGAACTTTCTGCCACAGAAATGTGAGGAACATGTGTTTTTTTAGCCAAATTTTGAGGTTTGCAAAGGATTCTGGGTAACAGAACCTGGTCAGAGCCCCACAAGTCACCCCATCTTGGATTCCCCTAGGTCTCTAGTTTTCAAATATGCACAGGTTTGGTAGGTTTCCCTAGGTGCCGGCTTAGCTAGAGGCCAAAATCTACAGGTAGGCACTTTGCAAAAAACACCTCTGTTTTCTTTAAAAAAATTGGATGTGTCCACATTGCGCTTTGGGGCATTTCCTGTCGCAGGCGCTAGGCCTACCCACACAAGTGAGGTATCATTTTTATCGGGAGACTTGGGGGAACGCTGAGTGGAAGGAAATTTGGGGATTCCTCTCAGATTCTAGAACTTTCTGCCACAAAAATGTGAGGAACATGTGTTTTTTTAGCCAAATTTTGAGGTTTGCAAAGGATTCTGGGTAACAGAACCTGGTCAGAGCCCCACATGTCACCCCATCTTGGATTCCCCTTGGTCTCTAGTTTTCAAAAATGCACAGGTTTGGTAGGTTTCCCTAGGTGCCGGCTGAGCTAGAGACCAAAATCTACAGGTAGGCACTTTGCAAAAAACACCTCTGTTTTCTTTAAAAAAATTGGATGTGTCCACGTTGCGCTTTGGGGCATTTCCTGTCGCGGGCGCTAGGCCTACCCACACAAGTGAGGTATCATTTTTATCAGGAGACATGGGGGAACGTTGGGTGGAAGGAAATTTGTGGCTCCTCTCAGATTCCAGAACTTTCTGCCACAGAAATGTGAGGAACATGTGTTTTTTTAGCCAAATTTTGAGGTTTGCAAAGGATTCTGGGTAACAGAACCTGGTCAGAGCCCCACAAGTTACCCCATCTTGGATTCCCCTTGGTCTCTAGTTTTAAAAAATGCACAGGTTTGGTAGGTTTCCCTAGGTGCCGGCTGAGCTAGAGACCAAAATCTACAGGTAGGCACTTTGCAAAAAACACCTTTGTTTTTTCTTTAAAAAAATTGGATGTGTCCACGTTGCGCTTTGGGGCATTTCCTGTCACGGGCGCTAGGCCTACCCACAAAAGTGAGGTATCATTTTTATCAGGAGACTTGGGGGAACGCTGGGTGGAAGGAAATTTGTGGCTCCTCTCAGATTCCAGAACTTTCTGCCACAGAAATGTGAGGAACATGTGTTTTTTTAGCCAAATTTTGAGGTTTGCAAAGGATTCTGGGTAACAGAACCTGGTCAGAGCCCCACAAGACACCCCATTTTGGATTCCCATAGGTCTCTAGTTTAAAAAAATGCACAGGTTGGGTAGGTTTCCCTAGGTACCGGCTGAGCTAGAGGCCAAAATCTACAGGTAGGCACTTTGCAAAAAACACCTCTGTTTTCTTTCAAAAAATTGGATGTGTCCACATTGCGCTTTGGGGCATTTCCTGTCGCAGGCGCTAGGCCTACCCACACAAGTGAGGTATCATTTTTATCGGGAGACTTGGGGAAATGCTGGGTGGAAGGAAATTTGTGGCTCCTCTCAGATTCTAGAACTTTCTGCCACAGAAATGTGAGGAACATGTGTTTTTTTAGCCAAATTTTGAGGTTTGCAAAGGATTCTGGGTAACAGAACCTGGTCAGAGCCCCACAAGTCACCCCATCTTGGATTCCCCTTGGTCTCTAGTTTCCAAAAATGCACAGGTTTGGTAGGTTTCCCTAGGTGCCGGCTGAGCTAGAGACCAAAATCTACAGGTAGGCACTTTGCAAAAAACACCTCTGTTTTCTTTAAAAAAATTGGATGTGTCCACGTTGCGCTTTGGGGCATTTCCTGTCACGGGCGCTAGGCCTACCCACAAAAGTGAGGTATCATTTTTATCAGGAGACTTGGGGGAACGCTGGGTGGAAGGAAATTTGTGGCTCCTCTCAGATTCCAGAACTTTCTGCCACAGAAATGTGAGGAACATGTGTTTTTTTAGCCAAATTTTGAGGTTTGCAAAGGATTCTGGGTAACAGAACCTGGTCAGAGCCCCACAAGACACCCCATTTTGGATTCCCATAGGTCTCTAGTTTAACAAAATGCACAGGTTTGGTAGGTTTCCCTAGGTGCCGGCTGAGCTAGAGGCCAAAATCTACAGGTAGGCACTTTGCAAAAAACACCTCTGTTTTCTTTAAAAAAATTGGATGTGTCCACATTGCGCTTTGGGGCATTTCCTGTCGCGGGCGCTAGGCCTAGCCACAAAAATGAGGTATCATTTTGATCAGGAGACTTGGGGGAACGCTGGGTGGAAGGAAATTTGTGGCTCCTCTCAGATTCCAGAACTTTCTGCCACAGAAATGTGAGGAACATGTGTTTTTTTAGTCAAATTTTGAGGTTTGCAAAGGATTCTGGGTAACAGAACCAGATCAGAGCCCCACAAGTCACCCCATCTTGGATTCCACTAGGTCTCTAGTTTTAAAAAATGCACAGGTTTGGTAGGTTTCCCTATGTGCCGGCTGAGCTAGAGGCTAAAATCTACAGGTAGGCACTTTGCAAAAAACACCTCTGTTTTCTTTCAAAAAATTGGATGTGTCCATGTTGCGCTTTAGGGCATTTCCTGTTGCGGGCGCTAGGCCTACCCACACAAGTGAGGTATAATTCTTATCGGGAGACTTGGGGGAATGCTGGGTGGAAGGAAATTTGTGGCTCCTCTCAGATTGCAGAACTTTCTGCCACAGAAATGTGAGGAACATGTGTTTTTTTAGCCAAATTTTGAGGTTTGCAAAGGATTCTGGGTAACAGAACCTTGTCAGAGCCCCAAAAGTCACCCCATCTTGGACTCCCCTAGGTCTCTAGTTTTCAAGAATGCACAGGTTTGGTAGGTTTCCCTAGGTGCCGGCTGAGCTAGAGGCCTAAATCTACAGGTAGGCACTTTGCAAAAAACACCTCTGTTTTCTTTCAAAAAATTGGATGTGTCCACGATGCACTTTGGGGCATTTCCTGTCACGGGCGCTAGGCCTACCCACACAAGTGAGGTAACATTTTTATAGGGAGACTTGGGGGAACGCTGGGTGGAAGGAAATTTGTGGCTCCTCTCAGATTCCAGAACTTTCTGCCACAGAAATGTGAGGAACATGTGTTTTTTTAGCCAAATTTTGAGGTTTGCAAAGGATTCTGGGTAACAGATCCTGGTCAGAGCCCCACATGTCACCCCATCTTGGATTCCCCTTGGTCTCTAGTTTTAAAAAATGCAGAGGTTTGGTAGGTTTCCCTAGGTGCCGGCTGAGCTGGAGGCCAAAATCTACAGGTAGGCACTTTGCGAAAAACACCTCTGTTTTCTTTCAAAAAATTGGATGTGTCCACGTTGCGCTTTGGGGCATTTCCTGTCGCGGGCGCTAGGCCTACCCACACAAGTGAGGTATCATTTTTATCAGGAGACATGGGGGAACGTTCGGTGGAAGGAAATTTGTGGCTCCTCTCAGATTCCAGAACTTTCTGCCACAGAAATGTGAGGAACATGTGTTTTTTTAGCCAAATTTTGAGGTTTGCAAAGGATTCTGGGTAACAGAACCTGGTCAGAGCCCCACAAGTCACCCCATCTTGGATTCCCCTAGGTCTCTAGTTTTCAAATATGCACAGGTTTGGTAGGTTTCCCTAGGTGCCGGCTTAGCTAGAGGCCAAAATCTACAGGTAGGCACTTTGCAAAAAACACCTCTGTTTTCTTTAAAAAAATTGGATGTGTCCACATTGCGCTTTGGGGCATTTCCTGTCGCAGGCGCTAGGCCTACCCACACAAGTGAGGTATCATTTTTATCGGGAGACTTGGGGGAACGCTGAGTGGAAGGAAATTTGGGGATTCCTCTCAGATTCTAGAACTTTCTGCCACAAAAATGTGAGGAACATGTGTTTTTTTAGCCAAATTTTGAGGTTTGCAAAGGATTCTGGGTAACAGAACCTGGTCAGAGCCCCACATGTCACCCCATCTTGGATTCCCCTTGGTCTCTAGTTTTCAAAAATGCACAGGTTTGGTAGGTTTCCCTAGGTGCCGGCTGAGCTAGAGACCAAAATCTACAGGTAGGCACTTTGCAAAAAACACCTCTGTTTTCTTTAAAAAAATTGGATGTGTCCACGTTGCGCTTTGGGGCATTTCCTGTCACGGGCGCTAGGCCTACCCACAAAAGTGAGGTATCATTTTTATCAGGAGACTTGGGGGAACGCTGGGTGGAAGGAAATTTGTGGCTCCTCTCAGATTCCAGAACTTTCTGCCACAGAAATGTGAGGAACATGTGTTTTTTTAGCTAAATTTTGAGGTTTGCAAAGGATTCTGGGTAACAGAACCTGGTCAGAGCCCCACAAGACACCCCATTTTGGATTCCCATAGGTCTCTAGTTTAAAAAAATGCACAGGTTGGGTAGGTTTCCCTAGGTGCCGGCTGAGCTAGAGGCCAAAATCTACAGGTAGGCACTTTGCAAAAAACACCTCTGTTTTCTTTCAAAAAATTGGATGTGTCCACATTGCGCTTTGGGGCATTTCCTGTCGCAGGCGCTAGGCCTACCCACACAAGTGAGGTATCATTTTTATCTGGAGACTTGGGGAAATGCTGGGTGGAAGGAAATTTGTGGCTCCTCTCAGATTCTAGAACTTTCTGCCACAGAAATGTGAGGAACATGTGTTTTTTTAGCCAAATTTTGAGGTTTGCAAAGGATTCTGGGTAACAGAACCTGGTCAGAGCCCCACAAGTCACCCCATCTTGGATTCCCCTTGGTCTCTAGTTTCCAAAAATGCACAGGTTTGGTAGGTTTCCCTAGGTGCCGGCTGAGCAAGAGGGCAAAATCTACAGGTAGGCACTTTGCAAAAAACACCTCTGTTTTCTTTCAAAAAATTGGATGTGTCCACGTTGCGCTTTGGGGCATTTCCTGTCGCGGCGCTAGGCCTACCTACACAAGTGAGGTATAATTTTTATCGGGAGACTTGGGGGAACGCTGGATGGAAGGAAATTTGTGGCTCCTCTCAGATTCCAGAACTTTCTGCCACAGAAATGTGAGGAACATGTGTTTTTTTAGCCAAATCTTGAGGTTTGCAAAGGATTCTGGGTAACAGAACCTGGTCAGAGCCCCACAAGTCACCCCATCTTGGATTCCCCTAGGTCTCTAGCTTTCAAAAATGCACAGGTTTGGTAGGTTTCCCTAGGTGCCGGCTGAGCTAGAGGTCAAATCTACAGGTAGGCACTTTGCGAAAAACACCTCTGTTTTCTTTCAAAAAATTGGATGTGTCCACGTTGCGCATTGGAGCATTTCCTGTCGCGGCGCTAGGCCTACCCACACAAGTGAGGTATAATTTTTATCGGGAGACTTGGGGGAACGCTGGGTGGAAGGAAATTTGTGGCTCCTCTCAGAGTCCAGAACTTTCTGCCACAGAAATGTGAGGAACATGTGTTTTTTTAGCCAAATTTTGAGGTTTGCAAAGGATTCTGGGTAACAGAACCTGGTCAGAGCCCCACAAGTCACCCCATTTTGGATTCCCCTAGGTCTCTAGTTTTCAAAAATGCACAGGTTTGGTAGGTTTCCCCAGGTGCCGGCTGAGCTAGAGGTCAAAATCTACAGGTAAGCACTTTGCAAAAAACACCTCTGTTTTATTTTAAAAAATTGGATGTGTCCATGTTGCGCTTTGGGGCATTTCCTGTCGCGGGCGCTAGGCCTGCCCACACAAGTGAGGTATAATTTTTATCGGGAGACTTGGGGGAACGCTGGGTGGAAGGAAATTTGTGGCTCCTCTCAGAGTCCAGAACTTTCTGCCACAGAAATGTGAGGAACATGTGTTTTTTTAGCCAAATTTTGAGGTTTGCAAAGGATTCTGGGTAACAGAACCTGGTCAGAGCCCCACAAGTCACCCCATCTTGGATTCCCCTAGGTCTCCAGTTTTCAAAAATGCACAGGTTTGGTAGATTTCCCAAGGTGCCGGCTGAGCTAGAGGTCAAAATCTACAGGTAGGCACTTTGCGAAAAACACCTCTGTTTTCTTTCAAAAAATTGGATGTGTCCACGTTGCGCTTTGGGGCATTTCCTGTCGCGGGCGCTAGGCCTACCCACACAAGTGAGGTATAATTTTTATCGGGAGACTTGGGGGAACGCTGGATGGAAGGAAATTTGTGGCTCCTCTCAGATTCCAGAACTTTCTGCCACAGAAATGTGAGGAACATGTGTTTTTTTAGCCAAATCTTGAGGTTTGCAAAGGATTCTGGGTAACAGAACCTGGTCAGAGCCCCACAAGTCACCCCATCTTGGATTCCCCTAGGTCTCTAGCTTTCAAAAATGCACAGGTTTGGTAGGTTTCCCTAGGTGCCGGCTGAGCTAGAGGTCAAATCTACAAGTAGGCACTTTGCGAAAAACACCTCTGTTTTCTTTCAAAAAATTGGATGTGTCCACGTTGCGCATTGGAGCATTTCCTGTCGCGGCGCTAGGCCTACCCACACAAGTGAGGTATCATTTTTATCAGGAGACTTAGGGGAACGCTGGGTGGAAGGAAATTTGTGGCTCCTCTCAGAGTCCAGAACTTTCTGCCACAGAAATGTGAGGAACATGTGTTTTTTTAGCCAAATTTTGAGGTTTGCAAAGGATTCTGGGTAACAGAACCTGGTCAGAGCCCCACAAGTCACCCCATCGTGGATTCCCCTAGGTCTCTAGTTTTCAAAAATGCACAGGTTTGGTAGGTTTCCCCAGGTGCCGGCTGAGCTAGAGGTCAAAATCTACAGGTAAGCACTTTGCGAAAAACACCTCTGTTTTATTTTAAAAAATTGGATGTGTCCATGTTGCGCTTTGGGGCATTTCCTGTCGTGGGCGCTAGGCCTACCCACACAAGTGATGTATAATTTTTATCGGGAGACTTGGGGGAACGCTGGGTGGTAGGAAATTTGTGGCTCCTCTCAGATTCCAGAACTTTCTGCCACAGAAATGTGAGGAACATGTGTTTTTTTAGCCAAATTTTGAGGTTTGCAAAGGATTCTGGGTAACAGAACCTGGTCAGAGCCCCACAAGTCACCCCATCTTGGATTCCCCTAGGTCTCTAGCTTTAAAAAATGCACAGGTTTGGTAGGTTTCCCTAGGTGCCGGCTGAGCTAGAGGTCAAATCTACAGGTAGGCACTTTGCGAAAAACACCTCTGTTTTCTTTCAAAAAATTGGATGTGTCCACGTTGCTCTTTGGGGCATTTCCTGTCGCGGGCGCTAGGCCTACCCACACAAGTGAGGTATCATTTTTATTGGGAGACTTGGGGGAACGCTGGGTGGAAGGAAATTTGTGGCTCCTCTCAGATTCCAGAATTTTCTGCCACAGAAATGTGAGGAACATGTGTTTTTCTAGCCAAATTTTGAGGTTTGCAAAGGATTCTGGGTAACAGAACCTGGTCAGAGCCCCACAAGTCACCCCATCTTGGATTCCCCTAAGTCTCTAGTTTTCAGAAATGTACAGGTTTGGTAGGTTTCCCTAGGTGCCGGCTGAGCAAGAGGCCAAAATCTACAGGTAGGCACTTTGCAAAAAACACCTCTGTTTTCTTTCAAAAAATTGGATGTGTCCATGTTGCGCTTTGGGGTATTTCCTGTCGCGGCGCTAGGCCTACCTACACAAGTGAGGTATAATTTTTATCGGGAGACTTGGGGGAACGCTGGGTGGAAGGAAACTTGTGGCTCTTCTCAGACTCCAGACCTTTCTGCCACAGAAATGTGAGGAACATGAGTTTTTTTAGCCAAATTTTGAGGTTTGCAAAGGATTCTGGGTAACAGAACCTGTCCAGAGCCCCACAAGTCACCCCATCTTGGATTCCCCTAGGTCTCTAGTTTTCAAAAATGCACAGATTTGGTAGGTTTCCCTAGGTGCCGGCTGAGCTAGAGGCCAAAATCTACAGGTAGGCATTTTGCAAAAAACACCTCTGTTTTCTTTCAAAAAATTGGATGTGTCCACGATGCGCTTTGGGGCATTTCCAGTCACGGGCGCTAGGCCTACCCACACAAGTGAGGTAACATTTTTATATGGAGACTTGGGGGAACGCTGGGTGGAAGGAAATTTGTGGCTCCTCTCAGAATCCAGAACTTTCTGCCACAGAAATGTAAGGAACATGTGTTTTTTTAGCCACATTTTGAGGTTTGCAAAGGATTCTGGGTAACAGAACCTGGTCAGAGCCCCACAAGTCACCCCATCCTGGATTCCCCTAGGTCTCTAGTTTTCAAAAATGCACAGGTTTGGTAGGTTTCCCTAGGTGCCGGCTGAGCTAGAGGTAAAAATCTACAGGTAGGCACTTTGCGAAAAACACCTCTGTTTTCTTTCAAAAAATTGGATGTGTCCACATTGCGCTTTGGGGCATTTCCTGTCGCGGGCGCTAGGCCTACCCACACAAGTGAGGTAACATTTTTATAGGGAGACTTGGGGCAACGCTGGGTGGAAGGAAATTTGTGACTTCTCTCAGATTCCAGAACTTTCTGCCACAGAAATGTGAGGAAGATGTGTTTTTTTAGCCAAATTTTGAGGTTTGCAAAGGATTCTGGGTAACAGAACCTCGTCAGAGCCCCACAAGTCACCCCATTTTGGATTCCCCTAGGTCTCTAGTTTAAAAAATGCACAGGTTTGGTAGGTTTCCCTAGGTGCCGGCTGAGCTAAAGGCCAAAATCTACAGGTAGGCACTTTGCGAAAAACACCTCTGTTTTCTTTCAAAAAATTGGATGTGTCCACGTTGCGCTTTAGGGCATTTTCTGTCGCGGGCGCTAGGCATACCCACACAAGTGAGGTATCATTGTTATCGGGAGACTTGGGGGAACGCTGGGTGGAAGGAAATTTGTGGCTCCTCTCAGATTCCAGAACTTTCTGCCACAGAAATGTGAGGAACATGTGTTTTTTTAGCCACATTTTGAGGTTTGCAAAGGATTCTGGGTAACAGAACCTGGTCAGAGCCCCACAAGTCACCCCATCTTGGATTCCCCTAGGTGTCTAGTTTTCAAAAATGCACCGGTTTGGTAGGTTTCCCTAGGTGCCGGCTGAGCTAGAGGTAAAATCTACAGGTAGGCACTTTGCGAAAAACACCTCTGTTTTCTTTCAACAAATTTGATGTGTCCACGTTGCGCTTTGGGGCATTTCCTGTCGCGGGCGCTATGCCTACCCACACAAGTGAGGTAACATTTTTATAGGGAGACTTGGGGGAACGCTGGGTGGAAGGAAATTTGTGACTTCTCTCAGATTCCAGAACTTTCTGCCACAGAAATGTTAGAAACATGTGTTTTTTTAGCCAAATTTTGAGGTTTGCAAAGGATTCTGGGTAACAGAACCTGGTCAGAGCCCCACAAGTCACCCCATTTTGGATTCCCCTAGGTCTCTAGTTTAAAAAATGCACATGTTTGGTAGGTTTCCCTAGGTGCCGGCTGAGCTAAAGGCCAAAATCTACAGGTAGGCACTTTGCGAAAAACACCTCTGTTTTCTTTCAAAAAATTGGATGTGTCCACGTTGCGCTTTAGGGCATTTTCTGTCGCGGGCGCTAGGCCTACCCACACAAGTGAGGTATCATTGTTATCGGGAGACTTGGGGGAACGCTGGGTGGAAGGAAATTTGTGGCTCCTCTCAGATTCCAGAACTTTCTGCCACAGAAATGTGAGGAACATGTGTTTTTTTAGCCAAATTCTGAGGTTTGCATAGGATTCTGAGTAACAGAACCTGGTCAGAGCCCCATAAGTCACCCCATCTTGGATTCCCCTAGGTCTCTAGTTTTCAAAAATGCACAGGTTTGGTAGGGTTCAGTAGCTGCCGGCTGAGCTAGAGGCCAAAATCTACAGGTAGGCACTTTGCAAAAAACACCTCTGTTTTCTTTCAGAAAATTAGATGTGTCCACATTGTGCTTTGGGGCATTTCCTGTCACGGGCGCTAGGCCTACCCACAAAAGTGAGGTATCATTTTTATCAGGAGACTTGGGGGAACGCTGGGTGGAAGGAAATTTGTGGCTCCTCTCAGATTCCAGAACTTTCTGCCACAGAAATGTGAGGAACATGTGTTTTTTTAGCCAAATTCTGAGGTTTGCAAAGGATTCTGGGTAACAGAACCTGGTCAGAGCCCCACAAGTCACCCCATCTTGGATTCCCATAGGTCTCTAGTTTAAAAAAATGCACAGGTTGGGTAGGTTTCCCTAGGTGCCGGCTGAGCTAGAGGCCAAAATCTACAGGTAGGCACTTTGCAAAAAAACACCTCTGTTTTCTTTCAAAAAATTGGATGTGTCCACATTGCGCTTTGGGGCATTTCCTGTCGCAGGCGCTGGGCCTACCCACACAAGTGAGGTATCATTTTTATCGGGATACTTGGGGAAATGCTGGGTGGAAGGAAATTTGTGTCTCCTCTCAGATTCTAGAACTTTCTGCCACAGAAATGTGAGGAACATGTGTTTTTTTAGCCAAATCTTGAGGTTTGCAAAGGATTCTGGGTAACAGAACCTGGTCAGAGCCCCACAAGTCACCCCATCTTGGATTCCCCTTGGTCTCTAGTTTTCAAAAATGCACAGGTTTGGTAGGTTTCCCTAGGTGCCGGCTGAGCTAGAGACCAAAATCTACAGGTAGGCACTTTGCAAAAAACACCTCTGTTTTCTTTCAAAAAATTGGATGTGTCCACGTTGCGCTTTGGGGCATTTCCTGTCGCGGGCGTTAGGCCTAGCCACAAAAATGAGGTATCATTTTAATCAGGAGACTTGGGGGAACGCTGGGTGGAAGGAAATTTGTGGCTCCTCTCAGATTCCAGAACTTTCTGCCACAGAAATGTGAGGAACATGTGTTTTTTAGTCAAATTTTGAGGTTTGCAAAGGATTCTGGGTAACAGAACCTGATCAGAGCCCCACAAGTCACCCCATCTTGGATTCCCCTAGGTCTCTAGTTTTCAAAAATGCACAGGTTTGGTAGGTTTCCCTATGTGCCGGCTGAGCTAGAGGCCAAAATCTACAGGTAGGCACTTTGCAAAAAACACCTCTGTTTTCTTTCAAAAAATTGGATGTGTCCATGTTGCGCTTTAGGGCATTTCCTGTTGCGGGCGCTAGGCCTACCCACACAAGTGAGGTATAATTCTTATCGGGAGACTTGGGGGAACGCTGGGTGGAAGGAAATTTGTGGCTCCTCTCAGATTGCAGAACTTTCTGCCACAGAAATGTGAGGAACATGTGTTTTTTTAGCCAAATTTTGAGGTTTGCAAAGGATTCTGGGTAACAGAACCTTGTCAGAGCCCCAAAAGTCACCCCATCTTGGACTCCCCTAGGTCTCTAGTTTAAAAAAATGCACAGGTCTGGTAGGTTTCCCTAGGTGCTGGCTGAGCTAGAGGCCAAAATCTACAGGTAGGCACTTTGCAAAAAACACCTCTGTTTTCTTTAAAAAAATTGGATGTGTCCATGTTGCACTTTGGGGCATTTCCTGTCGCGGCGCTAGGCCTACCAACACAAGTGAGGTATCATTTTTATCGGGAGACTTGGGGGAACGCTGGGTGGAAGGAAATTTGTGGCTCTTCTCAGATTCCAGACCTTTCTGCCACAGAAATGTGAGGAACATGTGTTTTTTTAGCCAAGTTTTGAGGTTTGCAAAGGATTCTGGGTAACAGAACCTGTCCAGAGCCCCACAAGTCACCCCATCTTGGATTCCACTAGGTCTCTAGTTTTCAAAAATGCACAGGTTTGGTAGGTTTCCCTAGGTGCCGGCTGAGCTAGAGGCCTAAATCTACAGGTAGGCACTTTGCAAAAAACACCTCTGTTTTCTTTCAAAAAATTGGATGTGTCCACGATGCACTTTGGGGCATTTCCTGTCACGGGCGCTAGGCCTACCCACACAAGTGAGGTAACATTTTTATAGGGAGACTTGGGGGAACGCTGGGTGGAAGGAAATTTGTGGCTCCTCTCAGATTCCAGAACTTTCTGCCACAGAAATGTGAGGAACATGTGTTTTTTTAGCCAAATTTTGAGGTTTGCAAAGGATTCTGGGTAACAGAACCTGATCAGAGCCCCACAAGTCACACCATCTTGGATTCCCCTAGGTCTCTAGTTTTCAAAAATGCACCGGTTTGGTAGGTTTCCCTAGGTGCCGGCTGAGCTAGAGGTAAAATCTACAGGTAGGCACTTTGCGAAAAACACCTCTGTTTTCTTTCAAAAAATTTGATGTGTCTATGTTGCGCTTTGGGGCATTTCTTGTAGCGGGCGCTAGGCCTACCCACACAAGTGAGGTATCATTTTTATCGGGAGACTTGGGGAAACGCTGGGTGGAAGGAAATTTGTGGCTCCTCTCAGATTCCAGAAATTTCTGCCACAGAAATGTGACGAACATGTGTTTTTTTAGCCAAATATTGAGGTTTGCAAAGGATTCTGGGTAACAGAACCTGGTCAGAGCCCCACAAGTCACCCCATCTTGGATTCCCCTTGGTCTCTAGTTTTCAAAAATGCACAGGTTTGGTAGGTTTCCCTAGGTGCCGGCTGAGGTGGAGGCCAAAATCTACATGTAGGCACTTTGCAAAAAACACCTCTGTTTTCTTTCAAAAAATTGGATGTGTCCACGTTGGGCTTTGGGGCATTTCCTGTCGCGGGCGCTAGGCCTACCCACACAAGTGAGGTATCATTTTTATCGGGAGACTTGGGGAAACGCTGGGTGGAAGGAAATTTGTGGCTCCTCTCAGATTCTAGAACTTTCTGCCACAGAAATGTGAAGAACATGTGTTTTTTTAGCCAAATTCTGAGGTTTGCATAGGATTCTGGGTAACAGGACCTGGTCAGAGCCCCACAAGTCACCCCATCTTGGATTCCCCCAGGTCTCTAGTTTTAAAAAATGCACAGGTTTGGTAGGTTTCCATAGCTGCCGGCTGAGCTAGAGGCCAAAATCTACAGGTAGGCACTTTGCAAAAAACACCTCTGTTTTCTTTCAAAAAATTGGATGTGTCCACATTGTGCTTTGGGGCATTTCCTGTCGCAGGCGCTATGCCTACCCACACAAGTGAGGTATCATTTTTATCGGGAGACTTGGCGAAACGCTGGGTGGAAGGACATTTGTGGCTCCTCTCAGATTCCAGAACTTTCTGCCACAGAAATGTGAGGAACATGTGTTTGTTTAGCCAAATTTTGAGGTTTGCAAAGGATTCTGGGTAACAGAACCTGGTCAGAGCCCCACAAGTCACCCCATCTTGGATTCCCCTTGGTCTCTAGTTTTCAAAAATGCACAGGTTTGGTAGGTTTTCCTAGGTGCCGGCTGAGCTGGAGGCCAAAATCTACAGGTAGGCACTTTGCAAAAAACACCTCTGTTTTCTTTCAAAAAATTGGATGTGTCCACGTTGCGCTTTGGGGCATTTCCTGTCGCGGGCGCTAGGCCTACCCACACAAGTGAGGTATCATTTTTATCAGGAGACATGGGGGAACGCTGGGTGGAAGGAAATTTGTGGCTCCTCTCAGATTCCAGAACTTTCTGCCACAGAAATGTGAGGAACATGTGTTTTTTTAGCCAAATTTTGAGGTTTGCAAAGGATTCTGGGTAACAGAACCTGGTCAGAGCCCCACAAGTCACCCCATCTTGGATTCCCCTAGGTCTCTAGTTTTCAAATATGCACAGGTTTGGTAGGTTTCCCTAGGTGCCGGCTTAGCTAGAGGCCAAAATCTACAGGTAGGCACTTTGCGAAAAACACCTCTGTTTTCTTTCAAAAAATTGGATGTGTCCACGTTGCGCTTTGGGGCATTTCCTGTCGCGGGCGCTAGGCCTACCCACACAAGTGAGGGATAATTTTTATCGGGAGACTTGGGGGAATGCTGGGTGTAAGGAAATTTGTGGCTCCTCTCAGATTCCAGAACTTTCTGCCACAGAAATATGAGGAACATGTGTTTTGTAGCCAAATTTTAAGGTTTGCAAAGGATTCTGGGTAACAGAACCTGGTCAGAGCCCCACAAGTCACCCCATCTTGGATTCCCCTAGGTCTCTGGTTTTCATAAATGCACAGGTTTGGTAGGTTTCCCTAGGTGCCGGCTGAGCTAGAGACCAAAATCTACAGGTAGGCACTTTGCAAAAAACACCTCTGTTTTCTTTCAAAAAATTGGATGTGTCCATGTTGCCCTTTGGGGCATTTCCTGTCGCGGGCGCTAGGCCTACCCACACAAGTGAGGTATAATTTTTATCGGTAGACTTGGGGGAACGCTGAGTGGAAGGAAATTTGTGGCTCCTCTCAGATTCCAGAACTTTCTGCCACAGAAATGTGAGGAACATGTGTTTTTTTAGCCAAATTTTGAGGCTTGCAAAGGATTCTGGGTAACAGATCCTGGTCAGAGCCCCACATGTCACCCCATCTTGGATTCCCCTTGGTCTCTAGTTTTAAAAAATGCAGAGGTTTGGTAGGTTTCCCTAGGTGCCGGCTGAGCTGGAGGCCAAAATCTACAGGTAGGCACTTTGCGAAAAACACCTCTGTTTTCTTTCAAAAAATTGGATGTGTCGACGTTGCGCTTTGGGGCATTTCCTGTCGCGGGCGCTAGGCCTACCCACACAAGTGAGGTATCATTTTTATCAGGAGACATGGGGGAACGTTGGGTGGAAGGAAATTTGTGGCTCCTCTCAGATTCCAGAACTTTCTGCCACAGAAATGTGAGGAACATGTGTTTTTTTAGCCAAATTTTGAGGTTTGCAAAGGATTCTGGGTAACAGAACCTGGTCAGAGCCCCACAAGTCACCCCATCTTGGATTCCCCTAGGTCTCTAGTTTTCAAATATGCACAGGTTTGGTAGGTTTCCCTAGGTGCCGGCTTAGCTAGAGGCCAAAATCTACAGGTAGGCACTTTGCAAAAAACACCTCTGTTTTCTTTCAAAAAATTGGATGTGTCCACATTGCGCTTTGGGGCATTTCCTGTCGCAGGCGCTAGGCCTACCCACACAAGTGAGGTATCATTTTTATCGGGAGACTTGGGGAAATGCTGGGTGGAAGGAAATTTGGGGATTCCTCTCAGATTCTAGAACTTTCTGCCACAGAAATGTGAGGAACATGTGTTTTTTTAGCCAAATTTTGAGGTTTGCAAAGGATTCTGGGTAACAGAACCTGGTCAGAGCCCCACAAGTTACCCCATCTTGGATTCCCCTTGGTCTCTAGTTTTCAAAAATGCACAGGTTTGGTAGGTTTCCCTAGGTGCCGGCTGAGCTAGAGACCAAAATCTACAGGTAGGCACTTTGCAAAAAACACCTCTGTTTTCTTTAAAAAAATTGGATGTGTCCACGTTGCGCTTTGGGGCATTTCCTGTCACGGGCGCTAGGCCTACCCACAAAAGTGAGGTATCATTTTTATCAGGAGACTTGGGGGAACGCTGGGTGGAAGGAAATTTGTGGCTCCTCTCAGATTCCAGAACTTTCTGCCACAGAAATGTGAGGAACATGTGTTTTTTTAGCCAAATTTTGAGGTTTGCAAAGGATTCTGGGTAACAGAACCTGGTCAGAGCCCCACAAGACACCCCATTTTGGATTCCCATAGGTCTCTAGTTTAAAAAAATGCACAGGTTGGGTAGGTTTCCCTAGGTGCCGGCTGAGCTAGAGGCAAAAATCTACAGGTAGGCACTTTGCAAAAAACACCTCTGTTTTCTTTCAAAAAATTGGATGTGTCCACATTGCGCTTTGGGGCATTTCCTGTCGCAGGCGCTAGGCCTACCCACACAAGTGAGGTATCATTTTTATCGGGAGACTTGGGGAAATGCTGGGTGGAAGGAAATTTGTGGCTCCTCTCAGATTCTAGAACTTTCTGCCACAGAAATGTGAGGAACATGTGTTTTTTTAGCCAAATTTTGAGGTTTGCAAAGGATTCTGGGTAACAGAACCTGGTCAGAGCCCCACAAGTCACCCCATCTTGGATTCCCCTTGGTCTCTAGTTTCCAAAAATGCACAGGTTTGGTAGGTTTCCCTAGGTGCCGGCTGAGCTAGAGACCAAAATCTACAGGTAGGCACTTTGCAAAAAACACCTCTATTTTCTTTCAAAAAATTGGATGTGTCCACGTTGCGCTTTGGGGCATTTCCTGTCGCGGGCGCTAGGCCTAGCCACAAAAATGACGTATCATTTTGATCAGGAGACTTGGGGGAACGCTGGGTGGAAGGAAATTTGTGGCTCCTCTCAGATTCCAGAACTTTCTGCCACAGAAATGTGAGGAACATGTGTTTTTTTAGTCAAATTTTGAGGTTTGCAAAGGATTCTGGGTAACAGAACCTGATCAGAGCCCCACAAGTCACCCCATCTTGGATTCCACTAGGTCTCTAGTTTAAAAAAATGCACAGGTTTGGTAGGTTTCCCTATGTGCCGGCTGAGCTAGAGGCCAAAATCTACAGGTAGGCACTTTGCAAAAAACACCTCTGTTTTCTTTCAAAAAATTGGATGTGTCCATGTTGCGCTTTAGGGCATTTCCTGTTGCGGGCGCTAGGCCTACCCACACAAGTGAGGTATAATTCTTATCGGGAGACTTGGGGGAACGCTGGGTGGAAGGAAATTTGTGGCTCCTCTCAGATTGCAGAACTTTCTGCCACAGAAATGTGAGGAACATGTGTTTTTTTAGCCAAATTTTGAGGTTTGCAAAGGATTCTGGGTAACAGAACTTTGTCAGAGCCCCAAAAGTCACCCCATCTTGGACTCCCCTAGGTCTCTAGTTTAAAAAAATGCACAGGTCTGGTAGGTTTCCCTAGGTGCTGGCTGAGCTAGAGGCCAAAATCTACAGGTAGGCACTTTGCAAAAAACACCTCTGTTTTCTTTCAAAAAATTGGATGTGTCCACGATGCACTTTGGGGCATTTCCTGTCACGGGCGCTAGGCCTACCCACACAAGTGAGGTAACATTTTTATAGGGAGACTTGGGGGAACGCTGGGTGGAAGGAAAGTTGTGGCTCCTCTCAGATTCCAGAACTTTCTGCCACAGAAATGTGAGGAACATGTGTTTTTTTAGCCAAATTTTGAGGTTTGCAAAGGATTCTGGGTAACAGAACCTGGTCAGAGCCCTACAAGTCACCCCATCTTGGATTCCCCTAGGTCTCTAGTTTTCAAAAATGCACAGGTTTGCTAGGTTTACCTAGCTGCCGGCTGAGCTAGAGGCCAAAATCTACAGGTAGGCACTTTGCAAAAAACACCTGTTTTCTTTAAAAAAATTGGATGTGTCCATGTTGCGCTTTGGGGCATTTCCTGTCGCGGGCGCTAGGCCTACCCACACAAGTGAGGTATAATTCTTATCGGGAGACTTGGGGAAACGCTGGGTGGAAGGAAATTTGTGGCTCCTCTCAGATTGCAGAACTTTCTGCCACAGAAATGTGAGGAACATGTGTTTTTTTAGCCACATTTTGAGGTTTGCAAAGGATTCTGGGTAACAGAACCTTGTCAGAGCCCCAAAAGTCACCCCATATTGGATTTCCCTAGGTCTCTAGTTTAAAAAAATGCACAGGTCTGGTAGGTTTCCCTAGGTGCCGGCTGAGCTAGAGGTCAAAATCTACATGTAGGCACTTTCCAAAAAACACCTCTGTTTTCTTTCAAAAAATTGGATGTGTCCACGTTGCGCTTTGGGGCATTTCCTGTTGCGGGCGCTAGGCCTACCCACACAAGTGAGGGATATTTTTTATCGGGAGACTTGGGGGAACGCTGGGTGTAAGGAAATTTGTGGCTCCTCTCAGATTCCAGAACTTTCTGCCACAGAAATATGAGGAACATGTGTTTTTGTAGCCAAATTTTAAGGTTTGCAAAGGATTCTGGGTAACAGAACCTGGTCAGAGCCCCACAAGTCACCCCATCTTGGATTCCCCTAGGTCTCTGGTTTTCATAAATGCACAGGTTTGGTAGGTTTCCCTAGGTGCCGGCTGAGCTAGAGACCAAATCTACAGGTAGGCACTTTGCAAAAAACACCTCTGTTTTCTTTCAAAAAATTGGATGTGTCCATGTTGCGCTTTGGGGCATTTCCTGTCGCGGGCGCTAGGCCTACCACACAAGTGAGGTATCATTGTTATCGGGAGACTTGGGGGAACGCTGGGTGGAAGGAAATTTGTGGGTCCTCTCAGATTCCAGAACTTTCTGCCACAGAAATGTGAGGAACATGTGTTTTTTTAGCCAAATTTTGAGGTTTGCAAAGGATTCTGGGTAACAGATCCTGGTCAGGGCCCCACATGTCACCCCATCTTGGATTCCCCTTGGTCTCTAGTTTTAAAAAATGCAGAGGTTTGGTAGGTTTCCCTAGGTGCCGGCTGAGCTGGAGGCCAAAATCTACAGGTAGGCACTTTGCGAAAAACACCTCTGTTTTCTTTCAAAAAATTGGATGTGTCCACGTTGCGCTTTGGGGCATTTGTGTCGCGGGCGCTAGGCCTACCCACACAAGTGAGGTATCATTTTTATCAGGAGACATGGGGGAACGTTGGGTGGAAGGAAATTTGTGGCTCCTCTCAGATTCCAGAACTTTCTGCCACAGAAATGTGAGGAACATGTGTTTTTTTAGCCAAATTTTGAGGTTTGCAAAGGATTCTGGGTAACAGAACCTGGTCAGAGCCCCACAAGTCACCCCATCTTGGATTCCCCTAGGTCTCTAGTTTTCAAATATGCACAGGTTTGGTAGGTTTCCCTAGGTGCCGGCTTAGCTAGAGGCCAAAATCTACAGGTAGGCACTTTGCAAAAAACACCTCTGTTTTCTTTCAAAAAATTGGATGTGTCCACATTGCGCTTTGGGGCATTTCCTGTCGCAGGCGCTAGGCCTACCCACACAAGTGAGGTATCATTTTTATCGGGAGACTTGGGGAAATGCTGGGTGGAAGGAAATTTGGGGCTCCTCTCAGATTCTAGAACTTTCTGCCACAGAAATGTGAGGAACATGTGTTTTTTTAGCCAAATTTTGAGGTTTGCAAAGGATTCTGGGTAACAGAACCTGGTAAGAGCCCCACAAGTTACCCCATCTTGGATTCCCCTTGGTCTCTAGTTTTCAAAAATGCACAGGTTTGGTAGGTTTCCCTAGGTGCCGGCTGAGCTAGAGACCAAAATCTACAGGTAGGCACTTTGCAAAAAACACCTCTGTTTTCTTTCAAAAAATTGGATGTGTCCACGTTGCGCTTTGGGGCATTTCCTGTCACGGGCGCTAGGCCTACCCACAAAATTGAGGTATCATTTTTATCAGGAGACTTGGGGGAACGCTGGGTGGAAGGAAATTTGTGGCTCCTCTCAGATTCCAGAACTTTCTGCCACAGAAATGTGAGGAACATGTGTTTTTTTAGCCAAATTTTGAGGTTTGCAAAGGATTCTGGGTAACAGAACCTGGTCAGAGCCCCACAAGTCACCCCATTTTGGATTCCCATAGGTCTCTAGTTTAAAAAAATGCACAGGTTGGGTAGGTTTCCCTAGGTGCCGGCTGAGCTAGAGGCCAAAATCTACAGGTAGGCACTTTGCAAAAAACACCTCTGTATTCTTTCAAAAAATTGGATGTGTCCACATTGCGCTTTGGGGCATTTCCTGTCGCAGGCGCTAGGCCTACCCACACAAGTGAGGTATCATTTTTATCGGGAGACTTGGGGAAATGCTGGGTGGAAGGAAATTTGTGGCTCCTCTCAGATTCTAGAACTTTCTGCCACAGAAATGTGAGGAACATGTGTTTTTTTAGCCAAATTTTGAGGTTTGCAAAGGATTCTGGGTAACAGAACCTGGTCAGAGCCCCACAAGTCACCCCATCTTGGATTCCCCTTGGTCTCTAGTTTTCAAAAATGCACAGGTTTGGTAGGTTTCCCTAGGTGCCGGCTGAGCTAGAGACCAAAATCTACAGGTAGGCACTTTGCAAAAAACACCTCTGTTTTCTTTCAAAAAATTGGATGTGTCCACGTTGCGCTTTGGGGCATTTCCTGTCGCAGGCGCTAGGCCTAGCCACAAAAATGAGGTATCATTTTGATCAGGAGACTTGGGGGAACGCTGGGTGGAAGGAAATTTGTGGCTCCTCTCAGATTCCAGAACTTTCTGCCACAAAAATGTGAGGAACATGTGTTTTTTTAGTCAAATTTTGAGGTTTGCAAAGGATTCTGGGTAACAGAACCTGATCAGAGCCCCACAAGTCACCCCATCTTGGATTCCACTAGGTCTCTAGTTTTAAAAAATGCACAGGTTTGGTAGGTTTCCCTATGTGCCGGCTGAGCTAGAGGCCAAAATCTACAGGTAGGCACTTTGCAAAAAACACCTCTGTTTTCTTTCAAAAAATTGGATGTGTCCATGTTGCGCTTTAGGGCATTTCCTGTTGCGGGCGCTAGGCCTACCCACACAAGTGAGGTATAATTCTTATCGGGAGACTTGGGGGAACGCTGGGTGGAAGAAAATTTGTGGCTCCTCTCAGATTGCAGAACTTTCTGCCACAGAAATGTGAGGAACATGTGTTTTTTTAGCCAAATTTTGAGGTTTGCAAAGGATTCTGGGTAACAGAACCTTGTCAGAGCCCCAAAAGTCACCCCATCTTGGACTCCCCTAGGTCTCTAGTTTAAAAAAATGCACAGGTCTGGTAGGTTTCCCTAGGTGCTGGCTGAGCTAGAGGCCAAAATCTACAGGTAGGCACTTTGCAAAAAACACCTCTGTTTTCTTTAAAAAAATTGGATGTGTCCATGTTGCGCTTTGGGGCATTTCCTGTCGCGGCGCTAGGCCTACCAACACAAGTGAGGTATAATTTTTATCGGGAGACTTGGGGGAACGCTGGGTGGAAGGAAATTTGTGGCTCTTCTCAGATTCCAAACTTTTCTGCCACAGAAATGTGAGGAACATGTGTTTTTTTAGCCAAATTTTGAGGTTTGCAAAGGATTCTGGGTAACAGAACCTGTCCAGAGCCCCACAAGTCACCCCATCTTGGATTCCACTAGGTCTCTAGTTTTTAAAAATGCACAGGTTTGGTAGGTTTCCCTAGGTGCCGGCTGAGCTAGAGGCCTAAATCTACAGGTAGGCACTTTGCAAAAAACACCACTGTTTTCTTTCAAAAAATTGGATGTGTCCACGATGCACTTTGGGGCATTTCCTGTCACGGGCGCTAGGCCTACCCACACAAGTGAGGTAACATTTTTATAGGGAGACTTGGGGGAACGCTGGGTGGAAGGAAATTTGTGGCTCCTCTCAGATTCCAGAACTTTCTGCCACAGAAATGTGAGGAACATGTGTTTTTTTGGCCGAATTTTGAGGTTTGCAAAGGATTCTGGGTAACAGAACCTGTCTAGAGCCCCAGAAGTCACCCCATCTTGGATTCCCCTAGGTCTCTAGTTTTCAAAAATGCACAGGTTTGCTAGGTTTACCTAGCTGCCGGCTGAGCTAGAGGCCAAAATCTACAGGTAGGCACTTTGCAAAAAACACCTCTGTTTTCTTTAAAAAAATTGGATGTGTCCATGTTGCGCTTTGGGGCATTTCCTGTCGCGGGCGCTAGGCCTACCCACACAAGTGAGGTATAATTCTTATCGGGAGACTTGGGGGAACGCTGGGTGGAAGGAAATTAGTGGCTCCTCTCAGATTGCAGAACTTTCTGCCACAGAAATGTGAGGAACATGTGTTTTTTTAGCCACATTTTGAGGTTTGCAAAGGATTCTGGGTAACAGAACCTTGTCAGAGCCCCAAAAGTCACCCCATCTTGGATTCCCCTAGGTCTCTAGTTTAAAAAAATGCACAGGTCTGGTAGGTTTCCCTAGGTGCTGGCTGAGCTAGAGGCCAAAATCTACATGTAGGCACTTTGCGAAAAACACCTCTGTTTTCTTTCAAAAAATTGGATGTGTCCACGTTGCGCTTTGGGGCATTTCCTATCGCGGGCGCTAGGCCTACCCACACAAGTGAGGTATAATTTTTATCGGGAGACTTGGGGGAACGCTGGATGGAAGGAAATTTGTGGCTCCTCTCAGATTCCAGAACTTTCTGCCACGGAAATGTGAGGAACATGTGTTTTTTTAGCCAAATTTTGAGGTTTGCAAAGGATTCTGGGTAACAGAACCTGGTCAGAGCCCCACAAGTCACCCCATCTTGGATTCCCCTAGGTCTCTAGTTTTCAAAAATGCACAGGTTTGGTAGGTTTCCCTAGCTGCCGGCTGAGCTAGAGGCCAAAATCTACAGGTAGGCACTTTGCAAAAAACACCTCTGTTTTCTTTAAAAAAATTGGATGTGTCCACATTGTGCTTTGGGGCATTTCCTGTCGCAGGCGCTAGGCCTACCCACACAAGTGAGGTATCATTTTTATCGGGAGACTTGGGTAAACGCTGGGTGGAAGGAAATTTGTGGCTCCTCTCAGATTCTAGAACTTTCTGCCACAGAATTGTGACGAACATGTGTTTTTTTAGCCAAATTTTGAGGTTTGCAAAGGATTCTGGGTAACAGAACCTGGTCAGAGACCCACAAGTCACCCCATTTTGGATTCCTCTAGGTCTCTAGTTTTAAAAATTGCACAGGTTTGGTAGGTTTCCCTAGGTGCCGGCTGAGCTAAAGGACAAAATCTACAGGTAGGCACTTTGCGAAAAACACCTCTGTTTTCTTTCAAAAAATTGGATGTGTCCACGTTGCGCTTTGGGGAATTTTCTGTCGCAGGCGCTAGGCCTACCCACACAAGTGAGGTATCATTGTTATCGGGAGAGTTGGGGGACCGCTGGGTGGAAGGAAATTTGTGGGTCCTCTCAGATTACAGAACTTTCTGCCACAGAAATGTTAGGAACATGTGTTTTTGTAGCCAAATTCTGAGGTTTGCATAGGATTCTGGGTAACAGAACC
The DNA here is from genome assembly GCF_031143425.1 of Pleurodeles waltl. Classification (NCBI taxonomy): domain Eukaryota; kingdom Metazoa; phylum Chordata; class Amphibia; order Caudata; family Salamandridae; genus Pleurodeles; species Pleurodeles waltl. The sequence continues at coordinate 407,441 of NW_027150399.1, read as the reverse complement.
TGGTCAGAGCCCCACAAGTCACCCCATCTTGGATTCCCCTAGGTCTCTAGTTTTAAAAAATGCACAGGTTTGGTAGGTTTCCCTAGGTGCCGGCTGAGCTAAAGGACAAAATCTACAGGTAGGCACTTTGCGAAAAACACCTCGGTTTTCTTTCAAAAAATTGGATGTGTCCACGTTGCGCTTTGGGGAATTTTCTGTCGCAGGCGCTAGGCGTACCCACACAAGTGAGGTATCATTGTTATCGGGAGACTTGGGGGAACGCTGGGTGGAAGGAAATTTGTGGCTCCTCTCAGATTCCAGAACTTTCTGCCACAGAAATGTGAGGAACATGTGTTTTTGTAGCCAAATTCTGAGGTTTGCATAGGATTCTGGGTAACAGAACCTGGTCAGAGCCCCACAAGTCACCCCATCTTGGATTCCCCTTGGTCTCTAGTTTTAAAAAATGCAGAGGTTTGGTAGGTTTCCCTAGGTGCCGGCTGAGCTGGAGGCCAAAATCTACAGGTAGGCACTTTGCAAAAAACACCTCTGTTTTCTTAAAAAAAATTGGATGTGTCCACATTGTGCTTTGGGGCATTTCCTGTCGCAGGCGCTAGGCGTACCCACACAAGTGAGGTATCATTGTTATCGGGAGACTTGGGGGAACGCTGGGTGGAAGGAAATTTGTGGCTCCTCTCAGATTCCAGAACTTTCTGCCACAGAAATGTGAGGAACATGTGTTTTTGTAGCCAAATTCTGAGGTTTGCATAGGATTCTGGGTAACAGAACCTGGTCAGAGCCCCACAAGTCACCCCATCTTGGATTCCCCTAGGTCTCTAGTTTTCAAAAATGCACAGGTTTGGTAGGTTTCCCTAGCTGCCGGCTGAGCTAGAGGCCAAAATCTACAGGTAGGCACTTTGCAAAAAACACCTCTGTTTTCTTTCAAAAAATTGGATGTGTCCACATTGTGCTTTGGGGCATTTCCTGTCGCAGGCGCTAGGCCTACCCACACAAGTGAGGTATCATTTTTATCGGGAGACTTGGGGAAACGCTGGGTAGAAGGAAATTTGTGGCTCCTCTCAGATTCTAGAACTTTCTGCCACAGAATTGTGACGAACATGTTTTTTTTTAGCCAAAGTTTGAGGTTTGCAAAGGATTCTGGGTAACAGAACCTGGTCAGAGCCCCACAAGTCACCCCATCTTGGATTCCCCTTGGTCTCTAGTTTTCAAAAATGCACAGGTTTGGCAGGTTTCCCTAGGTGTCGGCTGAGCTGGAGGCCAAAATCTACAGGTAGGCACTTTGCAAAAAACACCTCTGTTTTCTTTAAAAAAATTGGATGTGTCCACATTGTGCTTTGGGGCATTTCCTGTCGCGGGCGCTAGGCCTACCCACACAAGTGAGGTATCATTTTTATCAGGAGACATGGGGGAACGCTGGGTGGAAGGAAATTTGTGGCTCCTCTCAGATTCCAGAACTTTCTGCCACAGAAATGTGAGGAACATGTGTTTGTTTTGCCAAATTCTGAGGTTTGCATAGGATTCTGGGTAACAGAACCTGGTCAGAGCCCCACAAGTCACCCCATCTTGGATTCCCCTTGGTCTCTAGTTTTAAAAAATGCACAGGTTTGGTAGGATTCCCTAGCTGCCGGCTGAGCTAGAGGCCAAAATCTACAGGTAGGCACTTTGCAAAAAACACCTCTGTTTTCTTTCAAAAAATTGGATGTGTCCACATTGTGCTTTGGGGCATTTCCTGTCGCAGGCGCTAGGCCTACCCACACAAGTGAGGTATCATTTTTATCGGGAGACTTGGGGAAACGCTGGGTGGAAGGAAATTTGTGGCTCCTCTCAGATTCTAGAACTTTCTGCCACAGAATTGTGACGAACATGTGTTTTTTTAGCCAAATTTTGAGGTTTGCAAAGGATTCTGGGTAACGGAACATGGTCAGAGCCCCACAAGTCACCCCATTTTGGATTCCTCTAGGTCTCTAGTTTTAAAAAATGCACAGGTTTGGTAGGTTTCCTTAGCTGCCGGCTGAGCTAAAGGCCAAAATCTACACGTAGGCACTTTGCGAAAAACACCTCTTTTTTCTTTCAAAAAATTGGATGTGTCCACGTTGCGCTTTGGGGAATTTTCTGTCGCAGGCGCTAGGCGTACCCACACAAGTGAGGTATCATTGTTATCGGGAGACTTGGGGGAACGCTGGGTGGAAGGAAATTTGTGGGTCCTCTCAGATTCCAGAACTTTCTGCCACAGAAATGTGAGGAACATGTGTTTTTGTAGCCAAATTCTGAGGTTTGCATAGGATTCTGGGTAACAGAACCTGGTCAGAGCCCCACAAGTCACCCCATCTTGGATTCCCGTAGATCTCTAGTTTTCAAAAATGCACAGGTTTGGTAGGTTTCCCTAGCTGCCGGCTGAGCTAGAGGCCAAAATCTACAGGTAGGCACTTTGCAAAAAACACCTCTGTTTTCTTTCAAAAAATTGGATGTGTCCACATTGTGCTTTGGGGCATTTCCTGTCGCAGGCGCTAGGCCTACCCACACAAGTGAGGTATCATTTTTATCAGGAGACATGGGGGAACACTGGGTGGAAGGAAATTTGTGGCTCCTCTCAGATTCCAGAACTTTCTGCCACAGAAATGTGAGGAACATGTGTTTTTTTAGCCAAATTCTGAGGTTTGCATAGGATTCTGGGTAACAGAACCTGGTCAGAGCCCCACAAGTCACCCCATCTTGGATTCCCCTAGGTCTCTAGTTTTAAAAAATGCACAGGTTTGGTAGGTTTCCCTAGCTGCCGGCTGAGCTAGAGGCCAAAATCTACAGGTAGGCACTTTGCAAAAAACACCTCTGTTTTCTTTCAAAAAATTGGATGTGTCCACATTGTGCTTTGGGGCATTTCCTGTCGCAGGCGCTAGGCATACCCACACAAGTGAGGTATCATTTTTATCGGGAGACTTGGGGAAATGCTGGGTGGAAGGAAATTTGTGGCTCCTCTCAGATTCTAGAACTTTCTGCCACAGAATTGTGACAAACATGTGTTTTTTTACCCAAAGTTTGAGGTTTGCAAAGGATTCTGGGTAACAGAACCTGGTCAGAGCCCCACAAGTCACCCCATCTTGGATTCCCCTTGGTCTCTAGGTTTCAAAAATGCACAGGTTTGGTAGGTTTCCCTAGGTGCCGGCTGAGCTGGAGGCCAAAATCTACAGGTAGGCACTTTGCAAAAAACACCTCTGTTTTCTTTCAAAAAATTGGATGTGTCCACATTGTGCTTTGGGGCATTTCCTGTCGCAGGCGCTAGGCCTACCCACACAAGTGAGGTATCATTTTTATCAGGAGACATGGGGGAACGCTGGGTGGAAGGAAATTTGTGGCTCCTCTCACATTCCAGAACTTTCTGCCACAGAGATGTGAGGAACATGTGTTTTTTTAGCCAAATTCTGAGGTTTGCATAGGATTCTGGTTAACAGAACCTGGTCAGAGCCCCACAAGTCACCCCATCTTGGATTCCCCTAGGTCTCTAGTTTTCAAAAATGCACAGGTTTGGTAGGTTTCCCTAGCTGCCGGCTGAGCTAGAGGCCAAAATCTACAGGTAGGCACTTTGCAAAAAACACCTCTGTTTTCTTTCAAAAAATTGGATGTGTCCACATTGTGCTTTGGGGCATTTCCTGTCGCAGGCGCTAGGCCTACCCACACAAGTGAGGTATCATTTTTATCGGGAGACTTGGGGAAACGCTGGGTGGAAGGAAATTTGTGGCTCCTCTCAGATTCTAGAACTTTCTGCCACAGAATTGTGACGAACATGTGTTTTTTTAGCCAAATTTTGAGGTTTGCAAAGGATTCTGGGTAACAGAACCTGGTCAGAGCCCCACAAGTCACCCCATCTTGGATTCCCCTAGGTCTCTAGTTTTAAAAAATGCACAGGTTTGGTAGGTTTCCCTAGGTGCCGGCTGAGCTAAAGGACAAAATCTACAGGTAGGCACTTTGCGAAAAACACCTCTGTTTTCTTTCAAAAAATTGGATGTGTCCACGTTGCGCTTTGGGGAATTTTCTGTCGCAGGCGCTAGGCGTACCCACACAAGTGAGGTATCATTGTTATCGGGAGACTTGGGGGAACGCTGGGTGGAAGGAAATTTGTGGGTCCTCTCAGATTCCAGAACTTTCTGCCACAGAAATGTGAGGAACATGTGTTTTTGTAGCCAAATTCTGAGGTTTGCATAGGATTCTGGGTAACAGAACCTGGTCAGAGCCCCACAAGTCACCCCATCTTGGATTCCCCTAGGTCTCTAGTTTTCAAAAATGCACAGGTTTGGTAGGTTTCCCTAGCTGCCGGCTGAGCTAGAGGCCAAAATCTACAGGTAGGCACTTTGCAAAAAACACCTCTGTTTTCTTTAAAAAAATTGGATGTGTCCACATTGTGCTTTGGGGCATTTCCTGTCGCAGGCGCTAGGCCTACCCACACAAGTGAGGTATCATTTTTATCAGGAGACATGGGGGAACGCTGGGTGGAAGGAAATTTGTGGCTCCTCTCAGATTCCAGAACTTTCTGCCACAGAAATGTGAGGAACATGTGTTTGTTTTGCCAAATTCTGAGGTTTGCATAGGATTCTGGGTAACAGAACCTGGTCAGAGCCCCACAAGTCACCCCATCTTGGATTCCCCTTGGTCTCTAGTTTTAAAAAATGCACAGGTTTGGTAGGATTCCCTAGCTGCCGGCTGAGCTAGAGGCCAAAATCTACAGGTAGGCACTTTGCAAAAAACACCTCTGTTTTCTTTCAAAAAATTGGATGTGTCCACATTGTGCTTTGGGGCATTTCCTGTCGCAGGCGCTAGGCCTACCCACACAAGTGAGGTATCATTTTTATCGGGAGACTTGGGGAAACGCTGGGTGGAAGGAAATTTGTGGCTCCTCTCAGATTCTAGAACTTTCTGCCACAGAATTGTGACGAACATGTGTTTTTTTAGCCAAATTTTGAGGTTTGCAAAGGATTCTGGGTAACGGAACATGGTCAGAGCCCCACAAGTCACCCCATTTTGGATTCCTCTAGGTCTCTAGTTTTAAAAAATGCACAGGTTTGGTAGGTTTCCTTAGCTGCCGGCTGAGCTAAAGGCCAAAATCTACACGTAGGCACTTTGCGAAAAACACCTCTTTTTTCTTTCAAAAAATTGGATGTGTCCACGTTGCGCTTTGGGGAATTTTCTGTCGCAGGCGCTAGGCGTACCCACACAAGTGAGGTATCATTGTTATCGGGAGACTTGGGGGAACGCTGGGTGGAAGGAAATTTGTGGGTCCTCTCAGATTCCAGAACTTTCTGCCACAGAAATGTGAGGAACATGTGTTTTTGTAGCCAAATTCTGAGGTTTGCATAGGATTCTGGGTAACAGAACCTGGTCAGAGCCCCACAAGTCACCCCATCTTGGATTCCCGTAGATCTCTAGTTTTCAAAAATGCACAGGTTTGGTAGGTTTCCCTAGCTGCCGGCTGAGCTAGAGGCCAAAATCTACAGGTAGGCACTTTGCAAAAAACACCTCTGTTTTCTTTCAAAAAATTGGATGTGTCCACATTGTGCTTTGGGGCATTTCCTGTCGCAGGCGCTAGGCCTACCCACACAAGTGAGGTATCATTTTTATCAGGAGACATGGGGGAACACTGGGTGGAAGGAAATTTGTGGCTCCTCTCAGATTCCAGAACTTTCTGCCACAGAAATGTGAGGAACATGTGTTTTTTTAGCCAAATTCTGAGGTTTGCATAGGATTCTGGGTAACAGAACCTGGTCAGAGCCCCACAAGTCACCCCATCTTGGATTCCCCTAGGTCTCTAGTTTTAAAAAATGCACAGGTTTGGTAGGTTTCCCTAGCTGCCGGCTGAGCTAGAGGCCAAAATCTACAGGTAGGCACTTTGCAAAAAACACCTCTGTTTTCTTTCAAAAAATTGGATGTGTCCACATTGTGCTTTGGGGCATTTCCTGTCGCAGGCGCTAGGCATACCCACACAAGTGAGGTATCATTTTTATCGGGAGACTTGGGGAAATGCTGGGTGGAAGGAAATTTGTGGCTCCTCTCAGATTCTAGAACTTTCTGCCACAGAATTGTGACAAACATGTGTTTTTTTACCCAAAGTTTGAGGTTTGCAAAGGATTCTGGGTAACAGAACCTGGTCAGAGCCCCACAAGTCACCCCATCTTGGATTCCCCTTGGTCTCTAGGTTTCAAAAATGCACAGGTTTGGTAGGTTTCCCTAGGTGCCGGCTGAGCTGGAGGCCAAAATCTACAGGTAGGCACTTTGCAAAAAACACCTCTGTTTTCTTTCAAAAAATTGGATGTGTCCACATTGTGCTTTGGGGCATTTCCTGTCGCAGGCGCTAGGCCTACCCACACAAGTGAGGTATCATTTTTATCAGGAGACATGGGGGAACGCTGGGTGGAAGGAAATTTGTGGCTCCTCTCACATTCCAGAACTTTCTGCCACAGAGATGTGAGGAACATGTGTTTTTTTAGCCAAATTCTGAGGTTTGCATAGGATTCTGGTTAACAGAACCTGGTCAGAGCCCCACAAGTCACCCCATCTTGGATTCCCCTAGGTCTCTAGTTTTCAAAAATGCACAGGTTTGGTAGGTTTCCCTAGCTGCCGGCTGAGCTAGAGGCCAAAATCTACAGGTAGGCACTTTGCAAAAAACACCTCTGTTTTCTTTCAAAAAATTGGATGTGTCCACATTGTGCTTTGGGGCATTTCCTGTCGCAGGCGCTAGGCCTACCCACACAAGTGAGGTATCATTTTTATCGGGAGACTTGGGGAAACGCTGGGTGGAAGGAAATTTGTGGCTCCTCTCAGATTCTAGAACTTTCTGCCACAGAATTGTGACGAACATGTGTTTTTTTAGCCAAATTTTGAGGTTTGCAAAGGATTCTGGGTAACAGAACCTGGTCAGAGCCCCACAAGTCACCCCATCTTGGATCCCCCTAGGTCTCTAGTTTTAAAAAATGCACAGGTTTGGTAGGTTTCCCTAGGTGCCGGCTGAGCTAAAGGACAAAATCTACAGGTAGGCACTTTGCGAAAAACACCTCTGTTTTCTTTCAAAAAATTGGATGTGTCCACGTTGCGCTTTGGGGAATTTTCTGTCGCAGGCGCTAGGCGTACCCACACAAGTGAGGTATCATTGTTATCGGGAGACTTGGGGGAACGCTGGGTGGAAGGAAATTTGTGGGTCCTCTCAGATTCCAGAACTTTCTGCCACAGAAATGTGAGGAACATGTGTTTTTGTAGCCAAATTCTGAGGTTTGCATAGGATTCTGGGTAACAGAACCTGGTCAGAGCCCCACAAGTCACCCCATCTTGGATTCCCCTAGGTCTCTAGTTTTCAAAAATGCACAGGTTTGGTAGGTTTCCCTAGCTGCCGGCTGAGCTAGAGGCCAAAATCTACAGGTAGGCACTTTGCAAAAAACACCTCTGTTTTCTTTAAAAAAATTGGATGTGTCCACATTGTGCTTTGGGGCATTTCCTGTCGCAGGCGCTAGGCCTACCCACACAAGTGAGGTATCATTTTTATCAGGAGACATGGGGGAACACTGGGTAGAAGGAAATTTGTGGCTCTCTCAGATTCCAGAACTTTCTGCCACAGAAATGTGAGGAACATGTGTTTTTTTAGCCAAATTCTCAGGTTTGCATAGGATTCTGTGTAACAGAACCTGGTCAGAGCCCCACAAGTCACCCCATCTTGGATTCCCCTAGGTCTCTAGTTTTCAAAAATGCACAGGTTTGGTAGGTTTCCCTAGCTGCCGGCTGAGCTAGAGGCCAAAATCTACAGGTAGGCACTTTGCAAAAAACACCTCTGTTTTCTTTCAAAAAATTGGATGTGTCCACATTGTGCTTTGGGGCATTTCCTGTCGCAGGCGCTAGGCCTACCCACACAAGTGAGGTATCATTTTTATCGGGAGACTTGGGGAAACGCTGGGTAGAAGGAAATTTGTGGCTCCTCTCAGATTCTAGAACTTTCTGCCACAGAATTGTGACGAACATGTTTTTTTTTAGCCAAAGTTTGAGGTTTGCAAAGGATTCTGGGTAACAGAACCTGGTCAGAGCCCCACAAGTCACCCCATCTTGGATTCCCCTTGGTCTCTAGTTTTAAAAAATGCACAGGTTTGGCAGGTTTCGCTAGGTGTCGGCTGAGTTGGAGGCCAAAATCTACAGGTAGGCACTTTGCAAAAAACACCTCTGTTTTCTTTAAAAAAATTGGATGTGTCCACGTTGTGCTTTGGGGCATTTCCTGTCGCGGGCGCTAGGCCTACCCACACAAGTAAGGTATCATTTTTATCAGGAGACATGGGGGAACGCTGGCTGGAAGGAAATTTGTGGCTCCTCTCAGATTCCAGAACTTTCTGCCACAGAAATGTGAGGAACATGTGTTTGTTTTGCCAAATTCTGAGGTTTGCATAGGATTCTGGGTAACAGAACCTGGTCAGAGCCCCACAAGTCACCCCATCTTGGATTCCCCTAGGTCTCTAGTTTTAAAAAATGCACAGGTTTGGTAGGTTTCCCTAGGTGCCGGCTGAGCTAAAGGCCAAAATCTACATGTAGGCACTTTGCGAAAAACACCTCTGTTTTCTTTCAAAAAATTGGATGTGTCCACGTTGCGCTTTGGTGAATTTTCTGTCGCAGGCGCTAGGCCTACCCACACAAGTGAGGTATCATTGTTATCGGGAGACTTGGGGGAACGCTGGGTGGAAGGAAATTTGTGGGTCCTCTCAGATTCCAGAACTTTCTGCCACAGAAATGTGAGGAACATGTGTTTTTGTAGCCAAATTCTGAGGTTTGCATAGGATTCTGGGTAACAGAACCTGGTCAGAGTCCCACAAGTCACCCCATCTTGGATTCCCCTAGATCTCTACTTTTAAAAAATGCACAGGTTTGGTAGGTTTCCCTAGGTGCCGGCTGAGCTAAAGGACAAAATCTACAGGTAGGCACTTTGCGAAAAACACCTCTGTTTTCTTTCAAAAAATTGGATGTGTCCACGTTGCGCTTTGGGGAATTTTCTGTCGCAGGCGCTAGGCGTACCCACACAAGTGAGGTATCATTGTTATCGGGAGACTTGGGGGAACGCTGGGTGGAAGGAAATTTGTAGGTCCTCTCAGATTCCAGAACTTTCTGCCACAGAAATGTGAGGAACATGTGTTTTTGTAGCCAAATTCTGAGGTTTGCATAGGATTCTGGGTAACAGAACCTGGTCAGAGCCCCACAAGTCACCCCATCTTGGATTCCCCTAGGTCTCTAGTTTTCAAAAATGCACAGGTTTGGTAGGTTTCCCTTGCTGCCGGCTGAGCTAGAGGCCAAAATCTACAGGTAGGCACTTTGCAAAAAACACCTCTGTTTTCTTTCAAAAAATTGGATGTGTCCACATTGTGCTTTGGGGCATTTCCTGTCGCAGGCGCTAGGCCTACCCACACAAGTGAGGTATCATTTTTATCGGGAGACTTGGGGAAACGCTGGGTGGAAGGAAATTTGTGGCTCCTCTCAGATTCCAGAACTTTCTGCCACAGAAATGTGAGGAACATGTGTTTTTTTAGCCAAATTCTCAGGTTTGCATAGGATTCTGGGTAACAGAACCTGGTCAGAGCCCCACAAGTCACCCCATCTTGGATTCCCCTAGGTCTCTAGTTTTCAAAAATGCACAGGTTTGGTAGGTTTCCCTAGCTGCCGGCTGAGCTAGAGGCCAAAATCTACAGGTAGGCACTTTGCAAAAAACACCTCTGTTTTCTTTCAAAAAATTGGATGTGTCCACATTGTGCTTTGGGGCATTTCCTGTCGCAGGCGCTAGGCCTACCCACACAAGTGAGGTATCATTTTTATCGGGAGACTTGGGGAAACGCTGGGTAGAAGGAAATTTGTGGCTCCTCTCAGATTCTAGAACTTTCTGCCACAGAATTGTGACGAACATGTTTTTTTTTAGCCAAAGTTTGAGGTTTGCAAAGGATTCTGGGTAACAGAACCTGGTCAGAGCCCCACAAGTCACCCCATCTTGGATTCCCCTTGGTCTCTAGTTTTAAAAAATGCACAGGTTTGGCAGGTTTCGCTAGGTGTCGGCTGAGTTGGAGGCCAAAATCTACAGGTAGGCACTTTGCAAAAAACACCTCTGTTTTCTTTAAAAAAATTGGATGTGTCCACGTTGTGCTTTGGGGCATTTCCTGTCGCGGGCGCTAGGCCTACCCACACAAGTAAGGTATCATTTTTATCAGGAGACATGGGGGAACGCTGGCTGGAAGGAAATTTGTGGCTCCTCTCAGATTCCAGAACTTTCTGCCACAGAAATGTGAGGAACATGTGTTTGTTTTGCCAAATTCTGAGGTTTGCATAGGATTCTGGGTAACAGAACCTGGTCAGAGCCCCACAAGTCACCCCATCTTGGATTCCCCTAGGTCTCTAGTTTTAAAAAATGCACAGGTTTGGTAGGTTTCCCTAGGTGCCGGCTGAGCTAAAGGCCAAAATCTACATGTAGGCACTTTGCGAAAAACACCTCTGTTTTCTTTCAAAAAATTGGATGTGTCCACGTTGCGCTTTGGTGAATTTTCTGTCGCAGGCGCTAGGCCTACCCACACAAGTGAGGTATCATTGTTATCGGGAGACTTGGGGGAACGCTGGGTGGAAGGAAATTTGTGGGTCCTCTCAGATTCCAGAACTTTCTGCCACAGAAATGTGAGGAACATGTGTTTTTGTAGCCAAATTCTGAGGTTTGCATAGGATTCTGGGTAACAGAACCTGGTCAGAGTCCCACAAGTCACCCCATCTTGGATTCCCCTAGATCTCTACTTTTAAAAAATGCACAGGTTTGGTAGGTTTCCCTAGGTGCCGGCTGAGCTAAAGGACAAAATCTACAGGTAGGCACTTTGCGAAAAACACCTCTGTTTTCTTTCAAAAAATTGGATGTGTCCACGTTGCGCTTTGGGGAATTTTCTGTCGCAGGCGCTAGGCGTACCCACACAAGTGAGGTATCATTGTTATCGGGAGACTTGGGGGAACGCTGGGTGGAAGGAAATTTGTAGGTCCTCTCAGATTCCAGAACTTTCTGCCACAGAAATGTGAGGAACATGTGTTTTTGTAGCCAAATTCTGAGGTTTGCATAGGATTCTGGGTAACAGAACCTGGTCAGAGCCCCACAAGTCACCCCATCTTGGATTCCCCTAGGTCTCTAGTTTTCAAAAATGCACAGGTTTGGTAGGTTTCCCTTGCTGCCGGCTGAGCTAGAGGCCAAAATCTACAGGTAGGCACTTTGCAAAAAACACCTCTGTTTTCTTTCAAAAAATTGGATGTGTCCACATTGTGCTTTGGGGCATTTCCTGTCGCAGGCGCTAGGCCTACCCACACAAGTGAGGTATCATTTTTATCGGGAGACTTGGGGAAACGCTGGGTGGAAGGAAATTTGTGGCTCCTCTCAGATTCCAGAACTTTCTGCCACAGAAATGTGAGGAACATGTGTTTTTTTAGCCAAATTCTGAGGTTTGCATAGGATTCTGGGTAACAGAACCTGGTCAGAGCCCCACAAGTCACACCATCTTGGATTCCCCTAGGTCTCTAGTTTTAAAAAACGCACAGGTTTGGTAGGTTTCCCTAGCTGCCGGCTGAGCTAGAGGCCAAAATCTACAGGAAGGCACTTTCCAAAAAACACCTCTGTTTTCTTTCAAAAAATTGGATGTGTCCACATTGTGCTTTGGGGCATTTCCTGTCGCAGGCGCTAGGCATACCCACACAAGTGAGGTATCATTTTTATCGGGAGACTTGGGGAAATGCTGGGTGGAAGGAAATTTGTGGCTCCTCTCAGATTCTAGAACTTTCTGCCACAGAATTATGACAAACATGTGTTTTTTTACCCAAAGTTTGAGGTTTGCAAAGGATTCTGGGTAACAGAACCTGGTCAGAGCCCCACAAGTCACCCCATCTTGGATTCCCCTTGGTCTCTAGTTTTCAAAAATGCACAGGTTTGGTAGGTTTCCCTAGGTGCCGGCTGAGCTGGAGGCCAAAATCTACAGGTAGGCACTTTGCAAAAAACACCTCTGTTTTCTTTCAAAAAATTGGATGTGTCCACATTGTGCTTTGGGGCATTTCCTGTCGCAGGCGCTAGGCCTACCCACACAAGTGAGGTATCATTTTTATCAGGAGACATGGGGGAACGCTGGGTGGAAGGAAATTTGTGGCTCCTCTCAGATTCCAGAACTTTCTGCCACAGAAATGTGAGGAACATGTGTTTTTTTAGCCAAATTCTGAGGTTTGCATAGGATTCTGGGTAACAGAACCTGGTCAGAGCCCCACAAGTCACCCCATCTTGGATTCCCCTAGGTCTCTAGTTTTCAAAAATGCACAGGTTTGGTAGGTTTCCCTAGCTGCCGGCTGAGCTGGAGGCCAAAATCTACAGGTAGGCACTTTGCAAAAAACACCTCTGTTTTCTTTCAAAAAATTGGATGTGTCCACATTGTGCTTTGGGGCATTTCCTGTCGCAGGCGCTAGGCCTACCCACACAAGTGAGGTATCATTTTTATCGGGAGACTTGGGGAAACGCTGGGTAGAAGGAAATTTGTGGCTCCTCTCAGATTCTAGAACTTTCTGCCACAGAATTGTGACGAACATGTTTTTTTTTAGCCAAAGTTTGAGGTTTGCAAAGGATTCTGGGTAACAGAACCTGGTCAGAGCCCCACAAGTCACCCCATCTTGGATTCCCCTTGGTCTCTAGTTTTAAAAAATGCACAGGTTTGGCAGGTTTCGCTAGGTGTCGGCTGAGTTGGAGGCCAAAATCTACAGGTAGGCACTTTGCAAAAAACACCTCTGTTTTCTTTAAAAAAATTGGATGTGTCCACGTTGTGCTTTGGGGCATTTCCTGTCGCGGGCGCTAGGCCTACCCACACAAGTAAGGTATCATTTTTATCAGGAGACATGGGGGAACGCTGGCTGGAAGGAAATTTGTGGCTCCTCTCAGATTCCAGAACTTTCTGCCACAGAAATGTGAGGAACATGTGTTTGTTTTGCCAAATTCTGAGGTTTGCATAGGATTCTGGGTAACAGAACCTGGTCAGAGCCCCACAAGTCACCCCATCTTGGATTCCCCTAGGTCTCTAGTTTTAAAAAATGCACAGGTTTGGTAGGTTTCCCTAGGTGCCGGCTGAGCTAAAGGCCAAAATCTACATGTAGGCACTTTGCGAAAAACACCTCTGTTTTCTTTCAAAAAATTGGATGTGTCCACGTTGCGCTTTGGTGAATTTTCTGTCGCAGGCGCTAGGCCTACCCACACAAGTGAGGTATCATTGTTATCGGGAGACTTGGGGGAACGCTGGGTGGAAGGAAATTTGTGGGTCCTCTCAGATTCCAGAACTTTCTGCCACAGAAATGTGAGGAACATGTGTTTTTGTAGCCAAATTCTGAGGTTTGCATAGGATTCTGGGTAACAGAACCTGGTCAGAGTCCCACAAGTCACCCCATCTTGGATTCCCCTAGATCTCTACTTTTAAAAAATGCACAGGTTTGGTAGGTTTCCCTAGGTGCCGGCTGAGCTAAAGGACAAAATCTACAGGTAGGCACTTTGCGAAAAACACCTCTGTTTTCTTTCAAAAAATTGGATGTGTCCACGTTGCGCTTTGGGGAATTTTCTGTCGCAGGCGCTAGGCGTACCCACACAAGTGAGGTATCATTGTTATCGGGAGACTTGGGGGAACGCTGGGTGGAAGGAAATTTGTAGGTCCTCTCAGATTCCAGAACTTTCTGCCACAGAAATGTGAGGAACATGTGTTTTTGTAGCCAAATTCTGAGGTTTGCATAGGATTCTGGGTAACAGAACCTGGTCAGAGCCCCACAAGTCACCCCATCTTGGATTCCCCTAGGTCTCTAGTTTTCAAAAATGCACAGGTTTGGTAGGTTTCCCTTGCTGCCGGCTGAGCTAGAGGCCAAAATCTACAGGTAGGCACTTTGCAAAAAACACCTCTGTTTTCTTTCAAAAAATTGGATGTGTCCACATTGTGCTTTGGGGCATTTCCTGTCGCAGGCGCTAGGCCTACCCACACAAGTGAGGTATCATTTTTATCGGGAGACTTGGGGAAACGCTGGGTGGAAGGAAATTTGTGGCTCCTCTCAGATTCCAGAACTTTCTGCCACAGAAATGTGAGGAACATGTGTTTTTTTAGCCAAATTCTCAGGTTTGCATAGGATTCTGGGTAACAGAACCTGGTCAGAGCCCCACAAGTCACCCCATCTTGGATTCCCCTAGGTCTCTAGTTTTCAAAAATGCACAGGTTTGGTAGGTTTCCCTAGCTGCCGGCTGAGCTAGAGGCCAAAATCTACAGGTAGGCACTTTGCAAAAAACACCTCTGTTTTCTTTCAAAAAATTGGATGTGTCCACATTGTGCTTTGGGGCATTTCCTGTCGCAGGCGCTAGGCCTACCCACACAAGTGAGGTATCATTTTTATCGGGAGACTTGGGGAAACGCTGGGTAGAAGGAAATTTGTGGCTCCTCTCAGATTCTAGAACTTTCTGCCACAGAATTGTGACGAACATGTTTTTTTTTAGCCAAAGTTTGAGGTTTGCAAAGGATTCTGGGTAACAGAACCTGGTCAGAGCCCCACAAGTCACCCCATCTTGGATTCCCCTTGGTCTCTAGTTTTAAAAAATGCACAGGTTTGGCAGGTTTCGCTAGGTGTCGGCTGAGTTGGAGGCCAAAATCTACAGGTAGGCACTTTGCAAAAAACACCTCTGTTTTCTTTAAAAAAATTGGATGTGTCCACGTTGTGCTTTGGGGCATTTCCTGTCGCGGGCGCTAGGCCTACCCACACAAGTAAGGTATCATTTTTATCAGGAGACATGGGGGAACGCTGGCTGGAAGGAAATTTGTGGCTCCTCTCAGATTCCAGAACTTTCTGCCACAGAAATGTGAGGAACATGTGTTTGTTTTGCCAAATTCTGAGGTTTGCATAGGATTCTGGGTAACAGAACCTGGTCAGAGCCCCACAAGTCACCCCATCTTGGATTCCCCTAGGTCTCTAGTTTTAAAAAATGCACAGGTTTGGTAGGTTTCCCTAGGTGCCGGCTGAGCTAAAGGCCAAAATCTACATGTAGGCACTTTGCGAAAAACACCTCTGTTTTCTTTCAAAAAATTGGATGTGTCCACGTTGCGCTTTGGTGAATTTTCTGTCGCAGGCGCTAGGCCTACCCACACAAGTGAGGTATCATTGTTATCGGGAGACTTGGGGGAACGCTGGGTGGAAGGAAATTTGTGGGTCCTCTCAGATTCCAGAACTTTCTGCCACAGAAATGTGAGGAACATGTGTTTTTGTAGCCAAATTCTGAGGTTTGCATAGGATTCTGGGTAACAGAACCTGGTCAGAGTCCCACAAGTCACCCCATCTTGGATTCCCCTAGATCTCTACTTTTAAAAAATGCACAGGTTTGGTAGGTTTCCCTAGGTGCCGGCTGAGCTAAAGGACAAAATCTACAGGTAGGCACTTTGCGAAAAACACCTCTGTTTTCTTTCAAAAAATTGGATGTGTCCACGTTGCGCTTTGGGGAATTTTCTGTCGCAGGCGCTAGGCGTACCCACACAAGTGAGGTATCATTGTTATCGGGAGACTTGGGGGAACGCTGGGTGGAAGGAAATTTGTAGGTCCTCTCAGATTCCAGAACTTTCTGCCACAGAAATGTGAGGAACATGTGTTTTTGTAGCCAAATTCTGAGGTTTGCATAGGATTCTGGGTAACAGAACCTGGTCAGAGCCCCACAAGTCACCCCATCTTGGATTCCCCTAGGTCTCTAGTTTTCAAAAATGCACAGGTTTGGTAGGTTTCCCTTGCTGCCGGCTGAGCTAGAGGCCAAAATCTACAGGTAGGCACTTTGCAAAAAACACCTCTGTTTTCTTTCAAAAAATTGGATGTGTCCACATTGTGCTTTGGGGCATTTCCTGTCGCAGGCGCTAGGCCTACCCACACAAGTGAGGTATCATTTTTATCGGGAGACTTGGGGAAACGCTGGGTGGAAGGAAATTTGTGGCTCCTCTCAGATTCCAGAACTTTCTGCCACAGAAATGTGAGGAACATGTGTTTTTTTAGCCAAATTCTGAGGTTTGCATAGGATTCTGGGTAACAGAACCTGGTCAGAGCCCCACAAGTCACACCATCTTGGATTCCCCTAGGTCTCTAGTTTTAAAAAACGCACAGGTTTGGTAGGTTTCCCTAGCTGCCGGCTGAGCTAGAGGCCAAAATCTACAGGAAGGCACTTTCCAAAAAACACCTCTGTTTTCTTTCAAAAAATTGGATGTGTCCACATTGTGCTTTGGGGCATTTCCTGTCGCAGGCGCTAGGCATACCCACACAAGTGAGGTATCATTTTTATCGGGAGACTTGGGGAAATGCTGGGTGGAAGGAAATTTGTGGCTCCTCTCAGATTCTAGAACTTTCTGCCACAGAATTATGACAAACATGTGTTTTTTTACCCAAAGTTTGAGGTTTGCAAAGGATTCTGGGTAACAGAACCTGGTCAGAGCCCCACAAGTCACCCCATCTTGGATTCCCCTTGGTCTCTAGTTTTCAAAAATGCACAGGTTTGGTAGGTTTCCCTAGGTGCCGGCTGAGCTGGAGGCCAAAATCTACAGGTAGGCACTTTGCAAAAAACACCTCTGTTTTCTTTCAAAAAATTGGATGTGTCCACATTGTGCTTTGGGGCATTTCCTGTCGCAGGCGCTAGGCCTACCCACACAAGTGAGGTATCATTTTTATCAGGAGACATGGGGGAACGCTGGGTGGAAGGAAATTGGTGGCTCCTCTCAGATTCCAGAACTTTCTGCCACAGAAATGTGAGGAACATGTGTTTTTTTAGCCAAATTCTGAGGTTTGCATAGGATTCTGGGTAACAGAACCTGGTCAGAGCCCCACAAGTCACCCCATCTTGGATTCCCCTAGGTCTCTAGTTTTCAAAAATGCACAGGTTTGGTAGGTTTCCCTAGCTGCCGGCTGAGCTGGAGGCCAAAATCTACAGGTAGGCACTTTGCAAAAAACACCTCTGTTTTCTTTCAAAAAATTGGATGTGTCCACATTGTGCTTTGGGGCATTTCCTGTTGCAGGCGCTAGGCCTACCCACACAAGTGAGGTATCATTTTTATCAGGAGACATGGGGGAACACTGGGTGGAAGGAAATTTGTGGCTCCTCTCAGATTCCAGAACTTTCTGCCACAGAAATGTGAGGAACATGTGTTTTTTTAGCCAAATTCTGAGGTTTGCATAGGATTCTGGGTAACAGAACCTGGTCAGAGCCCCACAAGTCACCCCATCTTGGATTCCCCTAGGTCTCTAGTTTTCAAAAATGCACAGGTTTGGTAGGTTTCCCTAGCTGCCGGCTGAGCTAGAGGCCAAAATCTACAGGTAGGCACTTTGCAAAAAACAACTCTGTTTTCGTTCAAAAAATTGGATGTGTCCACATTGTGCTTTGGGGCATTTCCTGTAGCAGGCGCTAGGCCTACCCACACAAGTGAGGTATCATTTTTATCGGGAGACTTGGGGAAACGCTGGGTGGAAGGAAATTTGTGGCTCCTCTCAGATTCTAGAACTTTCTGCCACAGAATTGTGACGAACATGTGTTTTTTTAGCCAAATTTTGAGGTTTGCAAAGGATTCTGGGTAACAGAACCTGGTCAGAGCCCCACAAGTCACCCCATCTTGGATTCCCCTTGGTCTCTAGTTTTCAAAAATGCACAGGTTTGGTAGGTTTCCCTAGGTGCCGGCTGAGGTAGAGGTCAAAATCTACAGGTAGGCACTTTGCGAAAAACACCTCTGTTTTCTTTCAAAAAATTGGATGTGTCCACGTTGCGCTTTGGGGCATTTCCTGTTGCGGGCGCTAGGCCTACCCACACAAGTGAGGTAACATTTTTATAGGGAGACTTGGGGGAACGCTGGGTGGAAGGAAATTTGTGGGTCCTCTCAGATTCCAGAACTTTCTGCCACAGAAATGTGAGGAACATGTGTTTTTTTAGCCAAATTCTGAGGTTTGCATAGGATTCTGGGTAACAGAACCTGGTCAGAGCCCCACAAGTCTCCCCTTCTTGGATTCCCCTAGGTCTCTAGTTTTAAAAAATGCACAGGTTTGGTAGGTTTCCCTAGCTGCCGGCTGAGCTAGAGGCCAAAATCTACAGGTAGGCACTTTGCAAAAAACACCTCTGTTTTCTTTAAAAAAATTGGATGTGTCCACATTGTGCTTTGGGGCATTTCCTGTCACAGGCGCTAGGCCTACCCACACAAGTGAGGTATCATTTTTATCGGGAGACTTGGGGAAACGCTGGGTAGAAGGAAATTTGTGGCTCCTCTCAGATTCTAGAACTTTCTGCCACAGAATTGTGACGAACATGTTTTTTTTTTGCCAAAGTTTGAGGTTTGCAAAGGATTCTGGGTAACAGAACCTGGTCAGAGCCCCACAAGTCACCCCATCTTGGATTCCCCTTGGTCTCTAGTTTTCAAAAATGCACAGGTTTGGTAGGTTTCCCTAGGTGCCGGCTGAGCTGGAGGCCAAAATCTACAGGTAGGCACTTTGCAAAAAACACCTCTGTTTTCTTTCAAAAAATTGGATGTGTCCACATTGTGCTTTGGGGCATTTCCTGTCACAGGCGCTAGGCCTACCCACACAAGTGAGGTATCATTTTTATCGGGAGACTTGGGGAAACGCTGGGTGGAAGTAAATTTGTGGCTCCTCTCAGATTCCGGAACTTTCTGCCACAGAAATGTGACGAACATGTGTTTTTTTAGCCAAATTTTGAGGTTTGCAAAGGATTCTGGGTAACAGAACCTGGTCAGAGCCCCACAAGTCACCCCATCTTGGATTCCCCTTGGTCTCTAGTTTTCAAAAATGCACAGGTTTGGTAGGTTTCCCTAGGTGCCGGCTGAGCTGGAGGCCAAAATCTACAGGTAGGCACTTTGCAAAAAACACCTCTGTTTTCTTTCAAAAAATTGGATGTGTCCACGTTGCGCTTTGGGGCATTTCCTGTCGCGGGCGCTAGGCCTACCCACACAAGTGAGGTATCATTTTTATCAGGAGACATGGGGGAACGCTGGGTGGAAGGAAATTTGTGGCTCCTCTCAGATTCCAGAACTTTCTGCCACAGAAATGTGAGGAACATGTGTTTTTTTAGCGAAATTCTGAGGTTTGCATAGGATTCTGGGTAACAGAACCTGGTCAGAGCCTCACAAGTCACCCCATCTTGGATTCCCCTAGGTCTCTAGTTTTCAAAAATGCACAGGTTTGGTAGGTTTCCCTAGCTGCCGGCTGAGCTAGAGACCAAAATCTACAGGTAGGCACTTTGCAAAAAACACCTCTGTTTTCTTTCAAAAAATTGGATGTGTCCACATTGTGCTTTGGGGCATTTCCTGTTGCAGGCGCTAGGCCTACCCACACAAGTGAGGTATCATTTTTATCAGGAGACATGGGGGAACACTGGGTGGAAGGAAATTTGTGGCTCCTCTCAGATTCCAGAACTTTCTGCCACAGAAATGTGAGGAACATGTGTTTTTTTAGCCAAATTCTGAGGTTTGCATAGGATTCTGGGTAACAGAACCTGGTCAGAGCCCCACAAGTCACCCCATCTTGGATTCCCCTAGGTCTCTAGTTTTCAAAAATGCACAGGTTTGGTAGGTTTCCCTAGCTGCCGGCTGAGCTAGAGGCCAAAATCTACAGGTAGGCACTTTGCAAAAAACAACTCTGTTTTCTTTCAAAAAATTGGATGTGTCCACATTGTGCTTTGGGGCATTTCCTGTAGCAGGCGCTAGGCCTACCCACACAAGTGAGGTATCATTTTTATCGGGAGACTTGGGGAAACGCTGGGTGGAAGGAAATTTGTGGCTCCTCTCAGATTCTAGAACTTTCTGCCACAGAATTGTGACGAACATGTGTTTTTTTAGCCAAATTTTGAGGTTTGCAAAGGATTCTGGGTAACAGAACCTGGTCAGAGCCCCACAAGTCACCCCATCTTGGATTCCCCTTGGTCTCTAGTTTTCAAAAATGCACAGGTTTGGTAGGTTTCCCTAGGTGCCGGCTGAGCTAGAGGTCAAAATCTACAGGTAGGCACTTTGCGAAAAACACCTCTGTTTTCTTTCAAAAAATTGGATGTGTCCACGTTGCGCTTTGGGGCATTTCCTGTTGCGGGCGCTAGGCCTACCCACACAAGTGAGGTAACATTTTTATAGGGAGACTTGGGGCAACGCTGGGTGGAAGGAAATTTGTGGGTCCTCTCAGATTCCAGAACTTTCTGCCACAGAAATGTGAGGAACATGTGTTTTTTTAGCCAAATTCTGAGGTTTGCATAGGATTCTGGGTAACAGAACCTGGTCAGAGCCCCACAAGTCACCCCTTCTTGGATTCCCCTAGGTCTCTAGTTTTAAAAAATGCACAGGTTTGGTAGGTTTCCCTAGCTGCCGGCTGAGCTAGAGGCCAAAATCTACAGGTAGGCACTTTGCAAAAAACACCTCTGTTTTCTTTAAAAAAATTGGATGTGTCCACATTGTGCTTTGGGGCATTTCCTGTCGCAGGCGCTAGGCCTACCCACACAAGTGAGGTATCATTTTTATCGGGAGACTTGGGGAAACGCTGGGTAGAAGGAAATTTGTGGCTCCTCTCAGATTCTAGAACTTTCTGCCACAGAATTGTGACGAACATGTTTTTTTTTTGCCAAAGTTTGAGGTTTGCAAAGGATTCTGGGTAACAGAACCTGGTCAGAGCCCCACAAGTCACCCCATCTTGGATTCCCCTTGGTCTCTAGTTTTCAAAAATGCACAGGTTTGGTAGGTTTCCCTAGGTGCCGGCTGAGCTGGAGGCCAAAATCTACAGGTAGGCACTTTGCAAAAAACACCTCTGTTTTCTTTCAAAAAATTGGATGTGTCCACATTGTGCTTTGGGGCATTTCCTGTCACAGGCGCTAGGCCTACCCACACAAGTGAGGTATCATTTTTATCGGGAGACTTGGGGAAACGCTGGGTGGAAGTAAATTTGTGGCTCCTCTCAGATTCCGGAACTTTCTGCCACAGAAATGTGACGAACATGTGTTTTTTTAGCCAAATTTTGAGGTTTGCAAAGGATTCTGGGTAACAGAACCTGGTCAGAGCCCCACAAGTCACCCCATCTTGGATTCCCCTTGGTCTCTAGTTTTCAAAAATGCACAGGTTTGGTAGGTTTCCCTAGGTGCCGGCTGAGCTGGAGGCCAAAATCTACAGGTAGGCACTTTGCAAAAAACACCTCTGTTTTCTTTCAAAAAATTGGATGTGTCCACGTTGCGCTTTGGGGCATTTCCTGTCGCGGGCGCTAGGCCTACCCACACAAGTGAGGTATCATTTTTATCAGGAGACATGGGGGAACGCTGGGTGGAAGGAAATTTGTGGCTCCTCTCAGATTCCAGAACTTTCTGCCACAGAAATGTGAGGAACATGTGTTTTTTTAGCGAAATTCTGAGGTTTGCATAGGATTCTGGGTAACAGAACCTGGTCAGAGCCTCACAAGTCACCCCATCTTGGATTCCCCTAGGTCTCTAGTTTTCAAAAATGCACAGGTTTGGTAGGTTTCCCTAGCTGCCGGCTGAGCTAGAGACCAAAATCTACAGGTAGGCACTTTGCAAAAAACACCTCTGTTTTCTTTCAAAAAATTGGATGTGTCCACATTGTGCTTTGGGGCATTTCCTGTCGCAGGCGCTAGGCCTACCCAAACAAGTGAGGTATCATTTTTATCGGGAGACTTGGGGAAACGCTGGGTGGAAGGAAATTTGTGGCTCCTCTCAGATTCTAGAACTTTCTGCCACAGAATTGTGACGAACATGTGTTTTTTTAGCCAAATTTTCAGGTTTGCAAAGGATTCTGGGTAACAAAACCTGGTCAGAGCCCCACAAGTCACCCCATCTTGGATTCCCCTTGGTCTCTAGTTTTAAAAAATGCACAGGTTTGGTAGGTTTCCCTAGGTACCGGCTGAGCTGGAGGCCAAAATCTACAGATAGGCACTTTGCAAAAAACACCTCTGTTTTCTTTAAAAAAATTGGATGTGTCCACGTTGCGCTTTGGGGCATTTCCTGTCGCGGGCGCTAGGCCTACCCACACAAGTGAGGTATCATTTATATCAGGAGACATGGGGGAACGCTGGGTGGAAGGAAATTTGTGGCTCCTCTCAGATTCCAGAACTTTCTGCCACAGAAATTTGAGGAACATGTGTTTTTTTAGCAAAATTTTGAGGTTTACAAAGGATTCTGGGTAACAGAACCTGGTCAGAGCCGCACAAGTCACCCCATCTTGGATTCCCCTAGGTCTCTAGTTTTCAAATATGCACAGGTTTGGTAGGTTTCCCTAGGTGCCGGCTTAGCTAGAGGCCAAAATCTACAGGTAGGCACTTTGCGAAAAACACCTCTGTTTTCTTTCAAAAAATTTGATGTGTCCACGTTGCGCTTTGGGGCATTTCCTGTCGCGGGCGCTAGGCTTACCCACACAAGTGAGGGATCATTTTTATCGGGAGACTTGGGGGAACGCTGGGTGTAAGGAAATTTGTGGCTCCTCTCAGATTCCAGAACTTTCTGCCACAGAATTGTGACGAACATGTGTTTTTTTAGCCAAATTTTGAGGTTTGCAAAGGATTCTGGGTAACAGAACCTGGTCAGAGCCCCACAAGTCACCCCATCTTGGATTCCCCTAGAACTCTAGTTTTCAAAAATGCACAGGTTTGGTAGGTTTCCCTAGCTGCCGGCTGAGCTAGAGGCCAAAATCTACAGGTAGGCACTTTGCAAAAAGCACCTCTGTTTTCTTTAAAAAAATTGGATGTGTCCACATTGTGCTTTGGGGCATTTCCTGTCGCAGGCGCTAGGCCTACGCACACAAGTAAGGTATCATTTTTATCGGGAGATTTGGGGAAACGCTGGGTGGAAGGAAATTTGTGGCTCCTCTCAGATTCTAGAACTTTCTGCCACAGAATTGTGACGAACATGTGTTTTTTTAGCCAAATTTTGAGGTTTGCAAAGGATTCTGGGTAACAGAACCTGGTCAGAGCCCCACAAGTCACCCCATCTTGGATTCCCCTAGGTCTCTAGTTTTCAAAAATGCACAGGTTTGGTAGGTTTCCCTAGGTGCCGGCTGAGCTGGAGGCCAAAATCTACAGGTAGGCACTTTGCAAAAAACACCTCTGTTTTCTTTCAAAAAATTGGATGTGTCCACATTGTGCTTTGGGGCATTTCCTGTCACAGGCGCTAGGCCTACCCACACAAGTGAGGTATCATTTTTATCGGGAGACTTGGGGAAACGCTGGGTGGAAGGAAATTTGTGGCTCCTCTCAGATTCCGGAACTTTCTGCCACAGAAATGTGACGAACATGTGTTTTTTTAGCCAAATTTTGAGGTTTGCAAAGGATTCTGGGTAACAGAACCTGGTCAGAGCCCCACAAGTCACCCCATCTTGGATTCCCCTTGGTCTCTAGTTTTCAAAAATGCACAGGTTTGGTAGGTTTCCCTAGGTGCCGGCTGAGTTGGAGACCAAAATCTACAGGTAGGCACTTTGCAAAAAACACCTCTGTTTTCTTTCAAAAAATTGGATGTGTCCACATTGTGCTTTGGGGCATTTCCTGTCGCAGGCGCTAGGCCTACCCAAACAAGTGAGGTATCATTTTTATCGGGAGACTTGGGGAAACGCTGGGTGGAAGGAAATTTGTGGCTCCTCTCAGATTCTAGAACTTTCTGCCACAGAATTGTGACGAACATGTGTTTTTTTAGCCAAATTTTCAGGTTTGCAAAGGATTCTGGGTAACAGAACCTGGTCAGAGCCCCACAAGTCACCCCATCTTGGATTCCCCTTGGTCTCTAGTTTTAAAAAATGCACAGGTTTGGTAGGTTTCCCTAGGTACCGGCTGAGCTGGAGGCCAAAATCTACAGATAGGCACTTTGCAAAAAACACCTCTGTTTTCTTTCAAAAAATTGGATGTGTCCACGTTGCGCTTTGGGGCATTTCCTGTCGCGGGCGCTAGGCCTACCCACACAAGTGAGGTATCATTTATATCAGGAGACATGGGGGAACGCTGGGTGGAAGGAAATTTGTGGCTCCTCTCAGATTCCAGAACTTTCTGCCACAGAAATGTGAGGAACATGTGTTTTTTTAGCAAAATTTTGAGGTTTACAAAGGATTCTGGGTAACAGAACCTGGTCAGAGCCGCACAAGTCACCCCATCTTGGATTCCCCTAGGTCTCTAGTTTTCAAATATGCACAGGTTTGGTAGGTTTCCCTAGGTGCCGGCTTAGCTAGAGGCCAAAATCTACAGGTAGGCACTTTGCGAAAAACACCTCTGTTTTCTTTCAAAAAATTTGATGTGTCCACGTTGCGCTTTGGGGCATTTCCTGTCGCGGGCGCTAGGCTTACCCACACAAGTGAGGGATCATTTTTATCGGGAGACTTGGGGGAACGCTGGGTGTAAGGAAATTTGTGGCTCCTCTCAGATTCCAGAACTTTCTGCCACAGAATTGTGACGAACATGTGTTTTTTTAGCCAAATTTTGAGGTTTGCAAAGGATTCTGGGTAACAGAACCTGGTCAGAGCCCCACAAGTCACCCCATCTTGGATTCCCCTAGAACTCTAGTTTTCAAAAATGCACAGGTTTGGTAGGTTTCCCTAGCTGCCGGCTGAGCTAGAGGCCAAAATCTACAGGTAGGCACTTTGCAAAAAGCACCTCTGTTTTCTTTAAAAAAATTGGATGTGTCCACATTGTGCTTTGGGGCATTTCCTGTCGCAGGCGCTAGGCCTACGCACACAAGTAAGGTATCATTTTTATCGGGAGATTTGGGGAAACGCTGGGTGGAAGGAAATTTGTGGCTCCTCTCAGATTCTAGAACTTTCTGCCACAGAATTGTGACGAACATGTGTTTTTTTAGCCAAATTTTGAGGTTTGCAAAGGATTCTGGGTAACAGAACCTGGTCAGAGCCCCACAAGTCACCCCATCTTGGATTCCCCTAGGTCTCTAGTTTTCAAAAATGCACAGGTTTGGTAGGTTTCCCTAGGTGCCGGCTGAGCTGGAGGCCAAAATCTACAGGTAGGCACTTTGCAAAAAACACCTCTGTTTTCTTTCAAAAAATTGGATGTGTCCACATTGTGCTTTGGGGCATTTCCTGTCACAGGCGCTAGGCCTACCCACACAAGTGAGGTATCATTTTTATCGGGAGACTTGGGGAAACGCTGGGTGGAAGGAAATTTGTGGCTCCTCTCAGATTCCGGAACTTTCTGCCACAGAAATGTGACGAACATGTGTTTTTTTAGCCAAATTTTGAGGTTTGCAAAGGATTCTGGGTAACAGAACCTGGTCAGAGCCCCACAAGTCACCCCATCTTGGATTCCCCTTGGTCTCTAGTTTTCAAAAATGCACAGGTTTGGTAGGTTTCCCTAGGTGCCGGCTGAGTTGGAGGCCAAAATCTACAGGTAGGCACTTTGCAAAAAACACCTCTGTTTTCTTTCAAAAAGTTGGATGTGTCCACGTTGGTCTTTGGGGCATTTCCTGTCACGGGCGCTAGGCCTACCCACACAAGTGAGGTATCATTTTTATCAGGAGACATGGGGGAACGCTGTGTGGAAGGAAATTTGTGGCTCCTCTCAGATTCCAGAACTTTCTGCCACAGAAATGTGAGGAACATGTGTTTTTTTAGCCAAATTTTCAGGTTTGCAAAGGATTCTGGGTAACAGAACCTGGTCAGAGCCCCACAAGTCACCCCATCTTGGATTCCCCTAGGTCTCTAGTTTTCAAAAATGCACAGGTTTGTAGGTTTCCCTAGCTGACGGCTGAGCTAGAGGCCAAAATCTACAGGTAGGCACTTTGCAAAAAACACCTCTGTTTTCTTTAAAAAAATTGGATGTGTCCACATTGTGCTTTGGGGCATTTCCTGTCGCAGGCGCTAGGCCTACCCACACAAGTGAGGTATCATTTTTATCAGGAGACATGGGGGAACGCTGGGTGGAAGGAAATTTGTGGCTCCTCTCAGATTCCAGAACTTTCTGCCACAGAAATGTGAGGAACATGTGTTTTTTTAGCCAAATTCTGAGGTTTGCATAGGATTCTGGGTAACAGAACCTGGTCAGAGCCCCACAAGTCACCCCATCTTGGATTCCCCTAGGTCTCTAGTTTTCAAAAATGCACAGGTTTGGTAGGTTTCCCTAGCTGCCGGCTGAGCTAGAGGCCAAAATCTACAGGTAGGCACTTTGCAAAAAACACCTCTGTTTTCTTTCAAAAAATTGGATGTGTCCACATTGTGCTTTGGGGCATTTCCTGTCGCAGGCGCTAGGCCTACGCACACAAGTAAGGTATCATTTTTATCGGGAGATTTGGGGAAACGCTGGGTGGAAGGAAATTTGTGGCTCCTCTCAGATTCTAGAACTTTCTGCCACAGAATTGTGACGAACATGTGTTTTTTTAGCCAAATTTTGAGGTTTGCAAAGGATTCTGGGTAACAGAACCTGGTCAGAGCCCCACAAGTCACCCCATCTTGGATTCCCCTAGGTCTCTAGTTTTCAAAAATGCACAGGTTTGGTAGGTTTCCCTAGGTGCCGGCTGAGCTGGAGGCCAAAATCTACAGGTAGGCACTTTGCAAAAAACACCTCTGTTTTCTTTCAAAAAATTGGATGTGTCCACATTGTGCTTTGGGGCATTTCCTGTCACAGGCGCTAGGCCTACCCACACAAGTGAGGTATCATTTTTATCGGGAGACTTGGGGAAACGCTGGGTGGAAGGAAATTTGTGGCTCCTCTCAGATTCCGGAACTTTCTGCCACAGAAATGTGACGAACATGTGTTTTTTTAGCCAAATTTTGAGGTTTGCAAAGGATTCTGGGTAACAGAACCTGGTCAGAGCCCCACAAGTCACCCCATCTTGGATTCCCCTTGGTCTCTAGTTTTCAAAAATGCACAGGTTTGGTAGGTTTCCCTAGGTGCCGGCTGAGTTGGAGGCCAAAATCTACAGGTAGGCACTTTGCAAAAAACACCTCTGTTTTCTTTCAAAAAGTTGGATGTGTCCACGTTGGTCTTTGGGGCATTTCCTGTCACGGGCGCTAGGCCTACCCACACAAGTGAGGTATCATTTTTATCAGGAGACATGGGGGAACGCTGTGTGGAAGGAAATTTGTGGCTCCTCTCAGATTCCAGAACTTTCTGCCACAGAAATGTGAGGAACATGTGTTTTTTTAGCCAAATTCTGAGGTTTGCAAAGGATTCTGGGTAACAGAACCTGGTCAGAGCCCCACAAGTCACCCCATCTTGGATTCCCCTAGGTCTCTAGTTTTCAAAAATGCACAGGTTTGTAGGTTTCCCTAGCTGACGGCTGAGCTAGAGGCCAAAATCTACAGGTAGGCACTTTGCAAAAAACACCTCTGTTTTCTTTAAAAAAATTGGATGTGTCCACATTGTGCTTTGGGGCATTTCCTGTCGCAGGCGCTAGGCCTACCCACACAAGTGAGGTATCATTTTTATCAGGAGACATGGGGGAACGCTGGGTGGAAGGAAATTTGTGGCTCCTCTCAGATTCCAGAACTTTCTGCCACAGAAATGTGAGGAACATGTGTTTTTTTAGCCAAATTCTGAGGTTTGCATAGGATTCTGGGTAACAGAACCTGGTCAGAGCCCCACAAGTCACCCCATCTTGGATTCCCCTAGGTCTCTAGTTTTCAAAAATGCACAGGTTTGGTAGGTTTCCCTAGCTGCCGGCTGAGCTAGAGGCCAAAATCTACAGGTAGGCACTTTGCAAAAAACACCTCTGTTTTCTTTCAAAAAATTGGATGTGTCCACATTGTGCTTTGGGGCATTTCCTGTCACAGGCGCTAGGCCTACCCACACAAGTGAGGTATCATTTTTATCGGGAGACTTGGGGAAACGCTGGGTGGAAGTAAATTTGTGGCTCCTCTCAGATTCCGGAACTTTCTGCCACAGAAATGTGACGAACATGTGTTTTTTTAGCCAAATTTTGAGGTTTGCAAAGGATTCTGGGTAACAGAACCTGGTCAGAGCCCCACAAGTCACCCCATCTTGGATTCCCCTTGGTCTCTAGTTTTCAAAAATGCACAGGTTTGGTAGGTTTCCCTAGGTGCCGGCTGAGCTGGAGGCCAAAATCTACAGGTAGGCACTTTGCAAAAAACACCTCTGTTTTCTTTCAAAAAATTGGATGTGTCCACGTTGCGCTTTGGGGCATTTCCTGTCGCGGGCGCTAGGCCTACCCACACAAGTGAGGTATCATTTTTATCAGGAGACATGGGGGAACGCTGGGTGGAAGGAAATTTGTGGCTCCTCTCAGATTCCAGAACTTTCTGCCACAGAAATGTGAGGAACATGTGTTTTTTTAGCGAAATTCTGAGGTTTGCATAGGATTCTGGGTAACAGAACCTGGTCAGAGCCTCACAAGTCACCCCATCTTGGATTCCCCTAGGTCTCTAGTTTTCAAAAATGCACAGGTTTGGTAGGTTTCCCTAGCTGCCGGCTGAGCTAGAGACCAAAATCTACAGGTAGGCACTTTGCAAAAAACACCTCTGTTTTCTTTCAAAAAATTGGATGTGTCCACATTGTGCTTTGGGGCATTTCCTGTCGCAGGCGCTAGGCCTACCCAAACAAGTGAGGTATCATTTTTATCGGGAGACTTGGGGAAACGCTGGGTGGAAGGAAATTTGTGGCTCCTCTCAGATTCTAGAACTTTCTGCCACAGAATTGTGACGAACATGTGTTTTTTTAGCCAAATTTTCAGGTTTGCAAAGGATTCTGGGTAACAGAACCTGGTCAGAGCCCCACAAGTCACCCCATCTTGGATTCCCCTTGGTCTCTAGTTTTAAAAAATGCACAGGTTTGGTAGGTTTCCCTAGGTACCGGCTGAGCTGGAGGCCAAAATCTACAGATAGGCACTTTGCAAAAAACACCTCTGTTTTCTTTCAAAAAATTGGATGTGTCCACGTTGCGCTTTGGGGCATTTCCTGTCGCGGGCGCTAGGCCTACCCACACAAGTGAGGTATCATTTATATCAGGAGACATGGGGGAACGCTGGGTGGAAGGAAATTTGTGGCTCCTCTCAGATTCCAGAACTTTCTGCCACAGAAATGTGAGGAACATGTGTTTTTTTAGCAAAATTTTGAGGTTTACAAAGGATTCTGGGTAACAGAACCTGGTCAGAGCCGCACAAGTCACCCCATCTTGGATTCCCCTAGGTCTCTAGTTTTCAAATATGCACAGGTTTGGTAGGTTTCCCTAGGTGCCGGCTTAGCTAGAGGCCAAAATCTACAGGTAGGCACTTTGCGAAAAACACCTCTGTTTTCTTTCAAAAAATTTGATGTGTCCACGTTGCGCTTTGGGGCATTTCCTGTCGCGGGCGCTAGGCTTACCCACACAAGTGAGGGATCATTTTTATCGGGAGACTTGGGGGAACACTGGGTGTAAGGAAATTTGTGGCTCCTCTCAGATTCCAGAACTTTCTGCCACAGAATTGTGACGAACATGTGTTTTTTTAGCCAAATTTTGAGGTTTGCAAAGGATTCTGGGTAACAGAACCTGGTCAGAGCCCCACAAGTCACCCCATCTTGGATTCCCCTAGAACTCTAGTTTTCAAAAATGCACAGGTTTGGTAGGTTTCCCTAGCTGCCGGCTGAGCTAGAGGCCAAAATCTACAGGTAGGCACTTTGCAAAAAGCACCTCTGTTTTCTTTAAAAAAATTGGATGTGTCCACATTGTGCTTTGGGGCATTTCCTGTCGCAGGCGCTAGGCCTACGCACACAAGTAAGGTATCATTTTTATCGGGAGATTTGGGGAAACGCTAGGTGGAAGGAAATTTGTGGCTCCTCTCAGATTCTAGAACTTTCTGCCACAGAATTGTGACGAACATGTGTTTTTTTAGCCAAATTTTGAGGTTTGCAAAGGATTCTGGGTAACAGAACCTGGTCAGAGCCCCACAAGTCACCCCATCTTGGATTCCCCTAGGTCTCTAGTTTTCAAAAATGCACAGGTTTGGTAGGTTTCCCTAGGTGCCGGCTGAGCTGGAGGCCAAAATCTACAGGTAGGCACTTTGCAAAAAACACCTCTGTTTTCTTTCAAAAAATTGGATGTGTCCACATTGTGCTTTGGGGCATTTCCTGTCACAGGCGCTAGGCCTACCCACACAAGTGAGGTATCATTTTTATCGGGAGACTTGGGGAAACGCTGGGTGGAAGGAAATTTGTGGCTCCTCTCAGATTCCGGAACTTTCTGCCACAGAAATGTGACGAACATGTGTTTTTTTAGCCAAATTTTGAGGTTTGCAAAGGATTCTGGGTAACAGAACCTGGTCAGAGCCCCACAAGTCACCCCATCTTGGATTCCCCTTGGTCTCTAGTTTTCAAAAATGCACAGGTTTGGTAGGTTTCCCTAGGTGCCGGCTGAGTTGGAGGCCAAAATCTACAGGTAGGCACTTTGCAAAAAACACCTCTGTTTTCTTTCAAAAAATTGGATGTGTCCACATTGTGCTTTGGGGCATTTCCTGTCGCAGGCGCTAGGCCTACCCAAACAAGTGAGGTATCATTTTTATCGGGAGACTTGGGGAAACGCTGGGTGGAAGGAAATTTGTGGCTCCTCTCAGATTCTAGAACTTTCTGCCACAGAATTGTGACGAACATGTGTTTTTTTAGCCAAATTTTCAGGTTTGCAAAGGATTCTGGGTAACAGAACCTGGTCAGAGCCCCACAAGTCACCCCATCTTGGATTCCCCTTGGTCTCTAGTTTTAAAAAATGCACAGGTTTGGTAGGTTTCCCTAGGTACCGGCTGAGCTGGAGGCCAAAATCTACAGATAGGCACTTTGCAAAAAACACCTCTGTTTTCTTTCAAAAAATTGGATGTGTCCACGTTGCGCTTTGGGGCATTTCCTGTCGCGGGCGCTAGGCCTACCCACACAAGTGAGGTATCATTTTTATCAGGAGACATGGGGGAACGCTGGGTGGAAGGAAATTTGTGGCTCCTCTCAGATTCCAGAACTTTCTGCCACAGAAATGTGAGGAACATGTGTTTTTTTAGCCAAATTCTGAGGTTTGCATAGGATTCTGGGTAACAGAACCTGGTCAGAGCCCCACAAGTCACCCCATCTTGGATTCCCCTAGGTCTCTAGTTTTCAAAAATGCACAGGTTTGGTAGGTTTCCCTAGCTGCCGGCTGAGCTAGAGGCCAAAATCTACAGGTAGGCACTTTGCAAAAAACACCTCTGTTTTCTTTCAAAAAATTGGATGTGTCCACATTGTGCTTTGGGGCATTTCCTGTCGCAGGCGCTAGGCCTACCCACACAAGTGAGGTATCATTTTTATCGGGAGACTTGGGGAAACGCTGGGTGGAAGGAAATTTGTGGCTCCTCTCAGATTCTAGAACTTTCTGCCACAGAATTGTGACGAACATGTGTTTTTTTAGCCAAATTTTGAGGTTTGCAAAGGATTCTGGGTAACAGAACCTGGTCAGAGCCCCACAAGTCACCCCATCTTGGATTCCCCTAGGTCTCTAGTTTTAAAAAATGCACAGGTTTGGTAGGTTTCCCTAGGTGCCGGCTGAGCTAAAGGACAAAATCTACAGGTAGGCACTTTGCGAAAAACACCTCTGTTTTCTTTCAAAAAATTGGATGTGTCCACGTTGCGCTTTGGGGAATTTTCTGTCGCAGGCGCTAGGCGTACCCACACAAGTGAGGTATCATTGTTATCGGGAGACTTGGGGGAACGCTGGGTGGAAGGAAATTTGTGGGTCCTCTCAGATTCCAGAACTTTCTGCCACAGAAATGTGAGGAACATGTGTTTTTGTAGCCAAATTCTGAGGTTTGCATAGGATTCTGGGTAACAGAACCTGGTCAGAGCCCCACAAGTCACCCCATCTTGGATTCCCCTAGGTCTCTAGTTTTCAAAAATGCACAGGTTTGGTAGGTTTCCCTAGCTGCCGGCTGAGCTAGAGGCCAAAATCTACAGGTAGGCACTTTGCAAAAAACACCTCTGTTTTCTTTAAAAAAATTGGATGTGTCCACATTGTGCTTTGGGGCATTTCCTGTCGCAGGCGCTAGGCCTACCCACACAAGTGAGGTATCATTTTTATCAGGAGACATGGGGGAACACTGGGTAGAAGGAAATTTGTGGCTCTCTCAGATTCCAGAACTTTCTGCCACAGAAATGTGAGGAACATGTGTTTTTTTAGCCAAATTCTCAGGTTTGCATAGGATTCTGGGTAACAGAACCTGGTCAGAGCCCCACAAGTCACCCCATCTTGGATTCCCCTAGGTCTCTAGTTTTCAAAAATGCACAGGTTTGGTAGGTTTCCCTAGCTGCCGGCTGAGCTAGAGGCCAAAATCTACAGGTAGGCACTTTGCAAAAAACACCTCTGTTTTCTTTCAAAAAATTGGATGTGTCCACATTGTGCTTTGGGGCATTTCCTGTCGCAGGCGCTAGGCCTACCCACACAAGTAAGGTATCATTTTTATCGGGAGACTTGGGGAAACGCTGGGTAGAAGGAAATTTGTGGCTCCTCTCAGATTCTAGAACTTTCTGCCACAGAATTGTGACGAACATGTGTTTTTTTAGCCAAATTTTGAGGTTTGCAAAGGATTCTGGGTAACAGAACCTGGTCAGAGCCCCACAAGTCACCCCATCTTGGATTCCCCTAGGTCTCTAGTTTTCAAAAATGCACAGGTTTGGTAGGTTTCCCTAGGTGCCGGCTGAGCTGGAGGCCAAAATCTACAGGTAGGCACTTTGCAAAAAACACCTCTGTTTTCTTTCAAAAAATTGGATGTGTCCACATTGTGCTTTGGGGCATTTCCTGTCACAGGCGCTAGGCCTACCCACACAAGTGAGGTATCATTTTTATCGGGAGACTTGGGGAAACGCTGGGTGGAAGGAAATTTGTGGCTCCTCTCAGATTCCGGAACTTTCTGCCACAGAAATGTGAGGAACATGTGTTTTTTTAGCCAAATTTTGAGGTTTGCAAAGGATTCTGGGTAACAGAACCTGGTCAGAGCCCCACAAGTCACCCCATCTTGGATTCCCCTTGGTCTCTAGTTTTCAAAAATGCACAGGTTTGGTAGGTTTCCCTAGGTGCCGGCTGAGTTGGAGGCCAAAATCTACAGGTAGGCACTTTGCAAAAAACACCTCTGTTTTCTTTCAAAAAGTTGGATGTGTCCACGTTGGTCTTTGGGGCATTTCCTGTCGCGGGCGCTAGGCCTACCCACACAAGTGAGGTATCATTTTTATCAGGAGACATGGGGGAACGCTGTGTGGAAGGAAATTTGTGGCTCCTCTCAGATTCCAGAACTTTCTGCCACAGAAATGTGAGGAACATGTGTTTTTTTAGCCAAATTCTGAGGTTTGCAAAGGATTCTGGGTAACAGAACCTGGTCAGAGCCCCACAAGTCACCCCATCTTGGATTCCCCTAGGTCTCTAGTTTTCAAAAATGCACAGGTTTGTAGGTTTCCCTAGCTGACGGCTGAGCTAGAGGCCAAAATCTACAGGTAGGCACTTTGCAAAAAACACCTCTGTTTTCTTTAAAAAAATTGGATGTGTCCACATTGTGCTTTGGGGCATTTCCTGTCGCAGGCGCTAGGCATACCCACACAAGTGAGGTATCATTTTTATCGGGAGACTTGGGGAAATGCTGGGTGGAAGGAAATTTGTGGCTCCTCTCAGATTCTAGAACTTTCTGCCACAGAATTGTGACAAACATGTGTTTTTTTACCCAAAGTTTGAGGTTTGCAAAGGATTCTGGGTAACAGAACCTGGTCAGAGCCCCACAAGTCACCCCATCTTGGATTCCCCTTGGTCTCTAGTTTTCAAAAATGCACAGGTTTGGTAGGTTTCCCTAGGTGCCGGCTGAGCTGGAGGCCAAAATCTACAGGTAGGCACTTTGCAAAAAACACCTCTGTTTTCTTTCAAAAAATTGGATGTGTCCACGTTGCGCTTTGGGGCATTTCCTGTCTAGGGCGCTAGGCCTACCCACACAAGTGAGGTATCATTTTTATCAGGAGACATGGGGAAACGCTGGGTGGAAGGAAATTTGTGGCTCCTCTCAGATTCCGGAACTTTCTGCCACAGAAATGTGAGGAACATGTGTTTTTTTAGCCAAATTCTGAGGTTTGCAAAGGATTCTGGGTAACAGAACCTGGTCAGAGCCCCACAAGTCACCCCATCTTGGATTCCCATAGGTCTCTAGTTTAAAAAAATGCACAGGTTTGGTAGGTTTCCCTAGCTGCCGGCTGAGCTAGAGGCCAAAATCTACAGGTAGGCACTTTGCAAAAAACACCTCTGTTTTCTTTCAAAAAAATTGGATGTGTCCACATTGTGCTTTGGGGCATTTCCTGTCGCAGGCGCTAGGCCTACCCACACAAGTGAGGTATCATTTTTATCGGGAGACTTGGGGAAACGCTGGGTGGAAGGAAATTTGTGGCTCCTCTCAGATTCCAGAAATTTCTGCCACAGAAATGTGACGAACATGTGTTTTTTTAGCCAAATATTGAGGTTTGCAAAGGATTCTGGGTAACAGAACCTGGTCAGAGCCCCACAAGTCACCCCATCTTGGATTCCCCTTGGTCTCTAGTTTTCAAAAATGCACAGGTTTGGTAGGTTTCCCTAGGTGCCGGCTAAGCTGGAGGCCAAAATCTACAGGTAGCCACTTTGCAAAAAACACCTCTGTTTTCTTTCAAAAAATTGGATGTGTCCACATTGTGCTTTGGGGCATTTCCTGTCACAGGCGCTAGGCCTACCCACACAAGTGAGGTATCATTTTTATCGGGAGACTTGGGGAAACGCTGGGTGGAAGGAAATTTGTGGCTCCTCTCAGATTCCGGAACTTTCTGCCACAGAAATGTGACGAACATGTGTTTTTTTAGCCAAATTTTGAGGTTTGCAAAGGATTCTGGGTAACAGAACCTGGTCAGAGCCCCACAAGTCACCCCATCTTGGATTCCCCTTGGTCTCTAGTTTTCAAAAATGCACAGGTTTGGTAGGTTTCCCTAGGTGCCGGCTGAGCTGGAGGCCAAAATCTACAGGTAGGCACATTGCAAAAAACATCTCTGTTTTCTTTCAAAAAATTGGATGTGTCCACGTTGCGCTTTGGGGCATTTCCTGTCTAGGGCGCTAGGCCTACCCACACAAGTGAGGTATCATTTTTATCAGGAGACATGGGGGAACGCTGGGTGGAAGGAAATTTGTGGCTCCTCTCAGATTCCAGAACTTTCTGCCACAGAAATGTGAGGAACATGTGTTTTTTTAGCCAAATTCTGAGGTTTGCATAGGATTCTGGGTAACAGAACCTGGTCAGAGCCCCACAAGTCACCCCATCTTGGATTCCCCTAGGTCTCTAGTTTTCAAAAA
This sequence comes from Pleurodeles waltl, assembly GCF_031143425.1. Taxonomy (NCBI): domain Eukaryota; kingdom Metazoa; phylum Chordata; class Amphibia; order Caudata; family Salamandridae; genus Pleurodeles; species Pleurodeles waltl. The sequence goes on along the minus strand of NW_027150399.1, from coordinate 372,149 downwards.
TGCACAGGTTTGGTAGGTTTCCCTAGCTGCCGGCTGAGCTAGAGGCCAAAATCTACAGGTAGGCACTTTGCAAAAAACACCTCTGTTTTCTTTCAAAAAATTGGATGTGTCCACATTGTGCTTTGGGGAATTTCCTGTCGCAGGCGCTAGGCCTACCCACACAAGTGAGGTATCATTTTTATCGGGAGACTTGGGGAAACGCTGGGTGGAAGGAAATTTGTGGCTCCTCTCAGATTCTAGAACTTTCTGCCACAGAATTGTGACGAACATATGTTTTTTTAGCCAAATTTTGAGGTTTGCAAAGGATTCTGGGTAACAGAACCTGGTCAGAGCCCCACAAGTCACCCCATCTTGGATTCCCCTTGGTCTCTAGTTTTCAAAAATGCACAGGTTTGGTAGGTTTCCCTAGGTGCCGGCTGAGCTAGAGGTCAAAATCTACAGGTAGGCACTTTGCGAAAAACACCTCTGTTTTCTTTCAAAAAATTGGATGTGTCCACGTTGCGCTTTGGGGCATTTCCTGTTGCGGGCGCTAGGACTACCCACACAAGTGAGGTAACATTTTTATAGGGAGACTGGGGGCAACGCTGGGTGGAAGGAAATTTGTGGGCCCTCTCAGATTCCAGAACTTTCTGTCACAGAAATGTGAGGAACATGTGTTTTTTTAGCCAAATTCTGAGGTTTGCATAGGATTCTGGGTAACAGAACCTGGTCAGAGCCCCACAAGTCACCCCTTCTTGGATTCCCCTAGGTCTCTAGTTTTAAAAAATGCACAGGTTTGGTAGGTTTCCCTAGCTGCCGGCTGAGCTAGAGGCCAAAATCTACAGGTAGGCACTTTGCAAAAAACACCTCTGTTTTCTTTCAAAAAAATGGATGTGTCCACATTGTGCTTTGGGGCATTTCCTGTCGCAGGCGCTAGGCCTACCCACACAAGTGAGGTATCATTTTTATCGGGAGACTTGGGGAAACGCTGGGTAGAAGGAAATTTGTGGCTCCTCTCAGATTCTAGAATTTCTGCCACAGAATTGTGACGAACATGGTTTTTTTTAGCCAAAGTTTGAGGTTTGCAAAGGATTCTGGGTAACAGAACCTGGTCAGAGCCCCACAAGTCACCCCATCTTGGATTCCCCTTGGTCTCTAGTTTTCAAAAATGCACAGGTTTGGTAGGTTTCCCTAGGTGCCGGCTGAGCTGGAGGCCAAAATCTACAGGTAGGCACTTTGCAAAAAACACCTCTGTTTTCTTTCAAAAAATTGGATGTGTCCACATTGTGCTTTGGGGCATTTCCTGTCACAGGCGCTAGGCCTACCCACACAAGTGAGGTATCATTTTTATCGGGAGACTTGGGGAAACCCTGGGTGGAAGGAAATTTGTGGCTCCTCTCAGATTCCGGAACTTTCTGCCACAAAAATGTGACGAACATGTGTTTTTTTAGCCAAATTTTGAGGTTTGCAAAGGATTATGGGTAACAGAACCTGGTCAGAGCCCCACAAGTCACCCCATCTTGGATTCCCCTTGGTCTCTAGTTTTCAAAAATGCACAGGTTTGGTAGGTTTCCCTAGGTGCCGGCTGAGCTGGAGGCCAAAATCTACAGGTAGGCACTTTGCAAAAAACACCTCTGTTTTCTTTCAAAAAATTGGATGTGTCCACGTTGCGCTTTGGGGCATTTCCTGTCTAGGGCGCTAGGCCTACCCACACAAGTGAGGTATCATTTTTATCAGGAGACATGGGGAAACGCTGGGTGGAAGGAAATTTGTGGCTCCTCTCAGATTCCGGAACTTTCTGCCACAGAAATGTGAGGAACATGTGTTTTTTTAGCCAAATTCTGAGGTTTGCAAAGGATTCTGGGTAACAGAACCTGGTCAGAGCCCCACAAGTCACCCCATCTTGGATTCCCATAGGTCTCTAGTTTAAAAAAATGCACAGGTTTGGTAGGTTTCCCTAGCTGCCGGCTGAGCTAGAGGCCAAAATCTACAGGTAGGCACTTTGCAAAAAACACCTCTGTTTTCTTTCAAAAAAATTGGATGTGTCCACATTGTGCTTTGGGGCATTTCCTGTCGCAGGCGCTAGGCCTACCCACACAAGTGAGGTATCATTTTTATCGGGAGACTTGGGGAAACGCTGGGTGGAAGGAAATTTGTGGCTCCTCTCAGATTCCAGAAATTTCTGCCACAGAAATGTGACGAACATGTGTTTTTTTAGCCAAATATTGAGGTTTGCAAAGGATTCTGGGTAACAGAACCTGGTCAGAGCCCCACAAGTCACCCCATCTTGGATTCCCCTTGGTCTCTAGTTTTCAAAAATGCACAGGTTTGGTAGGTTTCCCTAGGTGCCGGCTAAGCTGGAGGCCAAAATCTACAGGTAGCCACTTTGCAAAAAACACCTCTGTTTTCTTTCAAAAAATTGGATGTGTCCACATTGTGCTTTGGGGCATTTCCTGTCACAGGCGCTAGGCCTACCCACACAAGTGAGGTATCATTTTTATCGGGAGACTTGGGGAAACGCTGGGTGGAAGGAAATTTGTGGCTCCTCTCAGATTCCGGAACTTTCTGCCACAGAAATGTGACGAACATGTGTTTTTTTAGCCAAATTTTGAGGTTTGCAAAGGATTCTGGGTAACAGAACCTGGTCAGAGCCCCACAAGTCACCCCATCTTGGATTCCCCTTGGTCTCTAGTTTTCAAAAATGCACAGGTTTGGTAGGTTTCCCTAGGTGCCGGCTGAGCTGGAGGCCAAAATCTACAGGTAGGCACATTGCAAAAAACATCTCTGTTTTCTTTCAAAAAATTGGATGTGTCCACGTTGCGCTTTGGGGCATTTCCTGTCTAGGGCGCTAGGCCTACCCACACAAGTGAGGTATCATTTTTATCAGGAGACATGGGGGAACGCTGGGTGGAAGGAAATTTGTGGCTCCTCTCAGATTCCAGAACTTTCTGCCACAGAAATGTGAGGAACATGTGTTTTTTTAGCCAAATTCTGAGGTTTGCATAGGATTCTGGGTAACAGAACCTGGTCAGAGCCCCACAAGTCACCCCATCTTGGATTCCCCTAGGTCTCTAGTTTTCAAAAATGCACAGGTTTGGTAGGTTTCCCTAGCTGCCGGCTGAGCTAGAGGCCAAAATCTACAGGTAGGCACTTTGCAAAAAACACCTCTGTTTTCTTTCAAAAAATTGGATGTGTCCACATTGTGCTTTGGGGAATTTCCTGTCGCAGGCGCTAGGCCTACCCACACAAGTGAGGTATCATTTTTATCGGGAGACTTGGGGAAACGCTGGGTGGAAGGAAATTTGTGGCTCCTCTCAGATTCTAGAACTTTCTGCCACAGAATTGTGACGAACATATGTTTTTTTAGCCAAATTTTGAGGTTTGCAAAGGATTCTGGGTAACAGAACCTGGTCAGAGCCCCACAAGTCACCCCATCTTGGATTCCCCTTGGTCTCTAGTTTTCAAAAATGCACAGGTTTGGTAGGTTTCCCTAGGTGCCGGCTGAGCTAGAGGTCAAAATCTACAGGTAGGCACTTTGTGAAAAACACCTCTGTTTTCTTTCAAAAAATTGGATGTGTCCACGTTGCGCTTTGGGGCATTTCCTGTTGCGGGCGCTAGGACTACCCACACAAGTGAGGTAACATTTTTATAGGGAGACTGGGGGCAACGCTGGGTGGAAGGAAATTTGTGGGCCCTCTCAGATTCCAGAACTTTCTGTCACAGAAATGTGAGGAACATGTGTTTTTTTAGCCAAATTCTGAGGTTTGCATAGGATTCTGGGTAACAGAACCTGGTCAGAGCCCCACAAGTCACCCCTTCTTGGATTCCCCTAGGTCTCTAGTTTTAAAAAATGCACAGGTTTGGTAGGTTTCCCTAGCTGCCGGCTGAGCTAGAGGCCAAAATCTACAGGTAGGCACTTTGCAAAAAACACCTCTGTTTTCTTTCAAAAAAATGGATGTGTCCACATTGTGCTTTGGGGCATTTCCTGTCGCAGGCGCTAGGCCTACCCACACAAGTGAGGTATCATTTTTATCGGGAGACTTGGGGAAACGCTGGGTAGAAGGAAATTTGTGGCTCCTCTCAGATTCTAGAACTTTCTGCCACAGAATTGTGACGAACATGGTTTTTTTTAGCCAAAGTTTGAGGTTTGCAAAGGATTCTGGGTAACAGAACCTGGTCAGAGCCCCACAAGTCACCCCATCTTGGATTCCCCTTGGTCTCTAGTTTTCAAAAATGCACAGGTTTGGTAGGTTTCCCTAGGTGCCGGCTGAGCTGGAGGCCAAAATCTACAGGTAGGCACTTTGCAAAAAAAACCTCTGTTTTCTTTCAAAAAATTGGATGTGTCCACGTTGCGCTTTGGGGCATTTCCTGTCGCGGGCGCTAGGCCTACCCACACAAGTGAGGTATCATTTTTATCAGGAGACATGGGGGAACGCTGGGTGGAAAGAAATTTGTGGCTCCTCTCAGATTCCAGAACTTTCTGCCACAGAAATGTGAGGAACATGTGTTTGTTTTGCCAAATTCTGAGGTTTGCATAGGATTCTGGGTAACAGAACCTGGTCAGAGCCCCACAAATCACCCCATCTTGGATTCCCCTAGGTCTCTAGTTTTCAAAAATGCACAGGTTTGGTAGGTTTCCCTAGCTGCCGGCTGAACTAGAGGCCAAAATCTACATGTAGGCACTTTGCAAAAAACACCTCTGTTTTATTTAAAAAAATTGGATTTGTCCACATTGTGCTTTGGGGCATTTCCTGTCGCAGGCGCTAGGCCTACCCACACAAGTGAGGTATCATTTTTATCGGGAGACTTGGGGAAACGCTGGGTAGAAGGAAATTTGTGGCTCCTCTCAGATTCTAGAATTTTCTGCCACAGAATTGTGACGAACATGTGTTTTTTTAGCCAAATTTTGAGGTTTGGAAAGGATTCTGGGTAACAGAACCTGGTCAGAGCCCCACAAGTCACCGCATTTTGGATTCCTCTAGGCCTCTATTTTTAAAAAATGCACAGGTTTAGTAGGTTTCCCCAGGTGCCGGCTGAGCTAAAAGCCAAAATCTACAGGTAGGCACTTTGCGAAAAACACCTCTGTTTTCTTTCAAAAAATTGGATGTGTCCACGTTGCGCTTTGGGGAATTTTCTGTCGCAGGGGCTAGGCCTACCCACACAAGTGAGGTATCATTGTTATCGGGAGACTTGGGGGAACGCTGGGTGGAAGGAAATTTGTGGGTCCTCTCAGATTCCAGAACTTTCTGCCACAGAAATGTGAGGAACATGTGTTTTTGTAGCCAAATTCTGAGGTTTGCATAGGATTCTGGGTAACAGAACCTGGTCAGAGCCCCACAAGTCACCCCATCTTGGATTCCCATAGGTCTCTAGTTTAAAAAAATGCACAGGTTTGGTAGGTTTCCCTAGCTGCCGGCTGAGCTAGAGGCCAAAATCTACAGGTAGGCACTTTGCAAAAAACACCTCTGTTTTCTTTCAAAAAAATTGGATGTGTCCACATTGTGCTTTGGGGCATTTCCTGTCGCAGGCGCTAGGCCTACCCACACAAGTGAGGTTTAATTTTTATCGGGAGACTTGGGGAAACGCTGGGTGGAAGGAAATTTGTGGCTCCTCTCAGATTCCAGAACTTTCTGCCACAGAAATGTGACGAACATGTGTTTTTTTATCCAACTTTTGAGGTTTGCAAAGGATTCTGGGTAACAGAACCTGGTCAGAGCCCCACAAGTCACCCCATCTTGGATTCCCCTTGGTCTCTAGTTTTCAAAAATGCACAGGTTTGGTAGGTTTCCCTAGGTGCCGGCTGAGCTGGAGGCCAAAATCTACAGGTAGGCACTTTGCAAAAAACACCTCTGTTTTCTTTCAAAAAATTGGATGTGTCCACATTGTGCTTTGGGGCATTTCCTGTCACAGGCGCTAGGCCTACCCACACAAGTGAGGTATCATTTTTATCGGGAGACTTGGGGAAACGCTGGGTGGAAGGAAATTTGTGGCTCCTCTCAGATTCCGGAACTTTCTGCCACAAAAATGTGACGAACATGTGTTTTTTTAGCCAAATTTTGAGGTTTGCAAAGGATTATGGGTAACAGAACCTGGTCAGAGCCCCACAAGTCACCCCATCTTGGATTCCCCTTGGTCTCTAGTTTTCAAAAATGCACAGGTTTGGTAGGTTTCCCTAGGTGCCGGCTGAGCTGGAGGCCAAAATCTACAGGTAGGCACTTTGCAAAAAACACCTCTGTTTTCTTTCAAAAAGTTGGATGTGTCCACGTTGGTCTTTGGGGCATTTCCTGTCGCGGGCGCTAGGCCTACCCACACAAGTGAGGTATCATTTTTATCAGGAGACATGGGGGAACGCTGTGTGGAAGGAAATTTGTGGCTCCTCTCAGATTCCAGAACTTTCTGCCACAGAAATGTGAGGAACATGTGTTTTTTTAGCCAAATTCTGAGGTTTGCAAAGGATTCTGGGTAACAGAACCTGGTCAGAGCCCCACAAGTCACCCCATCTTGGAGTCCCCTAGGTCTCTAGTTTTCAAAAATGCACAGGTTTGGTAGGTTTCCCTAGCTGCCGGCTGAGCTAGAGGCCAAAATCTACAGGTAGGCACTTTGCAAAAAACACCTCTGTTTTCTTTAAAAAAATTGGATGTGTCCACATTGTGCTTTGGGGCATTTCCTGTCGCAGGCGCTAGGCATACCCACACAAGTGAGGTATCATTTTTATCGGGAGACTTGGGGAAATGCTGGGTGGAAGGAAATTTGTGGCTCCTCTCAGATTCTAGAACTTTCTGCCACAGAATTGTGACAAACATGTGTTTTTTTACCCAAAGTTTGAGGTTTGCAAAGGATTCTGGGTAACAGAACCTGGTCAGAGCCCCACAAGTCACCCCATCTTGGATTCCCCTTGGTTTCTAGTTTTCAAAAATGCACAGGTTTGGTAGGTTTCCCTAGGTGCCGGCTGAGCTGGAGGCCAAAATCTACAGGTAGGCACATTGCAAAAAACATCTCTGTTTTCTTTAAAAAAATTGGATGTGTCCACGTTGCGCTTTGGGGCATTTCCTGTCTAGGGCGCTAGGCCTACCCACACAAGTGAGGTATCATTTTTATCAGGAGACATGGGGGAACGCTGGGTGGAAGGAAATTTGTGGCTCCTCTCAGATTCCAGAACTTTCTGCCACAGAAATGTGAGGAACATGTGTTTTTTTAGCCAAATTCTGAGGTTTGCATAGGATTCTGGGTAACAGAACCTGGTCAGAGCCCCACAAGTCACCCCATCTTGGATTCCCCTAGGTCTCTAGTTTTCAAAAATGCACAGGTTTGGTAGGTTTCCCTAGCTGCCGGCTGAGCTAGAGGCCAAAATCTACAGGTAGGCACTTTGCAAAAAACACCTCTGTTTTCTTTCAAAAAATTGGATGTGTCCACATTGTGCTTTGGGGAATTTCCTGTCGCAGGCGCTAGGCCTACCCACACAAGTGAGGTATCATTTTTATCGGGAGACTTGGGGAAACGCTGGGTAGAAGGAAATTTGTGGCTCCTCTCAGATTCTAGAACTTTCTGCCACAGAAATGTGACGAACATGTGTTTTTTTAGCCAAATTTTGAGGTTTGCAAAGGATTCTGGGTAACAGAACCTGGTCAGAGCCCCACAAGTCACCCCATCTTGGATTCCCCTTGGTCTCTAGTTTTCAAAAATGCACAGGTTTGGTAGGTTTCCCTAGGTGCCGGCTGAGCTAGAGGTCAAAATCTACAGGTAGGCACTTTGCGAAAAACACCTCTGTTTTCTTTCAAAAAATTGGATGTGTCCACGTTGCGCTTTGGGGCATTTCCTGTTGCGGGCGCTAGGACTACCCACACAAGTGAGGTAACATTTTTATAGGGAGACTGGGGGCAACGCTGGGTGGAAGGAAATTTGTGGGCCCTCTCAGATTCCAGAACTTTCTGCCACAGAAATGTGAGGAACATGTGTTTTTTTAGCCAAATTCTCAGGTTTGCATAGGATTCTGGGTAACAGAACCTGGTCAGAGCCCCACAAGTCACCCCTTCTTGGATTCCCCTAGGTCTCTAGTTTTAAAAAATGCACAGGTTTGGTAGGTTTCCCTAGCTGCCGGCTGAGCTAGAGGCCAAAATCTACAGGTAGGCACTTTGCAAAAAACACCTCTGTTTTCTTTCAAAAAAATGGATGTGTCCACATTGTGCTTTGGGGCATTTCCTGTCGCAGGCGCTAGGCCTACCCACACAAGTGAGGTATCATTTTTATCGGGAGACTTGGGGAAACGCTGGGTAGAAGGAAATTTGTGGCTCCTCTCAGATTCTAGAACTTTCTGCCACAGAATTGTGACGAACATGGGTTTTTTTAGCCAAAGTTTATGGTTTGCAAAGGATTCTGGGTAACAGAACCTGGTCAGAGCCCCACAAGTCACCCCATCTTGGATTCCCCTTGGTCTCTAGTTTTCAAAAATGCACAGGTTTGGTAGGTTTCCCTAGGTGCCGGCTGAGCTGGAGGCCAAAATCTACAGGTAGGCACTTTGCAAAAAAAACCTCTGTTTTCTTTCAAAAAATTGGATGTGTCCACGTTGCGCTTTGGGGCATTTCCTGTCGCGGGCGCTAGGCCTACCCACACAAGTGAGGTATCATTTTTATCAGGAGACATGGGGGAACGCTGGGTGGAAAGAAATTTGTGGCTCCTCTCAGATTCCAGAACTTTCTGCCACAGAAATGTGAGGAACATGTGTTTGTTTTGCCAAATTCTGAGGTTTGCATAGGATTCTGGGTAACAGAACCTGGTCAGAGCCCCACAAATCACCCCATCTTGGATTCCCCTAGGTCTCTAGTTTTCAAAAATGCACAGGTTTGGTAGGTTTCCCTAGCTGCCGGCTGAACTAGAGGCCAAAATCTACATGTAGGCCCTTTGCAAAAAACACCTCTGTTTTATTTAAAAAAATTGGATGTGTCCACATTGTGCTTTGGCGCATTTCCTGTCGCAGGCGCTAGGCCTACCCACACAAGTGAGGTATCATTTTTATCGGGAGACTTGGGGAAACGCTGGGTAGAAGGAAATTTGTGGCTCCTCTCAGATTCTAGAACTTTCTGCCACAGAATTGTGACGAACATGTGTTTTTTTAGCCAAATTTTGAGGTTTGCAAAGGATTCTGGGTAACAGAACCTGGTCAGAGCCCCACAAGTCACCGCATTTTGGATTCCTCTAGGCCTCTATTTTTAAAAAATGCACAGGTTTAGTAGGTTTCCCCAGGTGCCGGCTGAGCTAAAAGCCAAAATCTACAGGTAGGCACTTTGCGAAAAACACCTCTGTTTTCTTTCAAAAAATTGGATGTGTCCACGTTGCGCTTTAGGGAATTTCTGTCGCAGGCGCTAGGCCTACCCACACAAGTGAGGTATCATTGTTATCGGGAGACTTGGGGGAACGCTGGGTGGAAGGAAATTTGTGGGTCCTCTCAGATTCCAGAACTTTCTGCCACAGAAATGTGAGGAACATGTGTTTTTGTAGCCAAATTCTGAGGTTTGCATAGGATTCTGGGTAACAGAACCTGGTCAGAGCCCCACAAGTCACCCCATCTTGGATTCCCCTAGGTCTCTAGTTTTAAAAAATGCACAGGTTTGGTAGGTTTCCCTAGCTGCCGGCTGAGCTGGAGGCCAAAATCTACAGATAGGCACTTTGCAAAAAACACCTCTGTTTTCTTTCAAAAAATTGGATGTGTCCACGTTGCGCTTTGGGGCATTTCCTGTCGCGGGCGCTAGGCCTACCCACACAAGTGAGGTATCATTTTTATCAGGAGACATGGGGGAATGCTGGGTGGAAGGAAATTTGTGGCTCCTCTCAGATTCCAGAACTTTCTGCCACAGAAATGTGAGGAACATGTGTTTTTTTAGCCAAATTTTGAGGTTTGCAAAGGATTCTGGGTAACAGAACTTGGTCAGAGACCCACAAGTCACCCCATTTTGGATTCCCCTTGGTCTCTAGTTTTCAAAGATGCACAGGTTTGGTAGGTTTCCCTAGGTGCCGGCTGAGCTGGAGGCCAAAATCTACAGGTAGGCACTTTGCAAAAAACACCTCTGTTTTCTTTCAAAAAATTGGATGTGTCCACATTGTGCTTTGGGGCATTTCCTGTCGCAGGCGCTAGGCATACCCACACAAGTGAGGTATCATTTTTATCGGGAGACTTGGGGAAATGCTGGGTGGAAGGAAATTTGTGGCTCCTCTCAGATTCTAGAACTTTCTGCCACAGAATTGTGACGAACATGGTTTTTTTTAGCCAAAGTTTGAGGTTTGCAAAGGATTCTGGGTAACAGAACCTGGTCAGAGCCCCACAAGTCACCCCATCTTGGATTCCCCTTGGTCTCTAGTTTTCAAAAATGCACAGGTTTGGTGGGTTTCCCTAGGTGCCGGCTGAGCTAGAGGTCAAAATCTACAGGTAGGCACTTTGCGAAAAACACCTCTGTTTTCTTTCAAAAAATTGGATGTGTCCACGTTGCGCTTTGGGGCATTTCCTGTTGCGGGCGCTAGGCCTACCCACACAAGTGAGGTAACATTTTTATAGGGAGACTTGGGGCAACGCTGGGTGGAAGGAAATTTGTGGGCCCTCTCAGATTCCAGAACTTTCTGTCACAGAAATGTTAGGAACATGTGTTTTTTTAGCCAAATTCTGAGGTTTGCATAGGATTCTGGGTAACAGAACCTGGTCAGAGCCCCACAAGTCACCCCTTCTTGGATTCCCCTAGGTCTCTAGTTTTAAAAAATGCACAGGTTTGGTCGGTTTCCCTAGCTGCCGGCTGAGCTAGAGGCCAAAATCTACAGGTAGGCACTTTGCATAAAACACCTCTGTTTTCTTTAAAAAAATTGGATGTGTCCACATTGTGCTTTGGGGCATTTCCTGTCGCAGGCGCTAGGCATACCCACACAAGTGAGGTATCATTTTTATCGGGAGACTTGGGGAAATGCTGGGTGGAAGGAAATTTGTGGCTCCTCTCAGATTCTAGAACTTTCTGCCACAGAATTGTGACAAACGTGTTTTTTTACCCAAAGTTTGAGGTTTGCAAAGGATTCTGGGTAACAGAACCTGGTCAGAGCCCCACAAGTCACCCCATCTTGGATTCCCCTTGGTCTCTAGTTTTCAAAAATGCACAGGTTTGGTAGGTTTCCCTAGGTGCCAGCTGAGCTGGAGGCCAAAATCTACAGGTAGGCACATTGCAAAAAACATCTCTGTTTTCTTTCAAAAAATTGGATGTGTCCACGTTGCGCTTTGGGGCATTTCCTGTCTAGGGCGCTAGGCCTACCCTCACAAGTGAGGTATCATTTTTATCAGGAGACATGGGGGAACGCTGGGTGGAAGGAAATTTGTGGCTCCTCTCAGATTCCAGAACTTTCTGCCACAGAAATGTGAGGAACATGTGTTTTTTTAGCCAAATTCTGAGGTTTGCATAGGATTCTGGGTAACAGAACCTGGTCAGAGCCCCACAAGTCACCCCATCTTGGATTCCCCTAGGTCTCTAGTTTTAAAAAATGCACAGGTTTGGTAGGTTTCCCTAGCTGCCGGCTGAGCTAGAGGCCAAAATCTACAGGTAGGCACTTTGCAAAAAACACCTCTGTTTTCTTTCAAAAAATTGGATGTGTCCACATTGTGCTTTGGGGAATTTCCTGTCGCAGGCGCTAGGCCTACCCACACAAGTGAGGTATCATTTTTATCGGGAGACTTGGGGAAACGCTGGGTGGAAGGAAATTTGTGGCTCCTCTCAGATTCTAGAACTTTCTGCCACAGAATTGTGACGAACATGTGTTTTTTTTAGCCAAATTTTGAGGTTTGCAAAGGATTCTGGGTAACAGAACCTGGTCAGAGCCCCACAAGTCACCCCATCTTGGATTCCCCTTGGTCTCTAGTTTTCAAAAATGCACAGGTTTGGTAGGTTTCCCTAGGTGCCGGCTGAGCTAGAGGTCAAAATCTACAGGTAGGCACTTTGCGAAAAACACCTCTGTTTTCTTTCAAAAAATTGGATGTGTCCACGTTGCGCTTTGGTGCATTTCCTGTTGCGGGCGCTAGGACTACCCACACAAGTGAGGTAACATTTTTATAGGGAGACTGGGGGTAACGCTGGGTGGAAGGAAATTTGTGGGCCCTCTCAGATTCCAGAACTTTCTGCCACAGAAATGTGAGGAACATGTGTTTTTTTAGCCAAATTCTGAGGTTTGCATAGGATTCTGGGTAACAGAACCTGGTCAGAGCCCCACAAGTCACCCCTTCTTGGATTCCCCTAGGTCTCTAGTTTTAAAAAATGCACAGGGTTGGTAGGTTTCCCTAGCTGCCGGCTGAGCTAGAGGCCAAAATCTACAGGTAGGCACTTTGCAAAAAACACCTCTGTTTTCTTTCAAAAAATTGGATGTGTCCACATTGTGCTTTGGGGCATTTCCTGTCGCAGGCGCTAGGCCTACCCACACAAGTGAGGTATCATTTTTATCGGGAGACTTGGGGAAACGCTGGGTAGAAGGAAATTTGTGGCTCCTCTCAGATTCTAGAACTTTCTGCCACAGAATTGTGACGAACATGGTTTTTTTTAGCCAAAGTTTGAGGTTTGCAAAGGATTCTGGGTAACAGAACCTGGTCAGAGCCCCACAAGTCACCCCATGTTGGATTCCCCTTGGTCTCTAGTTTTCAAAAATGCACAGGTTTGGTAGGTTTCCCTAGGTGCCGGCTGAGCTGTAGGCCAAAATCTACAGGTAGGCACTTTGCAAAAAAAACCTCTGTTTTCTTTCAAAAAATTGGATGTGTCCACGTTGCGCTTTGGGGCATTTCCTGTCGCGGGCGCTAGGCCTACCCACACAAGTGAGGTATCATTTTTATCAGGAGACATGGGGGAACGCTGGGTGGAAAGAAATTTGTGGCTCCTCTCAGATTCCAGAACTTTCTGCCACAGAAATGTGAGGAACATGTGTTTGTTTTGCCAAATTCTGAGGTTTGCATAGGATTCTGGGTAACAGAACCTGGTCAGAGCCCCACAAATCACCCCATCTTGGATTCCCCTAGGTCTCTAGTTTTCATAAATGCACAGGTTTGGTAGGTTTCCCTAGCTGCCGGCTGAACTAGAGGCCAAAATCTACATGTAGGCACTTTGCAAAAAACACCTCTGTTTTCTTTCAAAAAATTGGATGTGTCCACATTGTGCTTTGGGGCATTTCCTGTCGCAGGCGCTAGGCCTACCCACACAAGAGAGGTATCATTTTTATCGGGAGACTTGGGGAAACGCTGGGTAGAAGGAAATTTGTGGCTCCTCTCAGATTCTAGAACTTTCTGCCACAGAATTGTGATGAACATGTGTTTTTTTAGCCAAATTTTGAGGTTTGCAAAGGATTCTGGGTAACAGAACCTGGTCAGAGCCCCACAAGTCACCGCATTTTGGATTCCTCTAGGTCTCTATTTTTAAAAAATGCACAGGTTTAGTAGGTTTCCCCAGATGCCGGCTGAGCTAAAAGCCAAAATCTACAGGTAGGCACTTTGCGAAAAACACCTCTGTTTTCTTTCAAAAAATTGGGTGTGTCCACGTTGCGCTTTGGGGAATTTTCTGTCACAGGCGCTAGGCCTACCCACACAAGTGATGTATCATTGTTATCGGGAGACTTGGGGGAACGCTGGGTGGAAGGAAATTTGTGGGTCCTCTCAGATTCCAGAACTTTCTGCCACAGAAATGTGAGGAACATGTGTTTTTGTAGCCAAATTCTGAGGTTTGCATAGGATTCTGGGTAACAGAACCTGGTCAGAGCCCCACAAGTCACCCCATCTTGGATTCCCCTAGGTCTCTAGTTTTAAAAAATGCACAGGTTTGGTAGGTTTCCCTAGCTGCCGGCTGAGCTGGAGGCCAAAATCTACAGATAGGCACTTTGCAAAAAACACCTCGGTTTTCTTTCAAAAAATTGGATGTGTCCACGTTGCGCTTTGGGGCATTTCCTGTCGCGGGCGCTAGGCCTACCCACACAAGTGAGGTATCATTTTTATCAGGAGACATGGGGGAATGCTGGGTGGAAGGAAATTTGTGGCTCCTCTCAGATTCCAGAACTTTCTGCCACAGAAATGTGAGGAACATGTGTTTTTTTAGCCAAATTTTGAGGTTTGCAAAGGATTCTGGGTAACAGAACTTGGTCAGAGACCCACAAGTCACCCCATTTTGGATTCCCCTTGGTCTCTAGTTTTCAAAAATGCACAGGTTTGGTAGGTTTCCCTAGGTGCCGGCTGAGCTGGAAGCCAAAATCTACAGTTAGGCACTTTGCAAAAAACACCTCTGTTTTCTTTCAAAAAATTGGATGTGTCCACGTTGCGCTTTGGGGCATTTCCTGTCGCGGGCGCTAGGCCTACCCACACAAGTGAGGTATCATTTATATCAGGAAACATGGGGGAACGCTGGGTGGAAGGAAATTTGTGGCTCCTCTCAGATTCCAGAACTTTCTGCCACAGAAATGTGAGGAACATGTGTTTTTTTAGCTACATTTTGAGGTTTGCAAAGGATTCTGGGTAACAGAACCTGGTCAGAGCCCCACAAGTCACCCCATCTTGGATTCCCCTAGGTCTCTAGTTTTAAAAAATGCACAGGTTTGGTAGGTTTCCCTAGCTGCCGGCTGAGCTGGAGGCCAAAATCTACAGATAGGCACTTTGCAAAAAACACCTCTGTTTTCTTTCAAAAAATTGGATGTGTCCACGTTGCGCTTTGGGGCATTTCCTGTCGCGGGCGCTACGCCTACCCACACAAGTGAGGTATCATTTTTATCAGGAGACATGGGGGAATGCTGGGTGGAAGGAAATTTGTGGCTCCTCTCAGATTCCAGAACTTTCTGCCACATAAATGTGAGGAACATGTGTTTTTTTAGCCAAATTTTGAGGTTTGCAAAGGATTCTGGGTAACAGAACTTGGTCAGAGACCCACAAGTCACCCCATTTTGGATTCCCCTTGGTCTCTAGTTTTCAAGAATGCACAGGTTTGGTAGGTTTCCCTAGGTGCCGGCTGAGCTGGAAGCCAAAATCTACAGTTCGGCACTTTGCAAAAAACACCTCTGTTTTCTTTCAAAAAATTGGATGTGTCCACGTTGCGCTTTGGGGCATTTCCTGTCGCGGGCGCTAGGCCTACCCACACAAGTGAGGTATCATTTATATCAGGAAACATGGGGGAACGCTGGGTGGAAGGAAATTTGTGGCTCCTCTCAGATTCCAGAACTTTCTGCCACAGAAATGTGAGGAACGTGTTTTTTTAGCTACATTTTGAGGTTTGCAAAGGATTCTGGGTAACAGAACCTGGTCAGAGCCCCACAAGTCACCCCATCTTGGATTCCCCTAGGTCTCTAGTTTTCAAATATGCACAGGTTTGGTAGGTTTCCCTAGGTGCCGGCTTAGCTAGAGGCCAAAATCTACAGGTAGGCACTTTGCGAAAAACACCTCTGTTTTCTTTCAAAAAAATTGGATGTGTCCACGTTGCGCTTTGGGGCATTTCCTGTCGCGGGCGCTAGGCCTACCCACACAAGTGAGGTATCATTTTTATCAGGAGACATGGGGGAATGCTGGGTGGAAGGAAATTTGTGGCTCCTCTCAGATTCCAGAACTTTCTGCCACAGAAATGTGAGGAACATGTGTTTTTTTAGCCAAATTTTGAGGTTTGCAAAGGATTCTGGGTAACAGAACTTGGTCAGAGACCCACAAGTCACCCCATTTTGGATTCCCCTTGGTCTCTAGTTTTCAAAAATGCACAGGTTTGGTAGGTTTCCCTAGGTGCCGGCTGAGCTGGAGGCCAAAATCTACAGGTAGGCACTTTGCAAAAAACACCTCTGTTTTCTTTCAAAAAATTGGATGTGTCCACGTTGCGCTTTGGGGCATTTCCTGTCGCGGGCGCTAGGCCTACCCACACAAGTGAGGTATCATTTATATCAGGAAACATGGGGGAACGCTGTGTGGAAGGAAATTTGTGGCTCCTCTCAGATTCCAGAACTTTCTGCCACAGAAATGTGAGGAACATGTGTTTTTTTAGCCAAATTCTGAGGTTTGCAAAGGATTCTGGGTAACAGAACCTGGTCAGAGCCCCACAAGTCCCCCCATCTTGGATTCCCCTAGGTCTCTAGTTTTCAAAAATGCACAGGTTTGGTAGGTTTCCCTAGCTGCCGGCTGAGCTAGAGGCCAAAATCTACAGGTAGGCACTTTGCAAAAAACACCTCTGTTTTCTTTAAAAAAATTGGATGTGTCCACATTGTGCTTTGGGGCATTTCCTGTCGCAGGCACTAGGCATACCCACACAAGTGAGGTATCATTTTTATCGGGAGACTTGGGGAAATGCTGGGTGGAAGGAAATTTGTGGCTCCTCTCAGATTCCAGAACTTTCTGCCACAGAAATGTGAGGAACATGTGTTTTTTTAGCCAAATTTTGAGGTTTGCAAAGGATTCTGGGTAACAGAACTTGGTCAGAGACCCACAAGTCACCCCATTTTGGATTCCCCTTGGTCTCTAGTTTTCAAAAATGCACAGGTTTGGTAGGTTTCCCTAGGTGCCGGCTGAGCTGGAAGCCAAAATCTACAGTTAGGCACTTTGCAAAAAACACCTCTGTTTTCTTTCAAAAAATTGGATGTGTCCACGTTGCGCTTTGGGGCATTTCCTGTCGTGGGCGCTAGGCCTACCCACACAAGTGAGGTATCATTTATATCAGGAAACATGGGGGAACGCTGGGTGGAAGGAAATTTGTGGCTCCTCTCAGATTCCAGAACTTTCTGCCACAGAAATGTGAGGAACATGTGTTTTTTTAGCTACATTTTGAGGTTTGCAAAGGATTCTGGGTAACAGAACCTGGTCAGAGCCCCACAAGTCACCCCATCTTGGATTCCCCTAGGTCTCTAGTTTTAAAAAATGCACAGGTTTGGTAGGTTTCCCTAGCTGCCGGCTGAGCTGGAGGCCAAAATCTACAGATAGGCACTTTGCAAAAAACACCTCTGTTTTCTTTAAAAAAATTGGATGTGTCCACGTTGCGCTTTGGGGCATTTCCTGTCGCGGGCGCTAGGCCTACCCACACAAGTGAGGTATCATTTTTATCAGGAGACATGGGGGAATGCTGGGTGGAAGGAAATTTGTGGCTCCTCTCAGATTCCAGAACTTTCTGCCACAGAAATGTGAGGAACATGTGTTTTTTTAGCCAAATTTTGAGGTTTGCAAAGGATTCTGGGTAACAGAACTTGGTCAGAGACCCACAAGTCACCCCATTTTGGATTCCCCTTGGTCTCTAGTTTTAAAAAATGCACAGGTTTGGTAGGTTTCCCTAGGTGCCGGCTGAGCTGGAGGCCAAAATCTACAGGTAGGCACTTTGCAAAAAACACCTCTGTTTTCTTTCAAAAAATTGGATGTGTCCACGTTGCGCTTTGGGGCATTTCCTGTCGCGGGCGCTAGGCCTACCCACACAAGTGAGGTATCATTTATATCAGGAAACATGGGGGAACGCTGTGTGGAAGGAAATTTGTGGCTCCTCTCAGATTCCAGAACTTTCTGCCACAGAAATGTGAGGAACATGTGTTTTTTTAGCCAAATTCTGAGGTTTGCAAAGGATTCTGGGTAACAGAACCTGGTCAGAGCCCCACAAGTCCCCCCATCTTGGATTCCCCTAGGTCTCTAGTTTTCAAAAATGCACAGGTTTGGTAGGTTTCCCTAGCTGCCGGCTGAGCTAGAGGCCAAAATCTACAGGTAGGCACTTTGCAAAAAACACCTCTGTTTTCTTTAAAAAAATTGGATGTGTCCACATTGTGCTTTGGGGCATTTCCTGTCGCAGGCACTAGGCATACCCACACAAGTGAGGTATCATTTTTATCGGGAGACTTGGGGAAATGCTGGGTGGAAGGAAATTTGTGGCTCCTCTCAGATTCTAGAACTTTCTGCCACAGAATTGTGACGAACATGGTTTTTTTCAGCCAAAGTTTGAGGTTTGCAAAGGATTCTGGGTAACAGAACCTGGTCAGAGCCCCACAAGTCACCCCATCTTGGATTCCCCTTGGTCTCTAGTTTTCAAAAATGCACAGTTTTGGTAGGTTTCCCTAGGTGCCGGCTGAGCTAGAGGTCAAAATCTACAGGTAGGCACTTTGCGAAAAACACCTCTGTTTTCTTTCAAAAAATTGGATGTGTCCACGTTGCGCTTTGGGGCATTTCCTGTTGCGGGCGCTAGGCCTACCCACACAAGTGAGGTAACATTTTTATAGGGAGACTTGGGGCAACGCTGGGTGGAAGGAAATTTGTGGGCCCTCTCAGATTCCAGAACTTTCTGCCACAGAAATGTTAGGAACATGTGTTTTTTTAGCCAAATTCTGAGGTTTGCATAGGATTCTGGGTAACAGAACCTGGTCAGAGCCCCACAAGTCACCCCTTCTTGGATTCCCCTAGGTCTCTAGTTTTAAAAAATGCACAGGTTTGGTAGGTTTCCCTAGCTGCCGGCTGAGCTAGAGGCCAAAATCTACAGGTAGGCACTTTGCAAAAAACACCTCTGTTTTCTTTCAAAAAATTGGATGTGTCCACATTGTGCTTTGGGGCATTTCCTGTCGCAGGCGCTAGGCCTACCCACACAAGTGAGGTATCATTTTTATTGGGAGACTTGGGGAAACGCTGGGTAGAAGGAAATTTGTGGCTCCTCTCAGATTCTAGAACTTTCTGCCACAGAATTGTGACGAACATGGTTTTTTTTAGCCAAAGTTTGAGGTTTGCAAAGGATTCTGGGTAACAGAACCTGGTCAGAGCCCCACAAGTCACCCCATCTTGGATTCCCCTTGGTCTCTAGTTTTAAAAAATGCACAGGTTTGGTAGGTTTCCCTAGGTGCCGGCTGAGCTGGAGGCCAAAATCTACAGGTAGGCACTTTGCAAAAAAACCCTCTGTTTTCTTTCAAAAAATTGGATGTGTCCACGTTGCGCTTTGGGGCATTTCCTGTCGCGGGCGCTAGGCCTACCCACACAAGTGAGGTATCATTTTTATCAGGAGACATGGGGGAATGCTGGGTGGAAGGAAATTTGTGGCTCCTCTCAGATTCCAGAACTTTCTGCCACAGAAATGTGAGGAACATGTGTTTTTTTAGCCAAATTTTGAGGTTTGCAAAGGATTCTGGGTAACAGAACTTGGTCAGAGACCCACAAGTCACCCCATTTTGGATTCCCCTTGGTCTCTAGTTTTCAAAAATGCACAGGTTTGGTAGGTTTCCCTAGGTGCCGGCTGAGCTGGAAGCCAAAATCTACAGTTAGGCACTTTGCAAAAAACACCTCTGTTTTCTTTCAAAAAATTGGATGTGTCCACGTTGCGCTTTGGGGCATTTCCTGTCGCGGGCGCTAGGCCTACCCACACAAGTGAGGTATCATTTATATCAGGAAACATGGGGGAACGCTGGGTGGAAGGAAATTTGTGGCTCCTCTCAGATTCCAGAACTTTCTGCCACAGAAATGTGAGGAACATGTGTTTTTTTAGCTACATTTTGAGGTTTGCAAAGGATTCTGGGTAACAGAACCTGGTCAGAGCCCCACAAGTCACCCCATCTTGGATTCCCCTAGGTCTCTAGTTTTAAAAAATGCACAGGTTTGGTAGGTTTCCCTAGCTGCCGGCTGAGCTGGAGGCCAAAATCTACAGATAGGCACTTTGCAAAAAACACCTCTGTTTTCTTTCAAAAAATTGGATGTGTCCACGTTGCGCTTTGGGGCATTTCCTGTCGCGGGCGCTAGGCCTACCCACACAAGTGAGGTATCATTTTTATCAGGAGACATGGGGGAATGCTGGGTGGAAGGAAATTTGTGGCTCCTCTCAGATTCCAGAACTTTCTGCCACAGAAATGTGAGGAACATGTGTTTTTTTAGCCAAATTTTGAGGTTTGCAAAGGATTCTGGGTAACAGAACTTGGTCAGAGACCCACAAGTCACCCCATTTTGGATTCCCCTTGGTCTCTAGTTTTCAAGAATGCACAGGTTTGGTAGGTTTCCCTAGGTGCCGGCTGAGCTGGAAGCCAAAATCTACAGTTAGGCACTTTGCAAAAAACACCTCTGTTTTCTTTCAAAAAATTGGATGTGTCCACGTTGCGCTTTGGGGCATTTCCTGTCGCGGGCGCTAGGCCTACCCACACAAGTGAGGTATCATTTATATCAGGAAACATGGGGGAACGCTGGGTGGAAGGAAATTTGTGGCTCCTCTCAGATTCCAGAACTTTCTGCCACAGAAATGTGAGGAACGTGTTTTTTTAGCTACATTTTGAGGTTTGCAAATGATTCTGGGTAACAGAACCTGGTCAGAGCCCCACAAGTCACCCCATCTTGGATTCCCCTAGGTCTCTAGTTTTCAAATATGCACAGGTTTGGTAGGTTTCCCTAGGTGCCGGCTTAGCTAGAGGCCAAAATCTACAGGTAGGCACTTTGCGAAAAACACCTCTGTTTTCTTTCAAAAAAATTGGATGTGTCCACGTTGCGCTTTGGGGCATTTCCTGTCGCGGGCGCTAGGCCTACCCACACAAGTGAGGTATCATTTTTATCAGGAGACATGGGGGAATGCTGGGTGGAAGGAAATTTGTGGCTCCTCTCAGATTCCAGAACTTTCTGCCACAGAAATGTGAGGAACATGTGTTTTTTTAGCCAAATTTTGAGGTTTGCAAAGGATTCTGGGTAACAGAACTTGGTCAGAGACCCACAAGTCACCCCATTTTGGATTCCCCTTGGTCTCTAGTTTTCAAAAATGCACAGGTTTGGTAGGTTTCCCTAGGTGCCGGCTGAGCTGGAGGCCAAAATCTACAGGTAGGCACTTTGCAAAAAACACCTCTGTTTTCTTTCAAAAAATTGGATGTGTCCACGTTGCGCTTTGGGGCATTTCCTGTCGCGGGCGCTAGGCCTACCCACACAAGTGAGGTATCATTTATATCAGGAAACATGGGGGAACGCTGTGTGGAAGGAAATTTGTGGCTCCTCTCAGATTCCAGAACTTTCTGCCACAGAAATGTGAGGAACATGTGTTTTTTTAGCCAAATTCTGAGGTTTGCAAAGGATTCTGGGTAACAGAACCTGGTCAGAGCCCCACAAGTCCCCCCATCTTGGATTCCCCTAGGTCTCTAGTTTTAAAAAATGCACAGGTTTGGTAGGTTTCCCTAGCTGCCGGCTGAGCTAGAGGCCAAGATCTACAGGTAGGCACTTTGCAAAAAACACCTCTGTTTTCTTTAAAAAAATTGGATGTGTCCACATTGTGCTTTGGGGCATTTCCTGTCGCAGGCACTAGGCATACCCACACAAGTGAGGTATCATTTTTATCGGGAGACTTGGGGAAATGCTGGGTGGAAGGAAATTTGTGGCTCCTCTCAGATTCCAGAACTTTCTGCCACAGAAATGTGAGGAACATGTGTTTTTTTAGCCAAATTTTGAGGTTTGCAAAGGATTCTGGGTAACAGAACTTGGTCAGAGACCCACAAGTCACCCCATTTTGGATTCCCCTTGGTCTCTAGTTTTCAAAAATGCACAGGTTTGGTAGGTTTCCCTAGGTGCCGGCTGAGCTGGAAGCCAAAATCTACAGTTAGGCACTTTGCAAAAAACACCTCTGTTTTCTTTCAAAAAATTGGATGTGTCCACGTTGCGCTTTGGGGCATTTCCTGTCGTGGGCGCTAGGCCTACCCACACAAGTGAGGTATCATTTATATCAGGAAACATGGGGGAACGCTGGGTGGAAGGAAATTTGTGGCTCCTCTCAGATTCCAGAACTTTCTGCCACAGAAATGTGAGGAACATGTGTTTTTTTAGCTACATTTTGAGGTTTGCAAAGGATTCTGGGTAACAGAACCTGGTCAGAGCCCCACAAGTCACCCCATCTTGGATTCCCCTAGGTCTCTAGTTTTAAAAAATGCACAGGTTTGGTAGGTTTCCCTAGCTGCCGGCTGAGCTGGAGGCCAAAATCTACAGATAGGCACTTTGCAAAAAACACCTCTGTTTTCTTTAAAAAAATTGGATGTGTCCACGTTGCGCTTTGGGGCATTTCCTGTCGCGGGCGCTAGGCCTACCCACACAAGTGAGGTATCATTTTTATCAGGAGACATGGGGGAATGCTGGGTGGAAGGAAATTTGTGGCTCCTCTCAGATTCCAGAACTTTCTGCCACAGAAATGTGAGGAACATGTGTTTTTTTAGCCAAATTTTGAGGTTTGCAAAGGATTCTGGGTAACAGAACTTGGTCAGAGACCCACAAGTCACCCCATTTTGGATTCCCCTTGGTCTCTAGTTTTAAAAAATGCACAGGTTTGGTAGGTTTCCCTAGGTGCCGGCTGAGCTGGAGGCCAAAATCTACAGGTAGGCACTTTGCAAAAAACACCTCTGTTTTCTTTCAAAAAATTGGATGTGTCCACGTTGCGCTTTGGGGCATTTCCTGTCGCGGGCGCTAGGCCTACCCACACAAGTGAGGTATCATTTATATCAGGAAACATGGGGGAACGCTGTGTGGAAGGAAATTTGTGGCTCCTCTCAGATTCCAGAACTTTCTGCCACAGAAATGTGAGGAACATGTGTTTTTTTAGCCAAATTCTGAGGTTTGCAAAGGATTCTGGGTAACAGAACCTGGTCAGAGCCCCACAAGTCCCCCCATCTTGGATTCCCCTAGGTCTCTAGTTTTCAAAAATGCACAGGTTTGGTAGGTTTCCCTAGCTGCCGGCTGAGCTAGAGGCCAAAATCTACAGGTAGGCACTTTGCAAAAAACACCTCTGTTTTCTTTAAAAAAATTGGATGTGTCCACATTGTGCTTTGGGGCATTTCCTGTCGCAGGCACTAGGCATACCCACACAAGTGAGGTATCATTTTTATCGGGAGACTTGGGGAAATGCTGGGTGGAAGGAAATTTGTGGCTCCTCTCAGATTCTAGAACTTTCTGCCACAGAATTGTGACGAACATGGTTTTTTTCAGCCAAAGTTTGAGGTTTGCAAAGGATTCTGGGTAACAGAACCTGGTCAGAGCCCCACAAGTCACCCCATCTTGGATTCCCCTTGGTCTCTAGTTTTCAAAAATGCACAGTTTTGGTAGGTTTCCCTAGGTGCCGGCTGAGCTAGAGGTCAAAATCTACAGGTAGGCACTTTGCGAAAAACACCTCTGTTTTCTTTCAAAAAATTGGATGTGTCCACGTTGCGCTTTGGGGCATTTCCTGTTGCGGGCGCTAGGCCTACCCACACAAGTGAGGTAACATTTTTATAGGGAGACTTGGGGCAACGCTGGGTGGAAGGAAATTTGTGGGCCCTCTCAGATTCCAGAACTTTCTGCCACAGAAATGTTAGGAACATGTGTTTTTTTAGCCAAATTCTGAGGTTTGCATAGGATTCTGGGTAACAGAACCTGGTCAGAGCCCCACAAGTCACCCCTTCTTGGATTCCCCTAGGTCTCTAGTTTTAAAAAATGCACAGGTTTGGTAGGTTTCCCTAGCTGCCGGCTGAGCTAGAGGCCAAAATCTACAGGTAGGCACTTTGCAAAAAACACCTCTGTTTTCTTTCAAAAAATTGGATGTGTCCACATTGTGCTTTGGGGCATTTCCTGTCGCAGGCGCTAGGCCTACCCACACAAGTGAGGTATCATTTTTATTGGGAGACTTGGGGAAACGCTGGGTAGAAGGAAATTTGTGGCTCCTCTCAGATTCTAGAACTTTCTGCCACAGAATTGTGACGAACATGGTTTTTTTTAGCCAAAGTTTGAGGTTTGCAAAGGATTCTGGGTAACAGAACCTGGTCAGAGCCCCACAAGTCACCCCATCTTGGATTCCCCTTGGTCTCTAGTTTTAAAAAATGCACAGGTTTGGTAGGTTTCCCTAGGTGCCGGCTGAGCTGGAGGCCAAAATCTACAGGTAGGCACTTTGCAAAAAAACCCTCTGTTTTCTTTCAAAAAATTGGATGTGTCCACGTTGCGCTTTGGGGCATTTCCTGTCGCGGGCGCTAGGCCTACCCACACAAGTGAGGTATCATTTTTATCAGGAGACATGGGGGAATGCTGGGTGGAAGGAAATTTGTGGCTCCTCTCAGATTCCAGAACTTTCTGCCACAGAAATGTGAGGAACATGTGTTTTTTTAGCCAAATTTTGAGGTTTGCAAAGGATTCTGGGTAACAGAACTTGGTCAGAGACCCACAAGTCACCCCATTTTGGATTCCCCTTGGTCTCTAGTTTTCAAAAATGCACAGGTTTGGTAGGTTTCCCTAGGTGCCGGCTGAGCTGGAAGCCAAAATCTACAGTTAGGCACTTTGCAAAAAACACCTCTGTTTTCTTTCAAAAAATTGGATGTGTCCACGTTGCGCTTTGGGGCATTTCCTGTCGCGGGCGCTAGGCCTACCCACACAAGTGAGGTATCATTTATATCAGGAAACATGGGGGAACGCTGGGTGGAAGGAAATTTGTGGCTCCTCTCAGATTCCAGAACTTTCTGCCACAGAAATGTGAGGAACATGTGTTTTTTTAGCTACATTTTGAGGTTTGCAAAGGATTCTGGGTAACAGAACCTGGTCAGAGCCCCACAAGTCACCCCATCTTGGATTCCCCTAGGTCTCTAGTTTTAAAAAATGCACAGGTTTGGTAGGTTTCCCTAGCTGCCGGCTGAGCTGGAGGCCAAAATCTACAGATAGGCACTTTGCAAAAAACACCTCTGTTTTCTTTCAAAAAATTGGATGTGTCCACGTTGCGCTTTGGGGCATTTCCTGTCGCGGGCGCTAGGCCTACCCACACAAGTGAGGTATCATTTTTATCAGGAGACATGGGGGAATGCTGGGTGGAAGGAAATTTGTGGCTCCTCTCAGATTCCAGAACTTTCTGCCACAGAAATGTGAGGAACATGTGTTTTTTTAGCCAAATTTTGAGGTTTGCAAAGGATTCTGGGTAACAGAACTTGGTCAGAGACCCACAAGTCACCCCATTTTGGATTCCCCTTGGTCTCTAGTTTTCAAGAATGCACAGGTTTGGTAGGTTTCCCTAGGTGCCGGCTGAGCTGGAAGCCAAAATCTACAGTTAGGCACTTTGCAAAAAACACCTCTGTTTTCTTTCAAAAAATTGGATGTGTCCACGTTGCGCTTTGGGGCATTTCCTGTCGCGGGCGCTAGGCCTACCCACACAAGTGAGGTATCATTTATATCAGGAAACATGGGGGAACGCTGGGTGGAAGGAAATTTGTGGCTCCTCTCAGATTCCAGAACTTTCTGCCACAGAAATGTGAGGAACGTGTTTTTTTAGCTACATTTTGAGGTTTGCAAAGGATTCTGGGTAACAGAACCTGGTCAGAGCCCCACAAGTCACCCCATCTTGGATTCCCCTAGGTCTCTAGTTTTCAAATATGCACAGGTTTGGTAGGTTTCCCTAGGTGCCGGCTTAGCTAGAGGCCAAAATCTACAGGTAGGCACTTTGCGAAAAACACCTCTGTTTTCTTTCAAAAAAATTGGATGTGTCCACGTTGCGCTTTGGGGCATTTCCTGTCGCGGGCGCTAGGCCTACCCACACAAGTGAGGGATCATTATTATCGGGAGACTTGGGGGAACGCTGGGTGTAAGGAAATTTGTGGCTCCTCTCAGATTCCAGAAATTTCTGCCACAGAAATATGAGGAACATGTGTTTTTGTAGCCAAATTTTGAGGTTTGCAAAGGATTCTGGGTAACAGAACCTGGTCAGAGCCCCACCAGTCACCCCATCTTGGATTCCCCTAGGTCTCTAGTTTTCAAAAATGCACAGGTTTGGTAGGTTTCCCTAGCTGCCGGCTGAGCTAGAGGCCAAAATCTACAGGTAGGCACTTTGCAAAAAACACCTCTGTTTTCTTTCAAAAAAATTGGATGTGTCCACATTGTGCTTTGGGGCATTTCCTGTCGCAGGCGCTAGGCCTACCCACACAAGTGAGGTATCATTTTTATCAGGAGACTTGGGGAAACGCTGGGTGGAAGGAAATTTGTGGCTCCTCTCAGATTCCAGAACTTTCTGCCACAGAAATGTGAGGAACATGTGTTTTTTTAGCCAAATTTTGAGGTTTGCAAAGGATTCTGGGTAACAGAACCTGGTCAGAGCCCCACAAGTCACCCCATCTTGGATTCCCCTAGGTCTCTAGTTTTCAAAAATGCACAGGTTTGGTAGGTTTCCCTAGCTGCCGGCTGAGCTAGAGGCCAAAATCTACAGGTAGGCACTTTGCGAAAAACACCTCTGTTTTCTTTCAAAAAAATTGGATGTGTCCACGTTGCGCTTTGGGGCATTTCCTGTCGCGGGCGCTAGGCCTACCCACACAAGTGAGGGATCATTATTATCGGGAGACTTGGGGGAACGCTGGGTGTAAGGAAATTTGTGGCTCCTCTCAGATTCCAGAAATTTCTGCCACAGAAATATGAGGAACATGTGTTTTTGTAGCCAAATTTTGAGGTTTGCAAAGGATTCTGGGTAACAGAACCTGGTCAGAGCCCCACCAGTCACCCCATCTTGGATTCCCCTAGGTCTCTAGTTTTCAAAAATGCACAGGTTTGGTAGGTTTCCCTAGCTGCCGGCTGAGCTAGAGGCCAAAATCTACAGGT
Organism: Pleurodeles waltl; assembly: GCF_031143425.1. Lineage (NCBI taxonomy): Eukaryota > Metazoa > Chordata > Amphibia > Caudata > Salamandridae > Pleurodeles > Pleurodeles waltl. Next base: position 345,664 of record NW_027150399.1, on the reverse strand, counting down.
AGGCACTTTGCAAAAAACACCTCTGTTTTCTTTCAAAAAAATTGGATGTGTCCACATTGTGCTTTGGGGCATTTCCTGTCGCAGGCGCTAGGCCTACCCACACAAGTGAGGTATCATTTTTATCAGGAGACTTGGGGAAACGCTGGGTGGAAGGAAATTTGTGGCTCCTCTCAGATTCCAGAACTTTCTGCCACAGAAATGTGAGGAACATTTGTTTTTTTAGCCAAATTTTGAGGTTTGCAAAGGATTCTGGGTAACAGAACTTGGTCAGAGACCCACAAGTCACCCCATTTTGGATTCCCCTTGGTCTCTAGTTTTCAAGAATGCACAGGTTTGGTAGGTTTCCCTAGGTGCCGGCTGAGCTGGAAGCCAAAATCTACAGTTAGGCACTTTGCAAAAAACACCTCTGTTTTCTTTCAAAAAATTGGATGTGTCCACGTTGCGCTTTGGGGCATTTCCTGTCGCGGGCGCTAGGCCTACCCACACAAGTGAGGTATCATTTATATCAGGAAACATGGGGGAACGCTGGGTGGAAGGAAATTTGTGGCTCCTCTCAGATTCCAGAACTTTCTGCCACAGAAATGTGAGGAACGTGTTTTTTTAGCTACATTTTGAGGTTTGCAAAGGATTCTGGGTAACAGAACCTGGTCAGAGCCCCACAAGTCACCCCATCTTGGATTCCCCTAGGTCTCTAGTTTTCAAATATGCACAGGTTTGGTAGGTTTCCCTAGGTGCCGGCTTAGCTAGAGGCCAAAATCTACAGGTAGGCACTTTGCGAAAAACACCTCTGTTTTCTTTCAAAAAAATTGGATGTGTCCACGTTGCGCTTTGGGGCATTTCCTGTCGCGGGCGCTAGGCCTACCCACACAAGTGAGGGATCATTATTATCGGGAGACTTGGGGGAACGCTGGGTGTAAGGAAATTTGTGGCTCCTCTCAGATTCCAGAACTTTCTGCCACAGAAATGTGAGGAACGTGTTTTTTTAGCTACATTTTGAGGTTTGCAAAGGATTCTGGGTAACAGAACCTGGTCAGAGCCCCACAAGTCACCCCATCTTGGATTCCACTAGGTCTCTAGTTTTCAAATATGCACAGGTTTGGTAGGTTTCCCTAGGTGCCGGCTTAGCTAGAGGCCAAAATCTACAGGTAGGCACTTTGCGAAAAACACCTCTGTTTTCTTTCAAAAAAATTGGATGTGTCCACGTTGCGCTTTGGGGCATTTCCTGTCGCGGGCGCTAGGCCTACCCACACAAGTGAGGGATCATTATTATCGGGAGACTTGGGGGAACGCTGGGTGTAAGGAAATTTGTGGCTCCTCTCAGATTCCAGAAATTTCTGCCACAGAAATATGAGGAACATGTGTTTTTGTAGCCAAATTTTGAGGTTTGCAAAGGATTCTGGGTAACAGAACCTGGTCAGAGCCCCACCAGTCACCCCATCTTGGATTCCCCTAGGTCTCTAGTTTTCAAAAATGCACAGGTTTGGTAGGTTTCCCTAGCTGCCGGCTGAGCTAGAGGCCAAAATCTACAGGTAGGCACTTTGCAAAAAACACCTCTGTTTTCTTTCAAAAAAATTGGATGTGTCCACATTGTGCTTTGGGGCATTTCCTGTCGCAGGCGCTAGGCCTACCCACACAAGTGAGGTATCATTTTTATCAGGAGACTTGGGGAAACGCTGGGTGGAAGGAAATTTGTGGCTCCTCTCAGATTCCAGAACTTTCTGCCACAGAAATGTGAGGAACATGTGTTTTTTTAGCCAAATTTTGAGGTTTGCAAAGGATTCTGGGTAACAGAACCTGGTCAGAGCCCCACAAGTCACCCCATTTTGGATTCCCCTTGGTCTCTAGTTTTCAAAAATGCACAGGTTTGGTAGGTTTCCCTAGGTGCCGGCTGAGCTGGAGGCCAAAATCTACAGGTAGGCACTTTGCAAAAAACACCTCTGTTTTCTTTCAAAAAATTGGATGTGTCCACATTGTGCTTTGGGGCATTTCCTGTCACAGGCGCTAGGCCTACCCACACAAGTGAGGTATCATTTTTATCGGGAGACTTGGGGAAACGCTGTGTGGAAGGAAATTTGTGGCTCCTCTCAGATTCCAGAACTTTCTGCCACAGAAATGTGAGGAACATGTGTTTTTTTAGCCAAATTCTGAGGTTTGCAAAGGATTCTGGGTAACAGAACCTGGTCAGAGCCCCACAAGTCCCCCCATCTTGGATTCCCCTAGGTCTCTAGTTTTCAAAAATGCACAGGTTTGGTAGGTTTCCCTAGCTGCCGGCTGAGCTAGAGGCCAAAATCTACAGGTAGGCACTTTGCAAAAAACACCTCTGTTTTCTTTAAAAAAATTGGATGTGTCCACATTGTGCTTTGGGGCATTTCCTGTCGCAGGCACTAGGCATACCCACACAAGTGAGGTATCATTTTTATCGGGAGACTTGGGGAAATGCTGGGTGGAAGGAAATTTGTGGCTCCTCTCAGATTCTAGAACTTTCTGCCACAGAATTGTGACGAACATGGTTTTTTTCAGCCAAAGTTTGAGGTTTGCAAAGGATTCTGGGTAACAGAACCTGGTCAGAGCCCCACAAGTCCCCCCATCTTGGATTCCCCTTGGTCTCTAGTTTTCAAAAATGCACAGTTTTGGTAGGTTTCCCTAGGTGCCGGCTGAGCTCGAGGTCAAAATCTACAGGTAGGCACTTTGCGAAAAACACCTCTGTTTTCTTTCAAAAAACTGGATGTGTCCACGTTGCGCTTTGGGGCATTTCCTGTTGCGGGCGCTAGGCCTACCCACACAAGTGAGGTAACATTTTTATAGGGAGACTTGGGGCAACGCTGGGTGGAAGGAAATTTGTGGGCCCTCTCAGATTCCAGAACTTTCTGCCACAGAAATGTTAGGAACATGTGTTTTTTTAGCCAAATTCTGAGGTTTGCATAGGATTCTGGGTAACAGAACCTGGTCAGAGCCCCACAAATCACCCCTTCTTGGATTCCCCTAGGTCTCTACTTTTAAAAAATGCACAGGTTTGGTAGGTTTCCCTAGCTGCCGGCTGAGCTAGAGGCCAAAATCTACAGGTAGGCACTTTGCAAAAAACACCTCTGTTTTCTTTCAAAAAATTGGATGTGTCCACATTGTGCTTTGGGGCATTTCCTGTCGCAGGCGCTAGGCCTACCCACACAAGTGAGGTATCATTTTTATTGGGAGACTTGGGGAAACGCTGGGTAGAAGCAAATTTGTGGCTCCTCTCAGATTCTAGAACTTTCTGCCACAGAATTGTGACGAACATGGTTTTTTTTAGCCAAAGTTTGAGGTTTGCAAAGGATTCTGGGTAACAGAACCTGGTCAGAGCCCCACAAGTCACCCCATCTTGGATTCCCCTTGGTCTCTAGTTTTAAAAAATGCACAGGTTTGGTAGGTTTCCCTAGGTGCCGGCTGAGCTGGAGGCCAAAATCTACAGGTAGGCACTTTGCAAAAAAAACCTCTGTTTTCTTTCCAAAAATTGGATGTGTCCACGTTGCGCTTTGGGGCATTTCCTGTCGCGGGCGCTAGGCCTACCCACACAAGTGAGGTATCATTTTTATCAGGAGACATGGGGGAACGCTGGGTGGAAAGAAATTTGTGGCTCCTCTCAGATTCCAGAACTTTCTGCCACAGAAATGTGAGGAACATGTGTTTGTTTTGCCAAATTCTGAGGTTTGCATAGGATTCTGGGTAACAGAACCTGGTCAGAGCCCCACAAATCACCCCATCTTGGATTCCCCTAGGTCTCTAGTTTTCAAAAATGCACAGGTTTGGTAGGTTTCCCTAGCTGCCGGCTGAACTAGAGGCCAAAATCTACAGGTAGGCACTTTGCAAAAAACACCTCTGTTTTATTTAAAAAAATTGGATGAGTCCACATTGTGCTTTGGGGCATTTCCTGTCGCAGGCGCTAGGCCTACCCACACAAGTGAGGTATCATTTTTATCGGGAGACTTGGGGAAACGCTGGGTAGAAGGAAATTTGTGGCTCCTCTCAGATTCTAGAACTTTCTGCCGCAGAATTGTGACGAACATGTGTTTTTTTAGCCAAATTTTGAGGTTTGCAAAGGATTCTGGGTAACAGAACCTGGTCAGAGCCCCACAAGTCACCGCATTTTGGATTCCTCTAGGTCTCTATTTTTAAAAAATGCACAGGTTTAGTAGGTTTCCCTAGGTGCCGGCTGAGCTAAAAGCCAAAATCTACAGGTAGGCACTTTACGAAAAACACCTCTGTTTTCTTTCAAAAAATTGGATGTGTCCACGTTGCGCTTTGGGGAATTTTCTGTCGCAGGCGCTAGGCCTACCCACACAAGTGAGGTATCATTGTTATCGGGAGACTTGGGGGAACGCTGGGTGGAAGGAAATTTGTGGGTCCTCTCAGATTCCAGAACTTTCTGCCACAGAAATGTGAGGAACATGTGTTTTTGTAGCCAAATTCTGAGGTTTGCATAGGATTCTGGGTAACAGAACCTGGTCAGAGCCCCACAAGTCACCCCATCTTGGATTCCCCTAGGTCTCTAGTTTTACAAAATGCACAGGTTTGGTAGGTTTCCCTAGCTGCCGGCTGAGCTGGAGGCCAAGATCTACAGATAGGCACTTTGCAAAAAACACCTCTGTTTTCTTTCAAAAAATTGGATGTGTCCACGTTGCGCTTTGGGGCATTTCCTGTCGCGGGCGCTAGGCCTACCCACACAAGTGAGGTATCATTTTTATCAGGAGACATGGGGGAATGCTGGGTGGAAGGAAATTTGTGGCTCCTCTCAGATTCCAGAACTTTCTGCCACAGAAATGTGAGGAACATGTGTATTTTTAGCCAAATTTTGAGGTTTGCAAAGGATTCTGGGTAACAGAACTTGGTCAGAGACCCACAAGTCACCCCATTTTGGATTCCCCTTGGTCTCTAGTTTTCAAAAATGCACAGGTTTGGTAGGTTTCCCCAGGTGCCGGCTGAGCTGGAAGCCAAAATCTACAGTTAGGCACTTTGCAAAAAACACCTCTGTTTTCTTTCAAAAAATTGGATGTGTCCACGTTGCGCTTTGGGGCATTTCCTGTCACGGGCGCTAGGCCTACCCACACAAGTGAGGTATCATTTATATCAGGAAACATGGGGGAACGCTGGGTGGAAGGAAATTTGTGGCTCCTCTCAGATTCCAGAACTTTCTGCCACAGAAATGTGAGGAACATGTGTTTTTTTAGCTACATTTTGAGGTTTGCAAAGGATTCTGGGTAACAGAACCTGGTCAGAGCCCCACAAGTCACCCCATCTTGGATTCCCCTAGGTCTCTAGTTTTAAAAAATGCACAGGTTTGGTAGGTTTCCCTAGCTGCCGGCTGAGCTGGAGGCCAAAATCTACAGATAGGCACTTTGCAAAAAACACCTCTGTTTTCTTTAAAAAAATTGGATGTGTCCACGTTGCGCTTTGGGGCATTTCCTGTCGCGGGCGCTAGGCCTACCCACACAAGTGAGGTATCATTTTTATCAGGAGACATGGGGGAATGCTGGGTGGAAGGAAATTTGTGGCTCCTCTCAGATTCCAGAACTTTCTGCCACAGAAATGTGAGGAACATGTGTTTTTTTAGCCAAATTTTGAGGTTTGCAAAGGATTCTGGGTAACAGAACTTGGTCAGAGACCCACAAGTCACCCCATTTTGGATTCCCCTTGGTCTCTAGTTTTCAAAAATGCACAGGTTTGGTAGGTTTCCCTAGGTGCCGGCTGAGCTGGAAGCCAAAATCTACAGTTAGGCACTTTGCAAAAAACACCTCTGTTTTCTTTCAAAAAATTGGATGTGTCCACGTTGCGCTTTGGGGCATTTCCTGTCGCGGGCGCTAGGCCTACCCACACAAGTGAGGTATCATTTATATCAGAAAACATGGGGGAACGCTGGGTGGAAGGAAATTTGTGGCTCCTCTCAGATTCCAGAACTTTCTGCCACAGAAATGTGAGGAACATGTGTTTTTTTAGCTACATTTTGAGGTATGCAAAGGATTCTGGGTAACAGAACCTGGTCAGAGCCCCACAAGTCACCCCATCTTGGATTCCCCTAGGTCTCTAGTTTTCAAATATGCACAGGTTTGGTAGGTTTCCCTAGGTGCCGGCTTAGCTAGAGGCCAAAATCTACAGGTAGGCACTTTGCGAAAAACACCTCTGTTTTCTTTCAAAAAAATTGGATGTGTCCACGTTGCGCTTTGGGGCATTTCCTGTCGCGGGCGCTAGGCCTACCCACACAAGTGAGGGATCATTATTATCGGGAGCCTTGGGGGAACGCTGGGTGTAAGGAAATTTGTGGCTCCTCTCAGATTCCAGAAATTTCTGCCACAGAAATATAAGGAACATGTGTTTTTGTAGCCAAATTTTGAGGTTTGCAAAGGATTCTGGGTAACAGAACCTGGTCAGAGCCCCACCAGTCACCCCATCTTGGATTCCCCTAGGTCTCTAGTTTTCAAAAATGCACAGGTTTGGTAGGTTTCCCTAGCTGCCGGCTGAGATAGAGGCCAAAATCTACAGGTAGGCACTTTGCAAAAAACACCTCTGTTTTCTTTCAAAAAAATTGGATGTGTCCACATTGTGCTTTGGGGCATTTCCTGTCGCAGGCGCTAGGCCTACCCACACAAGTGAGGTATCATTTTTATCGGGAGACTTGGGGAAACGCTGGGTGGAAGGAAATTTGTGGCTCCTCTCAGATTCCAGAACTTTCTGCCACAGAAATGTGACGAACATGTGTTTTTTTAGCCAAATTTTGAGGTTTGCAAAGGATTCTGGGTAACAGAACCTGGTCAGAGCCCCACAAGTCACCCCATCTTGGATTCCCCTTGGTCTCTAGTTTTCAAAAATGCACAGGTTTGGTAGGTTTCCCTAGGTGCCGGCTGAGCTGGAGGCCAAAATCTACAGGTAGGCGCTTTGCAAAAAACACCTCTGTTTTCCTTCAAAAAATTGGATGTGTCCACATTGTGCTTTGGGGCATTTCCTGTCACAGGCGCTAGGCCTACCCACACAAGTGAGGTATCATTTTTATCGGGAGACTTGGGGAAACGCTGGGTGGAAGGAAATTTGTGGCTCCTCTCAGATTCCGGAACTTTCTGCCACAGAAATGTGAGGAACATGTGTTTTTTTAGCCAAATTCTGAGGTTTGCAAAGGATTCTGGGTAACAGAACCTGGTCAGAGCCCCACAAGTCACCCCATCTTGGATTCCCATAGGTCTCTAGTTTAAAAAAATGCACAGGTTTGGTAGGTTTATCTAGCTGCCGGCTGAGCTAGAGGCCAAAATCTACAGGTAGGCACTTTGCAAAAAACACCTCTGTTTTCTTTCAAAAAAATTGGATGTGTCCACATTGTGCTTTGGGGCATTTCCTGTCGCAGGCGCTAGTCCTACCCACACAAGTGAGGTATCATTTTTATTGGGAGAATTGGGGAAACGCTGGGTGGAAGGAAATTTGTGGCTCCTCTCAGATTCCAGAACTTTCTGCCACAGAAATGTGACGAACATGTGTTTTTTTAGCCAAATTTTGAGGTTTGCAAAGGATTCTGGGTAACAGAACCTGGTCAGAGCCCCACAAGTCACCCCATCTTGGATTCCCCTTTGTCTCTAGTTTTCAAAAATGCACAGGTTTGGTAGGTTTCCCTAGGTGCCGGCTGAGCTGGAGGCCAAAATCTACAGGTAGGCACATTGCAAAAAACACCTCTGTTTTCTTTCAAAAAATTGGATGTGTCCACGTTGCGCTTTGGGGCATTTCCTGTCTAGGGCGCTAGGCCTACCCACACAAGTGAGGTATCACTTTTATCAGGAGACATGGGGGAAGGCTGGGTGGAAGGAAATTTGTGGCTCCTCTCAGATTCCAGAACTTTCTGCCACAGAAATGTGAGGAACATGTGTTTTTTTAGCCAAATTCTGAGGTTTGCATAGGATTCTGGGTAACAGAACCTGGTCAGAGCCCCACAAGTCACCCCATCTTGGATTCCCCTAGGTCTCTAGTTTTCAAAAATGCACAGGTTTGGCAGGTTTCCCTAGCTGCCGGCTGAGCTAGAGGCCAAAATCTACAGGTAGGCACTTTGCCAAAAACACCTCTGTTTTCTTTTAAAAAATTGGATGTGTCCACATTGTGCTTTGGGGAATTTCCTGTCGCAGGCGCTAGGCCTACCCACACAAGTGAGGTATCATTTTTATCGGGAGACTTGGGGAAACGATGGGTGGAAGGAAATTTGTGGCTCCTCTCAGATTCTAGAACTTTCTGCCACAGAATTGTGACGAACATGTGTTTTTTTAGCCAAATTTTGAGGTTTGCAAAGGATTCTGGGTAACAGAACCTGGTCAGAGCCCCACAAGTCACCCCATCTTGGATTCCCCTTGGTCTCTAGTTTTCAAAAATGCACAGGTTTGGTAGGTTTCCCTAGGTGCCGGCTGAGCTAGAGGTCAAAATCTACAGGAAGGCACTTTGCGAAAAACACCTCTGTTTTCTTTCAAAAAATTGGATGTGTCCACGTTGCGCTTTGGGGCATTTCCTGTTGCGGGCGCTAGGCCTACCCACACAAGTGAGGTAACATTTTTATAGGGAGACTTGGGGCAACGCTGGGTGGAAGGAAATTTGTGGGCCCTCTCAGATTCCAGAACTTTCTGCCACAGAAATGTGAGGAACATGTGTTTTTTTAGCCAAATTCTGAGGTTTGCATAGGATTCTGGGTAACAGAACCTGGTCAGAGCCCCACAAGTCACCCCTTCTTGGATTCCCCTAGGTCTCTAGTTTTAAAAAATGCACAGGTTTGGTAGGTTTCCCTAGCTGCCGGCTGAGCTAGAGGCCAAAATCTACAGGTAGGCACTTTGCAAAAAACACCTCTGTTTTCTTTCAAAAAATTGAATGTGTCCACATTGTGCTTTGGGGCATTTCTTGTCGCAGGCGCTAGGCCTACCCACACAAGTGAGGTATCATTTTTATCGGGAGACTTGGGGAAACGCTGGGTAGAAGGAAATTTGTGGCTCCTCTCAGATTCTGGAACTTTCTGCCACAGAATTGTGACGAACATGGGTTTTTTTAGCCAAAGTTTGAGGTTTGCAAAGGATTCTGGGTAACAGAACCTGGTCAGAGCCCCACAAGTCACCCCATCTTGGATTCCCCTTGGTCTCTAGTTTTCAAAAATGCACAGGTTTGGTAGGTTTCCCTAGGTGCCGGCTGAGCTGGAGGCCAAAATCTACAGGTGGGCACTTTGCAAAAAAAATCTCTGTTTTCTTTCAAAAAATTGGATGTGTCCACGTTGCGCTTTGGGGCATTTCCTGTCGCGGGCGCTAGGCCTACCCACACAAGTGAGGTATCATTTTTATCAGGAGACATGGGGGAACGCTGGGTGGAAGGAAATTTGTGGCTCCTCTCAGATTCTAGAACTTTCTGCCACAGAATTGTGACGAACATGGTTTTTTTTAGCCAAATTTTGAGGTTTGCAAAGGATTCTGGGTAACAGAACCTGGTCAGAGCCCCACAAGTCACCCCATCTTGGATTCCCCTTGGTCTCTAGTTTTCAAAAATGCACAGGTTTGGTAGGTTTCCCTAGGTGCCTGCTGAGCTAGAGGTCAAAATCTACAGGTAGGCACTTTGCGAAAAACACCTCTGTTTTCTTTCAAAAAATTGGATGTGTCCACGTTGCGCTTTGGGGCATTTCCTGTTGCGGGCGCTAGGCCTACCCACACAAGTGAGGTAACATTTTTATAGGGAGACTTGGGGCAACGCTGGGTGGAAGGAAATTTGTGGGCCCTCTCAGATTCCAGAACTTTCTGCCACAGAAATGTGAGGAACATGTGTTTTTTTAGCCAAATTCTGAGGTTTGCATAGGATTCTGGGTAACATAACCTGGTCAGAGTCCCACAAGTCACCCCTTCTTGGATTCCCCTAGGTCTCTAGTTTTAAAAAATGCACAGGTTTGGTAGGTTTCCCTAGCTGCCGGCTGAGCTAGAGGCCAAAATCTACAGGTAGGCACTTTGCAAAAAACACCTCTGTTTTCTTTCAAAAAATTGGATGTTTCCACATTGTGCTTTGGGGCATTTCCTGTCGCAGGCGCTAGGCCTACCCACACAAGTGAGGTATCATTTTTATCGGGAGACTTGGGGAAACGCTGGGTAGAAGGAAATTTGTGGCTCCTCTCAGATTCTAGAACTTTCTGCCACAGAATTGTGACGAACATGGTTTTTTTTAGCCAAAGTTTGAGGTTTGCAAAGGATTCTGGGTAACAGAACCTGGTCACAGCCCCACAAGTCACCCCATCTTGGATTCCCCTTGGTCTCTAGTTTTCAAAAATGCACAGGTTTGGTAGGTTTCCCTAGGTGCCGGCTGAGCTGGAGGCCAAAATCTACAGGTAGGCACTTTGCAAAAAAAACCTCTGTTTTCTTTCAAAAAATTGGATGTGTCCACTTTGCCCTTTGTGGCATTTCCTGTCGCGGGCGCTAGGCCTACCCACACAAGTGAGGTGTCATTTTTATCAGGAGACATGGGGGAACGCTGGGTGGAAAGAAATTTGTGGCTCCTCTCAGATTCCAGAACTTTCTGCCACAGAAATGTGAGGAACATGTGTTTGTTTTGCCAAATTCTGAGGTTTGCATAGGATTCTGGGTAACAGAACCTGGTCAGAGCCCCACAAATCACCCCATCTTGGATTCCCCTAGTTCTCTAGTTTTCAAAAATGCACAGGTTTGGTAGGTTTCCCTAGCTGCCGGCTGAACTAGAGGCCAAAATCTACATGTAGGCACTTTGCAAAAAACACCTCTGTTTTATTTAAAAAAATTGGATGTGTCCACATTGTGCTTTGGGGCATTTCCTGTCGCAGGCGCTAGGCCTACCCACACAAGTGAGGTATCATTTTTATCGGGAGACTTGGGGAAACGCTGGGTGGAAGGAAATTTGTGGCTCCTCTCAGATTCTAGAACTTTCTGCCACAGAATTGTGACGAACATGTGTTTTTTTAGCCAAATTTTGAGGTTTGCAAAGGATTCTGGGTAACAGAACCTGGTCAGAGCCCCACAAGTCACCGCATTTTGGATTCCTCTAGGTCTCTATTTTTAAAAAATGCACAGGTTTAGTAGGTTTCCCTAGGTGCCGGCTGAGCTAAAAGCCAAAATCTACAGGTAGGCACTTTGCGAAAAACACCTCTGTTTTCTTTCAAAAAATTGGATGTGTCCACGTTGCGCTTTGGGGAATTTTCTGTCGCAGGCCCTAGGCCTACCCACACAAGTGAGGTATCATTGTTATCGGGAGACTTGGGGGAACGCTGGGTGGAAGGAAATTTGTGGGTCCTCTCAGATTCCAGAACTTTCTGCCACAGAAATGTGAGGAACATGTGTTTTTGTAGCCAAATTCTGAGGTTTGCATAGGATTCTGGGTAACAGAACCTGGTCAGAGCCCCACAAGTCACCCCATCTTGGATTCCCCTAGGTCTCTAGTTTTAAAAAATGCACAGGTTTGGTAGGTTTCCCTAGCTGCCGGCTGAGCTGGAGGCCAAAATCTACAGATAGGCACTTTGCAAAAAACACCTCTGTTTTCTTTCAAAAAATTGGATGTGTCCACGTTGCGCTTTGGGGCATTTCCTGTCGCGGGCGCTAGGCCTACCCACACAAGTGAGGTATCATTTTTATCAGGAGACATGGGGGAATGCTGGGTGGAAGGAAATTTGTGGCTCCTCTCAGATTCCAGAACTTTCTGCCACAGAAATGTGACGAACATGTGTTTTTTTAGCCAAATTTTGAGGTTTGCAAAGGATTCTGGGTAACAGAACCTGGTCAGAGCCCCACAAGTCACCCCATCTTGGATTCCCCTTGGTCTCTAGTTTTCAAAAATGCACAGGTTTGGTAGGTTTCCCTAGGTGCCGGCTGAGCTGGAGGCCAAAATCTACAGGTAGGCACTTTGCAAAAAACACCTCTGTTTTCTTTCAAAAAATTGGATGTGTCCACGTTGCGCTTTGGGGCATTTCCTGTCGCGGGCGCTAGGCCTACCCACACAAGTGAGGTATCATTTTTATCAGGAGACATGGGGGAACGCTGGGTGGAAGGAAATTTGTGGCTCCTCTCAGATTCTAGAACTTTCTGCCACAGAATTGTGACGAACATGGTTTTTTTTAGCCAAAGTTTGAGGTTTGCAAAGGATTCTGGGTAACAGAACCTGGTCACAGCCCCACAAGTCACCCCATCTTGGATTCCCCTAGTTCTCTAGTTTTCAAAAATGCACAGGTTTGGTAGGTTTCCCTAGCTGCCGGCTGAACTAGAGGCCAAAATCTACATGTAGGCACTTTGCAAAAAACACCTCTGTTTTATTTAAAAAAATTGGATGTGTCCACATTGTGCTTTGGGGCATTTCCTGTCGCAGGCGCTAGGCCTACCCACACAAGTGAGGTATCATTTTTATCGGGAGACTTGGGGAAACGCTGGGTGGAAGGAAATTTGTGGCTCCTCTCAGATTCTAGAACTTTCTGCCACAGAATTGTGACGAACATGTGTTTTTTTAGCCAAATTTTGAGGTTTGCAAAGGATTCTGGGTAACAGAACCTGGTCAGAGCCCCACAAGTCACCGCATTTTGGATTCCTCTAGGTCTCTATTTTTAAAAAATGCACAGGTTTAGTAGGTTTCCCTAGGTGCCGGCTGAGCTAAAAGCCAAAATCTACAGGTAGGCACTTTGCGAAAAACACCTCTGTTTTCTTTCAAAAAATTGGATGTGTCCACGTTGCGCTTTGGGGCATTTCCTGTCGCGGGCGCTATTCCTACCCACACAAGTGAGGGATCATTATTATCGGGAGACTTGGGGGAACGCTGGGTGGAAGGAAATTTGTGGGTCCTCTCAGATTCCAGAACTTTCTGCCACAGAAATGTGAGGAACATGTGTTTTTGTAGCCAAATTCTGAGGTTTGCATAGGATTCTGGGTAACAGAACCTGGTCAGAGCCCCACAAGTCACCCCATCTTGGATTCCCCTAGGTCTCTAGTTTTCAAAAATGCACAGGTTTGGTAGGTTTCCCTAGCTGCCGGCTGAGCTAGAGGCCAAAATCTACAGATAGGCACTTTGCAAAAAACACCTCTGTTTTCTTTCAAAAAATTGGATGTGTCCACGTTGCGCTTTGGGGCATTTCCTGTCGCGGGCGCTAGGCCTACCCACACAAGTGAGGTATCATTTTTATCAGGAGACATGGGGGAATGCTGGGTGGAAGGAAATTTGTGGCTCCTCTCAGATTCCAGAACTTTCTGCCACAGAAATGTGAGGAACATGTGTTTTTTTAGCCAAATTTTGAGGTTTGCAAAGGATTCTGGGTAACAGAACTTGGTCAGAGACCCACAAGTCACCCCATTTTGGATTCCCCTTGGTCTCTAGTTTTCAAAAATGCACAGGTTTGGTAGGTTTCCCTAGGTGCCGGCTGAGCTGGAGGCCAAAATCTACAGGTAGGCACTTTGCAAAAAACACCTCTGTTTTCTTTCAAAAAATTGGATGTGTCCACGTTGCGCTTTGGGGCATTTCCTGTCGCGGGCGCTAGGCCTACCCACACAAGTGAGGTATCATTTATATCAGGAAACATGGGGGAACGCTGGGTGGAAGGAAATTTGTGGCTCCTCTCAGATTCCAGAACTTTCTGCCACAGAAATGTGAGGAACATGTGTTTTTTTAGCTAAATTTTGAGGTTTGCAAAGGATTCTGGGTAACAGAACCTGGTCAGAGCCCCAAAAGTCACCCCCTCTTGGATTCCCCTAGGTCTCTAGTTTTCAAAAATGCACAGGTTTGGTAGGTTTCCCTAGCTGCCGGCTGAGCTAGAGGCCAAAATCTACAGGTAGGCACTTTGCAAAAAACACCTCTGTTTTCTTTAAAAAAATTTGATGTGTCCACATTGTGCTTTGGGGCATTTCCTGTCGCAGGCGCTAGGCATACCCACACAAGTGAGGTATCATTTTTATCGGGAGACTTGGGGAAATGCTGGGTGGAAGGAAATTTGTGGCTCCGCTCAGATTCTAGAACTTTCTGCCACAGAATTGTGACAAACATGTGTTTTTTTACCCAAAGTTTGAGGTTTGCAAAGGATTCTGGGTAACAGAACCTGGTCAGAGCCCCACAAGTCACGCCATCTTGGATTCCCCTTGGTCTCTAGTTTTCAAAAATGCACAGGTTTGGTAGGTTTCCCTAGGTGCCGGCTGAGCTGGAGGCCAAAATCTACAGGTAGGCACATTGCAAAAAACACCTCTGTTTTCTTTCAAAAAATTGGATGTGTCCACGTTGCGCTTTGGGGCATTTCCTGTCTAGGGCGCTAGGCCTACCCACACAAGTGAGGTATCACTTTTATCAGGAGACATGGGGGAACGCTGGGTGGAAGGAAATTTGTGGCTCCTCTCAGATTCCAGAACTTTCTGCCACAGAAATGTGAGGAACATGTGTTTTTTTAGCCAAATTCTGAGGTTTGCATAGGATTCTGGGTAACAGAACCTGGTCAGAGCCCCACAAGTCACCCCATCTTGGATTCCCCTAGGTCTCTAGTTTTCAAAAATGCACAGGTTTGGCAGGTTTCCCTAGCTGCCGGCTGAGCTAGAGGCCAAAATCTACAGGTAGGCACTTTGCAAAAAACACCTCTGTTTTCTTTTAAAAAATTGGATGTGTCCACATTGTGCTTTGGGGAATTTCCTGTCGCAGGCGCTAGGCCTACCCACACAAGTGAGGTATCATTTTTATCGGGAGACTTGGGGAAACGATGGGTGGAAGGAAATTTGTGGCTCCTCTCAGATTCTAGAACTTTCTGCCACAGAATTGTGACGAACATGTGTTTTTTTAGCCAAATTTTGAGGTTTGCAAAGGATTCTGGGTAACAGAACCTGGTCAGAGCCCCACAAGTCACCCCATCTTGGATTCCCCTTGGTCTCTAGTTTTCAAAAATGCACAGGTTTGGTAGGTTTCCCTAGGTGCCGGCTGAGCTAGAGGTCAAAATCTACAGGTAGGCACTTTGCGAAAAACACCTCTGTTTTCTTTCAAAAAATTGGATGTGTCCACGTTGCGCTTTGGGGCATTTCCTGTTGCGGGCGCTAGGCCTACCCACACAAGTGAGGTAACATTTTTATAGGGAGACTTGGGGCAACGCTGGGTGGAAGGAAATTTGTGGGCCCTCTCAGATTCCAGAACTTTCTGCCACAGAAATGTGAGGAACATGTGTTTTTTTAGCCAAATTCTGAGGTTTGCATAGGATTCTGGGTAACAGAACCTGGTCAGAGCCCCACAAGTCACCCCATCTTGGATTCCCCTAGGTCTCTAGTTTTCAAAAATGCACAGGTTTGGCAGGTTTCCCTAGCTGCCGGCTGAGCTAGAGGCCAAAATCTACAGGTAGGCACTTTGCAAAAAACACCTCTGTTTTCTTTTAAAAAATTGGATGTGTCCACATTGTGCTTTGGGGAATTTCCTGTCGCAGGCGCTAGGCCTACCCACACAAGTGAGGTATCATTTTTATCGGGAGACTTGGGGAAACGATGGGTGGAAGGAAATTTGTGGCTCCTCTCAGATTCTAGAACTTTCTGCCACAGAATTGTGACGAACATGTGTTTTTTTAGCCAAATTTTGAGGTTTGCAAAGGATTCTGGGTAACAGAACCTGGTCAGAGCCCCACAAGTCACCCCATCTTGGATTCCCCTTGGTCTCTAGTTTTCAAAAATGCACAGGTTTGGTAGGTTTCCCTAGGTGCCGGCTGAGCTAGAGGTCAAAATCTACAGGTAGGCACTTTGCGAAAAACACCTCTGTTTTCTTTCAAAAAATTGGATGTGTCCACGTTGCGCTTTGGGGCATTTCCTGTTGCGGGCGCTAGGCCTACCCACACAAGTGAGGTAACATTTTTATAGGGAGACTTGGGGCAACGCTGGGTGGAAGGAAATTTGTGGGCCCTCTCAGATTCCAGAACTTTCTGCCACAGAAATGTGAGGAACATGTGTTTTTTTAGCCAAATTCTGAGGTTTGCATAGGATTCTGGGTAACAGAACCTGGTCAGAGCCCCACAAGTCACCCCTTCTTGGATTCCCCTAGGTCTCTAGTTTTAAAAAATGCACAGGTTTGGTAGGTTTCCCTAGCTGCCGGCTGAGCTAGAGGCCAAAATCTACAGGTAGGCACTTTGCAAAAAACACCTCTGTTTTCTTTAAAAAAATTGAATGTGTCCACATTGTGCTTTGGGGCATTTCTTGTCGCAGGCGCTAGGCCTACCCACACAAGTGAGGTATCATTTTTATCGGGAGACTTGGGGAAACGCTGGGTAGAAGGAAATTTGTGGCTCCTCTCAGATTCTGGAACTTTCTGCCACAGAATTGTGACGAACATGGGTTTTTTTAGCCAAAGTTTGAGGTTTGCAAAGGATTTTGGGTAACAGAACCTGGTCAGAGCCCCACAAGTCACCCCATCTTGGATTCCCCTTGGTCTCTAGTTTTCAAAAATGCACAGGTTTGGTAGGTTTCCCTAGGTGCCGGCTGAGCTGGAGGCCAAAATCTACAGGTGGGAACTTTGCAAAACAAATCTCTGTTTTCTTTCAAAAAATTGGATGTGTCCACGTTGCGCTTTGGGGCATTTCCTGTCGCGGGCGCTAGGCCTACCCACACAAGTGAGGTATCATTTTTATCGGGAGACTTGGGGAAACGCTGGGTAGAAGGAAATTTGTGGCTCCTCTCAGATTCTAGAACTTTCTGCCACAGAAATGTGACGAACATGTGTTTTTTTAGCCAACTTTTGAGGTTTGCAAAGGATTCTGGGTAACAGAACCTGGTCAGAGCCCCACAAGTCACCCCATCTTGGATTCCCCTTGGTCTCTAGTTTTCAAAAATGCACAGGTTTGGTAGGTTTCCCTAGGTGCCGGCTGAGCTAGAGGTCAAAATCTACAGGTAGGCACTTTGCGAAAAACACCTCTGTTTTCTTTCAAAAAATTGGATGTGTCCACGTTGCGCTTTGGGGCATTTCCTGTTGCGGGCGCTAGGCCTACCCACACAAGTGAGGTAACATTTTTATAGGGAGACTTGGGGCAACGCTGGGTGGAAGGAAATTTGTGGGCCCTCTCAGATTCCAGAACTTTCTGCCACAGAAATGTGAGGAACATGTGTATTTTTAGCCAAATTCTGAGGTTTGCATAGGATTCTGGGTAACATAACCTGGTCAGAGTCCCACAAGTCACCCCTTCTTGGATTCCCCTAGGTCTCTAGTTTTAAAAAATGCACAGGTTTGGTAGGTTTCCCTAGCTGCCGGCTGAGCTAGAGGCCAAAATCTACAGGTAGGCACTTTGCAAAAAACACCTCTGTTTTCTTTCAAAAAATTGAATGTGTCCACATTGTGCTTTGGGGCATTTCCTGTCGCAGGCGCTAGGCCTACTCACACAAGTGAGGTATCATTTTTATCGGGAGACTTGGGGAAACGCTGGGTAGAAGGAAATTTGTGGCTCCTCTCAGATTCTAGAACTTTCTGCCACAGAATTGTGACGAACATGGGTTTTTTTAGCCAAAGTTTGAGGTTTGCAAAGGATTCTGGGTAACAGAACCTGGTCACAGCCCCACAAGTCACCCCATCTTGGATTCCCCTTGGTCTCTAGTTTTCAAAAATGCACAGGTTTGGTAGGTTTCCCTAGGTGCCGGCTGAGCTGGAGGCCAAAATCTACAGGTAGGCACTTTGCAAAAAAAACCTCTGTTTTCTTTCAAAAAATTGGATGTGTCCACTTTGCCCTTTGTGGCATTTCCTGTCGCGGGCGCTAGGCCTACCCACACAAGTGAGGTATCATTTTTATCAGGAGACATGGGGGAACGCTGGGTGGAAAGAAATTTGTGGCTCCTCTCAGATTCCAGAACTTTCTGCCACAGAAATGTGAGGAACATGTGTTTGTTTTGCCAAATTCTGAGGTTTGCATAGGATTCTGGGTAACAGAACCTGGTCAGAGCCCCACAAATCACCCCATCTTGGATTCCCCTAGGTCTCTAGTTTTCAAAAATGCACAGGTTTGGTAGGTTTCCCTAGCTGCCGGCTGAACTAGAGGCCAAAATCTACATGTAGGCACTTTGCAAAAAACACCTCTGTTTTATTTAAAAAAATTGGATGTGTCCACATTGTGCTTTGGGGCATTTCCTGTCGCAGGCGCTAGGCCTACCCACACAAGTGAGGTATCATTTTTATCGGGAGACTTGGGGAAACGCTGGGTGGAAGGAAATTTGTGGCTCCTCTCAGATTCTAGAACTTTCTGCCACAGAATTGTGACGAACATGTGTTTTTTTAGCCAAATTTTGAGGTTTGCAAAGGATTCTGGGTAACAGAACCTGGTCAGAGCCCCACAAGTCACCGCATTTTGGATTCCTCTAGGTCTCTATTTTTAAAAAATGCACAGGTTTAGTAGGTTTCCCTAGGTGCCAGCTGAGCTAAAAGCCAAAATCTACAGGTAGGCACTTTGCGAAAAACACCTCTGTTTTCTTTCAAAAAATTGGATGTGTCCACGTTGCGCTTTGGGGAATTTTCTGTCGCAGGCCCTAGGCCTACCCACACAAGTGAGGTATCATTGTTATCGGGAGACTTGGGGGAACGCTGGGTGGAAGGAAATTTGTGGGTCCTCTCAGATTCCAGAACTTTCTGCCACAGAAATGTGAGGAACATGTGTTTTTGTAGCCAAATTCTGAGGTTTGCATAGGATTCTGGGTAACAGAACCTGGTCAGAGCCCCACAAGTCACCCCATCTTGGATTCCCCTAGGTCTCTAGTTTTAAAAAATGCACAGGTTTGGTAGGTTTCCCTAGCTGCCGGCTGAGCTGGAGGCCAAAATCTACAGATAGGCACTTTGCAAAAAACACCTCTGTTTTCTTTCAAAAAATTGGATGTGTCCACGTTGCGCTTTGGGGCATTTCCTGTCGCGGGCGCTAGGCCTACCCACACAAGTGAGGTATCATTTTTATCAGGAGACATGGGGGAATGCTGGGTGGAAGGAAATTTGTGGCTCCTCTCAGATTCCAGAACTTTCTGCCACAGAAATGTGAGGAACATGTGTTTTTTTAACCAAATTTTGAGGTTTGCAAAGGATTCTGGGTAACAGAACTTGGTCAGAGACCCACAAGTCACCCCATTTTGGATTCCCCTTGGTCTCTAGTTTTAAAAAATGCACAGGTTTGGTAGGTTTCCCTAGGTGCCGGCTGAGCTGGAGGCCAAAATCTACAGGTAGGCACTTTGCAAAAAACACCTCTGTTTTCTTTCAAAAAATTGGATGTGTCCACGTTGCGCTTTGGGGCATTTCCTGTCGCGGGCGCTAGGCCTACCCACACAAGTGAGGTATCATTTATATCAGGAAACATGGGGGAACGCTGGGTGGAAGGAAATTTGTGGCTCCTCTCAGATTCCAGAACTTTCTGCCACAGAAATGTGAGGAACATGTGTTTTTTTAGCTAAATTTTGAGGTTTGCAAAGGATTCTGGGTAACAGAACCTGGTCAGAGCCCCAAAAGTCACCCCCTCTTGGATTCCCCTAGGTCTCTAGTT
This sequence comes from Pleurodeles waltl, assembly GCF_031143425.1. NCBI lineage: Eukaryota > Metazoa > Chordata > Amphibia > Caudata > Salamandridae > Pleurodeles > Pleurodeles waltl. The sequence continues at coordinate 326,196 of NW_027150399.1, read as the reverse complement.
TTCAAATATGCACAGATTTGGAAGGTTTCCCTAGGTGCCGGCTTAGCTAGAGGCCAAAATCTACAGGTAGGCACTTTGCGAAAAACACCTCTGTTTTCTTTCAAAAAATTGGATGTGTCCACGTTGCGCTTTGGGGCATTTCCTGTCGCGGGCGCTAGTCCTACCCACACAAGTGAGGGATCATTATTATCGGGAGACTTGGGGGAACGCTGGGTGTAAGGAAATTTGTGGCTCCTCTCAGATTCCAGAAATTTCTGCCACAGAAATATGAGGAACATGTGTTTTTGTAGCCAAATTTTGAGGTTTGCAAAGGATTCTGGGTAACAGAACCTGGTCAGAGCCCCACAAGTCACCCCATCTTGGATTCCCCTAGGTCTCTAGTTTTCAAAAATGCACAGGTTTGGTAGGTTTCCCTAGCTGCCGGCTGAGCTAGAGGCCAAAATCTACAGGTAGGCACTTTGCAAAAAACACCTCTGTTTTCTTTCAAAAAATTGGATGTGTCCACGTTGCGCTTTGGGGCATTTCCTGTCGCGGGCGCTAGGCCTACCCACACAAGTGAGGTATCATTTATATCAGGAAACATGGGGGAACGCTGGGTGGAAGGAAATTTGTGGCTCCTCTCAGATTCCAGAACTTTCTGCCACAGAAATGTGAGGAACATGTGTTTTTTTAGCGAAATTTTGAGGTTTGCAAAGGATTCTGGGTAACAGAACCTGGTCAGAGCCCCAAAAGTCACCCCCTCTTGGATTCCCCTAGGTCTCTAGTTTTCAAATATGCACAGGTTTGGAAGGTTTCCCTAGGTGCCGGCTGAGCTAGAGGTCAAAATCTACAGGTAGGCACTTTGCGAAAAACACCTCTGTTTTCTTTCAAAAAATTGGATGTGTCCACGTTGCGCTTTGGGGCATTTCCTGTTGCGGGCGCTAGGCCTACCCACACAAGTGAGGTATCATTTTTATCGGGAGACTTGGGGAAACGCTGGGTAGAAGGAAATTTGTGGCTCCTCTCAGATTCTGGAACTTTCTGCCACAGAATTGTGACGAACATGGGTTTTTTTAGCCAAAGTTTGAGGTTTGCAAAGGATTTTGGGTAACAGAACCTGGTCAGAGCCCCACAAGTCACCCCATCTTGGATTCCCCTTGGTCTCTAGTTTTCAAAAATGCACAGGTTTGGTAGGTTTCCCTAGGTGCCGGCTGAGCTGGAGGCCAAAATCTACAGGTGGGAACTTTGCAAAACAAATCTCTGTTTTCTTTCAAAAAATTGGATGTGTCCACGTTGCGCTTTGGGGCATTTCCTGTCGCGGGCGCTAGGCCTACCCACACAAGTGAGGTATCATTTTTATCGGGAGACTTGGGGAAACGCTGGGTAGAAGGAAATTTGTGGCTCCTCTCAGATTCTAGAACTTTCTGCCACAGAAATGTGACGAACATGTGTTTTTTTAGCCAACTTTTGAGGTTTGCAAAGGATTCTGGGTAACAGAACCTGGTCAGAGCCCCACAAGTCACCCCATCTTGGATTCCCCTTGGTCTCTAGTTTTCAAAAATGCACAGGTTTGGTAGGTTTCCCTAGGTGCCGGCTGAGCTAGAGGTCAAAATCTACAGGTAGGCACTTTGCGAAAAACACCTCTGTTTTCTTTCAAAAAATTGGATGTGTCCACGTTGCGCTTTGGGGCATTTCCTGTTGCGGGCGCTAGGCCTACCCACACAAGTGAGGTAACATTTTTATAGGGAGACTTGGGGCAACGCTGGGTGGAAGGAAATTTGTGGGCCCTCTCAGATTCCAGAACTTTCTGCCACAGAAATGTGAGGAACATGTGTATTTTTAGCCAAATTCTGAGGTTTGCATAGGATTCTGGGTAACATAACCTGGTCAGAGTCCCACAAGTCACCCCTTCTTGGATTCCCCTAGGTCTCTAGTTTTAAAAAATGCACAGGTTTGGTAGGTTTCCCTAGCTGCCGGCTGAGCTAGAGGCCAAAATCTACAGGTAGGCACTTTGCAAAAAACACCTCTGTTTTCTTTCAAAAAATTGAATGTGTCCACATTGTGCTTTGGGGCATTTCCTGTCGCAGGCGCTAGGCCTACTCACACAAGTGAGGTATCATTTTTATCGGGAGACTTGGGGAAACGCTGGGTAGAAGGAAATTTGTGGCTCCTCTCAGATTCTAGAACTTTCTGCCACAGAATTGTGACGAACATGGGTTTTTTTAGCCAAAGTTTGAGGTTTGCAAAGGATTCTGGGTAACAGAACCTGGTCACAGCCCCACAAGTCACCCCATCTTGGATTCCCCTTGGTCTCTAGTTTTCAAAAATGCACAGGTTTGGTAGGTTTCCCTAGGTGCCGGCTGAGCTGGAGGCCAAAATCTACAGGTAGGCACTTTGCAAAAAAAACCTCTGTTTTCTTTCAAAAAATTGGATGTGTCCACTTTGCCCTTTGTGGCATTTCCTGTCGCGGGCGCTAGGCCTACCCACACAAGTGAGGTATCATTTTTATCAGGAGACATGGGGGAACGCTGGGTGGAAAGAAATTTGTGGCTCCTCTCAGATTCCAGAACTTTCTGCCACAGAAATGTGAGGAACATGTGTTTGTTTTGCCAAATTCTGAGGTTTGCATAGGATTCTGGGTAACAGAACCTGGTCAGAGCCCCACAAATCACCCCATCTTGGATTCCCCTAGGTCTCTAGTTTTCAAAAATGCACAGGTTTGGTAGGTTTCCCTAGCTGCCGGCTGAACTAGAGGCCAAAATCTACATGTAGGCACTTTGCAAAAAACACCTCTGTTTTATTTAAAAAAATTGGATGTGTCCACATTGTGCTTTGGGGCATTTCCTGTCGCAGGCGCTAGGCCTACCCACACAAGTGAGGTATCATTTTTATCGGGAGACTTGGGGAAACGCTGGGTGGAAGGAAATTTGTGGCTCCTCTCAGATTCTAGAACTTTCTGCCACAGAATTGTGACGAACATGTGTTTTTTTAGCCAAATTTTGAGGTTTGCAAAGGATTCTGGGTAACAGAACCTGGTCAGAGCCCCACAAGTCACCGCATTTTGGATTCCTCTAGGTCTCTATTTTTAAAAAATGCACAGGTTTAGTAGGTTTCCCTAGGTGCCAGCTGAGCTAAAAGCCAAAATCTACAGGTAGGCACTTTGCGAAAAACACCTCTGTTTTCTTTCAAAAAATTGGATGTGTCCACGTTGCGCTTTGGGGAATTTTCTGTCGCAGGCCCTAGGCCTACCCACACAAGTGAGGTATCATTGTTATCGGGAGACTTGGGGGAACGCTGGGTGGAAGGAAATTTGTGGGTCCTCTCAGATTCCAGAACTTTCTGCCACAGAAATGTGAGGAACATGTGTTTTTGTAGCCAAATTCTGAGGTTTGCATAGGATTCTGGGTAACAGAACCTGGTCAGAGCCCCACAAGTCACCCCATCTTGGATTCCCCTAGGTCTCTAGTTTTAAAAAATGCACAGGTTTGGTAGGTTTCCCTAGCTGCCGGCTGAGCTGGAGGCCAAAATCTACAGATAGGCACTTTGCAAAAAACACCTCTGTTTTCTTTCAAAAAATTGGATGTGTCCACGTTGCGCTTTGGGGCATTTCCTGTCGCGGGCGCTAGGCCTACCCACACAAGTGAGGTATCATTTTTATCAGGAGACATGGGGGAATGCTGGGTGGAAGGAAATTTGTGGCTCCTCTCAGATTCCAGAACTTTCTGCCACAGAAATGTGAGGAACATGTGTTTTTTTAACCAAATTTTGAGGTTTGCAAAGGATTCTGGGTAACAGAACTTGGTCAGAGACCCACAAGTCACCCCATTTTGGATTCCCCTTGGTCTCTAGTTTTAAAAAATGCACAGGTTTGGTAGGTTTCCCTAGGTGCCGGCTGAGCTGGAGGCCAAAATCTACAGGTAGGCACTTTGCAAAAAACACCTCTGTTTTCTTTCAAAAAATTGGATGTGTCCACGTTGCGCTTTGGGGCATTTCCTGTCGCGGGCGCTAGGCCTACCCACACAAGTGAGGTATCATTTATATCAGGAAACATGGGGGAACGCTGGGTGGAAGGAAATTTGTGGCTCCTCTCAGATTCCAGAACTTTCTGCCACAGAAATGTGAGGAACATGTGTTTTTTTAGCTAAATTTTGAGGTTTGCAAAGGATTCTGGGTAACAGAACCTGGTCAGAGCCCCAAAAGTCACCCCCTCTTGGATTCCCCTAGGTCTCTAGTTTTCAAATATGCACAGATTTGGAAGGTTTCCCTAGGTGCCGGCTTAGCTAGAGGCCAAAATCTACAGGTAGGCACTTTGCGAAAAACACCTCTGTTTTCTTTCAAAAAATTGGATGTGTCCACGTTGCGCTTTGGGGCATTTCCTGTCGCGGGCGCTAGTCCTACCCACACAAGTGAGGGATCATTATTATCGGGAGACTTGGGGGAACGCTGGGTGTAAGGAAATTTGTGGCTCCTCTCAGATTCCAGAAATTTCTGCCACAGAAATATGAGGAACATGTGTTTTTGTAGCCAAATTTTGAGGTTTGCAAAGGATTCTGGGTAACAGAACCTGGTCAGAGCCCCACAAGTCACCCCATCTTGGATTCCCCTAGGTCTCTAGTTTTCAAAAATGCACAGGTTTGGTAGGTTTCCCTAGCTGCCGGCTGAGCTAGAGGCCAAAATCTACAGGTAGGCACTTTGCAAAAAACACCTCTGTTTTCTTTCAAAAAATTGGATGTGTCCACGTTGCGCTTTGGGGCATTTCCTGTCGCGGGCGCTAGGCCTACCCACACAAGTGAGGTATCATTTATATCAGGAAACATGGGGGAACGCTGGGTGGAAGGAAATTTGTGGCTCCTCTCAGATTCCAGAACTTTCTGCCACAGAAATGTGAGGAACATGTGTTTTTTTAGCGAAATTTTGAGGTTTGCAAAGGATTCTGGGTAACAGAACCTGGTCAGAGCCCCAAAAGTCACCCCCTCTTGGATTCCCCTAGGTCTCTAGTTTTCAAATATGCACAGGTTTGGAAGGTTTCCCTAGGTGCCGGCTGAGCTAGAGGTCAAAATCTACAGGTAGGCACTTTGCGAAAAACACCTCTGTTTTCTTTCAAAAAATTGGATGTGTCCACGTTGCGCTTTGGGGCATTTCCTGTTGCGGGCGCTAGGCCTACCCACACAAGTGAGGTAACATTTTTATAGGGAGACTTGGGGCAACGCTGGGTGGAAGGAAATTTGTGGGCCCTCTCAGATTCCAGAACTTTCTGCCACAGAAATGTGAGGAACATGTGTTTTTTTAGCCAAATTCTGAGGTTTGCATAGGATTCTGGGTAACAGAACCTGGTCAGAGCCCCACAAGTCACCCCTTCTTGGATTCCCCTAGGTCTCTAGTTTTAAAAAATGCACAGGTTTGGTAGGTTTCCCTAGCTGCCGGCTGAGCTAGAGGCCAAAATCTACAGGTAGGCACTTTGCAAAAAACACCTCTGTTTTCTTTCAAAAAATTGAATGTGTCCACATTGTGCTTTGGGGCATTTCTTGTCGCAGGCGCTAGGCCTACCCACACAAGTGAGGTATCATTTTTATCGGGAGACTTGGGGAAACGCTGGGTAGAAGGAAATTTGTGGCTCCTCTCAGATTCTGGAACTTTCTGCCACAGAATTGTGACGAACATGGGTTTTTTTAGCCAAAGTTTGAGGTTTGCAAAGGATTCTGGGTAACAGAACCTGGTCAGAGCCCCACAAGTCACCCCATCTTGGATTCCCCTTGGTCTCTAGTTTTCAAAAATGCACAGGTTTGGTAGGTTTCCCTAGGTGCCGGCTGAGCTGGAGGCCAAAATCTACAGGTGGGCACTTTGCAAAACAAATCTCTGTTTTCTTTCAAAAAATTGGATGTGTCCACGTTGCGCTTTGGGGCATTTCCTGTCGCGGGCGCTAGGCCTACCCACACAAGTGAGGTATCATTTTTATCGGGAGACTTGGGGAAACGCTGGGTAGAAGGAAATTTGTGGCTCCTCTCAGATTCTAGAACTTTCTGCCACAGAAATGTGACGAACATGTGTTTTTTTAGCCAACTTTTGAGGTTTGCAAAGGATTCTGGGTAACAGAACCTGGTCAGAGCCCCACAAGTCACCCCATCTTGGATTCCCCTTGGTCTCTAGTTTTCAAAAATGCACAGGTTTGGTAGGTTTCCCTAGGTGCCGGCTGAGCTAGAGGTCAAAATCTACAGGTAGGCACTTTGCGAAAAACACCTCTGTTTTCTTTCAAAAAATTGGATGTGTCCACGTTGCGCTTTGGGGCATTTCCTGTTGCGGGCGCTAGGCCTACCCACACAAGTGAGGTAACATTTTTATAGGGAGACTTGGGGCAACGCTGGGTGGAAGGAAATTTGTGGGCCCTCTCAGATTCCAGAACTTTCTGCCACAGAAATGTGAGGAACATGTGTTTTTTTAGCCAAATTCTGAGGTTTGCATAGGATTCTGGGTAACATAACCTGGTCAGAGTCCCACAAGTCACCTCTTCTTGGATTCCCCTAGGTCTCTAGTTTTAAAAAATGCACAGGTTTGGTAGGTTTCCCTAGCTGCCGGCTGAGCTAGAGGCCAAAATCTACAGGTAGGCACTTTGCAAAAAACACCTCTGTTTTCTTTCAAAAAATTGGATGTGTCCACATTGTGCTTTGGGGCATTTCCTGTCGCAGGCGCTAGGCCTACCCACACAAGTGAGGTATCATTTTTATCGGGAGACTTGGGGAAAAGCTGGGTAGAAGGAAATTTGTGGCTCCTCTCAGATTCTAGAACTTTCTGCCACAGAATTGTGACGAACATGGGTTTTTTTAGCCAAAGTTTGAGGTTTGCAAAGGATTCTGGGTAACAGAACCTGGTCACAGCCCCACAAGTCACCCCATCTTGGATTCCCCTTGGTCTCTAGTTTTCAAAAATGCACAGGTTTGGTAGGTTTCCCTAGGTGCCGGCTGAGCTGGAGGCCAAAATCTACAGGTAGGCACTTTGCAAAAAAAACCTCTGTTTTCTTTCAAAAAATTGGATGTGTCCACTTTGCCCTTTGTGGCATTTCCTGTCGCGGGCGCTAGGCCTACCCACACAAGTGAGGTATCATTTTTATCAGGAGACATGGGGGAACGCTGGGTGGAAAGAAATTTGTGGCTCCTCTCAGATTCCAGAACTTTCTGCCACAGAAATGTGAGGAACATGTGTTTGTTTTGCCAAATTCTGAGGTTTGCATAGGATTCTGGGTAACAGAACCTGGTCAGAGCCCCACAAATCACCCCATCTTGGATTCCCCTAGGTCTCTAGTTTTCAAAAATGCACAGGTTTGGTAGGTTTCCCTAGCTGCCGGCTGAACTAGAGGCCAAAATCTACATGTAGGCACTTTGCAAAAAACACCTCTGTTTTATTTAAAAAAATTGGATGTGTCCACATTGTGCTTTGGGGCATTTCCTGTCGCAGGCGCTAGGCCTACCCACACAAGTGAGGTATCATTTTTATCGGGAGACTTGGGGAAACGCTGGGTGGAAGGAAATTTGTGGCTCCTCTCAGATTCTAGAACTTTCTGCCACAGAATTGTGACGAACATGTGTTTTTTTAGCCAAATTTTGAGGTTTGCAAAGGATTCTGGGTAACAGAACCTGGTCAGAGCCCCACAAGTCACCGCATTTTGGATTCCTCTAGGTCTCTATTTTTAAAAAATGCACAGGTTTAGTAGGTTTCCCTAGGTGCCAGCTGAGCTAAAAGCCAAAATCTACAGGTAGGCACTTTGCGAAAAACACCTCTGTTTTCTTTCAAAAAATTGGATGTGTCCACGTTGCGCTTTGGGGAATTTTCTGTCGCAGGCCCTAGGCCTACCCACACAAGTGAGGTATCATTGTTATCGGGAGACTTGGGGGAACGCTGGGTGGAAGGAAATTTGTGGGTCCTCTCAGATTCCAGAACTTTCTGCCACAGAAATGTGAGGAACATGTGTTTTTGTAGCCAAATTCTGAGGTTTGCATAGGATTCTGGGTAACAGAACCTGGTCAGAGCCCCACAAGTCACCCCATCTTGGATTCCCCTAGGTCTCTAGTTTTAAAAAATGCACAGGTTTGGTAGGTTTCCCTAGCTGCCGGCTGAGCTGGAGGCCAAAATCTACAGATAGGCACTTTGCAAAAAACACCTCTGTTTTCTTTCAAAAAATTGGATGTGTCCACGTTGCGCTTTGGGGTATTTCCTGTCGCGGGCGCTAGGCCTACCCACACAAGTGAGGTATCATTTTTATCAGGAGACATGGGGGAATGCTGGGTGGAAGGAAATTTGTGGCTCCTCTCAGATTCCAGAACTTTCTGCCACAGAAATGTGAGGAACATGTGTTTTTTTAGCCAAATTTTGAGGTTTGCAAAGGATTCTGGGTAACAGAACTTGGTCAGAGACCCACAAGTCACCCCATTTTGGATTCCCCTTGGTCTCTAGTTTTAAAAAATGCACAGGTTTGGTAGGTTTCCCTAGGTGCCGGCTGAGCTGGAGGCCAAAATCTACAGGTAGGCACTTTGCAAAAAACACCTCTGTTTTCTTTCAAAAAATTGGATGTGTCCACGTTGCGCTTTGGGGCATTTCCTGTCGCGGGCGCTAGGCCTACCCACACAAGTGAGGTATCATTTATATCAGGAAACATGGGGGAACGCTGGGTGGAAGGAAATTTGTGGCTCCTCTCAGATTCCAGAACTTTCTGCCACAGAAATGTGAGGAACATGTGTTTTTTTAGCTAAATTTTGAGGTTTGCAAAGGATTCTGGGTAACAGAACCTGGTCAGAGCCCCAAAAGTCACCCCCTCTTGGATTCCCCTAGGTCTCTAGTTTTCAAATATGCACAGATTTGGAAGGTTTCCCTAGGTGCCGGCTTAGCTAGAGGCCAAAATCTACAGGTAGGCACTTTGCGAAAAACACCTCTGTTTTCTTTCAAAAAATTGGATGTGTCCACGTTGCGCTTTGGGGCATTTCCTGTCGCGGGCGCTAGTCCTACCCACACAAGTGAGGGATCATTATTATCGGGAGACTTGGGGGAACGCTGGGTGTAAGGAAATTTGTGGCTCCTCTCAGATTCCAGAAATTTCTGCCACAGAAATATGAGGAACATGTGTTTTTGTAGCCAAATTTTGAGGTTTGCAAAGGATTCTGGGTAACAGAACCTGGTCAGAGCCCCACAAGTCACCCCATCTTGGATTCCCCTAGGTCTCTAGTTTTCAAAAATGCACAGGTTTGGTAGGTTTCCCTAGCTGCCGGCTGAGCTAGAGGCCAAAATCTACAGGTAGGCACTTTGCAAAAAACACCTCTGTTTTCTTTCAAAAAATTGGATGTGTCCACGTTGCGCTTTGGGGCATTTCCTGTCGCGGGCGCTAGGCCTACCCACACAAGTGAGGTATCATTTATATCAGGAAACATGGGGGAACGCTGGGTGGAAGGAAATTTGTGGCTCCTCTCAGATTCCAGAACTTTCTGCCACAGAAATGTGAGGAACATGTGTTTTTTTAGCGAAATTTTGAGGTTTGCAAAGGATTCTGGGTAACAGAACCTGGTCAGAGCCCCAAAAGTCACCCCCTCTTGGATTCCCCTAGGTCTCTAGTTTTCAAATATGCACAGGTTTGGAAGGTTTCCCTAGGTGCCGGCTGAGCTAGAGGTCAAAATCTACAGGTAGGCACTTTGCGAAAAACACCTCTGTTTTCTTTCAAAAAATTGGATGTGTCCACGTTGCGCTTTGGGGCATTTCCTGTTGCGGGCGCTAGGCCTACCCACACAAGTGAGGTAACATTTTTATAGGGAGACTTGGGGCAACGCTGGGTGGAAGGAAATTTGTGGGCCCTCTCAGATTCCAGAACTTTCTGCCACAGAAATGTGAGGAACATGTGTTTTTTTAGCCAAATTCTGAGGTTTGCATAGGATTCTGGGTAACAGAACCTGGTCAGAGCCCCACAAGTCACCCCTTCTTGGATTCCCCTAGGTCTCTAGTTTTAAAAAATGCACAGGTTTGGTAGGTTTCCCTAGCTGCCGGCTGAGCTAGAGGCCAAAATCTACAGGTAGGCACTTTGCAAAAAACACCTCTGTTTTCTTTCAAAAAATTGAATGTGTCCACATTGTGCTTTGGGGCATTTCTTGTCGCAGGCGCTAGGCCTACCCACACAAGTGAGGTATCATTTTTATCGGGAGACTTGGGGAAACGCTGGGTAGAAGGAAATTTGTGGCTCCTCTCAGATTCTGGAACTTTCTGCCACAGAATTGTGACGAACATGGGTTTTTTTAGCCAAAGTTTGAGGTTTGCAAAGGATTCTGGGTAACAGAACCTGGTCAGAGCCCCACAAGTCACCCCATCTTGGATTCCCCTTGGTCTCTAGTTTTCAAAAATGCACAGGTTTGGTAGGTTTCCCTAGGTGCCGGCTGAGCTGGAGGCCAAAATCTACAGGTGGGCACTTTGCAAAACAAATCTCTGTTTTCTTTCAAAAAATTGGATGTGTCCACGTTGCGCTTTGGGGCATTTCCTGTCGCGGGCGCTAGGCCTACCCACACAAGTGAGGTATCATTTTTATCGGGAGACTTGGGGAAACGCTGGGTAGAAGGAAATTTGTGGCTCCTCTCAGATTCTAGAACTTTCTGCCACAGAAATGTGACGAACATGTGTTTTTTTAGCCAACTTTTGAGGTTTGCAAAGGATTCTGGGTAACAGAACCTGGTCAGAGCCCCACAAGTCACCCCATCTTGGATTCCCCTTGGTCTCTAGTTTTCAAAAATGCACAGGTTTGGTAGGTTTCCCTAGGTGCCGGCTGAGCTAGAGGTCAAAATCTACAGGTAGGCACTTTGCGAAAAACACCTCTGTTTTCTTTCAAAAAATTGGATGTGTCCACGTTGCGCTTTGGGGCATTTCCTGTTGCGGGCGCTAGGCCTACCCACACAAGTGAGGTAACATTTTTATAGGGAGACTTGGGGCAACGCTGGGTGGAAGGAAATTTGTGGGCCCTCTCAGATTCCAGAACTTTCTGCCACAGAAATGTGAGGAACATGTGTTTTTTTAGCCAAATTCTGAGGTTTGCATAGGATTCTGGGTAACATAACCTGGTCAGAGTCCCACAAGTCACCTCTTCTTGGATTCCCCTAGGTCTCTAGTTTTAAAAAATGCACAGGTTTGGTAGGTTTCCCTAGCTGCCGGCTGAGCTAGAGGCCAAAATCTACAGGTAGGCACTTTGCAAAAAACACCTCTGTTTTCTTTCAAAAAATTGGATGTGTCCACATTGTGCTTTGGGGCATTTCCTGTCGCAGGCGCTAGGCCTACCCACACAAGTGAGGTATCATTTTTATCGGGAGACTTGGGGAAAAGCTGGGTAGAAGGAAATTTGTGGCTCCTCTCAGATTCTAGAACTTTCTGCCACAGAATTGTGACGAACATGGGTTTTTTTAGCCAAAGTTTGAGGTTTGCAAAGGATTCTGGGTAACAGAACCTGGTCACAGCCCCACAAGTCACCCCATCTTGGATTCCCCTTGGTCTCTAGTTTTCAAAAATGCACAGGTTTGGTAGGTTTCCCTAGGTGCCGGCTGAGCTGGAGGCCAAAATCTACAGGTAGGCACTTTGCAAAAAAAACCTCTGTTTTCTTTCAAAAAATTGGATGTGTCCACTTTGCCCTTTGTGGCATTTCCTGTCGCGGGCGCTAGGCCTACCCACACAAGTGAGGTATCATTTTTATCAGGAGACATGGGGGAACGCTGGGTGGAAAGAAATTTGTGGCTCCTCTCAGATTCCAGAACTTTCTGCCACAGAAATGTGAGGAACATGTGTTTGTTTTGCCAAATTCTGAGGTTTGCATAGGATTCTGGGTAACAGAACCTGGTCAGAGCCCCACAAATCACCCCATCTTGGATTCCCCTAGGTCTCTAGTTTTCAAAAATGCACAGGTTTGGTAGGTTTCCCTAGCTGCCGGCTGAACTAGAGGCCAAAATCTACATGTAGGCACTTTGCAAAAAACACCTCTGTTTTATTTAAAAAAATTGGATGTGTCCACATTGTGCTTTGGGGCATTTCCTGTCGCAGGCGCTAGGCCTACCCACACAAGTGAGGTATCATTTTTATCGGGAGACTTGGGGAAACGCTGGGTGGAAGGAAATTTGTGGCTCCTCTCAGATTCTAGAACTTTCTGCCACAGAATTGTGACGAACATGTGTTTTTTTAGCCAAATTTTGAGGTTTGCAAAGGATTCTGGGTAACAGAACCTGGTCAGAGCCCCACAAGTCACCGCATTTTGGATTCCTCTAGGTCTCTATTTTTAAAAAATGCACAGGTTTAGTAGGTTTCCCTAGGTGCCGGCTGAGCTAAAAGCCAAAATCTACAGGTAGGCACTTTGCGAAAAACACCTCTGTTTTCTTTCAAAAAATTGGATGTGTCCACGTTGCGCTTTGGGGAATTTTCTGTCGCAGGCCCTAGGCCTACCCACACAAGTGAGGTATCATTGTTATCGGGAGACTTGGGGGAACGCTGGGTGGAAGGAAATTTGTGGGTCCTCTCAGATTCCAGAACTTTCTGCCACAGAAATGTGAGGAACATGTGTTTTTGTAGCCAAATTCTGAGGTTTGCATAGGATTCTGGGTAACAGAACCTGGTCAGAGCCCCACAAGTCACCCCATCTTGGATTCCCCTAGGTCTCTAGTTTTAAAAAATGCACAGGTTTGGTAGGTTTCCCTAGCTGCCGGCTGAGCTGGAGGCCAAAATCTACAGATAGGCACTTTGCAAAAAACACCTCTGTTTTCTTTCAAAAAATTGGATGTGTCCACGTTGCGCTTTGGGGCATTTCCTGTCGCTTGCGCTAGGCCTACCCACACAAGTGAGGTATCATTTTTATCAGGAGACATGGGGGAATGCTGGGTGGAAGGAAATTTGTGGCTCCTCTCAGATTCCAGAACTTTCTGCCACAGAAATGTGAGGAACATGTGTTTTTTTAGCCAAATTTTGAGGTTTGCAAAGGATTCTGGGTAACAGAACTTGGTCAGAGACCCACAAGTCACCCCATTTTGGATTCCCCTTGGTCTCTAGTTTTCAAAAATGCACAGGTTTGGTAGGTTTCCCTAGGTGCCGGCTGAGCTGGAGGCCAAAATCTACAGGTAGGCACTTTGCAAAAAACACTTCTGTTTTCTTTCAAAAAATTGGATGTGTCCACGTTGCGCTTTGGGGCATTTCCTGTCGCGGGCGCTAGGCCTACCCACACAAGTGAGGTATCATTTATATCAGGAAACATGGGGAAAGCTGGGTGGAAGGAAATTTGTGGCTCCTCTCAGATTCCAGAACTTTCTGCCACAGAAATGTGAGGAACATGTGTTTTTTTAGCTAAATTTTGAGGTTTGCAAAGGATTCTGGGTAACAGAACCTGGTCAGAGCCCCACAAGTCACCCCATCTTGGATTCCCCTAGGTCTCTAGTTTTCAAATATGCACAGGTTTGGAAGGTTTCCCTAGGTGCCGGCTTAGCTAGAGGCCAAAATCTACAGGTAGGCACTTTGCGAAAAACACCTCTGTTTTCTTTCAAAAAATTGGATGTGTACACGTTGCGCTTTGGGGCATTTCCTGTCGCGGGCGCTAGGCCTACCCACACAAGTGAGGGATCATTATTATCGGGAGAATGGGGGAACGCTGGGTGTAAGGAAATTTGGGGCTCCTCTCAGATTCCAGAAATTTCTGCCACAGAAATATGAGGAACATGTGTTTTTGTATCCAAATTTTGAGGTTTGCAAAGGATTCTGGGTAACAGAACCTGGTCAGAGCCCCACAAGTCACCCCATCTTGGATTCCCCTAGGTCTCTAGTTTTCAAAAATGCACAGGTTTGGTAGGTTTCCCTAGCTGCCGGCTGAGCTAGAGGCCAAAATCTACAGGTAGGCACTTTGCAAAAAACACCTCTGTTTTCTTTCCAAAAAATTGGATGTGTCCACATTGTGCTTTGGGGCATTTCCTGTCGCAGGCGCTAGGCCTACCCACACAAGTGAGGTATCATTTTTATCGGGAGACTTGGGGAAACGCTGGGTGGAAGGAAATTTGTGGCTCCTCTCAGATTCCAGAACTTTCTGCCACAGAAATGTGACGAACATGTGTTTTTTTAGCCAAATTTTGAGGTTTGCAAAGGATTCTGGGTAACAGAACCTGGTCAGAGCCCCACAAGTCACCCCATCTTGGATTCCCCTTGGTCTCTAGTTTTCAAAAATGCACAGGTTTGGTAGGTTTCCCTAGGTGCCGGCTAAGCTGGAGGCCAAAATCTAAAGGTAGGCACTTTGCAAAAAACACCTCTGTTTTCTTTCAAAAAATTGGATGTGTCCACATTGTGCTTTGGGGCATTTCCTGTCACAGGCGTTAGGCCTACCCACACAAGTGAGGTATCATTTTTATCGGGAGACTTGGGGAAACGCTGGGTGGAAGGAAATTTGTGGCTCCTCTCAGATTCCGGAACTTTCTGCCACAGAAATGTGACGAACATGTGTTTTTTTAGCCAAATTTTGAGGTTTGCAAAGAATTCTGGGTAACAGAACCTGGTCAGAGCCCCACAAGTCACCCCATCTTGGATTCCCCTTGGTCTCTAGTTTTAAAAAATGCACAGGTTTGGTAGGTTTCCCTAGCTGCCGGCTGAGCTAGAGGCTAAAATCTACAGGTAGGCACTTTGCAAAAAACACCTCTGTTTTCTTTCAAAAAATTGGATGTGTCCACATTGTGCTTTGGGGCATTTCCTGTCGCAGGCGCTAGGCCTACCCACACAAGTGAGGTATCATTTTTATCGGGAGACTTGGGGAAACGCTGGGTGGAAGGAAATTTGTGGCTCCTCTCAGATTCTAGAACTTTCTGCCACAGAATTGTGACGAACATGTGTTTTTTTAGCCAAATTTTGAGGTTTGCAAAGGATTCTGGGTAACAGAACCTGGTCAGAGCCCCACAAGTCACCCCATCTTGGATTCCCCTTGGTCTCTAGTTTTCAAAAATGCACAGCTTTGGTAGGTTTCCCTAGGTACCGGCTGAGCTGGAGGCCAAAATCTACAGATAGGCACTTTGCAAAAAACACCTCTGTTTTCTTTCAAAAAATTGGATGTGTCCACGTTGCGCTTTGGGGCATTTCCTGTCGCGGGCGCTAGGCCTACCCACACAAGTGAGGTATCATTTATATCAGGAGACATGGGGGAACGCTGGGTGGAAGGAAATTTGTGGCTCCTCTCAGATTCCAGAACTTTCTGCCACAGAAATGTGAGGAACATGTGTTTTTTTAGCTAAATTTTGAGGTTTGCAAAGGATTCTGGGTAACAGAACCTGGTCAGAGCCCCACAAGTCACCCCATCTTGGATTCCCCTAGGTCTCTAGTTTTCAAATATGCACAGGTTTGGAAGGTTTCCCTAGGTGCCGGCTTAGCTAGAGGCCAAAATCTACAGGTAGGCACTTTGCGAAAAACACCTCTGTTTTCTTTCAAAAAATTGGATGTGTACACGTTGCGCTTTGGGGCATTTCCTGTCGCGGGCGCTAGGCCTACCCACACAAGTGAGGGATCATTATTATCGGGAGAATGGGGGAACGCTGGGTGTAAGGAAATTTGGGGCTCCTCTCAGATTCCAGAAATTTCTGCCACAGAAATATGAGGAACATGTGTTTTTGTATCCAAATTTTGAGGTTTGCAAAGGATTCTGGGTAACAGAACCTGGTCAGAGCCCCACAAGTCACCCCATCTTGGATTCCCCTAGGTCTCTAGTTTTCAAAAATGCACAGGTTTGGTAGGTTTCCCTAGCTGCCGGCTGAGCTAGAGGCCAAAATCTACAGGTAGGCACTTTGCAAAAAACACCTCTGTTTTCTTTCCAAAAAATTGGATGTGTCCACATTGTGCTTTGGGGCATTTCCTGTCGCAGGCGCTAGGCCTACCCACACAAGTGAGGTATCATTTTTATCGGGAGACTTGGGGAAACGCTGGGTGGAAGGAAATTTGTGGCTCCTCTCAGATTCCAGAACTTTCTGCCACAGAAATGTGACGAACATGTGTTTTTTTAGCCAAATTTTGAGGTTTGCAAAGGATTCTGGGTAACAGAACCTGGTCAGAGCCCCACAAGTCACCCCATCTTGGATTCCCCTTGGTCTCTAGTTTTCAAAAATGCACAGGTTTGGTAGGTTTCCCTAGGTGCCGGCTAAGCTGGAGGCCAAAATCTACAGGTAGGCACTTTGCAAAAAACACCTCTGTTTTCTTTCAAAAAATTGGATGTGTCCACATTGTGCTTTGGGGCATTTCCTGTCACAGGCGTTAGGCCTACCCACACAAGTGAGGTATCATTTTTATCGGGAGACTTGGGGAAACGCTGGGTGGAAGGAAATTTGTGGCTCCTCTCAGATTCCGGAACTTTCTGCCACAGAAATGTGACGAACATGTGTTTTTTTAGCCAAATTTTGAGGTTTGCAAAGAATTCTGGGTAACAGAACCTGGTCAGAGCCCCACAAGTCACCCCATCTTGGATTCCCCTTGGTCTCTAGTTTTAAAAAATGCACAGGTTTGGTAGGTTTCCCTAGCTGCCGGCTGAGCTAGAGGCTAAAATCTACAGGTAGGCACTTTGCAAAAAACACCTCTGTTTTCTTTCAAAAAATTGGATGTGTCCACATTGTGCTTTGGGGCATTTCCTGTCGCAGGCGCTAGGCCTACCCACACAAGTGAGGTATCATTTTTATCGGGAGACTTGGGGAAACGCTGGGTGGAAGGAAATTTGTGGCTCCTCTCAGATTCTAGAACTTTCTGCCACAGAATTGTGACGAACATGTGTTTTTTTAGCCAAATTTTGAGGTTTGCAAAGGATTCTGGGTAACAGAACCTGGTCAGAGCCCCACAAGTCACCCCATCTTGGATTCCCCTTGGTCTCTAGTTTTCAAAAATGCACAGCTTTGGTAGGTTTCCCTAGGTACCGGCTGAGCTGGAGGCCAAAATCTACAGATAGGCACTTTGCAAAAAACACCTCTGTTTTCTTTCAAAAAATTGGATGTGTCCACGTTGCGCTTTGGGGCATTTCCTGTCGCGGGCGCTAGGCCTACCCACACAAGTGAGGTATCATTTATATCAGGAGACATGGGGGAACGCTGGGTGGAAGGAAATTTGTGGCTCCTCTCAGATTCCAGAACTTTCTGCCACAGAAATGTGAGGAACATGTGTTTTTTTAGCTAAATTTTGAGGTTTGCAAAGGATTCTGGGTAACAGAACCTGGTCAGAGCCCCACAAGTCACCCCATCTTGGATTCCCCTAGGTCTCTAGTTTTCAAATATGCACAGGTTTGGAAGGTTTCCCTAGGTGCCGGCTTAGCTAGAGGCCAAAATCTACAGGTAGGCACTTTGCGAAAAACACCTCTGTTTTCTTTCAAAAAATTGGATGTGTACACGTTGC
Source organism: Pleurodeles waltl (assembly GCF_031143425.1). Lineage (NCBI taxonomy): Eukaryota > Metazoa > Chordata > Amphibia > Caudata > Salamandridae > Pleurodeles > Pleurodeles waltl. Next base: position 308,835 of record NW_027150399.1, on the reverse strand, counting down.
GCTTTGGGGCATTTCCTGTCGCGGGCGCTAGGCCTACCCACACAAGTGAGGGATCATTATTATCGGGAGAATGGGGGAACGCTGGGTGTAAGGAAATTTGGGGCTCCTCTCAGATTCCAGAAATTTCTGCCACAGAAATATGAGGAACATGTGTTTTTGTATCCAAATTTTGAGGTTTGCAAAGGATTCTGGGTAACAGAACCTGGTCAGAGCCCCACAAGTCACCCCATCTTGGATTCCCCTAGGTCTCTAGTTTTCAAAAATGCACAGGTTTGGTAGGTTTCCCTAGCTGCCGGCTGAGCTAGAGGCCAAAATCTACAGGTAGGCACTTTGCAAAAAACACCTCTGTTTTCTTTCCAAAAAATTGGATGTGTCCACATTGTGCTTTGGGGCATTTCCTGTCGCAGGCGCTAGGCCTACCCACACAAGTGAGGTATCATTTTTATCGGGAGACTTGGGGAAACGCTGGGTGGAAGGAAATTTGTGGCTCCTCTCAGATTCCAGAACTTTCTGCCACAGAAATGTGACGAACATGTGTTTTTTTAGCCAAATTTTGAGGTTTGCAAAGGATTCTGGGTAACAGAACCTGGTCAGAGCCCCACAAGTCACCCCATCTTGGATTCCCCTTGGTCTCTAGTTTTCAAAAATGCACAGGTTTGGTAGGTTTCCCTAGGTGCCGGCTAAGCTGGAGGCCAAAATCTACAGGTAGGCACTTTGCAAAAAACACCTCTGTTTTCTTTCAAAAAATTGGATGTGTCCACATTGTGCTTTGGGGCATTTCCTGTCACAGGCGTTAGGCCTACCCACACAAGTGAGGTATCATTTTTATCGGGAGACTTGGGGAAACGCTGGGTGGAAGGAAATTTGTGGCTCCTCTCAGATTCCGGAACTTTCTGCCACAGAAATGTGACGAACATGTGTTTTTTTAGCCAAATTTTGAGGTTTGCAAAGAATTCTGGGTAACAGAACCTGGTCAGAGCCCCACAAGTCACCCCATCTTGGATTCCCCTTGGTCTCTAGTTTTAAAAAATGCACAGGTTTGGTAGGTTTCCCTAGCTGCCGGCTGAGCTAGAGGCTAAAATCTACAGGTAGGCACTTTGCAAAAAACACCTCTGTTTTCTTTCAAAAAATTGGATGTGTCCACATTGTGCTTTGGGGCATTTCCTGTCGCAGGCGCTAGGCCTACCCACACAAGTGAGGTATCATTTTTATCGGGAGACTTGGGGAAACGCTGGGTGGAAGGAAATTTGTGGCTCCTCTCAGATTCTAGAACTTTCTGCCACAGAATTGTGACGAACATGTGTTTTTTTAGCCAAATTTTGAGGTTTGCAAAGGATTCTGGGTAACAGAACCTGGTCAGAGCCCCACAAGTCACCCCATCTTGGATTCCCCTTGGTCTCTAGTTTTCAAAAATGCACAGCTTTGGTAGGTTTCCCTAGGTACCGGCTGAGCTGGAGGCCAAAATCTACAGATAGGCACTTTGCAAAAAACACCTCTGTTTTCTTTCAAAAAATTGGATGTGTCCACGTTGCGCTTTGGGGCATTTCCTGTCGCGGGCGCTAGGCCTACCCACACAAGTGAGGTATCATTTATATCAGGAGACATGGGGGAACGCTGGGTGGAAGGAAATTTGTGGCTCCTCTCAGATTCCAGAACTTTCTGCCACAGAAATGTGAGGAACATGTGTTTTTTTAGCTAAATTTTGAGGTTTGCAAAGGATTCTGGGTAACAGAACCTGGTCAGAGCCCCACAAGTCACCCCATCTTGGATTCCCCTAGGTCTCTAGTTTTCAAATATGCACAGGTTTGGTAGGTTTCCCTAGGTGCCGGCTTAGCTAGAGGCCAAAATCTACAGGTAGGCACTTTGCGAAAAACACCTCTGTTTTCTTTCAAAAAATTGGATGTGTCCACTTTGCGCTTTGGGGCATTTCCTGTCGCGGGCGCTAGGCCTACCCAAGCAAGTGAGGGATCATTTGTATCGGGAGACTTGGGGGAACGCTGGGTGTAAGGAAATTTGTGGCTCCTCTCAGATTCCAGAACTTTCTGCCACAGAAATATGAGGAACATGTGTTTTTGTAGCCAAATTTTGAGGTTTGCAAATGATTCTGGGTAACAGAACCTGGTCAGAGCCCCACAAGTCACCCCATCTTGGATTCCCCTAGGTCTCTAGTTTTCAAGAATGCACAGGTTTGGTAGGTTTCCCTAGCTGCCGGCTGAGCTAGAGGCCAAAATCTACAGGTAGGCACTGTGCAAAAAACACCTCTGTTTTCTTTAAAAAAATTGGATGTGTCCACATTGTGCTTTGGGGCATTTCCTGTCGCAGGCGCTAGGCCTACGCACACAAGTGAGGTATCATTTTTATCGGGAGACTTGGGGAAACGCTGGGTGGAAGGAAATTTGTGGCTCCTCTCAGATTCCAGAACTTTCTGCCACAGAAATGTGACGAACATGTGTTTTTTTAGCCAAATTTTGAGGTTTGCAAAGGATTCTGGGTAACAGAACCTGGTCAGAGCCCCACAAGACACCCCATCTTGGATTCCCCTAGGTCTCTAGTTTTAAAAAATGCACAGGTTTGGTAGGTTTCCCTAGCTGCCGGCTGAGCTGGAGGCCAAAATCTACAGATAGGCACTTTGCAAAAAACACCTCTGTTTTCTTTCAAAAAATTGGATGTGTCCACATTGTGCTTTGGGGCATTTCCTGTCACAGGCGTTAGGCCTACCCACACAAGTGAGGTATCATTTTTATCGGGAGACTTGGGGAAACGCTGGGTGGAAGGAAATTTGTGGCTCCTCTCAGATTCCGGAACTTTCTGCCACAGAAATGTGACGAACATGTGTTTTTTTAGCCAAATTTTGAGGTTTGCAAAGAATTCTGGGTAACAGAACCAGGTCAGAGCCCCACAAGTCACCCCATCTTGGATTCCCCTTGGTCTCTAGTTTTAAAAAATGCACAGGTTTGGTAGGTTTCCCTAGGTGCCGGCTGAGCTGGAGGCCAAAATCTACAGGTAGGCACTTTGCAAAAAACACCTCTGTTTTCTTTCAAAAAATTGGATGTGTCCACGTTGCGCTTTGGGGCATTTCCTGTCGCGGGTGCTAGGCCTACCCACACAAGTGAGGTATCATTTTTATCAGGAGACATGGGGGAATGCTGGGTGGAAGGAAATTTGTGGCTCCTCTCAGATTCCAGAACTTTCTGCCACAGAAATGTGAGGAACATGTGTTTTTTTAGCCAAATTTTGAGGTTTGCAAAGGATTCTGGGTAACAGAACTTGGTCAGAGACCCACAAGTCACCCCATTTTGGATTCCCCTTGGTCTCTAGTTTTCAAAAATGCACAGGTTTGGTAGGTTTCCTTAGGTGCCGGCTGAGCTGGAGGCCAAAATCTACAGGTAGGCACTTTGCAAAAAACACCTCTGTTTTCTTTCAAAAAATTGGATGTGTCCACGTTGCGCTTTGGGGCATTTCCTGTCGCAGGCGCTAGGCCTACCCACACAAGTGAGGTATCATTTATATCAGGAAACATGGGGGAACGCTGGGTGGAAGGAAATTTGTGGCTCCTCTCAGATTCCAGAACTTTCTGCCACAGAAATGTGAGGAACATGTGTTTTTTTAGCTAAATTTTGAGGTTTGCAAAGGATTCTGGGTAACAGAACCTGGTCAGAGCCCCACAAGTCACCCCATCTTGGATTCCCCTAGGTCTCTAGTTTTCAAATATGCACAGGTTTGGAAGGTTTCCCTAGGTGCCGGCTTAGCTAGAGGCCAAAATCTACAGGTAGGCACTTTGCGAAAAACACCTCTGTTTTCTTTCAAAAAATTGGATGTGTCCACGTTGCGCTTTGGGGCATTTCCTGTCGCGGGCGCTAGGCCTACCCACACAAGTGAGGGATCATTATTATCGGGAGACTTGGGGGAACGCTGGGTGTAAGGAAATTTGTGGCTCCTCTCAGATTCCAGAAATTTCTGCCACAGAAATATGAGGAACATGTGTTTTTGTAGCCAAATTTTGAGGTTTGCAAAGGATTCTGGGTAACAGAACCTGGTCAGAGCCCCACAAGTCACCCCATCTTGGATTCCCCTAGGTCTCTAGTTTTCAAAAATGCACAGGTTTGGTAGGTTTCCCTAGCTGCCGGCTGAGCTAGAGGCCAAAATCTACATGTAGGCACTTTGCAAAAAACACCTCTGTTTTCATTCAAAAAAATTGGATGTGTCCACATTGTGCTTTGGGGCATTTCCTGTCGCAGGCGCTAGGCCTACCCACACAAGTGAGGTATCATTTTTATCGGGAGACTTGGGGAAACGCTGGGTGGAAGGAAATTTGTGGCTCCTCTCAGATTCCAGAACTTTCTGCCACAGAAATGTGACGAACATGTGTTTTTTTAGCCAAATTTTGAGGTTTCCAAAGGATTCTGGGTAACAGAACCTGGTCAGAGCCCCACAAGTCACCCCATCTTGGATTCCCCTTGGTCTCTAGTTTTCAAAAATGCACAGGTTTGGTAGGTTTCCCTAGGTGCCGGGTGAGCTGGAGGCCAAAATCTACAGGTAGGCACTTTGCAAAAAACACCTCTGTTTTCTTTCAAAAAATTGGATGTGTCCACATTGTGCTTTGGGGCATTTCCTGTCACAGGCGCTAGGCCTACCCACACAAGTGAGGTATCATTTTTATCGGGAGACTTGGGGAAACGCTGGGTGGAAGGAAATTTGTGGCTCCTCTCAGTTTCCGGAACTTTCTGCCACAGAAATGTGACGAACATGTGTTTTTTTAGCCAAATTTTGAGGTTTGCAAAGGATTCTGGGTAACAGAACCTGGTCAGAGCCCCACAAGTCACCCCATCTTGGATTCCCCTTGGTCTCTAGTTTTCAAAAATGCACAGGTTTGGTAGGTTTCCCTAGGTGCCGGTTGAGCTGGAGGCCAAAATCTACAGGTAGGCACTTTGCAAAAAACACCTCTGTTTTCTTTAAAAAAATTGGATGTGTCCACTTTGCGCTTTGGGGCATTTCCTGTCGCGGGCGCTAGGCCTACCCACACAAGTGAGGGATCATTTTTATCGGGAGACTTGGGGGAACGCTGGGTGTAAGGAAATTTGTGGCTCCTCTCAGATTCCAGAAATTTCTGCCACAGAAATATGAGGAACATGTGTTTTTGTAGCCAAATTTTGAGGTTTGCAAAGGATTCTGGGTAACAGAACCTGGTCAGAGCCCCACAAGTCACACCATCTTGGATTCCCCTAGGTCTCTAGTTTTAAAAAATGCACAGGTTTGGTAGGTTTCCCTAGGTGCCGGCTAAGCTGGAGGCCAAAATCTACAGGTAGGCACTTTGCAAAAAACACCTCTGTTTTCTTTCAAAAAATTGGATGTGTCCACATTGTGCTTTGGGGCATTTCCTGTCACAGGCGTTAGGCCTACCCACACAAGTGAGGTATCATTTTTATCGGGAGACTTGGGGAAACGCTGGGTGGAAGGAAACTTGTGGCTCCTCTCAGATTCCGGAACTTTCTGCCACAAAAATGTGACGAACATGTGTTTTTTTAGCCAAATTTTGAGGTTTGCAAAGAATTCTGGGTAACAGAACCTGGTCAGAGCCCCACAAGTCACCCCATCTTGGATTCCCCTTGGTCTCTAGTTTTAAAAAATGCACAGGTTTGGTAGGTTTCCCTAGGTGCCGGCTGAGCTGGAGGCCAAAATCTACAGGTAGGCACTTTGCAAAAAACACCTCTGTTTTCTTTCAAAAAATTGGATGTGTCCACGTTGCGCTTTGGGGCATTTCCTGTCGTGGGTGCTAGGCCTACCCACACAAGTGAGGTATCATTTTTATCAGGAGACATGGGGGAACGCTGGGTGGAAGGAAATTTGTGGCTCCTCTCAGATTCTAGAACTTTCTGCCACAGAAATGTGACGAACATGTGTTTTTTTAGCCAAATTTTGAGGTTTGCAAAGAATTCTGGGTAACAGAACCTGGTCAGAGCCCCACAAGTCACCCCATCTTGGATTCCCCTTGGTCTCTAGTTTTAAAAAATGCACAGGTTTGGTAGGTTTCCCTAGGTGCCGGCTGAGCTGGAGGCCAAAATCTACAGGTAGGCACTTTGCAAAAAACACCTCTGTTATCTTTCAAAAAATTGGATGTGTCCACGTTGCGCTTTGGGGCATTTCCTGTCGTGGGTGCTAGGCCTACCCACACAAGTGAGGTATCATTTTTATCAGGAGACATGGGGGAACGCTGGGTGGAAGGAAATTTGTGGCTCCTCTCAGATTCCAGAACTTTCTGCCACAGAAATGTGAGAAACATGTGTTTTTTTAGCCAAATTCTGTGGTTTGCATAGGATTCTGGGTAACAGAACCTGGTCAGAGCCCCACAAGTCACCCCATCTTGGATTCCCCTAGGTCTCTAGTTTTAAAAAATGCACAGGTTTGGTAGGTTTCCCTAGCTGCCGGCTGAGCTAGAGGCCAAAATCTACATTTAGGCACTTTGCAAAAAACACCTCTGTTTTCTTTCAAAAAATTGGATGTGTCCACATTGTGCTTTGGGGCATTTCCTGTCGCAGGCGCTAGGCCTACCCACACAAGTGAGGTATCATTTTTATCGGGAGACTTGGGGAAACGCTGGGTGGAAGGAAATTTGTGGCTCCTCTCAGATTCTAGAACTTTCTGCCACAGAATTGTGACGAACATGTGTTTTTTTAGCCAAATTTTGAGGTTTGCAAAGGATTCTGGGTAACAGAACCTGGTCAGAGCCCCACAAGTCACCCCATCTTGGATTCCCCTTGGTCTCTAGTTTTCAAAAATGCACAGCTTTGGTAGGTTTCCCTAGGTACCGGCTGAGCTGGAGGCCAAAATCTACAGATAGGCACTTTGCAAAAAACACCTCTGTTTTCTTTCAAAAAATTGGATGTGTCCACGTTGCGCTTTGGGGCATTTCCTGTCGCGGGCGCTAGGCCTACCCACACAAGTGAGGTATCATTTATATCAGGAGACATGGGGGAACGCTGGGTGGAAGGAAATTTGTGGCTCCTCTCAGATTCCAGAACTTTCTGCCACAGAAATGTGAGGAACATGTGTTTTTTTAGCTAAATTTTGAGGTTTGCAAAGGATTCTGGGTAACAGAACCTGGTCAGAGCCCCACAAGTCACCCCATCTTGGATTCCCCTAGGTCTCTAGTTTTCAAATATGCACAGGTTTGGTAGGTTTCCCTAGGTGCCGGCTTAGCTAGAGGCCAAAATCTACAGGTAGGCACTTTGCGAAAAACACCTCTGTTTTCTTTCAAAAAATTGGATGTGTCCACTTTGCGCTTTGGGGCATTTCCTGTCGCGGGCGCTAGGCCTACCCAAGCAAGTGAGGGATCATTTTTATCGGGAGACTTGGGGGAACGCTGGGTGTAAGGAAATTTGTGGCTCCTCTCAGATTCCAGAACTTTCTGCCACAGAAATATGAGGAACATGTGTTTTTGTAGCCAAATTTTGAGGTTTGCAAAGGATTCTGGGTAACAGAACCTGGTCAGAGCCCCACAAGTCACCCCATCTTGGATTCCCCTAGGTCTCTAGTTTTCAAGAATGCACAGGTTTGGTAGGTTTCCCTAGCTGCCGGCTGAGCTAGAGGCCAAAATCTACAGGTAGGCACTGTGCAAAAAACACCTCTGTTTTCTTTAAAAAAATTGGATGTGTCCACATTGTGCTTTGGGGCATTTCCTGTCGCAGGCGCTAGGCCTACGCACACAAGTGAGGTATCATTTTTATCGGGAGACTTGGGGAAACGCTGGGTGGAAGGAAATTTGTGGCTCCTCTCAGATTCCAGAACTTTCTGCCACAGAAATGTGACGAACATGTGTTTTTTTAGCCAAATTTTGAGGTTTGCAAAGGATTCTGGGTAACAGAACCTGGTCAGAGCCCCACAAGACACCCCATCTTGGATTCCCCTAGGTCTCTAGTTTTCAAAAATGCACAGGTTTGGTAGGTTTCCCTAGCTGCCGGCTGAGCTGGAGGCCAAAATCTACAGATAGGCACTTTGCAAAAAACACCTCTGTTTTCTTTCAAAAAATTGGATGTGTCCACGTTGCGCTTTGGGGCATTTCCTGTCGCGGGTGCTAGGCCTACCCACACAAGTGAGGTATCATTTTTATCAGGAGACATGGGGGAATGCTGGGTGGAAGGAAATTTGTGGCTCCTCTCAGATTCCAGAACTTTCTGCCACAGAAATGTGAGGAACATGTGTTTTTTTAGCCAAATTTTGAGGTTTGCAAAGGATTCTGGGTAACAGAACTTGGTCAGAGACCCACAAGTCACCCCATTTTGGATTCCCCTTGGTCTCTAGTTTTCAAAAATGCACAGGTTTGGTAGGTTTCCTTAGGTGCCGGCTGAGCTGGAGGCCAAAATCTACAGGTAGGCACTTTGCAAAAAACACCTCTGTTTTCTTTAAAAAAATTGGATGTGTCCACGTTGCGCTTTGGGGCATTTCCTGTCGCAGGCGCTAGGCCTACCCACACAAGTGAGGTATCATTTATATCAGGAAACATGGGGGAACGCTGGGTGGAAGGAAATTTGTGGCTCCTCTCAGATTCCAGAACTTTCTGCCACAGAAATGTGAGGAACATGTGTTTTTTTAGCTAAATTTTGAGGTTTGCAAAGGATTCTGGGTAACAGAACCTGGTCAGAGCCCCACAAGTCACCCCATCTTGGATTCCCCTAGGTCTCTAGTTTTCAAATATGCACAGGTTTGGAAGGTTTCCCTAGGTGCCGGCTTAGCTAGAGGCCAAAATCTACAGGTAGGCACTTTGCGAAAAACACCTCTGTTTTCTTTCAAAAAATTGGATGTGTCCACGTTGCGCTTTGGGGCATTTCCTGTCGCGGGCGCAAGGCCTACCCACACAAGTGAGGGATCATTATTATCGGGAGACTTGGGGGAACGCTGGGTGTAAGGAAATTTGTGGCTCCTCTCAGATTCCAGAAATTTCTGCCACAGAAATATGAGGAACATGTGTTTTTGTAGCCAAATTTTGAGGTTTGCAAAGGATTCTGGGTAACAGAACCTGGTCAGAGCCCCACAAGTCACCCCATCTTGGATTCCCCTAGGTCTCTAGTTTTCAAAAATGCACAGGTTTGGTAGGTTTACCTAGCTGCCGGCTGAGCTAGAGGCCAAAATCTACATGTAGGCACTTTGCAAAAAACACCTCTGTTTTCATTCAAAAAAATTGGATGTGTCCACATTGTGCTTTGGGGCATTTCCTGTCGCAGGCGCTAGGCCTACCCACACAAGTGAGGTATCATTTTTATCGGGAGACTTGGGGAAACGCTGGGTGGAAGGAAATTTGTGGCTCCTCTCAGATTCCAGAACTTTCTGCCACAGAAATGTGACGAACATGTGTTTTTTTAGCCAAATTTTGAGGTTTCCAAAGGATTCTGGGTAACAGAACCTGGTCAGAGCCCCACAAGTCACCCCATCTTGGATTCCCCTTGGTCTCTAGTTTTCAAAAATGCACAGGTTTGGTAGGTTTCCCTAGGTGCCGGGTGAGCTGGAGGCCAAAATCTACAGGTAGGCACTTTGCAAAAAACACCTCTGTTTTCTTTCAAAAAATTGGATGTGTCCACATTGTGCTTTGGGGCATTTCCTGTCACAGGCGCTAGGCCTACCCACACAAGTGAGGTATCATTTTTATCGGGAGACTTGGGGAAACGCTGGGTGGAAGGAAATTTGTGGCTCCTCTCAGTTTCCGGAACTTTCTGCCACAGAAATGTGACGAACATGTGTTTTTTTAGCCAAATTTTGAGGTTTGCAAAGGATTCTGGGTAACAGAACCTGGTCAGAGCCCCACAAGTCACCCCATCTTGGATTCCCCTTGGTCTCTAGTTTTCAAAAATGCACAGGTTTGGTAGGTTTCCCTAGGTGCCGGCTGAGCTGGAGGCCAAAATCTACAGGTAGGCACTTTGCAAAAAACACCTCTGTTTTCTTTAAAAAAATTGGATGTGTCCACTTTGCGCTTTGGGGCATTTCCTGTCGCGGGCGCTAGGCCTACCCACACAAGTGAGGGATCATTTTTATCGGGAGACTTGGGGGAACGCTGGGTGTAAGGAAATTTGTGGCTCCTCTCAGATTCCAGAACTTTCTGCCACAGAAATATGAGGAACATGTGTTTTTGTAGCCAAATTTTGAGGTTTGCAAAGGATTCTGGGTAACAGAACCTGGTCAGAGCCCCACAAGTCACCCCATCTTGGATTCCCCTTGGTCTCTAGTTTTCAAAAATGCACAGGTTTTGTAGGTTTCCCTAGCTGCCGGCTGAGCTGGAGGCCAAAATCTACAGGTAGGCACTTTGCAAAAAACACCTCTGTTTTCTTTCAAAAAATTGGATGTGTCCACATTGTGCTTTGGGGCATTTCCTGTCACAGGCGCTAGGCCTACCCACACAAGTGAGGTATCATTTTTATCGGGAGACTTGGGGGAACGCTGGGTGTAAGGAAATTTGTGGCTCCTCTCAGATTCTAGAACTTTCTGCCACAGAAATATGAGGAACATGTGTTTTTGTAGCCAAATTTTGAGGTTTGCAAAGGATTCTGGGTAACAGAACCTGGTCAGAGCCCCACAAGTCACACCATCTTGGATTCCCCTAGGTCTCTAGTTTTAAAAAATGCACAGGTTTGGTAGGTTTCCCTAGGTGCCGGCTAAGCTGGAGGCCAAAATCTACAGGTAGGCACTTTGCAAAAAACACCTCTGTTTTCTTTCAAAAAATTGGATGTGTCCACATTGTGCTTTGGGGCATTTCCTGTCACAGGCGTTAGGCCTACCCACACAAGTGAGGTATCATTTTTATCGGGAGACTTGGAGAAACGCTGGGTGGAAGGAAACTTGTGGCTCCTCTCAGATTCCGGAACTTTCTGCCACAAAAATGTGACGAACATGTGTTTTTTTAGCCAAATTTTGAGGTTTGCAAAGAATTCTGGGTAACAGAACCTGGTCAGAGCCCCACAAGTCACCCCATCTTGGATTCCCCTTGGTCTCTAGTTTTAAAAAATGCACAGGTTTGGTAGGTTTCCCTAGGTGCCGGCTGAGCTGGAGGCCAAAATCTACAGGTAGGCACTTTGCAAAAAACACCTCTGTTTTCTTTCAAAAAATTGGATGTGTCCACGTTGCGCTTTGGGGCATTTCCTGTCGTGGGTGCTAGGCCTACCCACACAAGTGAGGTATCATTTTTATCAGGAGACATGGGGGAACGCTGGGTGGAAGGAAATTTGTGGCTCCTCTCAGATTCTAGAACTTTCTGCCACAGAAATGTGACGAACATGTGTTTTTTTAGCCAAATTTTGAGGTTTGCAAAGAATTCTGGGTAACAGAACCTGGTCAGAGCCCCACAAGTCACCCCATCTTGGATTCCCCTTGGTCTCTAGTTTTAAAAAATGCACAGGTTTGGTAGGTTTCCCTAGGTGCCGGCTGAGCTGGAGGCCAAAATCTACAGGTAGGCACTTTGCAAAAAACACCTCTGTTTTCTTTCAAAAAATTGGATGTGTCCACGTTGCGCTTTGGGGCATTTCCTGTCGTGGGTGCTAGGCCTACCCACACAAGTGAGGTATCATTTTTATCAGGAGACATGGGGGAACGCTGGGTGGAAGGAAATTTGTGGCTCCTCTCAGATTCCAGAACTTTCTGCCACAGAAATGTGAGAAACATGTGTTTTTTTAGCCAAATTCTGTGGTTTGCATAGGATTCTGGGTAACAGAACCTGGTCAGAGCCCCACAAGTCACCCCATCTTGGATTCCCCTAGGTCTCTAGTTTTAAAAAATGCACAGGTTTGGTAGGTTTCCCTAGCTGCCGGCTGAGCTAGAGGCCAAAATCTACAGGTAGGCACTTTGCAAAAAACACCTCTGTTTTCTTTCAAAAAATTGGATGTGTCCACATTGTGCTTTGGGGCATTTCCTGTCGCAGGCGCTAGGCCTACCCACACAAGTGAGGTATCATTTTTATCGGGAGACTTGGGGAAACGCTGGGTGGAAGGAAATTTGTGGCTCCTCTCAGATTCTAGAACTTTCTGCCACAGAATTGTGACGAACATGTGTTTTTTTAGCCAAATTTTGAGGTTTGCAAAGGATTCTGGGTAACAGAACCTGGTCAGAGCCCCACAAGTCACCCCATCTTGGATTCCCCTTGGTCTCTAGTTTTCAAAAATGCACAGCTTTGGTAGGTTTCCCTAGGTACCGGCTGAGCTGGAGGCCAAAATCTACAGATAGGCACTTTGCAAAAAACACCTCTGTTTTCTTTCAAAAAATTGGATGTGTCCACGTTGCGCTTTGGGGCATTTCCTGTCGCGGGCGCTAGGCCTACCCACACAAGTGAGGTATCATTTATATCAGGAGACATGGGGGAACGCTGGGTGGAAGGAAATTTGTGGCTCCTCTCAGATTCCAGAACTTTCTGCCACAGAAATGTGAGGAACATGTGTTTTTTTAGCTAAATTTTGAGGTTTGCAAAGGATTCTGGGTAACAGAACCTGGTCAGAGCCCCACAAGTCACCCCATCTTGGATTCCCCTAGGTCTCTAGTTTTCAAATATGCACAGGTTTGGTAGGTTTCCCTAGGTGCCGGCTTAGCTAGAGGCCAAAATCTACAGGTAGGCACTTTGCGAAAAACACCTCTGTTTTCTTTCAAAAAATTGGATGTGTCCACTTTGCGCTTTGGGGCATTTCCTGTCGCGGGCGCTAGGCCTACCCAAGCAAGTGAGGGATCATTTTTATCGGGAGACTTGGGGGAACGCTGGGTGTAAGGAAATTTGTGGCTCCTCTCAGATTCCAGAACTTTCTGCCACAGAAATATGAGGAACATGTGTTTTTGTAGCCAAATTTTGAGGTTTGCAAAGGATTCTGGGTAACAGAACCTGGTCAGAGCCCCACAAGTCACCCCATCTTGGATTCCCCTAGGTCTCTAGTTTTCAAGAATGCACAGGTTTGGTAGGTTTCCCTAGCTGCCGGCTGAGCTAGAGGCCAAAATCTACAGGTAGGCACTGTGCAAAAAACACCTCTGTTTTCTTTAAAAAAATTGGATGTGTCCACATTGTGCTTTGGGGCATTTCCTGTCGCAGGCGCTAGGCCTACGCACACAAGTGAGGTATCATTTTTATCGGGAGACTTGGGGAAACGCTGGGTGGAAGGAAATTTGTGGCTCCTCTCAGATTCCAGAACTTTCTGCCACAGAAATGTGACGAACATGTGTTTTTTTAGCCAAATTTTGAGGTTTGCAAAGGATTCTGGGTAACAGAACCTGGTCAGAGCCCCACAAGACACCCCATCTTGGATTCCCCTAGGTCTCTAGTTTTCAAAAATGCACAGGTTTGGTAGGTTTCCCTAGCTGCCGGCTGAGCTGGAGGCCAAAATCTACAGATAGGCACTTTGCAAAAAACACCTCTGTTTTCTTTCAAAAAATTGGATGTGTCCACGTTGCGCTTTGGGGCATTTCCTGTCGCGGGTGCTAGGCCTACCCACACAAGTGAGGTATCATTTTTATCAGGAGACATGGGGGAATGCTGGGTGGAAGGAAATTTGTGGCTCCTCTCAGATTCCAGAACTTTCTGCCACAGAAATGTGAGGAACATGTGTTTTTTTAGCCAAATTTTGAGGTTTGCAAAGGATTCTGGGTAACAGAACTTGGTCAGAGACCCACAAGTCACCCCATTTTGGATTCCCCTTGGTCTCTAGTTTTCAAAAATGCACAGGTTTGGTAGGTTTCCTTAGGTGCCGGCTGAGCTGGAGGCCAAAATCTACAGGTAGGCACTTTGCAAAAAACACCTCTGTTTTCTTTCAAAAAATTGGATGTGTCCACGTTGCGCTTTGGGGCATTTCCTGTCGCAGGCGCTAGGCCTACCCACACAAGTGAGGTATCATTTATATCAGGAAACATGGGGGAACGCTGGGTGGAAGGAAATTTGTGGCTCCTCTCAGATTCCAGAACTTTCTGCCACAGAAATGTGAGGAACATGTGTTTTTTTAGCTAAATTTTGAGGTTTGCAAAGGATTCTGGGTAACAGAACCTGGTCAGAGCCCCACAAGTCACCCCATCTTGGATTCCCCTAGGTCTCTAGTTTTCAAATATGCACAGGTTTGGAAGGTTTCCCTAGGTGCCGGCTTAGCTAGAGGCCAAAACCTACAGGTAGGCACTTTGCGAAAAACACCTCTGTTTTCTTTCAAAAAATTGGATGTGTCCACGTTGCGCTTTGGGGCATTTCCTGTCGCGGGCGCTAGGCCTACCCACACAAGTGAGGGATCATTATTATCGGGAGACTTGGGGGAACGCTGGGTGTAAGGAAATTTGTGGCTCCTCTCAGATTCTAGAAATTTCTGCCACAGAAATATGAGGAACATGTGTTTTTGTAGCCAAATTTTGAGGTTTGCAAAGGATTCTGGGTAACAGAACCTGGTCAGAGCCCCACAAGTCACCCCATCTTGGATTCCCCTAGGTCTCTAGTTTTCAAAAATGCACAGGTTTGGTAGGTTTCCCTAGCTGCCGGCTGAGCTAGAGGCCAAAATCTACATGTAGGCACTTTGCAAAAAACACCTCTGTTTTCATTCAAAAAAATTGGATGTGTCCACATTGTGCTTTGGGGCATTTCCTGTCGCAGGCGCTAGGCCTACCCACACAAGTGAGGTATCATTTTTATCGGGAGACTTGGGGAAACGCTGGGTGGAAGGAAATTTGTGGCTCCTCTCAGATTCCAGAACTTTCTGCCACAGAAATGTGACGAACATGTGTTTTTTTAGCCAAATTTTGAGGTTTGCAAAGGATTCTGGGTAACAGAACCTGGTCAGAGCCCCACAAGTCACCCCATCTTGGATTCCCCTTGGTCTCTAGTTTTCAAAAATGCACAGGTTTGGTAGGTTTCCCTAGGTGCCGGCTGAGCTGGAGGCCAAAATCTACAGGTAGGCACTTTGCAAAAAACACCTCTGTTTTCTTTCAAAAAATTGGATGTGTCCACATTGTGCTTTGGGGCATTTCCTGTCACAGGCGCTAGGCCTACCCACACAAGTGAGGTATCATTTTTATCGGGAGACTTGGGGGAACGCTGGGTGTAAGGAAATTTGTGGCTCCTCTCAGATTCTAGAACTTTCTGCCACAGAAATATGAGGAACATGTGTTTTTGTAGCCAAATTTTGAGGTTTGCAAAGGATTCTGGGTAACAGAACCTGGTCAGAGCCCCAAAAGTCACCCCATCTTGGATTCCCCTAGGTCTCTAGTTTTCAAGAATGCACAGGTTTGGTAGGTTTCCCTAGCTGCCGGCTGAGCTAGAGGCCAAAATCTACAGGTAGGCACTTTGCAAAAAACACCTCTGTTTTCTTTAAAAAAATTGGATGTGTCCACATTGTGCTTTGGGGCATTTCCTGTCGCAGGCGCTAGGCCTACGCACACAAGTGAGGTATCATTTTTATCGGGAGACTTGGGGAAACGCTGGGTGGAAGGAAATTTGTGGCTCCTCTCAGATTCCAGAACTTTCTGCCACAGAAATATGACGAACATGTGTTTTTTTAGCCAAATTTTTAGGTTTGCAAAGGATTCTGGGTAACAGAACCTGGTCAGAGCCCCACAAGTCACCCCATCTTGGATTCCCCTTGGTCTCTAGTTTTCAAAAATGCACAGGTTTTGTAGGTTTCCCTAGCTGCCGGCTGAGCTGGAGGCCAAAATCTACAGGTAGGCACTTTGCAAAAAACACCTCTGTTTTCTTTCAAAAAATTGGATGTGTCCACATTGTGCTTTGGGGCATTTCCTGTCACAGGCGCTAGGCCTACCCACACAAGTGAGGTATCATTTTTATCGGGAGACTTGGGGGAACGCTGGGTGTAAGGAAATTTGTGGCTCCTCTCAGATTCTAGAACTTTCTGCCACAGAAATATGAGGAACATGTGTTTTTGAAGCCAAATTTTGAGGTTTGCAAAGGATTCTGGGTAACAGAACCTGGTCAGGGCCCCACAAGTCACCCCATCTTGGATTCCCCTAGGTCTCTAGTTTTCAAAAATGCACAGGTTTGGTAGGTTTCCCTAGCTGCCGGCTGAGCTAGAGGCCAAAATCTACAGGTAGGCACTTTGCAAAAAACACCTCTGTTTTCTTTAAAAAAATTGGATGTGTCCACATTGTGCTTTGGGGCATTTCCTGTCGCAGGCGCTAGGCCTACGCACACAAGTGAGGTATCATTTTTATCGGGAGATTTGGGGAAACGCTGGGTGGAAGGAAATTTGTGGCTCCTCTCAGATTCCAGAACTTTCTGCCACAGAAATGTGACGAACATGTGTTTTTTTAGCCAAATTTTGAGGTTTGCAAAGGATTCTGGGTAACAGAACCTGGTCAGAGCCCCACAAGTCACCCCATCTTGGATTCCCCTTGGTCTCTAGTTTTCAAAAATGCACAGGTTTGGTAGGTTTCCCTAGGTGCCGGCTGAGCTGGAGGCCAAAATCTACAGGTAGGCACTTTGCAAAAAACACCTCTGTTTTCTTTCCAAAAATTGGATGTGTCCACATTGTGCTTTGGGGCATTTCCTGTCACAGGCGCTAGGCCTACCCACACAAGTGAGGTATCATTTTTATCGGGAGACTTGGGGAAACGCTGGGTGGAAGGAAATTTGTGGCTCCTCTCAGATTCCGGAACTTTCTGCCACAGAAATGTGACGAACATGTGTTTTTTTAGCCAAATTTTGAGGTTTGCAAAGGATTCTGGGTAACAGAACCTGGTCAGAGCCCCACAAGTCACCCCATCTTGGATTCCCCTTGGTCTCTAGTTTTCAAAAATACACAGGTTTGATAGGTTTCCCTAGGTGCCGGCTGAGCTGGAGGCCAATATCTACAGGTAGGCACTTTGCAAAAAACACCTCTGTTTTCTTTCAAAAAGTTGGATGTGTCCACGTTGGTCTTTGGGGCATTTCCTGTCGCGGGCGCTAGGCCTACCCACACAAGTGAGGTATCATTTTTATCAGGAGACATGGGGGAACGCTGTGTGGAAGGAAATTTGTGGCTCCTCTCAGATTCCAGAACTTTCTGCCACAGAAATGTGAGGAACATGTGTTTTTTTAGCCAAATTTTTAGGTTTGCAAAGGATTCTGGGTAACAGAACCTGGTCAGAGCCCCACAAGACACCCCATCTTGGATTCCCCTAGGTCTCTAGTTTTCAAAAATGCACAGGTTTGGTAGGTTTCCCTAGCTGCCGGCTGAGCTGGAGGCCAAAATCTACAGATAGGCACTTTGCAAAAAACACCTCTGTTTTCTTTCAAAAAATTGGATGTGTCCACGTTGCGCTTTGGGGCATTTCCTGTCGCGGGCGCTAGGCCTACCCACACAAGTGAGGTATCATTTTTATCAGGAGACATGGGGGAACGCTGGGTGGAAGGAAATTTGTGGCTCCTCTCAGATTCCAGAAATTTCTGCCACAGAAATATGAGGAACATGTGTTTTTGTAGCCAAATTTTGAGGTTTGCAAAGGATTCTGGGTAACATAACCTTTTCAGAGCCCCACAAGTCACACCATCTTGGATTCCCCTAGGTCTCTAGTTTTAAAAAATGCACAGGTTTGGTAGGTTTCCCTAGCTGCCGGCTGAGCTAGAGGCCAAAATCTACAGGTAGGCACTTTGCGAAAAACACCTCTGTTTTCTTTCAAAAAATTGGATGTGTCCACGTTGCGCTTTGGGGCATTTCCTGTCGCGGGCGCTAGGCCTACCCACACAAGTGAGGGATCATTTTTATCGGGAGACTTGGGGGAACGCTGGGTGTAAGGAAATTTGTGGCTCCTCTCAGATTCCAGAAATTTCTGCCACAGAAATATGAGGAACATGTGTTTTTGTAGCCAAATTTTGAGGTTTGCAAAGGATTCTGGGTAACATAACCTGGTCAGAGCCCCACAAGTCACACCATCTTGGATTCCCCTAGGTCTCTAGTTTTAAAAAATGCACAGGTTTGGTAGGTTTCCCTAGCTGCCGGCTGAGCTAGAGGCCAAAATCTACAGGTAGGCACTTTGCAAAAAACACCTCTGTTTTCTTTCAAAAAAATTGGATGTGTCCACATTGTGCTTTGGGGCATTTCCTGTCGCAGGCGCTAGGCCTACCCACACAAGTGAGGTATCATTTTTATCGGGAGACATGGGGAAACGCTGGGTGGAAGGAAATTTGTGGCTCCTCTCAGATTCCAGAACTTTCTGCCACAGAAATGTGACGAACATGTGTTTTTTTATCCAAATTTTGAGGTTTGCAAAGGATTCTGGGTAACAGAACCTGGTCAGAGCCCCACAAGTCAACCCATCTTAGATTCCCCTTGGTCTCTAGTTTTAAAAAATGCACAGGTTTGGTAGGTTTCCCTAGGTGCCGGCTGAGCTGGAGGCCAAAATCTACAGGTAGGCACTTTGCAAAAAACACCTCTGTTTTCTTTAAAAAAATTGGATGTGTCCACATTGTGCTTTGGGGCATTTCCTGTCACAGGCGCTAGGCCTACCCACACAAGTGAGGTATCATTTTTATCGGGAGACTTGGGGAAACGCTGGGTGGAAGGAAATTTGTGGCTCCTCTCAGATTCCGGAACTTTCTGCCACAGAAATGTGACGAACATGTGTTTTTTTAGCCAAATTTTGAGGTTTGCAAAGGATTCTGGGTAACAGAACCTGGTCAGAGCCCCATAAGTCACCCCATCTTGGATTCCCTTTGGTCTCTAGTTTTCAAAAATGCACAGGTTTGATAGGTTTCCCTAGGTGCCGGCTGAGCTGGAGGCCAAAATCTACAGGTAGGCACTTTGCAAAAAACACCTCTGTTTTCTTTCAAAAAATTGGATGTGTCCACGTTGCGCTTTGGGGCATTTCCTGTCGCGGGCGCTAGGCCTACCCACACAAGTGAGGTATCATTTATATCAGGAGACTTGGGGGAACGCTGGGTGTAAGGAAATTTGTGGCTCCTCTCAGATTCCAGAACTTTCTGCCACAGAAATATGAGGAACATGTGTTTTTGTAGCCAAATTGTGAGGTTTGCAAAGGATTCTGGGTAACAGAACCTGGTCAGAGCCCCACAAGTCACCCCATCTTGGATTCCCCTAGGTCTCTAGTTTAAAAAAATGCACAGGTTTGGTAGGTTTCCCTAGCTGCCGGCTGAGCTAGAGGCCAAAATCTACAGGTAGGCACTTTGCAAAAAACACCTCTGTTTTCTTTAAAAAAATTGGATGTGTCCACATTGTGCTTTGGGGCATTTCCTGTTGCAGGCGCTAGGCCTACGCACACAAGTAAGGTATCATTTTTATCGGGAGATTTGGGGAAACGCTGGGTGGAAGGAAATTTGTGGCTCCTCTCAGATTCCAGAACTTTCTGCCACAGAAATGTGACGAACATGTGTTTTTTTAGCCAAATTTTGAGGTTTGCAAAGGATTCTGGGTAACAGAACCTGGTCAGAGCCCCACAAGTCACCCCATCTTGGATTCCCCTTGGTCTCTAGTTTTCAAAAATGCACAGGTTTGGTAGGTTTCCCTAGGTGCCGGCTGAGCTGGAGGCCAAAATCTACAGGTAGGCACTTTGCAAAAAACACCTCTGTTTTCTTTCAAAAAATTGGATGTGTCCACATTGTGCTTTGGGGCATTTCCTGTCACAGGCGCTAGGCCTACCCACACAAGTGAGGTATCATTTTTATCGGGAGACTTGGGGAAACGCTGGTGGAAGGAAATTTGTGGCTCCTCTCAGATTCCGGAACTTTCTGCCACAGAAATGTGACGAACATGTGTTTTTTTAGCCAAATTTTGAGGTTTGCAAAGGATTCTGGGTAACAGAACCTGGTCAGAGCCCCACAAGTCACCTCATCTTGGATTCCCCTTGGTCTCTAGTTTTCAAAAATGCACAGGTTTGATAGGTTTCCCTAGGTGCCGGCTGAGCTGGAGGCCAATATCTACAGGTAGGCACTTTGCAAAAAACAACTCTGTTTTCTTTCAAAAAGTTGGATGTGTCCACGTTGGTCTTTGGGTCATTTCCTGTCGCGGGCGCTAGGCCTACCCACACAAGTGAGGTATCATTTTTATCAGGAGACATGGGGGAACGCTGTGTGGAAGGAAATTTGTGGCTCCTCTCAGATTCCAGAACTTTCTGCCACAGAAATGTGAGGAACATGTGTTTTTTTAGCCAAATTCTGAGGTTTGCATAGGATTCTGGGTAACAGAACCTGGTCAGAGCCCCACAAGTCACCCCATCTTGGATTCCCCTAGGTCTCTAGTTTTCAAAAATGCACAGGTTTGGTAGGTTTCCCTAGCTGCCGGCTGAGCTAGAGGCCAAAATCTACAGGTAGGCACTTTGCAAAAAACACCTCTGTTTTCTTTCAAAAAATTGGATGTGTCCACATTGTGCTTTGGGGCATTTGCTGTCGTGAGCGCTAGGCCTACTCACACAAGTGAGGTATCATTTTTATCAGGAGACATGGGGGAACGCTGGGTGGAAGGAAATTTGTGGCTCCTCTCAGATTCCAGAACTTTCTGCCACAGAAATGTGAGGAACATGTGTTTTTTTAGCCAAATTTTGAGGTTTGCAAAGGATTCTGGGTAACAGAACCTGGTCAGAGCCCCACAAGTCACCCCATCTTGGATTCCCCTTGTTCTCTAGTTTTCAAAAATGCACAGGTTTGGTAGGTTTCCCTAGGTGCCGGCTTAGCTAGATGCCAAAATCTACAGGTAGGCACTTTGCGAAAAACACCTCTGTTTTCTTTCAAAAAATTGGATGTGTCCACGTTGCGCTTTGGGGCATTTCCTGTCGCAGGCGCTAGGCCTACCCACACAAGTGAGGTATCATTTTTATCGGGAGACTTGGGGTAACGCTGGGTGGAAGGAAATTTGTGGCTCCTCTCAGATTCCAGAACTTTCTGCCACAGAAATGTGAGGAACATGTGTTTTTTTAGCCAAATTTTGAGGTTTGCAAAGGATTCTGGGTAACAGAACCTGGTCAGAGCCCCACAAGTCACACCATCTTGGATTCCCCTTGTTCTCTAGTTTTAAAAAATGCACAGGTTTGGTAGGTTTCCCTAGGTGCCGGCTTAGCTAGAGGCCAAAATCTACAGGTAGGCACATTGCGAAAAACACCTCTGTTTTCTTTCAAAAAATTGGATGTGTCCACGTTGCGCTTTGGGGCATTTCCTGTCGCGGGCGCTAGGCCTACCCACACAAGTGAGGGATCATTTTTATCGGGAGACTTGGGGGAACGCTGGGTGTAAGGAAATTTGTGGCTCCTCTCAGATTCCAGAAATTTCTGCCACAGAAATATGAGGAACATGTGTTTTTGTAGCCAAATTTTGAGGTTTGCAAAGGATTCTGGGTAACAGAACCTGGTCAGAGCCCCACAAGTCACACCATCTTGGATTCCCCTAGGTCTCTAGTTTTAAAAAATGCACAGGTTTGGTAGGTTTCCCTAGGTGCCGGCTGAGCTGGAGGCCAAAATCTACAGGTAGGCACTTTGCAAAAAACACCTCTGTTTTCTTTCAAAAAATTGGATGTGTCCACATTGTGCTTTGGGGCATTTCCTGTCACAGGCGCTAGGCCTACCCACACAAGTGAGGTATCATTTTTATCGGGAGACTTGGGGAAACGCTGGGTGGAAGGAAATTTGTGGCTCCTCTCAGATTCCGGAACTTTCTGCCACAGAAATGTGACGAACATGTGTTTTTTTAGCCAAATTTTGAGGTTTGCAAAGGATTCTGGGTAACAGAACCTGGTCAGAGCCCCACAAGTCACCCCATCTTGGATTCCCCTTGGTCTCTAGTTTTCAAAAATGCACAGGTTTGGTAGGTTTCCCTAGGTGCCGGCTGAGCTGGAGGCCAAAATCTACAGGTAGGCACTTTGCAAAAAACACCTCTGTTTTCTTTCAAAAAATTGGATGTGTCCACGTTGCGCTTTGGGGCATTTCCTGTCGCGGGCGCTAGGCCTACCCACACAAGTGAGGTATCATTTTTATCAGGAGACATGGGGGAACGCTGGGTGGAATGAAATTTGTGGCTCCTCTCAGATTCCAGAAC
Organism: Pleurodeles waltl; assembly: GCF_031143425.1. Classification (NCBI taxonomy): domain Eukaryota; kingdom Metazoa; phylum Chordata; class Amphibia; order Caudata; family Salamandridae; genus Pleurodeles; species Pleurodeles waltl. The sequence continues at coordinate 286,877 of NW_027150399.1, read as the reverse complement.
TTTCTGCCACAGAAATGTGAGGAACATGTGTTTTTTTTAGCCAAATTCTGAGGTTTGCATAGGATTCTGGGTAACAGAACCTGGTCAGAGCCCCACAAGTCACCCCATCTTGGATTCCCCTAGGTCTCTAGTTTTCAAAAATGCACAGGTTTGGTAGGTTTCCCTAGCTGCCGGCTGAGCTAGAGGCCAAAATCTAGAGGTAGGCACTTTGCAAAAAACACCTCTGTTTTCTTTCAAAAAATTGGATATGTCCACATTGTGCTTTGGGGCATTTCCTGTCGCAGGCGCTAGGCCTACCCACACAAGTGAGGTATCATTTTTATCGGGAGACTTGGGGAAACGCTGGGTGGAAGGAACTTTGTGGCTCCTCTCAGATTCTAGAACTTTCTGCCACAGAATTGTGACGAACATGTGTTTTTTTAGCCACATTTTGAGGTTTGCAAAGGATTCTGGGTAACAGAACCTGGTCAGAGCCCCACAAGTCACCCCATCTTGGATTCCCCTTGGTCTTTAGTTTTCAAAAATGCATAGGTTTGGTAGGTTTCCCTAGGTACCGGCTGAGCTGGAGGCCAAAATCTACAGATAGGCACTTTGCGAAAAACACCTCTGTTTTCTTTCAAAAAATTGGATGTGTCCACGTTGCGCTTTGGGGCATTTCCTGTCGCGGTCGCTAGGCCTACCCACACAAGTGAGGGATCATTTTTATCGGGAGACTTGGGGGAACGCTGGGTGTAAGGAAATTTGTGGCTCCTCTCAGATTCCAGAAATTTCTGCCACAGAAATATGAGGAACATGTGTTTTTGTAGCCAAATTTTGAGGTTTGCAAAGGATTCTGGGTAACAGAACCTGGTCAGAGCCCCACAAGTCACACCATCTTGGATTCCCCTAGGTCTCTAGTTTTAAAAAATGCACAGGTTTGGTAGGTTTCCCTAGCTGCCGGCTGAGCTAGAGGCCAAAATCTACAGGTAGGCACTTTGCAAAAAACACCTCTGTTTTCTTTCAAAAAAATTGGATGTGTCCACATTGTGCTTTGGGGCATTTCCTGTCGCAGGCGCTAGGCCTACCCACACAAGTGAGGTATAATTTTTATCGGGAGACTTGGGGAAACGCTGGGTGGAAGGAAATTTGTGGCTCCTCTCAGATTCCGGAACTTTCTGCCACAGAAATGTGACGAACATGTGTTTTTTTAGCCAAATTTTGAGGTTTGCAAAGGATTCTGGGTAACAGAACCTGGTCAGAGCCCCACAAGTCACCCCATCTTGGATTCCCCTTGGTCTCTAGTTTTCAAAAATGCACAGGTTTGATAGGTTTCCCTAGGTGCCGGCTGAGCTGGAGGCCAATATCTACAGGTAGGCACTTTGCAAAAAACACCTCTGTTTTCTTTCAAAAAGTTGGATGTGTCCACGTTGGTCTTTGGGGCATTTCCTGTCGCGGGCGCTAGGCCTACCCACACAAGTGAGGTATCATTTTTATCAGGAGACATGGGGGAACGCTGTGTGGAAGGAAATTTGTGGCTCCTCTCAGATTCCAGAACTTTCTGCCACAGAAATGTGAGGAACATGTGTTTTTTTAGCCAAATTCTGAGGTTTGCATAGGATTCTGGGTAACAGAACCTGGTCAGAGCCCCACAAGTCACCCCATCCTGGATTCCCCTAGGTCTCTAGTTTTCAAAAATGCACAGGTTTGGTAGGTTTCCCTAGCTGCCGGCTGAGCTAGAGGCCAAAATCTACAGGTAGGCACTTTGCAAAAAACACCTCTGTTTTCTTTCAAAAAATTGGATGTGTCCACATTGTGCTTTGGGGCATTTGCTGTCGCGAGCGCTAGGCCTACCCACACAAGTGAGGTATCATTTTTATCAGGAGACATGGGGGAACGCTGGGTGTAAGGAAATTTGTGGCTCCTCTCAGATTCCAGAACTTTCTGCCACAGAAATGTGAGGAACATGTGTTTTTTTAGCCAAATTTTGAGGTTTGCAAAGGATTCTGGGTAACAGAACCTGGTCAGAGCCCCACAAGTCACCCCATCTTGGATTCCCCTTGGTCTCTAGTTTTCAAAAATGCACAGGTTTGGTAGGTTTCCCTAGGTGCCGGCTTAGCTAGAGGCCAAAATCTACAGGTAGGCACTTTGCGAAAAAAACCTCTGTTTTCTTTCAAAAAAATTGGATGTGTCCACATTGTGCTTTGGGGCATTTCCTGTCGCAGGCGCTAGGCCTACCCACACAAGTGAGGTATCATTTTTATCGGGAGACTTGGGGAAACGCTGGGTGGAAGGAAATTTGTGGCTCCTCTCAGATTCCAGAACTTTCTGCCACAGAAATGTGACGAACATGTGTTTTTTTATCCAAATTTTGAGGTTTGCAAAGGATTCTGGGTAACAGAACCTGGTCAGAGCCCCACAAGTCAACCCATCTTGGATTCCCCTTGGTCTCTAGTTTTAAAAAATGCACAGGTTTGGTAGGTTTCCCTAGGTGCCGGCTGAGCTGGAGGCCAAAATCTACAGGTAGGCACTTTGCAAAAAACACCTCTGTTTTCTTTCAAAAAATTGGATGTGTCCACATTGTGCTTTGGGGCATTTCCTGTCACAGGCGCTAGGCCTACCCACACAAGTGAGGTATCATTTTTATCGGGAGACTTGGGGAAACGCTGGGTGGAAGGAAATTTGTGGCTCCTCTCAGATTCCGGAACTTTCTGCCACAGAAATGTGACGAACATGTGTTTTTTTAGCCAAATTTTGAGGTTTGCAAAGGATTCTGGGTAACAGAACCTGGTCAGAGCCCCACAAGTCACCCCATCTTGGATTCCCCTTGGTCTCTAGTTTTAAAAAATGCACAGGTTTGGTAGGTTTCCCTAGGTGCCGGCTGAGCTGGAGGCCAAAATCTACAGGTAGGCACTTTGCAAAAAACACCTCTGTTTTCTTTCAAAAAATTGGATGTGTCCACGTTGGTGCTTTGGGGCATTTCCTGTCGCGGGTGCTAGGCCTACCCACACAAGTGAGGTATCATTTTTATCAGGAGACATGGGGGAACGCTGGGTGGAAGGAAATTTGTGGCTCCTCCCAGATTCCAGAACTTTCTGCCACAGAAATGTGAGGAACATGTGTTTTTTTAGCCAAATTCTGAGGTTTGCATAGGATTCTGGGTAACAGAACCTGGTCAGAGCCCCACAAGTCACCCCATCTTGGATTCCCCTAGGTCTCTAGTTTTCAAAAATGCACAGGTTTGGTAGGTTTCCCTAGCTGCCGGCTGAGCTAGAGGCCAAAATCTACAGGTAGGCACTTTGCAAAAAACACCTCTGTTTTCTTTCAAAAAATTGGATGTGTCCACATTGTGCTTTGGGGCATTTCCTGTCGCAGGAGCTAGGCCTACCCACACAAGTGAGGTATCATTTTTATCGGGAGACTTGGGGAAACGCTGGGTGGAAGGAACTTTGTGGCTCCTCTCAGATTCTAGAACTTTCTGCCACAGAATTGTGACGAACATGTGTTTTTTTAGCCAAATTTTGAGGTTTGCAAAGGATTCTGGGTAACAGAACCTGGTCAGAGCCCCACAAGTCACCCCATCTTGGATTCCCCTTGGTCTCTAGTTTTCAAAAATGCACAGGTTTGGTAGGTTTCCCTAGGTACCGGCTGAGCTGGAGGCCAAAATCTACAGATAGGCACTTTGCGAAAAACACCTCTGTTTTCTTTCAAAAAATTGGATGTGTCCACGTTGCGCTTTGGGGCATTTCCTGTCGCGGGCGCTAGGCCTACCCACACAAGTGAGGGATCATTTTTATCGGGAGACTTGGGGGAACGCTGGGTGTAAGGAAATTTGTGGCTCCTCTCAGATTCCAGAAATTTCTGCCACAGAAATATGAGGAACATGTGTTTTTGTAGCCAAATTTTGAGGTTTGCAAAGGATTCTGGGTAACAGAACCTGGTCAGAGCCCCACAAGTCACACCATCTTGGATTCCCCTAGGTCTCTAGTTTTAAAAAATGCACAGGTTTGGTAGGTTTCCCTAGCTGCCGGCTGAGCTAGAGGCCAAAATCTAGAGGTAGGCACTTTGCAAAAAACACCTCTGTTTTCTTTCAAAAAAATTGGATGTGTCCACATTGTGCTTTGGGGCATTTCCTGTCGCAGGCGCTAGGCCTACCCACACAAGTGAGGTATCATTTTTATCGGGAGTCTTGGGGAAACGCGGGGTGGAAGGAAATTTGTGGCTCCTCTCAGATTCCAGAACTTTCTGCCACAGAAATGTGACGAACATGTGTTTTTTTATCCAAATTTTGAGGTTTGCAAAGGATTCTGGGTAACAGAACCTGGTCAGAGCCCCACAAGTCAACCCATCTTGGATTCCCCTTGGTCTCTAGTTTTCAAAAATGCACAGGTTTGGTAGGTTTCCCTAGGTGCCGGCTGAGCTGGAGGCCAAAATCTACAGGTAGGCACTTTGCAAAAAACACCTCTGTTTTCTTTCAAAAAATTGGATGTGTCCACATTGTGCTTTGGGGCATTTCCTGTCACAGGCGCTAGGCCTACCCACACAAGTGAGGTATCATTTTTATCGGGAGACTTGGGGAAATGCTGGGTGGAAGGAAATTTGTGGCTCCTCTCAGATTCCGGAACTTTCTGCCACAGAAATGTGACGAACATGTGTTTTTTTAGCCAAATTTTGAGGTTTGCAAAGGATTCTGGGTAACAGAACCTGGTCAGAGCCCCACAAGTCACCCCATCTTGGATTCCCCTTGGTCTCTAGTTTTCAAAAATGCACAGGTTTGGTAGGTTTCCCTAGGTGCCGGCTGAGCTGGAGGCCAAAATCTACAGGTAGGCACTTTGCAAAAAACACCTCTGTTTTCTTTCAAAAAATTGGATGTGTCCACGTTGCGCTTTGGGGCATTTCCTGTCGCGGGCGCTAGGCCTACCCACACAAGTGAGGTATCATTTTTATCAGGAGACATGGGGGAACGCTGGGTGGAATGAAATTTGTGGCTCCTCTCAGATTCCAGAACTTTCTGCCACAGAAATGTGAGGAACATGTGTTTTTTTTAGCCAAATTCTGAGGTTTGCATAGGATTCTGGGTAACAGAACCTGGTCAGAGCCCCACAAGTCACCCCATCTTGGATTCCCCTAGGTCTCTAGTTTTCAAAAATGCACAGGTTTGGTAGGTTTCCCTAGCTGCCGGCTGAGCTAGAGGCCAAAATCTAGAGGTAGGCACTTTGCAAAAAACACCTCTGTTTTCTTTCAAAAAATTGGATATGTCCACATTGTGCTTTGGGGCATTTCCTGTCGCAGGCGCTAGGCCTACCCACACAAGTGAGGTATCATTTTTATCGGGAGACTTGGGGAAACGCTGGGTGGAAGGAACTTTGTGGCTCCTCTCAGATTCTAGAACTTTCTGCCACAGAATTGTGACGAACATGTGTTTTTTTAGCCACATTTTGAGGTTTGCAAAGGATTCTGGGTAACAGAACCTGGTCAGAGCCCCACAAGTCACCCCATCTTGGATTCCCCTTGGTCTTTAGTTTTCAAAAATGCATAGGTTTGGTAGGTTTCCCTAGGTACCGGCTGAGCTGGAGGCCAAAATCTACAGATAGGCACTTTGCGAAAAACACCTCTGTTTTCTTTCAAAAAATTGGATGTGTCCACGTTGCGCTTTGGGGCATTTCCTGTCGCGGTCGCTAGGCCTACCCACACAAGTGAGGGATCATTTTTATCGGGAGACTTGGGGGAACGCTGGGTGTAAGGAAATTTGTGGCTCCTCTCAGATTCCAGAAATTTCTGCCACAGAAATATGAGGAACATGTGTTTTTGTAGCCAAATTTTGAGGTTTGCAAAGGATTCTGGGTAACAGAACCTGGTCAGAGCCCCACAAGTCACACCATCTTGGATTCCCCTAGGTCTCTAGTTTTAAAAAATGCACAGGTTTGGTAGGTTTCCCTAGCTGCCGGCTGAGCTAGAGGCCAAAATCTACAGGTAGGCACTTTGCAAAAAACACCTCTGTTTTCTTTCAAAAAAATTGGATGTGTCCACATTGTGCTTTGGGGCATTTCCTGTCGCAGGCGCTAGGCCTACCCACACAAGTGAGGTATCATTTTTATCGGGAGACTTGGGGAAACGCTGGGTGGAAGGAAATTTGTGGCTCCTCTCAGATTCCGGAACTTTCTGCCACAGAAATGTGACGAACATGTGTTTTTTTAGCCAAATGTTGAGGTTTGCAAAGGATTCTGGGTAACAGAACCTGGTCAGAGCCCCACAAGTCACCCCATCTTGGATTCCCCTTGGTCTCTAGTTTTCAAAAATGCACAGGTTTGATAGGTTTCCCTAGGTGCCGGCTGAGCTGGAGGCCAATATCTACAGGTAGGCACTTTGCAAAAAACACCTCTGTTTTCTTTCAAAAAGTTGGATGTGTCCACGTTGGTCTTTGGGGCATTTCCTGTCGCGGGCGCTAGGCCTACCCACACAAGTGAGGTATCATTTTTATCAGGAGACATGGGGGAACGCTGTGTGGAAGGAAATTTGTGGCTCCTCTCAGATTCCAGAACTTTCTGCCACAGAAATGTGAGGAACATGTGTTTTTTTAGCCAAATTCTGAGGTTTGCATAGGATTCTGGGTAACAGAACCTGGTCAGAGCCCCACAAGTCACCCCATCTTGGATTCCCCTAGGTCTCTAGTTTTCAAAAATGCACAGGTTTGGTAGGTTTCCCTAGCTGCCGGCTGAGCTAGAGGCCAAAATCTACAGGTAGGCACTTTGCAAAAAACACCTCTGTTTTCTTTCAAAAAATTGGATGTGTCCACATTGTGCTTTGGGGCATTTGCTGTCGCGAGCGCTAGGCCTACCCACACAAGTGAGGTATCATTTTTATCAGGAGACATGGGGGAACGCTGGGTGTAAGGAAATTTGTGGCTCCTCTCAGATTCCAGAACTTTCTGCCACAGAAATGTGAGGAACATGTGTTTTTTTAGCCAAATTTTGAGGTTTGCAAAGGATTCTGGGTAACAGAACCTGGTCAGAGCCCCACAAGTCACCCCATCTTGGATTCCCCTTGGTCTCTAGTTTTCAAAAATGCACAGGTTTGGTAGGTTTCCCTAGGTGCCGGCTTAGCTAGAGGCCAAAATCTACAGGTAGGCACTTTGCGAAAAAAACCTCTGTTTTCTTTCAAAAAAATTGGATGTGTCCACATTGTGCTTTGGGGCATTTCCTGTCGCAGGCGCTAGGCCTACCCACACAAGTGAGGTATCATTTTTATCGGGAGACTTGGGGAAACGCTGGGTGGAAGGAAATTTGTGGCTCCTCTCAGATTCCAGAACTTTCTGCCACAGAAATGTGACGAACATGTGTTTTTTTATCCAAATTTTGAGGTTTGCAAAGGATTCTGGGTAACAGAACCTGGTCAGAGCCCCACAAGTCAACCCATCTTGGATTCCCCTTGGTCTCTAGTTTTAAAAAATGCACAGGTTTGGTAGGTTTCCCTAGGTGCCGGCTGAGCTGGAGGCCAAAATCTACAGGTAGGCACTTTGCAAAAAACACCTCTGTTTTCTTTCAAAAAATTGGATGTGTCCACATTGTGCTTTGGGGCATTTCCTGTCACAGGCGCTAGGCCTACCCACACAAGTGAGGTATCATTTTTATCGGGAGACTTGGGGAAACGCTGGGTGGAAGGAAATTTGTGGCTCCTCTCAGATTCCGGAACTTTCTGCCACAGAAATGTGACGAACATGTGTTTTTTTAGCCAAATTTTGAGGTTTGCAAAGGATTCTGGGTAACAGAACCTGGTCAGAGCCCCACAAGTCACCCCATCTTGGATTCCCCTTGGTCTCTAGTTTTCAAAAATGCACAGGTTTGGTAGGTTTCCCTAGGTGCCGGCTTAGCTAGAGGCCAAAATCTACAGGTAGGCACTTTGCGAAAAAAACCTCTGTTTTCTTTCAAAAAAATTGGATGTGTCCACATTGTGCTTTGGGGCATTTCCTGTCGCAGGCGCTAGGCCTACCCACACAAGTGAGGTATCATTTTTATCGGGAGACTTGGGGAAACGCTGGGTGGAAGGAAATTTGTGGCTCCTCTCAGATTCCAGAACTTTCTGCCACAGAAATGTGACGAACATGTGTTTTTTTATCCAAATTTTGAGGTTTGCAAAGGATTCTGGGTAACAGAACCTGGTCAGAGCCCCACAAGTCAACCCATCTTGGATTCCCCTTGGTCTCTAGTTTTAAAAAATGCACAGGTTTGGTAGGTTTCCCTAGGTGCCGGCTGAGCTGGAGGCCAAAATCTACAGGTAGGCACTTTGCAAAAAACACCTCTGTTTTCTTTCAAAAAATTGGATGTGTCCACATTGTGCTTTGGGGCATTTCCTGTCACAGGCGCTAGGCCTACCCACACAAGTGAGGTATCATTTTTATCGGGAGACTTGGGGAAACGCTGGGTGGAAGGAAATTTGTGGCTCCTCTCAGATTCCGGAACTTTCTGCCACAGAAATGTGACGAACATGTGTTTTTTTAGCCAAATTTTGAGGTTTGCAAAGGATTCTGGGTAACAGAACCTGGTCAGAGCCCCACAAGTCACCCCATCTTGGATTCCCCTTGGTCTCTAGTTTTCAAAAATGCACAGGTTTGGTAGGTTTCCCTAGGTGCCGGCTGAGCTGGAGGCCAAAATCTACAGGTAGGCACTTTGCAAAAAACACCTCTGTTTTCTTTCAAAAAATTGGATGTGTCCACGTTGGTGCTTTGGGGCATTTCCTGTCGCGGGCGCTAGGCCTACCCACACAAGTGAGGTATCATTTTTATCAGGAGACATGGGGGAACGCTGGGTGGAAGGAAATTTGTGGCTCCTCCCAGATTCCAGAACTTTCTGCCACAGAAATGTGAGGAACATGTGTTTTTTTAGCCAAATTCTGAGGTTTGCATAGGATTCTGGGTAACAGAACCTGGTCAGAGCCCCACAAGTCACCCCATCTTGGATTCCCCTAGGTCTCTAGTTTTCAAAAATGCACAGGTTTGGTAGGTTTCCCTAGCTGCCGGCTGAGCTAGAGGCCAAAATCTACAGGTAGGCACTTTGCAAAAAACACCTCTGTTTTCTTTCAAAAAATTGGATGTGTCCACATTGTGCTTTGGGGCATTTCCTGTCGCAGGAGCTAGGCCTACCCACACAAGTGAGGTATCATTTTTATCGGGAGACTTGGGGAAACGCTGGGTGGAAGGAACTTTGTGGCTCCTCTCAGATTCTAGAACTTTCTGCCACAGAATTGTGACGAACATGTGTTTTTTTAGCCAAATTTTGAGGTTTGCAAAGGATTCTGGGTAACAGAACCTGGTCAGAGCCCCACAAGTCACCCCATCTTGGATTCCCCTTGGTCTCTAGTTTTCAAAAATGCACAGGTTTGGTAGGTTTCCCTAGGTACCGGCTGAGCTGGAGGCCAAAATCTACAGATAGGCACTTTGCGAAAAACACCTCTGTTTTCTTTCAAAAAATTGGATGTGTCCACGTTGCGCTTTGGGGCATTTCCTGTCGCGGGCGCTAGGCCTACCCACACAAGTGAGGGATCATTTTTATCGGGAGACTTGGGGGAACGCTGGGTGTAAGGAAATTTGTGGCTCCTCTCAGATTCCAGAAATTTCTGCCACAGAAATATGAGGAACATGTGTTTTTGTAGCCAAATTTTGAGGTTTGCAAAGGATTCTGGGTAACAGAACCTGGTCAGAGCCCCACAAGTCACACCATCTTGGATTCCCCTAGGTCTCTAGTTTTAAAAAATGCACAGGTTTGGTAGGTTTCCCTAGCTGCCGGCTGAGCTAGAGGCCAAAATCTAGAGGTAGGCACTTTGCAAAAAACACCTCTGTTTTCTTTAAAAAAAAATTGGATGTGTCCACATTGTGCTTTGGGGCATTTCCTGTCGCAGGCGCTAGGCCTACCCACACAAGTGAGGTATCATTTTTATCGGGAGACTTGGGGAAACGCGGGGTGGAAGGAAATTTGTGGCTCCTCTCAGATTCCAGAACTTTCTGCCACAGAAATGTGACGAACATGTGTTTTTTTATCCAAATTTTGAGGTTTGCAAAGGATTCTGGGTAACAGAACCTGGTCAGAGCCCCACAAGTCAACCCATCTTGGATTCCCCTTGGTCTCTAGTTTTCAAAAATGCACAGGTTTGGTAGGTTTCCCTAGGTGCCGGCTGAGCTGGAGGCCAAAATCTACAGGTAGGCACTTTGCAAAAAACACCTCTGTTTTCTTTCAAAAAATTGGATGTGTCCACATTGTGCTTTGGGGCATTTCCTGTCACAGGCGCTAGGCCTACCCACACAAGTGAGGTATCATTTTTATCGGGAGACTTGGGGAAATGCTGGGTGGAAGGAAATTTGTGGCTCCTCTCAGATTCCGGAACTTTCTGCCACAGAAATGTGACGAACATGTGTTTTTTTAGCCAGATTTTGAGGTTTGCAAAGGATTCTGGGTAACAGAACCTGGTCAGAGCCCCACAAGTCACCCCATCTTGGATTCCCCTTGGTCTCTAGTTTTAAAAAATGCACAGGTTTGGTAGGTTTCCCTAGGTGCCGGCTGAGCTGGAGGCCAAAATCTACAGGTAGGCACTTTGAAAAAAACACCTCTGTTTTCTTTCAAAAAATTGGATGTGTCCAAGTTGCGCTTTGGGGAATTTCCTGTCGCGGGCGCTAGGCCTACCCACACAAGTGAGGTATCATTTTTATCAGGAGACATGGGGGAACGCTGGGTGGAAGGAAATTTGTGGCTCCTCTCAGATTCCAGAACTTTCTGCCACAGAAATGTGAGGAACATGTGTTTTTTTAGCCAAATTTTGAGGTTTGCAAAGGAATCTGGGTAATAGAACTTGATCAGAGCCCCACAAGTCACCCCATCTTGGATTCCCCTTGGTCTCTAGTTTTCAAAAATGCACAGGTTTGGTAGGTTTCCCTAGGTGCCGGCTGAGCTGGAGGCCAAAATCTACAGGTAGGCACATTGCAAAAAACACCTCTGTTTTCTTTCAAAAAATTGGATGTGTCCACGTTGCGCTTTGGGGCATTTCCTGTCGCGGGCGCTAGGCCTACCCACACAAGTGAGGTATCATTTATATCAGGAGACATGGGGGAACGCTGGGTGGAAGGAAATTTGTGGCTCCTCTCAGATTCCAGAACTTTCTGCCACAGAAATGTGAGGAACATGTGTTTTTTTAGCTAAATTTTGAGGTTTGCAAAGGATTTTGGGTAACAGAACCTGGTCAGAGCCCCACAAGTCACCCCATCTTGGATTCCCCTTGGTCTCTAGTTTTCAAAAATGCACAGGTTTGGTATGTTTCCCTAGGTGCCGGCTGAGCTGGAGGCCAAAATCTACAGGTAGGCACTTTGCAAAAAACACCTCTGTTTTCTTTCAAAAAATTGGATGTGTCCACATTGTGCTTTGGGGCATTTCCTGTCGCAGGCGCTAGGCCTACGCACACAAGTGAGGTATCATTTTTATCGGGAGATTTGGGGAAACGCTGGGTGGAAGGAAATTTGTGGCTCCTCTCAGATTCCAGAACTTTCTGCCACAAAAATGTGACGAACATGTGTTTTTTTAGCCAAATTTTGAGGTTTGCAAAGGATTCTGGGTAACAGAACCTGGTCAGAGCCCCACAAGTCACCCCATCTTGGATTCCCCTTGGTCTCTAGTTTTCAAAAATGCACAGGTTTGGTAGGTTTCCCTAGGTGCCGGCTGAGCTGGAGGCCAAAATCTACAGGTAGGCACTTTGCAAAAAACACCTCTGTTTTCTTTCAAAAAATTGGATGTGTCCACATTGTGCTTTGGGGCATTTCCTGTCACAGGCGCTAGGCCTACCCACACAAGTGAGGTATCATTTTTATCGGGAGACTTGGGGAAACGCTGGGTGGAAGGAAATTTGTGGCTCCTCTCAGATTCCGGAACTTTCTGCCACAGAAATGTGATGAACATGTGTTTTTTTAGCCAAATTTTGAGGTTTGCAAAGGATTCTGGGTAACAGAACCTGGTCAGAGCCCCACAAGTCACCCCATCTTGGATTCCCCTTGGTCTCTAGTTTTCAAAAATGCACAGGTTTGGTAGGTTTCCCTAGGTGCCGGCTGAGCTGGAGGCCAAAATCTACAGGTAGGCACTTTGCAAAAAACACCTCTGTTTTCTTTCAAAAAATTGGATGTGTCCACGTTGCGCTTTGGGGCATTTCCTGTCGCGAGCGCTAGGCCTACCCACAAAAGTGAGGTATCATTTTTATCAGGAGACATGGGGGAACGCTGGGTGGAAGGAAATTTGTTGCTCCTCACAGATTCCAGAACTTTCTGCCACAGAAATGTGAGGAACATGTGTTTTTTTAGCCAAATTCTGAGGTTTGCATAGGATTCTCGGTAACAGAACCTGGTCAGAGCCCCACAAGTCACCCCATCTTGGATTCCCCTAGGTCTCTAGTTTTCAAAAATGCACAGGTTTGGTAGGTTTCCCTAGCTGCCGGCTGAGCTAGAGGCCAAAATCTACAGGTAGGCACTTTGCAAAAAACACCTCTGTTTTCTTTCAAAAAATTGGATGTGTCCACATTGTGCTTTGGGGCATTTCCTGTCGCAGGCGCTAGGCCTACCCACACAAGTGAGGTATCATTTTTATCGGGAGACTTGGGGAAACGCTGGGTGGAAGGAACTTTGTGGCTCCTCTCAGATTCTAGAACTTTCTGCCACAGAATTGTGACGAACATGTGTTTTTTTAGCCAAATTTTGAGGTTTGCAAAGGATTCTGGGTAACAGAACCTGGTCAGAGCTCCACAAGTCACCCCATCTTGGATTCCCCTTGGTCTCTAGTTTTCAAAAATGCACAGGTTTGGTAGGTTTCCCTAGGTACCGGCTGAGCTGGAGGCCAAAATCTACAGATAGGCACTTTGCGAAAAACACCTCTGTTTTCTTTCAAAAAATTGGATGTGTCCACGTTGCGCTTTGGGGCATTTCCTGTCGCGGGCGCTAGGCCTACCCACACAAGTGAGGGATCATTTTTATCGGGAGACTTGGGGGAACGCTGGGTGTAAGGAAATTTGTGGCTCCTCTCAGATTCCAGAAATTTCTGCCACAGAAATATGAGGAACATGTGTTTTTGTCGCCAAATTTTGAGGTTTGCAAAGGATTCTGGGTAACAGAACCTGGTCAGAGCCCCACAAGTCACACCATCTTGGATTCCCCTGGGTCTCTAGTTTTAAAAAATGCACAGGTTTGGTAGGTTTCCCTAGCTGCCGGCTGAGCTAGAGGCCAAAATCTACAGGTAGGCACTTTGCAAAAAACACCTCTGTTTTCTTTCAAAAAATTGGATGTGTCCACATTGTGCTTTGGGGCATTTCCTGTCACAGGCGCTAGGCCTACCCACACAAGTGAGGTATCATTTTTATCTGGAGACTTGGGGAAACGCTGGGTGGAAGGAAATTTGTGGCTCCTCTCAGATTCCGGAACTTTCTGCCACAGAAATGTGACGAACATGTTTTTTTTTAGCCAAATTTTGAGGTTTGCAAAGGATTCTGGGTAACAGAACCTGGTCAGAGCCCCACAAGTCACCCCATCTTGGATTCCCCTTGGTCTCTAGTTTTAAAAAATGCACAGGTTTGGTAGGTTTCCCTAGGTGCCGGCTGAGCTGGAGGCCAAAATCTACAGGTAGGCACTTTGCAAAAAACACCTCTGTTTTCTTTCAAAAAATTGGATGTGTCCACGTTGCGCTTTGGGGAATTTCCTGTCGCGGGCGCTAGGCCTACCCACACAAGTGAGGTATCATTTTTATCAGGAGACATGGGGGAACGCTGGGTGGAAGGAAATTTGTGGCTCCTCTCAGATTCCAGAACTTTCTGCCACAGAAATGTGAGGAACATGTGTTTTTTTAGCCAAATTCTGAGGTTTGCATAGGATTCTGGGTAACAGAACCTGGTCAGAGCCCCACAAGTCACCCCATCTTGGATTCCCCTAGGTCTCTAGTTTTCAAAAATGCACAGGTTTGGTAGGTTTCCCTAGCTGCCGGCTGAGCTAGAGGCCAAAATCTACAGGTAGGCACTTTGCAAAAAACACCTCTGTTTTCTTTCAAAAAATTGGATGTGTCCACATTGTGCTTTGGGGCATTTCCTGTCGCAGGCGCTAGGCCTACCCACACAAGTGAGGTATCATTTTTATCGGGAGACTTGGGGAAACGCTGGGTGGAAGGAACTTTGTGGCTCCTCTCAGATTCTAGAACTTTCTGCCACAGAATTGTGACGAACATGTGTTTTTTTAGCCAAATGTTGAGGTTTGCAAAGGATTCTGGGTAACAGAACCTGGTCAGAGCCCCACAAGTCACCCCATCTTGGATTCCCCTCGGTCTCTAGTTTTCAAAAATGCACAGGTTTGGTAGGTTTCAATAGGTACCGGCTGAGCTGGAGGCCAAAATCTACAGATAGGCACTTTGCAAAAAACACCTCTGTTTTCTTTCAAAAAATTGGATGTGTCCGCGTTGCGCTCTGGGGCATTTCCTGTCGCGGGCGCTAGGCCTACCCACATAAGTGAGGTATCATTTTTATCAGGAGACATTGGGGAATGCTGGGTGGAAGGAAATTTGTGGCTCCTCTCAGATTCCAGAACTTTCTGCCACAGAAATGTGAGGAACATGTGTTTTTTTAGCCAAATTTTGAGGTTTGCAAAGGAATCTGGGTAACAGAACTTGATCAGAGCCCAACAAGTCACCCCATCTTGGATTCCCCTTGGTCTCTAGTTTTCAAAAATGCACAGGTTTGGTAGGTTTCCCTAGGTGCCGGCTGAGCTGGAGGCCAAAATCTACAGGTAGGCACTTTGCAAAAAACACCTCTGTTTTCTTTCAAAAAATTGGATGTGTCCACGTTGCGCTTTGGGGCATTTCCTGTCGCGGGCGCTAGGCCTACCCACACAAGTGAGGTATCATTTATATCAGGAGACATGGGGGAACGCTGGGTGGAAGGAAATTTGTGGCTCCTCTCAGATTCCAGAACTTTCTGCCACAGAAATGTGAGGAACATGTGTTTTTTTAGCTAAATTTTGAGGTTTGCAAAGGATTCTGGGTAACAGAACCTGGTCAGAGCCCCACAAGTCACCCCATCTTGGATTCCCCTAGGTCTCTAGTTTTAAAAAATGCACAGGTTTGGTAGGTTTCCCTTGCTGCCGGCTGAGCTAGAGGCCAAAATCTACAGGTAGGCACTTTGCAAAAAACACCTCTGTTTTCTTTCAAAAAATTGGATGTGTCCACATTGTGCTTTGGGGCATTTCCTGTCACAGGCGCTAGGCCTACCCACACAAGTGAGGTATCATTTTTATCGGGAGACTTGGGGAAACGCTGGGTGGAAGGAAATTTGTGGCTCCTCTCAGATTCCGGAACTTTTTGCCACAGAAATGTGACGAACATGTGTTTTTTTAGCCAAATTTTGAGGTTTGCAAAGGATTCTGGGTAACAGAACCTGGTCAGAGCCCCACAAGTCACACCATCTTGGATTCCCCTAGGTCTCTAGTTTTCAAAAATGCACAGGTTTGGTAGGTTTCCCTAGCTGCCGGCTGAGCTAGAGGCCAAAATCTACAGGTAGGCACTTTGCAAAAAACACCTCTGTTTTCTTTAAAAAAATTGGATGTGTCCACATTGTGCTTTGGGGCATTTCCTGTCGCAGGCGCTAGGCCTACGCACACAAGTGAGGTATCATTTTTATCGGGAGATTTGGGGAAACGCTGGGTGGAAGGAAATTTGTGGCTCCTCTCAGATTCCAGAACTTTCTGCCACAAAAATGTGACGAACATGTGTTTTTTTAGCCAAATTTTGAGGTTTGCAAAGGATTCTGGGTAACAGAACCTGGTCAGAGCCCCACAAGTCACCCCATCTTGGATTCCCCTTGGTCTCTAGTTTTCAAAAATGCACAGGTTTGGTAGGTTTCCCTAGGTGCCGGCTGAGCTGGAGGCCAAAATCTACAGGTAGGCACTTTGCAAAAAACACCTCTGTTTTCTTTCAAAAAATTGGATGTGTCCACATTGTGCTTTGGGGCATTTCCTGTCACAGGCGCTAGGCCTACCCACACAAGTGAGGTATCATTTTTATCGGGAGACTTGGGGAAACGCTGGGTGGAAGGAAATTTGTGGCTCCTCTCAGATTCCGGAACTTTCTGCCACAGAAATGTGACGAACATGTGTTTTTTTAGCCAAATTTTGAGGTTTGCAAAGGATTCTGGGTAACAGAACCTGGTCAGAGCCCCACAAGTCACCCCATCTTGGATTCCCCTTGGTCTCTAGTTTTCAAAAATGCACAGGTTTGGTAGGTTTCCCTAGGTGCCGGCTGAGCTGGAGGCCAAAATCTACAGGTAGGCTCTTTGCAAAAAACACCTCTGTTTTCTTTCAAAAAATTGGATGTGTCCACGTTGCGCTTTGGGGCATTTCCTGTCGCGAGCGCTAGGCCTACCCACAAAAGTGAGGTATCATTTTTATCAGGAGACATGGGGGAACGCTGGGTGGAAGGAAATTTGTTGCTCCTCACAGATTCCAGAACTTTCTGCCACAGAAATGTGAGGAACATGTGTTTTTTTAGCCAAATTCTGAGGTTTGCATAGGATTCTCGGTAACAGAACCTGGTCAGAGCCCCACAAGTCACCCCATCTTGGATTCCCCTAGGTCTCTAGTTTTCAAAAATGCACAGGTTTGGTAGGTTTCCCTAGCTACCGGCTGAGCTAGAGGCCAAAATCTACAGGTAGGCACTTTGCAAAAAACACCTCTGTTTTCTTTCAAAAAATTGGATGTGTCCACATTGTGCTTTGGGGCATTTCCTGTCGCAGGCGCTAGGCCTACCCACACAAGTGAGGTATCATTTTTATCGGGAGACTTGGGGAAACGCTGGGTGGAAGGAACTTTGTGGCTCCTCTCAGATTCTAGAACTTTCTGCCACAGAATTGTGACGAACATGTGTTTTTTTAGCCAAATTTTGAGGTTTGCAAAGGATTCTGGGTAACAGAACCTGGTCAGAGCTCCACAAGTCACCCCATCTTGGATTCCCCTTGGTCTCTAGTTTTAAAAAATGCACAGGTTTGGTAGGTTTCCCTAGGTACCGGCTGAGCTGGAGGCCAAAATCTACAGATAGGCACTTTGCGAAAAACACCTCTGTTTTCTTTCAAAAAA
Organism: Pleurodeles waltl; assembly: GCF_031143425.1. Classification (NCBI taxonomy): domain Eukaryota; kingdom Metazoa; phylum Chordata; class Amphibia; order Caudata; family Salamandridae; genus Pleurodeles; species Pleurodeles waltl. Next base: position 269,773 of record NW_027150399.1, on the reverse strand, counting down.
TTGGATGTGTCCACGTTGCGCTTTGGGGCATTTCCTGTCGCGGGCGCTAGGCCTACCCACACAAGTGAGGGATCATTTTTATCGGGAGACTTGGGGGAACGCTGGGTGTAAGGAAATTTGTGGCTCCTCTCAGATTCCAGAAATTTCTGCCACAGAAATATGAGGAACATGTGTTTTTGTAGCCAAATTTTGAGGTTTGCAAAGGATTCTGGGTAACAGAACCTGGTCAGAGCCCCACAAGTCACACCATCTTGGATTCCCCTGGGTCTCTAGTTTTAAAAAATGCACAGGTTTGGTAGGTTTCCCTAGCTGCCGGCTGAGCTAGAGGCCAAAATCTACAGGTAGGCACTTTGCAAAAAACACCTCTGTTTTCTTTTAAAAAAATTGGATGTGTCCACATTGTGCTTTGGGGCATTTCCTGTCGCAGGCGCTAGGCCTACCCACACAAGTGAGGTATCATTTTTATCGGGAGACTTGGGGAAACGCTGGGTGGAAGGAAATTTGTGGCTCCTCTCAGATTCCAGAACTTTCTGCCACAGAAATGTGACGAACATGTGTTTTTTTATCCAAATTTTGAGGTTTGCAAAGGATTCTGGGTAACAGAACCTGGTCAGAGCCCCACAAGTCAACCCATCTTGGATTCCCCTTGGTCTCTAGTTTTAAAAAATGCACAGGTTTGGTAGGTTTCCCTAGGTGCTGGCTGAGCTGGAGGCCAAAATCTACAGGTAGGCACTTTGCAAAAAACACCTCTGTTTTCTTTCAAAAAATTGGATGTGTCCACATTGTGCTTTGGGGCATTTCCTGTCACAGGCGCTAGGCCTACCCACACAAGTGAGGTATCATTTTTATCGGGAGACTTGGGGAAACGCTGGGTGGAAGGAAATTTGTGGCTCCTCTCAGATTCCGGAACTTTCTGCCACAGAAATGTGAGGAACATGTGTTTTTTTAGCCAAATTCTGAGGTTTGCATAGGATTCTGGGTAACAGAACCTGGTCAGAGCCCCACAAGTCACCCCATCTTGGATTCCCCTAGGTCTCTAGTTTTCAAAAATGCACAGGTTTGGTAGGTTTCCCTAGCTGCCGGCTGAGCTAGAGGCCAAAATCTACAGGTAGGCACTTTGCAAAAAACACCTCTGTTTTCTTTCAAAAAATTGGATGTGTCCACATTGTGCTTTGGGGCATTTCCTGTCGCAGGCGCTAGGCCTACCCACACAAGTGAGGTATCATTTTTATCGGGAGACTTGGGGAAACGCTGGGTGGAAGGAACTTTGTGGCTCCTCTCAGATTCTAGAACTTTCTGCCACAGAATTGTGACGAACATGTTTTTTTTTAGCCAAATTTTGAGGTTTGCAAAGGATTCTGGGTAACAGAACCTGGTCAGAGCTCCACAAGTCACCCCATCTTGGATTCCCCTTGGTCTCTAGTTTTCAAAAATGCACAGGTTTGGTAGGTTTCCCTAGGTACCGGCTGAGCTGGAGGCCAAAATCTACAGATAGGCACTTTGCGAAAAACACCTCTGTTTTCTTTCAAAAAATTGGATGTGTCCATGTTGCGCTTTGGGGCATTTCCTGTCGCGGGCGCTAGGCCTACCCACACAAGTGAGGGATCATTTTTATCGGGAGACTTGGGGGAACGCTGGGTGTAAAGAAATTTGTGGCTCCTCTCAGATTCCAGAAATTTCTGCCACAGAAATATGAGGAACATGTGTTTTTGTAGCCACATTTTGAGGTTTGCAAAGGATTCTGGGTAACAGAACCTGGTCAGAACCCCACAAGTCACACCATCTTGGATTCCCCTAGGTCTCTAGTTTTAAAAAATGCACAGGTTTGGTAGGTTTCCCTAGCTGCCGGCTGAGCTAGAGGCCAAAATCTACAGGTAGGCACTTTGCAAAAAACACCTCTGTTTTCTTTCAAAAAAATTGGATGTGTCCACATTGTGCTTTGGGGCATTTCCTGTCGCAGGCGCTAGGCCTACCCACACAAGTGAGGTATCATTTTTATCGGGAGACTTGGGGAAACGCTGGGTGGAAGGAAATTTGTGGCTCCTCTCAGATTCCAGAACTTTCTGCCACAGAAATGTGACGAACATGTGTTTTTTTATCCAAATTTTGAGGTTTGCAAAGGATTCTGGCTAACAGAACCTGGTCAGAGCCCCACAAGTCAACCCATCTTGGATTCCCCTTGGTCTCTAGTTTTAAAAAATGCACAGGTTTGGTAGGTTTCCCTAGGTGCCGGCTGAGCTGGAGGCCAAAATCTACAGGTAGGCACTTTGCAAAAAACACCTCTGTTTTCTTTCAAAAAATAGGATGTGTCCACATTGTGCTTTGGGGCATTTCCTGTCACAGGCGCTAGGCCTACCCACACAAGTGAGGTATCATTTTTATCGGGAGACTTGGGGAAACGCTGGGTGGAAGGAAATTTGTGGCTCCTCTCAGATTCCGGAACTTTCTGCCACAGAAATGTGACGAACATGTGTTTTTTTAGCCAAATTTTGAGGTTTGCAAAGGATTCTGGGTAACAGAACCTGGTCAGAGCCCCACAAGTCACCCCATCTTGGATTCCCCTTGGTCTCTAGTTTTCAAAAATGCACAGGTTTGGTAGGTTTCCCTAGGTACCGGCTGAGCTGGAGGCCAAAATCTACAGATAGGCACTTTGCAAAAAACACTCTGTTTTCTTTCAAAAAATTGGATGTGTCCACGTTGCGCTTTGGGGCAATGCCTGTCGCGGGCGCTAGGCCTACCCACACAAGTGAGGGATCATTTTTATCGGGAGACTTGGGGGAACGCTGGGTGTAAGGAAATTTGTGGCTCCTCTCAGATTCCAGAAATTTCTGCCACAGAAATATGAGGAACATGTGTTTTTGTAGCCAAATTTTGAGGTTTGCAAAGGATTCTGGGTAACAGAACCTGGTCAGAGCCCCACAAGTCACCCCATCTTGGATTCCCCTAGGTCTCTAGTTTTCAAAAATGCACAGCTTTGGTAGGTTTCCCTAGCTGCCGGCTGAGCCAGAGGCCAAAATCTACAAGTAGGCACTTTGCAAAAAACACCTCTGTTTTCTTTCAAAAAATTGGATGTGTCCACGTTGCGCTTTGGGGCATTTCCTGTCGCGGGCGCTAGGCCTACCCACACCAGTGAGGGATCATTTTTATCGGGAGACTTGGGGGAACGCTGGGTGTAAGGAAATTCGTGGCTCCTCTCAGATTCCAGAAATTTCTGCCACAGAAATATGAGGAACATGTGTTTTTGTAGCCAAATTGTGAGGTTTGCAAAGGATTCTGGGTAACAGAACCTGGTCAGAGCCCCACAAGTCACACCATCTTGGATTCCCCTAGGTCTCTAGTTTTAAAAAATGCACAGGTTTGGTAGGTTTCCCTAGCTGCCGGCTGAGCTAGAGGCCAAAATCTACAGGTAGGCACTTTGCAAAAAACACCTCTGTTTTCTTTCAAAAAAATTGGATGTGTCCACATTGTGCTTTGGGGCATTTCCTGTCGCAGGCGCTAGGCCAACCCACACAAGTGAGGTATCATTTTTATCGGGAGACTTGGGGAAACGCTGGGTGGAAGGAAATTTGTGGCTCCTCTCAGATTCCAGAACTTTCTGCCACAGAAATGTGACGAACATGTGTTTTTTTATCCAAATTTTGAGGTTTGCAAAGGATTCTGGCTAACAGAACCTGGTCAGAGCCCCAGAAGTCAACCCATCTTGGATTCCCCTTGGTCTCTAGTTTTAAAAAATGCACAGGTTTGGTAGGTTTCCCTAGGTGCCGGCTGAGCTGGAGGCCAAAATCTACAGGTAGGCACTTTGCAAAAAACACCTCTGTTTTCTTTCAAAAAATAGGATGTGTCCACATTGTGCTTTGGGGCATTTCCTGTCACAGGCGCTAGGCCTACCCACACAAGTGAGGTATCATTTTTATCGGGAGACTTGGGGAAACGCTGGGTGGAAGGAAATTTGTGGCTCCTCTCAGATTCCGGAACTTTCTGCCACAGAAATGTGACGAACATGTGTTTTTTTAGCCAAATTTTGAGGTTTGCAAAGGATTCTGGGTAACAGAACCTGGTCAGAGCCCCACAAGTCACCCCATCTTGGATTCCCCTAGGTCTCTAGTTTTAAAAAATGCACAGGTTTGGTAGGTTTCCCTAGGTGCCGGCTGAGCTGGAGGCCAAAATCAACAGGTAGGCACTTTGCAAAAAACACCTCTGTTTTCTTTCAAAAAATTGGATGTGTCCACATTGTGCTTTGGGGCATTTCCTGTCACAGGCGCTAGGCCTACCCACACAAGTGAGGTATCATTTTTATCGGGAGACTTGGGGAAACGCTGGGTGGAAGGAAATTTGTGGCTCCTCTCAGATTCCGGAACTTTCTGCCACAGAAATGTGACGAACATGTGTTTTTTTAGCCAAATTTTGAGGTTTGCAAAGGATTCTGGGTAACAGAACCTGGTCAGAGCCCCACAAGTCACCCCATCTTGGATTCCCCTTGGTCTCTAGTTTTCAAAAATGCACAGGTTTGGTAGGTTTCCCTAGGTGCCGGCTGAGCTGGAGGCCAAAATCTACAGGTAGGCACTTTGCAAAAAACACCTCTGTTTTCTTTCAAAAAATTGGATGTGTCCACGTTGCGCTTTGGGGCATTTCCTGTCGCGGGCGCTAGGCCTACCCACACAAGTGAGGTATCATTTTTATCAGGAGACATGGGGGAACGCTGGGTGGAAGGAAATTTGTGGCTCCTCTCAGATTCCAGAACTTTCTGCCACAGAAATGTGAGGAACATTGTTTTTTTAGCCAAATTCTGAGGTTTGCATAGGATTCTGGGTAACAGAACCTGGTCAGAGCCCCACAAGTCACCCCATCTTGGATTCCCCTAGGTCTCTAGTTTTCAAAAATGCACAGCTTTGGTAGGTTTCCCTAGCTGCCGGCTGAGCCAGAGGCCAAAATCTACAAGTAGGCACTTTGCAAAAAACACCTCTGTTTTCTTTAAAAAAATTGGATGTGTCCACGTTGCGCTTTGGGGCATTTCCTGTCGCGGGCGCTAGGCCTACCCACACCAGTGAGGGATCATTTTTATCGGGAGACTTGGGGGAACGCTGGGTGTAAGGAAATTTGTGGCTCCTCTCAGATTCCAGAAATTTCTGCCACAGAAATATGAGGAACATGTGTTTTTGTAGCCAAATTTTGAGGTTTGCAAAGGATTCTGGGTAACAGAACCTGGTCAGAGCCCCACAAGTCACACCATCTTGGATTCCCCTAGGTCTCTAGTTTTAAAAAATGCACAGGTTTGGTAGGTTTCCCTAGCTGCCGGCTGAGCTAGAGGCCAAAATCTACAGGTAGGCACTTTGCAAAAAACACCTCTGTTTTCTTTCAAAAAAATTGGATGTGTCCACATTGTGCTTTGGGGCATTTCCTGTCGCAGGCGCTAGGCCTACCCACACAAGTGAGGTATCATTTTTATCGGGAGACTTGGGGAAACGCTGGCTGGAAGGAAATTTGTGGCTCCTCTCAGATTCCAGAACTTTCTGCCACAGAAATGTGACGAACATGTGTTTTTTTATCCAAATTTTGAGGTTTGCAAAGGATTATGGGTAACAGAACCTGGTCAGAGCCCCACAAGTCAACCCATCTTGGATTCCCCTAGGTCTCTAGTTTTCAAAAATGCACAGGTTTGGTAGGTTTCCCTAGCTGCCGGCTGAGCTAGAGGCCAAAATCTACAGGTAGGCACTTTGCAAAAAACACCTCTGTTTTCTTTCAAAAAATTGGATGTGTCCACATTGTGCTTTGGGGCATTTCCTGTCGCGGGCGCTAGGCCTACCCACACAAGTGAGGTATCATTTTTATCGGGAGACTTGGGGAAACGCTGGGTGGAAGGAAATTTGTGGCTCCTCTCAGATTCCAGAACTTTCTGCCACAGAAATGTGACGAACATGTGTTTTTTTATCCAAATTTTGAGGTTTGCAAAGGATTCTGGCTAACAGAACCTGGTCAGAGCCCCAGAAGTCAACCCATCTTGGATTCCCCTTGGTCTCTAGTTTTAAAAAATGCACAGGTTTGGTAGGTTTCCCTAGGTGCCGGCTGAGCTGGAGGCCAAAATCTACAGGTAGGCACTTTGCAAAAAACACCTCTGTTTTCTTTCAAAAAATAGGATGTGTCCACATTGTGCTTTGGGGCATTTCCTGTCACAGGCGCTAGGCCTACCCACACAAGTGAGGTATCATTTTTATCGGGAGACTTGGGGAAACGCTGGGTGGAAGGAAATTTGTGGCTCCTCTCAGATTCCGGAACTTTCTGCCACAGAAATGTGACGAACATGTGTTTTTTTAGCCAAATTTTGAGGTTTGCAAAGGATTCTGGGTAACAGAACCTGGTCAGAGCCCCACAAGTCACCCCATCTTGGATTCCCCTTGGTCTCTAGTTTTAAAAAATGCACAGGTTTGGTAGGTTTCCCTAGGTACCGGCTGAGCTGGAGGCCAAAATCTACAGATAGGCACTTTGCAAAAAACACTCTGTTTTCTTTCAAAAAATTGGATGTGTCCACGTTGCGCTTTGGGGCAATGCCTGTCGCGGGCGCTAGGCCTACCCACACAAGTGAGGGATCATTTTTATCGGGAGACTTGGGGGAACGCTGGGTGTAAGGAAATTTGTGGCTCCTCTCAGATTCCAGAAATTTCTGCCACAGAAATATGAGGAACATGTGTTTTTGTAGCCAAATTTTGAGGTTTGCAAAGGATTCTGGGTAACAGAACCTGGTCAGAGCCCCACAAGTCACACCATCTTGGATTCCCCTAGGTCTCTAGTTTTAAAAAATGCACAGGTTTGGTAGGTTTCCCTAGCTGCCGGCTGAGCTAGAGGCCAAAATCTACAGGTAGGCACTTTGCAAAAAACACCTCTGTTTTCTTTCAAAAAAATTGGATGTGTCCACATTGTGCTTTGGGGCATTTCCTGTCGCAGGCGCTAGGCCTACCCACACAAGTGAGGTATCATTTTTATCGGGAGACTTGGGGAAACGCTGGGTGGAAGGAAATTTGTGGCTCCTCTCAGATTCCAGAACTTTCTGCCACAGAAATGTGACGAACATGTGTTTTTTTATCCAAATTTTGAGGTTTGCAAAGGATTATGGGTAACAGAACCTGGTCAGAGCCCCACAAGTCAACCCATCTTGGATTCCCCTAGGTCTCTAGTTTTCAAAAATGCACAGGTTTGGTAGGTTTCCCTAGCTGCCGGCTGAGCTAGAGGCCAAAATCTACAGGTAGGCACTTTGCAAAAAACACCTCTGTTTTCTTTCAAAAAATTGGATGTGTCCACATTGTGCTTTGGGGCATTTCCTGTCGCGGGCGCTAGGCCTACCCACACAAGTGAGGTATCATTTTTATCAGGAGACTTGGGGAAACGCTGGGTGGAAGGAACTTTGTGGCTCCTCTCAGATTCTAGAACTTTCTGCCACAGAATTGTGACGAACATGTGTTTTTTTAGCCAAATTTTGAGGTTTGCAAAGGATTCTGGGTAACAGAACCTGGTCAGAGCCCCACAAGTCACCTCATCTTGGATTCCCCTTGGTCTCTAGTTTTTAAAAATGCACAGGTTTGGTAGGTTTCCCTAGGTACCGGCTGAGCTGGAGGCCAAAATCTACAGATAGGCACTTTGCAAAAAACACCTCTGTTTTCTTTCAAAAAAGTGGATGTGTCAGCGTTGCGCTCTGGGGCATTTCCTGTCGCGGGCGCTAGGCCTACCCACACAAGTGAGGTATCATTTTTATCAGAAGACATTGGGGAATGCTGGGTGGAAGGAAATTTGTGGCTCCTCTCAGATTCCAGAACTTTCTGCCACAGAAATGTGAGGAACATGTGTTTTTTTAGCCAAATGTTGAGGTTTGCAAAGGAATCTGGGTAACAGAACTTGATCAGAGCCCCACAAGTCACCCCATCTTGGATTCCCCTTGGTCTCTAGTTTTCAAAAATGCACAGGTTTGGTAGGTTTCCCTAGGTGCCGGCTGAGCTGGAGGCCAAAATCTACAGGTAGGCACTTTGCGAAAAACACCTCTGTTTTCTTTCAAAAAATTGGATGTGTCCACGTTGCGCTTTGGGGCATTTCCTGTCGCGGGCGCTAGGCCTACCCACACAAGTGAGGTATCATTTTTATCGGGAGACTTGGGGAAACGCTGGGTGGAAGGAAATTTGTGGCTCCTCTCAGATTCCGGAACTTTCTGCCACAGAAATGTGACGAACATGTATTTTTTAAGCCAAATTTTGAGGTTTGCAAAGGATTCTGGGTAACAGAACCTGGTCAGAGCCCCACAAGTCACCCCATCTTGGATTCCCCTAGGTCTCTAGTTTTAAAAAATGCACAGGTTTGGTAGGTTTCCCTAGGTGCCGGCTGAGCTGGAGCCCAAAATCAACAGGTAGGCACTTTGCAAAAAACACCTCTGTTTTCTTTCAAAAAATTGGATGTGTCCACATTGTGCTTTGGGGCATTTCCTGTCACAGGCGCTAGGCCTACCCACACAAGTGAGGTATCATTTTTATCGGGAGACTTGGGAAAACGCTGGGTGGAAGGAAATTTGTGGCTCCTCTCAGATTCCGGAACTTTCTGCCACAGAAATGTGACGAACATGTGTTTTTTTAGCCAAATTTTGAGGTTTGCAAAGGATTCTGGGTAACAGAACCTGGTCAGAGCCCCACAAGTCACCCCATCTTGGATTCCCCTTGGTCTCTAGTTTTCAAAAATGCACAGGTTTGGTAGGTTTCCCTAGGTGCCGGCTGAGCTGGAGGCCAAAATCTACAGGTAGGCACTTTGCAAAAAACACCTCTGTTTTCTTTCAAAAAATTGGATGTGTCCACGTTGCGCTTTGGGGCATTTCCTGTCGCGGGCGCTAGGCCTACCCACACAAGTGAGGTATCATTTTTATCAGGAGATATGGGGGAACGCTGGGTGGAAGGAAATTTGTGGCTCCTCTCAGATTCCAGAACTTTCTGCCACAGAAATGTGAGGAACATGTGTTTTTTTAGCCAAATTCTGAGGTTTGCATAGGATTCTGGGTAACAGAACCTGGTCAGAGCCCCACAAGTCACCCCATCTTGGATTCCCCTAGGTCTCTAGTTTTCAAAAATGCACAGGTTTGGTAGGTTTCCCTAGCTGCCGGCTGAGCCAGAGGCCAAAATCTACAAGTAGGCACTTTGCAAAAAACACCTCTGTTTTCTTTCAAAAAATTGGATGTGTCCACGTTGCGCTTTGGGGCATTTCCTGTCGCGGGCGCTAGGCCTACCCACACAAGTGAGGGATCATTTTTATCGGGAGACTTGGGGGAACGCTGGGTGTAAGGAAATTTGTGGCTCCTCTCAGATTCCAGAAATTTCTGCCACAGAAATATGAGGAACATGTGTTTTTGAAGCCAAATTTTGAGGTTTGCAAAGGATTCTGGGTAACAGAACCTGGTCAGAGCCCCACAAGTCACACCATCTTGGATTCCCCTAGGTCTCTAGTTTTAAAAAATGCACAGGTTTGGTAGGTTTCCCTAGCTGCCGGCTGAGCTAGAGGCCAAAATCTACAGGTAGGCACTTTGCAAAAAACACCTCTGTTTTCTTTCAAAAAAATTGGATGTGTCCACATTGTGCTTTGGGGCATTTCCTGTCGCAGGCGCTAGGCCTACCCACACAAGTGAGGTATCATTTTTATCGGGAGACTTGGGGAAACGCTGGGTGGAAGGAAATTTGTGGCTCCTCTCAGATTCCAGAACTTTCTGCCACAGAAATGTGACGAACATGTGTTTTTTTATCCAAATTTTGAGGTTTGCAAAGGATTCTGGGTAACAGAACCTGGTCAGAGCCCCACAAGTCAACCCATCTTGGATTCCCCTTGGTCTCTAGTTTTAAAAAATGCACAGGTTTGGTAGGTTTCCCTAGGTGCCGGCTGAGCTGGAGGCCAAAATCTACAGGTAGGCACTTTGCAAAAAACACCTCTGTTTTCTTTCAAAAAATTGGATGTGTCCACATTGTGCTTTGGGGCATTTCCTGTCACAGGCGCTAGGCCTACCCACACAAGTGAGGTATCATTTTTATCGGGAGACTTGGGGAAACGCTGGGTGGAAGGAAATTTGTGGCTCCTCTCAGATTCCGGAACTTTCTGCCACAGAAATGTGACGAACATGTGTTTTTTTAGCCAAATTTTGAGGTTTGCAAAGGATTCTGGGTAACAGAACCTGGTCAGAGCCCCACAAGTCACCCCATCTTGGCTTCCCCTTGGTCTCTAGTTTTCAAAAATGCACAGGTTTGGTAGGTTTCCCTAGGTACCGGCTGAGCTGAAGGCCAAAATCTACAGATAGGCACTTTGCGAAAAACACTCTGTTTTCTTTCAAAAAATTGGATGTGTCCACGTTGCGCTTTGGGGCAATGCCTGTCGCGGGCGCTAGGCCTACCCACACAAGTGAGGGATCATTTTTATCGGGAGACTTGGGGGAACGCTGGGTGTAAGGAAATTTGTGGCTCCTCTCAGATTCCAGAAATTTCTGCCACAGAAATATGAGGAACATGTGTTTTTGTAGCCAAATTTTGAGGTTTGCAAAGGATTCTGGGTAACAGAACCTGGTCAGAGCCCCACAAGTCACACCATCTTGGATTCCCCTAGGTCTCTAGTTTTAAAAAATGCACAGGTTTGGTAGGTTTCCCTAGCTGCCGGCTGAGCTAGAGGCCAAAATCTACAGGTAGGCACTTTGCAAAAAACACCTCTGTTTTCTTTCAAAAAAATTGGATGTGTCCACGTTGTGCTTTGGGGCATTTCCTGTCGCAGGCGCTAGGCCAACCTACACAAGTGAGGTATCATTTTTATCGGGAGACTTGGGGAAACGCTGGGTGGAAGGAAATTTGTGGCTCCTCTCAGATTCCAGAACTTTCTGCCACAGAAATGTGACGAACATGTGTTTTTTTATCCAAATTTTGAGGTTTGCAAAGGATTCTGGCTAACAGAACCTGGTCAGAGCCCCAGAAGTCAACCCATCTTGGATTCCCCTTGGTCTCTAGTTTTAAAAAATGCACAGGTTTGGTAGGTTTCCCTAGGTGCCGGCTGAGCTGGAGGCCAAAATCTACAGGTAGGCACTTTGCAAAAAACACCTCTGTTTTCTTTCAAAAAATAGGATGTGTCCACATTGTGCTTTGGGGCATTTCCTGTCACAGGCGCTAGGCCTACCCACACAAGTGAGGTATCATTTTTATCGGGAGACTTGGGGAAACGCTGGGTGGAAGGAAATTTGTGGCTCCTCTCAGATTCCGGAACTTTCTGCCACAGAAATGTGACGAACATGTGTTTTTTTAGCCAAATTTTGAGGTTTGCAAAGGATTCTGGGTAACAGAACCTGGTCAGAGCCCCACAAGTCACCCCATCTTGGATTCCCCTAGGTCTCTAGTTTTAAAAAATGCACAGGTTTGGTAGGTTTCCCTAGGTGCCGGCTGAGCTGGAGGCCAAAATCAACAGGTAGGCACTTTGCAAAAAACACCTCTGTTTTCTTTCAAAAAATTGGATAAGTCCACATTGTGCTTTGGGGCATTTCCTGTCACAGGCGCTAGGCCTACCCACACAAGTGAGGTATCATTTTTATCGGGAGACTTGGGGAAACGCTGGGTGGAAGGAAATTTGTGGCTCCTCTCAGATTCCGGAACTTTCTGCCACAGAAATGTGACGAACATGTGTTTTTTTAGCCAAATTTTGAGGTTTGCAAAGGATTCTGGGTAACAGAACCTGGTCAGAGCCCCACAAGTCACCCCATCTTGGATTCCCCTTGGTCTCTAGTTTTCAAAAATGCACAGGTTTGGTAGGTTTCCCTAGGTGCCGGCTGAGCTGGAGGCCAAAATCTACAGGTAGGCACTTTGCAAAAAACACCTCTGTTTTCTTTCAAAAAATTGGATGTGTCCACGTTGCGCTTTGGGGCATTTCCTGTCGCGGGCGCTAGGCCTACCCACACAAGTGAGGTATCATTTTTATCAGGAGACATGGGGGAACGCTGGGTGGAAGGAAATTTGTGGCTCCTCTCAGATTCCAGAACTTTCTGCCACAGAAATGTGAGGAACATTGTTTTTTTAGCCAAATTCTGAGGTTTGCATAGGATTCTGGGTAACAGAACCTGGTCAGAGCCCCACAAGTCACCCCATCTTGGATTCCCCTAGGTCTCTAGTTTTCAAAAATGCACAGGTTTGGTAGGTTTCCCTAGCTGCCGGCTGAGCCAGAGGCCAAAATCTACAAGTAGGCACTTTGCAAAAAACACCTCTGTTTTCTTTCAAAAAATTGGATGTGTCCACGTTGCGCTTTGGGGCATTTCCTGTCGCGGGCGCTAGGCCTACCCACACCAGTGAGGGATCATTTTTATCGGGAGACTTGGGGGAACGCTGGGTGTAAGGAAATTTGTGGCTCCTCTCAGATTCCAGAAATTTCTGCCACAGAAATATGAGGAACATGTGTTTTTGTAGCCAAATTTTGAGGTTTGCAAAGGATTCTGGGTAACAGAACCTGGTCAGAGCCCCACAAGTCACACCATCTTGGATTCCCCTAGGTCTCTAGTTTTAAAAAATGCACAGGTTTGGTAGGTTTCCCTAGCTGCCGGCTGAGCTAGAGGCCAAAATCTACAGGTAGGCACTTTGCAAAAAACACCTCTGTTTTCTTTCAAAAAAATTGGATGTGTCCACATTGTGCTTTGGGGCATTTCCTGTCGCAGGCGCTAGGCCTACCCACACAAGTGAGGTATCATTTTTATCGGGAGACTTGGGGAAACGCTGGCTGGAAGGAAATTTGTGGCTCCTCTCAGATTCCAGAACTTTCTGCCACAGAAATGTGACGAACATGTGTTTTTTTATCCAAATTTTGAGGTTTGCAAAGGATTATGGGTAACAGAACCTGGTCAGAGCCCCACAAGTCAACCCATCTTGGATTCCCCTAGGTCTCTAGTTTTCAAAAATGCACAGGTTTGGTAGGTTTCCCTAGCTGCCGGCTGAGCTAGAGGCCAAAATCTACAGGTAGGCACTTTGCAAAAAATACCTCTGTTTTCTTTCAAAAAATTGGATGTGTCCACATTGTGCTTTGGGGCATTTCCTGTCGCGGGCGCTAGGCCTACCCACACAAGTGAGGTATCATTTTTATCGGGAGACTTGGGGAAACGCTGGGTGGAAGGAAATTTGTGGCTCCTCTCAGATTCCAGAACTTTCTGCCACAGAAATGTGACGAACATGTGTTTTTTTATCCAAATTTTGAGGTTTGCAAAGGATTCTGGCTAACAGAACCTGGTCAGAGCCCCAGAAGTCAACCCATCTTGGATTCCCCTTGGTCTCTAGTTTTAAAAAATGCACAGGTTTGGTAGGTTTCCCTAGGTGCCGGCTGAGCTGGAGGCCAAAATCTACAGGTAGGCACTTTGCAAAAAACACCTCTGTTTTCTTTCAAAAAATAGGATGTGTCCACATTGTGCTTTGGGGCATTTCCTGTCACAGGCGCTAGGCCTACCCACACAAGTGAGGTATCATTTTTATCGGGAGACTTGGGGAAACGCTGGGTGGAAGGAAATTTGTGGCTCCTCTCAGATTCCGGAACTTTCTGCCACAGAAATGTGACGAACATGTGTTTTTTTAGCCAAATTTTGAGGTTTGCAAAGGATTCTGGGTAACAGAACCTGGTCAGAGCCCCACAAGTCACCCCATCTTGGATTCCCCTTGGTCTCTAGTTTTCAAAAATGCACAGGTTTGGTAGGTTTCCCTAGGTACCGGCTGAGCTGGAGGCCAAAATCTACAGATAGGCACTTTGCAAAAAACACTCTGTTTTCTTTCAAAAAATTGGATGTGTCCACGTTGCGCTTTGGGGCAATGCCTGTCGCGGGCGCTAGGCCTACCCACACAAGTGAGGGATCATTTTTATCAGGAGACTTGGGGGAACGCTGGGTGTAAGGAAATTTGTGGCTCCTCTCAGATTCCAGAAATTTCTGCCACAGAAATATGAGGAACATGTGTTTTTGTAGCCAAATTTTGAGGTTTGCAAAGGATTCTGGGTAACAGAACCTGGTCAGAGCCCCACAAGTCACACCATCTTGGATTCCCCTAGGTCTCTAGTTTTAAAAAATGCACAGGTTTGGTAGGTTTCCCTAGCTGCCGGCTGAGCTAGAGGCCAAAATCTACAGGTAGGCACTTTGCAAAAAACACCTCTGTTTTCTTTCAAAAAAATTGGATGTGTCCACATTGTGCTTTGGGGCATTTCCTGTCGCAGGCGCTAGGCCTACCCACACAAGTGAGGTATCATTTTTATCGGGAGACTTGGGGAAACGCTGGGTGGAAGGAAATTTGTGGCTCCTCTCAGATTCCAGAACTTTCTGCCACAGAAATGTGACGAACATGTGTTTTTTTATCCAAATTTTGAGGTTTGCAAAGGATTATGGGTAACAGAACCTGGTCAGAGCCCCACAAGTCAACCCATCTTGGATTCCCCTAGGTCTCTAGTTTTCAAAAATGCACAGGTTTGGTAGGTTTCCCTAGCTGCCGGCTGAGCTAGAGGCCAAAATCTACAGGTAGGCACTTTGCAAAAAACACCTCTGTTTTCTTTCAAAAAATTGGATGTGTCCACATTGTGCTTTGGGGCATTTCCTGTCGCGGGCGCTAGGCCTACCCACACAAGTGAGGTATCATTTTTATCAGGAGACTTGGGGAAACGCTGGGTGGAAGGAACTTTGTGGCTCCTCTCAGATTCTAGAACTTTCTGCCACAGAATTGTGACGAACATGTGTTTTTTTAGCCAAATTTTGAGGTTTGCAAAGGATTCTGTGTAACAGAACCTGGTCAGAGCCCCACAAGTCACCTCATCTTGGATTCCCCTTGGTCTCTAGTTTTTAAAAATGCACAGGTTTGGTAGGTTTCCCTAGGTACCGGCTGAGCTGGAGGCCAAAATCTACAGATAGGCACTTTGCAAAAAACACCTCTGTTTTCTTTCAAAAAATTGGATGTGTCAGCGTTGCGCTCTGGGGCATTTCCTGTCGCGGGCGCTAGGCCTACCCACACAAGTGAGGTATCATTTTTATCAGAAGACATTGGGGAATGCTGGGTGGAAGGAAATTTGTGGCTCCTCTCAGATTCCAGAACTTTCTGCCACAGAAATGTGAGGAACATGTGTTTTTTTAGCCAAATGTTGAGGTTTGCAAAGGAATCTGGGTAACAGAACTTGATCAGAGCCCCACAAGTCACCCCATCTTGGATTCCCCTTGGTCTCTAGTTTTCAAAAATGCACAGGTTTGGTAGATTTCCCTAGGTGCCGGCTGAGCTGGAGGCCAAAATCTACAGGTAGGCACTTTGCAAAAAACACCTCTGTTTTCTTTCAAAAAATTGGATGTGTCCACGTTGCGCTTTGGGGCATTTCCTGTCGCGGGCGCTAGGCCTACCCACACAAGTGAGGTATCATTTATATCAGGAGACATGGGGGAACGCTGGGTGGAAGGAAATTTGTGGCTCCTCTCAGATTCCAGAACTTTCTGCCACAGAAATGTGAGGAACATGTGTTTTTTTAGCAAAATTTTGAGGTTTGCAAAGGATTCTGGGTAACAGAACCTGGTCAGAGCCCCAAAAGTCACCCCATCTTGGATTCCCCTAGGTCTCTAGTTTTAAAAAATGCACAGGTTTGGTAGGTTTCCCTAGCTGCCGGCTGAGCTGGAGGCCAAAATCTACAGGTAGGCACTTTGCAAAAAACACCTCTGTTTTCTTTCAAAAAATTGGATGTGTCCACATTGTGCTTTGGGGCATTTCCTGTCACAGGCGCTAGGCCTACCCACACAAGTGAGGTATCATTTTTATCGGGAGACTTGGGGAAACGCTGGGTGGAAGGAAATTTGTGGCTCCTCTCAGATTCCGGAACTTTCTGCCACAGAAATGTGACGAACATGTGTTTTTTTAGCCAAATTTTGAGGTTTGCAAAGGATTCTGGGTAACAGAACCTGGTCAGAGCCCCACAAGTCACCCCATCTTGGATTCCCCTTGGTCTCTAGTTTTCAAAAATGCACAGGTTTGGTAGGTTTCCCTAGGTGCCGGCTTAGCTAGAGGCCAAAATCTACAGGTAGGCACTTTGCGAAAAACACCTCTGTTTTCTTTCAAAAAATTGGATGTGTCCACGTTGCGCTTTGGGGCATTTCCTGTCGCGGGCGCTAGGCCTACCCACACAAGTGAGGTATCATTTTTATCGGGAGACTTGGGGAAACGCTGGGTGGAAGGAAATTTGTGGCTCCTCTCAGATTCCGGAACTTTCTGCCACAGAAATGTGACGAACATGTATTTTTTAAGCCAAATTTTGAGGTTTGCAAAGGATTCTGGGTAACAGAAGCTGGTCAGAGCCCCACAAGTCACCCCATCTTGGATTCCCCTAGGTCTCTAGTTTTAAAAAATGCACAGGTTTGGTAGGTTTCCCTAGGTGCCGGCTGAGCTGGAGCCCAAAATCAACAGGTAGGCACTTTGCAAAAAACACCTCTGTTTTCTTTCAAAAAATTGGATGTGTCCACATTGTGCTTTGGGGCATTTCCTGTCACAGGCGCTAGGCCTACCCACACAAGTGAGGTATCATTTTTATCGGGAGACTTGGGGAAACGCTGGGTGGAAGGAAATTTGTGGCTCCTCTCAGATTCCGGAACTTTCTGCCACAGAAATGTGACGAACATGTGTTTTTTTAGCCAAATTTTGAGGTTTGCAAAGGATTCTGGGTAACAGAACCTGGTCAGAGCCCCACAAGTCACCCCATCTTGGATTCCCCTTGGTCTCTAGTTTTCAAAAATGCACAGGTTTGGTAGGTTTCCCTAGGTGCCGGCTGAGCTGGAGGCCAAAATCTACAGGTAGGCACTTTGCAAAAAACACCTCTGTTTTCTTTCAAAAAATTGGATGTGTCCACGTTGCGCTTTGGGGCATTTCCTGTTGCGGGCGCTAGGCCTACCCACACAAGTGAGGTATCATTTTTATCAGGAGACATGGGGGAACGCTGGGTGGAAGGAAATTTGTGGCTCCTCTCAGATTCCAGAACTTTCTGCCACAGAAATATGAGGAACATGTGTTTTTTTAGCCAAATTCTGAGGTTTGCATAGGATTCTGGGTAACAGAACCTGGTCAGAGCCCCACAAGTCACCCCATCTTGGATTCCCCTAGGTCTCTAGTTTTCAAAAATGCACAGGTTTGGTAGGTTTCCCTAGCTGCCGGCTGAGCCAGAGGCCAAAATCTACAAGTAGGCACTTTGCAAAAAACACCTCTGTTTTCTTTCAAAAAATTGGATGTGTCCACGTTGCGCTTTGGGGCATTTCCTGTCGCGGGCGCTAGGCCTACCCACACAAGTGAGGGATCATTTTTATCGGGAGACTTGGGGGAACGCTGGGTGTAAGGAAATTTGTGGCTCCTCTCAGATTCCAGAAATTTCTGCCACAGAAATATGAGGAACATGTGTTTTTGTAGCCAAATTTTGAGGTTTGCAAAGGATTCTGGGTAACAGAACCTGGTCAGAGCCCCACAAGTCACACCATCTTGGATTCCCCTAGGTCTCTAGTTTTAAAAAATGCACAGGTTTGGTAGGTTTCCCTAGCTGCCGGCTGAGCTAGAGGCCAAAATCTACAGGTAGGCACTTTGCAAAAAACACCTCTGTTTTCTTTCAAAAAAATTGGATGTGTCCACATTGTGCTTTGGGGCATTTCCTGTCGCAGGCGCTAGGCCTACCCACACAAGTGAGGTATCATTTTTATCGGGAGACTTGGGGAAACGCTGGGTGGAAGGAAATTTGTGGCTCCTCTCAGATTCCAGAACTTTCTGCCACAGAAATGTGACGAACATGTGTTTTTTTATCAAAATTTTGAGGTTTGCAAAGGATTCTGGGTAACAGAACCTGGTCAGAGCCCCACAAGTCAACCCATCTTGGATTCCCCTTGGTCTCTAGTTTTAAAAAATGCACAGGTTTGGTAGGTTTCCCTAGGTGCCGGCTGAGCTGGAGGCCAAAATCTACAGGTAGGCACTTTGCAAAAAACACCTCTGTTTTCTTTCAAAAAATTGGATGTGTCCACATTGTGCTTTGGGGCATTTCCTGTCACAGGCGCTAGGCCTACCCACACAAGTGAGGTATCATTTTTATCGGGAGACTTGGGGAAACGCTTGGTGGAAGGAAATTTGTGGCTCCTCTCAGATTCCGGAACTTTCTGCCATAGAAATGTGACGAACATGTGTTTTTTTAGCCAAATTTTGAGGTTTGCAAAGGATTCTGGGTAACAGAACCTGGTCAGAGCCCCACAAGTCACCCCATTTTGGATTCCCCTTGGTCTCTAGTTTTCAAAAATGCACAGGTTTGGTAGGTTTCCCTAGGTGCCGGCTGAGCTGGAGGCCAAAATCTACAGGTAGGCACTTTGCAAAAAACACCTCTGTTTTCTTTCAAAAAATTGGATGTGTCCACATTGTGCTTTGGGGCATTTCCTGTCACAGGCGCTAGGCCTACCCACACAAGTGAGGTATCATTTTTATCGGGAGACTTGGGGAAACGCTGGGTGGAAGGAAATTTGTGGCTCCTCTCAGATTCCGGAACTTTCTGCCACAGAAATGTGACGAACATGTGTTTTTTTAGCCAAATTTTGAGGTTTGCAAAGGATTCTGGGTAACAGAACCTGGTCAGAGCCCCACAAGTCACCCCATCTTGGCTTCCCCTTGGTCTCTAGTTTTCAAAAATGCACAGGTTTGGTAGGTTTCCCTAGGTACCGGCTGAGCTGAAGGCCAAAATCTACAGATAGGCACTTTGCGAAAAACACTCTGTTTTCTTTCAAAAAATTGGATGTGTCCACGTTGCGCTTTGGGGCAATGCCTGTCGCGGGCGCTAGGCCTACCCACACAAGTGAGGGATCATTTTTATCGGGAGACTTGGGGGAACGCTGGGTGTAAGGAAATTTGTGGCTCCTCTCAGATTCCAGAAATTTCTGCCACAGAAATATGAGGAACATGTGTTTTTGTAGCCAAATTTTGAGGTTTGCAAAGGATTCTGGGTAACAGAACCTGGTCAGAGCCCCACAAGTCACACCATCTTGGATTCCCCTAGGTCTCTAGTTTTAAAAAATGCACAGGTTTGGTAGGTTTCCCTAGCTGCCGGCTGAGCTAGAGGCCAAAATCTACAGGTAGGCACTTTGCAAAAAACACCTCTGTTTTCTTTCAAAAAAATTGGATGTGTCCACATTGTGCTTTGGGGCATTTCCTGTCGCAGGCGCTAGGCCTACCCACACAAGTGAGGTATCATTTTTATCGGGAGACTTGGGGAAACGCTGGGTGGAAGGAAATTTGTGGCTCCTCTCAGATTCCAGAACTTTCTGCCACAGAAATGTGACGAACATGTGTTTTTTTATCCAAATTTTGAGGTTTGCAAAGGATTATGGGTAACAGAACCTGGTCAGAGCCCCACAAGTCAACCCATCTTGGATTCCCCTAGGTCTCTAGTTTTCAAAAATGCACAGGTTTGGTAGGTTTCCCTAGCTGCCGGCTGAGCTAGAGGCCAAAATCTACAGGTAGGCACTTTGCAAAAAACACCTCTGTTTGCTTTCAAAAAATTGGATGTGTCCACATTGTGCTTTGGGGCATTTCCTGTCGCGGGCGCTAGGCCTACCCACACAAGTGAGGTATCATTTTTATCAGGAGACTTGGGGAAACGCTGGGTGGAAGGAACTTTGTGGCTCCTCTCAGATTCTAGAACTTTCTGCCACAGAATTGTGACGAACATGTGTTTTTTTAGCCAAATTTTGAGGTTTGCAAAGGATTCTGTGTAACAGAACCTGGTCAGAGCCCCACAAGTCACCTCATCTTGGATTCCCCTTGGTCTCTAGTTTTTAAAAATGCACAGGTTTGGTAGGTTTCCCTAGGTACCGGCTGAGCTGGAGGCCAAAATCTACAGATAGGCACTTTGCAAAAAACACCTCTGTTTTCTTTCAAAAAATTGGATGTGTCAGCGTTGCGCTCTGGGGCATTTCCTGTCGCGGGCGCTAGGCCTACCCACACAAGTGAGGTATCATTTTTATCAGAAGACATTGGGGAATGCTGGGTGGAAGGAAATTTGTGGCTCCTCTCAGATTCCAGAACTTTCTGCCACAGAAATGTGAGGAACATGTGTTTTTTTAGCCAAATGTTGAGGTTTGCAAAGGAATCTGGGTAACAGAACTTGATCAGAGCCCCACAAGTCACCCCATCTTGGATTCCCCTTGGTCTCTAGTTTTCAAAAATGCACAGGTTTGGTAGATTTCCCTAGGTGCCGGCTGAGCTGGAGGCCAAAATCTACAGGTAGGCACTTTGCAAAAAACACCTCTGTTTTCTTTCAAAAAATTGGATGTGTCCACGTTGCGCTTTGGGGCATTTCCTGTCGCGGGCGCTAGGCCTACCCACACAAGTGAGGTATCATTTATATCAGGAGACATGGGGGAACGCTGGGTGGAAGGAAATTTGTGGCTCCTCTCAGATTCCAGAACTTTCTGCCACAGAAATGTGAGGAACATGTGTTTTTTTAGCAAAATTTTGAGGTTTGCAAAGGATTCTGGGTAACAGAACCTGGTCAGAGCCCCAAAAGTCACCCCATCTTGGATTCCCCTAGGTCTCTAGTTTTAAAAAATGCACAGGTTTGGTAGGTTTCCCTAGCTGCCGGCTGAGCTGGAGGCCAAAATCTACAGGTAGGCACTTTGCAAAAAACACCTCTGTTTTCTTTCAAAAAATTGGATGTGTCCACATTGTGCTTTGGGGCATTTCCTGTCACAGGCGCTAGGCCTACCCACACAAGTGAGGTATCATTTTTATCGGGAGACTTGGGGAAACGCTGGGTGGAAGGAAATTTGTGGCTCCTCTCAGATTCCGGAACTTTCTGCCACAGAAATGTGACGAACATGTGTTTTTTTAGCCAAATTTTGAGGTTTGCAAAGGATTCTGGGTAACAGAACCTGGTCAGAGCCCCACAAGTCACCCCATCTTGGATTCCCCTTGGTCTCTAGTTTTCAAAAATGCACAGGTTTGGTAGGTTTCCCTAGGTGCCGGCTTAGCTAGAGGCCAAAATCTACAGGTAGGCACTTTGCGAAAAACACCTCTGTTTTCTTTCAAAAAATTGGATGTGTCCACGTTGCGCTTTGGGGCATTTCCTGTCGCGGGCGCTAGGCCTACCCACACAAGTGAGGTATCATTTTTATCGGGAGACTTGGGGAAACGCTGGGTGGAAGGAAATTTGTGGCTCCTCTCAGATTCCGGAACTTTCTGCCACAGAAATGTGACGAACATGTATTTTTTAAGCCAAATTTTGAGGTTTGCAAAGGATTCTGGGTAACAGAAGCTGGTCAGAGCCCCACAAGTCACCCCATCTTGGATTCCCCTAGGTCTCTAGTTTTAAAAAATGCACAGGTTTGGTAGGTTTCCCTAGGTGCCGGCTGAGCTGGAGCCCAAAATCAACAGGTAGGCACTTTGCAAAAAACACCTCTGTTTTCTTTCAAAAAATTGGATGTGTCCACATTGTGCTTTGGGGCATTTCCTGTCACAGGCGCTAGGCCTACCCACACAAGTGAGGTATCATTTTTATCGGGAGACTTGGGGAAACGCTGGGTGGAAGGAAATTTGTGGCTCCTCTCAGATTCCGGAACTTTCTGCCACAGAAATGTGACGAACATGTGTTTTTTTAGCCAAATTTTGAGGTTTGCAAAGGATTCTGGGTAACAGAACCTGGTCAGAGCCCCACAAGTCACCCCATCTTGGATTCCCCTTGGTCTCTAGTTTTCAAAAATGCACAGGTTTGGTAGGTTTCCCTAGGTGCCGGCTGAGCTGGAGGCCAAAATCTACAGGTAGGCACTTTGCAAAAAACACCTCTGTTTTCTTTCAAAAAATTGGATGTGTCCACGTTGCGCTTTGGGGCATTTCCTGTCGCGGGCGCTAGGCCTACCCACACAAGTGAGGTATCATTTTTATCAGGAGACATGGGGGAACGCTGGGTGGAAGGAAATTTGTGGCTCCTCTCAGATTCCAGAACTTTCTGCCACAGAAATGTGAGGAACATGTGTTTTTTTAGCCAAATTCTGAGGTTTGCATAGGATTCTGGGTAACAGAACCTGGTCAGAGCCCCACAAGTCACCCCATCTTGGATTCCCCTAGGTCTCTAGTTTTCAAAAATGCACAGGTTTGGTAGGTTTCCCTAGCTGCCGGCTGAGCCAGAGGCCAAAATCTACAAGTAGGCACTTTGCAAAAAACACCTCTGTTTTCTTTCAAAAAATTGGATGTGTCCACGTTGCGCTTTGGGGCATTTCCTGTCGCGGGCGCTAGGCCTACCCACACAAGTGAGGGATCATTTTTATCGGGAGACTTGGGGGAACGCTGGGTGTAAGGAAATTTGTGGCTCCTCTCAGATTCCAGAAATTTCTGCCACAGAAATATGAGGAACATGTGTTTTTGTAGCCAAATTTTGAGGTTTGCAAAGGATTCTGGGTAACAGAACCTGGTCAGAGCCCCACAAGTCACACCATCTTGGATTCCCCTAGGTCTCTAGTTTTAAAAAATGCACAGGTTTGGTAGGTTTCCCTAGCTGCCGGCTGAGCTAGAGGCCAAAATCTACAGGTAGGCACTTTGCAAAAAACACCTCTGTTTTCTTTCAAAAAAATTGGATGTGTCCACATTGTGCTTTGGGGCATTTCCTGTCGCAGGCGCTAGGCCTACCCACACAAGTGAGGTATCATTTTTATCGGGAGACTTGGGGAAACGCTGGGTGGAAGGAAATTTGTGGCTCCTCTCAGATTCCAGAACTTTCTGCCACAGAAATGTGACGAACATGTGTTTTTTTATCAAAATTTTGAGGTTTGCAAAGGATTCTGGGTAACAGAACCTGGTCAGAGCCCCACAAGTCAACCCATCTTGGATTCCCCTTGGTCTCTAGTTTTAAAAAATGCACAGGTTTGGTAGGTTTCCCTAGGTGCCGGCTGAGCTGGAGGCCAAAATCTACAGGTAGGCACTTTGCAAAAAACACCTCTGTTTTCTTTCAAAAAATTGGATGTGTCCACATTGTGCTTTGGGGCATTTCCTGTCACAGGCGCTAGGCCTACCCACACAAGTGAGGTATCATTTTTATCGGGAGACTTGGGGAAACGCTTGGTGGAAGGAAATTTGTGGCTCCTCTCAGATTCCGGAACTTTCTGCCATAGAAATGTGACGAACATGTGTTTTTTTAGCCAAATTTTGAGGTTTGCAAAGGATTCTGGGTAACAGAACCTGGTCAGAGCCCCACAAGTCACCCCATTTTGGATTCCCCTTGGTCTCTAGTTTTCAAAAATGCACAGGTTTGGTAGGTTTCCCTAGGTGCCGGCTGAGCTGGAGGCCAAAATCTACAGGTAGGCACTTTGCAAAAAACACCTCTGTTTTCTTTCAAAAAATTGGATGTGTCCACATTGTGCTTTGGGGCATTTCCTGTCACAGGCGCTAGGCCTACCCACACAAGTGAGGTATCATTTTTATCGGGAGACTTGGGGAAACGCTGGGTGGAAGGAAATTTGTGGCTCCTCTCAGATTCCGGAACTTTCTGCCACAGAAATGTGACGAACATGTGTTTTTTTAGCCAAATTTTGAGGTTTGCAAAGGATTCTGGGTAACAGAACCTGGTCAGAGCCCCACAAGTCACCCCATCTTGGCTTCCCCTTGGTCTCTAGTTTTCAAAAATGCACAGGTTTGGTAGGTTTCCCTAGGTACCGGCTGAGCTGAAGGCCAAAATCTACAGATAGGCACTTTGCGAAAAACACTCTGTTTTCTTTCAAAAAATTGGATGTGTCCACGTTGCGCTTTGGGGCAATGCCTGTCGCGGGCGCTAGGCCTACCCACACAAGTGAGGGATCATTTTTATCGGGAGACTTGGGGGAACGCTGGGTGTAAGGAAATTTGTGGCTCCTCTCAGATTCCAGAAATTTCTGCCACAGAAATATGAGGAACATGTGTTTTTGTAGCCAAATTTTGAGGTTTGCAAAGGATTCTGGGTAACAGAACCTGGTCAGAGCCCCACAAGTCACACCATCTTGGATTCCCCTAGGTCTCTAGTTTTAAAAAATGCACAGGTTTGGTAGGTTTCCCTAGCTGCCGGCTGAGCTAGAGGCCAAAATCTACAGGTAGGCACTTTGCAAAAAACACCTCTGTTTTCTTTCAAAAAAATTGGATGTGTCCACATTGTGCTTTGGGGCATTTCCTGTCGCAGGCGCTAGGCCTACCCACACAAGTGAGGTATCATTTTAATCGGGAGACTTGGGGAAACGCTGGGTGGAAGGAAATTTGTGGCTCCTCTCAGATTCCAGAACTTTCTGCCACAGAAATGTGACGAACATGTGTTTTTTTATCCAAATTTTGAGGTTTGCAAAGGATTATGGGTAACAGAACCTGGTCAGAGCCCCACAAGTCAACCCATCTTGGATTCCCCTAGGTCTCTAGTTTTCAAAAATGCACAGGTTTGGTAGGTTTCCCTAGCTGCCGGCTGAGCTAGAGGCCAAAATCTACAGGTAGGCACTTTGCAAAAAACACCTCTGTTTTCTTTCAAAAAATTGGATGTGTCCACATTGTGCTTTGGGGCATTTCCTGTCGCGGGCGCTAGGCCTACCCACACAAGTGAGGTATCATTTTTATCAGGAGACTTGGGGAAACGCTGGGTGGAAGGAACTTTGTGGCTCCTCTCAGATTCTAGAACTTTCTGCCACAGAATTGTGACGAACATGTGTTTTTTTAGCCAAATTTTGAGGTTTGCAAAGGATTCTGGGTAACAGAACCTGGTCAGAGCCCCACAAGTCACCCCATCTTGGATTCCCCTTGGTCTCTAGTTTTCAAAAATGCACAGGTTTGGTAGGTTTCCCTAGGTACCGGCTGAGCTGGAGGCCAAAATCTACAGATAGGCACTTTGCAAAAAACACCTCTGTTTTCTTTCAAAAAATTGGATGTGTCCGCGTTGCGCTCTGGGGCATTTCCTGTCGCGGGCGCTAGGCCTACCCACACAAGTGAGGTATCATTTTTATCAGAAGACATTGGGGAATGCTGGGTCGAAGGAAATTTGTGGCTCCTCTCAGATTCCAGAACTTTCTGCCACAGAAATGTGAGGAACATGTGTTTTTTTAGCCAAATTTTGAGGTTTGCAAAGGAATCTGGGTAACAGAACTTGATCAGAGCCCCACAAGTCACCCCATCTTGGATTCCCCTTGGTCTCTAGTTTTCAAAAATGCACAGGTTTGGTATGTTTCCCTAGGTGCCGGCTGAGCTGGAGGCCAAAATCTACAGGTAGACACTTTGCAAAAAACACCTCTGTTTTCTTTCAAAAAATTGGATGTGTCCACGTTGCGCTTTGGGGCATTTCCTGTCGCGGGCGCTAGGCCTACCCACACAAGTGAGGTATCATTTATATCAGGAGACATGGGGGAACGCTGGGTGGAAGGAAATTTGTGGCTCCTCTCAGATTCCAGAACTTTCTGCCACAGAAATGTGAGGAACATGTGTTTTTTTAGCTAAATTTTGAGGTTTGCAAAGGATTCTGGGTAACAGAACCTGGTCAGAGCCCCAAAAGTCACCCCATCTTGGATTCCCCTAGGTCTCTAGTTTTAAAAAATGCACAGGTTTGGTAGGTTTCCCTAGCTGCCGGCTGAGCTAGAGGCCAAAATCTACAGGTAGGCACTTTGCATAAAACACCTCTGTTTTCTTTCAAAAAATTGGATGTGTCCACATTGTGCTTTGGGGCATTTCCTGTCACAGGCGCTAGGCCTACCCACACAAGTGAGGTATCATTTTTATCGGGAGACTTGGGGAAATGCTGGGTGGAAGGAAATTTGTGGCTCCTCTCAGATTCCGGAACTTTCTGCCACAGAAATGTGACGAACATGTGTTTTTTTAGCCAAATTTTGAGGTTTGCAAAGGATTCTGGGTAACAGAACCTGGTCAGAGCCCCACAAGTCACCCCATCTTGGATTCCCCTTGGTCTCTAGTTTTCAAAAATGCACAGGTTTGGTAGGTTTCCCTAGGTGCCGGCTTAGCTAGAGGCCAAAATCTACAGGTAGGCACTTTGCGAAAAACACCTCTGTTTTCTTTCAAAAAATTGGATGTGTCCACGTTGCGCTTTGGGGCATTTCCTGTCGCGGGCGCTAGGCCTACCCACACAAGTGAGGTATCATTTTTATCGGGAGACTTGGGGAAACGCTGGGTGGAAGGAAATTTGTGGCTCCTCTCAGATTCCGGAACTTTCTGCCACAGAAATGTGACGAACATGTGTTTTTTTAGCCAAATTTTGAGGTTTGCAAAGGATTCTGGGTAACAGAACCTGGTCAGAGCCCCACAAGTCACCCCATCTTGGATTCCCCTAGGTCTCTAGTTTTAAAAAATGCACAGGTTTGGTAGGTTTCCCTAGGTGCCGGCTGAGCTGGAGGCCAAAATCAACAGGTAGGCACTTTGCAAAAAACACCTCTGTTTTCTTTCAAAAAATTGGATGTGTCCACATTGTGCTTTGGGGCATTTCCTGTCACAGGCGCTAGGCCTACCCACACAAGTGAGGTATCATTTTTATCGGGAGACTTGGGGAAACGCTGGGTGGAAGGAAATTTGTGGCTCCTCTCAGATTCCGGAACTTTCTGCCACAGAAATGTGACGAACATGTGTTTTTTTAGCCAAATTTTGAGGTTTGCAAAGGATTCTGGGTAACAGAACCTGGTCAGAGCCCCACAAGTCACCCCATCTTGGATTCCCCTTGGTCTCTAGTTTTCAAAAATGCACAGGTTTGGTAGGTTTCCCTAGGTGCCGGCTGAGCTGGAGGCCAAAATCTACAGGTAGGCACTTTGCAAAAAACACCTCTGTTTTCTTTCAAAAAATTGGATGTGTCCACGTTGCGCTTTGGGGCATTTCCTGTCGCGGGCGCTAGGCCTACCCACACAAGTGAGGTATCATTTTTATCAGGAGACATGGGGGAACGCTGGGTGGAAGGAAATTTGTGGCTCCTCTCAGATTCCAGAACTTTCTGCCACAGAAATGTGAGGAACATTGTTTTTTTAGCCAAATTCTGAGGTTTGCATAGGATTCTGGGTAACAGAACCTGGTCAGAGCCCCACAAGTCACCCCATCTTGGATTCCCCTAGGTCTCTAGTTTTCAAAAATGCACAGCTTTGGTAGGTTTCCCTAGCTGCCGGCTGAGCCAGAGGCCAAAATCTACAAGTAGGCACTTTGCAAAAAACACCTCTGTTTTCTTTCAAAAAATTGGATGTGTCCACGTTGCGCTTTGGGGCATTTCCTGTCGCGGGCGCTAGGCCTACCCACACCAGTGAGGGATCATTTTTATCGGGAGACTTGGGGGAACGCTGGGTGTAAGGAAATTTGTGGCTCCTCTCAGATTCCAGAAATTTCTGCCACAGAAATATGAGGAACATGTGTTTTTGTAGCCAAATTTTGAGGTTTGCAAAGGATTCTGGGTAACAGAACCTGGTCAGAGCCCCACAAGTCACACCATCTTGGATTCCCCTAGGTCTCTAGTTTTAAAAAATGCACAGGTTTGGTAGGTTTCCCTAGCTGCCGGCTGAGCTAGAGGCCAAATCTACAGGTAGGCACTTTGCAAAAAACACCTCTGTTTTCTTTCAAAAAAATTGGATGTGTCCACATTGTGCTTTGGGGCATTTCCTGTCGCAGGCGCTAGGCCTACCCACACAAGTGAGGTATCATTTTTATCGGGAGACTTGGGGAAACGCTGGGTGGAAGGAAATTTGTGGCTCCTCTCAGATTCCAGAACTTTCTGCCACAGAAATGTGACGAACATGTGTTTTTTTATCCAAATTTTGAGGTTTGCAAAGGATTCTGGGTAACAGAACCTGGTCAGAGCCCCACAAGTCAACCCATCTTGGATTCCCCTTGGTCTCTAGTTTAAAAAAATGCACAGGTTTGGTAGGTTTCCCTAGGTGCCGGCTGAGCTGGAGGCCAAAATCTACAGGTAGGCACTTTGCAAAAAACACCTCTGTTTTCTTTCAAAAAATTGGATGTGTCCACATTGTGCTTTGGGGCATTTCCTGTCACAGGCGCTAGGCCTACCCACACAAGTGAGGTATCATTTTTATCAGGAGACTTGGGGAAACGCTTGGTGGAAGGAAATTTGTGGCTCCTCTCAGATTCCAGAACTTTCTGCCATAGAAATGTGACGAACATGTGTTTTTTTAGCCAAATTTTGAGGTTTGCAAAGGATTCTGGGTAACAGAACCTGGTCAGAGCCCCACAAGTCACCCCATCTTGGATTCCCCTTGGTCTCTAGTTTTCAAAAATGCACAGGTTTGGTAGGTTTCCCTAGGTGCCGGCTGAGCTGGAGGCCAAAATCTACAGGTAGGCACTTTGCAAAAAACACCTCTGTTTTCTTTCAAAAAATTGGATGTGTCCACGTTGCGCTTTGGGGCATTTCCTGTCGCGGGCGCTAGGCCTACCCACACAAGTGAGGTATCATTTTTATCAGGAGACATGGGGGAACGCTGGGTGGAAGGAAATTTGTGGCTCCTCTCAGATTCCAGAACTTTCTGCCACAGAAATGTGAGGAACATGTGTTTTTTTATCCAAATTCTGAGGTTTGCATAGGATTCTGGGTAACAGAACCTGGTCAGAGCCCCACAAGTCACCCCATCTTGGATTCCCCTAGGTCTCTAGTTTTCAAAAATGCACAGGTTTGGTAGGTTTCCCTAGCTGCCGGCTGAGCTAGAGGCCAAAATCTACAGGTAGGCACTTTGCAAAAAACACCTCTGTTTTCTTTTAAAAAATTGGATGTGTCCACATTGTGCTTTGGGGCATTTCCTGTCGCAGGCGCTAGGCCTACCCACACAAGTGAGGTATCATTTTTATCGGGAGACTTGGGGAAACGCTGGGTGGAAGGAACTTTGTGGCTCCTCTCAGATTCTAGAACTTTCTGCCACAGAATTGTGACGAACATGTGTTTTTTTAGCCAAATTTTGAGGTTTGCAAAGGATTCTGGGTAACAGAACCTGGTCAGAGCCCCACAAGTCACCCCATCTTGGATTCCCCTTGGTCTCTAGTTTTCAAAAATGCACAGGTTTGGTAGGTTTCCCTAGGTACCGGCTGAGCTGGAGGCCAAAATCTACAGATAGGCACTTTGCAAAAAACACCTCTGTTTTCTTTCAAAAAATTGGATGTGTCCGCGTTGCGCTCTGGGGCATTTCCTGTCGCGGGCGCTAGGCCTACCCACACAAGTGAGGTATCATTTTTATCAGGAGACATGGGGGAACGCTGGGTGGAAGGAAATTTGTGGCTCCTCTCAGATTCCAGAACTTTCTGCCACAGAAATGTGAGGAACATGTGTTTTTTTATCCAAATTCTGAGGTTTGCATAGGATTCTGGGTAACAGAACCTGGTCAGAGCCCCACAAGTCACCCCATCTTGGATTCCCCTAGGTCTCTAGTTTTCAAAAATGCACAGGTTTGGTAGGTTTCCCTAGCTGCCGGCTGAGCTAGAGGCCAAAATCTACAGGTAGGCACTTTGCAAAAAACACCTCTGTTTTCTTTTAAAAAATTGGATGTGTCCACATTGTGCTTTGGGGCATTTCCTGTCGCAGGCGCTAGGCCTACCCACACAAGTGAGGTATCATTTTTATCGGGAGACTTGGGGAAACGCTGGGTGGAAGGAACTTTGTGGCTCCTCTCAGATTCTAGAACTTTCTGCCACAGAATTGTGACGAACATGTGTTTTTTTAGCCAAATTTTGAGGTTTGCAAAGGATTCTGGGTAACAGAACCTGGTCAGAGCCCCACAAGTCACCCCATCTTGGATTCCCCTTGGTCTCTAGTTTTCAAAAATGCACAGGTTTGGTAGGTTTCCCTAGGTACCGGCTGAGCTGGAGGCCAAAATCTACAGATAGGCACTTTGCAAAAAACACCTCTGTTTTCTTTCAAAAAATTGGATGTGTCCGCGTTGCGCTCTGGGGCATTTCCTGTCGCGGGCGCTAGGCCTACCCACACAAGTGAGGTATCATTTTTATCAGGAGACATTGGGGAATGCTGGGTGGAAGGAAATTTGTGGCTCCTCTCAGATTCCAGAACTTTCTGCCACAGAAATGTGAGGAACATGTGTTTTTTTAGCCAAATTTTGAGGTTTGCAAAGGAATCTGGGTAACAGAACTTGATCAGAGCCCCACAAGTCACCCCATCTTGGATTCCCCTTGGTCTCTAGTTTTCAAAAATGCACAGGTTTGGTAGGTTTCCCTAGGTACCGGCTGAGCTGGAGGCCAAAATCTACAGATAGGCACTTTGCGAAAAACACCTCTGTTTTCTTTAAAAAAATTGGATGTGTCCACGTTGCGCTTTGGGGCATTTCCTGTCGCGGGCGCTAGGCCTACCCACACAAGTGAGGTATCATTTATATCAGGAGACATGGGGGAACGCTGGGTGGAAGGAAATTTGTGGCTCCTCTCAGATTCCAGAACTTTCTGCCACAGAAATGTGAGGAACATGTGTTTTTTTAGCTAAATTTTGAGGTTTGCAAAGGATTCTGGGTAACAGAACCTGGTCAGAGCCCCACAAGTCACCCCATCTTGGATTCCCCTAGGTCTCTAGTTTTAAAAAATGCACAGGTTTGGTAGGTTTCCCCAGCTGCCGGCTGAGCTAGAGGACAAAATCTACAGGTAGGCACTTTGCAAAAAACACCTCTGTTTTCTTTCAAAAAATTGGATGTGTCCACATTGTGCTTTGGGGCATTTCCTGTCGCAGGCGCTAGGCCTACCCACACAAGTGAGGTATCATTTTTATCGGGAGACTTGGGGAAACGCTGGGTGGAAGGAAATTTGTGGCTCCTCTCAGATTCCAGAACTTTCTGCCACAGAAATGTGACGAACATGTGTTTTTTTATCCAAATTTTGAGGTTTGCAAAGGATTCTGGGTAACAGAACCTGGTCAGAGCCCCACAAGTCACCCCATCTTGGATTCCCCTAGGTCTCTAGTTTTCAAAAATGCACAGGTTTGGTAGGTTTCCCTAGCTGCCGGCTGAGCCAGAGGCCAAAATCTACCAGTAGGCACTTTGCAAAAAACACCTCTGTTTTCTTTCAAAAAATTGGATGTGTCCACGTTGCGCTTTGGGGCATTTCCTGTCGCGGGCGCTAGGCCTACCCACACAAGTGAGGTATCATTTTTATCGGGAGACTTGGGGAAACGCTGGGTGGAAGGAAATTTGTGGCTCCTCTCAGATTCCAGAACTTTCTGCCACAGAAATGTGACGAACATGTGTTTTTTTATCCAAATTTTGAGGTTTGCAAAGGATTCTGGGTAACAGAACCTGGTCAGAGCCCCACAAGTCAACCCATCTTGGATTCCCCTTGGTCTCTAGTTTTAAAAAATGCACAGGTTTGGTAGGTTTCCCTAGGTGCCGGCTGAGCTGGAGGCCAAAATCTACAGGTAGGCACTTTGCAAAAAACACCTCTGTTTTCTTTCAAAAAATTGGATGTGTCCACATTGTGCTTTGGGGCATTTCCTGTCACAGGCGCTAGGCCTACCCACACAAGTGAGGTATCATTTTTATCAGGAGACATGGGGGAACGCTGGGTGGAAGGAAATTTGTGGCTCCTCTCAGATTCCAGAACTTTCTGCCACAGAAATGTGAGGAACATGTGTTTTTTTAGCCAAATTCTGAGGTTTGCATAGGATTCTGGGTAACAGAACCTGGTCAGAGCCCCAGAAGTCACCCCATCTTGGATTCCCCTAGGTCTCTAGTTTAAAAAAATGCACAGGTTTGGTAGGTTTCCCTAGCTGCCGGCTGAGCTAGAGGCCAAAATCTACAGGTAGGCACTTTGCAAAAAACAACTCTGTTTTCTTTCAAAAAATTGGATGTGTCCACATTGTGCTTTGGGGCATTTCCTGTCGCAGGCGCTAGGCCTACCCACACAAGTGAGGTATCATTTTTATCGGGAGACTTGGGGAAACGCTGGGTGGAAGGAAATTTGTGGCTCCTCTCAGATTCCGGAACTTTCTGCCACAGAATTGTGACGAACATGTGTTTTTTTAGCCAAATTTTGAGGTTTGCAAAGGATTCTGGGTAACAGAACCTGGTCAGAGCCCCACAAGTCACCCCATCTTGGATTCCCCTTGGTCTCTAGTTTTCAAAAATGCACAGGTTTGGTAGGTTTCCCTAGGTACCGGCTGAGCTGGAGGCCAAAATCTACAGATAGGCACTTTGCAAAAAACACCTCTGTTTTCTTTCAAAAAATTGGATGTGTCCACATTGTGCTTTGGGGCATTTCCTGTCGCAGGCACTAGGCCTACCCATACAAGTGAGGTATCATTTTTATCGGGAGACTTGGGGAAATGCTGGGTGGAAGGAAATTTGTGGCTCCTCTCAGATTCTAGAACTTTCTGCCACAGAATTGTGACGAACATGTGTTTTTTTAGCCAAATTTTGAGGTTTGCAAAGGATTCTGGGTAACAGAACCTGGTCAGAGCCCCACAAGTCACCCCATCTTGGATTCCCCTTGGTCTCTAGTTTTCAAAAATGCACAGGTTTGGTAGGTTTCCCTAGGTGCCGGCTGAGCTGGAGGCCAAAATCTACAGGTAGGCACTTTGCAAAAAACACCTCTGTTTTCTTTCAAAAAATTGGATGTGTCCACGTTGTGCTTTGGGGCATTTGCTGTCGCGGGCGCTAGGCCTACCCACACAAGTGAGGTATCATTTTTATCAGGAGACATGGGGGAACGCTGGGTGGAAGGAAATTTGTGGCTCCTCTCAGATTCCAGAACTTTCTGCCACAGAAATGTGAGGAACATGTGTTTTTTTAGCCAAATTTTGAGGTTTGCAAAGGAATCTGGGTAACAGAACTTGATCAGAGCCCCACAAGTCACCCCATCTTGGATTCCCCTTGGTCTCTAGTTTTCAAAAATGCACAGGTTTGGTAGGTTTCCCTAGGTGCCGGCTGAGCTGGAGGCCAAAATCTACAGGTAGGCACTTTGCAAAAAACACCTCTGTTTTTTTTCAAAAAGTTGGATGTGTCCACGTTGGTCTTTAGGGCATTTCCTGTCGCGGGCGCTAGGCCTACCCAGGCAAGTGAGGTATCATTTTTATCAGGAGACATGGGGGAACGCTGTGTGGAAGATAATTTGTGGCTCCTCTCAGATTCCAGAACTTTCTGCCACAGAAATGTGAGGAACATGTGTTTTTTTAGCCAAATTCTGAGGTTTGCATAGGATTCTGGGTAACAGAACCTGGTCAGAGCCCCACAAGTCACCCCATCTTGGATTCCCCTAGGTCTCTAGTTTTAAAAAATGCACAGGTTTGGTAGGTTTCCCTAGCTGCCAGCTGAGCTAGAGGCCAAAATCTACAGGTAGGCACTTTGCAAAAAACACCTCTGTTTTCTTTCAAAAAATTGGATGTGTCCACATTGTGCTTTGGGGCATTTCCTGTCGCAGGCACTAGGCCTACCCATACAAGTGAGGTATCATTTTTATCGGGAGACTTGGGGAAATGCTGGGTGGAAGGAAATTTGTGGCTCCTCTCAGATTCTAGAACTTTCTGCCACAGAATTGTGACGAACATGTGTTTTTTTAGCCAAATTTTGAGGTTTGCAAAGGATTCTGGGTAACAGAACCTGGTCAGAGCCCCACAAGTCACCCCATCTTGGATTCCCCTTGGTCTCTAGTTTTCAAAAATGCACAGGTTTGGTAGGTTTCCCTAGGTGCCGGCTGAGCTGGAGGCCAAAATCTACAGGTAGGCACTTTGCAAAAAACACCTCTGTTTTCTTTCAAAAAATTGGATGT
The DNA here is from genome assembly GCF_031143425.1 of Pleurodeles waltl. Lineage (NCBI taxonomy): Eukaryota > Metazoa > Chordata > Amphibia > Caudata > Salamandridae > Pleurodeles > Pleurodeles waltl. Next base: position 236,057 of record NW_027150399.1, on the reverse strand, counting down.
GTCCACGTTGTGCTTTGGGGCATTTGCTGTCGCGGGCGCTAGGCCTACCCACACAAGTGAGGTATCATTTTTATCAGGAGACATGGGGGAACGCTGGGTGGAAGGAAATTTGTGGCTCCTCTCAGATTCCAGAACTTTCTGCCACAGAAATGTGAGGAACATGTGTTTTTTTAGCCAAATTTTGAGGTTTGCAAAGGATTCTGGGTAACAGAACCTGGTCAGAGCCCCACAAGTCACCCCATCTTGAATTCCCCTTGGTCTCTAGTTTTCAAAAATGCACAGGTTTGGTAGGTTTCCCTAGGTGCCGGCTTAGCTAGAGGCCAAAATCTACAGGTAGGCACTTTGCGAAAAACACCTCTTTTTCTTTCAAAAAATTGGATGTGTCCACGTTGCGCTTTGGGGCATTTCCTGTCGCGGGCGCTAGGCCTACCCACACAAGTGAGGGATCATTTTTATCGGGAGACTTGGGGGAACGCTGGGTGTAAGGAAATTTGTGGCTCCTCTCAGATTCCAGAACTTTCTGCCACAGAAATGTGACGAACATGTGTTTTTTTAGCCAAATTTTGAGGTTTGCAAAGGATTCTGGGTAACAGAACCTGGTCAGAGCCCCACAAGTCACCCCATCTTGGATTCCCCTTGGTCTCTAGTTTTCAAAAATGCACAGGTTTGGTAGGTTTCCCTAGGTGCCGGCTGAGCTGGAGGCCAAAATCTACAGGTAGGCACTTTGCAAAAAACACCTCTGTTTTCTTTCAAAAAATTGGATGTGTCCACGTTGCGCTTTGGGGCATTTCCTGTCGCAGGCGCTAGGCCTACTCACACAAGTGAGGTATCATTTATATCAGGAGACATGGGGGAACGCTGGGTGGAAGCAAATTTGTGGCTCCTCTCAGATTCCAGAACTTTCTGCCACAGAAATGTGAGGAACATGTGTTTTTTTAGCTAAATTTTGAGGTTTGCAAAGGATTCTGGGTAACAGAACCTGGTCAGAGCGCCACAAGTCACCCCATCTTGGATTCCCCTAGGTCTCTAGTTTTCAAATATGCACAGGTTTGGTAGGTTTCCCTAGGTGCCGGCTTAGCTAGAGGCCAAAATCTACAGGTAGGCACTTTGCGAAAAACACCTCTGTTTTCTTTCAAAAAATTGGATGTGTCCACGTTGCGCTTTGGGGCATTTCCTGTTGCGGGCTCTAGGCCTACCCACACAAGTGAGGGATCATTTTTATCGGGAGACTTGGGGGAACGCTGGGTGGAAGGAAATTTGTGGCTCCTCTCAGATTCCAGAACTTTCTGCCACAGAAATATGAGGAACATGTGTTTTTGTAGCCAAATTTTGAGGTTTGCAAAGGATTCTGGGTAACAGAACCTGGTCAGAGCCCCACAAGACACCCCATCTTGGATTCCCCTAGGTCTCTAGTTTTAAAAAATGCACAGGTTTGGTAGGTTTCCCTAGCTGCCGGCTGAGCTAGAGGCCAAAATCTACAGGTAGGCACTTTGCAAAAAACACCTCTGTTTTCTTTCAAAAAATTGGATGTGTCCACATTGTGCTTTGGGGCATTTCCTGTCGCAGGCGCTAGGCCTACCCACACAAGTGAGGTATCATTTTTATCGGGAGACTTGGGGAAACGCTGAGTGGAAGGAAATTTGTGGCTCCTCTCAGATTCCGGAAGTTTCTGCCACAGAAATGTGACGAACATGTGTTTTTTTAGCCAAATTTTGAGGTTTGCAAAGGATTCTGGGTAACAGAACCTGGTCAGAGCCCCACAAGTCACCCCATCTTGGATTCCCCTTGGTCTCTAGTTTTCAAAAATGCACAGGTTTGGTAGGTTTCCCTAGGTGCCGGCTGAGCTGGAGGCCAAAATCTACAGGTAGGCACTTTGCAAAAAACACCTCTGTTTTCTTTCAAAAAATTGGATGTGTCCACGTTGCGCTTTGGGGCATTTTCTGTCGCGGGCGCTAGGCCTACCCACACAAGTGAGGTATCATTTTTATCAGGAGACATGGGGGAACGCTGGGTGGAAGGAAATTTGTGGCTCCTCTCAGATTCCAGAACTTTCTGCCACAGAAATATGAGGAACATGTGTTTTTGTAGCCAAATTTTGAGGTTTGCAAAGGATTCTGGATAACAGAACCTGGTCAGAGCCCCACAAGACACCCCATCTTGCATTCCCCTAGGTCTCTAGTTTTAAAAAATGCACAGGTTTGGTAGGTTTCCCTAGCTGCCGGCTGAGCTAGAGGCCAAAATCTACAGGTAGGCACTTTGCAAAAAACACCTCTGTTTTCTTTCAAAAAATTGGATGTGTCCACATTGTGCTTTGGGGCATTTCCTGTCGCAGGCGCTAGGCCTACCCACACAAGTGAGGTATCATTTTTATCGGGAGACTTGGGGAAACGCTGAGTGGAAGGAAATTTGTGGCTCCTCTCAGATTCCGGAAGTTTCTGCCACAGAAATGTGACGAACATGTGTTTTTTTAGCCAAATTTTGAGGTTTGCAAAGGATTCTGGGTAACAGAACCTGGTCAGAGCCCCACAAGTCACCCCATCTTGGATTCCCCTTGGTCTCTAGTTTTCAAAAATGCACAGGTTTGGTAGGTTTCCCTAGGTGCCGGCTGAGCTGGAGGCCAAAATCTACATATAGGCACTTTGCAAAAAACACCTCTGTTTTCTTTAAAAAAATTGGATGTGTCCACGTTGTGCTTTGGGGCATTTGCTGTCGCGGGCGCTAGGCCTACCCACACAAGTGAGGTATCATTTTTATCAGGAGACATGGGGGAACGCTGGGTGGAAGGAAATTTGTGGCTCCTCTCAGATTCCAGAACTTTCTGCCACAGAAATGTGAGGAACATGTGTTTTTTTAGCCAAATTTTGAGGTTTGCAAAGGATTCTGGGTAACAGAACCTGGTCAGAGCCCCACAAGTCACCACATCTTGGATTCCCCTTGGTCTCTAGTTTTCAAAAATGCACAGGTTTGGTAGGTTTCCCTAGGTGCCGGCTTAGCTAGAGGCCAAAATCTACAGGTAGGCACTTTGCGAAAAACACCTCTGTTTTCTTTCAAAAAATTGGATGTGTCCACATTGCGCTTTGGGGCATTTCCTGTCGCGGGCGCTAGGCCTACCCACACAAGTGAGGTATCATTTTTATCGGGAGACTTGGGGAAACGCTTGGTGGAAGGAAATTTGTGGCTCCTCTCAGATTCCGGAACTTTCTGCCATAGAAATGTGACGAACATGTGTTTTTTTAGCCAAATTTTGAGGTTTGCAAAGGATTCTGGGTAACAGAACCTGGTCAGAGCCCCACAAGTCACCCCATCTTGGATTCCCCTTGGTCTCTAGTTTTCAAAAATGCACAGGTTTGGTAGGTTTCCCTAGGTGCCGGCTGAGCTGGAGGCCAAAATCTACAGGTAGGCACTTTGCAAAAAACACCTCTGTTTTCTTTCAAAAAATTGGATGTGTCCACGTTGCGCTTTGGGGCATTTCCTGTCGCGGGCGCTAGGCCTACCCACACAAGTGAGGTATCATTTTTATCAGGAGACATGGGGGAACGCTGGGTGGAAGGAAATTTGTGGCTCCTCTCAGATTCCAGAACTTTCTGCCACAGAAATGTGAGGAACATGTGTTTTTTTAGCCAAATTCTGAGGTTTGCATAGGATTCTGGGTAACAGAACCTGGTCAGAGCCCCACAAGTCACCCCATCTTGGATTCCCCTAGGTGTCTAGTTTTCAAAAATGCACAGGTTTGGTAGGTTTCCCTAGCTGCCGGCTGAGCTAGAGGCCAAAATCTACAGGTAGGCACTTTGCAAAAAACACCTCTGTTTTCTTTAAAAAAATTGGATGTGTCCACATTGTGCTTTGGGGCATTTCCTGTCGCAGGCGCTAGGCCTACCCACACACGTGAGGTATCATTTTTATCGGGAGACTTGGGGAAACGCTGGGTGGAAGGAACTTTGTGGCTCCTCTCAGATTCTAGAACTTTCTGCCACAGAATTGTGACGAACATGTGTTTTTTTAGCCAAATTTTGAGGTTTGCAAAGGATTCTGGGTAACAGAACCTGGTCAGAGCCCCACAAGTCACCCCATCTTGGATTCCCCTTGGTCTCTAGTTTTCAAAAATGCACAGGTTTGGTAGGTTTCCCTAGGTACCGGCTGAGCTGGAGGCCAAAATCTACAGATAGGCACTTTGCAAAAAACACCTCTGTTTTCTTTCAAAAAATTGGATGTGTCCGCGTTGCGCTCTGGGGCATTTCCTGTCGCGGGCGCTAGGCCTACCCACACAAGTGAGGTATCATTTTTATCAGGAGACATTGGGGAATGCTGGGTGGAAGGAAATTTGTGGCGCCTCTCAGATTCCAGAACTTTCTGCCACAGAAATGTGAGGAACATGTGTTTTTTTAGCCAAATTTTGAGGTTTGCAAAGGAATCTGGGTAACAGAACTTGATCAGAGCCCCACAAGTCACCCCATCTTGGATTCCCCTTGGTCTCTAGTTTTCAAAAATGCACAGGTTTGGTAGGTTTCCCTAGGTGCTGGCTGAGCTGGAGGCCAAAATCTACAGGTAGGCACTTTGCAAAAAACACCTCTGTTTTCTTTCAAAAAATTGGATGTGTCCACGTTGCGCTTTGGGGCATTTCCTGTCGCGGGCGCTAGGCCTACCCACACAAGTGAGGTATCATTTATATCAGGAGACATGGGGGAACGCTGGGTGGAAGGAAATTTGTGGCTCCTCTCAGATTCCAGAACTTTCTGCCACAGAAATGTGAGGAACATGTGTTTTTTTAGCTAAATTTTGAGGTTTGCAAAGGATTCTGGGTAACAGAACCTGGTCAGAGCCCCACAAGTCACCCCATCTTGGATTCCCCTAGGTCTCTAGTTTTAAAAAATGCACAGGTTTGGTAGGTTTCCCCAGCTGCCGGCTGAGCTAGAGGACAAAATCTACAGGTAGGCACTTTGCAAAAAACACCTCTGTTTTCTTTCAAAAAATTGGATGTGTCCACATTGTGCTTTGGGGCATTTCCTGTCGCAGGCGCTAGGCCTACCCACACAAGTGAGGTATCATTTTTATCGGGAGACTTGGGGAAACGCTGGGTGGAAGGAAATTTGTGGCTCCTCTCAGATTCCAGAACTTTCTGCCACAGAAATGTGACGAACATGTGTTTTTTTATCCAAATTTTGAGGTTTGCAAAGGATTCTGGGTAACAGAACCTGGTCAGAGCCCCACAAGTCACCCCATCTTGGATTCCCCTAGGTCTCTAGTTTTCAAAAATGCACAGGTTTGGTAGGTTTCCCTAGCTGCCGGCTGAGCCAGAGGCCAAAATCTACAAGTAGGCACTTTGCAAAAAACACCTCTGTTTTCTTTCAAAAAATTGGATGTGTCCACGTTGCGCTTTGGGGCATTTCCTGTCGCGGGCGCTAGGCCTACCCACACAAGTGAGGTATCATTTTTATCGGGAGACTTGGGGAAACGCTGGGTGGAAGGAAATTTGTGGCTCCTCTCAGATTCCAGAACTTTCTGCCACAGAAATGTGACGAACATGTGTTTTTTTATCCAAATTTTGAGGTTTGCAAAGGATTCTGGGTAACAGAACCTGGTCAGAGCCCCACAAGTCAACCCATCTTGGATTCCCCTTGGTCTCTAGTTTTAAAAAATGCACAGGTTTGGTAGGTTTCCCTAGGTGCCGGCTGAGCTGGAGGCCAAAATCTACAGGTAGGCACTTTGCAAAAAACACCTCTGTTTTCTTTCAAAAAATTGGATGTGTCCACATTGTGCTTTGGGGCATTTCCTGTCACAGGCGCTAGGCCTACCCAAACAAGTGAGGTATCATTTTTATCAGGAGACATGGGGGAACGCTGGGTGGAAGGAAATTTGTGGCTCCTCTCAGATTCCAGAACTTTCTGCCACAGAAATGTGAGGAACATGTGTTTTTTTAGCCAAATTCTGAGGTTTGCATAGGATTCTGGGTAACAGAACCTGGTCAGAGCCCCAGAAGTCACCCCATCTTGGATTCCCCTAGGTCTCTAGTTTAAAAAAATGCACAGGTTTGGTAGGTTTCCCTAGCTGCCGGCTGAGCTAGAGGCCAAAATCTACAGGTAGGCACTTTGCAAAAAACACCTCTGTTTTCTTTCAAAAAATTGGATGTGTCCACATTGTGCTTTGGGGCATTTCCTGTCGCAGGCGCTAGGCCTACCCACACAAGTGAGGTATCATTTTTATCGGGAGACTTGGGGAAACGCTGGGTGGAAGGAACTTTGTGGCTCCTCTCAGATTCTAGAACTTTCTGCCACAGAATTGTGACGAACATGTGTTTTTTTAGCCAAATTTTGAGGTTTGCAAAGGATTCTGGGTAACAGAACCTGGTCAGAGCCCCACAAGTCACCCCATCTTGGATTCCCCTTGGTCTCTAGTTTTCAAAAATGCACAGGTTTGGTAGGTTTCCCTAGGTACCGGCTGAGCTGGAGGCCAAAATCTACAGATAGGCACTTTGCAAAAAACACCTCTGTTTTCTTTAAAAAAATTGGATGTGTCCACGTTGCGCTTTGGGGCATTTCCTGTCGCGGGCGCTAGGCCTACCCACACAAGTAAGGTATCATTTATATCAGGAGACATGGGGGAACGCTGGGTGGAAGGAAATTTGTGGCTCCTCTCAGATTCCGGAACTTTCTGCCACAGAAATGTGACGAACATGTGTTTTTTTAGCCAAATTTTGAGGTTTGCAAAGGATTCTGGGTAACAGAACCTGGTCAGAGCCCCACAAGTCACCCCATCTTGGATTCCCCTTGGTCTCTAGTTTTCAAAAATGCACAGGTTTGGTAGGTTTCCCTAGGTGCCGGCTGAGCTGGAGGCCAAAATCTACAGGCAGGCACTTTGCAAAAAACACCTCTGTTTTCTTTCAAAAAATTGGATGTGTCCACGTTGTGCTTTGGGGCATTTGCTGTCGCGGGCGCTAGGCCTACCCACACAAGTGAGGTATCATTTTTATCAGGAGACATGGGGGAACGCTGGGTGGAAGGAAATTTGTGGCTCCTCTCAGATTCCAGAACTTTCTGCCACAGAAATGTGAGGAACATGTTTTTTTTTAGCCAAATTTTGAGGTTTGCAAAGGATTCTGGGTAACAGAACCTGGTCAGAGCCCCACAAGTCACCCCATCTTGGATTCCCCTTGGTCTCTAGTTTTCAAAAATGCACAGGTTTGGTAGGTTTCCCTAGGTGCCGGCTGAGCTGGAGGCCAAAATCTACAGGTAGGCACTTTGCAAAAAACACCTCTGTTTTCTTTCAAAAAATTGGATGTGTCCACGTTGCGCTTTGGGGCATTTCCTGTCGCAGGCGCTAGGCCTACCCACACAAGTGAGGTATCATTTATATCAGGAGACATGGGGGAACGCTGGGTGGAAGGAAATTTGTGGCTCCTCTCAGATTCCAGAACTTTCTGCCACAGAAATGTGAGGAACATGTGTTTTTTTAGCTAAATTTTGAGGTTTGCAAAGGATTCTGGGTAACAGAACCTGGTCAGAGCCCCACAAGTCACCCCATCTTGGATTCCCCTAGGTCTCTAGTTTTCAAATATGCACAGGTTTGGTAGGTTTCCCTAGGTGCCGGCTTAGCTAGAGGCCAAAATCTACAGGTAGGCACTTTGCGAAAAACACCTCTGTTTTCTTTCAAAAAATTGGATGTGTCCACGTTGCGCTTTGGGGCACTTCCTGTCGCGGGCGCTAGGCCTACCCACACAAGTGAGGGATCATTTTTATCGGGAGACTTGGGGGAACGCTGGGTGGAAGGAAATTTGTGGCTCCTCTCAGATTCCAGAACTTTCTGCCACAGAAATATGAGGAACATGTGTTTTTGTAGCCAAATTTTGAGGTTTGCAAAGGATTCTGGGTAACAGAACCTGGTCAGAGCCCCACAAGACACCCCATCTTGGATTCCCCTAGGTCTCTAGTTTTAAAAAATGCACAGGTTTGGTAGGTTTCCCTAGCTGCCGGCTGAGCTAGAGGCCAAAATCTACAGGTAGGCACTTTGCAAAAAACACCTCTGTTTTCATTCAAAAAATTGGATGTGTCCACATTGTGCTTTGGGGCATTTCCTGTCGCAGGCGCTAGGCCTACCCACACAAGTGAGGTATCATTTTTATCGGGAGACTTAGGGAAACGCTGAGTGGAAGGAAATTTGTGGCTCGTCTCAGATTCCGGAAGTTTCTGCCACAGAAATGTGACGAACATGTGTTTTTTTAGCCAAATTTTGAGGTTTGCAAAGGATTCTGGGTAACAGAACCTGGTCAGAGCCCCACAAGTCACCCCATCTTGGATTCCCCTTGGTCTCTAGTTTTCAAAAATGCACAGGTTTGGTAGGTTTCCCTAGGTGCCGGCTGAGCTGGAGGCCAAAATCTACAGGTAGGCACTTTGCAAAAAACACCTCTGTTTTCTTTCAAAAAATTGGATGTGTCCACGTTGCGCTTTGGGGCATTTGCTGTCGCGGGCGCTAGGCCTACCCACACAAGTGAGGTATCATTTTTATCAGGAGACATGGGGGAACGCTGGGTGGAAGGAAATTTGTGGCTCCTCTCAGATTCCAGAACTTTCTGCCACAGAAATATGAGGAACATGTGTTTTTGTAGCCAAATTTGGAGGTTTGCAAAGGATTCTGGGTAACAGAACCTGGTCAGAGCCCCACAAGAAACCCCATCTTGGATTCCCCTAGGTCTCTAGTTTTAAAAAATGCACAGGTTTGGTAGGTTTCCCTAGCTGCCGGCTGAGCTAGAGGCCAAAATCTACAGGTAGGCACTTTGCAAAAAACACATCTGTTTTCTTTCAAAAAATTGGATGTGTCCACATTGTGCTTTGGGGCATTTCCTGTCGCAGGCGCTAGGCCTACCCACACAAGTGAGGTATCATTTTTATCGGGAGACTTGGGGAAACGCTGAGTGGAAGGAAATTTGTGGCTCCTCTCAGATTCCGGAAGTTTCTGCCACAGAAATGTGACGAACATGTGTTTTTTTAGCCAAATTTTTAGGTTTGCAAAGGATTCTGGGTAACAGAACCTGGTCAGAGCCCCACAAGTCACCCCATCTTGGATTCCCCTTGGTCTCTAGTTTTCAAAAATGCACAGGTTTGGTAGGTTTCCCTAGGTGCCGGCTGAGCTGGAGGCCAAAATCTACAGGTAGGCACTTTGCAAAAAACACCTCTGTTTTCTTTCAAAAAATTGGATGTGTCCACGTTGTGCTTTGGGGCATTTGCTGTCGCGGGCGCTAGGCCTACCCACACAAGTGAGGTATCATTTTTATCAGGAGACATGGGGGAACGCTGGGTGGAAGGAAATTTGTGGCTCCTCTCAGATTCCAGAACTTTCTGCCACAGAAATGTGAGGAACATGTGCTTTTTTAGCCAAATTTTGAGGTTTGCAAAGGATTCTGGGTAACAGAACCTGGTCAGAGCCCCACAAGTCACCCCATCTTGGATTCCCCTTGGTCTCTAGTTTTCAAAAATGCACAGGTTTGGTAGGTTTCCCTAGGTGCCGGCTTAGCTAGAGGCCAAAATCTACAGGTAGGCACTTTGCGAAAAACACCTCTGTTTTCTTTCAAAAAATTGGATGTGTCCACGTTGCGCTTTGGGGCATTTCCTGTCGCGGGCGCTAGGCCTACCCACACAAGTGAGGTATCATTTTTATCGGGAGACTTGGGGAAACGCTGGGTGGAAGGAACTTTGTGGCTCCTCTCAGATTCTAGAACTTTCTGCCTCAGAAATATGAGGAACATGTGTTTTTGTAGCCAAATTTTGAGGTTTGCAAAGGATTCTGGGTAACAGAACCTGGTCAGAGCCCCACAAGACACCCCATCTTGGATTCCCCTAGGTCTCTAGTTTTCAAAAATGCACAGGTTTGGTAGGTTTCCCTAGCTGCCGGCTGAGCTAGAGGCCAAAATCTACAGGTAGGCACTTTGCAAAAAACACCTCTGTTTTCTTTAAAAAAATTGGATGTGTCCACATTGTGCTTTGGGGCATTTCCTGTCGCAGGCGCTAGGCCTACCCACACAAGTGAGGTATCATTTTTATCAGGAGACTTGGGGAAACGCTGGGTGGAAGGAACTTTGTGGCTCCTCTCAGATTCTAGAACTTTCTGCCACAGAATTGTGACGAACATGTGTTTTTTTAGCCAAATTTTGAGGTTTGCAAAGGATTCTGGGTAACAGAACCTGGTCAGAGCCCCACAAGTCACCCCATCTTGGAATCCCCTTGGTCTCTAGTTTTCAAAAATGCACAGGTTTGGTAGGTTTCCCTAGGTACCGGCTGAGCTGGAGGCCAAAATCTACAGATAGGCACTTTGCAAAAAACACCTCTGTTTTCTTTCAAAAAATTGGATGTGTCCGCGTTGCGCTCTGGGGCATTTCCTGTCGCGGGCGCTAGGCCTACCCACATAAGTGAGGTATCATTTTTATCAGGAGACATTGGGGAATGCTGGGTGGAAGGAAATTTGTGGCTCCTCTCAGATTCCAGAACTTTCTGCCACAGAAATGTGAGGAACATGTGTTTTTTTAGCCAAATTTTGAGGTTTGCAAAGGAATCTGGGTAACAGAACTTGATCAGAGCCCCACAAGTCACCCCATCTTGGATTCCCCTTGGTCTCTAGTTTTCAAAAATGCACAGGTTTGGTAGGTTTCCCTAGGTGCCGGCTGAGCTGGAGGCCAAAATCTACAGGTAGGCACTTTGCAAAAAACACCTCTGTTTTCTTTCAAAAAATTGGATGTGTCCACGTTGCGCTTTGGGGCATCTCCTGTCGCGGGCGCTAGGCCTACCCACACAAGTGAGGTATCATTTATATCAGGAGACATGGGGGAACGCTGGGTGGAAGGAAATTTGTGGCTCCTCTCAGATTCCAGAACTTTCTGCCACAGAAATGTGAGGAACATGTGTTTTTTTAGCTAAATTTTGAGGTTTGCAAAGGATTCTGGGTAACAGAACCTGGTCAGAGCCCCACAAGTCACCCCATCTTGGATTCCCCTAGGTCTCTAGTTTTAAAAAATGCACAGGTTTGGTAGGTTTCCCCAGCTGCCGGCTGAGCTAGAGGACAAAATCTACAGGTAGGCACTTTGCAAAAAACACCTCTGTTTTCTTTCAAAAAATTGGATGTGTCCACATTGTGCTTTGGGGCATTTCCTGTCGCAGGCGCTAGGCCTACCCACACAAGTGAGGTATCATTTTTATCGGGAGACTTGGGGAAACGCTGGGTGGAAGGAAATTTGTGGCTCCTCTCAGATTCCAGAACTTTCTGCCACAGAAATGTGACGAACATGTGTTTTTTTATCCAAATTTTGAGGTTTGCAAAGGATTCTGGGTAACAGAACCTGGTCAGAGCCCCACAAGTCACCCCATCTTGGATTCCCCTAGGTCTCTAGTTTTCAAAAATGCACAGGTTTGGTAGGTTTCCCTAGCTGCCGGCTGAGCCAGAGGCCAAAATCTACAAGTAGGCACTTTGCAAAAAACACCTCTGTTTTCTTTCAAAAAATTGGATGTGTCCACGTTGCGCTTTGGGGCATTTCCTGTCGCGGGCGCTAGGCCTACCCACACAAGTGAGGTATCATTTTTATCGGGAGACTTGGGGAAACGCTGGGTGGAAGGAAATTTGTGGCTCCTCTCAGATTCCAGAACTTTCTGCCACAGAAATGTGACGAACATGTGTTTTTTTATCCAAATTTTGAGGTTTGCAAAGGATTCTGGGTAACAGAACCTGGTCAGAGCCCCACAAGTCAACCCATCTTGGATTCCCCTTGGTCTCTAGTTTTAAAAAATGCACAGGTTTGGTAGGTTTCCCTAGGTGCCGGCTGAGCTGGAGGCCAAAATCTACAGGTAGGCACTTTGCAAAAAACACCTCTGTTTTCTTTCAAAAAATTGGATGTGTCCACATTGTGCTTTGGGGCATTTCCTGTCACAGGCGCTAGGCCTACCCACACAAGTGAGGTATCATTTTTATCAGGAGACATGGGGGAACGCTGGGTGGAAGGAAATTTGTGGCTCCTCTCAGATTCCAGAACTTTCTGCCACAGAAATGTGAGGAACATGTGTTTTTTTAGCCAAATTCTGAGGTTTGCATAGGATTCTGGGTAACAGAACCTGGTCAGAGCCCCACAAGTCACCCCATCTTGGATTCCCCTAGGTCTCTAGTTTTAAAAAATGCACAGGTTTGGTAGGTTTCCCCAGCTGCCGGCTGAGCTAGAGGACAAAATCTACAGGTAGGCACTTTGCAAAAAACACCTCTGTTTTCTTTCAAAAAATTGGATGTGTCCACATTGTGCTTTGGGGCATTTCCTGTCGCAGGCGCTAGGCCTACCCACACAAGTGAGGTATCATTTTTATCGGGAGACTTGGGGAAACGCTGGGTGGAAGGAAATTTGTGGCTCCTCTCAGATTCCAGAACTTTCTGCCACAGAAATGTGACGAACATGTGTTTTTTTATCCAAATTTTGAGGTTTGCAAAGGATTCTGGGTAACAGAACCTGGTCAGAGCCCCACAAGTCAACCCATCTTGGATTCCCCTTGGTCTCTAGTTTTAAAAAATGCACAGGTTTGGTAGGTTTCCCTAGGTGCCGGCTGAGCTGGAGGCCAAAATCTACAGGTAGGCACTTTGCAAAAAACACCTCTGTTTTCTTTCAAAAAATTGGATGTGTCCACATTGTGCTTTGGGGCATTTCCTGTCACAGGCGCTAGGCCTACCCACACAAGTGAGGTATCATTTTTATCAGGAGACATGGGGGAACGCTGGGTGGAAGGAAATTTGTGGCTCCTCTCAGATTCCAGAACTTTCTGCCACAGAAATGTGAGGAACATGTGTTTTTTTAGCCAAATTCTGAGGTTTGCATAGGATTCTGGGTAACAGAACCTGGTCAGAGCCCCACAAGTCACCCCATCTTGGATTCCCCTAGGTCTCTAGTTTAAAAAAATGCACAGGTTTGGTAGGTTTCCCTAGCTGCCGGCTGAGCTAGAGGCCAAAATCTACAGGTAGGCACTTTGCAAAAAACACCTCTGTTTTCTTTCAAAAAATTGATGTGTCCACATTGTGCTTTGGGGCATTTCCTGTCGCAGGCGCTAGGCCTACCCACACAAGTGAGGTATCATTTTTATCGGGAGACTTGGGGAAACGCTGGGTGGAAGGAACTTTGTGGCTCCTCTCAGATTCTAGAACTTTCTGCCACAGAATTGTGACGAACATGTGTTTTTTTAGCCAAATTTTGAGGTTTGCAAAGGATTCTGGGTAACAGAACCTGGTCAGAGCCCCACAAGTCACCTCATCTTGGATTCCCCTTGGTCTCTAGTTTTCAAAAATGCACAGGTTTGGTAGGTTTCCCTAGGTACCGGCTGAGCTGGAGGCCAAAATCTACAGATAGGCACTTTGCAAAAAACACCTCTGTTTTCCTTAAAAAAATTGGATGTGTCCACGTTGCGCTTTGGGGCATTTCCTGTCGCGGGCGCTAGGCCTACCCACACAAAAGAGGTATCATTTATATCAGGAGACATGGGGGAACGCTGGGTGGAAGGAAATTTGTGGCTCCTCTCAGATTCCGGAACTTTCTGCCACAGAAATGTGACGAACATGTGTTTTTTTAGCCAAATTTTGAGGTTTGCAAAGGATTCTGGGTAACAGAACCTGGTCAGAGCCCCACAAGTCACCCCATCTTGGATTCCCCTTGGTCTCTAGTTTTCAAAAATGCACAGGTTTGGTAGGTTTCCCTAGGTGCCGGCTGAGCTGGAGGCCAAAATCTACAGGTAGGCACTTTGCAAAAAACACCTCTGTTTTCTTTCCAAAAATTGGATGTGTCCACATTGTGCTTTGGGGCATTTCCTGTCACAGGCGCTAGGCCTACCCACACAAGTGAGGTATCATTTTTATCGGGAGACTTGGGGAAACGCTGGGTGGAAGGAAATTTGTGGCTCCTCTCAGATTCCGGAACTTTCTGCCACAGAAATGTGACGAACATGTGTTTTTTTAGCCAAATTTTGAGGTTTGCAAAGGATTCTGGGTAACAGAACCTGGTCAGAGCCCCACAAGTCACCCCATCTTGGATTCCCCTAGGTCTCTAGTTTTCAAAAATGCACAGGTTTGGTAGGTTTCCCTAGCTGCCGGCTGAGCTAGAGGCCAAAATCTACAGGTAGGCACTTTGCAAAAAACACCTCTGTTTTCTTTAAAAAAATTGGATGTGTCCACATTGTGCTTTGGGGCATTTCCTGTCGCAGGCACTAGGCCTACCCATACAAGTGAGGTTTCATTTTTATCGGGAGACTTGGGGAAATGCTGGGTGGAAGGAAATTTGTGGCTCCTCTCAGATTCTAGAACTTTCTGCCACAGAATTGTGACGAACATGTGTTTTTTTAGCCAAATTTTGAAGTTTGCAAAGGATTCTGGGTAACAGAACCTGGTCAGAGCCCCACAAGTCACCCCATCTTGGATTCCCCTTGGTCTCTAGTTTTCAAAAATGCACAGGTTTGGTAGGTTTCCCTAGGTGCCGGCTGAGCTGGAGGCCAAAATCTACAGGTAGGTACTTTGCAAAAAACACCTCTGTTTTCTTTCAAAAAATTGGATGTGTCCACGTTGTGCTTTGGGGCATTTGCTGTCGCGGGCGCTAGGCCTACCCACACAAGTGAGGTATCATTTTTATCAGGAGACATGGGGGAACGCTGGGTGGAAGGAAATTTGTGGCTCCTCTCAGATTCCAGAACTTTCTGCCACAGAAATGTGAGGAACATGTGTTTTTTTAGCCAAATTTTGAGGTTTGCAAAGGATTCTGGGTAACAGAACCTGGTCAGAGCCCCACAAGTCACCCCATCTTGAATTCCCCTTGGTCTCTAGTTTTCAAAAATGCACAGGTTTGGTAGGTTTCCCTAGGTGCCGGCTTAGCTAGAGGCCAAAATCTACAGGTAGGCACTTTGCGAAAAACACCTCTGTTTTCTTTCAAAAAATTGGATGTGTCCACGTTGCGCTTTGGGGCATTTCCTGTCGCAGGCGCTAGGCCTACCCACACAAGTGAGGTATCATTTATATCAGGAGACATGGGGGAACGCTGGGTGGAAGGAAATTTGTGGCTCCTCTCAGATTCCAGAACTTTCTGCCACAGAAATGTGAGGAACATGTGTTTTTTTAGCTAAATTTTGAGGTTTGCAAAGGATTCTGGGTAACAGAACCTGGTCAGAGCCCCACAAGTCACCCCATCTTGGATTCCCCTAGGTCTCTAGTTTTCAAATATGCACAGGTTTGGTAGGTTTCCCTAGGTGCCGGCTTAGCTAGAGGCCAAAATCTACAGGTAGGCACTTTGCGAAAAACACCTCTGTTTTCTTTCAAAAAATTGGATGTGTCCACGTTGCGCTTTGGGGCATTTCCTGTCGCGGGCGCTAGGCCTACCCACACAAGTGAGGGATCATTTTTATCGGGAGACTTGGGGGAACGCTGGGTGGAAGGAAATTTGTGGCTCCTCTCAGATTCCAGAACTTTCTGCCTCAGAAATATGAGGAACATGTGTTTTTGTAGCCAAATTTTGAGGTTTGCAAAGGATTCTGGGTAACAGAACCTGGTCAGAGCCCCACAAGACACCCCATCTTGGATTCCCCTAGGTCTCTAGTTTTAAAAAATGCACAGGTTTGGTAGGTTTCCCTAGCTGCCGGCTGAGCTAGAGGCCAAAATCTACAGGTAGGCACTTTGCAAAAAACACCTCTGTTTTCTTTAAAAAAATTGGATGTGTCCACATTGTGCTTTGGGGCATTTCCTGTCGCAGGCGCTAGGCCTACCCACACAAGTGAGGTATAATTTTTATCGGGAGACTTGGGGAAACGCTGGGTGGAAGGAACTTTGTGGCTCCTCTCAGATTCTAGAACTTTCTGCCACAGAATTGTGACGAACATGTGTTTTTTTAGCCAAATTTTGAGGTTTGCAAAGGATTCTGGGTAACAGAACCTGGTCAGAGCCCCACAAGTCACCCCATCTTGGATTCCCCTTGGTCTCTAGTTTTCAAAAATGCACAGGTTTGGTAGGTTTCCCTAGGTACCGGCTGAGCTGGAGGCCAAAATCTACAGATAGGCACTTTGCAAAAAACACCTCTGTTTTCTTTCAAAAAATTGGATGTGTCCGCGTTGCGCTCTGGGGCATTTCCTGTCGCGGGCGCTAGGCCTACCCACACAAGTGAGGGATCATTTTTATCGGGAGACTTGGGGGAACGCTGGGTGTAAGGAAATTTGTGGCTCCTCTCAGATTCCAGAACTTTCTGCCACAGAAATGTGACGAACATGTGTTGTTTTAGCCAAATTTTGAGGTTTGCAAAGGATTCTGGGTAACAGAACCTGGTCAGAGCCCCACAAGTCACCCCATCTTGGATTCCCCTTGGTCTCTAGTTTTCAAAAATGCACAGGTTTGGTAGGTTTCCCTAGGTGACGGCTGAGCTGGAGGCCAAAATCTACAGGTAGGCACTTTGCAAAAAACACCTCTGTTTTCTTTCAAAAAATTGGATGTGTCCACGTTGCGCTTTGGGGCATTTCCTGTCGCAGGCGCTAGGCCTACCCACACAAGTGAGGTATCATTTATATCAGGAGACATGGGGGAACGCTGGGTGGAAGGAAATTTGTGGCTCCTCTCAGATTCCAGAACTTTCTGCCACAGAAATGTGAGGAACATGTGTTTTTTTAGCTAAATTTTGAGGTTTGCAAAGGATTCTGGGTAACAGAACCTGGTCAGAGCCCCACAAGTCACCCCATCTTGGATTCCCCTAGGTCTCTAGTTTTCAAATATACACAGGTTTGGTAGGTTTCCCTAGGTGCCGGCTTAGCTAGAGGCCAAAATCTACAGGTAGGCACTTTGCGAAAAACACCTCTGTTTTCTTTCAAAAAATTGGATGTGTCCACGTTGCGCTTTGGGGCATTTCCTGTCGCGGGCGCTAGGCCTACCCACACAAGTGAGGGATCATTTTTATCGGGAGACTTGGGGGAACGCTGGGTGGAAGGAAATTTGTGGCTCCTCTCAGATTCCAGAACTTTCTGCCTCAGAAATATGAGGAACATGTGTTTTTGTAGCCAAATTTTGAGGTTTGCAAAGGATTCTGGGTAACAGAACCTGGTCAGAGCCCCACAAGACACCCCATCTTGGATTCCCCTAGGTCTCTAGTTTTAAAAAATGCACAGGTTTGGTAGGTTTCCCTAGCTGCCGGCTGAGCTAGAGGCCAAAATCTACAGGTAGGCACTTTGCAAAAAACACCTCTGTTTTCTTTAAAAAAATTGGATGTGTCCACATTGTGCTTTGGGGCATTTCCTGTCGCAGGCGCTAGGCCTACCCACACAAGTGAGGTATAATTTTTATCGGGAGACTTGGGGAAACGCTGGGTGGAAGGAACTTTGTGGCTCCTCTCAGATTCTAGAACTTTCTGCCACAGAATTGTGACGAACATGTGTTTTTTTAGCCAAATTTTGAGGTTTGCAAAGGATTCTGGGTAACAGAACCTGGTCAGAGCCCCACAAGTCACCCCATCTTGGATTCCCCTTGGTCTCTAGTTTTCAAAAATGCACAGGTTTGGTAGGTTTCCCTAGGTACCGGCTGAGCTGGAGGCCAAAATCTACAGATAGGCACTTTGCAAAAAACACCTCTGTTTTCTTTCAAAAAATTGGATGTGTCCGCGTTGCGCTCTGGGGCATTTCCTGTCGCGGGCGCTAGGCCTACCCACACAAGTGAGGTATCATTTTTATCAGGAGACATTGGGGAATGCTGGGTGGAAGGAAATTTGTGGCTCCTCTCAGATTCCAGAACTTTCTGCCACAGAAATGTGAGGAACATGTGTTTTTTTAGCCAAATTTTGAGGTTTGCAAAGGAATCTGGGTAACAGAACTTGATCAGAGCCCCACAAGTCACCCCATCTTGGATTCCCCTTGGTCTCTAGTTTTCAAAAATGCACAGGTTTGGTAGGTTTCCCTAGGTGTCGGCTGAGCTGGAGGCCAAAATCTACAGGTAGGCACTTTGCAAAAAACACCTCTGTTTTCTTTCAAAAAATTGGATGTGTCCACGTTGCGCTTTGGGGCATTTCCTGTCGCGGGCGCTAGGCCTACCCACACAAGTGAGGTATAATTTTTATCGGGAGACTTGGGGAAACGCTGGGTGGAAGGAAATTTGTGGCTCCTCTCAGATTCCAGAACTTTCTGCCACAGAAATGTGACGAACATGTGTTTTTTTATCCAAATTTTGAGGTTTGCAAAGGATTCTGGGTAACAGAACCTGGTCAGAGCCCCACAAGTCAACCCATCTTGGATTCCCCTTGGTCTCTAGTTTTAAAAAATGCACAGGTTTGGTAGGTTTCCCTAGGTGCCGGCTGAGCTGGAGGCCAAAATCTACAGGTAGGCACTTTGCAAAAAACACCTCTGTTTTCTTTCAAAAAATTGGATGTGTCCACATTGTGCTTTGGGGCATTTCCTGTCACAGGCGCTAGGCCTACCCACACAAGTGAGGTATCATTTTTATCAGGAGACATGGGGGAACGCTGGGTGGAAGGAAATTTGTGGCTCCTCTCAGATTCCAGAACTTTCTGCCACAGAAATGTGAGGAACATGTGTTTTTTTAGCCAAATTCTGAGGTTTGCATAGGATTCTGGGTAACAGAACCTGGTCAGAGCCCCACAAGTCACCCCATCTTGGATTCCCCTAGGTCTCTAGTTTTAAAAAATGCACAGGTTTGGTAGGTTTCCCCAGCTGCCGGCTGAGCTAGAGGACAAAATCTACAGGTAGGCACTTTGCAAAAAACACCTCTGTTTTCTTTCAAAAAATTGGATGTGTCCACATTGTGCTTTGGGGCATTTCCTGTCGCAGGCGCTAGGCCTACCCACACAAGTGAGGTATCATTTTTATCGGGAGACTTGGGGAAACGCTGGGTGGAAGGAAATTTGTGGCTCCTCTCAGATTCCAGAACTTTCTGCCACAGAAATGTGACGAACATGTGTTTTTTTATCCAAATTTTGAGGTTTGCAAAGGATTCTGGGTAACAGAACCTGGTCAGAGCCCCACAAGTCAACCCATCTTGGATTCCCCTTGGTCTCTAGTTTTAAAAAATGCACAGGTTTGGTAGGTTTCCCTAGGTGCCGGCTGAGCTGGAGGCCAAAATCTACAGGTAGGCACTTTGCAAAAAACACCTCTGTTTTCTTTCAAAAAATTGGATGTGTCCACATTGTGCTTTGGGGCATTTCCTGTCACAGGCGCTAGGCCTACCCACACAAGTGAGGTATCATTTTTATCAGGAGACATGGGGGAACGCTGGGTGGAAGGAAATTTGTGGCTCCTCTCAGATTCCAGAACTTTCTGCCACAGAAATGTGAGGAACATGTGTTTTTTTAGCCAAATTCTGAGGTTTGCATAGGATTCTGGGTAACAGAACCTGGTCAGAGCCCCACAAGTCACCCCATCTTGGATTCCCCTAGGTCTCTAGTTTAAAAAAATGCACAGGTTTGGTAGGTTTCCCTAGCTGCCGGCTGAGCTAGAGGCCAAAATCTACAGGTAGGCACTTTGCAAAAAACACCTCTGTTTTCTTTCAAAAAATTGATGTGTCCACATTGTGCTTTGGGGCATTTCCTGTCGCAGGCGCTAGGCCTACCCACACAAGTGAGGTATCATTTTTATCGGGAGACTTGGGGAAACGCTGGGTGGAAGGAACTTTGTGGCTCCTCTCAGATTCTAGAACTTTCTGCCACAGAATTGTGACGAACATGTGTTTTTTTAGCCAAATTTTGAGGTTTGCAAAGGATTCTGGGTAACAGAACCTGGTCAGAGCCCCACAAGTCACCTCATCTTGGATTCCCCTTGGTCTCTAGTTTTCAAAAATGCACAGGTTTGGTAGGTTTCCCTAGGTACCGGCTGAGCTGGAGGCCAAAATCTACAGATAGGCACTTTGCAAAAAACACCTCTGTTTTCCTTAAAAAAATTGGATGTGTCCACGTTGCGCTTTGGGGCATTTCCTGTCGCGGGCGCTAGGCCTACCCACACAAAAGAGGTATCATTTATATCAGGAGACATGGGGGAACGCTGGGTGGAAGGAAATTTGTGGCTCCTCTCAGATTCCGGAACTTTCTGCCACAGAAATGTGACGAACATGTGTTTTTTTAGCCAAATTTTGAGGTTTGCAAAGGATTCTGGGTAACAGAACCTGGTCAGAGCCCCACAAGTCACCCCATCTTGGATTCCCCTTGGTCTCTAGTTTTCAAAAATGCACAGGTTTGGTAGGTTTCCCTAGGTGCCGGCTGAGCTGGAGGCCAAAATCTACAGGTAGGCACTTTGCAAAAAACACCTCTGTTTTCTTTCCAAAAATTGGATGTGTCCACATTGTGCTTTGGGGCATTTCCTGTCACAGGCGCTAGGCCTACCCACACAAGTGAGGTATCATTTTTATCGGGAGACTTGGGGAAACGCTGGGTGGAAGGAAATTTGTGGCTCCTCTCAGATTCCGGAACTTTCTGCCAGAGAAATGTGACGAACATGTGTTTTTTTAGCCAAATTTTGAGGTTTGCAAAGGATTCTGGGTAACAGAACCTGGTCAGAGCCCCACAAGTCACCCCATCTTGGATTCCCCTAGGTCTCTAGTTTTCAAAAATGCACAGGTTTGGTAGGTTTCCCTAGCTGCCGGCTGAGCTAGAGGCCAAAATCTACAGGTAGGCACTTTGCAAAAAACACCTCTGTTTTCTTTCAAAAAATTGGATGTGTCCACATTGTGCTTTGGGGCATTTCCTGTCGCAGGCACTAGGCCTACCCATACAAGTGAGGTATCATTTTTATCGGGAGACTTGGGGAAATGCTGGGTGGAAGGAAATTTGTGGCTCCTCTCAGATTCTAGAACTTTCTGCCACAGAATTGTGACGAACATGTGTTTTTTTAGCCAAATTTTGAAGTTTGCAAAGGATTCTGGGTAACAGAACCTGGTCAGAGCCCCACAAGTCACCCCATCTTGGATTCCCCTTGGTCTCTAGTTTTCAAAAATGCACAGGTTTGGTAGGTTTCCCTAGGTGCCGGCTGAGCTGGAGGCCAAAATCTACAGGTAGGTACTTTGCAAAAAACACCTCTGTTTTCTTTCAAAAAATTGGATGTGTCCACGTTGTGCTTTGGGGCATTTCCTGTCGCAGGCGCTAGGCCTACCCACACAAATGAGGTATAATTTTTATCAGGAGACATGGGGGAACGCTGGGTGGAAGGAAATTTGTGGCTCCTCTCAGATTCCAGAACTTTCTGCCACAGAAATGTGAGGAACATGTGTTTTTTTAGCCAAATTTTGAGGTTTGCAAAGGATTCTGGGTAACAGAACCTGGTCAGAGCCCCACAAGTCACCCCATCTTGAATTCCCCTTGGTCTCTAGTTTTCAAAAATGCACAGGTTTGGTAGGTTTCCCTAGGTGCCGGCTTAGCTAGAGGCCAAAATCTACAGGTAGGCACTTTGCGAAAAACACCTCTGTTTTCTTTCAAAAAATTGGATGTGTCCACGTTGCGCTTTGGGGCATTTCCTGTCGCAGGCGCTAGGCCTACCCACACAAGTGAGGTATCATTTATATCAGGAGACATGGGGGAACGCTGGGTGGAAGGAAATTTGTGGCTCCTCTCAGATTCCAGAACTTTCTGCCACAGAAATGTGAGGAACATGTGTTTTTTTAGCTAAATTTTGAGGTTTGCAAAGGATTCTGGGTAACAGAACCTGGTCAGAGCCCCACAAGTCACCCCATCTTGGATTCCCCTAGGTCTCTAGTTTTCAAATATGCACAGGTTTGGTAGGTTTCCCTAGGTGCCGGCTTAGCTAGAGGCCAAAATCTACAGGTAGGCACTTTGCGAAAAACACCTCTGTTTTCTTTCAAAAAATTGGATGTGTCCAAGTTGCGCTTTGGGGCATTTCCTGTCGCGGGCGCTAGGCCTAGCCACACAAGTGAGGGATCATTTTTATCGGGAGACTTGGGGGAACGCTGGGTGGAAGGAAATTTGTGGCTCCTCTCAGATTCCAGAACTTTCTGCCTCAGAAATATGAGGAACATGTGTTTTTGTAGCCAAATTTTGAGGTTTGCAAAGGATTCTGGGTAACAGAACCTGGTCAGAGCCCCACAAGACACCCCATCTTGGATTCCCCTAGGTCTCTAGTTTTAAAAAATGCACAGGTTTGGTAGGTTTCCCTAGCTGCCGGCTGAGCTAGAGGCCAAAATCTACAGGTAGGCACTTTGCAAAAAACACCTCTGTTTTCTTTAAAAAAATTGGATGTGTCCACATTGTGCTTTGGGGCATTTCCTGTCGCAGGCGCTAGGCCTACCCACACAAGTGAGGTATAATTTTTATCGGGAGACTTGGGGAAACGCTGGGTGGAAGGAACTTTGTGGCTCCTCTCAGATTCTAGAACTTTCTGCCACAGAATTGTGACGAACATGTGTTTTTTTAGCCAAATTTTGAGGTTTGCAAAGGATTCTGGGTAACAGAACCTGGTCAGAGCCCCACAAGTCACCCCATCTTGGATTCCCCTTGGTCTCTAGTTTTCAAAAATGCACAGGTTTGGTAGGTTTCCCTAGGTACCGGCTGAGCTGGAGGCCAAAATCTACAGATAGGCACTTTGCAAAAAACACCTCTGTTTTCTTTCAAAAAATTGGATGTGTCCGCGTTGCGCTCTGGGGCATTTCCTGTCGCGGGCGCTAGGCCTACCCACACAAGTGAGGGATCATTTTTATCGGGAGACTTGGGGGAACGCTGGGTGTAAGGAAATTTGTGGCTCCTCTCAGATTCCAGAACTTTCTGCCACAGAAATGTGACGAACATGTGTTGTTTTAGCCAAATTTTGAGGTTTGCAAAGGATTCTGGGTAACAGAACCTGGTCAGAGCCCCACAAGTCACCCCATCTTGGATTCCCCTTGGTCTCTAGTTTTCAAAAATGCACAGGTTTGGTAGGTTTCCCTAGGTGCCGGCTGAGCTGGAGGCCAAAATCTACAGGTAGGCACTTTGCAAAAAACACCTCTGTTTTCTTTCAAAAAATTGGATGTGTCCACGTTGCGCTTTGGGGCATTTCCTGTCGCAGGCGCTAGGCCTACCCACACAAGTGAGGTATCATTTATATCAGGAGACATGGGGGAACGCTGGGTGGAAGGAAATTTGTGGCTCCTCTCAGATTCCAGAACTTTCTGCCACAGAAATGTGAGGAACATGTGTTTTTTTAGCTAAATTTTGAGGTTTGCAAAGGATTCTGGGTAACAGAACCTGGTCAGAGCCCCACAAGTCACCCCATCTTGGATTCCCCTAGGTCTCTAGTTTTCAAATATGCACAGGTTTGGTAGGTTTCCCTAGGTGCCGGCTTAGCTAGAGGCCAAAATCTACAGGTAGGCACTTTGCGAAAAACACCTCTGTTTTCTTTCAAAAAATTGGATGTGTCCACGTTGCGCTTTGGGGCATTTCCTGTCGCGGGCGCTAGGCCTACCCACACAAGTGAGGGATCATTTTTATCGGGAGACTTGGGGGAACGCTGGGTGGAAGGAAATTTGTGGCTCCTCTCAGATTCCAGAACTTTCTGCCTCAGAAATATGAGGAACATGTGTTTTTGTAGCCAAATTTTGAGGTTTGCAAAGGATTCTGGGTAACAGAACCTGGTCAGAGCCCCACAAGACACCCCATCTTGGATTCCCCTAGGTCTCTAGTTTTAAAAAATGCACAGGTTTGGTAGGTTTCCCTAGCTGCCGGCTGAGCTAGAGGCCAAAATCTACAGGTAGGCACTTTGCAAAAAACACCTCTGTTTTCTTTAAAAAAATTGGATGTGTCCACATTGTGCTTTGGGGCATTTCCTGTCGCAGGCGCTAGGCCTACCCACACAAGTGAGGTATAATTTTTATCGGGAGACTTGGGGAAACGCTGGGTGGAAGGAACTTTGTGGCTCCTCTCAGATTCTAGAACTTTCTGCCACAGAATTGTGACGAACATGTGTTTTTTTAGCCAAATTTTGAGGTTTGCAAAGGATTCTGGGTAACAGAACCTGGTCAGAGCCCCACAAGTCACCCCATCTTGGATTCCCCTTGGTCTCTAGTTTTCAAAAATGCACAGGTTTGGTAGGTTTCCCTAGGTACCGGCTGAGCTGGAGGCCAAAATCTACAGATAGGCACTTTGCAAAAAACACCTCTGTTTTCTTTCAAAAAATTGGATGTGTCCGCGTTGCGCTCTGGGGCATTTCCTGTCGCGGGCGCTAGGCCTACCCACACAAGTGAGGTATCATTTTTATCAGGAGACATTGGGGAATGCTGGGTGGAAGGAAATTTGTGGCTCCTCTCAGATTCCAGAACTTTCTGCCACAGAAATGTGAGGAACATGTGTTTTTTTAGCCAAATTTTGAGGTTTGCAAAGGAATCTGGGTAACAGAACTTGATCAGAGCCCCACAAGTCACCCCATCTTGGATTCCCCTTGGTCTCTAGTTTTCAAAAATGCACAGGTTTGGTAGGTTTCCCTAGGTGTCGGCTGAGCTGGAGGCCAAAATCTACAGGTAGGCACTTTGCAAAAAACACCTCTGTTTTCTTTCAAAAAATTGGATGTGTCCACGTTGCGCTTTGGGGCATCTCCTGTCGCGGGCGCTAGGCCTACCCACACAAGTGAGGTATCATTTATATCAGGAGACATGGGGGAACGCTGGGTGGAAGGAAATTTGTGGCTCCTCTCAGATTCCAGAACTTTCTGCCACAGAAATGTGAGGAACATGTGTTTTTTTAGCTAAATTTTGAGGTTTGCAAAGGATTCTGGGTAACAGAACCTGGTCAGAGCCCCACAAGTCACCCCATCTTGGATTCCCCTAGGTCTCTATTTTTAAAAAATGCACAGGTTTGGTAGGTTTCCCCAGCTGCCGGCTGAGCTAGAGGACAAAATCTACAGGTAGGCACTTTGCAAAAAACACCTCTGTTTTCTTTCAAAAAATTGGATGTGTCCACATTGTGCTTTGGGGCATTTCCTGTCGCAGGCGCTAGGCCTACCCACACAAGTGAGGTATCATTTTTATCAGGAGACTTGGGGAAACGCTGGGTGGAAGGAAATTTGTGGCTCCTCTCAGATTCCAGAACTTTCTGCCACAGAAATGTGACGAACATGTGTTTTTTTATCCAAATTTTGAGGTTTGCAAAGGATTCTGGGTAACAGAACCTGGTCAGAGCCCCACAAGTCACCCCATCTTGGATTCCCCTAGGTCTCTAGTTTTCAAAAATGCACAGGTTTGGTAGGTTTCCCTAGGTGCCGGCTTAGCTAGAGGCCAAAATCTACAGGTAGGCACTTTGCGAAAAACACCTCTGTTTTCTTTCAAAAAATTGGATGTGTCCACGTTGCGCTTTGGGGCATTTCCTGTCGCGGGCGCTAGGCCTACCCACACAAGTGAGGGATCATTTTTATCGGGAGACTTGGGGGAACGCTGGGTGTAAGGAAATTTGTGGCTCCTCTCAGATTCCAGAACTTTCTGCCACAGAAATGTGACGAACATGTGTTTTTTTAGCCAAATTTTGAGGTTTGCAAAGGATTCTGGGTAACAGAACCTGGTCAGAGCCCCACAAGTCACCCCATCTTGGATTCCCCTTGGTCTCTAGTTTTCAAAAATGCACAGGTTTGGTAGGTTTCCCTAGGTGCCGGCTGAGCTGGAGGCCAAAATCTACAGGTAGGCACTTTGCAAAAAACACCTCGGTTTTCTTTCAAAAAATTGGATGTGTCCACGTTGTGCTTTGGGGCATTTGCTGTCGCGGGCGCTAGGCCTACCCACACAAGTGAGGTATCATTTTTATCAGGAGACATGGGGGAACGCTGGGTGGAAGGAAATTTGTGGCTCCTCTCAGATTCCAGAACTTTCTGCCACAGAAATGTGAGGAACATGTGTTTTTTTAGCCAAATTTTGAGGTTTGCAAAGGATTCTGGGTAACAGAACCTGGTCAGAGCCCCACAAGTCACCCCATCTTGGATTCCCCTTGGTCTCTAGTTTTCAAAAATGCACAGGTTTGGTAGGTTTCCCTAGGTGCCGGCTTAGCTAGAGGCCAAAATCTACAGGTAGGCACTTTGCGAAAAACACCTCTGTTTTCTTTCAAAAAATTGGATGTGTCCACGTTGCGCTTTGGGGCATTTCCTGTCGCGGGCGCTAGGCCTACCCACACAAGTGAGGGATCATTTTTATCGGGAGACTTGGGGGAACGCTGGGTGTAAGGAAATTTGTGGTTCCTCTCAGATTCCAGAAATTTCTGCCACAGAAATATGAGGAACATGTGTTTTTGTAGCCAAATTTTGAGGTTTGCAAAGGATTCTGGGTAACAGAACCTGGTCAGAGTCCCACAAGTCACCCCATCTTGGATTCCCCTAGGTCTCTAGTTTTCAAAAATGCACAGGTTTGGTATGTTTCCCTAGCTGCCGGCTGAGCTAGAGGCCAAAATCTACAGGTAGGCACTTTGCAATAAACACCTCTGTTTTCTTTCAAAAAAATTGGATGTGTCCACATTGTGCTTTGGGGCATTTCCTGTCGCAGGCGCTAGGCCTACCCACACAAGTGAGGTATCATTTTTATCGGGAGACTTGGGGAAACGCTGGGTGGAAGGAAATTTGTGGCTCCTCTCAGATTCCAGAACTTTCTGCCACAGAAATGTGACGAACATGTGTTTTTTTAGCCAAATTTTGAGGTTTGCAAAGGATTCTGGGTAACAGAACCTGGTCAGAGCCCCACAAGTCACCCCATCTTGGATTCCCCTTGGTCTCTAGTTTTCAAAAATGCACAGGTTTGGTAGGTTTCCCTAGGTGCCGGCTGGGCTGGAGGCCAAAATCTACAGGTAGGCACTTTGCAAAAAACACCTCTGATTTCTTTCAAAAAATTGGATGTGTCCACATTGTGCTTTGTGGCATTTCCTGTCACAGGCGCTAGGCCTACCCACACAAGTGAGGTATCATTTTTATCGGGAGACTTGGGGAAACGCTGGGTGGAAGGAAATTTGTGGCTCCTCTCAGATTCCGGAACTTTCTGCCACAGAAATGTGACGAACATGTGATTTTTTAGCCAAATTTTGAGGTTTGCAAAGGATTCTGGGTAACAGAACCTGGTCAGAGCCCCGCAAGTCACCCCATCTTGGATTCCCCTTGGTCTCTAGTTTTCAAAAATGCACAGGTTTGGTAGGTTTCCCTAGGTGCCGGCTGAGTTGGAGGCCAAAATCTACAGGTAGGCACTTTGCAAAAAACACCTCTGTTTTCTTTCAAAAAATTGGATGTGTCCACGTTGCGCTTTGGGGCATTTCCTGTCGCGGGCGCTAGGCCTACCCACACAAGTGAGGTATCATTTAAATCAGGAGACATGGGGGAACGCTGGGTGGAAGGAAATTTGTGGCTCCTCTCAGATTCCAGAACTTTCTGCCACAGAAATGTGAGGAACATGTGTTTTTTTAGCTAAATTTTGAGGTTTGCAAAGGATTCTGGGTAACAGAACCTGGTCAGAGCCCCACAAGTCACCCCATCTTGGATTCCCCTAGGTCTCTAGTTTTCAAATATGCACAGGTTTGGTAGGTTTCCCTAGGTGCCGGCTTAGCTAGAGGCCAAAATCTACAGGTAGGCACTTTACGAAAAACACCTCTGTTTTCTTTCAAAAAATTGGATGTGTCCACGTTGCGCTTTGGGGCATTTCCTGTCGCGGGCCCTAGGCCTACCCACACAAGTGAGGGATCATTTTTATCGGGAGACTTGGGGGAACGCTGGGTGTAAGGACATTTGTGGCTCCTCTCAGATTCCAGAACTTTCTGCCACAGAAATATGAGGAACATGTGTTTTTGTAGCCAAATTTTGAGGTTTGCAAAGGATTCTGGGTAACAGAACCTGGTCAGAGCCCCACAAGTCACCCCATCTTGGATTCCCCTAGGTCTCTAGTTTTAAAAAATACACAGGTTTGGTAGGTTTCCCTAGCTGCCGGCTGAGCTAGAGGCCAAAATCTACAGGTAGGCACTTTGCAAAAAACACCTCTGTTTTCTTTCAAAAAATTGGATGTTGTCCACATTGTGCTTTGGGGCATTTCCTGTCGCAGGCGCTAGGCCTACCCACACAAGTGAGGTATCATTTTTATCGGGAGACTTGGGGAAACGCTGGGTGGAAGGAAATTTGTGGCTCCTCTCAGATTCCAGAACTTTCTGCCACAGAAATGTGACGAACATGTGTTTTTTTAGCCAAATTTTGAGGTTTGCAAAGGATTCTGGGTAACAGAATCTGGTCAGAGCCCCACAAGTCACCCCATCTTGGATTCCCCTTGGTCTCTAGTTTTCAAAAATGCACAGGTTTGGTAGGTTTCCCTAGGTGCCGGCTGAGCTGGAGGCCAAAATCTACAGGTAGGCACTTTGCAAAAAACACCTCTGTTTTCTTTCAAAAAATTGGATGTGTCCACGTTGCGCTTTGGGGCATTTCCTGTCGCGGGCGCTAGGCCTACCCACACAAGTGAGGTATCATTTTTATCAGGAGACATGGGGGAACGCTGGGTGGAAGGAAATTTGTGGCTCCTCTCAGATTCCAGAACTTTCTGCCACAGAAATGTGAGGAACATGTGTTTTTTTAGCCAAATTCTGAGGTTTGCATAGGATTCTGGGTAACAGAACCTGGTCAGAGCCCCACAAGTCACCCCATCTTGGATTCCCCTAGGTCTCTAGTGATCAAAAATGCACAGGTTTGGTAGGTTTCCCTAGCTGCCGGCTGAGCTGGAGGCCAAAATCTACAGGTAGGCACTTTGCAAAAAACACCTCTGTTTTCTTTCAAAAAATTGGATGTGTCCACGTTGTGCTTTGGGGAATTTCCTTTCGCGGGCGCTAGGCCTACCCACACAAGTGAGGTATCATTTTTATCCGGAGACATGGGGGAACGCTGGGTGGAAGGAAATTTGTGGCTCCTCTCAGATTCCAGAACTTTCTGCCACAGAAATGTGAGGAACATGTGTTTTTTTAGCCAAATTTTGAGGTTTGCAAAGGATTCTGGGTAACAGAACCTGGTCAGAGCCCCACAAGTCACCCCATCTTGGATTCCCCTTCGTCTCTAGTTTTCAAAAATGCAAAGGTTTGGTAGGTTTCCCTAGGTGCCGGCTGAGCTGGAGGCCAAAATCTACAGGTAGGCACTTTGCAAAAAACACCTCTCTTCTCTTTCAAAAAATTGGATGTGTCCACATTGTGCTTTGGGGCATTTCCTGTCGCAGGCGCTAGGCCTACCCACACAAGTGAGGTATCATTTTTATCAGGAGACTTGGGGAAAAGCTGGGTGGAAGGAAATTTGTGGCCCCACTCAGATTCTAGAACTTTCTGCCACAGAATTGTGACGAACATGTGTTTTTTTAGCCAAAGTTTGAGGTTTGCAAAGGATTCTGGGTAACAGAACCTGGTCAGAGCCCCACAAGTCACCCCATCTTGGATTCCCCTTGGTCTCTAGTTTTCAAAAATGCACAGGTTTGGTAGGTTTCCCTAGGTGCCGGCTGAGCTGGAGGCCAAAATCTACAGGTAGGCACTTTGCAAAAAACACCTCTGTTTTCTTTCAAAAAATTGGATGTGTCCACGTTGCGCTTTGGGGCATTTCCTGTCGCGGGCGCTAGGCCTACCCACACAAGTGAGGTATCATTTAAATCAGGAGACATGGGGGAACGCTGGGTGGAAGGAAATTTGTGGCTCCTCTCAGATTCCAGAACTTTCTGCCACAGAAATGTGAGGAACATGTGTTTTTTTAGCTAAATTTTGAGGTTTGCAAAGGATTCTGGGTAACAGAACCTGGTCAGAGCCCCACAAGTCACCCCATCTTGGATTCCCCTAGGTCTCTAGTTTTCAAATATGCACAGGTTTGGTAGGTTTCCCTAGGTGCCGGCTTAGCTAGAGGCCAAAATCTACAGGTAGGCACTTTACGAAAAACACCTCTGTTTTCTTTCAAAAAATTGGATGTGTCCACGTTGCGCTTTGGGGCATTTCCTGTCGCGGGCCCTAGGCCTACCCACACAAGTGAGGGATCATTTTTATCGGGAGACTTGGGGGAACGCTGGGTGTAAGGAAATTTGTGGCTCCTCTCAGATTCCAGAACTTTCTGCCACAGAAATATGAGGAACATGTGTTTTTGTAGCCAAATTTTGAGGTTTGCAAAGGATTCTGGGTAACAGAACCTGGTCAGAGCCCCACAAGTCACCCCATCTTGGATTCCCCTAGGTCTCTAGTTTTAAAAAATGCACAGGTTTGGTATGTTTCCCTAGCTGCCGGCTGAGCTAGAGGCCAAAATCTACAGGTAGGCACTTTGCAAAAAACACCTCTGTTTTCTTTCAAAAAATTGGATGTTGTCCACATTGTGCTTTGGGGCATTTCCTGTCGCAGGCGCTAGGCCTACCCACACAAGTGAGGTATCATTTTTATCGGGAGACTTGGGGAAACGCTGGGTGGAAGGAAATTTGTGGCTCCTCTCAGATTCCAGAACTTTCTGCCACAGAAATGTGACGAACATATGTTTTTTTAGCCAAATTTTGAGGTTTGCAAAGGATTCTGGGTAACAGAATCTGGTCAGAGCCCCACAAGTCACCCCATCTTGGATTCCCCTTGGTCTCTAGTTTTCAAAAATGCACAGGTTTGGTAGGTTTCCCTAGGTGCCGGCTGAGCTGGAGGCCAAAATCTACAGGTAGGCACTTTGCAAAAAACACCTCTGTTTTCTTTCAAAAAATTGGATGTGTCCACGTTGCGCTTTGGGGCATTTCCTGTCGCGGGCGCTAGGCCTACCCACACAAGTGAGGTATCATTTTTATCAGGAGACATGGGGGAACGCTGGGTGGAAGGAAATTTGTGGCTCCTCTCAGATTCCAGAACTTTCTGCCACAGAAATGTGAGGAACATGTGTTTTTTTAGCCAAATTCTGAGGTTTGCATAGGATTCTGGGTAACAGAACCTGGTCAGAGCCCCACAAGTCACCCCATCTTGGATTCCCCTAGGTCTCTAGTGATCAAAAATGCACAGGTTTGGTAGGTTTCCCTAGCTGCCGGCTGAGCTGGAGGCCAAAATCTACAGGTAGGCACTTTGCAAAAAACACCTCTGTTTTCTTTCAAAAAATTGGATGTGTCCACGTTGTGCTTTGGGGAATTTCCTTTCGCGGGCGCTAGGCCTACCCACACAAGTGAGGTATCATTTTTATCCGGAGACATGGGGGAACGCTGGGTGGAAGGAAATTTGTGGCTCCTCTCAGATTCCAGAACTTTCTGCCACAGAAATGTGAGGAACATGTGTTTTTTTAGCCAAATTTTGAGGTTTGCAAAGGATTCTGGGTAACAGAACCTGGTCAGAGCCCCACAAGTCACCCCATCTTGGATTCCCCTTCGTCTCTAGTTTTCAAAAATGCAAAGGTTTGGTAGGTTTCCCTAGGTGCCGGCTGAGCTGGAGGCCAAAATCTACAGGTAGGCACTTTGCAAAAAACACCTCTCTTCTCTTTCAAAAAATTGGATGTGTCCACATTGTGCTTTGGGGCATTTCCTGTCGCAGGCGCTAGGCCTACCCACACAAGTGAGGTATCATTTTTATCAGGAGACTTGGGGAAAAGCTGGGTGGAAGGAAATTTGTGGCTCCACTCAGATTCTAGAACTTTCTGCCACAGAATTGTGACGAACATGTGTTTTTTTAGCCAAAGTTTGAGGTTTGCAAAGGATTCTGGGTAACAGAACCTGGTCAGAGCCCCACAAGTCACCCCATCTTGGATTCCCCTTGGTCTCTAGTTTTAAAAAATGCACAGGTTTGGTAGGTTTCCTAGGTGCCGGCTGAGCTGGAGGCCAAAATCTACAGGTAGTCACTTTGCAAAAAACACCTCTGTTTTCTTTCAAAAAATTGGATGTGTCCACGTTGGTCTTTGGGGCATTTCCTGTTGCGGGCGCTAGGCCTACCCACACAAGTGAGGTATCATTTTTATCAGGAGACATGGGGGAACGCTGGGTGGAAGGAAATTTGTGGCTCCTCTCAGATTCCAGAACTTTCTGCCACAGAAATGTGAGGAACATGTGTTTTTTAGCCAAATTTTGAGGTTTGCAAAGGATTCTGGGTAACAGAACCTGGTAAGAGCCCCACAAGTCACCCAATCTTGGATTCCCCTTCGTCTCTAGTTTTAAAAAATGCACAGGTTTGGTAGGTTTCCCTAGGTGCCGGCTGAGCTGGAGGCCAAAATCTACAGGTAGGCACTTTGCAAAAAACACCGCTGTTTTCTTTAAAAAAATTGGATGTGTCCACATTGTGCTTTGGGGCATTTCCTGTCGCAGGCGCTAGGCCTACCAACACAAGTGAGGTATCATTTTTATCAGGAGACTTGGGGAAACGCTGGGTGGAAGGAAATTTGTTGCTCCTCTCAGATTCCAGAACTTTCTGCCACAGAATTGTGACGAACATGTGTTTTTTTAGCCAAAGTTTGAGGTTTGCAAAGGATTCTGGGTAACAGAACCTGGTCAGAGCCCCACAAGTCACCCCATCTTGGATTCCCCTTGGTCTCTAGTTTTAAAAAATGCACAGGTTTGGTAGGTTTCCTAGGTGCCGGCTGAGCTGGAGGCCAAAATGTACAGGTAGGCACTTTGCAAAAAACACCTCTGTTTTCTTTCAAAAAATTGGATGTGTCCACGTTGGTCTTTGGGGCATTTCCTGTCGCGGGCGCTAGGCCTACCCACACAAATGAGGTATAATTTTTATCAGGAGACATGGGGGAACGCTGGGTGGAAGGAAATTTGTGGCTCCTCTCAGATTCCAGAACTTTCTGCCACAGAAATGTGAGGAACATGTGTTTTTTTAGCCAAATTTTGAGGTTTGCAAAGGATTCTGGGTAACAGAACCTGGTCAGAGCCCCACAAGTCACCCCATCTTGGATTCCCCTTCGTCTCTAGTTTTCAAAAATGCAAAGGTTTGGTAGGTTTCACTAGGTGCCGGCTGAGCTGGAGGCCAAAATCTACAGGTAGGCACTTTGCAAAAAACACCTCTCTTCTCTTTCAAAAAATTGGATGTGTCCACATTGTGCTTTGGGGCATTTCCTGTCGCAGGCGCTAGGCCTACCCACACAAGTGAGGTAGCATTTTTATCAGGAGACTTGGGGAAAAGCTGGGTGGAAGGAAATTTGTGGCTCCACTCAGATTCTAGAACTTTCTGCCACAGAATTGTGACGAACATGTGTTTTTTTAGCCAAAGTTTGAGGTTTGCAAAGGATTCTGGGTAACAGAACCTGGTCAGAGCCCCACAAGTCACCCCATCTTGGATTCCCCTTGGTCTCTAGTTTTAAAAAATGCACAGGTTTGGTAGGTTTCCTAGGTGCCGGCTGAGCTGGAGGCCAAAATCTACAGGTAGTCACTTTGCAAAAAACACCTCTGTTTTCTTTCAAAAAATTGGATGTGTCCACGTTGGTCTTTGGGGCATTTCCTGTCGCGGGCGCTAGGCCTACCCACACAAGTGAGGTATCATTTTTATCAGGAGACATGGGGGAACGCTGGGTGGAAGGAAATTTGTGGCTCCTCTCAGATTCCAGAACTTTCTGCCACAGAAATGTGAGGAACATGTGTTTTTTAGCCAAATTTTGAGGTTTGCAAAGGATTCTGGGTAACAGAACCTGGTCAGAGCCCCACAAGTCACCCAATCTTGGATTCCCCTTCGTCTCTAGTTTTAAAAAATGCACAGGTTTGGTAGGTTTCCCTAGGTGCCGGCTGAGCTGGAGGCCAAAATCTACAGGTAGGCACTTTGCAAAAAACACCGCTGTTTTCTTTCAAAAAATTGGATGTGTCCACATTGTGCTTTGGGGCATTTCCTGTCGCAGGCGCTAGGCCTACCCACACAAGTGAGGTATCATTTTTATCAGGAGACTTGGGGAAACGCTGGGTGGAAGGAAATTTGTTGCTCCTCTCAGATTCCAGAACTTTCTGCCACAGAATTGTGACGAACATGTGTATTTTTAGCCAAAGTTTGAGGTTTGCAAAGGATTCTGGGTAACAGAACCTGGTCAGAGCCCCACAAGTCACCCCATCTTGGATTCCCCTTGGTCTCTAGTTTTAAAAAATGCACAGGTTTGGTAGGTTTCCTAGGTGCCGGCTGAGCTGGAGGCCAAAATCTACAGGTAGGCACTTTGCAAAAAACACCTCTGTTTTCTTTCAAAAAATTGGATGTGTCCACGTTGGTCTTTGGGGCATTTCCTGTCGCGGGCGCTAGGCCTACCCACACAAATGAGGTATAATTTTTATCAGGAGACATGGGGGAACGCTGGGTGGAAGGAAATTTGTGGCTCCTCTCAGATTCCAGAACTTTCTGCCACAGAAATGTGAGGAACATTTGTTTTTTTAGCCAAATTCTGAGGTTTGCATAGGATTCTGGGTAACAGAACCTGGTCAGAGCCCCACAAGTCACCCCATCTTGGATTCCCCTAGGTCTCTAGTTTTCAAAAATGCACAGGTTTGGTAGGTTTCCCTAGCTTCCGGCTGAGCTGGAGGCCAAAATCTACAGGTAGGCACTTTGCAAAAAACACCTCTGTTTTCTTTCAAAAAATTGGATGTGTCCACGTTGTGCTTTGGGGCATTTCCTGTCGCGGGCGCTAGGCCTACCCACACAAGTGAGGTATCATTTTTATCCGGAGACATGGGGGAACGCTGGGTGGAAGGAAATTTGTGGCTCCTCTCAGATTCCAGAACTTTCTGCCACAGAAATGTGAGGAACATGTGTTTTTTAGCCAAATTTTGAGGTTTGCAAAGGAGTCTGGGTAACAGAACCTGGTCAGAGCCCCACAAGTCACCCCATCTTGGATTCCCCTTCGTCTCTAGTTTTAAAAAATGCACAGGTTTGGTAGGTTTCCCTAGGTGCCGGCTGAGCTGGAGGCCAAAATCTACAGGTAGGCACTTTGCAAAAAACACCGCTGTTTTCTTTCAAAAAATTGGATGTGTCCACATTGTGCTTTGGGGCATTTCCTGTCGCAGGCGCTAGGCCTACCCACACAAGTGAGGTATCATTTTTATCAGGAGACTTGGGGAAACGCTGGGTGGAAGGAAATTTGTTGCTCCTCTCAGATTCCAGAACTTTCTGCCACAGAATTGTGACGAACATGTGTTTTTTTAGCCAAAGTTTGAGGTTTGCAAAGGATTCTGGGTAACAGAACCTGGTCAGAGCCCCACAAGTCACCCCATCTTGGATTCCCCTTGGTCTCTAGTTTTAAAAAATGCACAGGTTTGGTAGGTTTCCCTAGGTGCCGGCTGAGCTGGAGGCCAAAATCTACAGGTAGGCACTTTGCAAAAAACACCTCTGTTTTCTTTCAAAAAATTGGATGTGTCCACGTTGCGCTTTGGGGCATTTCCTGTCGCGGGCGCTAGGCCTACCCACACAAGTGAGGTATCATTTTTATCAGGAGACATGGGGGAACGCTGGGTGGAAGGAAATTTGTGGCTCCTCTCAGATTCCAGAACTTTCTGCCACAGAAATGTGAGGAACATGTGTTTTTTTAGCCAAATTCTAAGGTTTGCATAGGATTCTGGGTAACAGAACCTGGTCAGACCCCCACAAGTCACCCCATCTTGGATTCCTCTAGGTCTCTAGTTTTCAAAAATGCACAGGTTTGGTAGGTTTCCCTAGCTGCCGGCTGAGCTAGAGGCCAAAATCTACAGGTAGGCACTTTGCAAAAAACACCTCTGTTTTCTTTCAAAAAATTGTATGTGTCCACATTGTGCTTTGGGGCATTTCCTGTCGCAGGCGCTAGGCCTACCCACACAAGTGAGGTATCATTTTTATCGGGAGACTTGGGGAAACGCTGGGTGGAAGGAAATTTGTGGCTCCTCTCAGATTCTAGAACTTTCTGCCACAGAATTGTGACGAACATGTGTTTTTTTATCCAAATTTTGAGGTTTGCAAAGGATTCTGGGTAACAGAACCTGGTCAGAGCCCCACAAGTCACCCCATCTTGGATTCCCCTTGGTCTCTAGTTTTCAAAAATGCACAGGTTTGGTAGTTTTCCCTAGGTGCCGGCTGAGCTGGAGGCCAAAATCTACAGATAGGCACTTTGCAAAAAACATCTCTGTTTTCTTTCAAAAAATTGGATGTGTCCACGTTGCGCTTTGGGGCATTTCCTGTCGCGGGCGCTAGGCCTACCCACACAAGTGAGGTATCATTTTTATCAGGAGACATGGGGGAATGCTGGGTGGAAGGAAATTTGTGGCTCCTCTCAGATTCCAGAACTTTCTGCCACAGAAATGTGAGGAACATGTGTTTTTTTAGCCAAATTTTGAGGTTTGCAAAGGATTCTGGGTAACAGAACCTGGTCAGAGCCCCACAAGTCACCCCATCTTGGATTCCCCTAGGTCTCTAGTTTTCAAATATGCACAGGTTTGGTAGGTTTCCCTAGGTGCCGGCTTAGCTAGAGGCCAAAATCTACAGGTAGGCACTTTGCGAAAAACACCTCTGTTTTCTTTCAAAAAATTGGATGTGTCCACGTTGCGCTTTGGGGCATTTCCTGTCGCGGGCGCTAGGCCTACCCACACAAGTGAGGGATCATTTTTATCGGGAGACTTGGGGGAACGCTGTGTGTAAGGAAATTTGTGGCTCCTCTCAGATTCCAGAACTTTCTGCCACAGAAATATGAGGAACATGTGTTTTTGTAGCCAAATTTTGAGGTTTGCAAAGGATTCTGGGTAACAGAACCTGGTCAGAGCCCCACAAGTCACCCCATCTTGGATTCTCTAGGTCTCTAGTTTTCAAAAATGCACAGGTTTGGTAGGTTTCCCTAGCTGCCGGCTGAGCTAGAGGCCAAAATCTACAGGTAGGCACTTTGCAAAAAACACCTCTGTTTTCTTTCAAAAAATTGGATGTGTCCACATTGTGCTTTGGGGTATTTCCTGTCGCAGGCGCTAGGCCTACCCTCACAAGTGAGGTATCATTTTTATCGGGAGACTTGGGGAAACGCTGGGTGGAAGGAAATTTGTGGCTCCTCTCAGATTCCAGAACTTTCTGCCACAGAAATGTGACAAACATGTGTTTTTTTAGCCAAATTTTGAGGTTTGCAAAGGGTTCTGGGTAACAGAATCTGGTCAGAGCCCCACAAGTCACCCCATCTTGGATTCCCCTTGGTCTCTAGTTTTCAAAAATGCACAGGTTTGGTAGGTTTCCCTAGGTGCCGGCTGAGCTGGAGGCCAAAATCTACAGGTAGGCACTTTGCAAAAAACACCTCTGTTTTCATTCAAAAAATTGGATGTGTCCACGTTGTGCTTTGGGGCATTTCCTGTCGCGGGCGCTAGGCCTACCCACACAAGTGAGGGATCATTTTTATCGGAAGACTTGGGGGAACGCTGGGTGTAAGGAAATTTGTGGCTCCTCTCAGATTCCAGAACTTTCTGCCATAGAAATATGAGGAACATGTGTTTTTTTAGCCAAATTTTGAGGTTTGCAAAGGATTCTGGGTAACAGAACCTGGTCAGAGCCCCACAAGTCACCCCATCTTGGATTCCCCTTGGTCTCTAGTTTTCAAAAATGCACAGGTTTGGTAGGTTTCCCTAGGTGCCGGCTGAGCTGGAGGCCAAAATCTACAGGTAGGC
The DNA here is from genome assembly GCF_031143425.1 of Pleurodeles waltl. Classification (NCBI taxonomy): domain Eukaryota; kingdom Metazoa; phylum Chordata; class Amphibia; order Caudata; family Salamandridae; genus Pleurodeles; species Pleurodeles waltl. Next base: position 198,575 of record NW_027150399.1, on the reverse strand, counting down.
ACTTTGCAAAAAACACCTCTCTTCTCTTTCAAAAAATTGGATGTGTCCACGTTGGTCTTTGGGGCATTTCCTGTCGCGGGCGCTAGGCCTACCCACACAAGTGAGGTATCATTTTTATCAGGAGACATGGAGGAACGCTGGGTGGAAGGAAATGTGTGGCTCCTCTCAGATTCCAGAACTTTCTGCCACAGAAATGTGAGGAACATGTGTTTTTTTAGCCAAATGTTGAGGTTTGCAAAGGATTCTGGGTAACAGAACCTGGTCAGAGCCCCACAAGTCACGCCATCTTGGATTCCCCTTGGTCTCTAGTTTTCAAAAATGCACAGGTTTGGTAGGTTTCCCTAGGTGCCGGCTGAGCTGGAGGCCAAAATCTACAGGTAGGCACTTTGCAAAAAACACCTCTGTTTTTTTTCAAAAAATTGGATGTGTCCACGTTGCGCTTTGGGGCATTTCCTGTCGCGGGCGCTAGGCCTACCCACACAAGTGATGTATCATTTTTATCAGGAGACATGGGGGAACGCTGGGTGGAAGGAAATGTGTGGCTCCGCTCAGATTCCAGAACTTTCTGCCACAGAAATGTGAGGAACATGTGTTTTTTTAGCCAAATTTTGAGGTTTGCAAAGGATTCTGGGTAACAGAACACGGTCAGAGCCCCACAAGTCACCCCATCTTGGATTCCCATAGGTCTCTAGTTTTCAAATATGCACAGGTTTGGTAGGTTTCCCTAGGTGCCGGCTTAGCTAGAGGCCAAAATCTACAGGTATGCACTTTGCGAAAAACACCTCTGTTTTCTTTCAAAAAATTGGATGTGTCCACGTTGCGCTTTGGGGCATTTCCTGTCGCGGGCGCTGGGCCTACCTACACAAGTGAGGGATCATTTTTATCGGGAGACTTGGGGGAACGCTGGGTGTAAGGAAATTTGTGGCTCCTCTCAGATTCCAGAACTTTCTGCCACAGAAATATGAGGAACATGTGTTTTTGTAGCCAAATTTTGAGGTTTGCAAAGGATTCTGGGTAACAGAACCTGGTCAGAGCCCCACAAGTCACCCCATCTTGGATTCCCCTTGGTCTCTAGTTTTCAAAAATGCACAGGTTTGGTAGGTTTCCATAGGTGCCGGCTGAGCTGGAGGCCAAAATCTACAGGTAGGCACTTTGCAAAAAACACCTCTCTTCTCTTTCAAAAAATTGGATGAGTCCACGTTGGTTTTTGGGGCATTTCCTGTCGCGGGCGCTAGGCCTACCCACACAAGTGAGGTATCATTTTTATCAGGAGACATGGAGGAACGCTGGGTGGAAGGAAATGTGTGGCTCCTCTCAGATTCCAGAACTTTCTGCCACAGAAATGTGAGGAACATGTGTTTTTTTAGCCAAATTTTGAGGTTTGCAAAGGATTCTGGGTAACAGAACCTGGTCAGAGCCCCACAAGTCACCCCATCTTGGATTCCCCTAGGTCTCTAGTTTTCAAATATGCACAGGTTTGGTAGGTTTCCCTAGGTGCCGGCTTAGCTAGAGGCCAAAATCTACAGGTATGCACTTTGCGAAAAACACCTCTGTTTTCTTTCAAAAAATTGGATGTGTCCACGTTGCGCTTTGGGGCATTTCCTGTCGCAGGCGCTAGGCCTACCCACACAAGTGAGGGTTCATTTTTATCGGGAGACTTGGGGGAATGCTGGGTGTAAGGAAATTTGTGGCTCCTCTCAGATTCCAGAACTTTCTGCCACAGAAATATGAGGAACATGTGTTTTTGTAGCCAAATTTTGACGTTTGCAAAGGATTCTGGGTAACAGAACCTGGTCAGAGCCCCACAAGTCACCCCATCTTCGATTCCCCTAGGTCTCTAGTTTTCAAAAATGCACAGGTTTGGTAGGTTTCCCTAGCTGCCGGCTGAGCTAGAGGCCAAAATCTACAGGTTGGCACTTTGCAAAAAACACCTCTGTTTTCTTTCAAAAAATTGGATGTGTCCACATTGTGCTTTCGGGCATTTCCTGTCACAGGCGCTATGCCTACCCACACAAGTGAGGTATCATTTTTATCGGGAGACTTGGGGAAACGCTGGGTGGAAAGTAATTTGTGGCTCCTCTCAGATTCCAGAACTTTCTGCCACAGAAATGTGACGAACATGTGTTTTTTTAGCCAAATTTTGAGGTTTGCAAAGGATTCTGGGTAACAGAACCTGGTCAGAGCCCCACAAGTCACCCCATCTTGGATTCCCCTTGGTCTCTAGTTTTCAAAAATGCACAGGTTTGGTAGGTTTCCCTAGGTGCCGGCTGAGCTGGAGGCCAAAATCTACAGGTAGGCACTTTGCAAAAAACACCTCTGTTTTCTTTCAAAAAATTGGATGTGTCCACGTTGTGCTTTGGGGAATTTCCTTTCGCGGGCGCTAGGCCTACCCACACAAGTGAGGTATCATTTTTATCCGGAGACATGGGGGAACGCTGGGTGGAAGGAAATTTGTGGCTCCTCTCAGATTCCAGAACTTTCTGCCACAGAAATGTGAGGAGCATGTGTTTTTTTAGCCAAATTTTGAGGTTTGCAAAGGATTCTGGGTAACAGAACCTGGTCAGAGCCCAACAAGTCACCCCATCTTGGATTCCCCTTCGTCTCTAGTTTTCAAAAATGCAAAGGTTTGGTAGGTTTCCCTAGGTGCCGGCTGAGCTGGAGGCCAAAATCTACAGGTAGGCACTTTGCAAAAAACACCTCTCTTCTCTTTCAAAAAATTGGATGTGTCCACATTGTGCTTTGGGGCATTTCCTGTCGCAGGCGCTAGGCCTACCCACACAAGTGAGGTATCATTTTTATCAGGAGACTTGGGGAAAAGCTGGGTGGAAGGAAATTTGTGGCTCCACTCAGATTCTAGAACTTTCTGCCACAGAATTGTGACGAACATGTGTTTTTTTAGCCAAAGTTTGAGGTTTGCAAAGGATTCTGGGTAACAGAACCTGGTCAGAGCCCCACAAGTCACCCCATCTTGGATTCCCCTTGGTCCCTAGTTTTAAAAAATGCACAGGTTTGGTAGGTTTACTAGGTGCCGGCTGAGCTGGAGGACAAAATCTACAGGTAGTCACTTTGCAAAAAACACCTCTGTTTTCTTTCAAAAAATTGGATGTGTCCACGTTGGTCTTTGGGGCATTTCCTGTCGCGGGCGCTAGGCCTACCCACACAAGTGAGGTATCATTTTTATCAGGAGACATGGGGGAACGCTGGGTGGAAGGAAATTTGTGGCTCCTCTCAGATTCCAGAACTTTCTGCCACAGAAATGTGAGGAACATGTGTTTTTTAGCCAAATTTTGAGGTTTGCAAAGGATTCTGGGTAACAGAACCTGGTCAGAGCCCCACAAGTCACCCAATCTTGGATTCCCCTTCGTCTCTAGTTTTCAAAAATGCACAGGTTTGGTAGGTTTCCCTAGGTGCCGGCTGAGCTGGAGGCCAAAATCTACAGGTAGGCACTTTGCAAAAAACACCGCTGTTTTCTTTCAAAAAATTGGATGTGTCCACATTGTGCTTTGGGGCATTTCCTGTCGCAGGCGCTAGGCCTACCCACACAAGTGAGGTATCATTTTTATCAGGAGACTTGGGGAAACGCTGGGTGGAAGGAAATTTGTTGCTCCTCTCAGATTCCAGAACTTTCTGCCACAGAATTGTGACGAACATGTGTTTTTTTAGCCAAAGTTTGAGGTTTGCAAAGGATTCTGGGTAACAGAACCTGGTCAGAGCCCCACAAGTCACCCCATCTTGGATTCCCCTTGGTCTCTAGTTTTAAAAAATGCACAGGTTTGGTAGGTTTCCTAGGTGCCGGCTGAGCTGGAGGCCAAAATCTACAGGTAGGCACTTTGCAAAAAACACCTCTGTTTTCTTTCAAAAAATTGGATGTGTCCACGTTGGTCTTTGGGGCATTTCCTGTCGCGGGCGCTAGGCCTACCCACACAAATGAGGTATAATTTTTATCAGGAGACATGGGGGAACGCTGGGTGGAAGGAAATTTGTGGCTCCTCTCAGATTCCAGAACTTTCTGCCACAGAAATGTGAGGAACATTTGTTTTTTTAGCCAAATTCTGAGGTTTGCATAGGATTCTGGGTAACAGAACCTGGTCAGAGCCCCACAAGTCACCCCATCTTGGATTCCCCTAGGTCTCTAGTTTTCAAAAATGCACAGGTTTGGTAGGTTTCCCTAGCTTCCGGCTGAGCTGGAGGCCAAAATCTACAGGTAGGCACTTTGCAAAAAACACCTCTGTTTTCTTTAAAAAAATTGGATGTGTCCACGTTGTGCTTTGGGGCATTTCCTGTCGCGGGCGCTAGGCCTACCCACACAAGTGAGGTATCATTTTTATCCGGAGACATGGGGGAACGCTGGGTGGAAGGAAATTTGTGGCTCCTCTCAGATTCCAGAACTTTCTGCCACAGAAATGTTAGGAACATGTGTTTTTTAGCCAAATTTTGAGGTTTGCAAAGGATTCTGGGTAACAGAACCTGGTCAGAGCCCCACAAGTCACCCCATCTTGGATTCCCCTTCGTCTCTAGTTTTAAAAAATGCACAGGTTTGGTAGGTTTCCCTAGGTGCCGGCTGAGCTGGAGGCCAAAATCTACAGGTAGGCACTTTGCAAAAAACACCGCTGTTTTCTTTCAAAAAATTGGATTTGTCCACATTGTGCTTTGGGGCATTTCCTGTCGCAGGCGCTAGGCCTACCCACACAAGTGAGGTATCATTTTTATCAGGAGACTTGGGGAAACGCTGGGTGGAAGGAAATTTGTTGCTCCTCTCAGATTCCAGAACTTTCTGCCACAGAATTGTGACGAACATGTGTTTTTTTAGCCAAAGTTTGAGGTTTGCAAAGGATTCTGGGTAACAGAACCTGGTCAGAGCCCCACAAGTCACCCCATCTTGGATTCCCCTTGGTCTCTAGTTTTAAAAAATGCACAGGTTTGGTAGGTTTCCCTAGGTGCCGGCTGAGCTGGATGCCAAAATCTACAGGTAGGCACTTTGCAAAAAACACCTCTGTTTTCTTTCAAAAAATTGGATGTGTCCACGTTGCGCTTTGGGGCATTTCCTGTCGCGGGCGCTAGGCCTACCCACACAAGTGAGGTATCATTTTTATCAGGAGACATGGGGGAACGCTGGGTGGAAGGAAATTTGTGGCTCCTCTCAGATTCCAGAACTTTCTGCCACAGAAATGTGAGGAACATGTGTTTTTTTAGCCAAATTCTAAGGTTTGCATAGGATTCTGGGTAACAGAACCTGGTCAGACCCCCACAAGTCACCCCATCTTGGATTCCTCTAGGTCTCTAGTTTTCAAAAATGCACAGGTTTGGTAGGTTTCCCTAGCTGCCGGCTGAGCTAGAGGCCAAAATCTACAGGTAGGCACTTTGCAAAAAACACCTCTGTTTTCTTTCAAAAAATTTTATGTGTCCACATTGTGCTTTGGGGCATTTCCTGTCGCAGGCGCTAGGCCTACCCACACAAGTGAGGTATCATTTTTATCGGGAGACTTGGGGAAACGCTGGGTGGAAGGAAATTTGTGGCTCCTCTCAGATTCTAGAACTTTCTGCCACAGAATTGTGACGAACATGTGTTTTTTTATCCAAATTTTGAGGTTTGCAAAGGATTCTGGGTAACAGAACCTGGTCAGAGCCCCACAAGTCACCCCATCTTGGATTCCCCTTGGTCTCTAGTTTTCAAAAATGCACAGGTTTGGTAGTTTTCCCTAGGTGCCGGCTGAGCTGGAGGCCAAAATCTACAGATAGGCACTTTGCAAAAAACATCTCTGTTTTCTTTCAAAAAATTGAATGTGTCCACGTTGCGCTTTGGGGCATTTCCTGTCGCGGGCGCTAGGCCTACCCACACAAGTGAGGTATCATTTTTATCAGGAGACATGGGGGAATGCTGGGTGGAAGGAAATTTGTGGCTCCTCTCAGATTCCAGAACTTTCTGCCACAGAAATGTGAGGAACATGTGTTTTTTTAGCCAAATTTTGAGGTTTGCAAAGGATTCTGGGTAACAGAACCTGGTCAGAGCCCCACAAGTCACCCCATCTTGGATTCCCCTAGGTCTCTAGTTTTCAAATATGCACAGGTTTGGTAGGTTTCCCTAGGTGCCGGCTTAGCTAGAGGCCAAAATCTACAGGTAGGCACTTTGCGAAAAACACCTCTGTTTTCTTTCAAAAAATTGGATGTGTCCACGTTGCGCTTTGGGGCATTTCCTGTCGCGGGCGCTAGACCTACCCACACAAGTGAGGGATCATTTTTATCGGGAGACTTGGGGGAACGCTGGGTGTAAGGAAATTTGTGGCTCCTCTCAGATTCCAGAACTTTCTGCCACAGAAATATGAGGAACATGTGTTTTTGTAGCCAAATTTTGAGGTTTGCAAAGGATTCTGGGTAACAGAACCTGGTCAGAGCCCCACAAGTCACCCCATCTTGGATTCTCTAGGTCTCTAGTTTTCAAAAATGCACAGGTTTGGTAGGTTTCCCTAGCTGCCGGCTGAGCTAGAGGCCAAAATCTACAGGTAGGCACTTTGCAAAAAACACCTCTGTTTTCTTTCAAAAAATTGGATGTGTCCACATTGTGCTTTGGGGTATTTCCTGTCGCAGGCGCTAGGCCTACCCTCACAAGTGAGGTATCATTTTTATCGGGAGACTTGGGGAAACGCTGGGTGGAAGGAAATTTGTGGCTCCTCTCAGATTCCAGAACTTTCTGCCACAGAAATGTGACAAACATCTATTTTTTTAGCCAAATTTTGAGGTTTGCAAAGGGTTCTGGGTAACAGAATCTGGTCAGAGCCCCACAAGTCACCCCATCTTGGATTCCCCTTGGTCTCTAGTTTTCAAAAATGCACAGGTTTGGTAGGTTTCCCTAGGTGCCGGCTGAGCTGGAGGCCAAAATCTACAGGTAGGCACTTTGCAAAAAACACCTCTGTTTTCATTCAAAAAATTGGATGTGTCCACGTTGAGCTTTGGGGCATTTCCTGTCGCGGGCGCTAGGCCTACCCACACAAGTGAGGGATCATTTTTATCGGGAGACTTGGGGGAACGCTGGGTGTAAGGAAATTTGTGGCTCCTCTCAGATTCCAGAACTTTCTGCCATAGAAATATGAGGAACATGTGTTTTTTTAGCCAAATTTTGAGGTTTGCAAAGGATTCTGGGTAACAGAACCTGGTCAGAGCCCCACAAGTCACCCCATCTTGGATTCCCCTTGGTCTCTAGTTTTCAAAAATGCACAGGTTTGGTAGGTTTCCCTAGGTGCCGGCTGAGCTGGAGGCCAAAATCTACAGGTAGGCACTTTGCAAAAAACACCTCTCTTCTCTTTCAAAAAATTGGATGTGTCCACGTTGGTCTTTGGGGCATTTCCTGTCGCGGGCGCTAGGCCTACCCACACAAGTGAGGTATCATTTTTATCAGGAGACATGGAGGAACGCTGGGTGGAAGGAAATGTGTGGCTCCTCTCAGATTCCAGAACTTTCTGCCACAGAAATGTGAGGAACATGTGTTTTTTTAGCCAAATGTTGAGGTTTGCAAAGGATTCTGGGTAACAGAACCTGGTCAGAGCCCCACAAGTCACCCCATCTTGGATTCCCCTTGGTCTCTAGTTTTCAAAAATGCACAGGTTTGGTAGGTTTCCCTAGGTGCCGGCTGAGCTGGAGGCCAAAATCTACAGGTAGGCACTTTGCAAAAAACACCTCTGTTTTTTTTCAAAAAATTGGATGTGTCCACGTTGCGCTTTGGGGCATTTCCTGTCGCGGGCGCTAGGCCTACCCACACAAGTGATGTATCATTTTTATCAGGAGACATGGGGGAACGCTGGGTGGAAGGAAATGTGTGGCTCCTCTCAGATTCCAGAACTTTCTGCCACAGAAATGTGAGGAACATGTGTTTTTTTAGCCAAATTTTGAGGTTTGCAAAGGATTCTGGGTAACAGAACACGGTCAGAGCCCCACAAGTCACCCCATCTTGGATTCCCATAGGTCTCTAGTTTTCAAATATGCACAGGTTTGGTAGGTTTCCCTAGGTGCCGGCTTAGCTAGAGGCCAAAATCTACAGGTATGCACTTTGCGAAAAACACCTCTGTTTTCTTTCAAAAAATTGGATGTGTCCACGTTGCGCTTTGGGGCATTTCCTGTCGCGGGCGCTAGGCCTACCTACACAAGTGAGGGATCATTTTTATCGGGAGACTTGGGGGAACGCTGGGTGTAAGGAAATTTGTGGCTCCTCTCAGATTCCAGAACTTTCTGCCACAGAAATATGAGGAACATGTGTTTTTGTAGCCAAATTTTGAGGTTTGCAAAGGATTCTGTGTAACAGAACCTGGTCAGAGCCCCACAAGTCACCCCATCTTGGATTCCCCTTGGTCTCTAGTTTTCAAAAATGCACAGGTTTGGTAGGTTTCCCTTGGTGCCGGCTGAGCTGGAGGCCAAAATCTACAGGTAGGCACTTTGCAAAAAACACCTCTCTTCTCTTTCAAAAAATTGGATGAGTCCACGTTGGTTTTTGGGGCATTTCCTGTCGCGGGCGCTAGGCCTACCCACACAAGTGAGGTATCATTTTTATCAGGAGACATGGAGGAACGCTGGGTGGAAGGAAATGTGTGGCTCCTCTCAGATTCCAGAACTTTCTGCCACAGAAATGTGAGGAACATGTGTTTTTTTAGCCAAATTTTGAGGTTTGCAAAGGATTCTGGGTAACAGAACCTGGTCAGAGCCCCACAAGTCACCCCATCTTGGATTCCCCTAGGTCTCTAGTTTTCAAAAATGCACAGGTTTGGTAGGTTTCCCAGGCTGCCGGCTGAGCTAGAGGCCAAAATCTACAGGTAGGCACTTTGCAAAAAACACCTCTGTTTTCTTTCAAAAAATTGGATGTGTCCACATTGTGCTTTCGGGCATTTCCTGTCACAGGCGCTAGGCCTACCCACACAAGTGAGGTATCATTTTTATCGGGAGACTTGGGGAAACGCTGGGTGGAAAGTAATTTGTGGCTCCTCTCAGATTCCAGAACGTTCTGCCACAGAAATGTGACGAACATGTGTTTTTTTAGCCAAATTTTGAGGTTTGCAAAGGATTCTGGGTAACAGAACCTGGTCAGAGCCCCACAAGTCACCCCATCTTGGATTCCCCTTGGTCTCTAGTTTTCAAAAATGCACAGGTTTGGTAGGTTTCCCTAGGTGCCGGCTGAGCTGGAGGCCAAAATCTACAGGTAGGCACTTTGCAAAAAACACCTCTGTTTTCTTTCAAAAAATTGGATGTGTCCACATTGTGCTTTGGGGCATTTCCTGTCACAGGCGCTAGGCCTACCCACACAAGTGAGGTATCATTTTTATCGGGAGACTTGGGGAAACGCTGGGTGGAAGGAAATTTGTGGCTTCTCTCTGATTCCAGAACTTTGTGCCACAGAAATGTGACGAACATGTGTTTTTTTAGCCACATTTTGAGGTTTGCAAAGGATTCTGGGTAACAGAACCTGGTCAGAGCCCCACAAGTCACCCCATCTTGGATTCCCCTTGGTCTCTAGTTTTCAAAAATGCACAGGTTTGGTAGGTTTCCCTAGGTGCCGGCTGAGCTGGAGGACAAAATCTACAGGTAGGCACTTTGCAAAAAACACCTCTGTTTTCTTTAAAAAAAATTGGATGTGTCCACGTTGGCCTTTGGGGCATTTCCTGACGCGGGCGCTATGCCTACCCACACAAGTGAGGTATCATTTTTATCAGGAGACATGGGGGAACGCTGGGTGGAAGGAAATTTGTGGCTCCTCTCAGATTCCAGAGCTTTCTGCCACAGAAATGTGAGGAACATGTGTTTTTTTAACCAAATTCTGAGGTTTGCATAGGATTCTGGGTAACAGGACCTGGTCAGAGCCCCACAAGTCACCCCATCTTGGATTCCCCTTGGTCTCTAGTTTTCAAAAATGCACAGGTTTGGTAGGTTTCCCTAGGTGCCGGCTGAGCTGGAGGCCAAAATCTACAGGTAGGCACTTTGCAAAAAACACCTCTGTTTTCTTTCAAAAAATTGGATGTGTCCACGTTGCGCTTTGGGGCATTTCCTGTCGCGGGCGCTAGGCCTACCCACACAAGTGAGGGATCATTTTTATCGGGAGACTTGGGGGAACGCTGGGTGTAAGGAAATTTGTGGCTCCTCTCAGATTCCAGAACTTTCTGCCACAGAAATATGAGGAACATGTGTTTTTGTAGCCAAATTTTGAGGTTTGCAAAGGATTCTGGGTAACAGAACCTGGTCAGAGCCCCACAAGTCACCCCATCTTGGACTCCCCTTGGTCTCTAGTTTTCAAAAATGCACAGGTTTGGTAGGTTTCCCTAGGTGCCGGCTGAGCTGGAGGCCAAAATCTACAGGTAGGCACTTTGCAAAAAACACCTCTCTTCTCTTTCAAAAAATTGGATGAGTCCACGTTGGTCTTTGGGGCATTTCCTGTCGCGGGCGCTAGGCCTACCCACACAAGTGAGGTATCATTTTTATCAGGAGACATGGAGGAACGCTGGGTGGAAGGAAATGTGTGGCTCCTCTCAGATTCCAGAACTTTCTGCCACAGAAATGTGAGGAACATGTGTTTTTTTAGCCAAATTTTGAGGTTTGCAAAGGATTCTGGGTAACAGAACCTGGTCATAGCCCCACAAGTCACCCCATCTTGGATTCCCCTTGGTCTCTAGTTTTCAAAAATGCACAGGTTTGGTAGGTTTCCCTAGGTGCCGGCTGAGCTGGAGGCCAAAATCTACAGGTAGGCTCTTTGCAAAAAACACCTCTGTTTTTTTTCAAAAAATTGGATGTGTCCACGTTGCGCTTTGGGGCATTTCCTGTCGCGGGCGCTAGGCCTACCCACACAAGTGATGTATCATTTTTATCAGGAGACATGGGGGAACGCTGGGTGGAAGGAAATTTGTGGCTCCTCTCAGATTCCAGAACTTTCTGCCACAGAAATGTGAGGAACATGTGTTTTTTTAGCCAAATTTTGAGGTTTGCAAAGGATTCTGGGTAACAGAACCTGGTCAGAGCCCCACAAGTCACCCCATCTTGGATTCCCCTAGGTCTCTAGTTTTCAAATATGCACAGGTTTGGTAGGTTTCCCTAGGTGCCGGCTTAGCTAGAGGCCAAAATCTACAGGTATGCACTTTGCGAAAAACACCTCTGTTTTCTTTCAAAAAATTGGATGTGTCCACGTTGCGCTTTGGGGCATTTCCTGTCGCGGGCGCTAGGCCTACCCACACAAGTGAGGGTTCATTTTTATCGGGAGACTTGGGGGAACGCTGGGTGTAAGGAAATTTGTGGCTCCTCTCAGATTCCAGAACTTTCTGCCACAGAAATATGAGGAACATGTGTTTTTGTAGCCAAATTTTGACGTTTGCAAAGGATTCTGGGTAACAGGACCTGGTCAGAGCCCCACAAGTCACCCCATCTTAGATTCCCCTAGGTCTCTAGTTTTCAAAAATGCACAGGTTTGGTAGGTTTCCCTAGCTGCCGGCTGAGCTAGAGGCCAAAATCTACAGGTAGGCACTTTGCAAAAAACACCTCTGTTTTCTTTCAAAAAATTGGATGTGTCCACATTGTGCTTTGGGGCATTTCCTGTCGCAGGCGCTAGGCCTACCCACACAAGTGAGGTATCATTTTTATCGGGAGACTTGGGGAAACGCTGGGTGGAAAGAAATTTGTGGCTCCTCTCAGATTCCAGAACTTTCTGCCACAGAAATATGAGGAACATGTGTTTTTGTAGCCAAATTCTGAGGTTTGCATAGGATTCTGGGTAACATAACCTGGTCAGAGCCCCACAAGTCACCCCATCTTGGATTCCCCTTGGTCTCTAGTTTTCAAAAATGCACAGGTTTGGTAGGTTTCCCTAGGTGCCGACTGAGCTGGAGGCCAAAATCTACAGGTAGGCACTTTGCAAAAAACACCTCTGTTTTCTTTCAAAAAATTGGATGTGTCCACATTGTGCTTTGGGGCATTTCCTGTCACAGGCGCTAGGCCTACCCACACAAGTGAGGAATCATTTTTATCGGGAGACTTGGGGAAACGCTGGGTGGAAGGAAATTTGTGGCTCCTCTCTGATTCCAGAACTTTGTGCCACAGAAATGTGACGAACATGTGTTTTTTTAGCCAAATTTTGAGGTTTGCAAAGGATTCTGGGTAACAGAACCTGGTCAGAGCCCCACAAGTCACCCCATCTTGGATTCCCCTTGGTCTCTAGTTTTAAAAAATGCACAGGTTTGGTAGGTTTCCCTAGGTGCCGGCTGAGCTGGAGGCCAAAATCTACAGGTAGGCACTTTGCAAAAAACACCTCTGTTTTCTTTCAAAAAATTGGATGTGTCCACGTTGGTCTTTGGGGCATTTCCTGTCGCGGGCGCTAGGCCTACCCACACAAGTGAGGTATCATTTTTATCAGGAGACATGGGGGAACGCTGGGTGTAAGGAAATTTGTGGCTCCTCTCAGATTCCAGAACTTTCTGCCACAGAAATATGAGGAACATGTGTTTTTGTAGCCAAATTTTGAGGTTTGCAAAGGATTCTGGGTAACAGAACCTGGTCAGAGCCCCACATGTCACCCCATCTTGGATTCTCCTAGGTCTCTAGTTTTCAAAAATGCACAGGTTTGGTAGGTTTCCCTAGGTGCCGGCTGAGCTGGAGGCCAAAATCTACAGGTAGGCACTTTGCAAAAAACACCTCTGTTTTCTTTAAAAAAATTGGATGTGTCCACGTTGCGCTTTGGGGCATTTCCTGTCACGGGCGCAAGGCCTACCCACACAAGTGAGGTATCATTTTTATCAGGAGACATGGGGGAACGCTGGGTGGAAGGAAATTTGTGGCTCCTCTCATATTCCAGAACTTTCTGCCACAGAAATGTGAGGAACATGTGTGTTTTTAGCCAAATTTTGAGGTTTGCAAAGGATTCTGGGTAACAGAACCTGGTCAGAGCCCCACAAGTCACCCCATCTTGGATTCCCCTTGGTCTCTAGTTTTCAAAAATGCACAGGTTTGGTAGGTTTCCCTAGGTGCCGGCTGAGCTGGAGGCCAAAATCTACAGGTAGGCACTTTGCAAAAAACACCTCTGTTTTCTTTAAAAAAATTGGATGTGTCCACGTTGTGCTTTGGGGCATTTCCTGTCGCGGGTGCTAGGCCTACCCACACAAGTGAGGGATCATTTTTATCGGGAGACTTGGGGGAACGCTGGGTGTAAGGAAATTTGTGGCTCCTCTCAGATTCCAGAACTTTCTGCCACAGAAATATGAGGAACATGTGTTTTTGTAGCCAAATTCTGAGGTTTGCATAGGATTCTGGGTAACAGAACCTGGTCAGAGCCCCACAAGTCACCCCATCTTGGATTCCCCTAGGTCTCTAGTTTTCAAAAATGCACAGGTTTGGTAGGTTTCCCTAGCTGCCGGCTGAGCTAGAGGCCAAAATCTACAGGTAGGCACTTTGCAAAAAACACCTCTGTTTTCTTTCAAAAAATTGGATGTGTCCACATTGTGCTTTGGGGCATTTCCTGTCGCAGGCGCTAGGCCTACCCACACAAGTGAGGTATCATTTTTATCGGGAGACTTGGGGAAACGCTGGGTGGAAGGAAATTTGTGGCTCCTCTCAGATTCTAGAACTTTCTGCCACAGAATTGAGACGAACATGTGTTTTTTTAGCCAAATTTTGTGGTTTGCAAAGGATTCTGGGTAACAGAATCTGGTCAGAGCCCCACAAGTCACCCCATCTTGGATTCCCCTTGGTCTCTAGTTTTCAAAAATGCACAGGTTTGGTAGGTTTCCCTTGGTGCCGGCTGAGCTGGAGGCCAAAATCTACAGGTAGGCACTTTGCAAAAAACACCTCTGTTTTCTTTCAAAAAATTGGATGTGTCCACGTTGCGCTTTGGGGCATTTCCTGTCGCGGGCGCTAGGTCTACCCACACAAGTGAGGTATCATTTTTATCAGGAGACATGGGGGAACGCTGGGTGGAAGGAAATTTGTGGCTCCTCTCATATTCCAGAACTTTCTGCCACAGAAATGTGAGGAACATGTTTTTTTTTAGCCAAATTTTGAGGTTTGCAAAGGATTCTGGGTAACAGAACCTGGTCAGAGCCCCACAAGTCACCCCATCTTGGATTCCCCTTGGTCTCTAGCTTTCAAAAATGCACAGGTTTGGTAGGTTTCCCTAGGTGCCGGCTGAGCTGGAGGCCAAAATCTACAGTTAGGCACTTTGCAAAAAACACCTCTGGTTTCTTTCAAAAAATTGGATGTGTCCACGTTGCGCTTTGGGGCATTTCCTGTCGCGGGCGCTAGGCCTACCCACACAAGTGAGGTATCATTTTAATCACGAGACATGGGGGAACGCTGGGTGGAAGGGAATTTGTGGCTTCTCTCTGATTCCAGAACTTTCTGCCACAGAAATGTGAGGAACATGTGTTTTTTTAGCCAAATTTTGAGGTTTGCAAAGGATTCTGGGTAACAGATCCTGGTCAGAGCCCCACAAGTCACCCCATTTTTGATTCCCCTAGGTCTCTAGTTTTCAAATATGCACAGGTTTGGTAGGTTTCCCTAGGTGCCGGCTTAGCTAGAGGCCAAAATCTACAGGTAGGCACTTTGCGAAAAACACCTCTGTTTTCTTTAAAAAAATTGGATGTGTCCACGTTGTGCTTTGGGGCATTTCCTGTCGCGGGTGCTAGGCCTACCCACACAAGTGAGGGATCATTTTTATTGGGAGACTTGGGGGAACGCTGGGTGTAAGGAAATTTGTGGCTCCTCTCAGATTCCAGAACTTTCTGCCACAGAAATATGAGGAACATGTGTTTTTGTAGCCAAATTCTGAGGTTTGCATAGGATTCTGGGTAACAGAACCTGGTCAGAGCCCCACAAGTCACCCCATCTTGGATTCCCCTAGGTCTCTAGTTTTCAAAAATGCACAGGTTTGGTAGGTTTCCCTAGCTGCCGGCTGAGCTAGAGGCCAAAATCTACAGGTAGGCACTTTGCAAAAAACACCTCTGTTTTCTTTCAAAAAATTGGATGTGTCCACATTGTGCTTTGGGGCATTTCCTGTCGCAGGCGCTAGGCCTACCCACACAAGTGAGGTATCATTTTTATCGGGAGACTTGGGGAAACGCTGGGTGGAAGGAAATTTGTGGCTCCTCTCAGATTCTAGAACTTTCTGCCACAGAATTGTGACGAACATGTGTTTTTTTAGCCAAATTTTGAGGTTTGCAAAGGATTCTGGGTAACAGAACCTGGTCAGAGCCCCACAAGTCACCCCATCTTGGATTCCCCTTGGTCTCTAGTTTTCAAAAATGCACAGGTTTGGTAGGTTTCCCTTGGTGCCGGCTGAGCTGGAGGCCACAATCTACAGGTAGGCACTTTGCAAAAAACACCTCTGTTTTCTTTCAAAAAATTGGATGTGTCCACGTTGCGCTTTGGGGCATTTCCTGTCGCGGGCGCTAGGTCTACCCACACAAGTGAGGTATCATTTGTATCAGGAGACATGGGGGAACGCTGGGTGGAAGGAAATTTGTGGCTCCTCTCATATTCCAGAACTTTCTGCCACAGAAATGTGAGGAACATGTTTTTTTTTAGCCAAATTTTGAGGTTTGCAAAGGATTCTGGGTAACAGAACCTGGTCAGAGCCCCACAAGTCACCCCATCTTGCATTCCCCTTGGTCTCTAGCTTTCAAAAATGCACAGGTTTGGTAGGTTTCCCTAGGTGCCGGCTGAGCTGGAGGCCAAAATCTACAGTTAGGCACTTTGCAAAAAACACCTCTGGTTTCTTTCAAAAAATTGGATGTGTCCACGTTGCGCTTTGGGGCATTTCCTGTCGCGGGCGCTAGGCCTACCCACACAAGTGAGGTATCATTTTAATCACGAGACATGGGGGAACGCTGGGTGGAAGGGAATTTGTGGCTTCTCTCTGATTCCAGATCTTTCTGCCACAGAAATGTGAGGAACATGTGTTTTTTTAGCCAAATTTTGAGGTTTGCAAAGGATTCTGGGTAACAGATCCTGGTCAGAGCCCCACAAGTCACCCCATCTTGGATTCCCCTAGGTCTCTAGTTTTCAAATATGCACAGGTTTGGTAGGTCTCCCTAGGTGCCGGCTTAGCTAGAGGCCAAAATCTACAGGTAGGCACTTTGCGAAAAATACCTCTGTTTTCTTTCAAAAAATTGGATGTGTCCACGTTGCGCTTTGGGGCATTTCCTGTCGCGGGTGCTAAGCCTACCCACACAAATGAGGGATCATTTTTATCGGGAGACTTGGGGGAACGCTGGGTGTAAGAAAATTTGTGGCTCCTCTCAGATTCCAGAACTTTCTGCCACAGAAATATGAAGAATATGTGTTTTTGTAGCCAAATTTTGAGGTTTGCAAAGGATTCTGGGTAACAGAACCTGGTCAGAGCCCCACAAGTCACCCATCTTGGATTCCCCTAGGTCTCTGTTTTTCATAAATGCACAGGTTTGGTAGGTTTCCCTAGGTGCCGGCTGAGCTAGAGACCAAAATCTACAGGTAGGCACTTTGCAAAAAACACCTCTGTTTTCTTTAAAAAAATTGGATGTGTACATGTTGCGCTTTGGGGCATTTCCTGTCGCGGGCGCTAGGCCTACCCACACAAGTGAGGTATCATTTTTATCGGGAGACTTGGGGGAACGCTGGGTAGAAGGAAATTTGTGGCTCCTCTCAGATTCCAGAACTTTCTGCCACAGAAATGTGACGAACATGTGTCGTTTTAGCCAAATTTTGAGGTTTGCAAAGGATTCTGGGTAACAGAACCTTGTCAGAGCCCCACATGTCACCCCATCTTGGATTCCCCTTGGTCTCTAGTTTTCAAAAATGCAGAGGTTTGGTAGGTTTCCCTAGGTGCCGGCTGAGCTAGAGGCCAAAATCTACAGGTAGGCACTTTGCAAAAAACACCTCTGTTTTCTTTAAAAAAAATGGATGTGTCCACATTGCGCTTTGGGGCATTTCCTGTCGCAGGCGCTAGGCCTACCCACACAAGTGAGGTATCATTTTTATCGGGAGACTTGGGGAAATGCTGGGTGGAAGGAAATTTGTGGCTCCTCTCAAATTCCAGAACTTTCTGCCACAGAAATGTGAGGAACATGTGTTTTTTTAGCCAAATTTTGAGGTTTGCAAAGGATTCTGGGTAACAGAACCTGGTCAGAGCCCCACAAGTCACCCCATCTTGGATTCCCCTTGGTCTCTAGTTTTCAAAAATGCACAGGTTTGGTAGGTTTCCCTAGGTGCCGGCTGAGCTGGAGGCCAAAATCTACAGGTAGGCACTTTGCAAAAAACACCTCTGTTTTCTTTAAAAAAATTGGATGTGTCTACGTTGCGCTTTGGGGCATTTCCTGTCGCGGGTGCTAGGCCTACCCACACAAGTGAGGTATAATTTTTATCAGGAGACATGGGGGAACGCTGGGTGGAAGGAAATTTGTGGCTCCTCTCAGATTCCAGAACTTTCTGCCACAGAAATGTGAGGAACATGTGTTTTTTTAGCCAAATTTTGAGGTTTGCAAAGGATTCTGGGTAACAGAACCTGGTCAGAGCCCCACAAGTCACCCCATCTTGGATTTCCCTAGGTCTCTAGTTTTCAAATATGCACAGGTTTGGTAGGTTTCCCTAGGTGCCGGCTTAGCTAGAGGCCAAAATCTACAGGTAGGCACTTTGCGAAAAACACCTCTGTTTTCTTTCAAAAAATTGGATGTGTCCACATTGTGCTTTGGGGCATTTCCTGTCGCAGGCGCTAGGCCTACCCACACAAGTGAGGTATCATTTTTATCGGGAGACTTGGGGAAACGCTGGGTGGAAGGAAATTTGTGGCTCCTCTCAGATTCTAGAACTTTCTGCCACAGAATTGTGACGAACATGTGTATTTTTCGCCAAATTTTGAGGTGTGCAAAGGATTCTGGGTAACAGAACCTGGTCAGAGCCCCACAAGTCACCCCATCTTGGATTCCCCTTGGTCTCTAGTTTTAAAAAATGCACAGGTTTGGTAGGTTTCCCTAGGTGCCGGCTGAGCTGGAGGCCAAAATCTACAGGTAGGCACTTTGCAAAAAACACCTCTGTTTTCTTTCAAAAAATTGGATGTGTCCACGTTGCGCTTTGGGGCATTTCCTGTCGCGGTGCGCTAGGCCTACCCACACAAGTGAGGTATCATTTTTATCAGGAGACATGGGGGAACGCTGGGTAGAAGGAAATTTGTGGCTCCTCTCAGATTCCAGAACTTTCTGCCACAGAAATGTGAGGAACATGTGTTTTTGTAGCCAAATTTTGAGGTTTGCAAAGGATTCTGGGTAACAGAACCTGGTCAGAGCCCCACAAGTCACCCCATCTTGGATTCCCCTAGGTCTCTAGTTTTAAAAAATACACAGGTTTGGTAGGTTTCCCTAGCTGCCGGCTGAGCTAGAGGCCAAAATCTACAGGTAGGCACTTTGCAAAAAACACCTCTGTTTTCTTTCAAAAAATTGGATGTTGTCCACATTGTGCTTTGGGGCATTTCCTGTCGCAGGCGCTAGGCCTACCCACACAAGTGAGGTATCATTTTTATCGGGAGACTTGGGGAAACGCTGGGTAGAAGGAAATTTGTGGCTCCTCTCAGATTCCAGAACTTTCTGCCACAGAAATGTGAGGAACATGTGTATTTGTAGCCAAAATTTGAGGTTTGCAAAGGATTCTGGGTAACAGAACCTGGTCAGAGCCCCACAAGTCACCCCATCTTGGATTCCCCTAGGTCTCTAGTTTTAAAAAATACACAGGTTTGGTAGGTTTCCCTAGCTGCCGGCTGAGCTAGAGGCCAAAATCTACAGGTAGGCACTTTGCAAAAAACACCTCTGTTTTCTTTCAAAAAATTGGATGTTGTCCACATTGTGCTTTGGGGCATTTCCTGTCGCAGGCGCTAGGCCTACCCACACAAGTGAGGTATCATTTTTATCGGGAGACTTGGGGAAACGCTGGGTAGAAGGAAATTTGTGGCTCCTCTCAGATTCCAGAACTTTCTGCCACAGAAATGTGACGAACATGTGTCGTTTTAGCCAAATTTTGAGGTTTGCAAAGGATTCTGGGTAACAGAACCTTGTCAGAGCCCCACATGTCACCCCATCTTGGATTCCCCTTGGTCTCTAGTTTTCAAAAATGCAGAGGTTTGGTAGGTTTCCCTAGGTGCCGGCTGAGCTAGAGGCCAAAATCTACAGGTAGGCACTTTGCAAAAAACACCTCTGTTTTCTTTAAAAAAAATGGATGTTTCCACATTGCGCTTTGGGGCATTTCCTGTCGCAGGCGCTAGGCCTACCCACACAAGTGAGGTATCATTTTTATCGGGAGACTTGGGGAAATGCTGGGTGGAAGGAAATTTGTGGCTCCTCTCAAATTCCAGAACTTTCTGCCACAGAAATGTGAGGAACATGTGTTTTTTTATCCAAATTTTGAGGTTTGCAAAGGATTCTGGGTAACAGAACCTGGTCAGAGCCCCACAAGTCACCCCATCTTGGATTCCCCTTGGTCTCTAGTTTTCAAAAATGCACAGGTTTGGTAGGTTTCCCTAGGTGCCGGCTGAGCTGGAGGCCAAAATCTACAGGTAGGCACTTTGCAAAAAACACCTCTGTTTTCTTTAAAAAAATTGGATGTGTCTACGTTGCGCTTTGGGGCATTTCCTGTCGCGGGTGCTAGGCCTACCCACACAAGTGAGGTATAATTTTTATCAGGAGACATGGGGGAACGCTGGGTGGAAGGAAATTTGTGGCTCCTCTCAGATTCCAGAACTTTCTGCCACAGAAATGTGAGGAACATGTGTTTTTTTAGCCAAATTTTGAGGTTTGCAAAGGATTCTGGGTAACAGAACCTGGTCAGAGCCCCACAAGTCACCCCATCTTGGATTTCCCTAGGTCTCTAGTTTTCAAATATGCACAGGTTTGGTAGGTTTCCCTAGGTGCCGGCTTAGCTAGAGGCCAAAATCTACAGGTAGGCACTTTGCGAAAAACACCTCTGTTTTCTTTCAAAAAATTGGATGTGTCCACATTGTGCTTTGGGGCATTTCCTGTCGCAGGCGCTAGGCCTACCCACACAAGTGAGGTATCATTTTTATCGGGAGACTTGGGGAAAAGCTGGGTGGAAGGAAATTTGTGGCTCCTCTCAGATTCTAGAACTTTCTGCCACAGAATTGTGACGAACATGTGTATTTTTCGCCAAATTTTGAGGTGTGCAAAGGATTCTGGGTAACAGAACCTGGTCAGAGCCCCACAAGTCACCCCATCTTGGATTCCCCTTGGTCTCTAGTTTTAAAAAATGCACAGGTTTGGTAGGTTTCCCTAGGTGCCGGCTGAGCTGGAGGCCAAAATCTACAGGTAGGCACTTTGCAAAAAACACCTCTGTTTTCTTTCAAAAAATTGGATGTGTCCACGTTGCGCTTTGGGGCATTTCCTGTCGCGGTGCGCTAGGCCTACCCACACAAGTGAGGTATCATTTTTATCAGGAGACATGGGGGAACGCTGGGTAGAAGGAAATTTGTGGCTCCTCTCAGATTCCAGAACTTTCTGCCACAGAAATGTGAGGAACATGTGTTTTTTTAGCCAAATTTTGAGGTTTGCAAAGGATTCTGGGTAACAGAACCTGGTCAGAGCCCCACAAGTCACCCCATCTTGGATTCCCCTTGGTCTCTAGTTTTCAAAAATGCACAGGTTTGGTAGGTTTCCCTAGGTGCTGGCTGAGCTGGAGGCCAAAATCTACAGATAGGCACTTTGCAAAAAACACCTCTGTTTTCTTTCAAAAAATTGGATGTGTCCACGTTGCGCTTTGGGGCATTTCCTGTCGCGGGCGCTAGGCCTACCCACACAAGTGAGGTATCATTTTTATCAGGAGACATGGGGGAATGCTGGGTGGAAGGAAATTTGTGGCTCCTCTCAGATTCCAGAACTTTCTGCCACAGAAATGTGAGGAACATGTGTTTTTTTAGCCAAATTTTGAGGTTTGCAAAGGATTCTGGGTAACAGAACCTGGTCAGAGCCCCACAAGTCACCCCATCTTGGATTCCCCTTGGTCTCTAGTTTTAAAAAATGCACAGATTTGGTAGGTTTCCCTAGGTGCCGGCTGAGCTGGAGGCCAAAATCTACAGGTAGGCACTTTGCAAAAAACACCTCTGTTTTCTTTCAATAAATTGGATGTGTCCACATTGTGCTTTGGGGCATTTCCTGTCGTGGGCGCTAGGCCTACCCACACAAGTGAGGTATCATTTTTATCAGGAGACATGGGGGAACGCTGGGTGGAAGGAAATTTGTGGCTCCTCTCAGATTCCAGAACGTTCTGCCACAGAAATGTGAGGAACATGTGTTTTTTTAGCCAAATTTTGAGGTTTGCAAAGGATTCTGGGTAACAGAACCTGGTCAGAGACCCACAAGTCACCCCATCTTGGATTCCCCTAGGTCTCTAGTTTTCAAAAATGCACAGGTTTGGTAGGTTTCCCTAGGTGCTGGCTGAGCTAGAGGCCAAAATCTACAGGTAGGCACTTTGCAAAAAACACCTCTGTTTTCTTTCAAAAAATTGGATGTGTCCACATTGTGCTTTGGGGCATTTCCTGTCGCAGGCGCTAGGCCTACCCACACAAGTGAGGATCATTTTTATCGGGAGACTTGAGGAAACGCTGGGTGGAAGGAAATTTGTGGCTCCTCTCAGATTCCAGAACTTTCTGCCACAGAAATGTGACGAACATGTATTTTTTTAGCCAAATTTTGAGGTTTGCAAAGGATTCTGGGTAACAGAACCTGGTCAGAGCCCCACAAGTCACCCCATCTTGGATTCCCCTTGGTCTCTAGTTTTCAAAAATACACAGGTTTGGTAGGTTTCCCTAGGTGCCGGCTGAGCTGGAGGCCAAAATCTACAGGTAGGCACTTTGCAAAAAACACCTCTGTTTTCTTTCAATAAATTGGATGTGTCCACATTGTGCTTTGGGGCATTTCCTGTCGCAGTCGCTAGGCCTACCCACACAAGTGAGGTATTGTTTTTATCGGGAGACTTGGGGAAACGCTGGGTGGAAGGAAATTTGTGGCTCCTCTCAGATTCCAGAACTTTCTGCCACAGAAATGTGACAAACATGTGTTTTTTTAGCCAAATTTTGAGGGTTGCAAAGGATTCTGGGTAACAGAACCTGGTCAGAGCCCCACAAGTCACCCCATCTTGGATTCCCCTTGGTCTCTAGTTTTCAAAAATGCACAGGTTTGGTAGGTTTTCCTAGGTGCCGGCTGAGCTGGAGGCCAAAATCTACAGGTAGGCACTTTGCAAAAAACACCTCTGTTTTCTTTAAAAAAATTGGATGTGTCCACGTTGCGCTTTGGGGCATTTCCTGTCGCGGGTGCTAGACCTACCCACACAAGTGAGGTATCATTTTTATCAGGAGACATGGGGGAACGCTGGGTGGAAGGAAATTTGTGGCTCCTCTCAGATTCCAGAACTTTCTGCCACAGAAATGTGAGGAACATGTGTTTTTTTAGCCAAATTTTGAGGTTTGCAAAGGATTCTGGATAACAGAACCTGGTCAGAGCCCCACAAGTCACCCCATCTTGGATTCCCCTAGGTCTCTAGTTTTCAAATATGCACAGGTTTGGTAGGTTTCCCTAGGTGGCGGCTTAGCTAGAGGCCAAAATCTACAGGTAGGCACTTTGCGAAAAACACCTCTGTTTTCTTTAAAAAAATTGGATGTGTCCACGTTGCGCTTTGGGGCATTTCCTGTTGCGGGCGCTAGGCCTACCCACACAAGTGAGGTATCGTTTTTATCGGGAGACTTGGGGAAACGCTGGGTGGAAGGAAATTTGTGGCTCCTCTCAGATTCCAGAACTTTCTGCCACAGAAATGTGACAAACATGTGTTTTTTTAGCCAAAGTTTGAGGTTTGCAAAGGATTCTGGGTAACAGAACCTGGTCAGAGCCCCACAAGTCACCCCATCTTGGATTCCCCTTGGTCTCTAGTTTTCAAAAATGCACAGGTTTGGTAGGTTTCCCTAGGTGCCGGCTGAGCTTGAGGCCAAAATCTACAGGTAGGCACTTTGCAAAAAACACCTCTGTTTTCTTTCAAAAAATTGGATGTGTCCACGTTGGTCTTTGGGGCATTTCCTGTCGCGGGCGCTAGGCCTACCCACACAAGTGAGGTATCATTTTTATCAGGAGACATGGGGGAACGCTGGGTGGAAGGAAATTTGTGGCTCCTCTCAGATTCCAGAACTTTTTGCCACAGAAATGTGAGGAACATGTGTTTTTTTAGCCAAATTCTGAGGTTTACATAGGATTCTGGGTAACAGAACCTGGTCAGAGCCCCACAAGTCACCCCATCTTGGATTCCCCTTGGTCTCTAGTTTTCAAAAATGCACAGGTTTGGTAGGTTTCCCTAGCTGCCGGCTGAGCTAGAGGCCAAAATCTACAGGTAGGCACTTTGCAAAAAACACTTCTGTTTTCTTTCAAAAAATTGGATGTGTCCACATTGTGGTTTGGGGCATTTCCTGTCGCAGGTGCTAGGCCTACCCATACTAGTGAGGTATCATTTTTATCGGGAGACTTGGGGAAACGCTGGGTGGAAGGAAATTTGTGGCTCCTCTCAGATTCTAGAACTTTCTGCCACAGAATTGTGACAAACATGTGTTTTTTTCGCCAAATTTTGAGGTTTGCAAAGGATTCTGGGTAACAGAACCTGGTCAGAGCCCCACAAGTCACCCCATCTTGGATTCCCCTTGGTCTCTAGTTTTCAAAAATGCACAGGTTTGGTAGGTTTCCCTAGGTGCCGGCTGAGCTGGAGGCCAAAATCTACAGGTAGGCACTTCGCAAAAAACACCTCTGTTTTCTTTCAAAAAATTGGATGTGTCCACGTTGCGCTTTGGGGCATTTCCTGTCGCGGGCGCTAGGCCTACCCACACAAGTGAGGTATCATTTTTATCAGGAGACATGGGGGAACGCTGGGTAGAAGGAAATTTGTGGCTCCTCTCAGATTCCAGAACTTTCTGCCACAGAAATGTGAGGAACATGTGTTTTTTTAGCCAAATTTTGAGGTTTGCAAAGTATTCTGGGTAACAGAACCTGGTCAGAGCCCCACAAGTCACCCCATCTTGGATTCCCCTTGGTCTCTAGTTTTCAAAAATGCACAGGTTTGGTAGGTTTCCCTAGGTGCCGGCTGAGCTGGAGGCCAAAATCTACAGGTAGGCACTTTGCAAAAAACACTTCTGTTTTCTTTAAAAAAATTGGATGTGTCCACATTGTGGTTTGGGGCATTTCCTGTCGCAGGTGCTAGGCCTACCCATACTAGTGAGGTATCATTTTTATCGGGAGACTTGGGGAAACGCTGGGTAGAAGGAAATTTGTGGCTCCTCTCAGATTCCAGAACTTTCTGCCACAGAAATGTGAGGAACATGTGTTTTTTTAGCCAAATTTTGAGGTTTGCAAAGGATTCTGGGTAACAGAACCTGGTCAGAGCCCCACAAGTCACCCCATCTTGGATTCCCCTTGGTCTCTAGTTTTCAAAAATGCACAGGTTTGGTAGGTTTCCCTAGGTGCCGGCTGAGCTGGAGGCCAAAATCTACAGGGAGGCACTTTGCAAAAAACACCTCTGTTTTCTTTCAATAAATTGGATGTGTCCACATTGTGCTTTGGGGCATTTCCTGTCGTGGGCGCTAGGCCTACCCACACAAGTGAGGTATCATTTTTATCAGGAGACATGGGGGAACGCTGGGTGGAAGGAAATTTGTGGCTCCTCTCAGATTCCAGAACTTTCTGCCACAGAAATGTGAGGAACATGTGTTTTTTTAGCCAAATTTCGAGGTTTGCAAAGGATTCTGGGTAACAGAACCTGGTCAGAGACCCACAAGTCACCCCATCTTGGATTCCCCTAGGTCTCTAGTTTTCAAATATGCACAGGTTTGGTAGGTTTCCCTAGGTGCCGGCTTACCTAGAGGCCAAAATCTACAGGTAGGCACTTTGCAAAAAACACCTCTGTTTTCTTTCAAAAAATTGGATGTGTCCACGTTGGTCTTTGGGGCATTTCCTGTCGCGGGCGCTAGGCCTACCCACACAAGTGAGGTATCATTTTTATCAGGAGACATGGGGGAACGCTGGGTGGAAGGAAATTTGTGGCTCCTCTCAGATTCCAGAACTTTCTGCCACAGAAATATGAGGAACATGTGTTTTTGTAGCCAAATTTGGGGGTTTGCAAAGGATTCTGGGTAACAGAACCTGGTCAGAGCCCCACAAGTCACCCCATCTTGGATTCCCCTAGGTCTCTAGTTTTCAAAAATGCACAGGTTTGGTAGGTTTCCCTAGCTGCCGGCTGAGCTAGAGGCCAAAATCTACAGGTAGGCACTTTGCAAAAAACACCTCTGTTTTCTTTCAAAAAATTGGATGTGTCCACGTTGGTCTTTGGGGCATTTCCTGTCGCGGGCGCTAGGCCTACCCACACAAGTGAGGTATCATTTTTATCAGGAGACATGGGGGAACGCTGGGTGGAAGGAAATTTGTGGCTCCTCTCAGATTCCAGAACTTTTTGCCACAGAAATGTGAGGAACATGTGTTTTTTTAGCCAAATTCTGAGGTTTACATAGGATTCTGGGTAACAGAACCTGGTCAGAGCCCCACAAGTCACCCCATCTTGGATTCCCCTTGGTCTCTAGTTTTCAAAAATGCACAGGTTTGGTAGGTTTCCCTAGCTGCCGGCTGAGCTAGAGGCCAAAATCTACAGGTAGGCACTTTGCAAAAAACACTTCTGTTTTCTTTCAAAAAATTGGATGTGTCCACATTGTGGTTTGGGGCATTTCCTGTCGCAGGTGCTAGGCCTACCCATACTAGTGAGGTATCATTTTTATCGGGAGACTTGGGGAAACGCTGGGTGGAAGGAAATTTGTGGCTCCTCTCAGATTCTAGAACTTTCTGCCACAGAATTGTGACAAACATGTGTTTTTTTCGCCAAATTTTGAGGTTTGCAAAGGATTCTGGGTAACAGAACCTGGTCAGAGCCCCACAAGTCACCCCATCTTGGATTCCCCTTGGTCTCTAGTTTTCAAAAATGCACAGGTTTGGTAGGTTTCCCTAGGTGCCGGCTGAGCTGGAGGCCAAAATCTACAGGTAGGCACTTTCCAAAAAAACCTCTGTTTTCTTTCAAAAAATTGGATGTGTCCACGTTGCGCTTTGGGGCATTTCCTGTCGCGGGCGCTAGGCCTACCCACACAAGTGAGGTATCATTTTTATCAGGAGACATGGGGGAACGCTGGGTAGAAGGAAATTTGTGGCTCCTCTCAGATTCCAGAACTTTCTGCCACAGAAATGTGAGGAACATGTGTTTTTTTAGCCAAATTTTGAGGTTTGCAAAGTATTCTGGGTAACAGAACCTGGTCAGAGCCCCACAAGTCACCCCATCTTGGATTCCCCTTGGTCTCTAGTTTTCAAAAATGCACAGGTTTGGTAGGTTTCCCTAGGTGCCGGCTGAGCTGGAGGCCAAAATCTACAGGTAGGCACTTTGCAAAAAACACTTCTGTTTTCTTTAAAAAAATTGGATGTGTCCACATTGTGGTTTGGGGCATTTCCTGTCGCAGGTGCTAGGCCTACCCATACTAGTGAGGTATCATTTTTATCGGGAGACTTGGGGAAACGCTGGGTAGAAGGAAATTTGTGGCTCCTCTCAGATTCCAGAACTTTCTGCCACAGAAATGTGAGGAACATGTGTTTTTTTAGCCAAATTTTGAGGTTTGCAAAGGATTCTGGGTAACAGAACCTGGTCAGAGCCCCACAAGTCACCCCATCTTGGATTCCCCTTGGTCTCTAGTTTTCAAAAATGCACAGGTTTGGTAGGTTTCCCTAGGTGCCGGCTGAGCTGGAGGCCAAAATCTACAGGGAGGCACTTTGCAAAAAACACCTCTGTTTTCTTTCAATAAATTGGATGTGTCCACATTGTGCTTTGGGGCATTTCCTGTCGTGGGCGCTAGGCCTACCCACACAAGTGAGGTATCATTTTTATCAGGAGACATGGGGGAACGCTGGGTGGAAGGAAATTTGTGGCTCCTCTCAGATTCCAGAACTTTCTGCCACAGAAATGTGAGGAACATGTGTTTTTTTAGCCAAATTTCGAGGTTTGCAAAGGATTCTGGGTAACAGAACCTGGTCAGAGACCCACAAGTCACCCCATCTTGGATTCCCCTAGGTCTCTAGTTTTCAAATATGCACAGGTTTGGTAGGTTTCCCTAGGTGCCGGCTTACCTAGAGGCCAAAATCTACAGGTAGGCACTTTGCAAAAAACACCTCTGTTTTCTTTCAAAAAATTGGATGTGTCCACGTTGGTCTTTGGGGCATTTCCTGTCGCGGGCGCTAGGCCTACCCACACAAGTGAGGTATCATTTTTATCAGGAGACATGGGGGAACGCTGGGTGGAAGGAAATTTGTGGCTCCTCTCAGATTCCAGAACTTTCTGCCACAGAAATATGAGGAACATGTGTTTTTGTAGCCAAATTTGGGGGTTTGCAAAGGATTCTGGGTAACAGAACCTGGTCAGAGCCCCACAAGTCACCCCATCTTGGATTCCCCTAGGTCTCTAGTTTTCAAAAATGCACAGGTTTGGTAGGTTTCCCTAGCTGCCGGCTGAGCTAGAGGCCAAAATCTACAGGTAGGCACTTTGCAAAAAACACCTCTGTTTTCTTTCAATAAATTGGATGTGTCCACATTGTGCTTTGGGGCATTTCCTGTCACAGTCGCTAGGCCTACCCACACAAGTGAGGTATCGTTTTTATCGGGAGACTTGGGGAAACGCTGGGTGGAAGGAAATTTGTGGCTCCTCTCAGATTCCAGAACTTTCTGCCACAGAAATGTGACAAACATGTGTTTTTTTAGCCAAATTTTGAGGTTTGCAAAGGATTCTGGGTAACAGAACCTGGTCAGAGCCCCACAAGTCACCCCATCTTGGATTCCCCTTGGTCTCTAGTTTTCAAAAATGCACAGGTTTGGTAGGTTTTCCTAGGTGCCGGCTGAGCTGGAGGCCAAAATCTACAGGTAGGCACTTTGCAAAAAACACCTCTGTTTTCTTTAAAAAAATTGGATGTGTCCACGTTGCGCTTTGGGGCATTTCCTGTCGCGGGTGCTAGACCTACCCACACAAGTGAGGTATCATTTTTATCAGGAGACATGGGGGAACGCTGGGTGGAAGGAAATTTGTGGCTCCTTTCAGATTCCAGAACTTTCTGCCACAGAAATGTGAGGAACATGTGTTTTTTTAGCCAAATTTTGAGGTTTGCAAAGGATTCTGGGTAACAGAACCTGGTCAGAGCCCCACAAGTCTCCCCATCTTGGATTCCCCTAGGTCGCTAGTTTTCAAATATGCACAGGTTTGGTAGGTTTCCTAGGTGGCGGCTTAGCTAGAGGCCAAAATCTACAGGTAGGCACTTTGCGAAAAACACCTCTGTTTTCTTTCAAAAAATTGGATGTGTCCACGTTGCGCTTTGGGGCATTTCCTGTCGCGGGCGCTAGGCCTACCCACACAAGTGAGGGATCATTTTTATCGGGAGACTTGGGGGAACGCTGGGTGTAAGGAAATTTGTGGCTCCTCTCAGATTCCAGAACTTTCTGCCACAGAAATGTGAGGAACATGTGTTTTTTTAGCCAAATTTTGAGGTTTGCAAAGGATTCTGGGTAACAGAACCTGGTCAGAGCCCCACAAGTCACCCCATCTTGGATTCCCCTAGGTCTCTAGTTTTCAAATATGCACAGGTTTGGTAGGTTTCCCTAGGTGGCGGCTTAGCTAGAGGCCAAAATCTACAGGTAGGCACTTTGCAAAAAACACCTCTGTTTTCTTTCAAAAAATTGGATGTGTCCATATTGTGCTTTGGGGCATTTCCTGTCGCGGGCGCTAGGCCTACCCACACAAGTGAGGGATCATTTTTATCGGGAGACTTGGGGGAACGCTGGGTGTAAGGAAATTTGTGGCTCCTCTCAGATTCCAGAACTTTCTGCCACAGAAATGTGACAAACGTGTTTTTGTAGCCAAATTTTGAGGTTTGCAAAGGATTCTGGGTAACAGAACCTGGTCAGAGCCCCACAAGTCACCCCATCTTGGATTCCCCTCGGTCTCTAGTTTTCAAAAATGCACAGGTTTGGTAGGTTTTCCTATGTGCCGGCTGAGCTGGATGCTAAAATCTACAGGTAGGCACTTTGCAAAAAACACCTCTGTTTTCTTTCAAAAAATTGGATGTGTCCACATTGTGGTTTGGGGCATTTCCTGTCGCAGGTGCTAGGCCTACCCATACTAGTGAGGTATCATTTTTATCGGGAGACTTGGGGAAACGCTGGGTGGAAGGAAATTTGTGGCTCCTCTCAGATTCTAGAACTTTCTGCCACAGAATTGTGACGAACATGTGTTTTTTTCGCCAAATTTTGAGGTTTGCAAAGGATTCTGGGTAACAGAACCTGGTCAGAGCCCCACAAGTCACCCCATCTTGGATTCCCCTTGGTCTCTAGTTTTCCAAAATGCACAGGTTTGGTAGGTTTTCCTAGGTGCCGGCTGAGCTGGAGGCCAAAATCTACAGGTAGGCACTTTGCAAAAAACACCTCTGTTTTCTTTCAAAAAATTGGATGTGTCCACGTTGCGCTTTGGGGCATTTCCTGTCGCGGGTGCTAGACCTACCCACACAAGTGAGGTATCATTTTTATCAGGAGACATGGGGGAACGCTGGGTGGAAGGAAATTTGTGGCTCCTCTCAGATTCCAGAACTTTCTGCCACAGAAATGTGAGGAACATGTGTTTTTTTAGCCAAATTGTGAGGTTTGCAAAGGATTCTGGGTAACAGAACCTGGTCAGAGCCCCACAAGTCACCCCATCTTGGATTCCCCTAGGTCTCTAGTTTTCAAATATGCACAGGTTTGGTAGGTTTCCCTAGGTGGCGGCTTAGCTAGAGGCCAAAATCTACAGGTAGGCACTTTGCGAAAAACACCTCTGTTTTCTTTCAAAAAATTGGATGTGTCCACGTTGCGCTTTGGGGCATTTCCTGTCGCGGGCGCTAGGCCTACCCACACAAGTGAGGGATCATTTTTATCGGGAGACTTGGGGGAACGCTGGGTGTAAGGAAATTTGTGGCTCCTCTCAGATTCCAGAACTTTCTGCCACAGAAATATGAGGAACATGTGTTTTTGTAGCCAAATTTTGAGGTTTGCAAAGGATTCTGGGTAACAGAACCTGGTCAGAGCCCCACAAGTCACCCCATCTTGGATTCCCCTAGGTCTCTAGTTTTCAAAAATGCACAGGTTTGGTAGGTTTCCCTAGCTGCCGGCTGAGCTAGAGGCCAAAATCTACAGGTAGGCACTTTGCAAAAAACACCTCTGTTTTCTTTCAAAAAATTGGATGTGTCCACATTGTGCTTTGGGGCATTTCCTGTCGCAGTCGCTAGGCCTACCCACACAAGTGAGGTATCGTTTTTATCGGGAGACTTGGGGAAACTCTGGGTGGAAGGAAATTTGTGGCTCCTCTCAGATTCCAGAACTTTCTGCCACAGAAATGTGACAAACATGTGTTTTTTTAGCCAAAGTTTGAGGTTTGCAAAGGATTCTGGGTAACAGAACCTGGTCAGAGCCCCACAAGTCACCCCATCTTGGATTCCCCTTGGTCTCTAGTTTTCAAAAATGCACAGGTTTGGTAGGTTTCCCTAGGTGCCGGCTGAGCTGGATGCCAAAATCTACAGGTAGGCACTTTGCAAAAAACACCTCTGTTTTCTTTCAAAAAATTGGATGTGTCCACATTGTGGTTTGGGGCATTTCCTGTCGCAGGTGCTAGGCCTACCCATACTAGTGAGGTATCATTTTTATCGGAAAACTTGGGGAAACGCTGGGTGGAAGGAAATTTGTGGCTCCTCTCAGATTCTAGAACTTTCTGCCACAGAATTGTGACGAACATGTGTTTTTGTAGCCAAATTTTGAGGTTTGCAAAGGATTCTGGGTAACAGAACCTGGTCAGAGCCCCACAAGTCACCCCATCTTGGACTCCCCTTGGTCTCTAGTTTTCAAAAATGCACAGGTTTGGTAGGTTTCCCTAGGTGCCGGCTGAGCTGGAGGCCAAAATCTACAGGTAGGCACTTTGCAAAAAACACCTCTCTTCTCTTTCAAAAAATTGGATGAGTCCACGTTGGTCTTTGGGGCATTTCCTGTCGCGGGCGCTAGGCCTACCCACACAAGTGAGGTATCATTTTTATCAGGAGACATGGAGGAACGCTGGGTGGAAGGAAATGTGTGGCTCCTCTCAGATTCCAGAACTTTCTGCCACAGAAATGTGAGGAACATGTGTTTTTTTAGCCAAATTTTGAGGTTTGCAAAGGATTCTGGGTAACAGAACCTGGTCATAGCCCCACAAGTCACCCCATCTTGGATTCCCCTTGGTCTCTAGTTTTCAAAAATGCACAGGTTTGGTAGGTTTCCCTAGGTGCCGGCTGAGCTGGAGGCCAAAATCTACAGGTAGGCTCTTTGCAAAAAACACCTCTGTTTTTTTTCAAAAAATTGGATGTGTCCACGTTGCGCTTTGGGGCATTTCCTGTCGCGGGCGCTAGGCCTACCCACACAAGTGATGTATCATTTTTATCAGGAGACATGGGGGAACGCTGGGTGGAAGGAAATTTGTGGCTCCTCTCAGATTCCAGAACTTTCTGCCACAGAAATGTGAGGAACATGTGTTTTTTTAGCCAAATTTTGAGGTTTGCAAAGGATTCTGGGTAACAGAACCTCGTCAGAGCCCCACAAGTCACCCCATCTTGGATTCCCCTAGTTCTCTAGTTTTCAAATATGCACAGGTTTGGTAGGTTTCCCTAGGTGCCGGCTTAGCTAGAGGCCAAAATCTACAGGTATGCACTTTGCGAAAAACACCTCTGTTTTCTTTCAAAAAATTGGATGTGTCCACGTTGCGCTTTGGGGCATTTCCTGTCGCGGGCGCTAGGCCTACCCACACAAGTGAGGGTTCATTTTTATCGGGAGACTTGGGGGAACGCTGGGTGTAAGGAAATTTGTGGCTCCTCTCAGATTCCAGAACTTTCTGCCACAGAAATATGAGGAACATGTGTTTTTGTAGCCAAATTTTGACGTTTGCAAAGGATTCTGGGTAACAGGACCTGGTCAGAGCCCCACAAGTCACCCCATCTTGGATTCCCCTAGGTCTCTAGTTTTCAAAAATGCACAGGTTTGGTAGGTTTCCCTAGCTGCCGGCTGAGCTAGAGGCCAAAATCTACAGGTAGGCACTTTGCAAAAAACACCTCTGTTTTCTTTCAAAAAATTGGATGTGTCCACATTGTGCTTTGGGGCATTTCCTGTCGCAGGCGCTAGGCCTACCCACACAAGTGAGGTATCATTTTTATCGGGAGACTTGGGGAAACGCTGGGTGGAAAGAAATTTGTGGCTCCTCTCAGATTCCAGAACTTTCTGCCACAGAAATATGAGTAACATGTGTTTTTGTAGCCAAATTCTGAGGTTTGCATAGGATTCTGGGTAACAGAACCTGGTCAGAGCCCCACAAGTCACCCCATCTTGGATTCCCCTTGGTCTCTAGTTTTCAAAAATGCACAGGTTTGGTAGGTTTCCCTAGGTGCCGACTGAGCTGGAGGCCAAAATCTACAGGTAGGCACTTTGCAAAAAACACCTCTGTTTTCTTTCAAAAAATTGGATGTGTCCACATTGTGCTTTGGGGCATTTCCTGTCACAGGCGCTAGGCCTACCCACACAAGTGAGGTATCATTTTTATCGGGAGACTTGGGGAAACGCTGGGTGGAAGGAAATTTGTGGCTCCTCTCTGATTCCAGAACTTTGTGCCACAGAAATGTGACGAACATGTGTTTTTTTAGCCAAATTTTGAGGTTTGAAAAGGATTCTGGGTAACAGAACCTGGTCAGAGCCCCACAAGTCACCCCATCTTGGATTCCCCTTGGTCTCTAGTTTTAAAAAATGCACAGGTTTGGTAGGTTTCCCTAGGTGCCGGCTGAGCTGGAGGCCAAAATCTACAGGTAGGCACTTTGCAAAAAACACCTCTGTTTTCTTTCAAAAAATTGGATGTGTCCACGTTGGTCTTTGGGGCATTTCCTGTCGCGGGCGCTAGGCCTACCCACACAAGTGAGGTATCATTTTTATCAGGAGACATGGGGGAACGCTGGGTGGAAGGAAATTTGTGGCTCCTCTCAGATTCCAGAACTTTCTGCCACAGAAATGTGAGGAACATGTGTTTTTTTAGCCAAATTCTGAGGTTTGCATAGGATTCTGGGTAACAGGACCTGGTCAGAGCCCCACAAGTCACCCCATCTTGGATTCCCCTAGGTCTCTAGTTTTCAAATATGCACAGGTTTGGTAGGTTTCCCTAGGTGCCGGCTTAGCTAGAGGCCAAGATCTACAGGTAGGCACTTTGCGAAAAACACCTCTGTTTTCTTTAAAAAAATTGGATGTGTCCACGTTGTGCTTTGGGGCATTTCCTGTCGCCGGTGCTAGGCCTACCCACACAAGTGAGGGATCATTTTTATCGGGAGACTTGGGGGAACGCTGGGTGTAAGGAAATTTGTGGCTCCTCTCAGATTCCAGAACTTTCTGCCACAGAAATATGAGGAACATGTGTTTTTGTAGCCAAATTTTGAGGTTTGCAAAGGATTCTGGGTAACAGAACCTGGTCAGAGCCCCACATGTCACCCCATCTTGGATTCCCCTAGGTCTCTAGTTTTCAAAAATGCACAGGTTTGGTAGGTTTCCCTAGGTGCCGGCTGAGCTGGAGGCCAAAATCTACAGGTAGGCACTTTGCAAAAAACACCTCTGTTTTCTTTAAAAAAATTGGATGTGTCCACGTTGCGCTTTGGGGCATTTCCTGTCACGGGCGCAAGGCCTACCCACACAAGTGAGGTATCATTTTTATCAGGAGACATGGGGGAACGCTGGGTGGAAGGAAATTTGTGGCTCCTCTCATATTCCAGAACTTTCTGCCACAGAAATGTGAGGAACATGTGTGTTTTTAGCCAAATTTTGAGGTTTGCAAAGGATTCTGGGTAACAGAACCTGGTCAGAGCCCCACAAGTCACCCCATCATGGATTCCCCTTGGTCTCTAGTTTTCAAAAATACACAGGTTTGGTAGGTTTCCCTAGGTGCCGGCTGAGCTGGAGGCCAAAATCTACAGGTAGGCACTTTGCAAAAAACACCTCTGTTTTCTTTAAAAAAATTGGATGTGTCCACGTTGTGCTTTGGGGCATTTCCTGTCGCGGGTGCTAGGCCTACCCACACAAGTGAGGGATCATTTTTATCGGGAGACTTGGGGGAACGCTGGGTGTAAGGACATTTGTGGCTCCTCTCAGATTCCAGAACTTTCTGCCACAGAAATATGAGGAACATGTGTTTTTGTAGCCAAATTCTGAGGTTTGCATAGGATTCTGGGTAACAGAACCTGGTCAGAGCCCCACAAGTCACCCCATCTTGGATTCCCCTAGGTCTCTAGTTTTCAAAAATGCACAGGTTTGGTAGGTTTCCCTAGCTGCCGGCTGAGCTAGAGGCCAAAATCTACAGGTAGGCACTTTGCAAAAAACACCTCTGTTTTCTTTCAAAAAATTGGATGTGTCCACATTGTGCTTTGGGGCATTTCCTGTCGCAGGCGCTAGGCCTACCCACACAAGTGAGGTATCATTTTTATCGGGAGACTTGGGGAAACGCTGGGTGGAAGGAAATTTGTGGCTCCTCTCAGATTCTAGAACTTTCTGCCACAGAATTGTGACGAACATGTGTTTTTTTAGCCAAATTTTGTGGTTTGCAAAGGATTCTGGGTAACAGAATCTGGTCAGAGCCCCACAAGTCACCCCATCTTGGATTCCCCTTGGTCTCTAGTTTTCAAAAATGCACAGGTTTGGTAGGTTTCCCTTGGTGCCGGCTGAGCTGGAGGCCAAAATCTACAGGTAGGCACTTTGCAAAAAACACCTCTGTTTTCTTTCAAAAAATTGGATGTGTCCACGTTGCGCTTTGGGGCATTTCCTGTCGCGGGCGCTAGGTCTACCCACACAAGTGAGGTATCATTTTTATCAGGAGACATGGGGGAACGCTGGGTGGAAGGAAATTTGTGGCTCCTCTCATATTCCAGAACTTTCTGCCACAGAAATGTGAGGAACATGTTTTTTTTTAGCCAAATTTTGAGGTTTGCAAAGGATTCTGGGTAACAGAACCTGGTCAGAGCCCCACAAGTCACCCCATCTTGGATTCCCCTTGGTCTCTAGCTTTCAAAAATGCACAGGTTTGGTAGGTTTCCCTAGGTGCCGGCTGAGCTGGAGGCCAAAATCTACAGTTAGGCACTTTGCAAAAAACACCTCTGGTTTCTTTCAAAAAATTGGATGTGTCCACGTTGCGCTTTGGGGCATTTCCTGTCGCGGGCGCTAGGCCTACCCACACAAGTGAGGTATCATTTTAATCACGAGACATGGGGGAACGCTGGGTGGAAGGGAATTTGTGGCTTCTCTCTGATTCCAGAACTTTCTGCCACAGAAATGTGAGGAACATGTGTTTTTTTAGCCAAATTTTGAGGTTTGCAAAGGATTCTGGGTAACAGATCCTGGTCAGAGCCCCACAAGTCACCCCATCTTGGATTCCCCTAGGTCTCTAGTTTTCAAAAATGCACAGGTTTGGTAGGTTTCCCTAGCTGCCGGCTGAGCTAGAGGCCAAAATCTACAGGTAGGCACTTTGCAAAAAACACCTCTGTTTTCTTTCAAAAAATTGGATGTGTCCACATTGTGCTTTGGGGCATTTCCTGTCGCAGGCGCTAGGCCTACCCACACAAGTGAGGTATCATTTTTATCGGGAGACTTGGGGGAACGCTGGGTGTAAGGAAATTTGTGGCTCCTCTCAGATTCCAGAACTTTCTGCCACAGAAATATGAGGAACATGTGTTTTTGTAGCCAAATTTTGACGTTTGCAAAGGATTCTGGGTAACAGGACCTGGTCAGAGCCCCACAAGTCACCCCATCTTGGATTCCCCTAGGTCTCTAGTTTTCAAAAATGCACAGGTTTGGTAGGTTTCCCTAGCTGCCGGCTGAGCTAGAGGCCAAAATCTACAGGTAGGCACTTTGCAAAAAACACCTCTGTTTTCTTTCAAAAAATTGGATGTGTCCACATTGTGCTTTGGGGCATTTCCTGTCGCAGGCGCTAGGCCTACCCACACAAGTGAGGTATCATTTTTATCGGGAGACTTGGGGAAACGCTGGGTGGAAAGAAATTTGTGGCTCCTCTCAGATTCCAGAACTTTCTGCCACAGAAATATGAGGAACATGTGTTTTTGTAGCCAAATTCTGAGGTTTGCATAGGATTCTGGGTAACAGAACCTGGTCAGAGCCCCACAAGTCACCCCATCTTGGATTCCCCTTGGTCTCTAGTTTTCAAAAATGCACAGGTTTGGTAGGTTTCCCTAGGTGCCGACTGAGCTGGAGGCCAAAATCTACAGGTAGGCACTTTGCAAAAAACACCTCTGTTTTCTTTCAAAAAATTGGATGTGTCCACATTGTGCTTTGGGGCATTTCCTGTCACAGGCGCTAGGCCTACCCACACAAGTGAGGTATCATTTTTATCGGGAGACTTGGGGAAACGCTGGGTGGAAGGAAATTTGTTGCTCCTCTCTGATTCCAGAACTTTGTGCCACAGAAATGTGACGAACATGTGTTTTTTTAGCCAAATTTTGAGGTTTGCAAAGGATTCTGGGTAACAGAACCTGGTCAGAGCCCCACAAGTCACCCCATCTTGGATTCCCCTTGGTCTCTAGTTTTAAAAAATGCACAGGTTTGGTAGGTTTCCCTAGGTGCCGGCTGAGCTGGAGGCCAAAATCTACAGGTAGGCACTTTGCAAAAAACACCTCTGTTTTCTTTCAAAAAATTGGATGTGTCCACGTTGGTCTTTGGGGCATTTCCTGTCGCGGGCGCTAGGCCTACCCACACAAGTGAGGTATCATTTTTATCAGGAGACATGGGGGAACGCTGGGTGGAAGGAAATTTGTGGCTCCTCTCAGATTCCAGAACTTTCTGCCACAGAAATGTGAGGAACATGTGTTTTTTTAGCCAAATTCTGAGGTTTGCATAGGATTCTGGGTAACAGGACCTGGTCAGAGCCCCACAAGTCACCCCATCTTGGATTCCCCTAGGTCTCTAGTTTTCAAATATGCACAGGTTTGGTAGGTTTCCCTAGGTGCCGGCTTAGCTAGAGGCCAAGATCTACAGGTAGGCACTTTGCGAAAAACACCTCTGTTTTCTTTAAAAAAATTGGATGTGTCCACGTTGTGCTTTGGGGCATTTCCTGTCGCCGGTGCTAGGCCTACCCACACAAGTGAGGGATCATTTTTATCGGGAGACTTGGGGGAACGCTGGGTGTAAGGAAATTTGTGGCTCCTCTCAGATTCCAGAACTTTCTGCCACAGAAATATGAGGAACATGTGTTTTTGTAGCCAAATTTTGAGGTTTGCAAAGGATTCTGGGTAACAGAACCTGGTCAGAGCCCCACATGTCACCCCATCTTGGATTCCCCTAGGTCTCTAGTTTTCAAAAATGCACAGGTTTGGTAGGTTTCCCTAGGTGCCGGCTGAGCTGGAGGCCAAAATCTACAGGTAGGCACTTTGCAAAAAACACCTCTGTTTTCTTTAAAAAAATTGGATGTGTCCACGTTGCGCTTTGGGGCATTTCCTGTCACGGGCGCAAGGCCTACCCACACAAGTGAGGTATCATTTTTATCAGGAGACATGGGGGAACGCTGGGTGGAAGGAAATTTGTGGCTCCTCTCATATTCCAGAACTTTCTGCCACAGAAATGTGAGGAACATGTGTGTTTTTAGCCAAATTTTGAGGTTTGCAAAGGATTCTGGGTAACAGAACCTGGTCAGAGCCCCACAAGTCACCCCATCTTGGATTCCCCTTGGTCTCTAGTTTTCAAAAATACACAGGTTTGGTAGGTTTCCCTAGGTGCCGGCTGAGCTGGAGGCCAAAATCTACAGGTAGGCACTTTGCAAAAAACACCTCTGTTTTCTTTAAAAAAATTGGATGTGTCCACGTTGTGCTTTGGGGCATTTCCTGTCGCGGGTGCTAGGCCTACCCACACAAGTGAGGGATCATTTTTATCGGGAGACTTGGGGGAACGCTGGGTGTAAGGAAATTTGTGGCTCCTCTCAGATTCCAGAACTTTCTGCCACAGAAATATGAGGAACATGTGTTTTTGTAGCCAAATTCTGAGGTTTGCATAGGATTCTGGGTAACAGAACCTGGTCAGAGCCCCACAAGTCACCCCATCTTGGATTCCCCTAGGTCTCTAGTTTTCAAAAATGCACAGGTTTGGTAGGTTTCCCTAGCTGCCGGCTGAGCTAGAGGCCAAAATCTACAGGTAGGCACTTTGCAAAAAACACCTCTGTTTTCTTTCAAAAAATTGGATGTGTCCACATTGTGCTTTGGGGCATTTCCTGTCGCAGGCGCTAGGCCTACCCACACAAGTGAGGTATCATTTTTATCGGGAGACTTGGGGAAACGCTGGGTGGAAGGAAATTTGTGGCTCCTCTCAGATTCTAGAACTTTCTGCCACAGAATTGTGACGAACATGTGTTTTTTTAGCCAAATTTTGTGGTTTGCAAAGGATTCTGGGTAACAGAATCTGGTCAGAGCCCCACAAGTCACCCCATCTTGGATTCCCCTTGGTCTCTAGTTTTCAAAAATGCACAGGTTTGGTAGGTTTCCCTTGGTGCCGGCTGAGCTGGAGGCCAAAATCTACAGGTAGGCACTTTGCAAAAAACACCTCTGTTTTCTTTCAAAAAATTGGATGTGTCCACGTTGCGCTTTGGGGCATTTCCTGTCGCGGGCGCTAGGTCTACCCACACAAGTGAGGTATCATTTTTATCAGGAGACATGGGGGAACGCTGGGTGGAAGGAAATTTGTGGCTCCTCTCATATTCCAGAACTTTCTGCCACAGAAATGTGAGGAACATGTTTTTTTTTAGCCAAATTTTGAGGTTTGCAAAGGATTCTGGGTAACAGAACCTGGTCAGAGCCCCACAAGTCACCCCATCTTGGATTCCCCTTGGTCTCTAGCTTTCAAAAATGCACAGGTTTGGTAGGTTTCCCTAGGTGCCGGCTGAGCTGGAGGCCAAAATCTACAGTTAGGCACTTTGCAAAAAACACCTCTGGTTTCTTTCAAAAAATTGGATGTGTCCACGTTGCGCTTTGGGGCATTTCCTGTCGCGGGCGCTAGGCCTACCCACACAAGTGAGGTATCATTTTAATCACGAGACATGGGGGAACGCTGGGTGGAAGGGAATTTGTGGCTTCTCTCTGATTCCAGAACTTTCTGCCACAGAAATGTGAGGAACATGTGTTTTTTTAGCCAAATTTTGAGGTTTGCAAAGGATTCTGGGTAACAGATCCTGGTCAGAGCCCCACAAGTCACCCCATTTTTGATTCCCCTAGGTCTCTAGTTTTCAAATATGCACAGGTTTGGTAGGTTTCCCTAGGTGCCGGCTTAGCTAGAGGCCAAAATCTACAGGTAGGCACTTTGCGAAAAACACCTCTGTTTTCTTTAAAAAAATTGGATGTGTCCACGTTGTGCTTTGGGGCATTTCCTGTCGCGGGTGCTAGGCCTACCCACACAAGTGAGGGATCATTTTTATTGGGAGACTTGGGGGAACGCTGGGTGTAAGGAAATTTGTGGCTCCTCTCAGATTCCAGAACTTTCTGCCACAGAAATATGAGGAACATGTGTTTTTGTAGCCAAATTCTGAGGTTTGCATAGGATTCTGGGTAACAGAACCTGGTCAGAGCCCCACAAGTCACCCCATCTTGGATTCCCCTAGGTCTCTAGTTTTCAAAAATGCACAGGTTTGGTAGGTTTCCCTAGCTGCCGGCTGAGCTAGAGGCCAAAATCTACAGGTAGGCACTTTGCAAAAAACACCTCTGTTTTCTTTCAAAAAATTGGATGTGTCCACATTGTGCTTTGGGGCATTTCCTGTCGCAGGCGCTAGGCCTACCCACACAAGTGAGGTATCATTTTTATCGGGAGACTTGGGGAAACGCTGGGTGGAAGGAAATTTGTGGCTCCTCTCAGATTCTAGAACTTTCTGCCACAGAATTGTGACGAACATGTGTTTTTTTAGCCAAATTTTGAGGTTTGCAAAGGATTCTGGGTAACAGAACCTGGTCAGAGCCCCACAAGTCACCCCATCTTGGATTCCCCTTGGTCTCTAGTTTTCAAAAATGCACAGGTTTGGTAGGTTTCCCTTGGTGCCGGCTGAGCTGGAGGCCACAATCTACAGGTAGGCACTTTGCAAAAAACACCTCTGTTTTCTTTCAAAAAATTGGATGTGTCCACGTTGCGCTTTGGGGCATTTCCTGTCGCGGGCGCTAGGTCTACCCACACAAGTGAGGTATCATTTTTATCAGGAGACATGGGGGAACGCTGGGTGGAAGGAAATTTGTGGCTCCTCTCATATTCCAGAACTTTCTGCCACAGAAATGTGAGGAACATGTTTTTTTTTAGCCAAATTTTGAGGTTTGCAAAGGATTCTGGGTAACAGAACCTGGTCAGAGCCCCACAAGTCACCCCATCTTGCATTCCCCTTGGTCTCTAGCTTTCAAAAATGCACAGGTTTGGTAGGTTTCCCTAGGTGCCGGCTGAGCTGGAGGCCAAAATCTACAGTTAGGCACTTTGCAAAAAACACCTCTGGTTTCTTTCAAAAAATTGGATGTGTCCACGTTGCGCTTTGGGGCATTTCCTGTCGCGGGCGCTAGGCCTACCCACACAAGTGAGGTATCATTTTAATCACGAGACATGGGGGAACGCTGGGTGGAAGGGAATTTGTGGCTTCTCTCTGATTCCAGATCTTTCTGCCACAGAAATGTGAGGAACATGTGTTTTTTTAGCCAAATTTTGAGGTTTGCAAAGGATTCTGGGTAACAGATCCTGGTCAGAGCCCCACAAGTCACCCCATCTTGGATTCCCCTAGGTCTCTAGTTTTCAAATATGCACAGGTTTGGTAGGTCTCCCTAGGTGCCGGCTTAGCTAGAGGCCAAAATCTACAGGTAGGCACTTTGCGAAAAATACCTCTGTTTTCTTTCAAAAAATTGGATGTGTCCACGTTGCGCTTTGGGGCATTTCCTGTCGCGGGTGCTAAGCCTACCCACACAAATGAGGGATCATTTTTATCGGGAGACTTGGGGGAACGCTGGGTGTAAGAAAATTTGTGGCTCCTCTCAGATTCCAGAACTTTCTGCCACAGAAATATGAAGAACATGTGTTTTTGTAGCCAAATTTTGAGGTTTGCAAAGGATTCTGGGTAACAGAACCTGGTCAGAGCCCCACAAGTCACCCATCTTGGATTCCCCTAGGTCTCTGTTTTTCATAAATGCACAGGTTTGGTAGGTTTCCCTAGGTGCCGGCTGAGCTAGAGACCAAAATCTACAGGTAGGCACTTTGCAAAAAACACCTCTGTTTTCTTTAAAAAAATTGGATGTGTACATGTTGCGCTTTGGGGCATTTCCTGTCGCGGGCGCTTGGCCTACCCACACAAGTGAGGTATCATTTTTATCGGGAGACTTGGGGGAACGCTGGGTAGAAGGAAATTTGTGGCTCCTCTCAGATTC
The DNA here is from genome assembly GCF_031143425.1 of Pleurodeles waltl. Taxonomy (NCBI): domain Eukaryota; kingdom Metazoa; phylum Chordata; class Amphibia; order Caudata; family Salamandridae; genus Pleurodeles; species Pleurodeles waltl. Next base: position 157,045 of record NW_027150399.1, on the reverse strand, counting down.
CAGAACTTTCTGCCACAGAAATGTGACGAACATGTGTCGTTTTAGCCAAATTTTGAGGTTTGCAAAGGATTCTGGGTAACAGAACCTTGTCAGAGCCCCACATGTCACCCCATCTTGGATTCCCCTTGGTCTCTAGTTTTCAAAAATGCAGAGGTTTGGTAGGTTTCCCTAGTTGCCGGCTGAGCTAGAGGCCAAAATCTACAGGTAGGCCCTTTGCAAAAAACACCTCTGTTTTCTTTAAAAAAAATGGATGTGTCCACATTGCGCTTTGGGGCATTTCCTGTCGCAGGCGCTAGGCCTACCCACACAAGTGAGGTATCATTTTTATCGGGAGACTTGGGGAAATGCTGGGTGGAAGGAAATTTGTGGCTCCTCTCAAATTCCAGAACTTTCTGCCACAGAAATGTGAGGAACATGTGTTTTTTTAGCCAAATTTTGAGGTTTGCAAAGGATTCTGGGTAACAGAACCTGGTCAGAGCCCCACAAGTCACCCCATCTTGGATTCCCCTAGGTCTCTAGTTTTCAAAAATGCACAGGTTTGGTAGGTTTCCCTAGCTGCCGGCTGAGCTAGAGGCCAAAATCTACAGGTAGGCACTTTGCAAAAAACACCTCTGTTTTCTTTAAAAAAATTGGATGTGTCCACGTTGTGCTTTGGGGCATTTCCTGTCGCGGGTGCTAGGCCTACCCACACAAGTGAGGGATCATTTTTATTGGGAGACTTGGGGGAACGCTGGGTGTAAGGAAATTTGTGGCTCCTCTCAGATTCCAGAACTTTCTGCCACAGAAATATGAGGAACATGTGTTTTTGTAGCCAAATTCTGAGGTTTGCATAGGATTCTGGGTAACAGAACCTGGTCAGAGCCCCACAAGTCACCCCATCTTGGATTCCCCTAGGTCTCTAGTTTTCAAAAATGCACAGGTTTGGTAGGTTTCCCTAGCTGCCGGCTGAGCTAGAGGCCAAAATCTACAGGTAGGCACTTTGCAAAAAACACCTCTGTTTTCTTTCAAAAAATTGGATGTGTCCACATTGTGCTTTGGGGCATTTCCTGTCGCAGGCGCTAGGCCTACCCACACAAGTGAGGTATCATTTTTATCGGGAGACTTGGGGAAACGCTGGGTGGAAGGAAATTTGTGGCTCCTCTCAGATTCTAGAACTTTCTGCCACAGAATTGTGACGAACATGTGTTTTTTTAGCCAAATTTTGAGGTTTGCAAAGGATTCTGGGTAACAGAACCTGGTCAGAGCCCCACAAGTCACCCCATCTTGGATTCCCCTTGGTCTCTAGTTTTCAAAAATGCACAGGTTTGGTAGGTTTCCCTTGGTGCCGGCTGAGCTGGAGGCCACAATCTACAGGTAGGCACTTTGCAAAAAACACCTCTGTTTTCTTTCAAAAAATTGGATGTGTCCACGTTGCGCTTTGGGGCATTTCCTGTCGCGGGCGCTAGGTCTACCCACACAAGTGAGGTATCATTTTTATCAGGAGACATGGGGGAACGCTGGGTGGAAGGAAATTTGTGGCTCCTCTCATATTCCAGAACTTTCTGCCACAGAAATGTGAGGAACATGTTTTTTTTTAGCCAAATTTTGAGGTTTGCAAAGGATTCTGGGTAACAGAACCTGGTCAGAGCCCCACAAGTCACCCCATCTTGCATTCCCCTTGGTCTCTAGCTTTCAAAAATGCACAGGTTTGGTAGGTTTCCCTAGGTGCCGGCTGAGCTGGAGGCCAAAATCTACAGTTAGGCACTTTGCAAAAAACACCTCTGGTTTCTTTCAAAAAATTGGATGTGTCCACGTTGCGCTTTGGGGCATTTCCTGTCGCGGGCGCTAGGCCTACCCACACAAGTGAGGTATCATTTTAATCACGAGACATGGGGGAACGCTGGGTGGAAGGGAATTTGTGGCTTCTCTCTGATTCCAGATCTTTCTGCCACAGAAATGTGAGGAACATGTGTTTTTTTAGCCAAATTTTGAGGTTTGCAAAGGATTCTGGGTAACAGATCCTGGTCAGAGCCCCACAAGTCACCCCATCTTGGATTCCCCTAGGTCTCTAGTTTTCAAATATGCACAGGTTTGGTAGGTCTCCCTAGGTGCCGGCTTAGCTAGAGGCCAAAATCTACAGGTAGGCACTTTGCGAAAAATACCTCTGTTTTCTTTCAAAAAATTGGATGTGTCCACGTTGCGCTTTGGGGCATTTCCTGTCGCGGGTGCTAAGCCTACCCACACAAATGAGGGATCATTTTTATCGGGAGACTTGGGGGAACGCTGGGTGTAAGAAAATTTGTGGCTCCTCTCAGATTCCAGAACTTTCTGCCACAGAAATATGAAGAACATGTGTTTTTGTAGCCAAATTTTGAGGTTTGCAAAGGATTCTGGGTAACAGAACCTGGTCAGAGCCCCACAAGTCACCCATCTTGGATTCCCCTAGGTCTCTGTTTTTCATAAATGCACAGGTTTGGTAGGTTTCCCTAGGTGCCGGCTGAGCTAGAGACCAAAATCTACAGGTAGGCACTTTGCAAAAAACACCTCTGTTTTCTTTAAAAAAATTGGATGTGTACATGTTGCGCTTTGGGGCATTTCCTGTCGCGGGCGCTTGGCCTACCCACACAAGTGAGGTATCATTTTTATCGGGAGACTTGGGGGAACGCTGGGTAGAAGGAAATTTGTGGCTCCTCTCAGATTCCAGAACTTTCTGCCACAGAAATGTGACGAACATGTGTCGTTTTAGCCAAATTTTGAGGTTTGCAAAGGATTCTGGGTAACAGAACCTTGTCAGAGCCCCACATGTCACCCCATCTTGGATTCCCCTTGGTCTCTAGTTTTCAAAAATGCAGAGGTTTGGTAGGTTTCCCTAGTTGCCGGCTGAGCTAGAGGCCAAAATCTACAGGTAGGCCCTTTGCAAAAAACACCTCTGTTTTCTTTAAAAAAAATGGATGTGTCCACATTGCGCTTTGGGGCATTTCCTGTCGCAGGCGCTAGGCCTACCCACACAAGTGAGGTATCATTTTTATCGGGAGACTTGGGGAAATGCTGGGTGGAAGGAAATTTGTGGCTCCTCTCAAATTCCAGAACTTTCTGCCACAGAAATGTGAGGAACATGTGTTTTTTTAGCCAAATTTTGAGGTTTGCAAAGGATTCTGGGTAACAGAACCTGGTCAGAGCCCCACAAGTCACCCCATCTTGGATTCCCCTTGGTCTCTAGTTTTCAAAAATGCACAGGTTTGGTAGGTTTCCCTAGGTGCCGGCTGAGCTGGAGGCCAAAATCTACAGGTAGGCACTTTGCAAAAAACACCTCTGTTTTCTTTAAAAAAATTGGATGTGTCTACGTTGCGCTTTGGGGCATTTCCTGTCGCGGGTGCTAGGCCTACCCACACAAGTGAGGTATAATTTTTATCAGGAGACATGGGGGAACGCTGGGTGGAAGGAAATTTGTGGCTCCTCTCAGATTCCAGAACTTTCTGCCACAGAAATGTGAGGAACATGTGTTTTTTTAGCCAAATTTTGAGGTTTGCAAAGGATTCTGGGTAACAGAACCTGGTCAGAGCCCCACAAGTCACCCCATCTTGGATTTCCCTAGGTCTCTAGTTTTCAAATATGCACAGGTTTGGTAGGTTTCCCTAGGTGCCGGCTTAGCTAGAGGCCAAAATCTACAGGTAGGCACTTTGCGAAAAACACCTCTGTTTTCTTTCAAAAAATTGGATGTGTCCACATTGTGCTTTGGGGCATTTCCTGTCGCAGGCGCTAGGCCTACCCACACAAGTGAGGTATCATTTTTATCGGGAGACTTGGGGAAACGCTGGGTGGAAGGAAATTTGTGGCTCCTCTCAGATTCTAGAACTTTCTGCCACAGAATTGTGACGAACATGTGTATTTTTCGCCAAATTTTGAGGTGTGCAAAGGATTCTGGGTAACAGAACCTGGTCAGAGCCCCACAAGTCACCCCATCTTGGATTCCCCTTGGTCTCTAGTTTTAAAAAATGCACAGGTTTGGTAGGTTTCCCTAGGTGCCGGCTGAGCTGGAGGCCAAAATCTACAGGTAGGCACTTTGCAAAAAACACCTCTGTTTTCTTTCAAAAAATTGGATGTGTCCACGTTGCGCTTTGGGGCATTTCCTGTCGCGGTGCGCTAGGCCTACCCACACAAGTGAGGTATCATTTTTATCAGGAGACATGGGGGAACGCTGGGTAGAAGGAAATTTGTGGCTCCTCTCAGATTCCAGAACTTTCTGCCACAGAAATGTGAGGAACATGTGTTTTTTTAGCCAAATTTTGAGGTTTGCAAAGGATTCTGGGTAACAGAACCTGGTCAGAGCCCCACAAGTCACCCCATCTTGGATTCCCCTTGGTCTCTAGTTTTCAAAAATGCACAGGTTTGGTAGGTTTCCCTAGGTGCTGGCTGAGCTGGAGGCCAAAATCTACAGATAGGCACTTTGCAAAAAACACCTCTGTTTTCTTTCAAAAAATTGGATGAGTCCACGTTGCGCTTTGGGGCATTTCCTGTCGCGGGCGCTAGGCCTACCCACACAAGTGAGGTATCATTTTTATCAGGAGACATGGGGGAATGCTGGGTGGAAGGAAATTTGTGGCTCCTCTCAGATTCCAGAACTTTCTGCCACAGAAATGTGAGGAACATGTGTTTTTTTAGCCAAATTTTGAGGTTTGCAAAGGATTCTGGGTAACAGAACCTGGTCAGAGCCCCACAAGTCACCCCATCTTGGATTCCCCTTGGTCTCTAGTTTTAAAAAATGCACAGGTTTGGTAGGTTTCCCTAGGTGCCGGCTGAGCTGGAGGCCAAAATCTACAGGTAGGCACTTTGCAAAAAACACCTCTGTTTTCTTTCAATAAATTGGATGTGTCCACATTGTGCTTTGGGGCATTTCCTGTCGTGGGCGCTAGGCCTACCCACACAAGTGAGGTATCATTTTTATCAGGAGACATGGGGGAACGCTGGGTAGAAGGAAATTTGTGGCTCCTCTCAGATTCCAGAACTTTCTGCCACAGAAATGTGAGGAACATGTGTTTTTTTAGCCAAATTTTGAGGTTTGCAAAGGATTCTGGGTAACAGAACCTGGTCAGAGACCCACAAGTCACCCCATCTTGGATTCCCCTAGGTCTCTAGTTTTCAAAAATGCACAGGTTTGGTAGGTTTGCCTAGGTGCTGGCTGAGCTAGAGGCCAAAATCTACAGGTAGGCACTTTGCAAAAAACACCTCAGTTTTCTTTCAAAAAATTGGATGTGTCCACATTGTGCTTTGGGGCATTTCCTGTCGCAGGCGCTAGGCCTACCCACACAAGTGAGGTATCATTTTTATCGGGAGACTTGAGGAAACGCTGGGTGGAAGGAAATTTGTGGCTCCTCTCAGATTCCAGAACTTTCTGCCACAGAAATGTGACGAACATGTATTTTTTTAGCCAAATTTTGAGGTTTGCAAAGGATTCTGGGTAACAGAACCTGGTCAGAGCCCCACAAGTCACCCCATCTTGGATTCCCCTTGGTCTCTAGTTTTCAAAAATACACAGGTTTGGTAGGTTTCCCTAGGTGCCGGCTGAGCTGGAGGCCAAAATCTACAGGTAGGCACTTTGCAAAAAACACCTCTGTTTTCTTTCAATAAATTGGATGTGTCCACATTGTGCTTTGGGGCATTTCCTGTCGCAGTCGCTAGGCCTACCCACACAAGTGAGGTATTGTTTTTATCGGGAGACTTGGGGAAACGCTGGGTGGAAGGAAATTTGTGGCTCCTCTCAGATTCCAGAACTTTCTGCCACAGAAATGTGACAAACATGTGTTTTTTTTAGCCAAATTTTGAGGTTTGCAAAGGATTCTGGGTAACAGAACCTGGTCAGAGCCCCACAAGTCACCCCATCTTGGATTCCCCTTGGTCTCTAGTTTTCAAAAATGCACAGGTTTGGTAGGTTTTCCTAGGTGCCGGCTGAGCTGGAGGCCAAAATCTACAGGTAGGCACTTTGCAAAAAACACCTCTGTTTTCTTTCAAAAAATTGGATGTGTCCACGTTGCGCTTTGGGGCATTTCCTGTCGCGGGTGCTAGACCTACCCACACAAGTGAGGTATCATTTTTATCAGGAGACATGGGGGAACGCTGGGTGGAAGGAAATTTGTGGCTCCTCTCAGATTCCAGAACTTTCTGCCACAGAAATGTGAGGAACATGTGTTTTTTTAGCCAAATTTTGAGGTTTGCAAAGGATTCTGGGTAACAGAACCTGGTCAGAGCCCCACAAGTCACCCCATCTTGGATTCCCCTAGGTCTCTAGTTTTCAAATATGCACAGGTTTGGTAGGTTTCCCTAGGTGGCGGCTTAGCTAGAGGCCAAAATCTACAGGTAGGCACTTTGCGAAAAACACCTCTGTTTTCTTTAAAAAAATTGGATGTGTCCACGTTGCGCTTTGGGGCATTTCCTGTTGCAGGCGCTAGGCCTACCCTCACAAGTGAGGGATCATTTTTATCGGGAGACTTGGGGGGAACGCTGGGTGTAAGGAAATTTGTGGCTCCTCTCAGATTCCAGAACTTTCTGCCACAGAAATATGAGGAACATGTGTTTTTGTAGCCAAATTTTGAGGTTTGCAAAGGATTCTGGGTAACAGAACCTGGTCAGAGCCCCACAAGTCACCCCATCTTGGATTCCCCTAGGTCTCTAGTTTTCAAAAATGCACAGGTTTGGTAGGTTTCCCTAGCTGCCGGCTGAGCTAAGGCCAAAATCTACAGGTAGGCACTTTGCAAAAAAACACCTCTGTTTTCTTTCGAAAAATTGGATGTGTCCACATTGTGCTTTGGGGCATTTCCTGTCGCAGTCGCTAGGCCTACCCACACAAGTGAGGTATCGTTTTTTATCGGGAGACTTGGGGAAACGCTGGGTGGAAGGAAATTTGTGGCTCCTCTCAGATTCCAGAACTTTCTGCCACAGAAATGTGACAAACATGTGTTTTTTTAGCCAAAGTTTGAGGTTTGCAAAGGATTCTGGGTAACAGAACCTGGTCAGAGCCCCACAAGTCACCCCATCTTGGATTCCCCTTGGTCTCTAGTTTTCAAAAATGCACAGGTTTGGTAGGTTTCCCTAGGTGCCGGCTGAGCTTGAGGCCAAAATCTACAGGTAGGCACTTTGCAAAAAACACCTCTGTTTTCTTTCAAAAAATTGGATGTGTCCACGTTGGTCTTTGGGGCATTTCCTGTCGCGGGCGCTAGGCCTACCCACACAAGTGAGGTATCATTTTTATCAGGAGACATGGGGGAACGCTGGGTGGAAGGAAATTTGTGGCTCCTCTCAGATTCCAGAACTTTTTGCCACAGAAATGTGAGGAACATGTGTTTTTTTAGCCAAATTCTGAGGTTTACATAGGATTCTGGGTAACAGAACCTGGTCAGAGCCCCACAAGTCACCCCATCTTGGATTCCCCTTGGTCTCTAGTTTTCAAAAATGCACAGGTTTGGTAGGTTTCCCTAGCTGCCGGCTGAGCTAGAGGCCAAAATCTACAGGTAGGCACTTTGCAAAAAACACTTCTGTTTTCTTTCAAAAAATTGGATGTGTCCACATTGTGGTTTGGGGCATTTCCTGTCGCAGGTGCTAGGCCTACCCATACTAGTGAGGTATCATTTTTATCGGGAGACTTGGGGAAACGCTGGGTGGAAGGAAATTTGTGGCTCCTCTCAGATTCTAGAACTTTCTGCCACAGAATTGTGACAAACATGTGTTTTTTTCGCCAAATTTTGAGGTTTGCAAAGGATTCTGGGTAACAGAACCTGGTCAGAGCCCCACAAGTCACCCCATCTTGGATTCCCCTTGGTCTCTAGTTTTCAAAAATGCACAGGTTTGGTAGGTTTCCCTAGGTGCCGGCTGAGCTGGAGGCCAAAATCTACAGGTAGGCACTTTGCAAAAAACACCTCTGTTTTCTTTCAAAAAATTGGATGTGTCCACGTTGCGCTTTGGGGCATTTCCTGTCGCGGGCGCTAGGCCTACCCACACAAGTGAGGTATCATTTTTATCAGGAGACATGGGGGAACGCTGGGTAGAAGGACATTTGTGGCTCCTCTCAGATTCCAGAACTTTCTGCCACAGAAATGTGAGGAACATGTGTTTTTTTAGCCAAATTTTGAGGTTTGCAAAGTATTCTGGGTAACAGAACCTGGTCAGAGCCCCACAAGTCACCCCATCTTGGATTCCCCTTGGTCTCTAGTTTTCAAAAATGCACAGGTTTGGTAGGTTTCCCTAGGTGCCGGCTGAGCTGGAGGCCAAAATCTACAGGTAGGCACTTTGCAAAAAACACTTCTGTTTTCTTTAAAAAAATTGGATGTGTCCACATTGTGGTTTGGGGCATTTCCTGTCGCAGGTGCTAGGCCTACCCATACTAGTGAGGTATCATTTTTATCGGGAGACTTGGGGAAACGCTGGGTAGAAGGAAATTTGTGGCTCCTCTCAGATTCCAGAACTTTCTGCCACAGAAATGTGAGGAACATGTGTTTTTTTAGCCAAATTTTGAGGTTTGCAAAGGATTCTGGGTAACAGAACCTGGTCAGAGCCCCACAAGTCACCCCATCTTGGATTCCCCTTGGTCTCTAGTTTTCAAAAATGCACAGGTTTGGTAGGTTTCCCTAGGTGCCGGCTGAGCTGGAGGCCAAAATCTACATGGAGGCACTTTGCAAAAAACACCTCTGTTTTCTTTCAATAAATTGGATGTGTCCACATTGTGCTTTGGGGCATTTCCTGTCGTGGGCGCTAGGCCTACCCACACAATTGAGGTATCATTTTTATCAGGAGACATGGGGGAACGCTGGGTGGAAGGAAATTTGTGGCTCCTCTCAGATTCCAGAACTTTCTGCCACAGAAATGTGAGGAACATGTGTTTTTTTAGCCAAATTTCGAGGTTTGCAAAGGATTCTGGGTAACAGAACCTGGTCAGAGACCCACAAGTCACCCCATCTTGGATTCCCCTAGGTCTCTAGTTTTCAAATATGCACAGGTTTGGTAGGTTTCCCTAGGTGCCGGCTTACCTAGAGGCCAAAATCTACAGGTAGGCACTTTGCAAAAAACACCTCTGTTTTCTTTCAAAAAATTGGATGTGTCCACGTTGGTCTTTGGGGCATTTCCTGTCGCGGGCGCTAGGCCTACCCACACAAGTGAGGTATCATTTTTATCAGGAGACATGGGGGAACGCTGGGTGGAAGGAAATTTGTGGCTCCTCTCAGATTCCAGAACTTTCTGCCACAGAAATATGAGGAACATGTGTTTTTGTAGCCAAATTTGGGGGTTTGCAAAGGATTCTGGGTAACAGAACCTGGTCAGAGCCCCACAAGTCACCCCATCTTGGATTCCCCTAGGTCTCTAGTTTTCAAAAATGCACAGGTTTGGTAGGTTTCCCTAGCTGCCGGCTGAGCTAGAGGCCAAAATCTACAGGTAGGCACTTTGCAAAAAACACCTCTGTTTTCTTTCAATAAATTGGATGTGTCCACATTGTGCTTTGGGGCATTTCCTGTCGCAGTCGCTAGGCCTACCCACACAAGTGAGGTATCGTTTTTATCGGGAGACTTGGGGAAACGCTGGGTGGAAGGAAATTTGTGGCTCCTCTCAGATTCCAGAACTTTCTGCCACAGAAATGTGACAAACATGTGTTTTTTTAGCCAAATTTTGAGGTTTGCAAAGGATTCTGGGTAACAGAACCTGGTCAGAGCCCCACAAGTCACCCCATCTTGGATTCCCCTTGGTCTCTAGTTTTCAAAAATGCACAGGTTTGGTAGGTTTTCCTAGGTGCCGGCTGAGCTGGAGGCCAAAATCTACAGGTAGGCACTTTGCAAAAAACACCTCTGTTTTCTTTAAAAAAATTGGATGTGTCCACGTTGCGCTTTGGGGCATTTCCTGTCGCGGGTGCTAGACCTACCCACACAAGTGAGGTATCATTTTTATCAGGAGACATGGGGGAACGCTGGGTGGAAGGAAATTTGTGGCTCCTTTCAGATTCCAGAACTTTCTGCCACAGAAATGTGAGGAACATGTGTTTTTTTAGCCAAATTTTGAGGTTTGCAAAGGATTCTGGGTAACAGAACCTGGTCAGAGCCCCACAAGTCTCCCCATCTTGGATTCCCCTAGGTCGCTAGTTTTCAAATATGCACAGGTTTGGTAGGTTTCCCTAGGTGGCGGCTTAGCTAGAGGCCAAAATCTACAGGTAGGCACTTTGCGAAAAACACCTCTGTTTTCTTTCAAAAAATTGGATGTGTCCACGTTGCGCTTTGGGGCATTTCCTGTCGCGGGCGCTAGGCCTACCCACACAAGTGAGGGATCATTTTTATCGGGAGACTTGGGGGAACGCTGGGTGTAAGGAAATTTGTGGCTCCTCTCAGATTCCAGAACTTTCTGCCACAGAAATGTGAGGAACATGTGTTTTTTTAGCCAAATTTTGAGGTTTGCAAAGGATTCTGGGTAACAGAACCTGGTCAGAGCCCCACAAGTCACCCCATCTTGGATTCCCCTAGGTCTCTAGTTTTCAAATATGCACAGGTTTGGTAGGTTTCCCTAGGTGGCGGCTTAGCTAGAGGCCAAAATCTACAGGTAGGCACTTTGCAAAAAACACCTCTGTTTTCTTTCAAAAAATTGGATGTGTCCACATTGTGCTTTGGGGCATTTCCTGTCGCGGGCGCTAGGCCTACCCACACAAGTGAGGGATCATTTTTATCGGGAGACTTGGGGGAACGCTGGGTGTAAGGAAATTTGTGGCTCCTCTCAGATTCCAGAACTTTCTGCCACAGAAATGTGACAAACATGTGTTTTTGTAGCCAAATTTTGAGGTTTGCAAAGGATTCTGGGTAACAGAACCTGGTCAGAGCCCCACAAGTCACCCCATCTTGGATTCCCCTTGGTCTCTAGTTTTCAAAAATGCACAGGTTTGGTAGGTTTTCCTAGGTGCCGGCTGAGCTGGATGCTAAAATCTACAGGTAGGCACTTTGCAAAAAACACCTCTGTTTTCTTTCAAAAAATTGGATGTGTCCACATTGTGGTTTGGGGCATTTCCTGTCACAGGTGCTAGGCCTACCCATACTAGTGAGGTATCATTTTTATCGGGAGACTTGGGGAAACGCTGGGTGGAAGGAAATTTGTGGCTCCTCTCAGATTCTAGAACTTTCTGCCACAGAATTGTGACGAACATGTGTTTTTTTCGCCAAATTTTGAGGTTTGCAAAGGATTCTGGGTAACAGAACCTGGTCAGAGCCCCACAAGTCACCCCATCTTGGATTCCCCTTGGTCTCTAGTTTTCCAAAATGCACAGGTTTGGTAGGTTTTCCTAGGTGCCGGCTGAGCTGGAGGCCAAAATCTACAGGTAGGCACTTTGCAAAAAACACCTCTGTTTTCTTTCAAAAAATTGGATGTGTCCACGTTGCGCTTTGGGGCATTTCCTGTCGCGGGTGCTAGACCTACCCACACAAGTGAGGTATCATTTTTATCAGGAGACATGGGGGAACACTGGGTGGAAGGAAATTTGTGGCTCCTCTCAGATTCCAGAACTTTCTGCCACAGAAATGTGAGGAACATGTGTTTTTTTAGCCAAATTGTGAGGTTTGCAAAGGATTCTGGGTAACAGAACCTGGTCAGAGCCCCACAAGTCACCCCATCTTGGATTCCCCTAGGTCTCTAGTTTTCAAATATGCACAGGTTTGGTAGGTTTCCCTAGGTGGCGGCTTAGCTAGAGGCCAAAATCTACAGGTAGGCACTTTGCGAAAAACACCTCTGTTTTCTTTCAAAAAATTGGATGTGTCCACGTTGCGCTTTGGGGCATTTCCTGTCGCGGGCGCTAGGCCTACCCACACAAGTGAGGGATCATTTTTATCGGGAGACTTGGGGGAACGCTGGGTGTAAGGAAATTTGTGGCTCCTCTCAGATTCCAGAACTTTCTGCCACAGAAATATGAGGAACATGTGTTTTTGTAGCCAAATTTTGAGGTTTGCAAAGGATTCTGGGTAACAGAACCTGGTCAGAGCCCCACAAGTCACCCCATCTTGGATTCCCCTAGGTCTCTAGTTTTCAAAAATGCACAGGTTTGGTAGGTTTCCCTAGCTGCCGGCTGAGCTAGAGGCCAAAATCTACAGGTAGGCACTTTGCAAAAAACACCTCTGTTTTCTTTCAAAAAATTGGATGTGTCCACATTGTGCTTTGGGGCATTTCCTGTCGCAGTCGCTAGGCCTACCCACACAAGTGAGGTATCGTTTTTATCGGGAGACTTGGGGAAACGCTGGGTGGAAGGAAATTTGTGGCTCCTCTCAGATTCCAGAACTTTCTGCCACAGAAATGTGACAAACATGTGTTTTTTTAGCCAAAGTTTGAGGTTTGCAAAGGATTCTGGGTAACAGAACCTGGTCAGAGCCCCACAAGTCACCCCATCTTGGATTCCCCTTGGTCTCTAGTTTTCAAAAATGCACAGGTTTGGTAGGTTTCCCTAGGTGCCGGCTGAGCTGGATGCCAAAATCTACAGGTAGGCACTTTGCAAAAAACACCTCTGTTTTCTTTCAAAAAATTGGATGTGTCCACATTGTGGTTTGGGGCATTTCCTGTCGCAGGTGCTAGGCCTACCCATACTAGTGAGGTATCATTTTTATCGGAAAACTTGGGGAAACGCTGGGTGGAAGGAAATTTGTGGCTCCTCTCAGATTCTAGAACTTTCTGCCACAGAATTGTGACGAACATGTGTTTTTTTCGCCAAATTTTGAGGTTTGCAAAGGATTCTGGGTAACAGAACCTGGTCAGAGCCCCACAAGTCACCCCATCTTGGATTCCCCTTGGTCTCTAGTTTTCAAAAATGCACAGGTTTGGTAGGTTTCCCTAGGTGCCGGCTGAGCTGGAGGCCAAAATCTACAGGTAGGCACTTTGCAAAAAACACCTCTGTTTTCTTTCAAAAAATTGGATGTGTCCACGTTGCGCTTTGGGGCATTTCCTGTCGCGGGCGATAGGCCTACCCACACAAGTGAGGTATCATTTTTATCAGGAGACATGGGGGAACGCTGGGTAGAAGGAAATTTGTGGCTCCTCTCAGATTCCAGAACTTTCTGCCACAGAAATGTGAGGAACATGTGTTTTTTTAGCCAAATTTTGAGGTTTGCAAAGTATTCTGGGTAACAGAACCTGGTCAGAGCCCCACAAGTCACCCCATCTTGGATTCCCCTTGGTCTCTAGTTTTCAAAAATGCACAGGTTTGGTAGGTTTCCCTAGGTGCCGGCTGAGCTGGAGGCCAAAATCTACAGGTAGGCACTTTGCAAAAAACACTTCTGTTTTCTTTCAAAAAAATGGATGTGTCCACATTGTGGTTTGGGGCATTTCCTGTCGCAGGTGCTAGGCCTACCCATACTAGTGAGGTATCATTTTTATCGGTAGACTTGGGGAAACGCTGGGTGGAAGGAAATTTGTCGCTCCTCTCAGATTCTAGAACTTTCTGCCACAGAATTGTGACGAACATGTGTTTTTTTTGCCAAATTTTGAGGTTTGCAAAGGATTCTGGGTAACAGAACCTGGTCAGAGCCCCACAAGTCACCCCATCTTGGATTCCCCTTGGTCTCTAGTTTTCAAAAATGCACAGGTTTGGTAGGTTTCCCTAGGTGCCGGCTGAGCTGGAGGCCAAAATCTACAGGTAGGCACTTTGCAAAAAACACCTCTGTTTTCTTTCAAAAAATTGCATGTGTCCACGTTGCGCTTTGGGGCATTTCCTGTCGCGGGCGCTAGGCCTACCCACACAAGTGAGGTATCATTTTTATCAGGAGACATGGGGGAATGCTGGGTAGAAGGAAATTTGTGGCTCCTCTCAGATTCCAGAACTTTCTGCCACAGAAATGTGAGGAACATGTGTTTTTTTAGCCAAATTTTGAGGTTTGCAAAGGATTCTGGGTAACAGAACCTGGTCAGAGCCCCACAAGTCACCCCATCTTGGATTCCCCTTGGTCTCTAGTTTTCAAATATGCACAGGTTTGGTAGGTTTCCCTAGGTGGCGGCTTAGCTAGAGGCCAAAATCTACAGGTAGGCACTTTGCAAAAAACACCTCTGTTTTCTTTCAAAAAATTGGATGTGTCCACATTGTGCTTTGGGGCATTTCCTGTCGCAAGCTCTAGGCCTACCCACACAAGTGAGGGATCATTTTTATCGAGAGACTTGGGGGAACGCTGGGTGTAAGGAAATTTGTGGCTCCTCTCAGATTTCTGAACTTTCTGCCACAGAAATGTGACAAACATGTGTTTTTGTAGCCAAATTTTGAGGTTTGCAAAGGATTCTGGGTAACAGAACCTGGTCAGAGCCCCACAAGTCACCCCATCTTGGATTTCCCTTGGTCTCTAGTTTTCAAAAATGCACAGGTTTGGTAGGTTTTCCTAGGTGCCGGCTGAGCTGGATGCTAAAATCTACAGGTAGGCACTTTGCAAAAAACACCTCTGTTTTCTTTCAAAAAATTGGATGTGTCCACATTGTGGTTTGGGGCATTTCCTGTCGCAGGTGCTAGGCCTACCCATACTAGTGAGGTATCATTTTTATCGGGAGACTTGGGGAAACGCTGGGTGGAAGGAAATTTGTGGCTCCTCTCAGATTCTAGAACTTTCTGCCACAGAATTGTGACGAACATGTGTTTTTTTCGCCAAATTTTGAGGTTTGCAAAGGATTCTGGGTAACAGAACCTGGTCAGAGCCCCACAAGTCACCCCATCTTGGATTCCCCTTGGTCTCTAGTTTTCAAAAATGCACAGGTTTGGTAGGTTTTCCTAGGTGCCGGCTGAGCTGGAGGCCAAAATCTACAGGTAGGCACTTTGCAAAAAACACCTCTGTTTTCTTTCAAAAAATTGGATGTGTCCACGTTGCGCTTTGGGGCATTTCCTGTCGCGGGCGCTAGGCCTACCCACACAAGTGAGGTATCATTTTTATCAGGAGACATGGGGGAACGCTGGGTAGAAGGAAATTTGTGGCTCCTCTCAGATTCCAGAACTTTCTGCCACAGAAATGTGAGGAACATGTGTTTTTTTAGCCAAATTTTGAGGTTTGCAAAGTATTCTGGGTAACAGAACCTGGTCAGAGCCCCACAAGTCACCCCATCTTGGATTCCCCTTGGTCTCTAGTTTTCAAAAATGCACAGGTATGGTAGGTTTCCCTAGGTGCCGGCTGAGCTGGAGGCCAAAATCTACAGGTAGGCACTTTGCAAAAAACACTTCTGTTTTCTTCAAAAAAATGGATGTGTCCACATTGTGGTTTGGGGCATTTCCTGTCGCAGGTGCTAGGCCTACCCATACTAGTGAGGTATCATTTTTATCGGGAGACTTGGGGAAACGCTGGGTGGAAGGAAATTTGTGGCTCCTCTCAGATTCTAGAACTTTCTGCCACAGAATTGTGACGAACATGTGTTTTTTTAGCCAAATTGAGAGGTTTGCAAAGGATTCTGGGTAACAGAACCTGGTCAGAGCCCCACAAGTCACCCCATCTTGGATTCCCCTAGGTCTCTAGTTTTCAAATATGCACAGGTTTGGTAGGTTTCCCTAGGTGGCGGCTTAGCTAGAGGCCAAAATCTACAGGTAGGCACTTTGCGAAAAACACCTCTGTTTTCTTTCAAAAAATTGGATGTGTCCACGTTGCGCTTTGGGGCATTTCCTGTCGCGGGCGCTAGGCCTACCCACACAAGTGAGGGATCATTTTTATCGGGAGACTTGGGGGAACGCTGGGTGTAAGGAAATTTGTGGCACCTCTCAGATTCCAGAACTTTCTGCCACAGAAATATGAGGAACATGTGTTTTTGTAGCCAAATTTTGAGGTTTGCAAAGGATTCTGGGTAACAGAACCTGGTCAGAGCCCCACAAGTCACCCCATCTTGGATTCCCCTAGGTCTCTAGTTTTCAAAAATGCACAGGTTTGGTAGGTTTCCCTAGCTGCCGGCTGAGCTAGAGGCCAAAATCTACAGGTAGGCACTTTGCAAAAAACACCTCTGTTTTCTTTCAAAAAATTGGATGTGTCCACATTGTGCTTTGGGGCATTTCCTGTCGCAGTCGCTAGGCCTACCCACACAAGTGAGGTATCGTTTTTATCGGGAGACTTGGGGAAACGCTGGGTGGAAGGAAATTTGTGGCTCCTCTCAGATTCCAGAACTTTCTGCCACAGAAATGTGACAAACATGTGTTTTTTTAGCCAAAGTTTGAGGTTTGCAAAGGATTCTGGGTAACAGAACCTGGTCAGAGCCCCACAAGTCACCCCATCTTGGATTCCCCTTGGTCTCTAGTTTTCAAAAATGCACAGGTTTGGTAGGTTTCCCTAGGTGCCGGCTGAGCTGGATGCCAAAATCTACAGGTAGGCACTTTGCAAAAAACACCTCTGTTTTCTTTCAAAAAATTGGATGTGTCCACATTGTGGTTTGGGGCATTTCCTGTCGCAGGTGCTAGGCCTACCCATACTAGTGAGGTATCATTTTTATCGGGAGACTTGGGGAAACGCTGGGTGGAAGGAAATTTGTGGCTCCTCTCAGATTCTAGAACTTTCTGCCACAGAATTGTGACGAACATGTGTTTTTTTCGCCAAATTTTGAGGTTTGCAAAGGATTCTGGGTAACAGAACCTGGTCAGAGCCCCACAAGTCACCCCATCTTGGATTCCCCTTGGTCTCTAGTTTTCAAAAATGCACAGGTTTGGTAGGTTTCCCTAGGTGCCGGCTGAGCTGGAGGCCAAAATCTACAGGTAGGCACTTTGCAAAAAACACCTCTGTTTTCTTTCAAAAAATTGGATGTGTCCACGTTGCGCTTTGGGGCATTTCCTGTCGCGGGCGCTAGGCCTACCCACACAAGTGAGGTATCATTTTTATCAGGAGACATGGGGGAACGCTGGGTAGAAGGAAATTTGTGGCTCCTCTCAGATTCCAGAACTTTCTGCCACAGAAATGTGAGGAACATGTGTTTTTTTAGCCAAATTTTGAGGTTTGCAAAGTATTCTGGGTAACAGAACCTGGTCAGAGCCCCACAAGTCACCCCATCTTGGATTCCCCTTGGTCTCTAGTTTTCAAAAATGCACAGGTTTGGTAGGTTTCCCTAGGTGCCGGCTGAGCTGGAGGCCAAAATCTACAGGTAGGCACTTTGCAAAAAACACCTCTGTTTTCTTTCAAAAAATTGGATGTGTCCACATTGTGCTTTGGGGCATTTCCTGTCGCAGTCGCTAGGCCTACCCACACAAGTGAGGTATCGTTTTTATCGGGAGACTTGGGGAAACGCTGGGTGGAAGGAAATTTGTGGCTCCTCTCAGATTCCAGAACTTTCTGCCACAGAAATGTGACAAACATGTGTTCTTTTAGCCAAAGTTTGAGGTTTGCAAAGGATTCTGGGTAACAGAACCTGGTCAGAGCCCCACAAGTCACCCCATCTTGGATTCCCCTTGGTCTCTAGTTTTCAAAAATGCACAGGTTTGGTAGGTTTCCCTAGGTGCCGGCTGAGCTGGATGCCAAAATCTACAGGTAGGCACTTTGCAAAAAACACCTCTGTTTTCTTTCAAAAAATTGGATGTGTCCACATTGTGGTTTGGGGCATTTCCTGTCGCAGGTGCTAGGCCTACCCATACTAGTGAGGTATCATTTTTATCAGGAGACATGGGGGAACGCTGGGTGGAAGGAAATTTGTGGCTCCTCTCAGATTCTAGAACTTTCTGCCACAGAATTGTGACGAACATGTGTTTTTTTAGCCAAATTTTGAGGTTTGCAAAGGATTCTGGGTAACAGAACCTGGTCAGAGCCCCACAAGTCACCCCATCTTGGATTCCCCTTGGTCTCTAGTTTTCAAAAATGCACAGGTTTGGTAGGTTTCCCTAGGTGCCGGCTGAGCTGGAGGCCAAAATCTACAGGTAGGCACTTTGCAAAAAACACCTCTGTTTTCTTTCAAAAAATTGGATGTGTCCACGTTGCGCTTTGGGGCATTTCCTGTCGCGGGCGCTAGGCCTACCCACACAAGTGAGGTATCATTTTTATCAGGAGACATGGGGGAACGCTGGGTAGAAGGAAATTTGTGGCTCCTCTCAGATTCCAGAACTTTCTGCCACAGAAATGTGAGGAACATGTGTTTTTTTAGCCAAATTTTGAGGTTTGCAAAGTATTCTGGGTAACAGAACCTGGTCAGAGCCCCACAAGTCACCCCATCTT
This sequence comes from Pleurodeles waltl, assembly GCF_031143425.1. NCBI lineage: Eukaryota > Metazoa > Chordata > Amphibia > Caudata > Salamandridae > Pleurodeles > Pleurodeles waltl. Next base: position 138,926 of record NW_027150399.1, on the reverse strand, counting down.
GGATTCCCCTTGGTCTCTAGTTTTCAAAAATGCACAGGTTTGGTAGGTTTCCCTAGGTGCCGGCTGAGCTGGAGGCCAAAATCTACAGGTAGGCACTTTGCAAAAAACACTTCTGTTTTCTTCAAAAAAATTGATGTGTCCACATTGTGGTTTGGGGCATTTCCTGTCGCAGGTGCTAGGCCTACCCATACTAGTGAGGTATCATTTTTATCGGGAGACTTGGGGAAACGCTGGGTGGAAGGAAATTTGTGGCTCCTCTCAGATTCTAGAACTTTCTGCCACAGAATTGTGACGAACATGTGTTTTTTTAGCCAAATTGAGAGGTTTGCAAAGGATTCTGGGTAACAGAACCTGGTCAGAGCCCCACAAGTCACCCCATCTTGGATTCCCCTAGGTCTCTAGTTTTCAAATATGCACAGGTTTGGTAGGTTTCCCTAGGTGGCGGCTTAGCTAGAGGCCAAAATCTACAGGTAGGCACTTTGCGAAAAACACCTCTGTTTTCTTTCAAAAAATTGGATGTGTCCACGTTGCGCTTTGGGGCATTTCCTGTCGCGGGCGCTAGGCCTACCCACACAAGTGAGGGATCATTTTTATCGGGAGACTTGGGGGAACGCTGGGTGTAAGGAAATTTGTGGCACCTCTCAGATTCCAGAACTTTCTGCCACAGAAATATGAGGAACATGTGTTTTTGTAGCCAAATTTTGAGGTTTGCAAAGGATTCTGGGTAACAGAACCTGGTCAGAGCCCCACAAGTCACCCCATCTTGGATTCCCCTAGGTCTCTAGTTTTCAAAAATGCACAGGTTTGGTAGGTTTCCCTAGCTGCCGGCTGAGCTAGAGGCCAAAATCTACAGGTAGGCACTTTGCAAAAAACACCTCTGTTTTCTTTCAAAAAATTGGATGTGTCCACATTGTGCTTTGGGGCATTTCCTGTCGCAGTCGCTAGGCCTACCCACACAAGTGAGGTATCGTTTTTATCGGGAGACTTGGGGAAACGCTGGGTGGAAGGAAATTTGTGGCTCCTCTCAGATTCCAGAACTTTCTGCCACAGAAATGTGACAAACATGTGTTTTTTTAGCCAAAGTTTGAGGTTTGCAAAGGATTCTGGGTAACAGAACCTGGTCAGAGCCCCACAAGTCACCCCATCTTGGATTCCCCTTGGTCTCTAGTTTTCAAAAATGCACAGGTTTGGTAGGTTTCCCTAGGTGCCGGCTGAGCTGGATGCCAAAATCTACAGGTAGGCACTTTGCAAAAAACACCTCTGTTTTCTTTCAAAAAATTGGATGTGTCCACATTGTGGTTTGGGGCATTTCCTGTCGCAGGTGCTAGGCCTACCCATACTAGTGAGGTATCATTTTTATCGGGAGACTTGGGGAAACGCTGGGTGGAAGGAAATTTGTGGCTCCTCTCAGATTCTAGAACTTTCTGCCACAGAATTGTGACGAACATGTGTTTTTTTCGCCAAATTTTGAGGTTTGCAAAGGATTCTGGGTAACAGAACCTGGTCAGAGCCCCACAAGTCACCCCATCTTGGATTCCCCTTGGTCTCTAGCTTTCAAAAATGCACAGGTTTGGTAGGTTTCCCTAGGTGCCGGCTGAGCTGGAGGCCAAAATCTACAGGTAGGCACTTTGCAAAAAACACCTCTGTTTTCTTTCAAAAAATTGGATGTGTCCACGTTGCGCTTTGGGGCATTTCCTGTCGCGGGCGCTAGGCCTACCCACACAAGTGAGGTATCATTTTTATCAGGAGACATGGGGGAACGCTGGGTAGAAGGAAATTTGTGGCTCCTCTCAGATTCCAGAACTTTCTGCCACAGAAATGTGAGGAACATGTGTTTTTTTAGCCAAATTTTGAGGTTTGCAAAGGATTCTGGGTAACAGAACCTGGTCAGAGCCCCACAAGTCACCCCATCTTGGATTCCCCTTGGTCTCTAGTTTTCAAAAATGCACAGGTTTGGTAGGTTTCCCTAGGTGCCGGCTGAGCTGGATGCCAAAATCTACAGGTAGGCACTTTGCAAAAAACACTTCTGTTTTCTTTCAAAAAATTGGATGTGTCCACATTGTGGTTTGGGGCATTTCCTGTCGCAGGTGCTAGGCCTACCCATACTAGTGAGGTATCATTTTTATCGGGAGACTTGGGGAAACGCTGGGTGGAAGGAAATTTGTGGCTCCTCTCAGATTCTAGAACTTTCTGCCACAGAATTGTGACGAACATGTGTTTTTTTCGCCAAATTTTGACGTTTGCAAAGGATTCTGGGTAACAGAACCTGGTCAGAGCCCCACAAGTCACCCCATCTTGGATTCCCCTTGGTCTCTAGTTTTAAAAAATGCACAGGTTTGGTAGGTTTCCCTTGGTGCCGGCTGAGCTGGAGGCCAAAATCTACAGGTAGGCACTTTGCAAAAAACACCTCTGTTTTCTTTCAAAAAATTGGATGTGTCCACGTTGCGCTTTGGGGCATTTCCTGTCGCGGGCGCTAGGCCTACCCACACAAGTGAGGTATCATTTTTATCAGGAGACATGGGGGAACGCTGGGTAGAAGGAAATTTGTGGCTCCTCTCAGATTCCAGAACTTTCTGCCACAAAAATGTGAGGAACATGTGTTTTTTTAGCCAAATTTTGAGGTTTGCAAAGGATTCTGGGTAACAGAACCTGGTCAGAGCCCCACAAGTCACCCCATCTTGGATTCCCCTTGGTCTCTAGTTTTCAAAAATGCACAGGTTTGGTAGGTTTCCCTAGGTGCCGGCTGAGCTGGAGGCCAAAATCTACAGGTAGGCACTTTGCAAAAAACACCTCTGTTTTCTTTCAATAAATTGGATGTGTCCACATTGTGCTTTGGGGTATATCCTGTCGTGGGCGCTAGGCCTACCCACACAAGTGAGGTATCATTTTTATCAGGAGACATGGGGGAACGCTGGGTAGAAGGAAATTTGTGGCTCCTCTCAGATTCCAGAACTTTCTGCCACAGAAATGTGAGGAACATGTGTTTTTTTAGCCAAATTTTGAGGTTTGCAAAGTATTCTGGGTAACAGAACCTGGTCAGAGCCCCACAAGTCACCCCATCTTGGATTCCCCTTGGTCTCTAGTTTTCAAAAATTCACAGGTTTGGTAGGTTTCCCTAGGTGCCGGCTGAGCTGGAGGCCAAAATCTACAGGTAGGCACTTTGCAAAAAACACTTCTGTTTTCTTTCAAAAAAATGGATGTGTCCACATTGTGGTTTGGGGCATTTCCTGTCGCAGGTGCTAGGCCTACCCATACTAGTGAGGTATCATTTTTATCGGGAGACTTGGGGAAACGCTGGTTGGAAGGAAATTTGTGGCTCCTCTCAGATTCTAGAACTTTCTGCCACAGAATTGTGACGAACATGTGTTTTTTTCGCCAAATTTTGAGGTTTGCAAAGGATTCTGGGTAACAGAACCTGGTCAGAGCCCCACAAGTCACCCCATCTTGGATTCCCCTTGGTCTCTAGTTTTCAAAAATGCACAGGTTTGGTAGGTTTCCCTAGGTGCCGGCTGAGCTGGAGGCCAAAATCTACAGGTAGGCACTTTGCAAAAAACACCTCTGTTTTCTTTCAAAAAATTGGATGTGTCCACGTTGCGCTTTGGGGCATTTCCTGTCGCGGGCGCTAGGCCTACCCACACAAGTGAGGTATCATTTTTATCAGGAGACATGGGGGAACGCTGGGTAGAAGGAAATTTGTGGCTCCTCTCAGATTCCAGAACTTTCTGCCACAGAAATGTGAAGAACATGTGTTTTTTTAGCCAAATTTTGAGGTTTGCAAAGGATTCTGGGTAACAGAACCTGGTCAGAGCCCCACAAGTCACCCCATCTTGGATTCCCCTTGGTCTCTAGTTTTCAAAAATGCACAGGTTTGGTAGGTTTCCCTAGCTGCCGGCTGAGCTGGATGCCAAAATCTACAGGTAGGCACTTTGCAAAAAACACTTCTGTTTTCTTTCAAAAAATTGGATGTGTCCACATTGTGGTTTGGGGCATTTCCTGTCGCAGGTGCTAGGCCTACCCATACTAGTGAGGTATCATTTTTATCGGGAGACTTGGGGAAACGCTGGGTGGAAGGAAATTTGTGGCTCCTCTCAGATTCTAGAACTTTCTGCCACAGAATTGTGACGAACATGTGTTTTTTTCGCCAAATTTTGACGTTTGCAAAGGATTCTGGGTAACAGAACCTGGTCAGAGCCCCACAAGTCACCCCATCTTGGATTCCCCTTGGTCTCTAGTTTTCAAAAATGCACAGGTTTGGTAGGTTTCCCTTGGTGCCGGCTGAGCTGGAGGCCAAAATCTACAGGTAGGCACTTTGCAAAAAACACCTCTGTTTTCTTTCAAAAAATTGGATGTGTCCACGTTGCGCTTTGGGGCATTTCCTGTCGCGGGCGCTAGGCCTACCCACACAAGTGAGGTATCATTTTTATCAGGAGACATGGTGGAACGCTTGGGTAGAAGGAAATTTGTGGCTCCTCTCAGATTCCAGAACTTTCTGCCACAAAAATGTGAGGAACATGTGTTTTTTTAGCCAAATTTTGAGGTTTGCAAAGGATTCTGGGTAACAGAGCCTGGTCAGAGCCCCACAAGTCACCCCATCTTGGATTCCCCTTGGTCTCTAGTTTTCAAAAATGCACAGGTTTGGTAGGTTTCCCTAGGTGCCGGCTGAGCTGGAGGCCAAAATCTACAGGTAGGCACTTTGCAAAAAACACTTCTGTTTTCTTTCAAAAAAATGGATGTGTCCACATTGTGGTTTGGGGCATTTCCTGTCGCAGGTGCTAGGCCTACCCATACTAGTGAGGTATCATTTTTATCGGGAGACTTGGGGAAACGCTGGGTGGAAGGAAATTTGTGGCTCCTCTCAGATTCTAGAACTTTCTGCCACAGAATTGTGACGAACATGTGTTTTTTTCGCCAAATTTTGAGGTTTGCAAAGGATTCTGGGTAACAGAACCTGGTCAGAGCCCCACAAGTCACCCCATCTTGGATTCCCCTTGGTCTCTAGTTTTAAAAAATGCACAGGTTTGGTAGGTTTCCCTAGGTGCCGGCTGAGCTGGAGGCCAAAATCTACAGGTAGGCACTTTGCAAAAAACACCTCTGTTTTCTTTCAAAAAATTGGATGTGTCCACGTTGCGCTTTGGGGCATTTCCTGTCGCGGGCGCTAGGCCTACCCACACAAGTGAGGTATCATTTTTATCAGGAGACATGGGGGAACGCTGGGTAGAAGGAAATTTGTGGCTCCTCTCAGATTCCAGAACTTTCTGCCACAGAAATGTGAAGAACATGTGTTTTTTTAGCCAAATTTTGAGGTTTGCAAAGGATTCTGGGTAACAGAACCTGGTCAGAGCCCCACAAGTCACCCCATCGTGGATTCCCCTTGGTCTCTAGTTTTCAAAAATGCACAGGTTTGGTAGGTTTCCCTAGGTGCCGGCTGAGCTGGATGCCAAAATCTACAGGTAGGCACTTTGCAAAAAACACTTCTGTTTTCTTTCAAAAAATTGGATGTGTCCACATTGTGGTTTGGGGCATTTCCTGTCGCAGGTGCTAGGCCTACCCATACTAGTGAGGTATCATTTTTATCGGGAGACTTGGGGAAACGCTGGGTGGAAGGAAATTTGTGGCTCCTCTCAGATTCTAGAACTTTCTGCCACAGAATTGTGACGAACATGTGTTTTTTTCGCCAAATTTTGACGTTTGCAAAGGATTCTGGGTAACAGAACCTGGTCAGAGCCCCACAAGTCACCCCATCTTGGATTCCCCTTGGTCTCTAGTTTTCAAAAATGCACAGGTTTGGTAGGTTTCCCTTGGTGCCGGCTGAGCTGGAGGCCAAAATCTACAGGTAGGCACTTTGCAAAAAACATCTCTGTTTTCTTTCAAAAAATTGGATGTGTCCACGTTGCGCTTTGGGACATTTCCTGTCGCGGGCGCTAGGCCTACCCACACAAGTGAGGTATCATTTTTATCAGGAGACATGGTGGAACGCTTGGGTAGAAGGAAATTTGTGGCTCCTCTCAGATTCCAGAACTTTCTGCCACAAAAATGTGAGGAACATGTGTTTTTTTAGCCAAATTTTGAGGTTTGCAAAGGATTCTGGGTAACAGAACCTGGTCAGAGCCCCACAAGTCACCCCATCTTGGATTCCCCTTGGTCTCTAGTTTTCAAAAATGCACAGGTTTGGTAGGTTTCCCTAGGTGCCGGCTGAGCTGGAGGCCAAAATCTACAGGTAGGCACTTTGCAAAAAACACCTCTGTTTTCTTTCAATAAATTGGATGTGTCCACATTGTGCTTTGGGGCATTTCCTGTCGTGGGCGCTAGGCCTACCCACACAAGTGAGGTATCATTTTTATCAGGAGACATGGGGGAACGCTGGGTGGAAGGAAATTTGTGGCTCCTCTCAGATTCCAGAACTTTCTGCCACAGAAATGTGAGGAACATGTGTTTTTTTAGCCAAATTTTGAGGTTTGCAAAGGATTCTGGGTAACAGAACCTGGTCAGAGACCCACAAGTCACCCCATCTTGGATTCCCCTAGGTCTCTAGTTTTCAAATATGCACAGGTTTGGTAGGTTTCCCTAGGTGCCGGCTTACCTAGAGGCCAAAATCTACAGGTAGGCACTTTGCGAAAAACACCTCTGTTTTCTTTCAAAAAATTGGATGTGTCTACGTTGCGCTTTGGGGCATTTCCTGTTGCGGGAGCTAGGCCTACCCACACAAGTGAGGGATTATTTTTATCGGGAGACTTGGGGGAACGCTGGGTGTAAGGAAATTTGTGGCTCCTCTCAGATTCCAGAACTTTCGCCACAGAAATATGAGGAACATGTGTTTTTGTAGCCAAATTTTGAGGTTTGCAAAGGATTCTGGGTAACAGAACCTGGTCAGAGCCCCACAAGTCACCCCATCTTGGATTCCCCTAGGTCTCTAGTTTTCAAAAATGCACAGGTTTGGTAGGTTTCCCTAGCTGCTGGCTGAGCTAGAGGCCAAAATCTACAGGTAGGCACTTTGCAAAAAACACCTCTGTTTTCTTTCAAAAAATTGGATGTGTCCACATTGTGCTTTGGGGCATTTCCTGTCGCAGGCGCTAGGCCTACCCACACAAGTGAGGTATCATTTTTATCGGAAGACTTGGGGAAACGCTGGGTGGAAGGAAATTTGTGGCTCCTCTCAGATTCTAGAACTTTCTGCCACAGAATTGTGACGAACATGTGTTTTTTTCGCCAAATTTTGAGGTTTGCAAAGGATTCTGGGTAACAGAACCTGGTCAGAGCCCCACAAGTCACCCCATCTTGGATTCCCCTTGGTCTTTAGTTTTCAAAAATGCACAGGTTTGGTAGGTTTCCCTAGGTGCCGGCTGAGCTGGAGGCCAAAATCTACAGGTAGGCACTTTGCAAAAAACACCTCTGTTTTCTTTCAAAAAATTGGATGTGTCCACGTTGAGCTTTGGGGCATTTCCTGTCGCGGGCGCTAGGCCTACCCACACAAGTGAGGTATCATTTTTATCAGGAGACATGGGGGAACGCTGGGTAGAAGGAAATTTGTGGCTCCTCTCAGATTCCAGAACTTTCTGCCACAGAAATGTGAGGAACATGTGTTTTTTTAGCCAAATTTTGAGGTTTGCAAAGGATTCTGGGTAACAGAACCTGGTCAGAGCCCCACAAGTCACCCCATCTTGGATTCCCCTTGGTCTCTAGTTTTCAAAAATGCACAGGTTTGGTAGGTTTCCCTAGGTGCCGGCTGAGCTGGAAGCCAAAATCTACAGGTAAGCACTTTGCAAAAAACACTTCTGTTTTCTTTCAAAAAATTGGATGTGTCCACATTGTGGTTTGGGGCATTTCCTGTCGCAGGTGCTAGGCCTACCCATACTAGTGAGGTATCATTTTTATCGGGAGACTTGGGGAAACGCTGGGTGGAAGGAAATTTGTGGCTCCTCTCAGATTCTAGAACTTTCTGCCACAGAATTGTGACGAACATGTGTTTTTTTAGCCAAATTTTGAGGTTTGCAAAGGATTCTGGGTAACAGAACCTGGTCAGAGCCCCACAAGTCACCCCATCTTGGATTCCCCTTGGTCTCTAGTTTTCAAAAATGCACAGGTTTGGTAGGTTTTCCTAGGTGCCGGCTGAGCTGGAGGCCAAAATCTACAGGTAGGCACTTTGCAAAAAACACCTCTGTTTTCTTTAAAAAAATTGGATGTGTCCACGTTGCGCTTTGGGGCATTTCCTGTCGCGGGTGCTAGACCTACCCACACAAGTGAGGTATCATTTTTATCAGGAGACATGGGGGAACGCTGGGTGGAAGGAAATTTGTGGATCCTCTCAGATTCCAGAACTTTCTGCCACAGAAATATGAGGAACATGTGTTTTTGTAGCCAAATTTTGAGGTTTGCAAAGGATTCTGGGTAACAGAACCTGGTCAGAGCCCCACAAGTCACCCCATCTTGGATTCCCCTATGTCTCTAGTTTTCAAAAATGCACAGGTTTGGTAGGTTTCCCTAGCTGCCGGCTGAGCTAGAGGCCAAAATCTACAGGTAGGCACTTTGCAAAAAACACCTCTGTTTTCTTTCAATAAATTGGATGTGTCCACATTGTGCTTTGGGGCATTTCCTGTCGCAGTCGCTAGGCCTACCCACACAAGTGAGGTATCGTTTTTATCGGGAGACTTGGGGAAACGCTGGGTGGAAGGAAATTTGTGGCTCCTCTCAGATTCCAGAACTTTCTGCCACAGAAATGTGACAAACATGTGTTTTTTTAGCCAAATTTTGAGGTTTGCAAAGGATTCTGGGTAACAGAACCTGGTCAGAGCCCCACAAGTCACCCCATCTTGGATTCCCCTTGGTCTCTAGTTTTCAAAAATGCACAGGTTTGGTAGGTTTTCCTAGGTGCCGGCTGAGCTGGAGGCCAAAATCTACAGGTAGGCACTTTGCAAAAAACACCTCTGTTTTCTTTAAAAAAATTGGATGTGTCCACGTTGCGCTTTGGGGCATTTCCTGTCGCGGGTGCTAGACCTACCCACACAAGTGAGGTATCATTTTTATCAGGAGACATGGGGGAACGCTGGGTGGAAGGACATTTGTGGCTCCTCTCAGATTCCAGAACTTTCTGCCACAGAAATGTGAGGAACATGTGTTTTTTTAGCCAAATTTTGAGGTTTGCAAAGGATTCTGGGTAACAGAACCTGGTCAGAGCCCCACAAGTCACCCCATCTTGGATTCCTCTAGGTCTCAAGTTTTCAAATATGCACAGGTTTGGTAGGTTTCCCTAGGTGGCGGCTTAGCTAGAGGCCAAAATCTACAGGTAGGCACTTTGCGAAAAACACCTCTGTTTTCTTTCAAAAAATTGGATGTGTCCACGTTGCGCTTTGGGGCATTTCCTGTCGCGGGCGCTAGGCCTACCCACACAAGTGAGGGATCATTTTTATCGGGAGACTTGGGGGAACGCTGGGTGTAAGGAAATTTGTGGCTCCTCTCAGATTCCAGAACTTTCTGCCACAGAAATATGAGGAACATGTGTTTTTGTAGCCAAATTTTGAGGTTTGCAAAGGATTCTGGGTAACAGAACCTGGTCAGAGCCCCACAAGTCACCCCATCTTGGATTCCCCTAGGTCTCTAGTTTTCAAAAATGCACAGGTTTGGTAGGTTTCCCTAGCTGCCGGCTGAGCTAGAGGCCAAAATCTACAGGTAGGCACTTTGCAAAAAACACCTCTGTTTTCTTCCAAAAAATTGGATGTGTCCACGTTGCGCTTTGGGGCACTTCCTGTCGCGGGCGCTAGGCCTACCCACACAAGTGAGGTATCATTTTTATCAGGAGACATGGGGGAACGCTGGGTAGAAGGAAATTTGTGGCTCCTCTCAGATTCCAGAACTTTCTGCCACAGAAATGTGAGGAACATGTGTTTTTTTAGCCAAATTTTGAGGTTTGCAAAGGATTCTGGGTAACAGAACCTGGTCAGAGCCCCACAAGTCACCCCATCTTGGATTCCCCTTGGTCTCTAGTTTTCACAAATGCACAGGTTTGGTAGGTTTCCCTAGGTGCCGGCTGAGCTGGAGGCCAAAATCTACAGGTAGGCACTTTGCAAAAAACACCTCTGTTTTCTTTCAAAAAATTGGATGTGTCCACGTTGGACTTTGGGGCATTTCCTGTCGCGGGCGCTAGGCCTACCCACACAAGTGAGGTATCATTTTTATCAGGAGACATGGGGGAACGCTGGGTGGAAGGAAATTTGTGGCTCCTCTCAGATTCCAGAACTTTTTGCCACAGAAATGTGAGGAAAATGTGTTTTTTTAGCCAAATTCTGAGGTTTGCATAGGATTCTGGGTAACAGAACCTGGTCAGAGCCCCACAAGTCACCCCATCTTGGATTCCCCTTTGTCTCTAGTTTTCAAAAATGCACAGGTTTGGTAGGTTTCCCTAGCTGCCGGCTGAGCTAGAGGCCAAAATCTACAGGTAGGCACTTTGCAAAAAACACTTCTGTTTTCTTTCAAAAAATTGGATGTGTCCACATTGTGGTTTGGGGCATTTCCTGTCGCAGGTGCTAGGCCTACCCATACTAGTGAGGTATCATTTTTATCGGGAGACTGGGGGAAACGCTGGGTGGAAGGAAATTTGTGGCTCCTCTCAGATTCTAGAACTTTCTGCCACAGAATTGTGACGAACATGTTTTTTTTTCGCCAAATTTTGAGGTTTGCAAAGGATTCTGGGTAACAGAACCTGGTCAGAGCCCCACAAGTCACCCCATCTTGGATTCCCCTTGCTCTCTAGTTTTCAAAAATGCACAGGTTTGGTAGGTTTCCCTAGGTGCCGGCTGAGCTGGAGGCCAAAATCTACAGGTAGTCACTTTGCAAAAAACACCTCTGTTTTCTTTCAAAAAATTGGATGTGTCCACGTTGCGCTTTGGGGCATTTCCTGTCGCGGGCGCTAGGCCTACCCACACAAGTGAGGTATCATTTTTATCAGGAGACATGGGGGAACGCTGGGTAGAAGGAAATTTGTGGCTCCTCTCAGATTCCAGAACTTTCTGCCACAGAAATGTGAGGAACATTTGTTTTTTTAGCCAAATTTTGAGGTTTGCAAAGGATTCTGGGTAACAGAACCTGGTCAGAGCCCCACAAGTCACCCCATCTTGGATTCCCCTTGGTCTCTAGTTTTAAAAAATGCACAGGTTTGGTAGGTTTCCCTAGGTGCCGGCTGAGCTGGAGGCCAAAATCTACAGGTAGGCACTTTGCAAAAAACACCTCTGTTTTCTTTCAAAAAATTGGATGTGTCCACGTTGGACTTTGGGGCATTTCCTGTCGCGGGCGCTAGGCCTACCCACACAAGTGAGGTATCATTTTTATCAGGAGACATGGGGGAACGCTGGGTGGAAGGAAATTTGTGGCTCCTCTCAGATTCCAGAACTTTCTGCCACAGAAATGTGAGGAACATGTGTTTTTTTAGCCAAATTTTGAGGTTTGCAAAGGATTCTGGGTAACAGAACCTGGTCAGAGCCCCACAAGTCACCCCATCTTGGATTCCCCTTGGTCTCTAGTTTTCAAAAATGCACAGGTTTGGTAGGTTTCCCTAGGTGCCGGCTGAGCTGGAGGCCAAAATCTACAGGCAGGCACTTTGCAAAAAACACTTCTGTTTTCTTTCAAAAAATTGGATGTGTCCACATTGTGGTTTGGGGCATTTCCTGTCGCGGGCGCTAGGCCTACCCACACAAGTGAGGTATCATTTTTATCAGGAGACATGGGGGAACGCTGGGTAGAAGGAAATTTGTGGCTCCTCTCAAATTCTAGAACTTTCTGCCACAGAATTGTGACGAACATTTGTTTTTTTCGCCAAATTTTGAGGTTTTGCAAAGGATTTCTGGGTAACAGAACCTGGTCAGAGCCCCACAAGTCACCCCATCTTGGATTCCCCTTGCTCTCTAGTTTTCAAAAATGCACAGGTTTGGTAGGTTTCCCTAGGTGCCGGCTGAGCTGGAGGCCAAAATCTACAGGTAGTCACTTTGCAAAAAACACCTCTGTTTTCTTTCAAAAAATTGGATGTGTCCACGTTGCGCTTTGGGGCATTTCCTGTCGCGGGCGCTAGGCCTACCCACACAAGTGAGGTATCATTTTTATCAGGAGACATGGGGGAACGCTGGGTGGAAGGAAATTTGTGGCTCCTCTCAGATTCCAGAACTTTCTGCCACAGAAAAGTGAGGAACATGTGTTTTTTTAGCCAAATTCTAAGGTTTGCATAGGATTCTGGGTAACAGAACCTGGTCAGACCCACACAAGTCACCCCATCTTGGATTCCTCTAGGTCTCTAGTTTTCAAAAATGCACAGGTTTGGTAGGTTTCCCTAGCTGCCGGCTGAGCTAGAGGCCAAAATCTACAGGTAGGCACTTTGCAAAAAACACCTCTGTTTTCTTTCAAAAAATGTTATGTGTCCACATTGTGCTTTGGGGCATTTCCTGTCGCAGGCGCTAGGCCTACCCACACAAGTGAGGTATCATTTTTATCGGGAGACTTGGGGAAACGCTGGGTGGAAGGAAATTTGTGGCTCCTCTCAGATTCTAGAACTTTCTGCCACAGAATTGTGACGAACATGTGTTTTTTTATCCAAATTTTGAGGTTTGCAAATGATTCTGGGTAACAGAACCTGGTCAGAGCCCCACAAGTCACCCCATCTTGGATTCCCCTTGGTCTCTAGTTTTCAAAAATGCACAGGTTTGGTAGTTTTCCCTAGGTGCCGGCTGAGCTGGAGGCCAAAATCTACAGGTAGTCACTTTGCAAAAAACACCTCTGTTTTCTTTCAAAAAATTGGATGTGTCCACGTTGCGCTTTGGGGCATTTCCTGTCGCGGGCGCTAGGCCTACCCACACAAGTGAGGTATCATTTTTATCAGGAGACATGGGGGAACGCTGGGTAGAAGGAAATTTGTGGCTCCTCTCAGATTCCACAACTTTCTGCCACAGAAATGTGAGGAACATGTGTTTTTTTAGCCAAATTTTGAGGTTTGCAAAGGATTCTGGGTAACAGAACCTGGTCAGAGCCCCACAAGTCACCCCATCTTGGATTCCCCTTGGTCTCTACTTTTCAAAAATGCACAGGTTTGGTAGGTTTCCCTAGGTGCCGGCTGAGCTGGAGGCCAAAATCTACAGGTAGGCACTTTGCAAAAAACACCTCTGTTTTCTTTCAAAAAATTGGATGTGTCCACGTTGGACTTTGGGGCATTTCCTGTCGCGGGCGCTAGGCCTACCCACACAAGTGAGGTATCATTTTTATCAGGAGACATGGGGGAACGCTGGGTGGAAGGAAATTTGTGGCTCCTCTCAGATTCCAGAACTTTTTGCCACAGAAATGTGAGGAACATGTGTTTTTTTAGCCAAATTCTGAGGTTTGCATAGGATTCTGGGTAACAGAACCTGGTCAGAGCCCCACAAGTCACCCCATCTTGGATTCCCCTTGGTCTCTAGTTTTCAAAAATGCACAGGTTTGGTAGGTTTCCCTAGCTGCCGGCTGAGCTAGAGGCCAAAATCTACAGGTAGGCACTTTGCAAAAAACACTTCTGTTTTCTTTCAAAAAATTAGATGTGTCCACATTGTGGTTTGGGGCATTTCCTGTCGCAGGTGCTAGGCCTACCCATACTAGTGAGGTATCATTTTTATCGGGAGACTGGGGGAAACGCTGTGTGGAAGGAAATTTGTGGCTCCTCTCAGATTCTAGAACTTTCTGCCACAGAATTGTGACGAACATGTGTTTTTTTCGCCAAATTTTGAGGTTTGCAAAGGATTCTGGGTAACAGAACCTGGTCAGAGCCCCACAAGTCACCCCATCTTGGATTCCCCTTGCTCTCTAGTTTTCAAAAATGCACAGGTTTGGTAGGTTTCCCTAGGTGCCGGCTGAGCTGGAGGCCAAAATCTACAGGTAGTCACTTTGCAAAAAACACCTCTGTTTTCTTTCAAAAAATTGGATGTGTCCACGTTGCGCTTTGGGGCATTTCCTGTCGCGGGCGCTAGGCCTACCCACACAAGTGAGGTATCATTTTTATCAGGAGACATGGGGGAACGCTGGGTAGAAGGAAATTTGTGGCTCCTCTCAGATTCCAGAACTTTCTGCCACAGAAATGTGAGGAACATGTGTTTTTTTAGCCAAATTTTGAGGTTTGCAAAGGATTCTGGGTAACAGAACCTGGTCAGAGCCCCACAAGTCACCCCATCTTGGATTCCCCTTGGTCTCTAGTTTTCAAAAATGCTCAGGTTTGGTAGGTTTCCCTAGGTGCCGGCTGAGCTGGAGGCCAAAATCTACAGGTAGGCACTTTGCAAAAAACACCTCTGTTTTCTTTCAAAAAATTGGATGTGTCCACGTTGCGCTTTGGGGCATTTCCTGTCGCGGGCGCTAGGCCTACCCACACAAGTGAGGTATCATTTTTATCAGGAGACATGGGGGAACGCTGGGTGGAAGGAAATTTGTGGCTCCTCTCAGATTCCAGAACTTTCTGCCACAGAAATGTGAGGAACATGTGTTTTTTTAGCCAAATTTTGAGGTTTGCAAAGGATTCTGGGTAACAGAACCTGGTCAGAGCCCCACAAGTCACCCCATCTTGGATTCCCCTTGGTCTCTAGTTTTCAAAAATGCACAGGTTTGGTAGGTTTCCCTAGGTGCCGGCTGAGCTGGAAGCCAAAATCTACAGATAGGCACTTTGCAAAAAACACCTCTGTTTTCTTTCAAAAAATTGGATGTGTCCACGTTGCGCTTTGGGGCATTTCCAGTCGCGGGCGTTAGGCCTACCCACACAAGTGAGGTATCATTTTTATCAGGAGACATGGGGGAATGCTGGGTGGAAGGAAATTTGTGGCTCCTCTCAGATTCCAGAACTTTCTGCCACAGAAATGTGAGGAACATATGTTTTTTTAGCCAAATTTTGAGGTTTGCAAAGGATTCTGGGTAACAGAACCTGGTCAGAGACCCACAAGTCACCCCATCTTGGATTCCCCTAGTTCTCTAGTTTTCAAATATGCACAGGTTTGGTAGGTTTCCCTAGGTGCCGGCTTAGCTAGAGGCCAAAATCTACAGGTAGGCACTTTGCGAAAAACACCTCTGTTTTCTTTAAAAAAATTGGATGTGTCTACGTTGCGCTTTGGGGCATTTCCTGTCGCGGGCGCTAGGCCTACCCACACAAGTGAGGGATTATATTTATCGGGAGACTTGGGGGAACGCTGGGTGTAAGGAAATTTGTGGCTCCTCTCAGATTCCAGAACTTTCGCCACAGAAATATGAGGAACATGTGTTTTTGTGGCCACATTTTGAGGTTTGCAAAGGATTCTGGGTAACAGAACCTGGTCAGAGCCCCACAAGTCACCCCATCTTGGATTCCCCTAGGTCTCTAGTTTTCAAAAATGCACAGGTTTGGTAGGTTTCCCTAGCTGCCGGCTGAGCTAGAGGCCAAAATCTACAGGTAGGCACTTTGCAAAAAACACCTCTGTTTTCTTTCAAAAAATTGGATGTGTCCACATTGTGCTTTGGGGCATTTCCTGTCGCAGGCGCTAGGCCTACCCAAACAAGTGAGGTATCATTTTTATCGGGAGACTTGGGGAAACGCTGGGTGGAAGGAAATTTGTGGCTCCTCTCAGATTCCAGAACTTTCTGCCACAGAAATGTGAGGAACATGTGTTTTTTTAGCCAAATTCTGAGGTTTGCATAGGATTCTGGGTAACAGAACCTGGTCAGAGCCCCACAAGTCACCCCATCTTGGATTCCCCTTGGTCTCTAGTTTTCAAAAATGCACAGGTTTGGTAGGTTTCCCTAGCTGCCGGCTGAGCTAGAGGCCAAAATCTACAGGTAGGCACTTTGCAAAAAACACTTCTGTTTTCTTTCAAAAAATTGGATGTGTCCACATTGTGGTTTGGGGCATTTCCTGTCGCAGGTGCTAGGCCTACCCATACTAGTGAGGTATCATTTTTATCGGGAGACTGGGGGAAACGCTGGGTGGAAGGAAATTTGTGGCTCCTCTCAGATTCCAGAACTTTCTGCCACAGAATTGTGACGAACATGTGTTTTTTTCGCCAAATTTTGAGATTTGCAAAGGATTCTGGGTAACAGAACCTGGTCAGAGCCCCACAAGTCACCCCATCTTGGATTCCCCTTGCTCTCTAGTTTTAAAAAATGCACAGGTTTGGTAGGTTTCCCTAGGTGCCGGCTGAGCTGGAGGCCAAAATCTACAGGCAGTCACTTTGCAAAAAACACCTCTGTTTTCTTTCAAAAAATTGGATGTGTCCACGTTGCGCTTTGGGGCATTTCCTGTCGCGGGCGCTAGGCCTACCCACACAAGTGAGGTATCATTTTTATCAGGAGACATGGGGGAACGCTGGGTAGAAGGAAATTTGTGGCTCCTCTCAGATTCCAGAACTTTCTGCCACACAAATGTGAGGAACATGTGTTTTTTTAGCCAAATTTTGAGGTTTGCAAAGGATTCTGGGTAACAGAACCTGGTCAGAGCCCCACAAGTCACCCCATCTTGGATTCCCCTTGGTCTCTAGTTTTCAAAAATGCACAGGTTTGGTAGGTTTCCCTAGGTGCCGGCTGAGCTGGAGGCCAAAATCTACAGGTAGGCACTTTGCAAAAAACACCTCTGTTTTCTTTCAAAAAATTGGATGTTTCCACGTTGGTCTTTGGGGCATTTCCTGTCGCGGGCGCTAGGCCTACCCACACAAGTGAGGTATCATTTTTATCAGGAGACATTGGGGAACGCTGGGTGGAAGGAAATTTGTGGCTCCTCTCAGATTCCAGAACTTTTTGCAACAGAAATGTGAGGAACATGTGTTTTTTTAGCCAAATTCTGAGGTTTGCATAGGATTCTGGGTAACAGAACCTGGTCAGAGCCCCACAAGTCACCCCATCTTGGATTCCCCTTGGTCTCTAGTTTTCAAAAATGCACAGGTGTGGTAGGTTTCCCTAGCTGCCGGCTGAGCTAGAGGCCAAAATCTACAGGTAGGCACTTTGCAAAAAACAGTTCTGTTTTCTTTCAAAAAATTGGATGTGTCCACATTGTGGTTTGGGGCATTTCCTGTCGCAGGTGCTAGGCCTACCCATACTAGTGAGGTATCATTTTTATCGGGAGACTGGGGGAAACGCTGGGTGGAAGGAAATTTGTGGCTCCTCTCAAATTCTAGAACTTTCTGCCACAGAATTGTGACGAACATTTGTTTTTTTCGCCAAATTTTGAGGTTTGCAAAGGATTCTGGGTAACAGAACCTGGTCAGAGCCCCACAAGTCACCCCATCTTGGATTCCCCTTGCTCTCTAGTTTTCAAAAATGCACAGGTTTGGTAGGTTTCCCTAGGTGCCGGCTGAGCTGGAGGCCAAAATCTACAGGTAGGCACTTTGCAAAAAACACCTCTGTTTTCTTTCAAAAAATTGGATGTGTCCACGTTGCGCTTTGGGGCATTTCCTGTCGCGGGCGCTAGGCCTACCCACTCAAGTGAGGTATCATTTTTATCAGGAGACATGGGGGAACGCTGGGTAGAAGGAAATTTGGGGCTCCTCTCAGATTCCAGAACTTTCTGCCACAGAAATGTGAGGAACATGTGTTTTTTTAGCCAAATTTTGAGGTTTGCAAAGGATTCTGGGTAACAGAACCTGGTCAGAGCCCCACAAGTCACCCCATCTTGGATTCCCCTTGGTCTCTAGTTATCAAAAATGCACAGGTTTGGTAGGTTTCCCTAGGTGCCGGCTGAGCTGGAAGAAAAAATCTACAGATAGGCACTTTGCAAAAAACACCTCTGTTTTCTTTAAAAAAATTGGATGTGTCCACGTTGCGCTTTGGGGCATTTCCTGTCGCGGGCGCTAGGCCTACCCACACAAGTGAGGTATCATTTTTATCAGGAGACATGGGGGAATGCTGGGTGGAAGGAAATTTGTGGCTCCTCTCAGATTCCAGAACTTTCTGCCACAGAAATGTGAGGAACATGTGTTTTTTTAGCCAAATTTTGAGGTTTGCAAAGGATTCTGGGTAACAGAACCTGGTCAGAGCCCCACAAGTCACCCCATCTTGGATTCCCCTAGGTCTATAGTTTTCAAAAATGCACAGGTTTGGTAGGTTTCCCTAGGTGCCGGCTGAGCTGGAGGCCAAAATCTACAGGTAGGCACTTTGCAAAAAACACCTCTGTTTTCTTTCAAAAAATTGGATGTGTCCACGTTGCACTTTGGGGCATTTCCTGTCGCGGGCGCTAGGCCTACCCACACAAGTGAGGTATCATTTTTATCAGGAGACATGGGGGAACGCTGGGTAGAAGGAAATTTGGGGCTCCTCTCAGATTCCAGAACTTTCTGCCACAGAAATGTGAGGAACATATGTTTTTTTAGCCAAATTTTGAGGTTTGCAAAGGATTCTGGGTAACAGAACCTGGTCAGAGCCCCACAAGTCACCCCATCTTGGATTCCCCTTGGTCTCTAGTTTTCAAAAATGCACAGGTTTGGTAGGTTTCCCTAGGTGCCGGCTGAGCTGGAAGCCAAAATCTACAGATAGGCACTTTGCAAAAAACACCTCTGTTTTCTTTAAAAAAATTGGATGTGTCCACGTTGCGCTTTGGGGCATTTCCTGTCGCGGGCGCTAGGCCTACCCACACAAGTGAGGTATCATTTTTATCAGGAGACATGGGGGAATGCTGGGTGGAAGGAAATTTGTGGCTCCTCTCAGATTCCAGAACTTTCTGCCACAGAAATGTGAGGAACATGTGTTTTTTTAGCCAAATTTTGAGGTTTGCAAAGGATTCTGGGTAACAGAACCTGGTCAGAGCCCCACAAGTCACCCCATCTTGGATTCCCCTTGGTCTCTAGTTTTCAAAAATGCACAGGTTTGGTAGGTTTCCCTAGGTGCCGGCTGAGCTGGAGGCCAAAATCTACAGGTAGGCACTTTGCAAAAAACACCTCTGTTTTCTTTCAAAAAATTGGATGTGTCCACGTTGGACTTTGGGGCATTTCCTGTCGCGGGCGCTAGGCCTACCCACACAAGTGAGGTATCATTTTTATCAGGAGACATGGGGGAACGCTGGGTGGAAGGAAATTTGTGGCTCCTCTCAGATTCCAGAACTTTTTGCCACAGAAATGTGAGGAACATGTGTTTTTTTAGCCAAATTCTGAGGTTTGCATAGGATTCTGGGTAACAGAACCTGGTCAGAGCCCCACAAGTCACCCCATCTTGGATTCCCCTTGGTCTCTAGTTTTCAAAAATGCACAGGTTTGGTAGGTTTCCCTAGCTGCCGGCTGAGCTAGAGGCCAAAATCTACAGGTAGGCACTTTGCAAAAAACACTTCTGTTTTCTTTCAAAAAATTGGATGTGTCCACATTGTGGTTTGGGGCATTTCCTGTCGCAGGTGCTAGGCCTACCCATACTAGTGAGGTATCATTTTTATCGGGAGACTGGGGGAAACGCTGTGTGGAAGGAAATTTGTGGCTCCTCTCAGATTCTAGAACTTTCTGCCACAGAATTGTGACGAACATGTGTTTTTTTCGCCAAATTTTGAGGTTTGCAAAGGATTCTGGGTAACAGAACCTGGTCAGAGCCCCACAAGTCACCCCATCTTGGATTCCCCTTGCTCTCTAGTTTTCAAAAATGCACAGGTTTGGTAGGTTTCCCTAGGTGCCGGCTGAGCTGGAGGCCAAAATCTACAGGTAGTCACTTTGCAAAAAACACCTCTGTTTTCTTTCAAAAAATTGGATGTGTCCACGTTGCGCTTTGGGGCATTTCCTGTCGCGGGCGCTAGGCCTACCCACACAAGTGAGGTATCATTTTTATCAGGAGACATGGGGGAACGCTGGGTAGAAGGAAATTTGTGGCTCCTCTCAGATTCCAGAACTTTCTGCCACAGAAATGTGAGGAACATGTGTTTTTTTAGCCAAATTTTGAGGTTTGCAAAGGATTCTGGGTAACAGAACCTGGTCAGAGCCCCACAAGTCACCCCATCTTGGATTCCCCTTGGTCTCTAGTTTTCAAAAATGCACAGGTTTGGTAGGTTTCCCTAGGTGCCGGCTGAGCTGGAAGAAAAAATCTACAGATAGGCACTTTGCAAAAAACACCTCTGTTTTCTT
This sequence comes from Pleurodeles waltl, assembly GCF_031143425.1. NCBI lineage: Eukaryota > Metazoa > Chordata > Amphibia > Caudata > Salamandridae > Pleurodeles > Pleurodeles waltl. The sequence continues at coordinate 118,887 of NW_027150399.1, read as the reverse complement.
TCAAAAAATTGGATGTGTCCACGTTGCGCTTTGGGGCATTTCCTGTCGCGGGCGCTAGGCCTACCCACACAAGTGAGGTATCATTTTTATCAGGAGACATGGGGGAATGCTGGGTGGAAGGAAATTTGTGGCTCCTCTCAGATTCCAGAACTTTCTGCCACAGAAATGTGAGGAACATGTGTTTTTTTAGCCAAATTTTGAGGTTTGCAAAGGATTCTGGGTAACAGAACCTGGTCAGAGCCCCACAAGTCACCCCATCTTGGATTCCCCTAGGTCTATAGTTTTCAAAAATGCACAGGTTTGGTAGGTTTCCCTAGGTGCCGGCTGAGCTGGAGGCCAAAATCTACAGGTAGGCACTTTGCAAAAAACACCTCTGTTTTCTTTCAAAAAATTGGATGTGTCCACGTTGCACTTTGGGGCATTTCCTGTCGCGGGCGCTAGGCCTACCCACACAAGTGAGGTATCATTTTTATCAGGAGACATGGGGGAACGCTGGGTAGAAGGAAATTTGGGGCTCCTCTCAGATTCCAGAACTTTCTGCCACAGAAATGTGAGGAACATGTGTTTTTTTAGCCAAATTTTGAGGTTTGCAAAGGATTCTGGGTAACAGAACCTGGTCAGAGCCCCACAAGTCACCCCATCTTGGATTCCCCTTGGTCTCTAGTTTTCAAAAATGCACAGGTTTGGTAGGTTTCCCTAGGTGCCGGCTGAGCTGGAAGCCAAAATCTACAGATAGGCACTTTGCAAAAAACACCTCTGTTTTCTTTAAAAAAATTGGATGTGTCCACGTTGCGCTTTGGGGCATTTCCTGTCGCGGGCGCTAGGCCTACCCACACAAGTGAGGTATCATTTTTATCAGGAGACATGGGGGAATGCTGGGTGGAAGGAAATTTGTGGCTCCTCTCAGATTCCAGAACTTTCTGCCACAGAAATGTGAGGAACATGTGTTTTTTTAGCCAAATTTTGAGGTTTGCAAAGGATTCTGGGTAACAGAACCTGGTCAGAGCCCCACAAGTCACCCCATCTTGGATTCCCCTTGGTCTCTAGTTTTCAAAAATGCACAGGTTTGGTAGGTTTCCCTAGGTGCCGGCTGAGCTGGAGGCCAAAATCTACAGGTAGGCACTTTGCAAAAAACACCTCTGTTTTCTTTCAAAAAATTGGATGTGTCCACGTTGGACTTTGGGGCATTTCCTGTCGCGGGCGCTAGGCCTACCCACACAAGTGAGGTATCATTTTTATCAGGAGACATGGGGGAACGCTGGGTGGAAGGAAATTTGTGGCTCCTCTCAGATTCCAGAACTTTTTGCCACAGAAATGTGAGGAACATGTGTTTTTTTAGCCAAATTCTGAGGTTTGCATAGGATTCTGGGTAACAGAACCTGGTCAGAGCCCCACAAGTCACCCCATCTTGGATTCCCCTTGGTCTCTAGTTTTCAAAAATGCACAGGTTTGGTAGGTTTCCCTAGCTGCCGGCTGAGCTAGAGGCCAAAATCTACAGGTAGGCACTTTGCAAAAAACACTTCTGTTTTCTTTCAAAAAATTGGATGTGTCCACATTGTGGTTTGGGGCATTTCCTGTCGCAGGTGCTAGGCCTACCCATACTAGTGAGGTATCATTTTTATCGGGAGACTGGGGGAAACGCTGTGTGGAAGGAAATTTGTGGCTCCTCTCAGATTCTAGAACTTTCTGCCACAGAATTGTGACGAACATGTGTTTTTTTCGCCAAATTTTGAGGTTTGCAAAGGATTCTGGGTAACAGAACCTGGTCAGAGCCCCACAAGTCACCCCATCTTGGATTCCCCTTGCTCTCTAGTTTTCAAAAATGCACAGGTTTGGTAGGTTTCCCTAGGTGCCGGCTGAGCTGGAGGCCAAAATCTACAGGTAGTCACTTTGCAAAAAACACCTCTGTTTTCTTTCAAAAAATTGGATGTGTCCACGTTGCGCTTTGGGGCATTTCCTGTCGCGGGCGCTAGGCCTACCCACACAAGTGAGGTATCATTTTTATCAGGAGACATGGGGGAACGCTGGGTAGAAGGAAATTTGTGGCTCCTCTCAGATTCCAGAACTTTCTGCCACAGAAATGTGAGGAACATGTGTTTTTTTAGCCAAATTTTGAGGTTTGCAAAGGATTCTGGGTAACAGAACCTGGTCAGAGCCCCACAAGTCACCCCATCTTGGATTCCCCTTGGTCTCTAGTTTTCAAAAATGCACAGGTTTGGTAGGTTTCCCTAGGTGCCGGCTGAGCTGGAGGCCAAAATCTACAGGTAGGCACTTTGCAAAAAACACCTCTGTTTTCTTTCAAAAAATTGGATGTGTCCACGTTGCGCTTTGGGGCATTTCCTGTCGCGGGCGCTAGGCCTACCCACACAAGTGAGGTATCATTTTTATCAGGAGACATGGGGGAACGCTGGGTGGAAGGAAATTTGTGGCTCCTCTCAGATTCCAGAACTTTCTGCCACAGAAATGTGAGGAACATGTGTTTTTTTAGCCAAATTCTAAGGTTTGCATAGGATTCTGGGTAACAGAACCTGGTCAGACCCCCACAAGTCACCCCATCTTGGATTCCTCTAGGTCTCTAGTTTTCAAAAATGCACAGGTTTGGTAGGTTTCCCTAGCTGCCGGCTGAGCTAGAGGCCAAAATCTACAGGTAGGCACTTTGCAAAAAACACCTCTGTTTTCTTTCAAAAAATGTTATGTGTCCACATTGTGCTTTGGGGCATTTCCTGTCGCAGGCGCTAGGCCTACCCACACAAGTGAGGTATCATTTTTATCGGGAGACTTGGGGAAACGCTGGGTGGAAGGAAATTTGTGGCTCCTCTCAGATTCTAGAACTTTCTGCCACAGAATTGTGACGAACATGTGTTTTTTTATCCAAATTTTGAGGTTTGCAAAGGATTCTGGGTAACAGAACCTGGTCAGAGCCCCACAAGTCACCCCATCTTGGATTCCCCTTGGTCTCTAGTTTTCAAAAATGCACAGGTTTGGTAGTTTTCCCTAGGTGCCGGCTGAGCTGGAGGCCAAAATCTACAGGTAGTCACTTTGCAAAAAACACCTCTGTTTTCTTTCAAAAAATTGGATGTGTCCACGTTGCGCTTTGGGGCATTTCCTGTCGCGGGCGCTAGGCCTACCCACACAAGTGAGGTATCATTTTTATCAGGAGACATGGGGGAACGCTGGGTAGAAGGAAATTTGTGGCTCCTCTCAGATTCCAGAACTTTCTGCCACAGAAATGTGAGGAACATGTGTTTTTTTAGCCAAATTTTGAGGTTTGCAAAGGATTCTGGGTAACAGAACCTGGTCAGAGCCCCACAAGTCACCCCATCTTGGATTCCCCTTGGTCTCTAGTTTTCAAAAATGCACAGGTTTGGTAGGTTTCCCTAGGTGCCGGATGAGCTGGAGGCCAAAATCTACAGGTAGGCACTTTGCAAAAAACACCTCTGTTTTCTTTCAAAAAATTGGATGTGTCCACGTTGGACTTTGGGGCATTTCCTGTCGCGGGCGCTAGGCCTACCCACACAAGTGAGGTATCATTTTTATCAGGAGACATGGGGGAACGCTGGGTGGAAGGAAATTTGTGGCTCCTCTCAGATTCCAGAACTTTTTGCCACAGAAATGTGAGGAACATGTGTTTTTTTAGCCAAATTCTGAGGTTTGCATAGGATTCTGGGTAACAGAACCTGGTCAGAGCCCCACAAGTCACCCCATCTTGGATTCCCCTTGGTCTCTAGTTTTCAAAAATGCACAGGTTTGGTAGGTTTCCCTAGCTGCCGGCTGAGCTAGAGGCCAAAATCTACAGGTAGGCACTTTGCAAAAAACACTTCTGTTTTCTTTCAAAAAATTGGATGTGTCCACATTGTGGTTTGGGGCATTTCCTGTCGCAGGTGCTAGGCCTACCCATACTAGTGAGGTATCATTTTTATCGGGAGACTGGGGGAAACGCTGTGTGGAAGGAAATTTGTGGCTCCTCTCAGATTCTAGAACTTTCTGCCACAGAATTGTGACGAACATGTGTTTTTTTCGCCAAATTTTGAGGTTTGCAAAGGATTCTGGGTAACAGAACCTGGTCAGAGCCCCACAAGTCACCCCATCTTGGATTCCCCTTGCTCTCTAGTTTTCAAAAATGCACAGGTTTGGTAGGTTTCCCTAGGTGCCGGCTGAGCTGGAGGCCAAAATCTACAGGTAGTCACTTTGCAAAAAACACCTCTGTTTTCTTTCAAAAAATTGGATGTGTCCACGTTGCGCTTTGGGGCATTTCCTGTCGCGGGCGCTAGGCCTACCCACACAAGTGAGGTATCATTTTTATCAGGAGACATGGGGGAACGCTGGGTAGAAGGAAATTTGTGGCTCCTCTCAGATTCCAGAACTTTCTGCCACAGAAATGTGAGGAACATGTGTTTTTTTAGCCAAATTTTGAGGTTTGCAAAGGATTCTGGGTAACAGAACCTGGTCAGAGCCCCACAAGTCACCCCATCTTGGATTCCCCTTGGTCTCTAGTTTTCAAAAATGCACAGGTTTGGTAGGTTTCCCTAGGTGCCGGCTGAGCTGGAGGCCAAAATCTACAGGTAGGCACTTTGCAAAAAACACCTCTGTTTTCTTTCAAAAAATTGGATGTGTCCACGTTGCGCTTTGGGGCATTTCCTGTCGCGGGCGCTAGGCCTACCCACACAAGTGAGGTATCATTTTTATCAGGAGACATGGGGGAACGCTGGGTGGAAGGAAATTTGTGGCTCCTCTCAGATTCCAGAACTTTCTGCCACAGAAATGTGAGGAACATGTGTTTTTTTAGCCAAATTTTGAGGTTTGCAAAGGATTCTGGGTAACAGAACCTGGTCAGAGCCCCACAAGTCACCCCATCTTGGATTCCCCTTGGTCTCTAGTTTTCAAAAATGCACAGGTTTGGTAGGTTTCCCTAGGTGCCGGCTGAGCTGGAAGCCAAAATCTACAGATAGGCACTTTGCAAAAAACACCTCTGTTTTCTTTAAAAAAATTGGATGTGTCCACGTTGCGCTTTGGGGCATTTCCTGTCGTGGGCGTTAGGCCTACCCACACAAGTGAGGTATCATTTTTATCAGGAGACATGGGGGAATGCTGGGTGGAAGGAAATTTGTGGCTCCTCTCAGATTCCAGAACTTTCTGCCACAGAAATGTGAGGAACATGTGTTTTTTTAGCCAAATTTTGAGGTTTGCAAAGGATTCTGGGTAACAGAACCTGGTCAGAGCCCCACAAGTCACCCCATCTTGGATTCCCCTTGGTCTCTAGTTTTCAAAAATGCACAGGTTTGGTAGGTTTCCCTAGGTGCCGGCTGAGGTGGAGGCCAAAATCTACAGGTAGGCACTTTGCAAAAAACACCTCTGTTTTCTTTCAAAAAATTGGATGTGTCCACGTTGCGCTTTGGGGCATTTCCTGTCGTGGGCGCTAGGCCTACCCACACAAGTGAGGTATCATTTTTATCAGGAGACATGGGGGAACGCTGGGTGGAAGGAAATTTGTGGCTCCTCTCAGATTCCAGAACTTTCTGCCACAGAAATGTGAGGAACATATGTTTTTTTAGCCAAATTTTGAGGTTTGCAAAGGATTCTGGGTAACAGAACCTGGTCAGAGACCCACAAGTCACCCCATCTTGGATTCCCCTAGTTCTCTAGTTTTCAAATATGCACAGGTTTGGTAGGTTTCCCTAGGTGCCGGCTTAGCTAGAGGCCAAAATCTACAGGTAGGCACTTTGCGAAAAACACCTCTGTTTTCTTTCAAAAAATTGGATGTGTCTACGTTGCGCTTTGGGGCATTTCCTGTCGCGGGCGCTAGGCCTACCCACACAAGTGAGGGATTATTTTTATCGGGAGACTTGGGGGAACGCTGGGTGTAAGGAAATTTGTGGCTCCTCTCAGATTCCAGAACTTTCGCCACAGAAATATGAGGAACATGTGTTTTTGTAGCCACATTTTGAGGTTTGCAAAGGATTCTGGGTAACAGAACCTGGTCAGAGCCCCACAAGTCACCCCATCTTGGATTCCCCTAGGTCTCTAGTTTTCAAAAATGCACAGGTTTGGTAGGTTTCCCTAGCTGCCGGCTGAGCTAGAGGCCAAAATCTACAGGTAGGCACTTTGCAAAAAACACCTCTGTTTTCTTTCAAAAAATTGGATGTGTCCACATTGTGCTTTGGGGCATTTCCTGTCGCAGGCGCTAGGCCTACCCAAACAAGTGAGGTATCATTTTTATCGGGAGACTTGGGGAAACGCTGGGTGGAAGGAAATTTGTGGCTCCTCTCAGATTCCAGAACTTTCTGCCACAGAAATGTGAGGAACATGTGTTTTTTTAGCCAAATTCTGAGGTTTGCATAGGATTCTGGGTAACAGAACCTGGTCAGAGCCCCACAAGTCACCCCATCTTGGATTCCCCTTGGTCTCTAGTTTTCAAAAATGCACAGGTTTGGTAGGTTTCCCTAGCTGCCGGCTGAGCTAGAGGCCAAAATCTACAGGTAGGCACTTTGCAAAAAACACTTCTGTTTTCTTTCAAAAAATTGGATGTGTCCACATTGTGGTTTGGGGCATTTCCTGTCGCAGGTGCTAGGCCTACCCATACTAGTGAGGTATCATTTTTATCGGGAGACTGGGGGAAACGCTGGGTGGAAGGAAATTTGTGGCTCCTCTCAGATTCTAGAACTTTCTGCCACAGAATTGTGACGAACATGTGTTTTTTTCGCCAAATTTTGAGATTTGCAAAGGATTCTGGGTAACAGAACCTGGTCAGAGCCCCACAAGTCACCCCATCTTGGATTCCCCTTGCTCTCTAGTTTTCAAAAATGCACAGGTTTGGTAGGTTTCCCTAGGTGCCGGCTGAGCTGGAGGCCAAAATCTACAGGTAGTCACTTTGCAAAAAACACCTCTGTTTTCTTTCAAAAAATTGGATGTGTCCACGTTGCGCTTTGGGGCATTTCCTGTCGCGGGCGCTAGGCCTACCCACACAAGTGAGGTATCATTTTTATCAGGAGACATGGGGGAACGCTGGGTAGAAGGAAATTTGTGGCTCCTCTCAGATTCCAGAACTTTCTGCCACAGAAATGTGAGGAACATGTGTTTTTTTAGCCAAATTTTGAGGTTTGCAAAGGATTCTGGGTAACAGAACCTGGTCAGAGCCCCACAAGTCACCCCATCTTGGATTCCCCTTGGTCTCTAGTTTTCAAAAATGCACAGGTTTGGTAGGTTTCCCTAGGTGCCGGCTGAGCTGGAGGCCAAAATCTACAGGTAGGCACTTTGCAAAAAACACCTCTGTTTTCTTTCAAAAAATTGGATGTTTCCACGTTGGTCTTTGGGGCATTTCCTGTCGCGGGCGCTAGGCCTACCCACACAAGTGAGGTATCATTTTTATCAGGAGACATTGGGGAACGCTGGGTGGAAGGAAATTTGTGGCTCCTCTCAGATTCCAGAACTTTTTGCAACAGAAATGTGAGGAACATGTGTTTTTTTAGCCAAATTCTGAGGTTTGCATAGGATTCTGGGTAACAGAACCTGGTCAGAGCCCCACAAGTCACCCCATCTTGGATTCCCCTTGGTCTCTAGTTTTCAAAAATGCACAGGTGTGGTAGGTTTCCCTAGCTGCCGGCTGAGCTAGAGGCCAAAATCTACAGGTAGGCACTTTGCAAAAAACAGTTCTGTTTTCTTTCAAAAAATTGGATGTGTCCACATTGTGGTTTGGGGCATTTCCTGTCGCAGGTGCTAGGCCTACCCATACTAGTGAGGTATCATTTTTATCGGGAGACTGGGGGAAACGCTGGGTGGAAGGAAATTTGTGGCTCCTCTCAAATTTTAGAACTTTCTGCCACAGAATTGTGACGAACATTTGTTTTTTTCGCCAAATTTTGAGGTTTGCAAAGGATTCTGGGTAACAGAACCTGGTCAGAGCCCCACAAGTCACCCCATCTTGGATTCCCCTTGCTCTCTAGTTTTCAAAAATGCACAGGTTTGGTAGGTTTCCCTAGGTGCCGGCTGAGCTGGAGGCCAAAATCTACAGGTAGGCACTTTGCAAAAAACACCTCTGTTTTCTTTCAAAAAATTGGATGTGTCCACGTTGCGCTTTGGGGCATTTCCTGTCGCGGGCGCTAGGCCTACCCACTCAAGTGAGGTATCATTTTTATCAGGAGACATGGGGGAACGCTGGGTAGAAGGAAATTTGGGGCTCCTCTCAGATTCCAGAACTTTCTGCCACAGAAATGTGAGGAACATGTGTTTTTTTAGCCAAATTTTGAGGTTTGCAAAGGATTCTGGGTAACAGAACCTGGTCAGAGCCCCACAAGTCACCCCATCTTGCATTCCCTTTGGTCTCTAGTTATCAAAAATGCACAGGTTTGGTAGGTTTCCCTAGCTGCCGGCTGAGCTGGAAGAAAAAATCTACAGATAGGCACTTTGCAAAAAACACCTCTGTTTTCTTTAAAAAAATTGGATGTGTCCACGTTGCGCTTTGGGGCATTTCCTGTCGCGGGCGCTAGGCCTACCCACACAAGTGAGGTATCATTTTTATCAGGAGACATGGGGGAACGCTGGGTGGAAGGAAATTTGTGGCTCCTCTCAGATTCCAGAACTTTCTGCCACAGAAATGTGAGGAACATGTGTTTTTTTAGCCAAATTTTGAGGTTTGCAAAGGATTCTGGGTAACAGAACCTGGTCAGAGCCCCACAAGTCACCCCATCTTGGATTCCCCTTGGTCTCTAGTTTTCAAAAATGCACAGGTTTGGTAGGTTTCCCTAGGTGCCGGCTGAGCTGGAAGCCAAAATCTACAGATAGGCACTTTGCAAAAAACACCTCTGTTTTCTTTAAAAAAATTGGATGTGTCCACGTTGCGCTTTGGGGCATTTCCTGTCGTGGGCGTTAGGCCTACCCACACAAGTGAGGTATCATTTTTATCAGGAGACATGGGGGAATGCTGGGTGGAAGGAAATTTGTGGCTCCTCTCAGATTCCAGAACTTTCTGCCACAGAAATGTGAGGAACATGTGTTTTTTTAGCCAAATTTTGAGGTTTGCAAAGGATTCTGGGTAACAGAACCTGGTCAGAGCCCCACAAGTCACCCCATCTTGGATTCCCCTAGGTCTATAGTTTTCAAAAATGCACAGGTTTGGTAGGTTTCCCTAGGTGCCGGCTGAGCTGGAGGCCAAAATCTACAGGTAGGCACTTTGCAAAAAACACCTCTGTTTTCTTTCAAAAAATTGGATGTGTCCACGTTGCGCTTTGGGGCATTTCCTGTCGCGGGCGCTAGGCCTACCCACACAAGTGAGGTATCATTTTTATCAGGAGACATGGGGGAACGCTGGGTAGAAGGAAATTTGGGGCTCCTCTCAGATTCCAGAACTTTCTGCCACAGAAATGTGAGGAACATGTGTTTTTTTAGCAAAATTTTGAGGTTTGCAAAGGATTCTGGGTAACAGAACCTGGTCAGAGCCCCACAAGTCACCCCATCTTGGATTCCCCTTGGTCTCTAGTTTTCAAAAATGCACAGGTTTGGTAGGTTTCCCTAGGTGCCGGCTGAGCTGGAAGCCAAAATCTACAGATAGGCACTTTGCAAAAAACACCTCTGTTTTCTTTAAAAAAATTGGATGTGTCCACGTTGCGCTTTGGGGCATTTCCTGTCGCGGGCGCTAGGCCTACCCACACAAGTGAGGTATCATTTTTATCAGGAGACATGGGGGAATGCTGGGTGGAAGGAAATTTGTGGCTCCTCTCAGATTCCAGAACTTTCTGCCACAGAAATGTGAGGAACATGTGTTTTTTTAGCCAAATTTTGAGGTTTGCAAAGGATTCTGGGTAACAGAACCTGGTCAGAGCCCCACAAGTCACCCCATCTTGGATTCCCCTTGGTCTCTAGTTTTCAAAAATGCACAGGTTTGGTAGGTTTCCCTAGGTGCCGGCTGATCTGGAGGCCAAAATCTACAGGTAGGCACTTTGCAAAAAACACCTCTGTTTTCTTTCAAAAAATTGGATGTGTCCACGTTGCGCTTTGGGGCATTTCCTGTCGTGGGCGCTAGGCCTACCCACACAAGTGAGGTATCATTTTTATCAGGAGACATGGGGGAACGCTGGGTGGAAGGAAATTTGTGGCTCCTCTCAGATTCCAGAACTTTTTGCAACAGAAATGTGAGGAACATGTGTTTTTTTAGCCAAATTCTGAGGTTTGCATAGGATTCTGGGTAACAGAACCTGGTCAGAGCCCCACAAGTCACCCCATCTTGGATTCCCCTTGGTCTCTAGTTTTCAAAAATGCACAGGTTTGGTAGGTTTCCCTAGCTGCCGGCTGAGCTAGAGGCCAAAATCTACAGGTAGGCACTTTGCCAAAAACACTTCTGTTTTCTTTCAAAAAATTGGATGTGTCCACATTGTGGTTTGGGGCATTTCCTGTCGCAGGTGCTAGGCCTACCCATACTAGTGAGGTATCATTTTTATCGGGAGACTGGGGGAAACGCTGGGTGGAAGGAAATTTGTGGCTCCTCTCAGATTCTAGAACTTTCTGCCACAGAATTGTGACGAACATGTTTTTTTTTCGCCAAATTTTGAGGTTTGCAAAGGATTCTGGGTAACAAAACCTGGTCAGAGCCCCACAAGTCACCCCATCTTGGATTCCCCTTGCTCTCTAGTTTTCAAAAATGCACAGGTTTGGTAGGTTTCCCTAGGTGCTGGCTGAGCTGGAGGCCAAAATCTACAGGTAGGCACTTTGCAAAAAACACCTCTGTTTTCTTTCAAAAAATTGGATGTGTCCACGTTGCGCTTTGGGGCATTTCCTGTCGCGGGCGCTAGGCCTACCCACACAAGTGAGGTATCATTTTTATCAGGAGACATGGGGGAATGCTGGGTAGAAGGAAATTTGGGGCTCCTCTCAGATTCCAGAACTTTCTGCCACAGAAATGTGAGGAACATGTGTTTTTTTAGCCAAATTTTGAGGTTTGCAAAGGATTCTGGGTAACAGAACCTGGTCAGAGCCCCACAAGTCACCCCATCTTTGATTCCCCTTGGTCTCTAGTTTTCAAAAATGCACAGGTTTGGTAGGTTTCCCTAGGTGCCGGCTGAGCTGGAAGCCAAAATCTACAGATAGGCATTTTCCAAAAAACACCTCTGTTTTCTTTAAAAAAATTGGATGTGTCCACGTTGCGCTTTGGGGCATTTCCTGTCGCGGGCGCTAGGCCTACCCACACAAGTGAGGTATCATTTTTATCAGGAGACATGGGGGAATGCTGGGTGGAAGGAAATTTGTGGCTCCTCTCAGATTCTAGAACTTTCTGCCACAGAAATGTGAGGAACATGTGTTTTTTTAGCCAAATTTTGAGGTTTGCAAAGGATTCTGGGTAACAGAACCTGGTCAGAGCCCCACAAGTCACCCCATCTTGGATTCCCCTTGGTCTCTAGTTTTCAAAAATGCACAGGTTTGGTAGGTTTCCCTAGGTGCCGGCTGAGCTGGAGGCCAAAATCTACAGGTAGGCACTTTGCAAAAAACACCTCTGTTTTCTTTCAAAAAATTGGATGTGTCCACGTTGCGCTTTGGGGCATTTCCTGTCGTGGGCGCTAGGCCTACCCACACAAGTGAGGTATCATTTTTATCAGGAGACATGGGGGAACGCTGGGTGGAAGGAAATTTGTGGCTCCTCTCAGATTCCAGAACTTTCTGCCACAGAAATGTGAGGAACATATGTTTTTTTAGCCAAATTTTGAGGTTTGCAAAGGATTCTGGGTAACAGAACCTGGTCAGAGACCCACAAGTCACCCCATCTTGGATTCCCCTAGTTCTCTAGTTTTCAAATATGCACAGGTTTGGTAGGTTTCCCTAGGTGCCGGCTTAGCTAGAGGCCAAAATCTACAGGTAGGCACTTTGCTGTAAACACCTGTTTTCTTTCAAAAAATTGGATGTGTCTACGTTGCGCTTTGGGGCATTTCCTGTCGCGGGCGCTAGGCCTACCCACACAAGTGAGGGATTATTTTTATCGGGAGACTTGGGGGAACGCTGGGTGTAAGGAAATTTTTGGCTCCTCTCAGATTCCAGAACTTTCGCCAATGAAATATGAGGAACATGTGTTTTTGTAGCCAAATTTTGAGGTTTGCAAAGGATTCTGGGTAACAGAACCTGGTCAGAGCCCCACAAGTCACCCCATCTTGGATTCCCCTTGGTCTCTAGTTTTCAAAAATGCACAGGTTTGGTAGGTTTCCCTAGGTGCCGGCTGAGCTGGAAGCCAAAATCTACAGATAGGCACTTTGCAAAAAACACCTCTGTTTTCTTTAAAAAAATTGGATGTGTCCACGTTGCGCTTTGGGGCATTTCCTGTCGCGGGCGCTAGGCCTACCCACACAAGTGAGGTATCATTTTTATCAGGAGACATGGGGGAATGCTGGGTGGAAGGAAATTTGTGGCTCCTCTCAGATTCCAGAACTTTCTGCCACAGAAATGTGAGGAACATGTGTTTTTTTAGCCAAATTTTGAGGTTTGCAAAGGATTCTGGGTAACAGAACCTGGTCAGAGCCCCACAAGTCACCCCATCTTGGATTCCCCTTGGTCTCTAGTTTTCAAAAATGCACAGGTTTGGTAGGTTTCCCTAGGTGCCGGCTGAGCTGGAGGCCAAAATCTACAGGTAGGCACTTTGCAAAAAACACCTCTGTTTTCTTTCAAAAAATTGGATGTGTCCACGTTGCGCTTTGGGGCATTTCCTGTCGTGGGCGCTAGGCCTACCCACACAAGTGAGGTATCATTTTTATCAGGAGACATGGGGGAACGCTGGGTGGAAGGAAATTTGTGGCTCCTCTCAGATTCCAGAACTTTTTGCAACAGAAATGTGAGGAACATGTGTTTTTTTAGCCAAATTCTGAGGTTTGCATAGGATTCTGGGTAACAGAACCTGGTCAGAGCCCCACAAGTCACCCCATCTTGGATTCCCCTTGGTCTCTAGTTTTCAAAAATGCACAGGTTTGGTAGGTTTCCCTAGCTGCCGGCTGAGCTAGAGGCCAAAATCTACAGGTAGGCACTTTGCCAAAAACACTTCTGTTTTCTTTCAAAAAATTGGATGTGTCCACATTGTGGTTTGGGGCATTTCCTGTCGCAGGTGCTAGGCCTACCCATACTAGTGAGGTATCATTTTTATCGGGAGACTGGGGGAAACGCTGGGTGGAAGGAAATTTGTGGCTCCTCTCAGATTCTAGAACTTTCTGCCACAGAATTGTGACGAACATGTTTTTTTTTCGCCAAATTTTGAGGTTTGCAAAGGATTCTGGGTAACAAAACCTGGTCAGAGCCCCACAAGTCACCCCATCTTGGATTCCCCTTGCTCTCTAGTTTTCAAAAATGCACAGGTTTGGTAGGTTTCCCTAGGTGCTGGCTGAGCTGGAGGCCAAAATCTACAGGTAGGCACTTTGCAAAAAACACCTCTGTTTTCTTTCAAAAAATTGGATGTGTCCACGTTGCGCTTTGGGGCATTTCCTGTCGCGGGCGCTAGGCCTACCCACACAAGTGAGGTATCATTTTTATCAGGAGACATGGGGGAATGCTGGGTAGAAGGAAATTTGGGGCTCCTCTCAGATTCCAGAACTTTCTGCCACAGAAATGTGAGGAACATGTGTTTTTTTAGCCAAATTTTGAGGTTTGCAAAGGATTCTGGGTAACAGAACCTGGTCAGAGCCCCACAAGTCACCCCATCTTTGATTCCCCTTGGTCTCTAGTTTTCAAAAATGCACAGGTTTGGTAGGTTTCCCTAGGTGCCGGCTGAGCTGGAAGCCAAAATCTACAGATAGGCACTTTGCAAAAAACACCTCTGTTTTCTTTAAAAAAATTGGATGTGTCCACGTTGCGCTTTGGGGCATTTCCTGTCGCGGGCGCTAGGCCTACCCACACAAGTGAGGTATCATTTTTATCAGGAGACATGGGGGAATGCTGGGTGGAAGGAAATTTGTGGCTCCTCTCAGATTCTAGAACTTTCTGCCACAGAAATGTGAGGAACATGTGTTTTTTTAGCCAAATTTTGAGGTTTGCAAAGGATTCTGGGTAACAGAACCTGGTCAGAGCCCCACAAGTCACCCCATCTTGGATTCCCCTTGGTCTCTAGTTTTCAAAAATGCACAGGTTTGGTAGGTTTCCCTAGGTGCCGGCTGAGCTGGAGGCCAAAATCTACAGGTAGGCACTTTGCAAAAAACACCTCTGTTTTCTTTCAAAAAATTGGATGTGTCCACGTTGCGCTTTGGGGCATTTCCTGTCGTGGGCGCTAGGCCTACCCACACAAGTGAGGTATCATTTTTATCAGGAGACATGGGGGAACGCTGGGTGGAAGGAAATTTGTGGCTCCTCTCAGATTCCAGAACTTTCTGCCACAGAAATGTGAGGAACATATGTTTTTTTAGCCAAATTTTGAGGTTTGCAAAGGATTCTGGGTAACAGAACCTGGTCAGAGACCCACAAGTCACCCCATCTTGGATTCCCCTAGTTCTCTAGTTTTCAAATATGCACAGGTTTGGTAGGTTTCCCTAGGTGCCGGCTTAGCTAGAGGCCAAAATCTACAGGTAGGCACTTTGCTGTAAACACCTGTTTTCTTTCAAAAAATTGGATGTGTCTACGTTGCGCTTTGGGGCATTTCCTGTCGCGGGCGCTAGGCCTACCCACACAAGTGAGGGATTATTTTTATCGGGAGACTTGGGGGAACGCTGGGTGTAAGGAAATTTTTGGCTCCTCTCAGATTCCAGAACTTTCGCCAATGAAATATGAGGAACATGTGTTTTTGTAGCCAAATTTTGAGGTTTGCAAAGGATTCTGGGTAACAGAACCTGGTCAGAGCCCCACAAGTCACCCCATCTTGGATTCCCCTTGGTCTCTAGTTTTCAAAAATGCACAGGTTTGGTAGGTTTCCCTAGGTGCCGGCTGAGCTGGAAGCCAAAATCTACAGATAGGCACTTTGCAAAAAACACCTCTGTTTTCTTTAAAAAAATTGGATGTGTCCACGTTGCGCTTTGGGGCATTTCCTGTCGCGGGCGCTAGGCCTACCCACACAAGTGAGGTATCATTTTTATCAGGAGACATGGGGGAATGCTGGGTGGAAGGAAATTTGTGGCTCCTCTCAGATTCCAGAACTTTCTGCCACAGAAATGTGAGGAACATGTGTTTTTTTAGCCAAATTTTGAGGTTTGCAAAGGATTCTGGGTAACAGAACCTGGTCAGAGCCCCACAAGTCACCCCATCTTGGATTCCCCTTGGTCTCTAGTTTTCAAAAATGCACAGGTTTGGTAGGTTTCCCTAGGTGCCGGCTGAGCTGGAGGCCAAAATCTACAGGTAGGCACTTTGCAAAAAACACCTCTGTTTTCTTTCAAAAAATTGGATGTGTCCACGTTGCGCTTTGGGGCATTTCCTGTCGTGGGCGCTAGGCCTACCCACACAAGTGAGGTATCATTTTTATCAGGAGACATGGGGGAACGCTGGGTGGAAGGAAATTTGTGGCTCCTCTCAGATTCCAGAACTTTTTGCAACAGAAATGTGAGGAACATGTGTTTTTTTAGCCAAATTCTGAGGTTTGCATAGGATTCTGGGTAACAGAACCTGGTCAGAGCCCCACAAGTCACCCCATCTTGGATTCCCCTTGGTCTCTAGTTTTCAAAAATGCACAGGTTTGGTAGGTTTCCCTAGCTGCCGGCTGAGCTAGAGGCCAAAATCTACAGGTAGGCACTTTGCCAAAAACACTTCTGTTTTCTTTCAAAAAATTGGATGTGTCCACATTGTGGTTTGGGGCATTTCCTGTCGCAGGTGCTAGGCCTACCCATACTAGTGAGGTATCATTTTTATCGGGAGACTGGGGGAAACGCTGGGTGGAAGGAAATTTGTGGCTCCTCTCAGATTCTAGAACTTTCTGCCACAGAATTGTGACGAACATGTTTTTTTTTCGCCAAATTTTGAGGTTTGCAAAGGATTCTGGGTAACAAAACCTGGTCAGAGCCCCACAAGTCACCCCATCTTGGATTCCCCTTGCTCTCTAGTTTTCAAAAATGCACAGGTTTGGTAGGTTTCCCTAGGTGCTGGCTGAGCTGGAGGCCAAAATCTACAGGTAGGCACTTTGCAAAAAACACCTCTGTTTTCTTTCAAAAAATTGGATGTGTCCACGTTGCGCTTTGGGGCATTTCCTGTCGCGGGCGCTAGGCCTACCCACACAAGTGAGGTATCATTTTTATCAGGAGACATGGGGGAATGCTGGGTAGAAGGAAATTTGGGGCTCCTCTCAGATTCCAGAACTTTCTGCCACAGAAATGTGAGGAACATGTGTTTTTTTAGCCAAATTTTGAGGTTTGCAAAGGATTCTGGGTAACAGAACCTGGTCAGAGCCCCACAAGTCACCCCATCTTTGATTCCCCTTGGTCTCTAGTTTTCAAAAATGCACAGGTTTGGTAGGTTTCCCTAGGTGCCGGCTGAGCTGGAAGCCAAAATCTACAGATAGGCACTTTGCAAAAAACACCTCTGTTTTCTTTAAAAAAATTGGATGTGTCCACGTTGCGCTTTGGGGCATTTCCTGTCGCGGGCGCTAGGCCTACCCACACAAGTGAGGTATCATTTTTATCAGGAGACATGGGGGAATGCTGGGTGGAAGGAAATTTGTGGCTCCTCTCAGATTCTAGAACTTTCTGCCACAGAAATGTGAGGAACATGTGTTTTTTTAGCCAAATTTTGAGGTTTGCAAAGGATTCTGGGTAACAGAACCTGGTCAGAGCCCCACAAGTCACCCCATCTTGGATTCCCCTTGGTCTCTAGTTTTCAAAAATGCACAGGTTTGGTAGGTTTCCCTAGGTGCCGGCTGAGCTGGAGGCCAAAATCTACAGGTAGGCACTTTGCAAAAAACACCTCTGTTTTCTTTCAAAAAATTGGATGTGTCCACGTTGCGCTTTGGGGCATTTCCTGTCGTGGGCGCTAGGCCTACCCACACAAGTGAGGTATCATTTTTATCAGGAGACATGGGGGAACGCTGGGTGGAAGGAAATTTGTGGCTCCTCTCAGATTCCAGAACTTTCTGCCACAGAAATGTGAGGAACATATGTTTTTTTAGCCAAATTTTGAGGTTTGCAAAGGATTCTGGGTAACAGAACCTGGTCAGAGACCCACAAGTCACCCCATCTTGGATTCCCCAAGTTCTCTAGTTTTCAAATATGCACAGGTTTGGTAGGTTTCCCTAGGTGCCGGCTTAGCTAGAGGCCAAAATCTACAGGTAGGCACTTTGCTGTAAACACCTGTTTTCTTTCAAAAAATTGGATGTGTCTACGTTGCGCTTTGGGGCATTTCCTGTCGCGGGCGCTAGGCCTACCCACACAAGTGAGGGATTATTTTTATCGGGAGACTTGGGGGAACGCTGGGTGTAAGGAAATTTTTGGCTCCTCTCAGATTCCAGAACTTTCGCCAATGAAATATGAGGAACATGTGTTTTTGTAGCCAAATTTTGAGGTTTGCAAAGGATTCTGGGTAACAGAACCTGGTCAGAGCCCCACAAGTCACCCCATCTTGGATTCCCCTAGGTCTCTAGTTTTCAAAAATGCACAGGTTTGGTAGGTTTCCCTAGCTGCCGGCTGAGCTAGAGGCCAGAATCTACAGGTAGGCACTTTGCAAAAAACACCTCTGTTTTCTTTCAAAAAATTGGATGTGTCCACATTGGGCTTTGGGGCATTTCCTGTCGCAGGCGCTAGGCCTACCCAAACAAGTGAGGTATCATTTTTATCGGGAGACTTGGGGAAACGCTGGGTGGAAGGAAATTTGTGGCTCCTCTCAGATTCCAGAACTTTCTGCCACAGAAATGGGAGGAACATGTGTTTTTTTAGCCAAATTTTGAGGTTTGCAAAGGATTCTGGGTAACAGAACCTGGTCAGAGCCCCACAAGTCACCCCATCTTGGTTTCCCCTTGGTCTCTAGTTTTCAAAAATACACAGATTTGGTAGGTTTCCCTAGGTGCAGGCTGAGCTGGAGGCCAAAATCTACAGGTAGGCACTTTGCAAAAAACACCTCTGTTTTCTTTCAAAAAATTGGATGTGTCCACGTTGGTCTTTGGGGCATTTCCTGTCGCGGGCGCTAGGCCTACCCACACAAGTGAGTTATAATTTTTATCAGGAGACATGGGGGAACGCTGGGTGGAAGGAAATTTATGGCTCCTCTCAGATTCCAGAACTTTCTGCCACAGAAATCTGAGGAACATGTGTTTTTTTAGCCAAATTCTGAGGTTTGCATAGGATTCTGGGTAACAGAACCTGGTCAGAGCCCCACAAGTCACCCCATCTTGGATTCCCCTAGGTCACTAGTTTTCAAATATGCACAGGTTTGGTAGGTTTCCCTAGGTGGCGGCTTAGCTAGAGGCCAAAATCTACAGGTAGGCACTTTGCGAAAAACACCTCTGTTTTCTTTCAAAAAATTGGATGTGTCCACGTTGCGCTTTGGGGCATTTCCTGTCGCGGGCGCTAGGCCTACCCACACAAGTGAGGGATCATTTTTATCGGGAGACTTGGGGGAACGCTGGGTGTAAGGAAATTTGTGGCTCCTCTCAGATTCCAGAACTTTCTGCCACAGAAATATGAGGAACATGTGTTTTTGTAGCCAAATTTTGAGGTTTGCAAAGGATTCTGGGTAACAGAACCTGGTCAGAGCCCCACAAGTCACCCCATCTTGGATTCCCCTAGGTCTCTAGTATTCAAAAATGCACAGGTTTGGTAGGTTTCCCTAGCTGCCGGCTGAGCTGGAGGCCAAAATCTACAGGTAGGCACTTTGCAAAAAACACCTCTGTTTTCTTTCAAAAAATTGGATGTGTCCACGTTGGTCTTTGGGGCATTTCCTGTCGCGGGCGCTAGGCCTACCCACACAAGTGAGGTATCATTTTTATCAGGAGACATGGGGGAACGCTGGGTGGAAGGAAATTTGTGGCTCCTCTCAGATTCCAGAACTTTTTGCCACAGAAATGTGAGGAACATGTGTTTTTTTAGCCAAATTCTTAGGTTTGCATAGGATTCTGGGTAACAGAACCTGGTCAGAGTCCCACAAGTCACCCCATCTTGGATTCCCCTTGGTCTCTAGTTTTCAAAAATGCACAGGTTTGGTAGGTTTCCCTAGCTGCCGGCTGAGCTAGATGCCAAAATCTACAGGTAGGCACTTTGCAAAAAACACTTCTGTTTTCTTTCAAAAAATTGGATGTGTCCACGTTGCGCTTTGGGGCATTTCCTGTCGCGGGCGCTAGGCCTACCCACACAAGTGAGGGATTATTTTTATCGGGAGACTTGGGGAAACGCTGGGTGGAAGGAAATTTGTGGCTCCTCTCAGATTCCAGAACTTTCTGCCACAGAAATGTGACGAACATGTGTTTTTTTAGCCAAATTTTGAGGTTTGCAAAGGATTCTGGGTAACAGAACCTGGTCAGAGCCCCACAAGTCACCCCATCTTGGATTCCCCTTGGTCTCTAGTTTTCAAAAATACACAGGTTTGGTAGGTTTCCCTAGGTGCCGGCTGAGCTGGAGGCCAAAATCTACAGGTAGGCACTTTGCAAAAAACACCTCTGTTTTCTTTCAAAAAATTGGATGTGTCCACGTTGGTCTTTGGGGCATTTCGTGTCGCGGGCGCTAGGCCTACCCACACAAGTGAGGTATCATTTTTATCAGGAGACATGGGGGAACGCTGGGTGGAAGGAAATTTGTGGCTCCTCTCAGATTCCAGAACTTTCTGCCACAGAAATGTGAGGAACATGTGTTTTTTTAGCCAAATTCTGAGGTTTGCATAGGATTCTGGGTAACAGAACCTGGTCAGAGCCCCACAAGTCACCCCATCCTGGATTCCCCTAGGTCTCTAGTTTTCAAAAATGCACAGGTTTGGTAGGTTTCCCTAGCTGCCGGCTGAGCTAGAGGCCAAAATCTACAGGTAGGCACTTTGCAAAAAACACCTCTGTTTTCTTTCAAAAAATTGGATGTGTCCACATTGTGCTTTGGGGCATTTCCTGTCGCAGGTGCTAGGCCTACCCATACAAGTGAGGCATCATTTTTATCGGGAGACATGGGGGAACGCTGGGTGGAAGGAAATTTGTGGCTCCTCTCAGATTCCAGAACTTTCTGCCACAGAAATGTGAGGAACATGTGTTTTTTTAGCCAAATTTTGAGGTTTGCAAAGGATTCTGGGTAACAGAACCTGGTCAGAGCCCCACAAGTCACCCCATCTTAGATTCCCCTTGGTCTCTAGTTTTCAAAAATGCACAGGTTTGGTAGGTTTCCCTAGGTGCCGGCTGAGCTGGAGGCCAAAATCTACAGGTAGGCACTTTGCAAAAAACACCTCTTTTTTTTTCAAAAAATTAGATGTGTCCACGTTGCGCTTTGGGGCATTTCCTGTCGCGGGCGCTAGGCCTACCCACACAAGTGAGGGATCATTTTTATCAGGAGACATGGGGGAACGCTGGGTAGAAGGAAATTTGTGGCTCCTCTCATATTCCAGAACTTTCTGCCACAGAAATGTGAGGAACACGTGTTTTTTTAGCCAAATTTTGAGGTTTGCAAAGGATTCTGGGTAACAGAACCTGGTCAGAGCCCCACAAGTCACCGCATTTTGGATTCCTCTAGGTCTCTATTTTTAAAAAATGCACAGGTTTAGTAGGTTTCCCTAGGTGCCAGCTGAGCTAAAAGCCAAAATCTACAGGTAGGCACTTTGCGAAAAACACCTCTGTTTTCTTTCAAAAAATTGGATGTGTCCACGTTGCGCTTTGGGGAATTTTCTGTCGCAGGCCCTAGGCCTACCCACACAAGTGAGGTATCATTGTTATCGGGAGACTTGGGGGAACGCTGGGTGGAAGGAAATTTGTGGGTCCTCTCAGATTCCAGAACTTTCTGCCACAGAAATGTGAGGAACATGTGTTTTTGTAGCCAAATTCTGAGGTTTGCATAGGATTCTGGGTAACAGAACCTGGTCAGAGCCCCACAAGTCACCCCATCTTGGATTCCCCTAGGTCTCTAGTTTTAAAAAATGCACAGGTTTGGTAGGTTTCCCTAGCTGCCGGCTGAGCTGGAGGCCAAAATCTACAGATAGGCACTTTGCAAAAAACACCTCTGTTTTCTTTCAAAAAATTGGATGTGTCCACGTTGCGCTTTGGGGCATTTCCTGTCGCGGGCGCTAGGCCTACCCACACAAGTGAGGTATCATTTTTATCAGGAGACATGGGGGAATGCTGGGTGGAAGGAAATTTGTGGCTCCTCTCAGATTCCAGAACTTTCTGCCACAGAAATGTGAGGAACATGTGTTTTTTTAGCCAAATTTTGAGGTTTGCAAAGGATTCTGGGTAACAGAACCTGGTCAGAGCCCCACAAGTCACCCCATCTTGGATTCCCCTTGGTCTCTAGTTTTCAAAAATGCACAGGTTTGGTAGGTTTCCCTAGGTGCCGGCTGAGCTGGAGGCCAAAATCTACAGGTAGGCACTTTGCAAAAAACACCTCTGTTTTCTTTCAAAAAATTGGATGTGTCCACGTTGCGCTTTGGGGCATTTCCTGTCGTGGGCGCTAGGCCTACCCACACAAGTGAGGTATCATTTTTATCAGGAGACATGGGGGAACGCTGGGTGGAAGGAAATTTGTGGCTCCTCTCAGATTCCAGAACTTTTTGCAACAGAAATGTGAGGAACATGTGTTTTTTTAGCCAAATTCTGAGGTTTGCATAGGATTCTGGGTAACAGAACCTGGTCAGAGCCCCACAAGTCACCCCATCTTGGATTCCCCTTGGTCTCTAGTTTTCAAAAATGCACAGGTTTGGTAGGTTTCCCTAGCTGCCGGCTGAGCTAGAGGCCAAAATCTACAGGTAGGCACTTTGCCAAAAACACTTCTGTTTTCTTTCAAAAAATTGGATGTGTCCACATTGTGGTTTGGGGCATTTCCTGTCGCAGGTGCTAGGCCTACCCATACTAGTGAGGTATCATTTTTATCGGGAGACTGGGGGAAACGCTGGGTGGAAGGAAATTTGTGGCTCCTCTCAGATTCTAGAACTTTCTGCCACAGAATTGTGACGAACATGTTTTTTTTTCGCCAAATTTTGAGGTTTGCAAAGGATTCTGGGTAACAAAACCTGGTCAGAGCCCCACAAGTCACCCCATCTTGGATTCCCCTTGCTCTCTAGTTTTCAAAAATGCACAGGTTTGGTAGGTTTCCCTAGGTGCTGGCTGAGCTGGAGGCCAAAATCTACAGGTAGGCACTTTGCAAAAAACACCTCTGTTTTCTTTCAAAAAATTGGATGTGTCCACGTTGCGCTTTGGGGCATTTCCTGTCGCGGGCGCTAGGCCTACCCACACAAGTGAGGTATCATTTTTATCAGGAGACATGGGGGAATGCTGGGTAGAAGGAAATTTGGGGCTCCTCTCAGATTCCAGAACTTTCTGCCACAGAAATGTGAGGAACATGTGTTTTTTTAGCCAAATTTTGAGGTTTGCAAAGGATTCTGGGTAACAGAACCTGGTCAGAGCCCCACAAGTCACCCCATCTTTGATTCCCCTTGGTCTCTAGTTTTCAAAAATGCACAGGTTTGGTAGGTTTCCCTAGGTGCCGGCTGAGCTGGAAGCCAAAATCTACAGATAGGCACTTTGCAAAAAACACCTCTGTTTTCTTTAAAAAAATTGGATGTGTCCACGTTGCGCTTTGGGGCATTTCCTGTCGCGGGCGCTAGGCCTACCCACACAAGTGAGGTATCATTTTTATCAGGAGACATGGGGGAATGCTGGGTGGAAGGAAATTTGTGGCTCCTCTCAGATTCTAGAACTTTCTGCCACAGAAATGTGAGGAACATGTGTTTTTTTAGCCAAATTTTGAGGTTTGCAAAGGATTCTGGGTAACAGAACCTGATCAGAGCCCCACAAGTCACCCCATCTTGGATTCCCCTTGGTCTCTAGTTTTCAAAAATGCACAGGTTTGGTAGGTTTCCCTAGGTGCCGGCTGAGCTGGAGGCCAAAATCTACAGGTAGGCACTTTGCAAAAAACACCTCTGTTTTCTTTCAAAAAATTGGATGTGTCCACGTTGCGCTTTGGGGCATTTCCTGTCGTGGGCGCTAGGCCTACCCACACAAGTGAGGTATCATTTTTATCAGGAGACATGGGGGAACGCTGGGTGGAAGGAAATTTGTGGCTCCTCTCAGATTCCAGAACTTTCTGCCACAGAAATGTGAGGAACATATGTTTTTTTAGCCAAATTTTGAGGTTTGCAAAGGATTCTGGGTAACAGAACCTGGTCAGAGACCCACAAGTCACCCCATCTTGGATTCCCCTAGTTCTCTAGTTTTCAAATATGCACAGGTTTGGTAGGTTTCCCTAGGTGCCGGCTTAGCTAGAGGCCAAAATCTACAGGTAGGCACTTTGCTGTAAACACCTGTTTTCTTTCAAAAAATTGGATGTGTCTACGTTGCGCTTTGGGGCATTTCCTGTCGCGGGCGCTAGGCCTACCCACACAAGTGAGGGATTATTTTTATCGGGAGACTTGGGGGAACGCTGGGTGTAAGGAAATTTTTGGCTCCTCTCAGATTCCAGAACTTTCGCCAATGAAATATGAGGAACATGTGTTTTTGTAGCCAAATTTTGAGGTTTGCAAAGGATTCTGGGTAACAGAACCTGGTCAGAGCCCCACAAGTCACCCCATCTTGGATTCCCCTAGGTCTCTAGTTTTCAAAAATGCACAGGTTTGGTAGGTTTCCCTAGCTGCCGGCTGAGCTAGAGGCCAGAATCTACAGGTAGGCACTTTGCAAAAAACACCTCTGTTTTCTTTCAAAAAATTGGATGTGTCCACATTGGGCTTTGGGGCATTTCCTGTCGCAGGCGCTAGGCCTACCCAAACAAGTGAGGTATCATTTTTATCGGGAGACTTGGGGAAACGCTGGGTGGAAGGAAATTTGTGGCTCCTCTCAGATTCCAGAACTTTCTGCCACAGAAATGGGAGGAACATGTGTTTTTTTAGCCAAATTTTGAGGTTTGCAAAGGATTCTGGGTAACAGAACCTGGTCAGAGCCCCACAAGTCACCCCATCTTGGTTTCCCCTTGGTCTCTAGTTTTCAAAAATACACAGATTTGGTAGGTTTCCCTAGGTGCAGGCTGAGCTGGAGGCCAAAATCTACAGGTAGGCACTTTGCAAAAAACACCTCTGTTTTCTTTCAAAAAATTGGATGTGTCCACGTTGGTCTTTGGGGCATTTCCTGTCGCGGGCGCTAGGCCTACCCACACAAGTGAGTTATAATTTTTATCAGGAGACATGGGGGAACGCTGGGTGGAAGGAAATTTATGGCTCCTCTCAGATTCCAGAACTTTCTGCCACAGAAATCTGAGGAACATGTGTTTTTTTAGCCAAATTCTGAGGTTTGCATAGGATTCTGGGTAACAGAACCTGGTCAGAGCCCCACAAGTCACCCCATCTTGGATTCCCCTAGGTCACTAGTTTTCAAATATGCACAGGTTTGGTAGGTTTCCCTAGGTGGCGGCTTAGCTAGAGGCCAAAATCTACAGGTAGGCACTTTATGAAAAACACCTCTGTTTTCTTTCAAAAAATTGGATGTGTCCACGTTGCGCTTTGGGTCATTTCCTGTCGCGGGCGCTAGGCCTACCCACACAAGTGAGGGATCATTTTTATCGGGAGACTTGGGGGAACGCTGGGTGTAAGGAAATTTGTGGCTCCTCTCAGATTCCAGAACTTTCTGCCACAGAAATATGAGGAACATGTGTTTTTGTAGCCAAATTTTGAGGTTTGCAAAGGATTCTGGGTAACAGAACCTGGTCAGAGCCCCACAAGTCACCCCATCTTGGATTCCCCTAGGTCTCTAGTATTCAAAAATGCACAGGTTTGGTAGGTTTCCCTAGCTGCCGGCTGAGCTGGAGGCCAAAATCTACAGGTAGGCACTTTGCAAAAAACACCTCTGTTTTCTTTCAAAAAATTGGATGTGTCCACGTTGGTCTTTGGGGCATTTCCTGTCGCGGGCGCTAGGCCTACCCACACAAGTGAGGTATCATTTTTATCAGGAGACATGGGGGAACGCTGGGTGGAAGGAAATTTGTGGCTCCTCTCAGATTCCAGAACTTTTTGCCACAGAAATGTGAGGAACATGTGTTTTTTTAGCCAAATTCTTAGGTTTGCATAGGATTCTGGGTAACAGAACCTGGTCAGAGTCCCACAAGTCACCCCATCTTGGATTCCCCTTGGTCTCTAGTTTTCAAAAATGCACAGGTTTGGTAGGTTTCCCTAGCTGCCGGCTGAGCTAGATGCCAAAATCTACAGGTAGGCACTTTGCAAAAAACACTTCTGTTTTCTTTCAAAAAATTGGATGTGTCCACGTTGCGCTTTGGGGCATTTCCTGTCGCGGGCGCTAGGCCTACCCACACAAGTGAGGGATTATTTTTATCGGGAGACTTGGGGAAACGCTGGGTGGAAGGAAATTTGTGGCTCCTCTCAGATTCCAGAACTTTCTGCCACAGAAATGTGACGAACATGTGTTTTTTTAGCCAAATTTTGAGGTTTGCAAAGGATTCTGGGTAACAGAACCTGGTCAGAGCCCCACAAGTCACCCCATCTTGGATTCCCCTTGGTCTCTAGTTTTCAAAAATACACAGGTTTGGTAGGTTTCCCTAGGTGCCGGCTGAGCTGGAGGCCAAAATCTACAGGTAGGCACTTTGCAAAAAACACCTCTGTTTTCTTTCAAAAAATTGGATGTGTCCACGTTGGTCTTTGGGGCATTTCGTGTCGCGGGCGCTAGGCCTACCCACACAAGTGAGGTATCATTTTTATCAGGAGACATGGGGGAACGCTGGGTGGAAGGAAATTTGTGGCTCCTCTCAGATTCCAGAACTTTCTGCCACAGAAATGTGAGGAACATGTGTTTTTTTAGCCAAATTCTGAGGTTTGCATAGGATTCTGGGTAACAGAACCTGGTCAGAGCCCCACAAGTCACCCCATCCTGGATTCCCCTAGGTCTCTAGTTTTCAAAAATGCACAGGTTTGGTAGGTTTCCCTAGCTGCCGGCTGAGCTAGAGGCCAAAATCTACAGGTAGGCACTTTGCAAAAAACACCTCTGTTTTCTTTCAAAAAATTGGATGTGTCCACATTGTGCTTTGGGGCATTTCCTGTCGCAGGTGCTAGGCCTACCCATACAAGTGAGGCATCCTTTTTATCGGGAGACATGGGGGAACGCTGGGTGGAAGGAAATTTGTGGCTCCTCTCAGATTCCAGAACTTTCTGCCACAGAAATGTGAGGAACATGTGTTTTTTTAGCCAAATTTTGAGGTTTGCAAAGGATTCTGGGTAACAGAACCTGGTCAGAGCCCCACAAGTCACCCCATCTTAGATTCCCCTTGGTCTCTAGTTTTCAAAAATGCACAGGTTTGGTAGGTTTCCCTAGGTGCCGGCTGAGCTGGAGGCCAAAATCTACAGGTAGGCACTTTGCAAAAAACACCTCTTTTTTTTTCAAAAAATTAGATGTGTCCACGTTGCGCTTTGGGGCATTTCCTGTCGCGGGCGCTAGGCCTACCCACACAAGTGAGGGATCATTTTTATCAGGAGACATGGGGGAACGCTGGGTAGAAGGAAATTTGTGGCTCCTCTCATATTCCAGAACTTTCTGCCACAGAAATGTGAGGAACACGTGTTTTTTTAGCCAAATTTTGAGGTTTGCAAAGGATTCTGGGTAACAGAACCTGGTCAGAGCCCCACAAGTCACCCCATCTTGGATTCCCCTTGGTCTCTAGTTTTCAAAAATGCACAGGTTTGGTAGGTTTCCCTAGGTGCCGGCTGAGCTGGAGGCCAAAGTCTACAGGTAGGCACTTTGCAAAAAACACCTCTGTTTTCTTTCAAAAAATTGGATGTGTCCACGTTGCGCTTTGGGGCATTTCCTGTCGCGGGCGCTAGGCCTACCCACACAAGTGAGGTATCATTTTTATCAGGAGACGTGGGGGAATGCTGGGTGGAAGGAAATTTGTGGCTCCTCTCAGATTCCAGAACTTTCTGCCACAGAAATGTGAGGAACATGTGTTTTTTTAGCCAAATTTTGAGGTTTGCAAAGGATTCTGGGTAACAGAACCTGGTCAGAGCCCCACAAGTCACCCCATCTTGGATTCCCCTAGGTCTCTAGTATTCAAAAATGCACAGGTTTGGTAGGTTTCCCTAGCTGCCGGCTGAGCTGGAGGCCAAAATCTACAGGTAGGCACTTTGCAAAAAACACCTCTGTTTTCTTTCAAAAAATTGGATGTGTCCACGTTGGTCTTTGGGGCATTTCCTGTCGCGGGCGCTAGGCCTACCCACACAAGTGAGTTATCATTTTTACCAGGAGACATGGGGGAACGCTGGGTGGAAGGAAATTTGTGGCTCCTCTCAGATTCCAGAACTTTTTGCGACAGAAATGTTAGGAACATGTGTTTTTTTAGCCAAATTCTGAGGTTTGCATAGGATTCTGGGTAACAGAACCTGGTCAGAGCCCCACAAGTCACCCCATCTTGGATTCCCCTTGGTCTCTAGTTTTCAAAAATGCACAGGTTTGGTAGGTTTCCCTAGCTGCCGGCTGAGCTAGAGGCCAAAATCTACAGGTAGGCACTTTGCAAAAAACACTTCTGTTTTCTTTCAAAAAATTGGATGTGTCCACGTTGCGCTTTGGGGCATTTCCTGTCGCGGGCGCTAGGCCTACCCACACAAGTGAGGGATTATTTTTATCGGGACACTTAGGGGAACGCTGGGTGTAAGGAAATTTGTGGCTCCTCTCAGATTCCAGAACTTTCTGCCACAGAAATGTGACGAACATGTGTTTTTTTAGCCAAAGTTTGAGGTTTGCAAAGGATTCTGGGTAACAGAACCTGGTCAGAGCCCCACAAGTCACCCCATCTTGGATTCCCCTTGGTCTCTAGTTTTCAAAAATGCACAGGTTTGGTAGGTTTCCCTAGCTGCCGGCTGAGCTAGAGGCCAAAATCTACAGGTAGGCACTTTGCAAAAAACACCTCTGTTTTCTTTCAAAAAATTGGATGTGTCCACATTGTGCTTTGGGGCATTTCCTGTCGCGGGCGCTAGGCCTACCCACACAAGTGAGGTATCATTTTTATCAGGAGACGTGGGGCAATGCTGGGTGGAAGGAAATTTGTGTCTCCTCTCAGATTCCAGAACTTTCTGCCACAGAAATGTGAGGAACATGTGTTTTTTTAGCCAAATTTTGAGGTTTGCAAAGGATTCTGGGTAACAGAACCTGGTCAGAGCCCCACAAGTCACCCCATCTTGGATTCCCCTAGGTCTCTAGTTTTCAAATATGCACAGGTTTGGTAGGTTTCCCTAGGTGCCGGCTTAGCTAGAGGCCAAAATCTACAGGTAGGCACTTTGTGAAAAACACCTCTGTTTTCATTCAAAAAATTGGATGTGTCCACGTTGCGCTTTGGGGCATTTCCTGTCGCGGGAGCTAGGCCTACCCACACAAGTGAGGGATCATTTTTATCGGGAGACTTGGGGGAACGCTGGGTGTAAGGAAATTTGTGGCTCCTCTCAGATTCCAGAACTTTCTGCCACAGAAATATGAGGAACATGTGTTTTTGTAGCCAAATTTTGAGGTTTGCAAAGGATTCTGGGTAACAGAACCTGGTCAGAGCCCCACAAGTCACCCCATCTTGGATTCCCCTAGGTCTATAGTTTTCAAAAATGCACAGGTTTGGTAGGTTTTCCTAGCTGCCGGCTGAGCTAGAGGCCAAAATCTACAGGTAGGCACTTTGCAAAAAACACCTCTGTTTTCTTTCAAAAAATTGGATGTGTCCACATTGTGCTTTGGGTCATTTCCTGTCGCAGGCGCTAGGCCTACCCACACAAGTGAGGTATCATTTTTATCGGGAGACTTGGGGAAACGCTGGGTGGAAGGAAATTTGTGGCTCCTCTCAGATTCCAGAACTTTCTGCCACAGAAATGTTACAAACATGTGTTTTTTTAGCCAAATTTTGAGGTTTGCAAAGGATTCTGGGTAACAGAACCTGGTCAGAGCCCCACAAGTCACCCCATCTTGGATTCCCCTTGGTCTCTAGTTTTCAAAAATGCACAGGTTTGGTAGGTTTGCCTAGGTGCCGGCTGAGCTGGAGGCCAAAATCTACAGGTAGGCACTTTGCAAAAAACACCTCTGTTTTCTTTCAAAAAATTGGATGTGTCCAGGTTGGTCTTTGGGGCATTTCCTGTCGCGGGCGCTAGGCCTACCCAAACAAGTGAGGTATCATTTTTATCAGGAGACATGGGGGAACACTGGGTGGAAGGAAATTTGTGGCTCCTCTCAGATTCCAGAACTTTCTGCCACAGAAATGTGAGGAACATGTGTTTTTTTAGCCAAATTCTGAGCTTTGCATAGGATTCTGGGTATCAGAACCTGGTCAGAGCCCCACAAGTCACCCCATCTTGGATTCCCCTAGGTCTCTAGTTTTCAAAAATGCACAGGTTTGGTAGGTTTCCATATCTGCCGGCTGAGCTAGAGGCCAAAATCTACAGGTAGGCACTTTGCAAAAAACACCTCTGTTTTCTTTAAAAAAATTGGATGTGTCCACATTGTGCTTTGGGGCATTTCCTGTCGCGGGCGCTAGGCCTACCCACACAAGTGAGGGATCATTTTTATCAGGAGACATGGGGGAACGCTGGGTAGAAGGAAATTTGTGGCTCCTCTCATATTCCAGAACTTTCTGCCACAGAAATGTGAGGAACATGTGTTTTTTTAGCCAAATTTTGAGGTTTGCAAAGGATTCTGGGTAACAGAACCTGGTCAGAGCCCCACAAGTCACCCCATCTTGGATTCCCCTTGGTCTCTAGTTTTCAAAAATGCACAGGTTTGGTAGGTTTCCCTAGGTGCCGGCTGAGCTGGAGGCCAAAATCTACAGGTAGGCACTTTGCAAAAAACACCTCTGTTTTCTTTCAAAAAATTGGATGTGTCCACGTTGCGCTTTGGGGCATTTCCTGTCGCGGGCGCTAGGCCTACCCACACAAGTGAGGTATCATTTTTATCAGGAGACATGGGGGAATGCTGGGTGGAAGGAAATTTGTGGCTCCTCTCAGATTCCAGAACTTTCTGCCACAGAAATGTGAGGAACATGTGTTTTTTTAGCCAAATTTTGAGGTTTGCAAAGGATTCTGGGTAACAGAACCTGGTCAGAGCCCCACAAGTCACCCCATCTTGGATTCCCCTAGGTCTCTAGTTTTCAAATATGCACAGGTTTGGTAGGTTTCCCTAGGTGCCGGCTTAGCTAGAGGCCAAAATCTACAGGTAGGCACTTTGTGAAAAACACCTCTGTTTTCATTCAAAAAATTGGATGTGTCCACGTTGCGCTTTGGGGCATTTCCTGTCGCGGGAGCTAGGCCTACCCACACAAGTGAGGTATCATTTTTATCGGGAGACTTGGGGAAACGCTGGGTGGAAGGAAATTTGTGGCTTCTCTCAGATTCCAGAACTTTCTGCCACAGAAATGTGACGAACATGTGTTTTTTTAGCCAAATTTTGAGGTTTGCAAAGGATTCTGGGTAACAGAACCTGGTCAGAGCCCCACAAGTCACCCCATCTTGGATTCCCCTAGGTCTCTAGTTTTCAAAAATGCACAGGTTTGGTAGGTTTCCCTAGGTGCCGGCTGAGCTGGAGGCCAAAATCTACAGGTAGGCACTTTGCAAAAAACACCTCTGTTTTCTTTCAAAAAATTGGATGTGTCCACGTTGGTCTTTGGGGCATTTCCTGTCGCGGGCGCTAGGCCTACCCACACAAGTGAGGGATCATTTTTATCAGGAGACATGGGGGAACGCTGGGTGGAAGGAAATTTGTGGCTCCTCTCATATTCCAGAACTTTCTGCCACAGAAATGTGAGGAACATGTGTTTTTTTAGCCAAATTTTGAGGTTAGCAAAGGATTCTGGGTAACAGAACCTGGTCAGAGCCCCACAAGTCACCCCATCTTGGATTCCCCTTGGTCTCTAGTTTTCAAAAATGCACAGGTTTGGTAGGTTTCCCTAGTGGCCGGCTGAGCTGGAGGCCAAAATCTACAGGTAGGCACTTTGCAAAAAACACCTCTATTTTCTTTCAAAAAATTGGATGTGTCCACGTTGCGCTTTGGGGCATTTCCTGTCGCGGGCGCTAGGGCCTACCCACACAAGTGAGATATCATTTTTATCAGGAGACATGGGGGAATTCTGGGTGGAAGGAAATTTGTGGCTCCTCTCAGATTCCAGAACTTTCTGCCACAGAAATGTGAGGAACATGTGTTTTTTTAGCCAAATTTTGAGGTTTGCAAAGGATTCTGGGTAACAGAACCTGGTCAGAGCCCCACAAGTCACCCCATCTTGGATTCCCCTAGGTCTCTAGTTTTCAAATATGCACAGGTTTGGTAGGTTTCCCTAGGTGCCGGCTTAGCTAGAGGCCAAAATCTACAGGTAGGCACTTTGCGAAAAACACCTCTGTTTTCTTTCAAAAAATTGGATGTGTCCACGTTGCGCTTTGGGGCATTTACTGTCGCGGGAGCTAGGCCAACCCACACAAGTGAGGGATCATTTTTATCGGGAGACTTGGGGGAACGCTGGGTGTAAGGAAATTTGTGGCTCCTCTCAGATTCCAGAACTTTCTGCCACAGAAATATGAGGAACATGTGTTTTAGTAGCCAAATTCTGAGGTTTGCAAAGGATTCTGGGTAACAGAACCTGGTCAGAGCCC
Source organism: Pleurodeles waltl (assembly GCF_031143425.1). Lineage (NCBI taxonomy): Eukaryota > Metazoa > Chordata > Amphibia > Caudata > Salamandridae > Pleurodeles > Pleurodeles waltl. The sequence continues at coordinate 87,252 of NW_027150399.1, read as the reverse complement.
CACAAGTCACCCCATCTTGGATTCCCCTAGGTCTATAGTTTTCAAAAATGCACAGGTTTGGGAGGTTTCCCTAGCTGTCGGCTGAGCTAGAGGCCAAAATCTACAGGTAGGCACTTTGCAAAAAACACCTCTGTTTTCTTTAAAAAAATTGGATGTGTCCACATTGTGCTTTGGGGCATTTCCTGTCGCACGCGCTAGGCCTACCCACACAAGTGAGGTATCATTTTTATCGGGAGACTTGGGGAAACGCTGGGTGGAAGGACATTTGTGGCTCCTCTCAGATTCCAGAACTTTCTGCCACAGAAATGTGACGAACATGTGTTTTTTTAGCCAAATTTTGAGGTTTGCAAAGGATTCTGGGTAACAGAACCTGGTCAGAGCCCCACAAGTCACCCCATCTTGGATTCCCCTTGGTCTCTAGTTTTCAAAAATGCACAGGTTTGGTAGGTTTCCCTAGGTGCTGGCTGAGCTGGAGGCCAAAATCTACAGGGAAGCACTTTGCAAAAAACACCTCTGTTTTCTTTCAAAAAATTGGATGTGTCCATGTTGGTCTTTGGGGCATTTCCTGTCGCGGGCGCTAGGCCTACCCACACAAGTGAGGTATCATTTTTATCAGGAGACATGGGGGAACACTGGGTGGAAGGACATTTGTGGCTCCTCTCAGATTCCAGAACTTTCTGCCACAGAAATGTGAGGAACATGTGTTTTTTTAGCCAAATTCTGAGGTTTGCATAGGATTCTGGGTAACAGAACCTGGTCAGAGCCCCACAAGTCACCCCATCTTGGATTCCCCTAGGTCTCTAGTTTTCAAAAATACACAGGTTTGGTAGGTTTCCCTAGGTGCCGGCTGAGCTGGAGGCCAAAATCTACAGGTAGGCACTTTGCAAAAAACACCTCTGTTTTCTTTCAAAAAATTGGATGTGTCTACGTTGCGCTTTGGGGCATTTCCTGTCGCGGGCGCTAGGCCTACCCACACAAGTGAGGGATTATTTTTATAGGGAGACTTGGGGGAACGCTGGGTGTAAGGAAATTTGTGGCTCCTCTCAGATTCCAGAACTTTCGCAACAGAAATATGAGGAACATGTGTTTTTGTAGCCAAATTTTGAGGTTTGCAAAGGATTCTGGGTAACAGAACCTGGTCAGAGCCCCACAAGTCACCCCATCTTGGATTCCCCTAGGTCTCTAGTTTTCAAAAATGCACAGGTTTGGTAGGTTTCCCTAGCTGCCGGCTGAGCTAGAGGCCAAAATCTACAGGTAGGCACTTTGCAAAAAACACCTCTGTTTTCTTTCAAAAAATTGGATGTGTCCACATTGTGCTTTGGGGCATTTCCTGTCGCAGGCGCTAGGCCTACCCAAACAAGTGAGGTATCATTTTTATCGGGAGACTTGGGGAAACGCTGGGTGGAAGGAAATTTGTGGCTCCTCTCAGATTCCAGAACTTTCTGCCACAGAAATGGGAGGAACATGTGTTTTTTTAGCCAAATTTTGAGGTTTGCAAAGGATTCTGGGTAACAGAACCTGGTCAGAGCCCCACAAGTCACCCCATCTTGGTTTCCCCTTGGTCTCTAGTTTTAAAAAATACACAGGTTTGGTAGGTTTCCCTAGGTGCCGGCTGAGCTGGAGGCCAAAATCTACAGGTAGGCACTTTGCAAAAAACACCTCTGTTTTCTTTCAAAAAATTGGATGTGTCCACGTTGGTCTTTGGGGCATTTCCTGTCGCGGGCGCTAGGCCTACCCACACAAGTGAGGTATCATTTTTATCAGGAGACATGGGGGAACGCTGGGTGGAAGGAAATTTGTGGCTCCTCTCAGATTCCAGAACTTTCTGCCACAGAAATCTGAGGAACATGTGTTTTTTTAGCCAAATTCTGAGGTTTGCATAGGATTCTGGGTGACAGAACCTGGTCAGAGCCCCACAAGTCACCCCATCTTGGATTCCCCTAGGTCTCTAGTTTTCAAATATGCACAGGTTTGGTAGGTTTCCCTAGGTGGCGGCTTAGCTAGAGGCCAAAATCTACAGGTAGGCACTTTGCGAAAAACACCTCTGTTTTCTTTCAAAAAATTGGATGTGTCCACGTTGCGCTTTGGGGCATTTTCTGTCGCGGGCGCTAGGCCTACCCACACAAGTGAGGGATCATTTTTATCGGGAGACTTGGGGGAACGCTGGGTGTAAGGAAATTTGTGGCTCCTCTCAGATTCCAGAACTTTCTGCCACAGAAATATGAGGAACATGTGTTTTTGTAGCCAAATTTTGAGGTTTGCAAAGGATTCTGGGTAACAGAACCTGGTCAGAGCCCCACAAGTCACCCCATCTTGGATTCCCCTAGGTCTCTAGTATTCAAAAATGCACAGGTTTGGTAGGTTTCCCTAGCTGCCGGCTGAGCTGGAGGCCAAAATCTACAGGTAGGCACTTTGCAAAAAACACCTCTGTTTTCTTTCAAAAAATTGGATGTGTCCACGTTGGTCTTTGGGGCATTTCCTGTCGCGGGCGCTAGGCCTACCCACACAAGTGAGGTATCATTTTTATCAGGAGACATGGGGGAACGCTGGGTGGAAGGAAATTTGTGGCTCCTCTCAGATTCCAGAACTTTTTGCCACAGAAATGTGAGGAACATGTGTTTTTTTAGCCAAATTCTGAGGTTTGCATAGGATTCTGGGTAACAGAACCTGGTCAGAGCCCCACAAGTCACCCCATCTTGGATTCCCCTTGGTCTCTAGTTTTCAAAAATGCACAGGTTTGGTAGGTTTCCCTAGCTGCCGGCTGAGCTAGATGCCAAAATCTACAGGTAGGCACTTTGCAAAAAACACTTCTGTTTTCTTTCAAAAAATTGGATGTGTCCACGTTGCGCTTTGGGGCATTTCCTGTCGCGGGCGCTAGGCCTACCCACAATAGTGAGGGATTATTTTTATCGGGAGACTTAGGGGAACGCTGGGTGTAAGGAAATTTGTGGCTCCTCTCAGATTCCAGAACTTTCTGCCACAGAAATATGAGGAACATGTGTTTTTGTAGCCAAATTTTGAGGTTTGCAAAGGATTCTGGGTAACAGAACCTGGTCAGAGCCCCACAAGTCACCCCATCTTCGATTCCCCTAGGTCTCTAGTTTTCAAAAATGCACAGGTTTGGTAGGTTTCCCTAGCTGCCGGCTGAGCTAGAGGCCAAAATCTACAGGTAGGCACTTTGCAAAAAACACCTCTGTTTTCTTTCAAAAAATTGGATGTGTCCACATTGTGCTTTGGGGCATTTCCTGTCGCAGGCGCTAGGCCTACCCACACAAGTGAGGTATCATTTTTATCGGGACACTTGGGGAAACGCTGGGTGGAAGGAAATTTGTGGCTCCTCTCAGATTCCAGAACTTTCTGCCACAGAAATGTGACGAACATGTGTTTTTTTAGCCAAATTTTGAGGTTTGCAAAGGATTCTTGGTAACAGAACCTGGTCAGAGCCCCACAAGTCACCCCATCTTGGATTCCCCTTGGTCTCTAGTTTTCAAAAATACACAGGTTTGGTAGGTTTCCCTAGGTGCCGGCTGAGCTGGAGGCCAAAATCTACAGGTAGGCACTTTGCAAAAAACACCTCTGTTTTCTTTCAAAAAATTGGATGTGTCCACGTTGGTCTTTGGGGCATTTCCTGTCGCGGGCGCTAGGCCTACCCACACAAGTGAGGTATCATTTTTATCAGGAGACATGGGGGAACGCTGGGTGGAAGGAAATTTGTGGCTCCTCTCAGATTCCAGAACTTTCTGCCACAGAAATGTGAGGAACATGTGTTTTTTTAGCCAAATTCTGAGGTTTGCATAGGATTCTGGGTAACAGAACCTGATCAGAGCCCCACAAGTCACCCCATCTTAGATTCCCCTTGGTCTCTAGTTTTCAAAAATGCACAGGTTTGGTAGGTTTCCCTAGGTGCCGACTGAGCTGGAGGCCAAAATCTACAGGTAGGCACTTTGCAAAAAACACCTCTTTTTTTTTCAAAAAATTAGATGTGTCCACGTTGCGCTTTGGGGCATTTCCTGTCGCGGGCGCTAGGCCTACCCAAACAAGTGAGGGATCATTTTTATCAGGAGACATGGGGGAACGCTGGGTAGAAGGAAATTTGTGGCTCCTCTCATATTCCAGAACTTTCTGCCACAGAAATGTGAGGAACACGTGTTTTTTTAGCCAAATTTTGAGGTTTGCAAAGGATTCTGGGTAACAGAACCTGGTCAGAGCCCCACAAGTCACCCCATCTTGGATTCCCCTTGGTCTCTAGTTTTCAAAAATGCACAGGTTTGGTAGGTTTCCATACGTGCCGGCTGAGCTGGAGGCCAAAATCTACAGGTAGGCACTTTGCAAAAAACACCTCTGTTTTCTTTCAAAAAATTGGATGTGTCCACGTTGCGCTTTGGGGCATTTCCTGTCGCGGGCGCTAGGCCTACCCACACAAGTGAGGTATCATTTTTATCAGGAGACATGGGGGAATGCTGGCTGGAAGGAAATTTGTGGCTCCTCTCAGATTCCAGAACTTTCTGCCACAGAAATGTGAGGAACATGTGTTTTTTTAGCCAAATTTTGAGGTTTGCAAAGGATTCTGGGTAACAGAACCTGGTCAGAGCCCCACAAGTCACCCCATCTTGGATTCCCCTAGGTCTCTAGTATTCAAAAATGCACAGGTTTGGTAGGTTTCCCTAGCTGCCGGCTGAGCTGGAGGCCAAAATCTACAGGTAGGCACTTTGCAAAAAACACCTCTGTTTTCTTTCAAAAAATTGGATGTGTCCACGTTGGTCTTTGGGGCATTTCCTGTCGCGGGCGCTAAGCCTACCCACACAAGTGAGGTATCATTTTTATCAGGAGACATGGGGGAACGCTGGGTGGAAGGAAATTTGTGGCTCCTCTCAGATTCCAGAACTTTTTGCGACAGAAATGTGAGGAACATGTGTTTTTTTAGCCAAATTCTGAGGTTTGCATAGGATTCTGGGTAACAGAACCTGGTCAGAGCCCCACAAGTCACCCCATCTTGGATTCCCCTTGGTCTCTAGTTTTCAAAAATGCACAGGTTTGGTAGGTTTCCCTAGGTGCCGGCTGAGCTGGAGGCCAAAATCTACAGGTAGGCACTTTGCAAAAAACACCTCTGTTTTCTTTCAAAAAATTGGATGTGTCCACATTGTGCTTTGGGGCATTTCCTGTCGCAGGTGCTAGGCCTACCCATACAAGTGAGGCATCATTTTTATCGGGAGACATGGGGGAACGCTGGGTGGAAGGAAATTTGTGGCTCCTCTCAGATTCCAGAACTTTCTGCCACAGAAATGTGAGGAACATGTGTTTTTTTAGCCAAATTTTGAGGTTTGCAAAGGATTCTGGGTAACAGAACCTGGTCAGAGCCCCACAAGTCACCCCATCTTAGATTCCCCTTGGTCTCTAGTTTTCAAAAATGCACAGGTTTGGTAGGTTTCCCTAGGTGCCGGCTGAGCTGGAGGCCAAAATCTACAGGTAGGCACTTTGCAAAAAACACCTCTTTTTTTTTCAAAAAAATTGATGTGTCCACGTTGCGCTTTGGGGCATTTCCTGTCGCGGGCGCTAGGCCTACCCAAACAAGTGAGGGATCATTTTTATCAGGAGACATGGGGGAACGCTGGGTAGAAGGAAATTTGTGGCTCCTCTCATATTCCAGAACTTTCTGCCACAGAAATGTGAGGAACACGTGTTTTTTTAGCCAAATTTTGAGGTTTGCAAAGGATTCTGGGTAACAGAACCTGGTCAGAGCCCCACAAGTCACCCCATCTTGGATTCCCCTTGGTCTCTAGTTTTCAAAAATGCACAGGTTTGGTAGGTTTCCCTAGGTGCCGGCTGAGCTGGAGGCCAAAATCTACAGGTAGGCACTTTGCAAAAAACACCTCTGTTTTCTTTCAAAAAATTGGATGTGTCCACGTTGCGCTTTGGGGCATTTCCTGTCGCGGGCGCTAGGCCTACCCACACAAGTGAGGTATCATTTTTATCAGGAGACATGGGGGAATGCTGGCTGGAAGGAAATTTGTGGCTCCTCTCAGATTCCAGAACTTTCTGCCACAGAAATGTGAGGAACATGTGTTTTTTTAGCCAAATTTTGAGGTTTGCAAAGGATTCTGGGTAACAGAACCTGGTCAGAGCCCCACAAGTCACCCCATCTTGGATTCCCCTAGGTCTCTAGTATTCAAAAATGCACAGGTTTGGTAGGTTTCCCTAGCTGCCGGCTGAGCTGGAGGCCAAAATCTACAGGTAGGCACTTTGCAAAAAACACCTCTGTTTTCTTTCAAAAAATTGGATGTGTCCACGTTGGTCTTTGGGGCATTTCCTGTCGCGGGCGCTAAGCCTACCCACACAAGTGAGGTATCATTTTTATCAGGAGACATGGGGGAACGCTGGGTGGAAGGAAATTTGTGGCTCCTCTCAGATTCCAGAACTTTTTGCGACAGAAATGTGAGGAACATGTGTTTTTTTAGCCAAATTCTGAGGTTTGCATAGGATTCTGGGTAACAGAACCTGGTCAGAGCCCCACAAGTCACCCCATCTTGGATTCCCCTTGGTCTCTAGTTTTCAAAAATGCACAGGTTTGGTAGGTTTCCCTAGCTGCCGGCTGAGCTAGAGGCCAAAATCTACAGGTAGGCACTTTGCAAAAAACACTTCTGTTTTCTTTCAAAAAATTGGATGTGTCCACGTTGCGCTTTGGGGCATTTCCTGTCGCGGGCGCTAGGCCTACCCACACAAGTGAGGGATTATTTTTATCGGGAGACTTAGGGGAACGCTGGGTGTAAGGAAATTTGTGGCTCCTCTCAGATTCCAGAACTTTCTGCCACAGAAATATGAGGAACATGTGTTTTTGTAGCCAAATTTTGAGGTTTGCAAAGGATTCTGGGTAACAGAACCTGGTCAGAGCCCCACAAGTCACCCCATCTTCGATTCCCCTAGGTCTCTAGTTTTCAAAAATGCACAGGTTTGGTAGGTTTCCCTAGCTGCCGGCTGAGCTAGAGGCCAAAATCTACAGGTAGGCACTTTGCAAAAAACACCTCTGTTTTCTTTCAAAAAATTGGATGTGTCCACATTGTGCTTTGGGGCATTTCCTGTCGCAGGCGCTAGGCCTACCCACACAAGTGAGGTATCATTTTTATCGGGAGACTTGGGGAAACGCTGGGTGAAGGAAATTTGTGGCTCCTCTCAGATTCCAGAATTTTCTGCCACAGAAATGTGACTAACATGTGTTTTTTTAGCCAAATGTTGAGGTTTGCAAAGGATTCTGGGTAACAGAACCTGGTCAGAGCCCCACAAGTCACCCCATCTTGGATTCCCCTTGGTCTCTAGTTTTCAAAAATACACAGGTTTGGTAGGTTTCCCTAGCTGCCGGCTGAGCTGGAGGCCAAAATCTACAGGTAGGCACTTTGCAAAAAACACCTCTGTTTTCTTTCAAAAAATTGGATGTGTCCACGTTGGTCTTTGGGGCATTTCCTGTCGCGGGCGCTAGGCCTACCCACACAAGTGAGGTATCATTTTTATCAGGAGACATGGGGGAACGCTGGGTGGAAGGAAATTTGTGGCTCCTCTCAGATTCCAGAACTTTCTGCCACAGAAATGTGAGGAACATGTGTTTTTTTAGCCAAATTCTGAGGTTTGCATAGGATTCTGGGTAACAGAACCTGGTCAGAGCCCCACAAGTCACCCCATCCTGGATTCCCCTAGGTCTCTAGTTTTCAAAAATGCACAGGTTTGGTAGGTTTCCCTAGCTGCCGGCTGAGCTAGAGGCCAAAATCTACAGTTAGGCACTTTGAAAAAAACACCTCTGTTTTCTTTCAAAAAATTGGATGTGTCCACATTGTGCTTTGGGGCATTTCCTGTCGCAGGTGCTAGGCCTACCCATACAAGTGAGGCATCATTTTTATCGGGAGACATGGGGGAACGCTGGGTGGAAGGAAATTTGTGGCTCCTCTCAGATTCCAGAACTTTCTGCCACAGAAATGTGAGGAACATGTGTTTTTTTAGCCAAATTTTGAGGTTTGCAAAGGATTCTGGGTAACAGAACCTGGTCAGAGCCCCACAAGTCACCCCATCTTAGATTCCCCTTGGTCTCTAGTTTTCAAAAATGCACAGGTTTGGTAGGTTTCCCTAGGTGCCGGCTGAGCTGGAGGCCAAAATCTACAGGTAGGCACTTTGCAAAAAACACCTCTTTTTTTTTCAAAAAATTAGATGTGTCTACGTTGCGCTTTGGGGCATTTCCTGTCGCGGGCGCTAGGCCTACCCACACAAGTGAGGGATCATTTTTATCAGGAGACATGGGGGAACGCTGGGTAGAAGGAAATTTGTGGCTCCTCTCATATTCCAGAACTTTCTGCCACAGAAATGTGAGGAACACGTGTTTTTTTAGCCAAATTTTGAGGTTTGCAAAGGATTCTGGGTAACAGAACCTGGTCAGAGCCCCACAAGTGACCCCATCTTGGATTCCACTTGGTCTCTAGTTTTCAAAAATGCACAGGTTTGGTAGGTTTCCCTAGGTGCCGGCTGAGCTGGAGGCCAAAATCTACAGGTAAGCACTTTGCAAAAAACACCTCTGTTTTCTTTAAAAAAATTGGATGTGTCCACGTTGCGCTTTGGGGCATTTCCTGTCGCGGGCGCTAGGCCTACCCACACAAGTGAGGTATCATTTTTATCAGGAGACATGGGGGAATGCTGGGTGGAAGGAAATTTGTGGCTCCTCTCAGATTCCAGAACTTTCTGCCACAGAAATGTGAGGAACATGTGTTTTTTTAGCCAAATTTTGAGGTTTGCAAAGGATTCTGGGTAACAGAACCTGGTCAGAGCCCCACAAGTCACCCCATCTTGGATTCCCCTAGGTCTCTAGTTTTCAAATATGCACAGGTTTGGTAGGTTTCCCTAGGTGCCGGCTTAGCTAGAGGCCAAAATCTACAGGTAGGCACTTTGCGATAAACACCTCTGTTTTCTTTCAAAAAATTGGATGTGTCCACGTTGCGCTTTGGGGCATTTCCTGTCGCGGGAGCTAGGCCTACCCACACAAGTGAGGGATCATTTTTATCGGGAGACTTGGGGGAACGCTGGGTGTAAGGAAATTTGTGGCTCCTCTCAGATTCCAGAACTTTCTGCCACAGAAATATGAGGAACATGTGTTTTTGTAGCCAAATTTTGAGGTTTGCAAAGGATTCTGGGTAACAGAACCTGGTCAGAGCCCCACAAGTCACCCCATCTTGGATTCCCCTAGGTCTATAGTTTTCAAAAATGCACAGGTTTGGTAGGTTTTCCAAGCTGCCGGCTGAGCTAGAGGCCAAAATCTACAGGTAGGCACTTTGCAAAAAACACCTCTGTTTTCTTTCAAAAAATTGGATGTGTCCACATTGTGCTTTGGGTCATTTCCTGTCGCAGGCGCTAGGCCTACCCACACAAGTGAGGTATCATTTTTATCGGGAGACTTGGGGAAACGCTGGGTGGAAGGAAATTTGTGGCTCCTCTCAGATTCCAGAACTTTCTGCCACAGAAATGTGACGAACATGTGTTTTTTTAGCCAAATTTTGAGGTTTGCAAAGGATTCTGGGTAACAGAACCTGGTCAGAGCCCCACAAGTCACCCCATCTTGGATTCCCCTAGGTCTATAGTTTTCAAAAATGCACAGGTTTGGTAGGTTTCCGTAGCTGCCGGCTGAGCTAGAGGCCAAAATCTACAGGTAGGCACTTTGCAAAAAACACCTCTGTTTTCTTTCAAAAAATTGGATGTGTCCACATTGTGCTTTGGGGCATTTCCTGTCGCTGGCGCTAGGCCTACCCACACAAGTGAGGTATAATTTTTATCAGGAGACTTGGGGAAACGCTGGGTGGAAGGAAATTTGTGGCTCCTCTCAGATTCCAGAACTTTCTGCCTCAGAAATGTGACGAACATGTGTTTTTTTAGCCAAATTTTGAGGTTTGCAAAGGATTCTGGGTAACAGAACCTGGTCAGAGCCCCACAAGTCACCCCATCTTGGATTCCCCTTGGTCTCTAGTTTTCAAAAATGCACAGGTTTGGTAGGTTTCCCTAGGTGCCGGCTGAGCTGGAGGCCAAAATCTACAGGTAGGCACTTTGCAAAAAACACCTCTGTTTTCTTTCAAAAAATTGGATGTGTCTACGTTGGTCTTTGGGGCATTTCCTGTCGCGGGCGCTAGGCCTACCCACACAAGTGAGGGATCATTTTTATCAGGAGACATGGGGGAACGCTGGGTGGAAGGAAATTTGTGGCTCCTCTCATATTCCAGAACTTTCTGCCACAGAAATGTGAGGAACGTGTGTTTTTTTAGCCAAATTTTGAGGTTAGCAAAGGATTCTGGGTAACAGAACCTGGTCAGAGCCCCACAAGTCACCCCATCTTGGATTCCCCTTGGTCTCTAGTTTTCAAAAATGCACAGGTTTGGTAGGTTTCCCTAGGTGCCGGCTGAGCTGGAGGCCAAAATCTACAGGTAGGCACTTTGCAAAAAACACCTCTATTTTCTTTCAAAAAATTGGATGTGTCCACGTTGCGCTTTGGGGCATTTCCTGTCGCGGGCGCTAGGCCTACCCACACAAGTGAGATATCATTTTTATCAGGAGACATGGGGGAATTCTGGGTGGAAGGAAATTTGTGGCTCCTCTCAGATTCCAGAACTTTCTGCCACAGAAATGTGAGGAACATGTGTTTTTTTAGCCCAATTTTGAGGTTTGCAAAGGATTCTGGGTAACAGAACCTGGTCAGAGCCCCACAAGTCACCCCATCTTGGATTCCCCTAGGTCTCTAGTTTTCAAATATGCACAGGTTTGGTAGGTTTCCCTAGGTGCCGGCTTAGCTAGAGGCCAAAATCTACAGGTAGGCACTTTGCGAAAAACACCTCTGTTTTCTTTCAAAAAATTGGATGTGTCCACGTTGCGCTTTGGGGCATTTCCTGTCGCGGGAGCTAGGCCTACCCACACAAGTGAGGGATCATTTTTATCGGGAGACTTGGGGGAACGCTGGGTGTAAGGAAATTTGTGGCTCCTCTCAGATTCCAGAACTTTCTGCCACAGAAATATGAGGAACATGTGTTTTTGTAGCCATATTTTGAGGTTTGCAAAGGATTCTGGGTAACAGAACCTGGTCAGAGCCCCACAAGTCACCCCATCTTGGATTACCCTTGGTCTCCAGTTTTCAAAAATGCACAGGTTTGGTAGGTTTCCCTAGGTGCCGGCTGAGCTGGAGGCCAAAATCTACAGGTAGGCACTTTGCAAAAAACACCTCTGTTTTCTTTAAAAAAATTGGATGTGTCCACGTTGCGCTTTGGGGCATTTCCTGTCGCGGGTGCTAGGCCTACCCACACAAGTGAGGTATCATTTTTATCAGGAGACATGGGGGAACACTGGGTGGAAGGACATTTGTGGCTCCTCTCAGATTCCAGAACTTTCTGCCACAGAAATGTGAGGAACATGTGTTTTTTTAGCCAAATTTTGAGGTTTGCAAAGGATTCTGGGTAACAGAACCTGGTCAGAGCCCCACAAGTCACCCCATCTTGGATTCCCCTAGGTCTCTAGTTTTCAAATATGCACAGGTTTGGTAGGTTTCCCTAGGTGCCGTCTTAGCTAGAGGCCAAAATCTACAGGTAAGCACTTTGCGAAAAACACCTCTGTTTTCTTTCAAAAAATTGGATGTGTCCACGTTGCGCTTTGGGGCATTTCCTGTTGCGGGCGCTAGGCCTACCCACACAAGTGAGGGATCATTTTTATCGGGAGACTTGGGGGAACGCTGGGTGTAAGGAAATTTGTGGCTCCTCTCAGATTCCAGAACTTTCTGCCACAGAAATATGAGGAACATGTGTTTTTGTAGCCAAATTTTGAGGTTTGCAAAGGATTCTGGGTAACAGAACCTGGTCAGAGCCCCACAAGTCACCCCATCTTGCATTCCCCTAGGTCTCTAGTTTTCAAAAATGCACAGGTTTGGTAGGTTTCCCTAGCTGCCGGCTGAGCTAGAGGCCAAAATCTACAGGTAGGCACTTTGCAAAAAACACCTCTGTTTTCTTTCAAAAAATTGGATGTGTCCACATTGTGCTTTGGGGCATTTCCTGTCGCAGTCGCTAGGCCTACCCACACACGTGAGGTATCGTTTTTATCGGGAGACTTGGGGAAACGCTGGGTGGAAGGAAATTTGTGGCTCCTCTCAGATTCCAGAACTTTCTGCCACAGAAATGTGAGGAACATGTGTTTTTTTAGCCATATTCTGAGCTTTGCATAGGATTCTGGGTATCAGAACCTGGTCAGAGCCCCACAAGTCACCCCATCTTGGATTCCCCTAGGTCTCTAGTTTTAAAAAATGCACAGGTTTGGTAGGTTTCCATAGCTGCCGGCTGAGCTAGAGGCCAAAATCTACAGGTAGGCACTTTGCAAAAAACACCTCTGTTTTCTTTCAAAAAATTGGATGTGTCCACATTGTGCTTTGGGGCATTTCCTGTCGCGGGCGCTAGGCCTACCCACACAAGTGAGGGATCATTTTTATCAGGAGACATGGGGGAACGCTGGGTAGAAGGAAATTTGTGGCTCCTCTCATATTCCAGAACTTTCTGCCACAGAAATGTGAGGAACATGTGTTTTTTTAGCCAAATTTTGAGGTTTGCAAAGGATTCTGGGTAACAGAACCTGGTCAGAGCCCCACAAGTCACCCCATCTTGGATTCCCCTTGGTCTCTAGTTTTCAAAAATGCACAGGTTTGGTAGGTTTCCCTAGGTGCCGGCTGAGCTGGAGGCCAAAATCTACAGGTAGGCACTTTGCAAAAAACACCTCTGTTTTCTTTCAAAAAATTGGATGTGTCCACGTTGCGCTTTGGGGCATTTCCTGTCGCGGGCGCTAGGCCTACCCACACAAGTGAGGTATCATTTTTATCAGGAGACATGGGGGAATGCTGGGTGGAAGGAAATTTGTGGCTCCTCTCAGATTCCAGAACTTTCTGCCACAGAAATGTGAGGAACATGTGTTTTTTTAGCCAAATTTTGAGGTTTGCAAAGGATTCTGGGTAACAGAACCTGGTCAGAGCCCCACAAGTCACCCCATCTTGGATTCCCCTAGGTCTCTAGTTTTCAAATATGCACAGGTTTGGTAGGTTTCCCTAGGTGCCGGCTTAGCTAGAGGCCACAATCTACAGGTAGGCACTTTGTGAAAAACACCTCTGTTTTCATTCAAAAAATTGGATGTGTCCACGTTGCGCTTTGGGGCATTTCCTGTCGCGGGAGCTAGGCCTACCCACACAAGTGAGGGATCATTTTTATCGGGAGACTTGGGGGAACGCTGGGTGTAAGGAAATTTGTGGCTCCTCTCAGATTCCAGAACTTTCTGCCACAGAAATATGAGGAACATGTGTTTTTGTAGCCAAATTTTGAGGTTTGCAAAGGATTCTGGGTAACAGAACCTGGTCAGAGCCCCACAAGTCACCCCATCTTGGATTCCCCTAGGTCTATAGTTTTCAAAAATGCACAGGTTTGGTAGGTTTCCCTAGCTGTCGGCTGAGCTAGAGGCCAAAATCTACAGGTAGGCACTTTGCAAAAAACACCTCTGTTTTCTTTCAAAAAATTGGATGTGTCCACGTTGCGCTTTGGGGCATTTCCTGTCGCGGGAGCTAGGCCTACCCACACAAGTGAGGGATCATTTTTATCGGGAGACTTGGGGAAACGCTGGGTGTAAGGAAATTTGTGGCTCCTCTCAGATTCCAGAACTTTCTGCCACAGAAATATGAGGAACATGTGTTTTTGTAGCCAAATTTTGAGGTTTGCAAAGGATTCTGGGTAACAGAACCTGGTCAGAGCCCCACAAGTCACCCCATCTTGGATTCCCCTAGGTCTATAGTTTTCAAAAATGCACAGGTGTGGTAGGTTTCCCTACCTGCCGGCTGAGCTAGAGGCCAAAATCTACAGGTAGGCACTTTGCAAAAAACACCTCTGTTTTCTTTCAAAAAATGGGATGTGTCCACATTGTGCTTTGGGACATTTCCTGTCGCGGGCGCTAGGCCTACCCACACAAGTGAGGTATCATTTTTATCGGGAGACTTGGGGAAACGCTGGGTGGAAGGAAATTTGTGGCTCCTCTCAGATTCCAGAACTTTCTGCCACAGAAATGTGACGAACATGTGTTTTTTTAGCCAAATTTTGAGGTTTGCAAAGGATTCTGGGTAGCAGAACCTGGTCAGAGCCCCACAAGTCACCCCATCTTGGATTCCCCTTGGTCTCTAGTTTTCAAAAATGCACAGGTTTGGTTGGTTTCCCTAGGTGCCGGCTGAGCTGGAGGCCAAAATCTACAGGTAGGCAATTTGCAAAAAACACCTCTGTTTTCTTTCAAAAAATTGGATGTGTCCACGTTGGTCTTTGGGGCATTTCCTGTCGCGGGCGCTAGGCCTACCCACACAAGTGAGGTATCATTTTTATCAGGAGACATGGGGGAATTCTGGGTGGAAGGAAATTTGTGGCTCCTCTCAGATTCCAGAACTTTCTGCCACAGAAATGTGAGGAACATGTGTTTTTTTAGCCAAATTTTGAGGTTTGCAAAGGATTCTGGGTAACAGAACCTGGTCAGAGCCCCACAAGTCACCCCATCTTGGATTCCCCTAGGTCTCTAGTTTTCAAATATGCACAGGTTTGGTAGGTTTCCCTAGGTGCCGGCTTAGCTAGAGGCCAAAATCTACAGGTAGGCACTTTGCGAAAAACACCTCTGTTTTCTTTCAAAAAATTGGATGTGTCCACGTTGCACTTTGGGGCATTTCCTGTCGCGGGAGCTAGGCCTACCCACACAAGTGAGGGATCATTTTTATCGGGAGACTTGGGGGAACGCGGGGTGTAAGGAAATTTGTGGCTCCTCTCAGATTCCAGAACTTTCTGCCACAGAAATATGAGGAACATGTGTTTTTGTAGCCAAATTTTGAGGTTTGCAAAGGATTCTGGGTAACAGAACCTGGTCAGAGCCCCACAAGTCACCCCATCTTGGATTCCCCTAGGTCTATAGTTTTCAAAAATGCACAGGTTTGCTAGGTTTCCCTAGCTGTCGGCTGAGCTAGAGGCCAAAATCTACAGGTAGGCACTTTGCAAAAAACACCTCTGTTTTCTTTCAAAAAATTGGATGTGTCCACATTGTGCTTTGGGGCATTTCCTGTCGCAGGCGCTAGGCCTACCCACACAAGTGAGGTATCATTTTTATCGGGAGACTTGGGGAAACGCTGGGTGGAAGGACATTTGTGGCTCCTCTCAGATTCCAAAACTTTCTGCCACAGAAATGTGACGAACATGTGTTTTTTTAGCCAAATTTTGAGGTTTGCAAAGGATTCTGGGTAACAGAACCTGGTCAGAGCCCCACAAGTCACCCCATCTTGGATTCCCCTTGGTCTCTAGTTTTCAAAAATGCACAGGTTTGGTAGGTTTCCCTAGGTGCTGACTGAGCTGGAGGCCAAAATCTACAGGTAGGCACTTTGCAAAAAACACCTCTGTTTTCTTTCAAAAAATTGGATGTGTCCACGTTGGTCTTTGGGGCATTTCCTGTCGCGGGCGCTAGGCCTACCCACACAAGTGAGGTATCATTTTTATCAGGAGACATGGGGGAACACTGGGTGGAAGGAAATTTGTGGCTTCTCTCAGATTCCAGAACTTTCTGCCACAGAAATGTGAGGAACATGTGTTTTTTTAGCCAAATTCTGAGGTTTGCATAGGATTCGGGGTAACAGAACCTGGTCAGAGCCCCACAAGTCACCCCATCTTGGATTCCCCTTGGTCTCCAGTTTTCAAAAATGCACAGGTTTGGTAGGTTTCCCTAGGTGCCGGCTGAGCTGGAGGCCAAAATCTACAGGTAGGCACTTTGCAAAAAACACCTCTGTTTTCTTTAAAAAAATTGGATGTGTCCACGTTGCGCTTTGGGGCATTTCCTGTCGCGGGTTCTAGGCCTACCCACACAAGTGAGGTATCATTTTTATCAGGAGACATGGGGGAACGCTGGGTGGAAGGACATTTGTGGCTCCTCTCAGATTCCAGAACTTTCTGCCACAGAAATGTGAGGAACATGTGTTTTTTTAGCCAAATTTTGAGGTTTGCAAAGGATTCTGGGTAACAAAACCTAGTCAGAGCCCCACAAGTCACCCCATCTTGGATTCCCCTAGGTCTCTAGTTTTCAAATATGCACAGGTTTGGTAGGTTTCCCTAGGTGCCGGCTTAGCTAGAGGCCAAAATCTACAGGTAGGCACTTTGCGAAAAACACCTCTGTTTTCTTTCAAAAAATTGGATGTGTCCACGTTGCGTTTTGGGGCATTTCCTGTCGCGGGCGCTAGGCCTACCCACACAAGTGAGGGATCATTTTTATCGGGAGACTTGGGGGAACGCTGGGTGTAAGGAAATTTGTGGCTCCTCTCAGATTCCAGAACTTTCTGCCACAGAAATATGAGGAACATGTGTTTTTGTAGCCAAATTTTGAGGTTTGCAAAGGATTCTGGGTAACAGATCCTGGTCAGAGCCCCACAAGTCACCCCATCTTGGATTCCCCTAGGTCTCTAGTTTTCAAAAATGCACAGGTTTGGTAGGTTTCCCTAGCTGCCGGCTGAGCTAGAGGCCAAAATCTACAGGTAGGCACTTTGCAAAAAACACCTCTGTTTTCTTTCAAAAAATTGGATGTGTCCACATTGTGCTTTGGGGCATTTCCTGTCGCAGTCGCTAGGCCTACCCACACAAGTGAGGTATCGTTTTTATCGGGAGACTTGGGGAAACGCTGGGTGGAAGGAAATTTGTGGCTCCTCTCAGATTCCAGAACTTTCTGCCACAGAAATGTGACAAACATGTGTTTTTTTAGCCAAATTTTGATGTTTGCAAAGGATTCTGGGTAACAGAACCTGGTCAGAGCCCCACAAGTCACCCCATCTTGGATTCCCCTTGGTCTCTAGTTTTCAAAAATGCACAGGTTTGGTAGGTTTCCCTAGGTGCCGGCTGAGCTGGAGGCCAAAATCTACAGGTAGGCACTTTGCAAAAAACACCTCTGTTTTCTTTCAAAAAATTGGATGTGTCCAGGTTGGTCTTTGGGGCATTTCCTGTCGCGGGCTCTAGGCCTACCCACACAAGTGAGGTATCATTTTTATCAGGAGACATGGGGGAACACTGGGTGGAAGGAAATTTGTGGCTCCTCTCAGATTCCAGAACTTTCTGCCACAGAAATGTGAGGAACATGTGTTTTTTTAGCCAAATTCTGAGGTTTGCATAGGATTCTGGGTATCAGAACCTGGTCAGAGCCCCACAAGTCACCCCATCTTGGATTCCCCTAGGTCTCTAGTTTTCAAAAATGCACAGGTTTGGTAGGTTTCCATAGCTGCCGGCTGAGCTAGAGGCCAAAATCTACAGGTAGGCACTTTGCAAAAAACACCTCTGTTTTCTTTCAAAAAATTGGATGTGTCCACATTGTGCTTTGGGGCATTTCCTGTCTCAGGCGCTAGGCCTACCCATACAAGTGAGGTATCATTTTTATCGGGAGACTTGGGGAAACGCTGGGTGGAAGGAAATTTGTGGCTCCTCTCAGATTCCAGAACTTTCTGCCACAGAAATGTGAGGAACATGTGTTTTTTTAGCCAAATTTTGAGGTTTGCAAAGGATTCTGGGTAACAGAACCTGGTCAGAGCCCCACAAGTCACCCCATCTTGGATTCCACTTGGTCTCTAGTTTTCAAAAATGCACAGGTTTGGTAGGTTTCCCTAGGTGCCGGCTGAGCTGGAGGCCAAAATCTACAGGTAGGCACTTTGCAAAAAACACCTCTGTTTTCTTTCTAAAAATTGGATGTGTCCACGTTGCGCTTTGGGGCATTTCCTGTCGCGGGCGCTAGGCCTACCCACACAAGTGAGGTATCATTTTTATCAGGAGACATGGGGGAACACTGGGTGGAAGGAAATTTGTGGCTCCTCTCATATTCCAGAACTTTCTGCCACAGAAATGTGAGGAACATGTGTTTTTTTAGCCAAATTTTAAGGTTTGCAAAGGATTCTGGGTAACAGAACCTGGTCAGAGCCCCACAAGTCACCCATTCTTGGATTCCCCTAGGTCTCTAGTTTTCAAATATGCACAGGTTTGGTAGGTTTCCCTATGTGCCGGCTTAGCTAGAGGCCAAAATCTACAGGTAGGCACTTTGCGAAAAACACCTCTGTTTTCTTTCAAAAAATTGGATGTGTCCACATTGCGCTTTGGGGCATTTCCTGTTGCGGGCGCAAGGCCTACCAACAGAAGTGAGGGATCATTTTTATCGGGAGACTTGGGGGAACGCTGGGTGTAAGGAAATTTGTGGCTCCTCTCAGATTCCAGAACTTTCTGCCACAGAAATATGAGGAACATGTGTTTTTGTAGCCATATTTTGAGGTTTGCAAAGGATTCTGGGTAACAGAACCTGGTCAGAGCCCCACAAGTCACCCCATCTTGGATTCCCCCAGGTCTCTGGTTTTCATAAATGCACAGGTTTGGTAGGTTTCCCTAGGTGCAGGCTGAGCTAGAGACCAAAATCTACAGGTAGGCACTTTGCAAAAAACACCTCTGTTTTCTTTCAAAAAATTGGATGTGTCCATGTTGCGCTTTGGGGCATTTCCTATCGCGGGCGCTAGGCCTACCCACACAAGTGAGGTATAATTTTTATCGGGAGACTTGGGGGAACGCTGGGTGGAAGGAAATTTGTGGCTCCTCTCAGATTCCAGAACTTTCTGCCACAGAAATGTGAGGAACATGTGTTTTTTTAGCCAAATTCTGAGGTTTGCATAGGATTCTGGGTAACAGAACCTGGTCAGAGCCCCACAAGTCACCCCATCTTTGATTCCCCTAGGTCTCTAGTTTTCAAAAATGCACAGGTTTGGTAGGTTCCCCTAGCTGCCGTCTGAGCTAGAGGCCAAAATCTACAGGTAGGCACTTTGCAAAAAACACCTCTGTTTTTTTTCAAAAAATTAGATGTGTCCACGTTGCGCTTTGGGGCATTTCCTGTCGCAGGCGCTAGGCCTACCCACACAAGTGAGGGATCATTTTTATCAGGAGACATGGGGGAACGCTGGGTGGAAGGAAATTTGTGGCTCCTCTCATATTCCAGAACTTTCTGCCACAGAAATGTGAGGAACATGTGTTTTTTTAGCCACATTTTGAGGTTTGCAAAGGATTCTGGGTAACAGAACCTGGTCAGAGCCCCACAAGTCACCCCATCTTGGATTCCCCTTGGTCTCTAGTTTTAAAAAATGCACAGGTTCGGTAGGTTTCCCTAGGTGCCGGCTGAGCTGGAGGCCAAAATCTACAGGTAGGCACTTTGCGAAAAACACTCTGTTTTCTTTAAAAAAATTGGATGTGTCCACGTTGCGCTTTGGGGCATTTCCTGTCGCGGGTGCTAGGCCTACCCACACAAGTGAGGGATCATTTTTATCGGGAGACTTGGGGGAACGCTGGGTGTAAGGAAATTTGTGGCTCCTCTCAGATTCCAGAACTTTCTGCCACAGAAATATGAGGAACATGTGTTTTTGTAGCCAAATTTTGAGGTTTGCAAAGGATTCTGGGTAACAGAACCTGGTCAGAACCCCACAAGTCACCCCATCTTGGATTCCCCTAGGTCTCTGGTTTTCATAAATGCACAGGTTTGGTAGGTTTCCCTAGGTGCCGGCTGAGCTAGAGACCAAAATCTACAGGTAGGCACTTTGCAAAAAACACCTCTGTTTTCTTTAAAAAAATTGGATGTGTCCATGTTGCGCTTTGGGGCATTTCCTGTCGCGGGCGCTAGGCCTACCCACACAAGTGAGGTATAATTTTTATCGGGAGACTTGGGGGAACGCTGGGTGGAAGGAAATTTGTGGCTCCTCTCAGATTCCAGAACTTTCTGCCACAGAAATGTGAGGAACATGTGTTTTTTTAGCCAAATTCTGAGGTTTGCATAGGATTCTGGGTAACAGAACCTGGTCAGAGCCCCACAAGTCTCCCCATCTTGGATTCCCCTAGGTCTCTAGTTTTCAAAAATGCACAGGTTTGGTAGGTTCCCCTAGCTGCCGGCTGAGCTAGAGGCCAAAATCTACAGGTAGGCACTGTGCAAAAAACACCTCTGTTTTTTTTCAAAAAATTAGATGTGTCCACGTTGCGCTTTGGGGCATTTCCTGTCGCAGGCGCTAGGCCTACCCACACAAGTGAGGGATCATTTTTATCAGGAGACATGGGGGAACGCTGGGTGGAAGGAAATTTGTGGCTCCTCTAATATTCCAGAACTTTCTGCCACAGAAATGTGAGGAACATGTGTTTTTTTAGCCAAATTTTGAGGTTTGCAAAGGATTCTGGGTAACAGAACCTGGTCAGAGCCCCACAAGTCACCCCATCTTGGATTCCCCTAGGTCTCTAGTTTTCAAATATGCACAGGTTTGGTAGGTTTCCCTAGGTGCCGGCTTAGCTAGAGGCCAAAATCTACAGGTAGGCACTTTGCGAAAAACACCTCTGTTTTCTTTCAAAAAATTGGATGTGTCCACGTTGCGCTTTGGGGCATTTCCTGTTGCGGGCGCTAGGCCTACCCACACAAGTGAGGGATCATTTTTATCGGGAGACTTGGGGGAACGCTGGGTGTAAGGAAATTTGTGGCTCCTCTCAGATTCCAGAACTTTCTGCCACAGAAATATGAGGAACATTTTTTTTTGTAGCCAAATTTTGAGGTTTGCAAAGGATTCTGGGTAACAGAACCTGGTCAGAGCCCCACAAGTCACCCCATCTTGGATTCCCCTAGGTCTCTAGTTTTAAAAAATGCACAGGTTTGGTAGGTTTCCCTAGCTGCCGGCTGAGCTAGAGGCCAAAATCTACAGGTAGGCACTTTGCAAAAAACACCTCTGTTTTCTTTCAAAAAATTGGATGTGTCCACATTGTGCTTTGGGGCATTTCCTGTCGCAGTCGCTAGGCCTACCCACACAAGTGAGGTATCGTTTTTATCGGGAGACTTGGGGAAACGCTGGGTGGAAGGAAATTTGTGGCTCCTCTCAGATTCCAGAACTTTCTGCCACAGAAATGTGACAAACATGTGTTTTTTTAGCCAAATTTTGCGGTTTGCAAAGGATTCTGGGTAACAGAACCTGGTCAGAGCCCCACAAGTCACCCCATCTTGGATTCCCCTTGGTCTCTAGTTTTCAAAAATGCACAGGTTTGGTAGGTTTCCCTAGGTGCCGGCTGAGCTGGAGGCCAAAATCTACAGGTAGGCACTTTGCAAAAAACACCTCTGTTTTCTTTCAAAAAATTGGATGTGTCCAGGTTGGTCTTTGGGGCATTTCCTGTCGCGGGCGCTAGGCCTACCCACACAAGTGAGGTATAATTTTTATCAGGAGACATGGGGGAACGCTGGGTGGAAGGAAATTTGTGGCTCCTCTCAGATTCCAGAACTTTCTGCCACAGAAATGTGACGAACATGAGTTTTTTTAGCCAAATTTTGAGGTTTGCAAAGGATTCTGGGTAACAGAACCTGGTCAGAGCCCCACAAGTCACCCCATCTTGGATTCCCCTTGGTCTCTAGTTTTCAAAAATGCACAGGTTTGGTAGGTTTCCCTAGGTGCCGGCTGAGCTGGAGGCCAAAATCTACAGGTAGGCACTTTGCAAAAAACACCTCTGTTTTCTTTCAAAAAATTTGATGTGTCCACGTTGCGCTTTGGGGCATTTCCTGTCGCGGGCGCTAGGTCTACCAACAGAAGTGAGGTATCATTTTTATCAGGAGACATGAGGGAACACTGGGTGGAAGGAAATTTGTGGCTCCTCTCAGAATCCAGAACTTTCTGCCACAGAAATATGAGGAACATGTGTTTTTGTAGCCAAATTTTGAGGTTTGCAAAGGATTCTGGGTAACAGAACCTGGTCAGAGCCCCACAAGTCACCCCATCTTGGATTCCCCCAGGTCTCTGCTTTTCATAAATGCACAGGTTTGGTAGGTTTCCCTAGGTGCAGGCTGAGCTAGAGACCAAAATCTACAGGTAGGCACTTTGCAAAAAAAACCTCTGTTTTCTTTCAAAAAATTGGATGTGTCCATGTTGCGCTTTGGGGCATTTCCTATCGCGGGCGCTAGGCCTACCCACACAAGTGAGGTATAATTTTTATCGGGAGACTTGGGGGAACGC
Organism: Pleurodeles waltl; assembly: GCF_031143425.1. Lineage (NCBI taxonomy): Eukaryota > Metazoa > Chordata > Amphibia > Caudata > Salamandridae > Pleurodeles > Pleurodeles waltl. Next base: position 65,177 of record NW_027150399.1, on the reverse strand, counting down.
TGGGTGGAAGGAAATTTGTGGCTCCTCTCAGATTCCAGAACTTTCTGCCACAGAAATGTGAGGAACATGTGTTTTTTTAGCCAAATTCTGAGGTTTGCATAGGATTCTGGGTAACAGAACCTGGTCAGAGCCCCACAAGTCACCCCATCTTGGATTCCCCTAGGTCTCTAGATTTCAAAAATGCACAGGTTTGGTAGGTTCCCCTAGCTGCCGGCTGAGCTAGAGGCCAAAATCTACAGGTAGGCACTTTGCAAAAAACACCTCTGTTTTTTTTCAAAAAATTAGATGTGTCCACGTTGCGCTTTGGGGCATTTCCTGTCTCAGGCGCTAGGCCTACCCACACAAGTGAGGGATCATTTTTATCAGGAGACATGGGGGAATGCTGGGTGGAAGGAAATTTGTGGCTCCTCTCAGATTCCAGAACTTTCTGCCACAGAAATGTGAGGAACATGTGTTTTTTTAGCCAAATTTTGAGGTTTGCAAAGGATTCTGGGTAACAGAACCTGGTCAGAGCCCCACAAGTCACCCCATCTTGGATTCCCCTAGGTCTCTAGTTTTCAAATATGCACAGGTTTGGTAGGTTTCCCTAGGTGCCGGCTTAGCTAGAGGCCAAAATCTACAGGTAGGCACTTTGTGAAAAACACCTCTGTTTTCATTCAAAAAATTGGATGTGTCCACGTTGCGCTTTGGGGCATTTCCTGTCGCGGGAGCTAGGCCTACCCACACAAGTGAGGGATCATTTTTATCGGGAGACTTGGGGGAACGCTGGGTGTAAGGAAATTTGTGGCTCCTCTCAGATTCCAGAACTTTCTGCCACAGAAATATGAGGAACATGTGTTTTTGGAGCCAAATTTTGAGGTTTGCAAAGGATTCTGGGTAACAGAACCTGGTCAGAGCCCCACAAGTCACCCCATCTTGGATTCCCCTAGGTCTATAGTTTTAAAAAATGCACAGGTTTGGTAGGTTTCCCTAGCTGCCGGCTGAGCTAGAGGCCAAAATCTACAGGTAGGCACTTTGCAAAAAACACCTCTGTTTTCTTTCAAAAAATTGGATGTGTCCACATTGTGCTTTGGGGCATTTCCTGTCGCAGGCGCTAGGCCTACCCACACAAGTGAGGTATCATTTTTATCGGGAGACTTGGGGAAACGCTGGGTGGAAGGAAATTTGTGGCTCCTCTCAGATTCCAGAACTTTCTGCCACAGAAATGTGACGAACATGTGTTTTTTTAGCCAAATTTTGAGGTTTGCAAAGGATTCTGGGTAACAGAACCTGGTCAGAGCCCCACAAGTCACCCCATCTTGGATTCCCCTAGGTCTATATTTTTCAAAAATGCACAGGTTTGGTAGGTTTCCCTAGCTGCCGGCTGAGCTAGAGGCCAAAATCTACAGGTAGGCACTTTGCAAAAAACACCTCTGTTTTCTTTCAAAAAATTGGATGTGTCCACATTGTGCTTTGGGGCATTTCCTGTCGCAGGCGCTAGGCCTACCCACACAAGTGAGGTATCATTTTTATCGGGAGACTTGGGGAAACACTGGGTGGAAGGAAATTTGAGGCTCCTCTCAGATTCCAGAACTTTCTGCCACAGAAATGTGACGAACATGTGTTTTTTTAGGAAAATTTTAAGGTTTGCAAAGGATTCTGGGTAACAGAACCTGGTCAGAGCCCCACAAGTCACCCCATCTTGGATTCCCCTTGGTCTCTAGTTTTCAAAAATGCACAGGTTTGGTAGGTTTCCCTAGGTGCCGGCTGAGCTGGAGGCCAAAATCTACAGGTAGGCACTTTGCAAAAAACACCTCTTTTTTCTTTCAAAAAATTGGATGTGTCCACGTTGGTCTTTGGGGCATTTCCTGTCGCGGGCGCTAGGCCTACCCACAGAAGTGAGGTATCATTTTTATCAGGAGACATGGGGGAATTCTGGGTGGAAGGAAATTTGTGGCTCCTCTCAGATTCCAGAACTTTCTGCCACAGAAATGTGAGGAACATGTATTTTTTTAGCCAAATTTTGAGGTTTGCAAAGGATTCTCGGTAACAGAACCTGGTCAGAGCCCCACAAGTCACCCCATCTTGGATTCCCCTTGGTCTCTAGTTTTAAAAAATGCACAGGTTCGGTAGGTTTCCCTAGGTGTCGGCTGAGCTGGAGGCCAAAATCTACAGGTAGGCACTTTGCGAAAAACACCTCTGTTTTCTTTCAAAAAATTGGATGTGTCCACGTTGCGCTTTGGGGCATTTCCTGTCGCGGGCGCTAGGCCTACCCACACAAGTGAGGGATCATTTTTATCGGGAGACTTGGGGGAACGCTGGGTGTAAGGAAATGTGTGGCTCCTCTCAGATTCCAGAACTTTCTGCCACAGAAATATGAGGAACATGTGTTTTTGTAGCCAAATTTTGAGGTTTGCAAAGGATTCTGGGTAACAGAACCTGGTCAGAGCCCCACAAGTCACCCCATCTTGGATTCCCCTAGGTCTCTGTTTTTCATAAATGCACAGGTTTGGTAGGTTTCCCTAGGTGCCGGCTGAGCTAGAGACCAAAATCTACAGGTAGGCACTTTGCAAAAAACACCTCTGTTTTCTTTAAAAAAATTGGATGTGTCCATGTTGCGCTTTGGGGCATTTCCTGTCGCGGGCGCTAGGCCTACCCACACAAGTGAGGTATCATTTTTATCGGGAGACTTGGGGGAACGCTGGGTGGAAGGAAATTTGTGGCTCCTCTCAGATTCCAGAACTTTCTGCAACAGAAATGTGAGGAACATGTGTTTTTTTAGCCAAATTCTGAGGTTTGCATAGGATTCTGGGTAACAGAACCTGGTCAGAGCCCCACAAGTCACCCCATCTTGGATTCCCCTAGGTCTCTAGTTTTCAAAAATGCACAGGTTTGGTAGGTTCCCCTAGCTGCCGGCTGAGCTAGAGGCCAAAATCTACAGGTAGGCACTGTGCAAAAAACACCTCTGTTTTTTTTCAAAAAATTAGATGTGTCCACGTTGCGCTTTGGGGCATTTCCTGTCGCAGGCGCTAGGCCTACCCACACAAGTGAGGGATCATTTTTATCAGGAGACATGGGGGAACGCTGGGTGGAAGGAAATTTGTGGCTCCTCTAATATTCCAGAACTTTCTGCCACAGAAATGTGAGGAACATGTGTTTTTTTAGCCAAATTTTGAGGTTTGCAAAGGATTCTGGGTAACAGAATCTGGTCAGAGCCCCACAAGTCACCCCATCTTGGATTCCCCTAGGTCTCTAGTTTTCAAATATGCACAGGTTTGGTAGGTTTCCCTAGGTGCCGGCTTAGCTAGAGGCCAAAATCTACAGGTAGGCACTTTGCGAAAAACACCTCTGTTTTCTTTCAAAAAATTGGATGTGTCCACGTTGCGCTTTGGGGCATTTCCTGTCACGGGCGCTAGGCCTACCCACACAAGTGAGGGATCATTTTTATCGGGAGACTTGGGGGAACGCTGGGTGTAAGGAAATTTGTGGCTCCTCTCAGATTCCAGAACTTTCTGCCACAGAAATATGAGGAACATGTGTTTTTGTAGCCAAATTTTGAGGTTTGCAAAGGATTCTGGGTAACAGAACCTGGTCAGAGCCCCACAAGTCACCCCATCTTGGATTCCCCTTGGTCTCTAGTTTTCAAAAATCCACAGGTTTGGTAGGTTTCCCTAGGTGCCGGCTGAGCTGGAGGCCAAAATCTACAGGTAGGCACTTTGCAAAAAACACCTCTGTTTTCTTTCAAGAAATTGGATGTGTCCACGTTGGTCTTTGGGGCATTTCCTGTCGCGGGCGCTAGGCCTACCCACACAAGTGAGGTATCATTTTTATCAGGAGACTTGGGGGAACGCTGGGTGTAAGGAAATTTGTGGCTCCTCTCAGATTCCAGAACTTTCTGCCACAGAAATATGAGGAACATGTGTTTTTGAAGCCAAATTTTGAGGTTTGCAAAGGATTCTGGGTAACAGAACCTGGTCAGAGCCCCACAAGTCACCCCATCTTGCATTCCCCTAGGTCTCTGGTTTTCATAAATGCACAGGTTTGGTAGGTTTCCCTAGGTGCCGGCTGAGCTAGAGACCAAAATCTACAGGTAGGCACTTTGCAAAAAACACCTCTGTTTTCTTTAAAAAAATTGGATGTGTCCATGTTGCGCTTTGGGGCATTTCCTGTCGCGGGCGCTAGGCCTACCCACACAAGTGAGGTATAATTTTTATCGGGAGACTTGGGGGAACGCTGGGTGGAAGGAAATTTGTGGCTCCTCTCAGATTCCAGAACTTTCTGCCACAGAAATGTGAGGAACATGTGTTTTTTTAGCCAAATTCTGAGGTTTGCATAGGATTCTGGGTAACAGAACCTGGTCAGAGCCCCACAAGTCACCCCATCTTGGATTCCCCTAGGTCTCTAGTTTTCAAAAATGCACAGGTTTGGTAGGTTCCCCTAGCTGCCGGCTGAGCTAGAGGCCAAAATCTACAGGTAGGCACTGTGCAAAAAACACCTCTGTTTTTTTTCAAAAAATTAGATGTGTCCACGTTGCGCTTTGGGGCATTTCCTGTCGCAGGCGCTAGGCCTACCCACACAAGTGAGGGATCATTTTTATCAGGAGACATGGGGGAACGCTGGGTGGAAGGAAATTTGTGGCTCCTCTCATATTCCAGAACTTTCTGCCACAGAAATGTGAGGAACATGTGTTTTTTTAGCCAAATGTTGAGGTTTGCAAAGGATTCTGGGTAACAGAACCTGGTCAGAGCCCCACAAGTCACCCCATCTTGGATTCCCCTAGGTCTATAGTTTTAAAAAATGCACAGGTTTGGTAGGTTTCCCTAGCTGCCGGCTGAGCTAGAGGCCAAAATCTACAGGTAGGCACTTTGCAAAAAACACCTCTGTTTTCTTTAAAAAAATTGGATGTGTCCACATTGTGCTTTGGGGCATTTCCTGTCGCAGGCGCTAGGCCTACCCACACAAGTGAGGTATCATTTTTATCGGGAGACTTGGGGAAACGCTGGGTGGAAGGAAATTTGTCGCTCCTCTCAGTTTCCAGAACTTTCTGCCACAGAAATGTGACGAACATGTGTTTTTTTAGCCAAATTTTGAGGTTTGCAAAGGATTCTGGGTAACAGAACCTGGTCAGAGCCCCACAAGTCACCCCATCTTGCATTCCCCTAGGTCTCTGGTTTTCATAAATGCACAGGTTTGGTAGGTTTCCCTAGGTGCCGGCTGAGCTAGAGACCAAAATCTACAGGTAGGCACTTTGCAAAAAACACCTCTGTTTTCTTTAAAAAAATTGGATGTGTCCATGTTGCGCTTTGGGGCATTTCCTGTCGCGGGCGCTAGGCCTACCCACACAAGTGAGGTATAATTTTTATCGGGAGACTTGGGGGAACGCTGGGTGGAAGGAAATTTGTGGCTCCTCTCAGATTCCAGAACTTTCTGCCACAGGAATGTGAGGAACATGTGTTTTTTTAGCCAAATTCTGAGGTTTGCATAGGATTCTGGGTAACAGAACCTGGTCAGAGCCCCACAAGTCACCCCATCTTGGATTCCCCTAGGTCTCTAGTTTTCAAAAATGCACAGGTTTGGTAGGTTCCCCTAGCTGCCGGCTGAGCTAGAGGCCAAAATCTACAGGTAGGCACTGTGCAAAAAACACCTCTGTTTTTTTTCCAAAAATTAGATGTGTCCACGTTGCGCTTTGGGGCATTTCCTGTCGCAGGCGCTAGGCCTACCCACACAAGTGAGGGATCATTTTTATCAGGAGACATGGGGGAACGCTGGGTGGAAGGAAATTTGTGGCTCCTCTCATATTCCAGAACTTTCTGCCACAGAAATGTGAGGAACATGTGTTTTTTAGCCAAATGTTGAGGTTTGCAAAGGATTCTGGGTAACAGAACCTGGTCAGAGCCCCACAAGTCACCCCATCTTGGATTTCCCTAGGTCTCTAGTTTTCAAATATGCACAGGTTTGGTAGGTTTCCCTAGGTGCCGGCTTAGCTAGAGGCCAAAATCTACAGGTAGGCACTTTGCGAAAAACACCTCTGTTTTCTTTCAAAAAATTGGATGTGTCCACGTTGCGCTTTGGGGCATTTCCTGTCACGGGCGCTAGGCCTACCCACACAAGTGAGGGATCATTTTTATCGGGAGACTTGGGGGATCGCTGGGTGTAAGGAAATTTGTGGCTCCTCTCAGATTCCAGAACTTTCTGCCACAGAAATATGAGGAACATGTGTTTTTGTAGCCAAATTTTGAGGTTTGCAAAGGATTCTGGGTAACAGAACCTGGTCAGAGCCCCACAAGTCACCCCATCTTGGATTCCCCTAGGTCTCTAGTTTTCAAACATGCACAGGTTTGGTAGGTTTCCCTAGCTGCCGGCTGAGCTAGAGGCCAAAATCTACAGGTAGGCACTTTGCAAAAAACACCTCTTTTTTCTTTCAAAAAATTGGATGTGTCCACATTGTGCTTTGGGGCATTTCCTGTCGCAGGCGCTAGGCCTACCCACACAAGTGAGGTATCATTTTTATCGGGAGACTTGGGGAAATGCTGGGTGGAAGGAAATTTGTGGCTCCTCTCAGATTCCAGAACTTTCTGCCACAGAAATGTGACGAACATGTGTTTTTTTAGCCAAATTTTGAGGTTTGCAAAGGATTCTGGGTAACAGAACCTGGTCAGAGCCCCACAAGTCACCCCATCTTGGATTCCCCTTGGTCTCTAGTTTTCAAAAATGCACAGGTTTGGTAGGTTTCCCTAGGTGCCGGCTGAGCTGGAGGCCAAAATCTACAGGTAGGCACTTTGCAAAAAACACCTCTGTTTTCTTTCAAGAAATTGGATGTGTCCACGTTGGTCTTTGGGGCATTTCCTGTCGCGGGCGCTAGGCCTACCCACAAAAGTGAGGAATCATTTTTATCAGGAGACATGAGGGAACACTGGGTGGAAGGAAATTTGTGGCTCCTCTCAGATTCCAGAACTTTCTGCCACAGAAATGTGAGGAACATGTGTTTTTTTAGCCAAATTCTGAGGTTTGCATAGGATTCTGGGTAACAGAACCTGGTCAGAGCCCCACAAGTCACCCCATCTTGGATTCCCCTAGGTCTCTAGTTTTAAAAAATGCACAGGTTTGGTAGGTTTCCCTAGCTGCGTGCTGAGCTAGAGGCCAAAATCTACAGGTAGGCACTTTGCAAAAAACACCTCTGTTTTCTTTCAAAAAATTGGATGTGTCCACATTGTGCTTTGGGGCATTTCCTGTCGCAGGCGCTAGGCCTACCCATACAAGTGAGGTATCATTTTTATCGGGAGACTTGGGGAAACGCTGGGTGGAAGGAAATTTGTGGCTCCTCTCAGATTCTAGAATTTTCTGCCACAGAATTGTGACGAACATGTGTTTTTGTAGCCAAATTTTGAGGTTTGCAAAGGATTCTGGGTAACAGAACCTGGTCAGAGCCCCACAAGTCACCCCATCTTGGATTCCCCTTGGTCTCTAGTTTTCAAAAATGCACAGGTTTGGTAGGTTTCCCTAGGTGCCGGCTGAGCTAGAGACCAAAATCTACAGGTAGGCACTTTGCAAAAAACACCTCTGTTTTCTTTAAAAAAATTGGATGTGTCCATGTTGCGCTTTGGGGCATTTCCTGTCGCGGGCGCTAGGCCTACCCACACAAGTGAGGTATAATTTTTATCGGGAGACTTGGGGGAACGCTGGGTGGAAGGAAATTTGTGGCTCCTCTCAGATTCCAGAACTTTCTGCCACAGAAATGTGAGGAACATGTGTTTTTTTAGCCAAATTCTGAGGTTTGCATAGGATTCTGGGTAACAGAACCTGGTCAGAGCCCCACAAATCACCCCATCTTGGATTCCCCTAGGTCTCTAGTTTTCAAAAATGCACAGGTTTGGTAGGTTCCCCTAGCTGCTGGCTGAGCTAGAGGCCAAAATCTACAGGTAGGCACTTTGCAAAAAACACCTCTGTTTTTTTTCAAAAAATTAGATGTGTCCACGTTGCGCTTTGGGGCACTTCCTGTCGCAGGCGCTAGGCCTACCCACACAAGTGAGGGATCATTTTTATCAGGAGACATGGGGGAACACTGGGTGGAAGGAAATTTGTGGCTCCTCTCATATTCCAGAACTTTCTGCCACAGAAATGTGAGGAACATGTGTTTTTTTAGCCAAATGTTGAGGTTTGCAAAGGATTCTGGGTAACAGAACCTGGTCAGAGCCCCACAAGTCACCCCATCTTGGATTCCCCTTGGTCTCTAGTTTTCAAAAATGCACAGGTTCGGTAGTTTTCCCTAGGTGCCGGCTGAGCTGGAGGCCAAAATCTACAGGTAGGCACTTTGCAAAAAACACCTCTGTTTTCTTTCAAAAAATTGGATGTGTCCACGTTGCGCTTTGGGGCATTTCCTGTCGCGGGCGCTAGGCCTACCCACACAAGTGAGATATCATTTTTATCAGGAGACATGGGGGAATGCTGGGTGGAAGGAAATTTGTGGCTCCTCTCAGATTGCAGAACTTTCTGCCACAGAAATGTGAGGAACATGTGTTTTTTTTTGCCAAATTTTGAGGTTTGCAAAGGATTCTGGGTAACAGAACCTGGTCAGAGCCCCACAAGTCACCCCATCTTGGATTCCCCTAGGTCTCTAGTTTTCAAATATGCACAGGTTTGGTAGGTTTCCCTAGGTGCCGGCTTAGCTAGAGGCCAAAATCTACAGGTAGGCACTTTGCGAAAAACACCTCTGTTTTCTTTCAAAAAATTGGATGTGTCCACGTTGCGCTTTGGGGCATTTCCTGTCGCGGGCGCTAGGCCTACCCACACAAGTGAGGGATCATTTTTATCGGGAGACTTGGGGGAACGCTGGGTGTAAGGAAATTTGTGGCTCCTCTCAGATTCCAGAACTTTCTGCCACAGAAATATGAGGAACATGTGCTTTTGTAGCCAAATTTTGAAGTTTGCAAAGGATTCTGGGTAACAGAACCTGGTCAGAGCCCCACAAGTCACCCCATCTTGGATTCCCCTAGGTCTCTAGTTTTAAAAAATGCACAGGTTTGGTAGGTTTCCCTAGCTGCGTGCTGAGCTAGAGGCCAAAATCTACAGGTAGGCACTTTGCAAAAAACACCTCTGTTTTCTTTCAAAAAATTGGATGTGTCCACATTGTGCTTTGGGGCATTTCCTGTCGCAGGCGCTAGGCCTACCCATACAAGTGAGGTATCATTTTTATCGGGAGACTTGGGGAAACGCTGGGTGGAAGGAAATTTGTGGCTCCTCTCAGATTCTAGAATTTTCTGCCACAGAATTGTGACGAACATGTGTTTTTGTAGCCAAATTTTGAGGTTTGCAAAGGATTCTGGGTAACAGAACCTGGTCAGAGCCCCACAAGTCACCCCATCTTGGATTCCCCTTGGTCTCTAGTTTTCAAAAATGCACAGGTTTGGTAGGTTTCCCTAGGTGCCGGCTGAGCTAGAGACCAAAATCTACAGGTAGGCACTTTGCAAAAAACACCTCTGTTTTCTTTAAAAAAATTGGATGTGTCCATGTTGCGCTTTGGGGCATTTCCTGTCGCGGGCGCTAGGCCTACCCACACAAGTGAGGTATAATTTTTATCGGGAGACTTGGGGGAACGCTGGGTGGAAGGAAATTTGTGGCTCCTCTCAGATTCCAGAACTTTCTGCCACAGAAATGTGAGGAACATGTGTTTTTTTAGCCAAATTCTGAGGTTTGCATAGGATTCTGGGTAACAGAACCTGGTCAGAGCCCCACAAATCACCCCATCTTGGATTCCCCTAGGTCTCTAGTTTTCAAAAATGCACAGGTTTGGTAGGTTCCCCTAGCTGCTGGCTGAGCTAGAGGCCAAAATCTACAGGTAGGCACTTTGCAAAAAACACCTCTGTTTTTTTTCAAAAAATTAGATGTGTCCACGTTGCGCTTTGGGGCACTTCCTGTCGCAGGCGCTAGGCCTACCCACACAAGTGAGGGATCATTTTTATCAGGAGACATGGGGGAACACTGGGTGGAAGGAAATTTGTGGCTCCTCTCATATTCCAGAACTTTCTGCCACAGAAATGTGAGGAACATGTGTTTTTTTAGCCAAATGTTGAGGTTTGCAAAGGATTCTGGGTAACAGAACCTGGTCAGAGCCCCACAAGTCACCCCATCTTGGATTCCCCTTGGTCTCTAGTTTTCAAAAATGCACAGGTTCGGTAGTTTTCCCTAGGTGCCGGCTGAGCTGGAGGCCAAAATCTACAGATAGGCACTTTGCAAAAAACACCTCTGTTTTCTTTCAAAAAATTGGATGTGTCCACGTTGCGCTTTGGGGCATTTCCTGTCGCGGGCGCTAGGCCTACCCACACAAGTGAGATATCATTTTTATCAGGAGACATGGGGGAATGCTGGGTGGAAGGAAATTTGTGGCTCCTCTCAGATTGCAGAACTTTCTGCCACAGAAATGTGAGGAACATGTTTTTTTTTTTGCCAAATTTTGAGGTTTGCAAAGGATTCTGGGTAACAGAACCTGGTCAGAGCCCCACAAGTCACCCCATCTTGGATTCCCCTAGGTCTCTAGTTTTCAAATATGCACAGGTTTGGTAGGTTTCCCTAGGTGCCGGCTTAGCTAGAGGCCAAAATCTACAGGTAGGCACTTTGCGAAAAACACCTCTGTTTTCTTTCAAAAAATTGGATGTGTCCACGTTGCGCTTTGGGGCATTTCCTGTCGCGGGCGCTAGGCCTACCCACACAAGTGAGGGATCATTTTTATCGGGAGACTTGGGGGAACGCTGGGTGTAAGGAAATTTGTGGCTCCTCTCAGATTCCAGAACTTTCTGCCACAGAAATATGAGGAACATGTGCTTTTGTAGCCAAATTTTGAAGTTTGCAAAGGATTCTGGGTAACAGAACCTGGTCAGAGCCCCACAAGTCACCCCATCTTGGATTCCCCTAGGTCTCTAGTTTTAAAAAATGCACAGGTTTGGTAGGTTTCCCTAGCTGCCGGCTGAGCTAGAGGCCAAAATCTACAGGTAGGCACTTTGCAAAAAACACCTCTGTTTTCTTTCAAAAAACTTGGATGTGTCCACATTGTGCTTTGGGGCATTTCCTGTCGCAGGCGCTAGGCCTACCCACACAAGTGAGGTATCATTTTTATCGGGAGACTTGGGGAAACGCTGGGTGGAAGGAAATTTGTGGCTCCTCTCAGATTCCAGAACTTTCTGCCACAGAAATGTGACGAACATGTGTTTTTTTAGCCAAATTTTGAGGTTTGCAAAGGATTCTGGGTAACAGAACCTGGTCAGAGCCCCACAAGTCACCCCATCTTGGATTCCCCTTGGTCTCTAGTTTTCAAAAATCCACAGGTTTGGTAGGTTTCCCTAGGTGCCGGCTGAGCTGGAGGCCAAAATCTACAGGTAGGCACTTTGCAAAAAACACCTCTGTTTTCTTTCAAGAAATTGGATGTGTCCACGTTGGTCTTTGGGGCATTTCCTGTCGCGGGCGCTAGGCCTACCCACACAAGTGAGGTATCATTTTTATCAGGAGACTTGGGGGAACGCTGGGTGTAAGGAAATTTGTGGCTCCTCTCAGATTCCAGAACTTTCTGCCACAGAAATATGAGGAACATGTGTTTTTGAAGCCAAATTTTGAGGTTTGCAAAGGATTCTGGGTAACAGAACCTGGTCAGAGCCCCACAAGTCACCCCATCTTGCATTCCCCTAGGTCTCTGGTTTTCATAAATGCACAGGTTTGGTAGGTTTCCCTAGGTGCCGGCTGAGCTAGAGACCAAAATCTACAGGTAGGCACTTTGCAAAAAACACCTCTGTTTTCTTTAAAAAAATTGGATGTGTCCATGTTGCGCTTTGGGGCATTTCCTGTCGCGGGCGCTAGGCCTACCCACACAAGTGAGGTATAATTTTTATCGGGAGACTTGGGGGAACGCTGGGTGGAAGGAAATTTGTGGCTCCTCTCAGATTCCAGAACTTTCTGCCACAGAAATGTGAGGAACATGTGTTTTTTTAGCCAAATTCTGAGGTTTGCATAGGATTCTGGGTAACAGAACCTGGTCAGAGCCCCACAAGTCACCCCATCTTGGATTCCCCTAGGTCTCTAGTTTTCAAAAATGCACAGGTTTGGTAGGTTCCCCTAGCTGCCGGCTGAGCTAGAGGCCAAAATCTACAGGTAGGCACTGTGCAAAAAACACCTCTGTTTTTTTTCAAAAAATTAGATGTGTCCACGTTGCGCTTTGGGGCATTTCCTGTCGCAGGCGCTAGGCCTACCCACACAAGTGAGGGATCATTTTTATCAGGAGACATGGGGGAACGCTGGGTGGAAGGAAATTTGTGGCTCCTCTCATATTCCAGAACTTTCTGCCACAGAAATGTGAGGAACATGTGTTTTTTTAGCCAAATGTTGAGGTTTGCAAAGGATTCTGGGTAACAGAACCTGGTCAGAGCCCCACAAGTCACCCCATCTTGGATTCCCCTAGGTCTATAGTTTTAAAAAATGCACAGGTTTGGTAGGTTTCCCTAGCTGCCGGCTGAGCTAGAGGCCAAAATCTACAGGTAGGCACTTTGCAAAAAACACCTCTGTTTTCTTTAAAAAAATTGGATGTGTCCACATTGTGCTTTGGGGCATTTCCTGTCGCAGGCGCTAGGCCTACCCACACAAGTGAGGTATCATTTTTATCGGGAGACTTGGGGAAACGCTGGGTGGAAGGAAATTTGTCGCTCCTCTCAGTTTCCAGAACTTTCTGCCACAGAAATGTGACGAACATGTGTTTTTTTAGCCAAATTTTGAGGTTTGCAAAGGATTCTGGGTAACAGAACCTGGTCAGAGCCCCACAAGTCACCCCATCTTGCATTCCCCTAGGTCTCTGGTTTTCATAAATGCACAGGTTTGGTAGGTTTCCCTAGGTGCCGGCTGAGCTAGAGACCAAAATCTACAGGTAGGCACTTTGCAAAAAACACCTCTGTTTTCTTTAAAAAAATTGGATGTGTCCATGTTGCGCTTTGGGGCATTTCCTGTCGCGGGCGCTAGGCCTACCCACACAAGTGAGGTATAATTTTTATCGGGAGACTTGGGGGAACGCTGGGTGGAAGGAAATTTGTGGCTCCTCTCAGATTCCAGAACTTTCTGCCACAGGAATGTGAGGAACATGTGTTTTTTTAGCCAAATTCTGAGGTTTGCATAGGATTCTGGGTAACAGAACCTGGTCAGAGCCCCACAAGTCACCCCATCTTGGATTCCCCTAGGTCTCTAGTTTTCAAAAATGCACAGGTTTGGTAGGTTCCCCTAGCTGCCGGCTGAGCTAGAGGACAAAATCTACAGGTAGGCACTGTGCAAAAAACACCTCTGTTTTTTTTCCAAAAATTAGATGTGTCCACGTTGCGCTTTGGGGCATTTCCTGTCGCAGGCGCTAGGCCTACCCACACAAGTGAGGGATCATTTTTATCAGGAGACATGGGGGAACGCTGGGTGGAAGGAAATTTGTGGCTCCTCTCATATTCCAGAACTTTCTGCCACAGAAATGTGAGGAACATGTGTTTTTTAGCCAAATGTTGAGGTTTGCAAAGGATTCTGGGTAACAGAACCTGGTCAGAGCCCCACAAGTCACCCCATCTTGGATTTCCCTAGGTCTCTAGTTTTCAAATATGCACAGGTTTGGTAGGTTTCCCTAGGTGCCGGCTTAGCTAGAGGCCAAAATCTACAGGTAGGCACTTTGCGAAAAACACCTCTGTTTTCTTTCAAAAAATTGGATGTGTCCACGTTGCGCTTTGGGGCATTTCCTGTCACGGGCGCTAGGCCTACCCACACAAGTGAGGGATCATTTTTATCGGGAGACTTGGGGGATCGCTGGGTGTAAGGAAATTTGTGGCTCCTCTCAGATTCCAGAACTTTCTGCCACAGAAATATGAGGAACATGTGTTTTTGTAGCCAAATTTTGAGGTTTGCAAAGGATTCTGGGTAACAGAACCTGGTCAGAGCCCCACAAGTCACCCCATCTTGGATTCCCCTAGGTCTCTAGTTTTCAAACATGCACAGGTTTGGTAGGTTTCCCTAGCTGCCGGCTGAGCTAGAGGCCAAAATCTACAGGTAGGCACTTTGCAAAAAACACCTCTTTTTTCTTTCAAAAAATTGGATGTGTCCACATTGTGCTTTGGGGCATTTCCTGTCGCAGGCGCTAGGCCTACCCACACAAGTGAGGTATCATTTTTATCGGGAGACTTGGGGAAATGCTGGGTGGAAGGAAATTTGTGGCTCCTCTCAGATTCCAGAACTTTCTGCCACAGAAATGTGACGAACATGTGTTTTTTTAGCCAAATTTTGAGGTTTGCAAAGGATTCTGGGTAACAGAACCTGGTCAGAGCCCCACAAGTCACCCCATCTTGGATTCCCCTTGGTCTCTAGTTTTCAAAAATGCACAGGTTTGGTAGGTTTCCCTAGGTGCCGGCTGAGCTGGAGGCCAAAATCTACAGGTAGGCACTTTGCAAAAAACACCTCTGTTTTCTTTCAAGAAATTGGATGTGTCCACGTTGGTCTTTGGGGCATTTCCTGTCGCGGGCGCTAGGCCTACCCACAAAAGTGAGGAATCATTTTTATCAGGAGACATGAGGGAACACTGGGTGGAAGGAAATTTGTGGCTCCTCTCAGATTCCAGAACTTTCTGCCACAGAAATGTGAGGAACATGTGTTTTTTTAGCCAAATTCTGAGGTTTGCATAGGATTCTGGGTAACAGAACCTGGTCAGAGCCCCACAAGTCACCCCATCTTGGATTCCCCTAGGTCTCTAGTTTTAAAAAATGCACAGGTTTGGTAGGTTTCCCTAGCTGCGTGCTGAGCTAGAGGCCAAAATCTACAGGTAGGCACTTTGCAAAAAACACCTCTGTTTTCTTTCAAAAAATTGGATGTGTCCACATTGTGCTTTGGGGCATTTCCTGTCGCAGGCGCTAGGCCTACCCATACAAGTGAGGTATCATTTTTATCGGGAGACTTGGGGAAACGCTGGGTGGAAGGAAATTTGTGGCTCCTCTCAGATTCTAGAATTTTCTGCCACAGAATTGTGACGAACATGTGTTTTTGTAGCCAAATTTTGAGGTTTGCAAAGGATTCTGGGTAACAGAACCTGGTCAGAGCCCCACAAGTCACCCCATCTTGGATTCCCCTTGGTCTCTAGTTTTCAAAAATGCACAGGTTTGGTAGGTTTCCCTAGGTGCCGGCTGAGCTAGAGACCAAAATCTACAGGTAGGCACTTTGCAAAAAACACCTCTGTTTTCTTTAAAAAAATTGGATGTGTCCATGTTGCGCTTTGGGGCATTTCCTGTCGCGGGCGCTAGGCCTACCCACACAAGTGAGGTATAATTTTTATCGGGAGACTTGGGGGAACGCTGGGTGGAAGGAAATTTGTGGCTCCTCTCAGATTCCAGAACTTTCTGCCACAGAAATGTGAGGAACATGTGTTTTTTTAGCCAAATTCTGAGGTTTGCATAGGATTCTGGGTAACAGAACCTGGTCAGAGCCCCACAAATCACCCCATCTTGGATTCCCCTAGGTCTCTAGTTTTCAAAAATGCACAGGTTTGGTAGGTTCCCCTAGCTGCTGGCTGAGCTAGAGGCCAAAATCTACAGGTAGGCACTTTGCAAAAAACACCTCTGTTTTTTTTCAAAAAATTAGATGTGTCCACGTTGCGCTTTGGGGCACTTCCTGTCGCAGGCGCTAGGCCTACCCACACAAGTGAGGGATCATTTTTATCAGGAGACATGGGGGAACACTGGGTGGAAGGAAATTTGTGGCTCCTCTCATATTCCAGAACTTTCTGCCACAGAAATGTGAGGAACATGTGTTTTTTTAGCCAAATGTTGAGGTTTGCAAAGGATTCTGGGTAACAGAACCTGGTCAGAGCCCCACAAGTCACCCCATCTTGGATTCCCCTTGGTCTCTAGTTTTCAAAAATGCACAGGTTCGGTAGTTTTCCCTAGGTGCCGGCTGAGCTGGAGGCCAAAATCTACAGGTAGGCACTTTGCAAAAAACACCTCTGTTTTCTTTCAAAAAATTGGATGTGTCCACGTTGCGCTTTGGGGCATTTCCTGTCGCGGGCGCTAGGCCTACCCACACAAGTGAGATATCATTTTTATCAGGAGACATGGGGGAATGCTGGGTGGAAGGAAATTTGTGGCTCCTCTCAGATTGCAGAACTTTCTGCCACAGAAATGTGAGGAACATGTGTTTTTTTTTGCCAAATTTTGAGGTTTGCAAAGGATTCTGGGTAACAGAACCTGGTCAGAGCCCCACAAGTCACCCCATCTTGGATTCCCCTAGGTCTCTAGTTTTCAAATATGCACAGGTTTGGTAGGTTTCCCTAGGTGCCGGCTTAGCTAGAGGCCAAAATCTACAGGTAGGCACTTTGCGAAAAACACCTCTGTTTTCTTTCAAAAAATTGGATGTGTCCACGTTGCGCTTTGGGGCATTTCCTGTCGCGGGCGCTAGGCCTACCCACACAAGTGAGGGATCATTTTTATCGGGAGACTTGGGGGAACGCTGGGTGTAAGGAAATTTGTGGCTCCTCTCAGATTCCAGAACTTTCTGCCACAGAAATATGAGGAACATGTGCTTTTGTAGCCAAATTTTGAAGTTTGCAAAGGATTCTGGGTAACAGAACCTGGTCAGAGCCCCACAAGTCACCCCATCTTGGATTCCCCTAGGTCTCTAGTTTTAAAAAATGCACAGGTTTGGTAGGTTTCCCTAGCTGCGTGCTGAGCTAGAGGCCAAAATCTACAGGTAGGCACTTTGCAAAAAACACCTCTGTTTTCTTTCAAAAAATTGGATGTGTCCACATTGTGCTTTGGGGCATTTCCTGTCGCAGGCGCTAGGCCTACCCATACAAGTGAGGTATCATTTTTATCGGGAGACTTGGGGAAACGCTGGGTGGAAGGAAATTTGTGGCTCCTCTCAGATTCTAGAATTTTCTGCCACAGAATTGTGACGAACATGTGTTTTTGTAGCCAAATTTTG
Organism: Pleurodeles waltl; assembly: GCF_031143425.1. Classification (NCBI taxonomy): domain Eukaryota; kingdom Metazoa; phylum Chordata; class Amphibia; order Caudata; family Salamandridae; genus Pleurodeles; species Pleurodeles waltl. The sequence goes on along the minus strand of NW_027150399.1, from coordinate 48,233 downwards.
AGGTTTGCAAAGGATTCTGGGTAACAGAACCTGGTCAGAGCCCCACAAGTCACCCCATCTTGGATTCCCCTTGGTCTCTAGTTTTCAAAAATGCACAGGTTTGGTAGGTTTCCCTAGGTACCGGCTGAGCTAGAGACCAAAATCTACAGGTAGGCACTTTGCAAAAAACACCTCTGTTTTCTTTAAAAAAATTGGATGTGTCCATGTTGCGCTTTGGGGCATTTCCTGTCGCGGGCGCTAGGCCTACCCACACAAGTGAGGTATAATTTTTATCGGGAGACTTGGGGGAACGCTGGGTGGAAGGAAATTTGTGGCTCCTCTCAGATTCCAGAACTTTCTGCCACAGAAATGTGAGGAACATGTGTTTTTTTAGCCAAATTCTGAGGTTTGCATAGGATTCTGGGTAACAGAACCTGGTCAGAGCCCCACAAATCACCCCATCTTGGATTCCCCTAGGTCTCTAGTTTTCAAAAATGCACAGGTTTGGTAGGTTCCCCTAGCTGCTGGCTGAGCTAGAGGCCAAAATCTACAGGTAGGCACTTTGCAAAAAACACCTCTGTTTTTTTTCAAAAAATTAGATGTGTCCACGTTGCGCTTTGGGGCACTTCCTGTCGCAGGCGCTAGGCCTACCCACACAAGTGAGGGATCATTTTTATCAGGAGACATGGGGGAACACTGGGTGGAAGGAAATTTGTGGCTCCTCTCATATTCCAGAACTTTCTGCCACAGAAATGTGAGGAACATGTGTTTTTTTAGCCAAATGTTGAGGTTTGCAAAGGATTCTGGGTAACAGAACCTGGTCAGAGCCCCACAAGTCACCCCATCTTGGATTCCCCTTGGTCTCTAGTTTTCAAAAATGCACAGGTTCGGTAGTTTTCCCTAGGTGCCGGCTGAGCTGGAGGCCAAAATCTACAGATAGGCACTTTGCAAAAAACACCTCTGTTTTCTTTCAAAAAATTGGATGTGTCCACGTTGCGCTTTGGGGCATTTCCTGTCGCGGGCGCTAGGCCTACCCACACAAGTGAGATATCATTTTTATCAGGAGACATGGGGGAATGCTGGGTGGAAGGAAATTTGTGGCTCCTCTCAGATTGCAGAACTTTCTGCCACAGAAATGTGAGGAACATGTTTTTTTTTTTGCCAAATTTTGAGGTTTGCAAAGGATTCTGGGTAACAGAACCTGGTCAGAGCCCCACAAGTCACCCCATCTTGGATTCCCCTAGGTCTCTAGTTTTCAAATATGCACAGGTTTGGTAGGTTTCCCTAGGTGCCGGCTTAGCTAGAGGCCAAAATCTACAGGTAGGCACTTTGCGAAAAACACCTCTGTTTTCTTTCAAAAAATTGGATGTGTCCACGTTGCGCTTTGGGGCATTTCCTGTCGCGGGCGCTAGGCCTACCCACACAAGTGAGGGATCATTTTTATCGGGAGACTTGGGGGAACGCTGGGTGTAAGGAAATTTGTGGCTCCTCTCAGATTCCAGAACTTTCTGCCACAGAAATATGAGGAACATGTGCTTTTGTAGCCAAATTTTGAAGTTTGCAAAGGATTCTGGGTAACAGAACCTGGTCAGAGCCCCACAAGTCACCCCATCTTGGATTCCCCTAGGTCTCTAGTTTTAAAAAATGCACAGGTTTGGTAGGTTTCCCTAGCTGCCGGCTGAGCTAGAGGCCAAAATCTACAGATAGGCACTTTGCAAAAAACACCTCTGTTTTCTTTCAAAAAATTGGATGTGTCCACATTGTGCTTTGGGGCATTTCCTGTCGCAGGCGCTAGGCCTACCCACACAAGTGAGGTATCATTTTTATCGGGAGACTTGGGGAAACGCTGGGTGGAAGGAAATTTGTGGCTCCTCTCAGATTCCAGAACTTTCTGCCACAGAAATGTGAGGAACATGTGTTTTTTTAGCCAAATTCTGAGGTTTGCATAGGATTCTGGGTAACAGAACCTGGTCAGAGTCCCACAAATCACCCCATCTTGGATTCCCCTAGGTCTCTAGTTTTCAAAAATGCACAGGTTTGGTAGGTTCCCCTAGCTGCTGGCTGAGCTAGAGGCCAAAATCTACAGGTAGGCACTTTGCAAAAAACACCTCTGTTTTTTTTCAAAAAATTAGATGTGTCCACGTTGCGCTTTGGGGCACTTCCTGTCGCAGGCGCTAGGCCTACCCACACAAGTGAGGGATCATTTTTATCAGGAGACATGGGGGAACACTCGGTGGAAGGAAATTTGTGGCTCCTCTCATATTCCAGAACTTTCTGCCACAGAAATGTGAGGAACATGTGTTTTTTTAGCCAAATGTTGAGGTTTGCAAAGGATTCTGGGTAACAGAACCTGGTCAGAGCCCCACAAGTCACCCCATCTTGGATTCCCCTTGGTCTCTAGTTTTCAAAAATGCACAGGTTCGGTAGGTTTCCCTAGGTGCCGGCTGAGCTGGAGGCCAAAATCTACAGGTAGGCACTTTGCAAAAAACACCTCTGTTTTCTTTCAAAAAATTGGATGTGTCCACGTTGCGCTTTGGGGCATTTCCTGTCGCGGGCGCTAGGCCTACCCACACAAGTGAGATATCATTTTTATCAGGAGACATGGGGGAATGCTGGGTGGAAGGAAATTTGTGGCTCCTCTCAGATTGCAGAACTTTCTGCCACAGAAATGTGAGGAACATGTGTTTTTTTTTGCCAAATTTTGAGGTTTGCAAAGGATTCTGGGTAACAGAACCTGGTCAGAGCCCCACAAGTCACCCCATCTTGGATTCCCCTAGGTCTCTAGTTTTCAAATATGCACAGGTTTGGTAGGTTTCCCTAGGTGCCGGCTTAGCTAGAGGCCAAAATCTACAGGTAGGCACTTTGCGAAAAACACCTCTGTTTTCTTTCAAAAAATTGGATGTGTCCACGTTGCGCTTTGGGGCATTTCCTGTCGCGGGCGCTAGGCCTACCCACACAAGTGAGGGATCATTTTTATCGGGAGACTTGGGGGAACGCTGGGTGTAAGGAAATTTGTGGCTCCTCTCAGATTCCAGAACTTTCTGCCACAGAAATATGAGGAACATGTGCTTTTGTAGCCAAATTTTGAAGTTTGCAAAGGATTCTGGGTAACAGAACCTGGTCAGAGCCCCACAAGTCACCCCATCTTGGATTCCCCTAGGTCTCTAGTTTTAAAAAATGCACAGGTTTGGTAGGTTTCCCTAGCTGCCGGCTGAGCTAGAGGCCAAAATCTACAGATAGGCACTTTGCAAAAAACACCTCTGTTTTCTTTCAAAAAATTGGATGTGTCCACATTGTGCTTTGGGGCATTTCCTGTCACAGGCGCTAGGCCTACCCACACAAGTGAGGTATCATTTTTATCGGGAGACTTGGGGAAACGCTGGGTGGAAGGAAATTTGTGGCTCCTCTCAGATTCCAGAACTTTCTGCCACAGAAATGTGACGAACATGTGTTGTTTTAGCCAAATTTTGAGGTTTGCAAAGGATTCTGGGTAACAGAACCTGGTCAGAGCCCCACAAGTCACCCCATCTTGGATTCCCCTTGGTCTCTAGTTTTCAAAAATGCACAGGTTTGGTAGGTTTCCCTAGGTGCCGGCTGAGCTGGAGGCCAAAATCTACAGGTAGGCACTTTGCAAAAAACACCTCTGTTTTCTTTAAAAAAATTGGATGTGTCCACGTTGCGCTTTGGGTCATTTCCTGTCGCGGGCGCTAGGCCTACCCACACAAGTGAGGTATCATTTTTATCAGGAGACATGGGGGAACGCTGGGTGGAAGGAAATTTGTGGCTCCTCTCAGATTCCAGAACTTTCTGCCACAGAAATGTGAGGAACATGTGTTTTTTTAGCCAAATTTTGAGGTTTGCAAAGGATTCTGGGTAACAGAACCTGGTCAGAGCCCCACAAGTCACCCCATCTTGGATTCCCCTTGGTCTCTAGTTTTCAAAAATGCACAGGTTTGGTAGGTTTCCCTAGGTGCCGGCTGAGCTGGAGGCCAAAATCTACAGGTAGGCACTTTGCAAAAAACACCTCTGTTTCCTTTCAAAAAATTGGATGTGTCCACGTTGCGCTTTGGGGCATTTCCTGTCGCGGGCGCTAGGCCTACCCACACAAGTGAGGTATCATTTTTATCAGGAGACATGGGGGAACACTGGGTGGAAGGAAATTTGTGGCTCCTCTCATATTCCAGAACTTTCTGCCACAGAAATGTGAGGAACATGTGTTTTTTTAGCCAAATTTTGAGGTTTGCAAAGGATTCTGGGTAACAGAACCTGGTCAGAGCCCCACAAGTCACCCCATCTTGGATTCCCCTACGTCTCTAGTTTTCAAATATGCACAGGTTTGGTAGGTTTCCCTAGGTGCCGGCTTAGCTAGAGGCCAAAATCTACAGGTAGGCACTTTGCAAAAAACACCTCTGTTTTCTTTCAAGAAATTGGATGTGTCCACGTTGGTCTTTGGGGCATTTCCTGTCGCGGGCGCTAGGCCTACCCACAAAAGTGAGGAATCATTTTTATCGGGAGACATGAGGGAACACTGGGTGGAAGGAAATTTGTGGCTCCTCTCAGATTCCAGAACTTTCTGCCACAGAAATGTGAGGAGCATGTGTTTTTTTAGCCAAATTCTGAGGTTTGCATAGGATTCTGGGTAACAGAACCTGGTCAGAGCCCCACAAGTCACCCCATCTTGGATTCCCCTAGGTCTCTAGTTTTCAAAAATGCACAGGTTTGGTAGGTTTCCCTAGCTGCGGGCTGAGCTAGAGGCCAAAATCTACAGGTAGGCACTTTGCAAAAAACACCTCTGTTTTCTTTCAAAAAATTGGATGTGTCCACATTGTGCTTTGGGGCATTTCCTGTCGCAGGCGCTAGGCCTACCCATACAAGTGAGGTATCATTTTTATCGGGAGACTTGGGGAAACGCTGGGTGGAAGGAAATTTGTGGCTCCTCTCAGATTCCAGAACTTTCTGCCACAGAAATGTGAGGAACATGTGTTTTTTTAGCCAAATTTTGAGGTTTGCAAAGGATTCTGGGTAACAGAACGTGGTCAGAGCCCCACAAGTCACCCCATCTTGGATTCCCCTTGGTCTCTAGTTTTCAAAAATGCACAGGTTCGGTAGGTTTCCCTAGGTGCCGGCTGAGCTGGAGGCCAAAATCTACAGGTAGGCACTTTGCAAAAAACACCTCTGTTTTCTTTAAAAAAATTGGATGTGTCCACGTTGCGCTTTGGGGCATTTCCTGTCGAGGGCGCTAGGCCTACCCACACAAGTGAGGTATCATTTTTATCAGGAGACATGGGGGAACACTGGGTGGAAGGAAATTTGTGGCTCCTCTCATATTCCAGAACTTTCTGCCACAGAAATGTGAGGAACATGTGTTTTTTTAGCCAAATTTTGAGGTTTGCAAAGGATTCTGGGTAACAGAACCTGGTCAGAGCCCCACAAGTCACCCCATCTTGGATTCCCCTTGGTCTCTAGTTTTCAAAAATGCACAGGTTTGGTAGGTTTCCCTAGGTGCCGGCTGAGCTGGAGGCCAAAATCTACAGGTAGGCACTTTGCAAAAAACACCTCTGTTTCCTTTCAAAAAATTGGATGTGTCCACGTTGCGCTTTGGGGCATTTCCTGTCGCGGGCGCTAGGCCTACCCACACAAGTGAGGTATCATTTTTATCAGGAGACATGGGGGAACACTGGGTGGAAGGAAATTTGTGGCTCCTCTCATATTCCAGAACTTTCTGCCACAGAAATGTGAGGAACATGTGTTTTTTTAGCCAAATTTTGAGGTTTGCAAAGGATTCTGGGTAACAGAACCTGGTCAGAGCCCCACAAGTCACCCCATCTTGGATTCCCCTACGTCTCTAGTTTTCAAATATGCACAGGTTTGGTAGGTTTCCCTAGGTGCCGGCTTAGCTAGAGGCCAAAATCTACAGGTAGGCACTTTGCAAAAAACACCTCTGTTTTCTTTCAAGAAATTGGATGTGTCCACGTTGGTCTTTGGGGCATTTCCTGTCGCGGGCGCTAGGCCTACCCACAAAAGTGAGGAATCATTTTTATCGGGAGACATGAGGGAACACTGGGTGGAAGGAAATTTGTGGCTCCTCTCAGATTCCAGAACTTTCTGCCACAGAAATGTGAGGAGCATGTGTTTTTTTAGCCAAATTCTGAGGTTTGCATAGGATTCTGGGTAACAGAACCTGGTCAGAGCCCCACAAGTCACCCCATCTTGGATTCCCCTAGGTCTCTAGTTTTCAAAAATGCACAGGTTTGGTAGGTTTCCCTAGCTGCGGGCTGAGCTAGAGGCCAAAATCTACAGGTAGGCACTTTGCAAAAAACACCTCTGTTTTCTTTCAAAAAATTGGATGTGTCCACATTGTGCTTTGGGGCATTTCCTGTCGCAGGCGCTAGGCCTACCCATACAAGTGAGGTATCATTTTTATCGGGAGACTTGGGGAAACGCTGGGTGGAAGGAAATTTGTGGCTCCTCTCAGATTCCAGAACTTTCTGCCACAGAAATGTGAGGAACATGTGTTTTTTTAGCCAAATTTTGAGGTTTGCAAAGGATTCTGGGTAACAGAACGTGGTCAGAGCCCCACAAGTCACCCCATCTTGGATTCCCCTTGGTCTCTAGTTTTCAAAAATGCACAGGTTCGGTAGGTTTCCCTAGGTGCCGGCTGAGCTGGAGGCCAAAATCTACAGGTAGGCACTTTGCAAAAAACACCTCTGTTTTCTTTAAAAAAATTGGATGTGTCCACGTTGCGCTTTGGGGCATTTCCTGTCGAGGGCGCTAGGCCTACCCACACAAGTGAGGTATCATTTTTATCAGGAGACATGGGGGAACACTGGGTGGAAGGAAATTTGTGGCTCCTCTCATATTCCAGAACTTTCTGCCACAGAAATGTGAGGAACATGTGTTTTTTTAGCCAAATTTTGAGGTTTGCAAAGGATTCTGGGTAACAGAACCTGGTCAGAGCCCCACAAGTCACCCCATCTTGGATTCCCCTACGTCTCTAGTTTTCAAATATGCACAGGTCTGGTATGTTTCCCTAGGTGCCGGCTTAGCTAGAGGCCAAAATCTACAGGTAGGCACTTTGCAAAAAACACCTCTGTTTTCTTTCAAGAAATTGGATGTGTCCACGTTGGTCTTTGGGGCATTTCCTGTCGCGGGCGCTAGGCCTACCCACAAAAGTGAGGAATCATTTTTATCAGGAGACATGAGGGAACACTGGGTGGAAGGAAATTTGTGGCTCCTCTCAGATTCCAGAACTTTCTGCCACAGAAATGTGAGGAACATGTGTTTTTTTAGCCAAATTTTGAGGTTTGCAAAGGATTCTGGGTAACAGAACCTGGTCAGAGCCCCACAAGTCACCCCATCTTGGATTCCCCTTGGTCTCTAGTTTTCAAAAATGCACAGGTTTGGTAGGTTTCCCTAGGTGCCGGCTTAGCTAGAGACCAAAATCTACAGGTAGGCACTTTGAAAAAAACACCTCTGTTTTCTTTAAAAAAATTGGATGTGTCCATGTTGCGCTTTGGGGCATTTCCTGTCGCGGGCGCTAGGCCTACCCACACAAGTGAGGTATCATTTTTATCGGGAGACTTGGGGGAACGCTGGGTGGAAGGAAATTTGTGGCTCCTCTCAGATTCCAGAACTTTCTGCCACAGAAATGTGAGGAACATGTGTTTTTTTAGCCAAATTCTGAGGTTTGCATAGGATTCTGGGTAACAGAACCTGGTCAGAGCCCCACAAATCACCCCATCTTGGATTCCCCTAGGTCTCTAGTTTTCAAAAATGCACAGGTTTGGTAGGTTCCCCTAGCTGCTGGCTGAGCTAGAGGCCAAAATCTACAGGTAGGCACTTTGCAAAAAACACCTCTGTTTTTTTTCAAAAAAATAGATGTGTCCACGTTGCGCTTTGGGGCATTTCCTGTCGCAGGCGCTAGGCCTACCCACACAAGTGAGGGATCATTTTTATCAGGAGACATGGGGGAACACTGGGTGGAAGGAAATTTGTGGCTCCTCTCATATTCCAGAACTTTCTGCCACAGAAATGTGAGGAACATGTGTTTTTTTAGGCAAATGTTGAGGTTTGCAAAGGATTCTGGGTAACAGAACCTGGTCAGAGCCCCACAAGTCACCCCATCTTGGATTCCCCTAGGTCTCTAGTTTTCAAATATGCACAGGTTTGGTAGGTTTCCCTAGGTGCCGGCTTAGCTAGAGGCCAAAATCTACAGGTAGGCACTTTGCGATAAACACCTCTGTTTTCTTTCAAAAAATTGGATGTGTCCACGTTGCGCTTTGGGGCATTTCCTGTCGCGGGCGCTAGGCCTACCCACACAAGTGAGGGATCATTTTTATCGGGAGACTTGGGGGAACGCTGGGTGTAAGGAAATTTGTGGCTCCTCTCAGATTCCAGAACTTTCTGCCACAGAAATATGAGGAACATGTGCTTTTGTAGCCAAATTTTGAGGTTTGCAAAGGATTCTGGGTAACAGAACCTGGTCAGAGCCCCACAAGTCACCCCATCTTGGATTCCCCTAGGTCTCTAGTTTTAAAAAATGCACAGGTTTGTAGGTTTCCCTAGCTGCCGGCTGAGCTAGAGGCCAAAATCTACAGGTAGGCACTTTGCAAAAAACACCTCTGTTTTCTTTCAAAAAATTGGATGTGTCCACATTGTGCTTTGGGGCATTTCCTGTCGCAGGCGCTAGGCCTACCCACACAAGTGAGGTATCATTTTTATCGGGAGACTTGGGAAAACGCTGGGTGGAAGGACATTTATGGCTCCTCTCAGATTCCAGAACTTTCTGCCACAGAAATGTGAGGAACATGTGTTTTTTTAGCCAAATGTTGAGGTTTGCAAAGGATTCTGGGTAACAGAACCTGGTCAGAGCCCCACAAGTCACCCCATCTTGGATTCACCTTGGTCTCTAGTTTTCAAAAATGCACAGGTTCGGTAGGTTTCCCTAGGTGCCGGCTGAGCTGGAGGCCAAAATCTACAGGTAGGCACTTTGCAAAAAACACCTCTGTTTTCTTTCAAAAAATTGGATGTGTCCACGTTGCGCTTTGGGGCATTTCCTGTCGCGGGCGCTAGGCCTACCCACACAAGTGAGGTATCATTTTTATCAGGAGACATGGGGGAATGCTGGGTGGAAGGAAATTTGTGGCTCCTCTCAGATTCCATAACTTTCTGCCACAGAAATGTGAGGAACATGTGTTTTTTTAGCCAAATTTTGAGGTTTGGAAAGGATTCTGGGTAACAGAACCTGGTCAGAGCCCCACAAGTCACCCCATCTTGGATTCCCCTAGGTCTCTAGTTTTAAAAAATGCACAGGTTGGTAGGTTTCCCTAGCTGCCGGCTGAGCTAGAGGCCAAAATCTACAGGTAGGCACTTTGCAAAAAACACCTCTGTTTTCTTTCAAAAAATTGGATGTGTCCACATTGTGCTTTGGGGCATTTCCTGTCGCAGGCGCTAGGCCTACCCACACAAGTGAGGTATCATTTTTATCGGGAGACTTGGGGAAACGCTGGGTGGAAGGAAATTTGTGGCTCCTCTCAGATTCTAGAACTTTCTGCCACAGAATTGTGACGAACATGTGCTTTTGTAGCCAAATTTTGAGGTTTGCAAAGGATTCTGGGTAACAGAACCTGGTCAGAGCCCCACAAGTCACCCCATCTTGGATTCCCCTAGGTCTCTAGTTTTAAAAAATGCACAGGTTTGGTAGGTTTCCCTAGCTGCCGGCTGAGCTAGAGGCCAAAATCTACAGGTAGGCACTTTGCAAAAAACACCTCTGTTTTCTTTCAAAAAATTGGATGTGTCCACATTGTGCTTTGGGGCATTTCCTGTCGCAGGCGCTAGGCCTACCCACACAAGTGAGGTATCATTTTTATCGGGAGACTTGGGGAAACGCTGGGTGGAAGGAAATTTGTGGCTCCTCTCAGATTCCAGAACTTTCTGCCACAGAAATGTGACGAACATGTGTTTTTTTAGCCAAATTTTGAGGTTTGCAAAGGATTCTGGGTAACAGAACCTGGTCAGAGCCCCACAAGTCACCCCATCTTGGATTCCCCTTCGTCTCTAGTTTTCAAAAATGCACAGGTTTGGTAGGTTTCCCTAGGTGCCGGCTGAGCTGGAGGCCAAAATCTACAGGTAGGCACTTTGCAAAAAACACCTCTGTTTTCTTTCAAAAAATTGGATGTGTCCACGTTGGTCTTTGGGGCATTTCCTGTCGCGGGCGCTAGGCCTACCCACACAAATGAGGTATCATTTTTATCAGGAGACATGAGGGAACACTGGGTGGAAGGAAATTTGTGGCTCCTCTCAGATTCCAGAACTTTCTGCCACAGAAATGTGAGGAACATGTGTTTTTTTAGCCAAATTCTGAGGTTTGCATAGGATTCTGGGTAACAGAACCTGGTCAGAGCCCCACAAGTCACCCCATCTTGGATTCCCCTAGGTCTCTAGTTTTAAAAAATGCACAGGTTTGGTAGGTTTCCCTAGCTGCCGGCTGAGCTAGAGGCCAAAATCTACAGGTAGGCACTTTGCAAAAAACACCTCTGTTTTCTTTCAAAAAATTGGATGTGTCCACATTGTGCTTTGGGGCATTTCCTGTCGCAGGCGCTAGGCCTACCCATACAAGTGAGGTATCATTTTTATCGGGAGACTTGGGGAAAAGCTGGGTGGAAGGAAATTTATGGCTCCTCTCAGATTCTAGAACTTTCTGCACAGAATTGTGACGAACATGTGTTTTTTTAGCCAAATTTTGAGGTTTGCAAAGGATTCTGGGTACCAGAACCTGGTCAGAGCCCCACTAGTCACCCCATCTTGGATTCCCCTTGGTCTCTAGTTTTCAAAAATGCACAGGTTTGGTAGGTTTCCCTAGGTGCCGGCTGAGCTGGAGGCCAAAATCTACAGGTAGGCACTTTGCAAAAAACACCTCTGTTTTCTTTAAAAAAATTGGATGTGTCCACGTTGCGCTTTGGGGCATTTCCTGTCGCGGGCGCTAGGTCTACCCACACAAGTGAGGTATCATTTTTATCAGGAGACATGGGGGAACGCTGGGTGGAAGGAAATTTGTGGCTCCTCTCATATTCCAGAACTTTCTGCCACAGAAATGTGAGGAACATGTGTTTTTTTAGCCAAATTTTGAGGTTTGCAAAGTATTCTGGGTAACAGAACCTGGTCAGAGCCCCACAAGTCACCCCATCTTGGATTCCCCTTGGTCTCTAGTTTTCAAATATGCACAGGTTTGGTAGGTTTCCCTAGGTGCCGGCTGAGCTGGAGGCCAAAATCTACAGGTAGGCACTTTGCGAAAAACACCTCTGTTTTCTTTAAAAAAATTGGATGTGTCCACGTTGCGCTTTGGGGCATTTCCTGTCGCGGGCGCTAGGCCTACCCACACAAGTGAGGGATCATTTTTATCGGGAGACTTGGGGGAACGCTGGGTGTAAGGAAATTTGTGGCTCCTCTCAGATTCCAGAACTTTCTGCCACAGAAATATGAGGAACATGTGTTTTTGTAGCCAAATATTGAGGTTTGCAAAGGATTCTGGGTAACAGAACCTGGTCAGAGCCCCACAAGTCACCCCATCTTGGATTCCCCTAGGTCTCTGGTTTTCATAAATGTACAGGTTTGGTAGGTTTCCCTAGGTGCCGGCTGAGCTAGAGACCAAAATCTACAGGTAGGCACTTTGCAAAAAACACCTCTGTTTTCTTTAAAAAAATTGGATGTGTCCATGTTGCGCTTTGGGGCATTTCCTGTCGCGGGCGCTAGGCCTACCCACACAAGTGAGGTATAATTTTTATCGGGAGACTTGGGGGAACGCTGGGTGGAAGGAAATTTGTGGCTCCTCTCAGATTCCAGAACTTTCTGCCACAGAAATGTGAGGAACATGTGTTTTTTTAGCCAAATTCTGAGGTTTGCATAGGATTCTGGGTAACAGAACCTGGTCAGAGCCCCACAAGTCACCCCATCTTGGATTCCCCTAGGTCTCTAGTTTTCAAAAATGCACAGGTTTGGTAGGTTTCCCTAGCTGCGGGCTGAGCTAGAGGCCAAAATCTACATGTAGGCACTTTGCAAAAAACACCTCTGTTTTCTTTCAAAAAATTGGATGTGTTCACATTGTGCTTTGGGGCATTTCCTGTCGCAGGCGCTAGGCCTACCCATACAAGTGAGGTATCATTTTTATCGGGAGACTTGGGGAAACGCTGTGTGGAAGGAAATTTGTGGCTCCTCTCAGATTCTAGAACTTTCTGCCACAGAATTGTGACGGACATGTTTTTTTGTAGCCAAATTTTGAGGTTTGCAAAGGATTCTGGGTAACAGAACCTGGTCAGAGCCCCACAAGTCACCCCATCTTGGATTCCCCTTGGTCTCTGGTTTTCAAAAATGCACAGGTTTGGTAGGTTTCCCTAGGTGCCGGCTGAGCTAGAGAACAAAATCTACAGGTAGGCACTTTGCAAAAAACACCTCTGTTTTCTTTAAAAAAATTGGATGTGTCCATGTTGCGCTTTGGGGCATTTCCTGTAGCGGGCGCTAGGCCTACCCACACAAGTGAGGTATAATTTTTATCGGGAGACTTGAGGAAACGCTGGGTGGAAGGAAATTTGTGGCTCCTCTCAGATTCCAGAACTTTCTGCCACAGAAATGTGAGGAACATGTGTTTTTTTAGCCAAATTTTGAGGTTTGCAAAGGATTCTGGGTAACAGAACCTGGTCAGAGCCCCACAAGTCACCCCATCTTGGATTCCCCTACGTCTCTAGTTTTCAAATATGCACAGGTCTGGTATGTTTCCCTAGGTGCCGGCTTAGCTAGAGGCCAAAATCTACAGGTAGGCACTTTGCAAAAAACACCTCTGTTTTCTTTCAAGAAATTGGATGTGTCCACGTTGGTCTTTGGGGCATTTCCTGTCGCGGGCGCTAGGCCTACCCACAAAAGTGAGGAATCATTTTTATCAGGAGACATGAGGGAACACTGGGTGGAAGGAAATTTGTGGCTCCTCTCAGATTCCAGAACTTTCTGCCACAGAAATGTGAGGAACATGTGTTTTTTTAGCCAAATTTTGAGGTTTGCAAAGGATTCTGGGTAACAGAACCTGGTCAGAGCCCCACAAGTCACCCCATCTTGGATTCCCCTTGGTCTCTAGTTTTCAAAAATGCACAGGTTTGGTAGGTTTCCCTAGGTGCCGGCTTAGCTAGAGACCAAAATCTACAGGTAGGCACTTTGAAAAAAACACCTCTGTTTTCTTTAAAAAAATTGGATGTGTCCATGTTGCGCTTTGGGGCATTTCCTGTCGCGGGCGCTAGGCCTACCCACACAAGTGAGGTATCATTTTTATCGGGAGACTTGGGGGAACGCTGGGTGGAAGGAAATTTGTGGCTCCTCTCAGATTCCAGAACTTTCTGCCACAGAAATGTGAGGAACATGTGTTTTTTTAGCCAAATTCTGAGGTTTGCATAGGATTCTGGGTAACAGAACCTGGTCAGAGCCCCACAAATCACCCCATCTTGGATTCCCCTAGGTCTCTAGTTTTCAAAAATGCACAGGTTTGGTAGGTTCCCCTAGCTGCTGGCTGAGCTAGAGGCCAAAATCTACAGGTAGGCACTTTGCAAAAAACACCTCTGTTTTTTTTCAAAAAAATAGATGTGTCCACGTTGCGCTTTGGGGCATTTCCTGTCGCAGGCGCTAGGCCTACCCACACAAGTGAGGGATCATTTTTATCAGGAGACATGGGGGAACACTGGGTGGAAGGAAATTTGTGGCTCCTCTCATATTCCAGAACTTTCTGCCACAGAAATGTGAGGAACATGTGTTTTTTTAGGCAAATGTTGAGGTTTGCAAAGGATTCTGGGTAACAGAACCTGGTCAGAGCCCCACAAGTCACCCCATCTTGGATTCCCCTAGGTCTCTAGTTTTCAAATATGCACAGGTTTGGTAGGTTTCCCTAGGTGCCGGCTTAGCTAGAGGCCAAAATCTACAGGTAGGCACTTTGCGATAAACACCTCTGTTTTCTTTCAAAAAATTGGATGTGTCCACGTTGCGCTTTGGGGCATTTCCTGTCGCGGGCGCTAGGCCTACCCACACAAGTGAGGGATCATTTTTATCGGGAGACTTGGGGGAACGCTGGGTGTAAGGAAATTTGTGGCTCCTCTCAGATTCCAGAACTTTCTGCCACAGAAATATGAGGAACATGTGCTTTTGTAGCCAAATTTTGAGGTTTGCAAAGGATTCTGGGTAACAGAACCTGGTCAGAGCCCCACAAGTCACCCCATCTTGGATTCCCCTAGGTCTCTAGTTTTAAAAAATGCACAGGTTTGTAGGTTTCCCTAGCTGCCGGCTGAGCTAGAGGCCAAAATCTACAGGTAGGCACTTTGCAAAAAACACCTCTGTTTTCTTTCAAAAAATTGGATGTGTCCACATTGTGCTTTGGGGCATTTCCTGTCGCAGGCGCTAGGCCTACCCACACAAGTGAGGTATCATTTTTATCGGGAGACTTGGGAAAACGCTGGGTGGAAGGACATTTATGGCTCCTCTCAGATTCCAGAACTTTCTGCCACAGAAATGTGAGGAACATGTGTTTTTTTAGCCAAATGTTGAGGTTTGCAAAGGATTCTGGGTAACAGAACCTGGTCAGAGCCCCACAAGTCACCCCATCTTGGATTCACCTTGGTCTCTAGTTTTCAAAAATGCACAGGTTCGGTAGGTTTCCCTAGGTGCCGGCTGAGCTGGAGGCCAAAATCTACAGGTAGGCACTTTGCAAAAAACACCTCTGTTTTCTTTCAAAAAATTGGATGTGTCCACGTTGCGCTTTGGGGCATTTCCTGTCGCGGGCGCTAGGCCTACCCACACAAGTGAGGTATCATTTTTATCAGGAGACATGGGGGAATGCTGGGTGGAAGGAAATTTGTGGCTCCTCTCAGATTCCATAACTTTCTGCCACAGAAATGTGAGGAACATGTGTTTTTTTAGCCAAATTTTGAGGTTTGGAAAGGATTCTGGGTAACAGAACCTGGTCAGAGCCCCACAAGTCACCCCATCTTGGATTCCCCTAGGTCTCTAGTTTTAAAAAATGCACAGGTTGGTAGGTTTCCCTAGCTGCCGGCTGAGCTAGAGGCCAAAATCTACAGGTAGGCACTTTGCAAAAAACACCTCTGTTTTCTTTCAAAAAATTGGATGTGTCCACATTGTGCTTTGGGGCATTTCCTGTCGCAGGCGCTAGGCCTACCCACACAAGTGAGGTATCATTTTTATCGGGAGACTTGGGGAAACGCTGGGTGGAAGGAAATTTGTGGCTCCTCTCAGATTCTAGAACTTTCTGCCACAGAATTGTGACGAACATGTGCTTTTGTAGCCAAATTTTGAGGTTTGCAAAGGATTCTGGGTAACAGAACCTGGTCAGAGCCCCACAAGTCACCCCATCTTGGATTCCCCTAGGTCTCTAGTTTTAAAAAATGCACAGGTTTGGTAGGTTTCCCTAGCTGCCGGCTGAGCTAGAGGCCAAAATCTACAGGTAGGCACTTTGCAAAAAACACCTCTGTTTTCTTTCAAAAAATTGGATGTGTCCACATTGTGCTTTGGGGCATTTCCTGTCGCAGGCGCTAGGCCTACCCACACAAGTGAGGTATCATTTTTATCGGGAGACTTGGGGAAACGCTGGGTGGAAGGAAATTTGTGGCTCCTCTCAGATTCCAGAACTTTCTGCCACAGAAATGTGACGAACATGTGTTTTTTTAGCCAAATTTTGAGGTTTGCAAAGGATTCTGGGTAACAGAACCTGGTCAGAGCCCCACAAGTCACCCCATCTTGGATTCCCCTTCGTCTCTAGTTTTCAAAAATGCACAGGTTTGGTAGGTTTCCCTAGGTGCCGGCTGAGCTGGAGGCCAAAATCTACAGGTAGGCACTTTGCAAAAAACACCTCTGTTTTCTTTCAAAAAATTGGATGTGTCCACGTTGGTCTTTGGGGCATTTCCTGTCGCGGGCGCTAGGCCTACCCACACAAATGAGGTATCATTTTTATCAGGAGACATGAGGGAACACTGGGTGGAAGGAAATTTGTGGCTCCTCTCAGATTCCAGAACTTTCTGCCACAGAAATGTGAGGAACATGTGTTTTTTTAGCCAAATTCTGAGGTTTGCATAGGATTCTGGGTAACAGAACCTGGTCAGAGCCCCACAAGTCACCCCATCTTGGATTCCCCTAGGTCTCTAGTTTTAAAAAATGCACAGGTTTGGTAGGTTTCCCTAGCTGCCGGCTGAGCTAGAGGCCAAAATCTACAGGTAGGCACTTTGCAAAAAACACCTCTGTTTTCTTTCAAAAAATTGGATGTGTCCACATTGTGCTTTGGGGCATTTCCTGTCGCAGGCGCTAGGCCTACCCATACAAGTGAGGTATCATTTTTATCGGGAGACTTGGGGAAAAGCTGGGTGGAAGGAAATTTATGGCTCCTCTCAGATTCTAGAACTTTCTGCACAGAATTGTGACGAACATGTGTTTTTTTAGCCAAATTTTGAGGTTTGCAAAGGATTCTGGGTACCAGAACCTGGTCAGAGCCCCACTAGTCACCCCATCTTGGATTCCCCTTGGTCTCTAGTTTTCAAAAATGCACAGGTTTGGTAGGTTTCCCTAGGTGCCGGCTGAGCTGGAGGCCAAAATCTACAGGTAGGCACTTTGCAAAAAACACCTCTGTTTTCTTTAAAAAAATTGGATGTGTCCACGTTGCGCTTTGGGGCATTTCCTGTCGCGGGCGCTAGGTCTACCCACACAAGTGAGGTATCATTTTTATCAGGAGACATGGGGGAACGCTGGGTGGAAGGAAATTTGTGGCTCCTCTCATATTCCAGAACTTTCTGCCACAGAAATGTGAGGAACATGTGTTTTTTTAGCCAAATTTTGAGGTTTGCAAAGTATTCTGGGTAACAGAACCTGGTCAGAGCCCCACAAGTCACCCCATCTTGGATTCCCCTTGGTCTCTAGTTTTCAAATATGCACAGGTTTGGTAGGTTTCCCTAGGTGCCGGCTGAGCTGGAGGCCAAAATCTACAGGTAGGCACTTTGCGAAAAACACCTCTGTTTTCTTTAAAAAAATTGGATGTGTCCACGTTGCGCTTTGGGGCATTTCCTGTCGCGGGCGCTAGGCCTACCCACACAAGTGAGGGATCATTTTTATCGGGAGACTTGGGGGAACGCTGGGTGTAAGGAAATTTGTGGCTCCTCTCAGATTCCAGAACTTTCTGCCACAGAAATATGAGGAACATGTGTTTTTGTAGCCAAATATTGAGGTTTGCAAAGGATTCTGGGTAACAGAACCTGGTCAGAGCCCCACAAGTCACCCCATCTTGGATTCCCCTAGGTCTCTGGTTTTCATAAATGTACAGGTTTGGTAGGTTTCCCTAGGTGCCGGCTGAGCTAGAGACCAAAATCTACAGGTAGGCACTTTGCAAAAAACACCTCTGTTTTCTTTAAAAAAATTGGATGTGTCCATGTTGCGCTTTGGGGCATTTCCTGTCGCGGGCGCTAGGCCTACCCACACAAGTGAGGTATAATTTTTATCGGGAGACTTGGGGGAACGCTGGGTGGAAGGAAATTTGTGGCTCCTCTCAGATTCCAGAACTTTCTGCCACAGAAATGTGAGGAACATGTGTTTTTTTAGCCAAATTCTGAGGTTTGCATAGGATTCTGGGTAACAGAACCTGGTCAGAGCCCCACAAGTCACCCCATCTTGGATTCCCCTAGGTCTCTAGTTTTCAAAAATGCACAGGTTTGGTAGGTTTCCCTAGCTGCGGGCTGAGCTAGAGGCCAAAATCTACATGTAGGCACTTTGCAAAAAACACCTCTGTTTTCTTTCAAAAAATTGGATGTGTTCACATTGTGCTTTGGGGCATTTCCTGTCGCAGGCGCTAGGCCTACCCATACAAGTGAGGTATCATTTTTATCGGGAGACTTGGGGAAACGCTGTGTGGAAGGAAATTTGTGGCTCCTCTCAGATTCTAGAACTTTCTGCCACAGAATTGTGACGGACATGTTTTTTTGTAGCCAAATTTTGAGGTTTGCAAAGGATTCTGGGTAACAGAACCTGGTCAGAGCCCCACAAGTCACCCCATCTTGGATTCCCCTTGGTCTCTGGTTTTCAAAAATGCACAGGTTTGGTAGGTTTCCCTAGGTGCCGGCTGAGCTAGAGAACAAAATCTACAGGTAGGCACTTTGCAAAAAACACCTCTGTTTTCTTTAAAAAAATTGGATGTGTCCATGTTGCGCTTTGGGGCATTTCCTGTAGCGGGCGCTAGGCCTACCCACACAAGTGAGGTATAATTTTTATCGGGAGACTTGGGGGAACGCTGGGTGGAAGGAAATTTGTGGCTCCTCTCAGATTTCAGAACTTTCTGCCACAGAAATGTGAGGAACATGTGTTTTTTTAGCCAAATTCTGAGGTTTGCATAGGATTCTGGGTAACAGAACCAGGTCAGAGCCCCACAAGTCACCCCATCTTGGATTCCCCTAGGTCTCTAGTTTTCAAAAATGCACAGGTTTGGTAGGTTTCCCTAGGTGCCGGCTGAGCTGGAGGCCAAAATCTACAGGTAGGCACTTTGCGAAAAACACCTCTGTTTTCTTTCAAAAAATTGGATGTGTCCACGTTGCGCTTTGGGGCATTTCCTGTCGCGGGCGCTAGGCCTACCCACACAAGTGAGGGATCATTTTTATCGGGAGACTTGGGGGAACGCTGGGTGTAAGGAAATTTGTGGCTCCTCTCAGATTCCAGAACTTTCTGCCACAGAAATATGAGGAACATGTGCTTTTGTAGCCAAATTTTGAAGTTTGCAAAGGATTCTGGGTAACAGAACCTGGTCAGAGCCCCACAAGTCACCCCATCTTGGATTCCCCTAGGTCTCTAGTTTTAAAAAATGCACAGGTTTGGTAGGTTTCCCTAGCTGCGTGCTGAGCTAGAGGCCAAAATCTACAGGTAGGCACTTTGCAAAAAACACCTCTGTTTTCTTTCAAAAAATTGGATGTGTCCACATTGTGCTTTGGGGCATTTCCTGTCGCAGGCGCTAGGCCTACCCATACAAGTGAGGTATCATTTTTATCGGGAGACTTGGGGAAACGCTGGGTGGAAGGAAATTTGTGGCTCCTCTCAGATTCTAGAATTTTCTGCCACAGAATTGTGACGAACATGTGTTTTTGTAGCCAAATTTTGAGGTTTGCAAAGGATTCTGGGTAACAGAACCTGGTCAGAGCCCCACAAGTCACCCCATCTTGGATTCCCCTTGGTCTCTAGTTTTCAAAAATGCACAGGTTTGGTAGGTTTCCCTAGGTGCCGGCTGAGCTAGAGACCAAAATCTACAGGTAGGCACTTTGCAAAAAACACCTCTGTTTTCTTTAAAAAAATTGGATGTGTCCATGTTGCGCTTTGGGGCATTTCCTGTCGCGGGCGCTAGGCCTACCCACACAAGTGAGGTATAATTTTTATCGGGAGACTTGGGGGAACGCTGGGTGGAAGGAAATTTGTGGCTCCTCTCAGATTCCAGAACTTTCTGCCACAGAAATGTGAGGAACATGTGTTTTTTTAGCCAAATTCTGAGGTTTGCATAGGATTCTGGGTAACAGAACCTGGTCAGAGCCCCACAAATCACCCCATCTTGGATTCCCCTAGGTCTCTAGTTTTCAAAAATGCACAGGTTTGGTAGGTTCCCCTAGCTGCTGGCTGAGCTAGAGGCCAAAATCTACAGGTAGGCACTTTGCAAAAAACACCTCTGTTTTTTTTCAAAAAATTAGATGTGTCCACGTTGCGCTTTGGGGCACTTCCTGTCGCAGGCGCTAGGCCTACCCACACAAGTGAGGGATCATTTTTATCAGGAGACATGGGGGAACACTGGGTGGAAGGAAATTTGTGGCTCCTCTCATATTCCAGAACTTTCTGCCACAGAAATGTGAGGAACATGTGTTTTTTTAGCCAAATGTTGAGGTTTGCAAAGGATTCTGGGTAACAGAACCTGGTCAGAGCCCCACAAGTCACCCCATCTTGGATTCCCCTTGGTCTCTAGTTTTCAAAAATGCACAGGTTCGGTAGTTTTCCCTAGGTGCCGGCTGAGCTGGAGGCCAAAATCTACAGATAGGCACTTTGCAAAAAACACCTCTGTTTTCTTTCAAAAAATTGGATGTGTCCACGTTGCGCTTTGGGGCATTTCCTGTCGCGGGCGCTAGGCCTACCCACACAAGTGAGATATCATTTTTATCAGGAGACATGGGGGAATGCTGGGTGGAAGGAAATTTGTGGCTCCTCTCAGATTGCAGAACTTTCTGCCACAGAAATGTGAGGAACATGTGTTTTTTTTTGCCAAATTTTGAGGTTTGCAAAGGATTCTGGGTAACAGAACCTGGTCAGAGCCCCACAAGTCACCCCATCTTGGATTCCCCTAGGTCTCTAGTTTTCAAATATGCACAGGTTTGGTAGGTTTCCCTAGGTGCCGGCTTAGCTAGAGGCCAAAATCTACAGGTAGGCACTTTGCGAAAAACACCTCTGTTTTCTTTCAAAAAATTGGATGTGTCCACGTTGCGCTTTGGGGCATTTCCTGTCGCGGGCGCTAGGCCTACCCACACAAGTGAGGGATCATTTTTATCGGGAGACTTGGGGGAACGCTGGGTGTAAGGAAATTTGTGGCTCCTCTCAGATTCCAGAACTTTCTGCCACAGAAATATGAGGAACATGTGCTTTTGTAGCCAAATTTTGAAGTTTGCAAAGGATTCTGGGTAACAGAACCTGGTCAGAGCCCCACAAGTCACCCCATCTTGGATTCCCCTAGGTCTCTAGTTTTAAAAAATGCACAGGTTTGGTAGGTTTCCCTAGCTGCCGGCTGAGCTAGAGGCCAAAATCTACAGATAGGCACTTTGCAAAAAACACCTCTGTTTTCTTTCAAAAAATTGGATGTGTCCACATTGTGCTTTGGGGCATTTCCTGTCGCAGGCGCTAGGCCTACCCACACAAGTGAGGTATCATTTTTATCGGGAGACTTGGGGAAACGCTGGGTGGAAGGAAATTTGTGGCTCCTCTCAGATTCCAGAACTTTCTGCCACAGAAATGTGAGGAACATGTGTTTTTTTAGCCAAATTCTGAGGTTTGCATAGGATTCTGGGTAACAGAACCTGGTCAGAGTCCCACAAATCACCCCATCTTGGATTCCCCTAGGTCTCTAGTTTTCAAAAATGCACAGGTTTGGTAGGTTCCCCTAGCTGCTGGCTGAGCTAGAGGCCAAAATCTACAGGTAGGCACTTTGCAAAAAACACCTCTGTTTTTTTTCAAAAAATTAGATGTGTCCACGTTGCGCTTTGGGGCACTTCCTGTCGCAGGCGCTAGGCCTACCCACACAAGTGAGGGATCATTTTTATCAGGAGACATGGGGGAACACTGGGTGGAAGGAAATTTGTGGCTCCTCTCATATTCCAGAACTTTCTGCCACAGAAATGTGAGGAACATGTGTTTTTTTAGCCAAATGTTGAGGTTTGCAAAGGATTCTGGGTAACAGAACCTGGTCAGAGCCCCACAAGTCACCCCATCTTGGATTCCCCTTGGTCTCTAGTTTTCAAAAATGCACAGGTTCGGTAGGTTTCCCTAGGTGCCGGCTGAGCTGGAGGCCAAAATCTACAGGTAGGCACTTTGCAAAAAACACCTCTGTTTTCTTTCAAAAAATTGGATGTGTCCACGTTGCGCTTTGGGGCATTTCCTGTCGCGGGCGCTAGGCCTACCCACACAAGTGAGATATCATTTTTATCAGGAGACATGGGGGAATGCTGGGTGGAAGGAAATTTGTGGCTCCTCTCAGATTGCAGAACTTTCTGCCACAGAAATGTGAGGAACATGTGTTTTTTTTTGCCAAATTTTGAGGTTTGCAAAGGATTCTGGGTAACAGAACCTGGTCAGAGCCCCACAAGTCACCCCATCTTGGATTCCCCTAGGTCTCTAGTTTTCAAATATGCACAGGTTTGGTAGGTTTCCCTAGGTGCCGGCTTAGCTAGAGGCCAAAATCTACAGGTAGGCACTTTGCGAAAAACACCTCTGTTTTCTTTCAAAAAATTGGATGTGTCCACGTTGCGCTTTGGGGCATTTCCTGTTGCGGGCGCTAGGCCTACCCACACAAGTGAGGGATCATTTTTATCGGGAGACTTGGGGGAACGCTGGGTGTAAGGAAATTTGTGGCTCCTCTCAGATTCCAGAACTTTCTGCCACAGAAATATGAGGAACATGTGCTTTTGTAGCCAAATTTTGAAGTTTGCAAAGGATTCTGGGTAACAGAACCTGGTCAGAGCCCCACAAGTCACCCCATCTTGGATTCCCCTAGGTCTCTAGTTTTAAAAAATGCACAGGTTTGGTAGGTTTCCCTAGCTGCCGGCTGAGCTAGAGGCCAAAATCTACAGATAGGCACTTTGCAAAAAACACCTCTGTTTTCTTTCAAAAAATTGGATGTGTCCACATTGTGCTTTGGGGCATTTCCTGTCACAGGCGCTAGGCCTACCCACACAAGTGAGGTATCATTTTTATCGGGAGACTTGGGGAAACGCTGGGTGGAAGGAAATTTGTGGCTCCTCTCAGATTCCAGAACTTTCTGCCACAGAAATGTGACGAACATGTGTTGTTTTAGCCAAATTTTGAGGTTTGCAAAGGATTCTGGGTAACAGAACCTGGTCAGAGCCCCACAAGTCACCCCATCTTGGATTCCCCTTGGTCTCTAGTTTTCAAAAATGCACAGGTTTGGTAGGTTTCCCTAGGTGCCGGCTGAGCTGGAGGCCAAAATCTACAGGTAGGCACTTTGCAAAAAACACCTCTGTTTTCTTTAAAAAAATTGGATGTGTCCACGTTGCGCTTTGGGTCATTTCCTGTCGCGGGCGCTAGGCCTACCCACACAAGTGAGGTATCATTTTTATCAGGAGACATGGGGGAACGCTGGGTGGAAGGAAATTTGTGGCTCCTCTCAGATTCCAGAACTTTCTGCCACAGAATTGTGACGAACATGTGCTTTTGTAGCCAAATTTTGAGGTTTGGAAAGGATTCTGGGTAACAGAACCTGGTCAGAGCCCCACAAGTCACCCCATCTTGGATTCCCCTAGGTCTCTAGTTTTAAAAAATGCACAGGTTTGGTAGGTTTCCCTAGCTGCCGGCTGAGCTAGAGGCCAAAATCTACAGGTAGGCACTTTGCAAAAAACACCTCTGTTTTCTTTCAAAAAATTGGATGTGTCCACATTGTGCTTTGGGGCATTTCCTGTCGCAGGCGCTAGGCCTACCCACACAAGTGAGGTATCATTTTTATCGGGAGACTTGGGGAAACGCTGGGTGGAAGGAAATTTGTGGCTCCTCTCAGATTCTAGAACTTTCTGCCACAGAATTGTGACGAACATGTGCTTTTGTAGCCAAATTTTGAGGTTTGCAAAGGATTCTGGGTAACAGAACCTGGTCAGAGCCCCACAAGTCACCCCATCTTGGATTCCCCTAGGTCTCTAGTTTTAAAAAATGCACAGGTTTGGTAGGTTTCCCTAGCTGCCGGCTGAGCTAGAGGCCAAAATCTACAGGTAGGCACTTTGCAAAAAACACCTCTGTTTTCTTTCAAAAAATTGGATGTGTCCACATTGTGCTTTGGGGCATTTCCTGTCGCAGGCGCTAGGCCTACCCACACAAGTGAGGTATCATTTTTATCGGGAGACTTGGGGAAACGCTGGGTGGAAGGAAATTTGTGGCTCCTCTCAGATTCCAGAACTTTCTGCCACAGAAATGTGACGAACATGTGTTTTTTTAGCCAAATTTTGAGGTTTGCAAAGGATTCTGGGTAACAGAACCTGGTCAGAGCCCCACAAGTCACCCCATCTTGGATTCCCCTTCGTCTCTAGTTTTCAAAAATGCACAGGTTTGGTAGGTTTCCCTAGGTGCCGGCTGAGCTGGAGGCCAAAATCTACAGGTAGGCACTTTGCAAAAAACACCTCTGTTTTCTTTCAAAAAATTGGATGTGTCCACGTTGGTCTTTGGGGCATTTCCTGTCGCGGGCGCTAGGCCTACCCACACAAATGAGGTATAATTTTTATCAGGAGACATGAGGGAACACTGGGTGGAAGGAAATTTGTGGCTCCTCTCAGATTCCAGAACTTTCTGCCACAGAAATGTGAGGAACATGTGTTTTTTTAGCCAAATTCTGAGGTTTGCATAGGATTCTGGGTAACAGAACCTGGTCAGAGCCCCACAAGTCACCCCATCTTGGATTCCCCTAGGTCTCTAGTTTTCAAAAATGCACAGGTTTGGTAGGTTTCCCTAGCTGCCGGCTGAGCTAGAGGCCAAAATCTACAGGTAGGCACTTTGCAAAAAACACCTCTGTTTTCTTTCAAAAAATTGGATGTGTCCACATTGTGCTTTGGGGCATTTCCTGTCGCAGGCGCTAGGCCTACCCATACAAGTGAGGTATCATTTTTATCGGGAGACTTGGGGAAAAGCTGGGTGGAAGGAAATTTGTGGCTCCTCTCAGATTCTAGAACTTTCTGCACAGAATTGTGACGAACATGTGTTTTTTTAGCCAAATTTTGAGGTTTGCAAAGGATTCTGGGTAACAGAACCTGGTCAGAGCCCCACTAGTCACCCCATCTTGGATTCCCCTTGGTCTCTAGTTTTCAAAAATGCACAGGTTTGGTAGGTTTCCCTAGGTGCCGGCTGAGCTGGAGGCCAAAATCTACAGGTAGGCACTTTGCAAAAAACACCTCTGTTTTCTTTAAAAAAATTGGATGTGTCCACGTTGCGCTTTGGGGCATTTCCTGTCGCGGGCGCTAGGTCTACCCACACAAGTGAGGTATCATTTTTATCAGGAGACATGGGGGAACGCTGGGTGGAAGGAAATTTGTGGCTCCTCTCATATTCCAGAACTTTCTGCCACAGAAATGTGAGGAACATGTGTTTTTTTAGCCAAATTTTGAGGTTTGCAAAGGATTCTGGGTAACAGAACCTGGTCAGAGCCCCACAAGTCACCCCATCTTGGATTCCCCTTGGTCTCTAGTTTTCAAATATGCACAGGTTTGGTAGGTTTCCCTAGGTGCCGGCTGAGCTGGAGGCCAAAATCTACAGGTAGGCACTTTGCGAAAAACACCTCTGTTTTCTTAAAAAAAATTGGATGTGTCCACGTTGCGCTTTGGGGTATTTCCTGTCGCGGGCGCTAGGCCTACCCACACAAGTGAGGGATCATTTTTATCGGGAGACTTGGGGGAACGCTGGGTGTAAGGAAATTTGTGGCTCCTCTCAGATTCCAGAACTTTCTGCCACAGAAATATGAGGAACATGTGTTTTTGTAGCCAAATATTGAGGTTTGCAAAGGATTCTGGGTAACAGAACCTGGTCAGAGCCCCACAAGTCACCCCATCTTGGATTCCCCTAGGTCTCTGGTTTTCATAAATGTACAGGTTTGGTAGGTTTCCCTAGGTGCCGGCTGAGCTAGAGACCAAAATCTACAGGTAGGCACTTTGCAAAAAACACCTCTGTTTTCTTTAAAAATATTGGATGTGTCCACGTTGCGCTTTGGGGCATTTCCTGTCGAGGGCGCTAGGCCTACCCACACAAGTGAGGTATCATTTTTATCAGGAGACATGGGGGAACACTGGGTGGAAGGAAATTTGTGGCTCCTCTCATATTCCAGAACTTTCTGCCACAGAAATGTGAGGAACATGTGTTTTTTTAGACAAATTTTGAGGTTTGCAAAGGATTCTGGGTAACAGAACCTGGTCAGAGCCCCACAAGTCACCCCATCTTGGATTCCCCTACGTCTCTAGTTTTCAAATATGCACAGGTCTGGTATGTTTCCCTAGGTGCCGGCTTAGCTAGAGGCCAAAATCTACAGGTAGGCACTTTGCAAAAAACACCTCTGTTTTCTTTCAAGAAATTGGATGTGTCCACGTTGGTCTTTGGGGCATTTCCTGTCGCGGGCGCTAGGCCTACCCACACAAATGAGGTATCATTTTTATCAGGAGACATGAGGGAACACTGGGTGGAAGGAAATTTGTGGCTCCTCTCAGATTCCAGAACTTTCTGCCACAGAAATGTGAGGAACATGTGTTTTTTTAGCCAAATTCTGAGGTTTGCATAGGATTCTGGGTAACAGAACCTGGTCAGAGCCCCACAAGTCACCCCATCTTGGATTCCCCTAGGTCTCTAGTTTTCAAAAATGCACAGGTTTGGTAGGTTTCCCTAGCTGCCGGCTGAGCTAGAGGCCAAAATCTACAGGTAGGCACTTTGCAAAAAACACCTCTGTTTTCTTTCAAAAAATTGGATGTGTCCACATTGTGCTTTGGGGCATTTCCTGTCGCAGGCGCTAGGCCTACCCATACAAGTGAGGTATCATTTTTATCGGGAGACTTGGGGAAAAGCTGGGTGGAAGGAAATTTGTGGCTCCTCTCAGATTCTAGAACTTTCTGCACAGAATTGTGACGAACATGTGTTTTTTTAGCCAAATTTTGAGGTTTGCAAAGGATTCTGGGTAACAGAACCTGGTCAGAGCCCCACTAGTCACCCCATCTTGGATTCCCCTTGGTCTCTAGTTTTCAAAAATGCACAGGTTTGGTAGGTTTCCCTAGGTGCCGGCTGAGCTGGAGGCCAAAATCTACAGGTAGGCACTTTGCAAAAAACACCTCTGTTTTCTTTAAAAAAATTGGATGTGTCCACGTTGCGCTTTGGGGCATTTCCTGTCGCGGGCGCTAGGTCTACCCACACAAGTGAGGTATCATTTTTATCAGGAGACATGGGGGAACGCTGGGTGGAAGGAAATTTGTGGCTCCTCTCATATTCCAGAACTTTCTGCCACAGAAATGTGAGGAACATGTGTTTTTTTAGCCAAATTTTGAGGTTTGCAAAGGATTCTGGGTAACAGAACCTGGTCAGAGCCCCACAAGTCACCCCATCTTGGATTCCCCTTGGTCTCTAGTTTTCAAATATGCACAGGTTTGGTAGGTTTCCCTAGGTGCCGGCTGAGCTGGAGGCCAAAATCTACAGGTAGGCACTTTGCGAAAAACACCTCTGTTTTCTTTAAAAAAATTGGATGTGTCCACGTTGCGCTTTGGGGTATTTCCTGTCGCGGGCGCTAGGCCTACCCACACAAGTGAGGGATCATTTTTATCGGGAGACTTGGGGGAACGCTGGGTGTAAGGAAATTTGTGGCTCCTCTCAGATTCCAGAACTTTCTGCCACAGAAATATGAGGAACATGTGTTTTTGTAGCCAAATATTGAGGTTTGCAAAGGATTCTGGGTAACAGAACCTGGTCAGAGCCCCACAAGTCACCCCATCTTGGATTCCCCTAGGTCTCTGGTTTTCATAAATGTACAGGTTTGGTAGGTTTCCCTAGGTGCCGGCTGAGCTAGAGACCAAAATCTACAGGTAGGCACTTTGCAAAAAACACCTCTGTTTTCTTTAAAAAAATTGGATGTGTCCACGTTGCGCTTTGGGGCATTTCCTGTCGAGGGCGCTAGGCCTACCCACACAAGTGAGGTATCATTTTTATCAGGAGACATGGGGGAACACTGGGTGGAAGGAAATTTGTGGCTCCTCTCATATTCCAGAACTTTCTGCCACAGAAATGTGAGGAACATGTGTTTTTTTAGCCAAATTTTGAGGTTTGCAAAGGATTCTGGGTAACAGAACCTGGTCAGAGCCCCACAAGTCACCCCATCTTGGATTCCCCTACGTCTCTAGTTTTCAAATATGCACAGGTCTGGTATGTTTCCCTAGGTGCCGGCTTAGCTAGAGGCCAAAATCTACAGGTAGGCACTTTGCAAAAAACACCTCTGTTTTCTTTCAAGAAATTGGATGTGTCCACGTTGGTCTTTGGGGCATTTCCTGTCGCGGGCGCTAGGCCTACCCACAAAAGTGAGGAATCATTTTTATCAGGAGACATGAGGGAACACTGGGTGGAAGGAAATTTGTGGCTCCTCTCAGATTCCAGAACTTTCTGCCACAGAAATGTGAGGAACATGTGTTTTTTTAGCCAAATTTTGAGGTTTGCAAAGGATTCTGGGTAACAGAACCTGGTCAGAGCCCCACAAGTCACCCCATCTTGGATTCCCCTTGGTCTCTAGTTTTCAAAAATGCACAGGTTTGGTAGGTTTCCCTAGGTGCCGGCTTAGCTAGAGACCAAAATCTACAGGTAGGCACTTTGAAAAAAACACCTCTGTTTTCTTTAAAAAAATTGGATGTGTCCATGTTGCGCTTTGGGGCATTTCCTGTCGCGGGCGCTAGGCCTACCCACACAAGTGAGGTATCATTTTTATCGGGAGACTTGGGGGAACGCTGGGTGGAAGGAAATTTGTGGCTCCTCTCAGATTCCAGAACTTTCTGCCACAGAAATGTGAGGAACATGTGTTTTTTTAGCCAAATTCTGAGGTTTGCATAGGATTCTGGGTAACAGAACCTGGTCAGAGCCCCACAAATCACCCCATCTTGGATTCCCCTAGGTCTCTAGTTTTCAAAAATGCACAGGTTTGGTAGGTTCCCCTAGCTGCTGGCTGAGCTAGAGGCCAAAATCTACAGGTAGGCACTTTGCAAAAAACACCTCTGTTTTTTTTCAAAAAAATAGATGTGTCCACGTTGCGCTTTGGGGCATTTCCTGTCGCAGGCGCTAGGCCTACCCACACAAGTGAGGGATCATTTTTATCAGGAGACATGGGGGAACACTGGGTGGAAGGAAATTTGTGGCTCCTCTCATATTCCAGAACTTTCTGCCACAGAAATGTGAGGAACATGTGTTTTTTTAGGCAAATGTTGAGGTTTGCAAAGGATTCTGGGTAACAGAACCTGGTCAGAGCCCCACAAGTCACCCCATCTTGGATTCCCCTAGGTCTCTAGTTTTCAAATATGCACAGGTTTGGTAGGTTTCCCTAGGTGCCGGCTTAGCTAGAGGCCAAAATCTACAGGTAGGCACTTTGCGATAAACACCTCTGTTTTCTTTCAAAAAATTGGATGTGTCCACGTTGCGCTTTGGGGCATTTCCTGTCGCGGGCGCTAGGCCTACCCACACCAGTGAGGGATCATTTTTATCGGGAGACTTGGGGGAACGCTGGGTGTAAGGAAATTTGTGGCTCCTCTCAGATTCCAGAACTTTCTGCCACAGAAATATGAGGAACATGTGCTTTTGTAGCCAAATTTTGAGGTTTGCAAAGGATTCTGGGTAACAGAACCTGGTCAGAGCCCCACAAGTCACCCCATCTTGGATTCCCCTAGGTCTCTAGTTTTAAAAAATGCACAGGTTTGTAGGTTTCCCTAGCTGCCGGCTGAGCTAGAGGCCAAAATCTACAGGTAGGCACTTTGCAAAAAACACCTCTGTTTTCTTTCAAAAAATTGGATGTGTCCACATTGTGCTTTGGGGCATTTCCTGTCGCAGGCGCTAGGCCTACCCACACAAGTGAGGTATCATTTTTATCGGGAGACTTGGGAAAACGCTGGGTGGAAGGAAATTTATGGCTCCTCTCAGATTCCAGAACTTTCTGCCACAGAAATGTGAGGAACATGTGTTTTTTTAGCCAAATGTTGAGGTTTGCAAAGGATTCTGGGTAACAGAACCTGGTCAGAGCCCCACAAGTCACCCCATCTTGGATTCACCTTGGTCTCTAGTTTTCAAAAATGCACAGGTTCGGTAGGTTTCCCTAGGTGCCGGCTGAGCTGGAGGCCAAAATCTACAGGTAGGCACTTTGCAAAAAACACCTCTGTTTTCTTTCAAAAAATTGGATGTGTCCACGTTGCGCTTTGGGGCATTTCCTGTCGCGGGCGCTAGGCCTACCCACACAAGTGAGGTATCATTTTTATCAGGAGACATGGGGGAATGCTGGGTGGAAGGAAATTTGTGGCTCCTCTCAGATTCCATAACTTTCTGCCACAGAAATGTGAGGAACATGTGTTTTTTTAGCCAAATTTTGAGGTTTGGAAAGGATTCTGGGTAACAGAACCTGGTCAGAGCCCCACAAGTCACCCCATCTTGGATTCCCCTAGGTCTCTAGTTTTAAAAAATGCACAGGTTTGGTAGGTTTCCCTAGCTGCCGGCTGAGCTAGAGGCCAAAATCTACAGGTAGGCACTTTGCAAAAAACACCTCTGTTTTCTTTCAAAAAATTGGATGTGTCCACATTGTGCTTTGGGGCATTTCCTGTCGCAGGCGCTAGGCCTACCCACACAAGTGAGGTATCATTTTTATCGGGAGACTTGGGGAAACGCTGGGTGGAAGGAAATTTGTGGCTCCTCTCAGATTCTAGAACTTTCTGCCACAGAATTGTGACGAACATGTGCTTTTGTAGCCAAATTTTGAGGTTTGCAAAGGATTCTGGGTAACAGAACCTGGTCAGAGCCCCACAAGTCACCCCATCTTGGATTCCCCTAGGTCTCTAGTTTTAAAAAATGCACAGGTTTGGTAGGTTTCCCTAGCTGCCGGCTGAGCTAGAGGCCAAAATCTACAGGTAGGCACTTTGCAAAAAACACCTCTGTTTTCTTTCAAAAAATTGGATGTGTCCACATTGTGCTTTGGGGCATTTCCTGTCGCAGGCGCTAGGCCTACCCACACAAGTGAGGTATCATTTTTATCGGGAGACTTGGGGAAACGCTGGGTGGAAGGAAATTTGTGGCTCCTCTCAGATTCCAGAACTTTCTGCCACAGAAATGTGACGAACATGTGTTTTTTTAGCCAAATTTTGAGGTTTGCAAAGGATTCTGGGTAACAGAACCTGGTCAGAGCCCCACAAGTCACCCCATCTTGGATTCCCCTTCGTCTCTAGTTTTCAAAAATGCACAGGTTTGGTAGGTTTCCCTAGGTGCCGGCTGAGCTGGAGGCCAAAATCTACAGGTAGGCACTTTGCAAAAAACACCTCTGTTTTCTTTCAAAAAATTGGATGTGTCCACGTTGGTCTTTGGGGCATTTCCTGTCGCGGGCGCTAGGCCTACCCACACAAATGAGGTATCATTTTTATCAGGAGACATGAGGGAACACTGGGTGGAAGGAAATTTGTGGCTCCTCTCAGATTCCAGAACTTTCTGCCACAGAAATGTGAGGAACATGTGTTTTTTTAGCCAAATTCTGAGGTTTGCATAGGATTCTGGGTAACAGAACCTGGTCAGAGCCCCACAAGTCACCCCATCTTGGATTCCCCTAGGTCTCTAGTTTTCAAAAATGCACAGGTTTGGTAGGTTTCCCTAGCTGCCGGCTGAGCTAGAGGCCAAAATCTACAGGTAGGCACTTTGCAAAAAACACCTCTGTTTTCTTTCAAAAAATTGGATGTGTCCACATTGTGCTTTGGGGCATTTCCTGTCGCAGGCGCTAGGCCTACCCATACAAGTGAGGTATCATTTTTATCGGGAGACTTGGGGAAAAGCTGGGTGGAAGGAAATTTGTGGCTCCTCTCAGATTCTAGAACTTTCTGCACAGAATTGTGACGAACATGTGTTTTTTTTAGCCAAATTTTGAGGTTTGCAAAGGATTCTGGGTAACAGAACCTGGTCAGAGCCCCACTAGTCACCCCATCTTGGATTCCCCTTGGTCTCTAGTTTTCAAAAATGCACAGGTTTGGTAGGTTTCCCTAGGTGCCGGCTGAGCTGGAGGCCAAAATCTACAGGTAGGCACTTTGCAAAAAACACCTCTGTTTTCTTTAAAAAAATTGGATGTGTCCACGTTGCGCTTTGGGGCATTTCCTGTCGCGGGCGCTAGGTCTACCCACACAAGTGAGGTATCATTTTTATCAGGAGACATGGGGGAACGCTGGGTGGAAGGAAATTTGTGGCTCCTCTCAGATTCCAGAACTTTCTGCCACAGAAATATGAGGAACATGTGTTTTTGTATCCAAATATTGAGGTTTGCAAAGGATTCTGGGTAACAGAACCTGGTCAGAGCCCCACAAGTCACCCCATCTTGGATTCCCCTAGGTCTCTGGTTTTCATAAATGTACAGGTTTGGTAGGTTTCCCTAGGTGCCGGCTGAGCTAGAGACCAAAATCTACAGGTAGGCACTTTGCAAAAAACACCTCTGTTTTCTTTAAAAAAATTGGATGTGTCCATGTTGCGCTTTGGGGCATTTCCTGTCGCGGGCGCTAGGCCTACCCACACAAGTGAGGTATAATTTTTATCGGGAGACTTGGGGGAACGCTGGGTGGAAGGAAATTTGTGGCTCCTCTCAGATTCCAGAACTTTCTGCCACAGAAATGTGAGGAACATGTGTTTTTTTAACCAAATTCTGAGGTTTGCATAGGATTCTGGGTAACAGAACCTGGTCAGAGCCCCACAAGTCACCCCATCTTGGATTCCCCTAGGTCTCTAGTTTTCAAAAATGCACAGGTTTGGTAGGTTTCCCTAGCTGCGGGCTGAGCTAGAGGCCAAAATCTACATGTAGGCACTTTGCAAAAAACACCTCTGTTTTCTTTAAAAAAATTGGATGTGTTCACATTGTGCTTTGGGGCATTTCCTGTCGCAGGCGCTAGGCCTACCCATACAAGTGAGGTATCATTTTTATCGGGAGACTTGGGGAAACGCTGTGTGGAAGGAAATTTGTGGCTCCTCTCAGATTCTAGAACTTTCTGCCACAGAATTGTGACGAACATGTTTTTTTGTAGCCAAATTTTGAGGTTTGCAAAGGATTCTGGGTAACAGAACCTGGTCAGAGCCCCACAAGTCACCCCATCTTGGATTCCCCTTGGTCTCTGGTTTTCAAAAATGCACAGGTTTGGTAGGTTTCCCTAGGTGCCGGCTGAGCTAGAGAACAAAATCTACAGGTAGGCACTTTGCAAAAAACACCTCTGTTTTCTTTAAAAAAATTGGATGTGTCCATGTTGCGCTTTGGGGCATTTCCTGTAGCGGGCGCTAGGCCTACCCACACAAGTGAGGTATAATTTTTATCGGGAGACTTGGGGGAACGCTGGGTGGAAGGAAATTTGTGGCTCCTCTCAGATTTCAGAACTTTCTGCCACAGAAATGTGAGGAACATGTGTTTTTTTAGCCAAATTCTGAGGTTTGCATAGGATTCTGGGTAACAGAACCAGGTCAGAGCCCCACAAGTCACCCCATCTTGGATTCCCCTAGGTCTCTAGTTTTCAAAAATGCACAGGTTTGGTAGGTTTCCCTAGGTGCCGGCTGAGCTGGAGGCCAAAATCTACAGGTAGGCACTTTGCAAAAAACACCTCTGTTTTCTTAAAAAAAATTGGATGTGTCCACGTTGCGCTTTGGGGCATTTCCTGTCGCGGGCGCTAGGCCTACCCACACAAGTGAGGTATCATTTTTATCAGGAGACATGAGGGAACGCTGGGTGGAAGGAAATTTGTGGCTCCTCTCAGATTCCAGAACTTTCTGCCAGAGAAATGTGAGGAACATGTGTTTTTTTAGCCAAATTTTGAGGTTTGCAAAGGATTCTGGGTAACAGAACCTGGTCAGAGCCCCACAAGTCAACCCATCTTGGATTCCCCTTGGTCTCTAGTTTTCAAAATGCACAGGTTTGGTAGGTTTCCCTAGGTGCCGGCTGAGCTGGAGGCCAAAATCTACAGGTAGGCACTTTGCAAAAAACACCTCTGTTTTCTTTCAAAAAATTGGATGTGTCCACGTTGCGCTTTGGGGCATTTCCTGTCGCGGGCGCTAGACCTACCCACACAAGTGAGGTATCATTTTTATCAGGAGACATGGGGGAACACTGGGTGGAAGGACATTTGTGGCTCCTCTCATATTCCAGAACTTTCTGCCACAGAAATGTGAGGAACATGTGTTTTTTTAGCCAAATTTTGAGGTTTGCAAAGGATTCTGGGTAACAGAACCTGGTCAGAGCCCCACAAGTCACCCCATCTTGGATTCCCCTAGGTCTCTAGTTTTCAAATATGCACAGGTTTGGTAGGTTTCCCTAGGTGCCGGCATAGCTAGAGGCCAAAATCTACAGGTAGGCACTTTGCGATAAACACCTCTGTTTTCTTTCAAAAAATTGGATGTGTCCACGTTGCGCTTTGGGGCATTTCCTGTCGCGGGCGCTAGGCCTACCAACAGAAGTGAGGGATCATTTTTATCGGGAGACTTGGGGGAACGCTGGGTGTAAGGAAATTTGTGGCTCCTCTCAGATTCCAGAACTTTCTGCCACAGAAATATGAGGAACATGTGTTTTTGTAGCCAAATTTTGAGGTTTGCAAAGGATTCTGGGTAACAGAACCTTGTCAGAGCCCCACAAGTCACCCCATCTTGGATTCCCCCAGGTCTCTAGTTTTAAAAAATGCACAGGTTTTGTAGGTTTCCCTAGCTGCCGGCTGAGCTAGAGGCCAAAATCTACAGGTAGGCACTTTGCAAAAAACACCTCTGTTTTCTTTCAAAAAATTGGATGTGTCCACATTGTGCTTTGGGGCATTTCCTGTCGCAGGCGCTAGGCCTACCCATACAAGTGAGGTATCATTTTTATCGGGAGACTTGGGGAAACGCTGGGTGGAAGGAAATTTGTGGCTCCTCTCAGATTCTAGAATTTTCTGCCACAGAATTGTGACGAACATGTGTTTTTGTAGCCAAATTTTGAGGTTTGCAAAGGATTCTGGGTAACAGAACCTGGTCAGAGCCCCACAAGTCACCCCATCTTGGATTCCCCTTGGTCTCTAGTTTTCAAAAATGCACAGGTTTGGTAGGTTTCCCTAGGTGCCGGCTGAGCTAGAGACCAAAATCTACAGGTAGGCACTTTGCAAAAAACACCTCTGTTTTCTTTAAAAAAATTGGATGTGTCCATGTTGCGCTTTGGGGCATTTCCTGTCGCGGGCGCTAGGCCTACCCACACAAGTGAGGTATAATTTTTATCGGGAGACTTGGGGGAACGCTGGGTGGAAGGAAATTTGTGGCTCCTCTCAGATTCCAGAACTTTCTGCCACAGAAATGTGAGGAACATGTGTTTTTTTAGCCAAATTCTGAGGTTTGCATAGGATTCTGGGTAACAGAACCTGGTCAGAGCCCCACAAATCACCCCATCTTGGATTCCCCTAGGTCTCTAGTTTTCAAAAATGCACAGGTTTGGTAGGTTCCCCTAGCTGCTGGCTGAGCTAGAGGCCAAAATCTACAGGTAGGCACTTTGCAAAAAACACCTCTGTTTTTTTTCAAAAAATTAGATGTGTCCACGTTGCGCTTTGGGGCACTTCCTGTCGCAGGCGCTAGGCCTACCCACACAAGTGAGGGATCATTTTTATCAGGAGACATGGGGGAACACTGGGTGGAAGGAAATTTGTGGCTCCTCTCATATTCCAGAACTTTCTGCCACAGAAATGTGAGGAACATGTGTTTTTTTAGCCAAATGTTGAGGTTTGCAAAGGATTCTGGGTAACAGAACCTGGTCAGAGCCCCACAAGTCACCCCATCTTGGATTCCCCTTGGTCTCTAGTTTTCAAAAATGCACAGGTTCGGTAGTTTTCCCTAGGTGCCGGCTGAGCTGGAGGCCAAAATCTACAGATAGGCACTTTGCAAAAAACACCTCTGTTTTCTTTCAAAAAATTGGATGTGTCCACGTTGCGCTTTGGGGCATTTCCTGTCGCGGGCGCTAGGCCTACCCACACAAGTGAGATATCATTTTTATCAGGAGACATGGGGGAATGCTGGGTGGAAGGAAATTTGTGGCTCCTCTCAGATTGCAGAACTTTCTGCCACAGAAATGTGAGGAACATGTGTTTTTTTTTGCCAAATTTTGAGGTTTGCAAAGGATTCTGGGTAACAGAACCTGGTCAGAGCCCCACAAGTCACCCCATCTTGGATTCCCCTAGGTCTCTAGTTTTCAAATATGCACAGGTTTGGTAGGTTTCCCTAGGTGCCGGCTTAGCTAGAGGCCAAAATCTACAGGTAGGCACTTTGCGAAAAACACCTCTGTTTTCTTTCAAAAAATTGGATGTGTCCACGTTGCGCTTTGGGGCATTTCCTGTCGCGGGCGCTAGGCCTACCCACACAAGTGAGGGATCATTTTTATCGGGAGACTTGGGGGAACGCTGGGTGTAAGGAAATTTGTGGCTCCTCTCAGATTCCAGAACTTTCTGCCACAGAAATATGAGGAACATGTGCTTTTGTAGCCAAATTTTGAAGTTTGCAAAGGATTCTGGGTAACAGAACCTGGTCAGAGCCCCACAAGTCACCCCATCTTGGATTCCCCTAGGTCTCTAGTTTTAAAAAATGCACAGGTTTGGTAGGTTTCCCTAGCTGCCGGCTGAGCTAGAGGCCAAAATCTACAGATAGGCACTTTGCAAAAAACACCTCTGTTTTCTTTCAAAAAATTGGATGTGTCCACATTGTGCTTTGGGGCATTTCCTGTCGCAGGCGCTAGGCCTACCCACACAAGTGAGGTATCATTTTTATCGGGAGACTTGGGGAAACGCTGGGTGGAAGGAAATTTGTGGCTCCTCTCAGATTCCAGAACTTTCTGCCACAGAAATGTGAGGAACATGTGTTTTTTTAGCCAAATTCTGAGGTTTGCATAGGATTCTGGGTAACAGAACCTGGTCAGAGTCCCACAAATCACCCCATCTTGGATTCCCCTAGGTCTCTAGTTTTCAAAAATGCACAGGTTTGGTAGGTTCCCCTAGCTGCTGGCTGAGCTAGAGGCCAAAATCTACAGGTAGGCACTTTGCAAAAAACACCTCTGTTTTTTTTCAAAAAATTAGATGTGTCCACGTTGCGCTTTGGGGCACTTCCTGTCGCAGGCGCTAGGCCTACCCACACAAGTGAGGGATCATTTTTATCAGGAGACATGGGGGAACACTGGGTGGAAGGAAATTTGTGGCTCCTCTCATATTCCAGAACTTTCTGCCACAGAAATGTGAGGAACATGTGTTTTTTTAGCCAAATGTTGAGGTTTGCAAAGGATTCTGGGTAACAGAACCTGGTCAGAGCCCCACAAGTCACCCCATCTTGGATTCCCCTTGGTCTCTAGTTTTCAAAAATGCACAGGTTCGGTAGGTTTCCCTAGGTGCCGGCTGAGCTGGAGGCCAAAATCTACAGGTAGGCACTTTGCAAAAAACACCTCTGTTTTCTTTCAAAAAATTGGATGTGTCCACGTTGCGCTTTGGGGCATTTCCTGTCGCGGGCGCTAGGCCTACCCACACAAGTGAGATATCATTTTTATCAGGAGACATGGGGGAATGCTGGGTGGAAGGAAATTTGTGGCTCCTCTCAGATTGCAGAACTTTCTGCCACAGAAATGTGAGGAACATGTGTTTTTTTTTGCCAAATTTTGAGGTTTGCAAAGGATTCTGGGTAACAGAACCTGGTCAGAGCCCCACAAGTCACCCCATCTTGGATTCCCCTAGGTCTCTAGTTTTCAAATATGCACAGGTTTGGTAGGTTTCCCTAGGTGCCGGCTTAGCTAGAGGCCAAAATCTACAGGTAGGCACTTTGCGAAAAACACCTCTGTTTTCTTTCAAAAAATTGGATGTGTCCACGTTGCGCTTTGGGGCATTTCCTGTTGCGGGCGCTAGGCCTACCCACACAAGTGAGGGATCATTTTTATCGGGAGACTTGGGGGAACGCTGGGTGTAAGGAAATTTGTGGCTCCTCTCAGATTCCAGAACTTTCTGCCACAGAAATATGAGGAACATGTGCTTTTGTAGCCAAATTTTGAAGTTTGCAAAGGATTCTGGGTAACAGAACCTGGTCAGAGCCCCACAAGTCACCCCATCTTGGATTCCCCTAGGTCTCTAGTTTTAAAAAATGCACAGGTTTGGTAGGTTTCCCTAGCTGCCGGCTGAGCTAGAGGCCAAAATCTACAGATAGGCACTTTGCAAAAAACACCTCTGTTTTCTTTCAAAAAATTGGATGTGTCCACATTGTGCTTTGGGGCATTTCCTGTCACAGGCGCTAGGCCTACCCACACAAGTGAGGTATCATTTTTATCGGGAGACTTGGGGAAACGCTGGGTGGAAGGAAATTTGTGGCTCCTCTCAGATTCCAGAACTTTCTGCCACAGAAATGTGACGAACATGTGTTGTTTTAGCCAAATTTTGAGGTTTGCAAAGGATTCTGGGTAACAGAACCTGGTCAGAGCCCCACAAGTCACCCCATCTTGGATTCCCCTTGGTCTCTAGTTTTCAAAAATGCACAGGTTTGGTAGGTTTCCCTAGGTGCCGGCTGAGCTGGAGGCCAAAATCTACAGGTAGGCACTTTGCAAAAAACACCTCTGTTTTCTTTAAAAAAATTGGATGTGTCCACGTTGCGCTTTGGGTCATTTCCTGTCGCGGGCGCTAGGCCTACCCACACAAGTGAGGTATCATTTTTATCAGGAGACATGGGGGAACGCTGGGTGGAAGGAAATTTGTGGCTCCTCTCAGATTCCAGAACTTTCTGCCACAGAATTGTGACGAACATGTGCTTTTGTAGCCAAATTTTGAGGTTTGGAAAGGATTCTGGGTAACAGAACCTGGTCAGAGCCCCACAAGTCACCCCATCTTGGATTCCCCTAGGTCTCTAGTTTTAAAAAATGCACAGGTTTGGTAGGTTTCCCTAGCTGCCGGCTGAGCTAGAGGCCAAAATCTACAGGTAGGCACTTTGCAAAAAACACCTCTGTTTTCTTTCAAAAAATTGGATGTGTCCACATTGTGCTTTGGGGCATTTCCTGTCGCAGGCGCTAGGCCTACCCACACAAGTGAGGTATCATTTTTATCGGGAGACTTGGGGAAACGCTGGGTGGAAGGAAATTTGTGGCTCCTCTCAGATTCTAGAACTTTCTGCCACAGAATTGTGACGAACATGTGCTTTTGTAGCCAAATTTTGAGGTTTGCAAAGGATTCTGGGTAACAGAACCTGGTCAGAGCCCCACAAGTCACCCCATCTTGGATTCCCCTAGGTCTCTAGTTTTAAAAAATGCACAGGTTTGGTAGGTTTCCCTAGCTGCCGGCTGAGCTAGAGGCCAAAATCTACAGGTAGGCACTTTGCAAAAAACACCTCTGTTTTCTTTCAAAAATTGGATGTGTCCACATTGTGCTTTGGGGCATTTCCTGTCGCAGGCGCTAGGCCTACCCACACAAGTGAGGTATCATTTTTATCGTGAGACTTGGGGAAACGCTGGGTGGAAGGAAATTTGTGGCTCCTCTCAGATTCCAGAACTTTCTGCCACAGAAATGTGACGAACATGTGTTTTTTTAGCCAAATTTTGAGGTTTGCAAAGGATTCTGGGTAACAGAACCTGGTCAGAGCCC
The DNA here is from genome assembly GCF_031143425.1 of Pleurodeles waltl. Classification (NCBI taxonomy): domain Eukaryota; kingdom Metazoa; phylum Chordata; class Amphibia; order Caudata; family Salamandridae; genus Pleurodeles; species Pleurodeles waltl. The sequence continues at coordinate 9,129 of NW_027150399.1, read as the reverse complement.
CACAAGTCACCCCATCTTGGATTCCCCTTCGTCTCTAGTTTTCAAAAATGCACAGGTTTGGTAGGTTTCCCTAGGTGCCGGCTGAGCTGGAGGCCAAAATCTACAGGTAGGCACTTTGCAAAAAACACCTCTGTTTTCTTTCAAAAAATTGGATGTGTCCACGTTGGACTTTGGGGCATTTCCTGTCGCGGGCGCTAGGCCTACCCACACAAATGAGGTATCATTTTTATCAGGAGACATGAGGGAACACTGGGTGGAAGGAAATTTGTGGCTCCTCTCAGATTCCAGAACTTTCTGCCACAGAAATGTGAGGAACATGTGTTTTTTTAGCCAAATTCTGAGGTTTGCATAGGATTCTGGGTAACAGAACCTGGTCAGAGCCCCACAAGTCACCCCATCTTGGATTCCCCTAGGTCTCTAGTTTTCAAAAATGCACAGGTTTGGTAGGTTTCCCTAGCTGCCGGCTGAGCTAGAGGCCAAAATCTACAGGTAGGCACTTTGCAAAAAACACCTCTGTTTTCTTTCAAAAAATTGGATGTGTCCACATTGTGCTTTGGGGCATTTCCTGTCGCAGGCGCTAGGCCTACCCATACAAGTGAGGTATCATTTTTATCGGGAGACTTGGGGAAAAGCTGGGTGGAAGGAAATTTGTGGCTCCTCTCAGATTCTAGAACTTTCTGCACAGAATTGTGACGAACATGTGTTTTTTTAGCCAAATTTTGAGGTTTGCAAAGGATTCTGGGTAACAGAACCTGGTCAGAGCCCCACTAGTCACCCCATCTTGGATTCCCCTTGGTCTCTAGTTTTCAAAAATGCACAGGTTTGGTAGGTTTCCCTAGGTGCCGGCTGAGCTGGAGGCCAAAATCTACAGGTAGGCACTTTGCAAAAAACACCTCTGTTTTCTTTAAAAAAATTGGATGTGTCCACGTTGCGCTTTGGGGCATTTCCTGTCGCGGGCGCTAGGTCTACCCACACAAGTGAGGTATCATTTTTATCAGGAGACATGGGGGAACGCTGGGTGGAAGGAAATTTGTGGCTCCTCTCATATTCCAGAACTTTCTGCCACAGAAATGTGAGGAACATGTGTTTTTTTAGCCAAATTTTGAGGTTTGCAAAGGATTCTGGGTAACAGAACCTGGTCAGAGCCCCACAAGTCACCCCATCTTGGATTCCCCTTGGTCTCTAGTTTTCAAATATGCACAGGTTTGGTAGGTTTCCCTAGGTGCCGGCTGAGCTGGAGGCCAAAATCTACAGGTAGGCACTTTGCGAAAAACACCTCTGTTTTCTTAAAAAAAATTGGATGTGTCCACGTTGCGCTTTGGGGTATTTCCTGTCGCGGGCGCTAGGCCTACCCACACAAGTGAGGGATCATTTTTATCGGGAGACTTGGGGGAACGCTGGGTGTAAGGAAATTTGTGGCTCCTCTCAGATTCCAGAACTTTCTGCCACAGAAATATGAGGAACATGTGTTTTTGTAGCCAAATATTGAGGTTTGCAAAGGATTCTGGGTAACAGAACCTGGTCAGAGCCCCACAAGTCACCCCATCTTGGATTCCCCTAGGTCTCTGGTTTTCATAAATGTACAGGTTTGGTAGGTTTCCCTAGGTGCCGGCTGAGCTAGAGACCAAAATCTACAGGTAGGCACTTTGCAAAAAACACCTCTGTTTTCTTTAAAAATATTGGATGTGTCCACGTTGCGCTTTGGGGCATTTCCTGTCGAGGGCGCTAGGCCTACCCACACAAGTGAGGTATCATTTTTATCAGGAGACATGGGGGAACACTGGGTGGAAGGAAATTTGTGGCTCCTCTCATATTCCAGAACTTTCTGCCACAGAAATGTGAGGAACATGTGTTTTTTTAGACAAATTTTGAGGTTTGCAAAGGATTCTGGGTAACAGAACCTGGTCAGAGCCCCACAAGTCACCCCATCTTGGATTCCCCTACGTCTCTAGTTTTCAAATATGCACAGGTCTGGTATGTTTCCCTAGGTGCCGGCTTAGCTAGAGGCCAAAATCTACAGGTAGGCACTTTGCAAAAAACACCTCTGTTTTCTTTCAAGAAATTGGATGTGTCCACGTTGGTCTTTGGGGCATTTCCTGTCGCGGGCGCTAGGCCTACCCACACAAATGAGGTATCATTTTTATCAGGAGACATGAGGGAACACTGGGTGGAAGGAAATTTGTGGCTCCTCTCAGATTCCAGAACTTTCTGCCACAGAAATGTGAGGAACATGTGTTTTTTTAGCCAAATTCTGAGGTTTGCATAGGATTCTGGGTAACAGAACCTGGTCAGAGCCCCACAAGTCACCCCATCTTGGATTCCCCTAGGTCTCTAGTTTTCAAAAATGCACAGGTTTGGTAGGTTTCCCTAGCTGCCGGCTGAGCTAGAGGCCAAAATCTACAGGTAGGCACTTTGCAAAAAACACCTCTGTTTTCTTTCAAAAAATTGGATGTGTCCACATTGTGCTTTGGGGCATTTCCTGTCGCAGGCGCTAGGCCTACCCATACAAGTGAGGTATCATTTTTATCGGGAGACTTGGGGAAAAGCTGGGTGGAAGGAAATTTGTGGCTCCTCTCAGATTCTAGAACTTTCTGCACAGAATTGTGACGAACATGTGTTTTTTTAGCCAAATTTTGAGGTTTGCAAAGGATTCTGGGTAACAGAACCTGGTCAGAGCCCCACTAGTCACCCCATCTTGGATTCCCCTTGGTCTCTAGTTTTCAAAAATGCACAGGTTTGGTAGGTTTCCCTAGGTGCCGGCTGAGCTGGAGGCCAAAATCTACAGGTAGGCACTTTGCAAAAAACACCTCTGTTTTCTTTAAAAAAATTGGATGTGTCCACGTTGCGCTTTGGGGCATTTCCTGTCGCGGGCGCTAGGTCTACCCACACAAGTGAGGTATCATTTTTATCAGGAGACATGGGGGAACGCTGGGTGGAAGGAAATTTGTGGCTCCTCTCATATTCCAGAACTTTCTGCCACAGAAATGTGAGGAACATGTGTTTTTTTAGCCAAATTTTGAGGTTTGCAAAGGATTCTGGGTAACAGAACCTGGTCAGAGCCCCACAAGTCACCCCATCTTGGATTCCCCTTGGTCTCTAGTTTTCAAATATGCACAGGTTTGGTAGGTTTCCCTAGGTGCCGGCTGAGCTGGAGGCCAAAATCTACAGGTAGGCACTTTGCGAAAAACACCTCTGTTTTCTTTAAAAAAATTGGATGTGTCCACGTTGCGCTTTGGGGTATTTCCTGTCGCGGGCGCTAGGCCTACCCACACAAGTGAGGGATCATTTTTATCGGGAGACTTGGGGGAACGCTGGGTGTAAGGAAATTTGTGGCTCCTCTCAGATTCCAGAACTTTCTGCCACAGAAATATGAGGAACATGTGTTTTTGTAGCCAAATATTGAGGTTTGCAAAGGATTCTGGGTAACAGAACCTGGTCAGAGCCCCACAAGTCACCCCATCTTGGATTCCCCTAGGTCTCTGGTTTTCATAAATGTACAGGTTTGGTAGGTTTCCCTAGGTGCCGGCTGAGCTAGAGACCAAAATCTACAGGTAGGCACTTTGCAAAAAACACCTCTGTTTTCTTTAAAAAAATTGGATGTGTCCACGTTGCGCTTTGGGGCATTTCCTGTCGAGGGCGCTAGGCCTACCCACACAAGTGAGGTATCATTTTTATCAGGAGACATGGGGGAACACTGGGTGGAAGGAAATTTGTGGCTCCTCTCATATTCCAGAACTTTCTGCCACAGAAATGTGAGGAACATGTGTTTTTTTAGCCAAATTTTGAGGTTTGCAAAGGATTCTGGGTAACAGAACCTGGTCAGAGCCCCACAAGTCACCCCATCTTGGATTCCCCTACGTCTCTAGTTTTCAAATATGCACAGGTCTGGTATGTTTCCCTAGGTGCCGGCTTAGCTAGAGGCCAAAATCTACAGGTAGGCACTTTGCAAAAAACACCTCTGTTTTCTTTCAAGAAATTGGATGTGTCCACGTTGGTCTTTGGGGCATTTCCTGTCGCGGGCGCTAGGCCTACCCACAAAAGTGAGGAATCATTTTTATCAGGAGACATGAGGGAACACTGGGTGGAAGGAAATTTGTGGCTCCTCTCAGATTCCAGAACTTTCTGCCACAGAAATGTGAGGAACATGTGTTTTTTTAGCCAAATTTTGAGGTTTGCAAAGGATTCTGGGTAACAGAACCTGGTCAGAGCCCCACAAGTCACCCCATCTTGGATTCCCCTTGGTCTCTAGTTTTCAAAAATGCACAGGTTTGGTAGGTTTCCCTAGGTGCCGGCTTAGCTAGAGACCAAAATCTACAGGTAGGCACTTTGAAAAAAACACCTCTGTTTTCTTTAAAAAAATTGGATGTGTCCATGTTGCGCTTTGGGGCATTTCCTGTCGCGGGCGCTAGGCCTACCCACACAAGTGAGGTATCATTTTTATCGGGAGACTTGGGGGAACGCTGGGTGGAAGGAAATTTGTGGCTCCTCTCAGATTCCAGAACTTTCTGCCACAGAAATGTGAGGAACATGTGTTTTTTTAGCCAAATTCTGAGGTTTGCATAGGATTCTGGGTAACAGAACCTGGTCAGAGCCCCACAAATCACCCCATCTTGGATTCCCCTAGGTCTCTAGTTTTCAAAAATGCACAGGTTTGGTAGGTTCCCCTAGCTGCTGGCTGAGCTAGAGGCCAAAATCTACAGGTAGGCACTTTGCAAAAAACACCTCTGTTTTTTTTCAAAAAAATAGATGTGTCCACGTTGCGCTTTGGGGCATTTCCTGTCGCAGGCGCTAGGCCTACCCACACAAGTGAGGGGATCATTTTTATCAGGAGACATGGGGGAACACTGGGTGGAAGGAAATTTGTGGCTCCTCTCATATTCCAGAACTTTCTGCCACAGAAATGTGAGGAACATGTGTTTTTTTTAGGCAAATGTTGAGGTTTGCAAGGATTCTGGGTAACAGAACCTGGTCAGAGCCCCACAAGTCACCCATCTTGGATTCCCCTAGGTCTCTAGTTTTCAAATATGCACAGGTTTGGTAGGTTTCCCTAGGTGCCGGCTTAGCTAGAGGCCAAAATCTACAGGTAGGCACTTTGCGATAAACACCTCTGTTTTCTTTCAAAAAATTGGATGTGTCCACGTTGCGCTTTGGGGCATTTCCTGTCGCGGGCGCTAGGCCTACCCATACAAGTGAGGGATCATTTTTATCGGGAGACTTGGGGGAACGCTGGGTGTAAGGAAATTTTGTGGCTCCTCTCAGATTCCAGAACTTTCTGCCACAGAAATATGAGGAACATGTGCTTTTGTAGCCAAATTTTGAGGTTTGCAAAGGATTCTGGGTAACAGAACCTGGTCAGAGCCCCACAAGTCACCCCATCTTGGATTCCCCTAGGTCTCTAGTTTTAAAAAATGCACAGGTTTGTAGGTTTCCCTAGCTGCCGGCTGAGCTAGAGGCCAAAATCTACAGGTAGGCACTTTGCAAAAAACACCTCTGTTTTCTTTCAAAAAATTGGATGTGTCCACATTGTGCTTTGGGGCATTTCCTGTCGCAGGCGCTAGGCCTACCCACACAAGTGAGGTATCATTTTTATCGGGAGACTTGGGAAAACGCTGGGTGGAAGGAAATTTATGGCTCCTCTCAGATTCCAGAACTTTCTGCCACAGAAATGTGAGGAACATGTGTTTTTTTAGCCAAATGTTGAGGTTTGCAAAGGATTCTGGGTAACAGAACCTGGTCAGAGCCCCACAAGTCACCCCATCTTGGATTCACCTTGGTCTCTAGTTTTCAAAAATGCACAGGTTCGGTAGGTTTCCCTAGGTGCCGGCTGAGCTGGAGGCCAAAATCTACAGGTAGGCACTTTGCAAAAAACACCTCTGTTTTCTTTCAAAAAATTGGATGTGTCCACGTTGCGCTTTGGGCATTTCCTGTCGCGGGCGCTAGGCCTACCCACACAAGTGAGGTATCATTTTTATCAGGAGACATGGGGGAATGCTGGGTGGAAGGAAATTTGTGGCTCCTCTCAGATTCCATAACTTTCTGCCACAGAAATGTGAGGAACATGTGTTTTTTTAGCCAAATTTTGAGGTTTGGAAAGGATTCTGGGTAACAGAACCTGGTCAGAGCCCCACAAGTCACCCCATCTTGGATTCCCCTAGGTCTCTAGTTTTAAAAAATGCACAGGTTTGGTAGGTTTCCCTAGCTGCCGGCTGAGCTAGAGGCCAAAATCTACAGGTAGGCACTTTGCAAAAAACACCTCTGTTTTCTTTCAAAAATTGGATGTGTCCACATTGTGCTTTGGGGCATTTCCTGTCGCAGGCGCTAGGCCTACCCACACAAGTGAGGTATCATTTTTATCGGGAGACTTGGGGAAACGCTGGGTGGAAGGAAATTTGTGGCTCCTCTCAGATTCTAGAACTTTCTGCCACAGAATTGTGACGAACATGTGCTTTTGTAGCCAAATTTTGAGGTTTGCAAAGGATTCTGGGTAACAGAACCTGGTCAGAGCCCCACAAGTCACCCCATCTTGGATTCCCCCTAGGTCTCTAGTTTTAAAAATGCACAGGTTTGGTAGGTTTCCCTAGCTGCCGGCTGAGCTAGAGGCCAAAATCTACAGGTAGGCACTTTGCAAAAACACCTCTGTTTTCTTTCAAAAAATTGGATGTGTCCACATTGTGCTTTGGGGCATTTCCTGTCGCAGGCGCTAGGCCTACCCACACAAGTGAGGTATCATTTTTATCGGGAGACTTGGGGAAACGCTGGGTGGAAGGAAATTTGTGGCTCCTCTCAGATTCCAGAACTTTCTGCCACAGAAATGTGACGAACATGTGTTTTTTTAGCCAAATTTTGAGGTTTGCAAAGGATTCTGGGTAACAGAACCTGGTCAGAGCCCCACAAGTCACCCCATCTTGGATTCCCCTTCGTCTCTAGTTTTCAAAAATGCACAGGTTTGGTAGGTTTCCCTAGGTGCCGGCTGAGCTGGAGGCCAAAATCTACAGGTAGGCACTTTGCAAAAAACACCTCTGTTTTCTTTCAAAAAATTGGATGTGTCCACGTTGGTCTTTGGGGCATTTCCTGTCGCGGGCGCTAGGCCTACCCACACAAATGAGGTATCATTTTTATCAGGAGACATGAGGGAACACTGGGTGGAAGGAAATTTGTGGCTCCTCTCAGATTCCAGAACTTTCTGCCACAGAAATGTGAGGAACATGTGTTTTTTTAGCCAAATTCTGAGGTTTGCATAGGATTCTGGGTAACAGAACCTGGTCAGAGCCCCACAAGTCACCCCATCTTGGATTCCCCTAGGTCTCTAGTTTTCAAAAATGCACAGGTTTGGTAGGTTTCCCTAGCTGCCGGCTGAGCTAGAGGCCAAAATCTACAGGTAGGCACTTTGCAAAAAACACCTCTGTTTTCTTTCAAAAAATTGGATGTGTCCACATTGTGCTTTGGGGCATTTCCTGTCGCAGGCGCTAGGCCTACCCATACAAGTGAGGTATCATTTTTATCGGGAGACTTGGGGAAAAGCTGGGTGGAAGGAAATTTGTGGCTCCTCTCAGATTCTAGAACTTTCTGCACAGAATTGTGACGAACATGTGTTTTTTTAGCCAATTTTGAGGTTTGCAAGGATTCTGGGTAACAGAACCTGGTCAGAGCCCCACTAGTCACCCCATCTTGGATTCCCCTTGGTCTCTAGTTTTCAAAAATGCACAGGTTTGGTAGGTTTCCCTAGGTGCCGGCTGAGCTGGAGGCCAAAATCTACAGGTAGGCACTTTGCAAAAAACACCTCTGTTTTCTTTAAAAAATTGGATGTGTCCACGTTGCGCTTTGGGGCATTTCCTGTCGCGGGCGCTAGGTCTACCCACACAAGTGAGGTATCATTTTTATCAGGAGACATGGGGGAACGCTGGGTGGAAGGAAATTTGTGGCTCCTCTCAGATTCCAGAACTTTCTGCCACAGAAATATGAGGAACATGTGTTTTTGTATCCAAATATTGAGGTTTGCAAAGGATTCTGGGTAACAGAACCTGGTCAGAGCCCCACAAGTCACCCCATCTTGGATTCCCCTAGGTCTCTGGTTTTCATAAATGTACAGGTTTGGTAGGTTTCCCTAGGTGCCGGCTGAGCTAGAGACCAAATCTACAGGTAGGCACTTTGCAAAAAACACCTCTGTTTTCTTTAAAAAATTGGATGTGTCCATGTTGCGCTTTGGGGCATTTCCTGTCGCGGGCGCTAGGCCTACCCACACAAGTGAGGTATAATTTTTATCGGGAGACTTGGGGGAACGCTGGGTGGAAGGAAATTTGTGGCTCCTCTCAGATTCCAGAACTTTCTGCCACAGAAATGTGAGGAACATGTGTTTTTTAACCAAATTCTGAGGTTTGCATAGGATTCTGGGTAACAGAACCTGGTCAGAGCCCCACAAGTCACCCCATCTTGGATTCCCCTAGGTCTCTAGTTTTCAAAAATGCACAGGTTTGGTAGGTTTCCCTAGCTGCGGGCTGAGCTAGAGGCCAAAATCTACATGTAGGCACTTTGCAAAAAACACCTCTGTTTTCTTTAAAAAAATTGGATGTGTTCACATTGTGCTTTGGGGCATTTCCTGTCGCAGGCGCTAGGCCTACCCATACAAGTGAGGTATCATTTTTATCGGGAGACTTGGGGAAACGCTGTGTGGAAGGAAATTTGTGGCTCCTCTCAGATTCTAGAACTTTCTGCCACAGAATTGTGACGAACATGTTTTTTTGTAGCCAAATTTTGAGGTTTGCAAAGGATTCTGGGTAACAGAACCTGGTCAGAGCCCCACAAGTCACCCCATCTTGGATTCCCCTTGGTCTCTGGTTTTCAAAAATGCACAGGTTTGGTAGGTTTCCCTAGGTGCCGGCTGAGCTAGAGAACAAAATCTACAGGTAGGCACTTTGCAAAAAACACCTCTGTTTTCTTTAAAAAAATTGGATGTGTCCATGTTGCGCTTTGGGGCATTTCCTGTAGCGGGCGCTAGGCCTACCCACACAAGTGAGGTATAATTTTTATCGGGAGACTTGGGGGAACGCTGGGTGGAAGGAAATTTGTGGCTCCTCTCAGATTTCAGAACTTTCTGCCACAGAAATGTGAGGAACATGTGTTTTTTTAGCC